>NC_083795.1:7430339-9830339 GCF_015708825.2 Lethenteron reissneri | reverse complement strand
CAGTAATGTCAAATTCGCAGTTCTTAGAGCCAATGACCATGTAAAGTGTCCCACAATATTTTATTTTTAGCAGGAGGTGGGGGTTTTGATATAAGAGCCACTTAATGCAAATACAGTCCGCTATGTTTACGAGGAACGAAAAAGAATATAAAAGGTACAAAGATTTGTGTATGCAGTATTATTCCATCAACACCTTAACTGCTTCCACACTGCCACACTTACAAACATAACAGTCACAGGTACAGTGCTTTTATGACAAAAAAAAAATAATCATCCAACAATAGTTTGATTAGCAATGTAAAATGTCACACGCAACATACCTATGTGTATATACACACAAAAGCTGCGTAGGCAGAAATTTCAATTTTGAAAAGGAGGGGAACTGCATGAATCTCAAAGGTGCGTACACAAGCGAGGAATATTCTGCTCAGGAATACGGGCAGCTCTTGAGGGTGTATGTATAAGGAGGACGTCACCAGAGTATGTACGGTCCAGCACAGCCAAACCACCAGGGCTCGCTCCAGGCAGGTGGGGATACAATTTACGGGAAAGGCTGTCAGTTCCCCTTCCACACCACGGCGAGATGCGATCAATACTGGCAGCGCACTCGCCCGTACCTCACGAACCTCTGCCTCCCCCCCCCCCCGCTTTCTCCCTCGACCACTGCCATTGAGAGCGATGGTGGAAAAAAGTAAAATCAATCATTTATTTCAGCGATGCCCAGCGAAGCCAGACTCTGGGGTAGAACTGGCGGCTCAGTGAAGCTCCACTAGGCCGTTCGCGTTAGTGAAAATGACATTATTTAGTAAAGCAAATCAAAGTGCAGATATTCGCATAATTACTGGGTCACCGACAACATTTCAAATTTCAAAAAAATGTTTACCTGGAACGACCAAAACATATGCCTTTTACAAGCATAATAAAGGCGAGCACTTATTATAAATTGATTTGCCATTTCAGAATTCTTCAAAGGAGACATAGAACACATCTAGGTTATAATACTTAAGATGAGGCTATTGCAGCCCTGTGGAATGGCCTTGTTTAAAGGAGGGGGGGGGGCAGTATTGAAAAACTCAAGGGGGGGGGCGGGTGACATAATCGACATTACAGACACTTTAAATAAATGTTAAACCCCAAACAGAATAAGTAACGGAGCGATCCGGATTTGTCTACAGTGCATTCTGCTTTAGCTCTCGCTCCCCGATGTATATTGAGCAAAGGCTGCGTCGCCCATAACTTAGTTTAAAATAATTTTAAGGGGGGGGGGTGCTGAGCCATCAGCTGGGGGGGTGGGGGCTCAGTTCCCCCCCCCCCCCCCCCCAGCTAAGGGCCTAGGCTGGTGTAACTGTTGTCACCGTTGTCGTCTTCCTGCTGTTTTCAAGGCAACGTGCAAATAATGTTTGATAGGCATAGTTCATGTAATCAATAGGTGTGCCCACGCGAAACACTCTCTAGAATAACCTGCTACTTTGGCACAATCCCTTCACTCGTTCCACAGTCCGGAGAAATTAGCAGTGACAGAACGTCCATGTTTTGAAGGAAAAACTGTGAGAGAGATGTTTTTGGTTTTACTGTGTTGCTCTTGAATGTGCGTTACAAAAGAGAATGTATGGAGTGTAATAGTTTGAGTAGGTTTAAGCTATGCGAGCATCATTCAAAATGCATTTCACATTGAGTGTGAAAATTCAAAGCTCAAGCAATCATTGTTTTTTTACCCTTTTATCTGGAAACAAAACTGACACCTGTTTTTACAAGGAGTCATGTTTGCATTGACCACAATACCTGCGGTCGGAATGCAAACAAAAAACACAACTCCGATAATGTATGCACTGTCCATGAAATTGATTGGTCCACACCCGAGACAGCTTTCCTTAGAGCCTAGTCTCACATTGTGTTGGACCAGATGACGCCAAAAGGCGCACAACTCAAAGACAATGCACCATCAGAGTATGAGAGCTCGAGGTAAGCATTTACACCATAGTAGTAGTAAATGTCAATTTTGTTGCTAGATAAAAGGGTAAAAAAACAATTATCATATTTTGCTCCTGGCAAAAGAGGTTATAATGGTGTAAAAGCTCAGGCAATGTTACATTTGCAATTTCAGTTTCATAAACACACCTTTGCACTTTGTGAGCATTGATGGAATGCCAAAACGCATGATTTGATATTTTTTATAGCAGAGAATATATGATTGATAAAAAAGTCTATTACTTTTTAAAGTAATTGTCATCCTGAAAATGAATTCCTCGATATCATTTTACTGTATTTCTAAGCAATGTTTTTTAACCAACACAGTGGGTAACATTTAATTGTTTTATTAACGTAATTTTTTTCCTTTTTAAATCCTTTATATTAAGTTCACTTGCTTGCTTGCTTGCGCGCTTACGACCGTGCAAATCTTTCGGTCATTTTTTAACCCACTTCCCGTGATCCAATCGAGCTGACATTTTGCACACAGACTCGTTGTGCGTGACAATTTATTTTCGTGAAAAAAATTTTCCAAAATTTTCCACTTTTTAGGAAAATTTTTTTTCATATTTAATTTAAAATACCAATGTGATAAAAATGAAACTCTTACTCAAGAAAAACAGAAATGAATAATAAAATGAAACCGATGCCACGCATATAAAGGATTTATAGTGAAAAACTTTCTTTTTACGGGTTAATTTTTTTGAAGTGAAATTCTTTTTCTCCATTTCTCGGGCAGTGGAGGGCATTTTTTCGTAAATTCAATGTGGACTCCCACCAGTGAAGAAATGCTCGACTTCAGAGGAGCACTCTGCTTTACATTTTTGCGTTATCTTAACTTTTTTTTGCCAAACACCTTGTTTTAAAAAGTAAACGTATTTTTTTAGTTAAATTTAAAACTTTACCGGCGCACAATTTTACACAATCAATTGTATGAATTTTAAGTCATGTCATATGGCACCTTTCATGGAATTCTGTCAATCATTCTTTCTTATAAGCACATTGATGTAAAAAATATATCTATAGTAGTATTTTACATGCCGTCTTGAAAGTAAAATTTAGAAGATTAAGGGTTCGTATACCAGCAGTCAGAGCTCACAACATATACAAGGCAAGGAGCTAAAAGATATTCACGGCACTGCAGATTTTCTTTTTTGTAAAGTCGGTTTGTTAATGGGAGCATACTGCCACCTACTGCTTATATGTCCTGCTATACCTTAACAAATATAGACTGTCTCACAATCTTACATTTTGTGTATTTTAGTCACTGAATTTACGTTCCACACATTAGGCACACTGCCTGCTTTGATACTCAATGGAAATGAAACAATAATGCGCTAGTTGGTGACTCGCTGCATTCTCTGACAAATATATACACCACAATGGCTGATAACAGCCAACACTCGGGCTCACGCCGAACACAGCTGGCATCAATCTTGTCTGTGTAGCCTTAAACTATGGTCAAGTGAACCTCGACGTATGCAGAAATGTATATTCAAGTAGATTTAATACTTAATGGCCGCGGGCAAGGCACGTGTGGTGATACAAGGTTTCCTTCAGCTTTCGCAGAGTTAATTTAAATGTGCATTTTGGCCCAACTATCAGTTCTGTGGGCCAACTTCTGCCAATCATTACATCGCTGCAAACATACACACACACACTCTCTCACACCTTAAAGAGTCTTTGATGGCCAGCAAATGGGAACAAGAACCAAAGCAAACATGTTTGAAAGTCGCGCATTCGATTATTATTACAAAACGTATTCAGCGCAGATCAATAAGTCAAACGTGTCGTCTGTTGTTTCTGAGAGTCAAACACAACATTGTGATGTTTAGCTTGACATGACCTTTGTTTATACCAAATTCTTCGTACTGTTACACACAAACACATTTTAAGTAAGCAGCTCTGAGAAAAGCACATATATTCTTATCACTGATATTACCTGTCATGTAACACAAATTACGTGCTATTCATAACTTATACAGATGTATTTTGGCAAAGATTTGTATTTTCATGAGAAGACAGTTTCCAGCAAGATTTATAACCCTCCACAGGGATCCTTTAGGGCTTGGTTTCCTCATATCGCATCATATCAATAATCGGCGTCTGGTTTCAATATCCCAGTCAAATTCTGCCAGATTCCCCGCCCCCCAGAACGGACTCTGCGGACATTCCTCAGCCCTCCTCTGCTCCGAGGCCAATACGGGTTTCTGATTGCAGTTTTATTTTTTTCAAAGTTACATCTTCACATTTTTAATTGTGGACCGTAAATTTGCGGTTTCAATTGTGCCATCTTTGTGCGCACCGTATGAATGGGATCTATGAAAGGCAAATGCTTGACAAATTGACGAGCGTTTAGCAGCAGCTGGCTGCAAGCCTGCGGCTCAGATACGAACACAATGTTTTGCAGTGGCAGGTGTTGGTTGGGGGCTTTCATGCAAATGGTAAGCAGAAAAAAAAGAAATAAAGAAACACACTCACATACGGACCGTTTTTTTTGGGGCGTTCGTCTGCTAATATTTCAAAAAAAAAACTACTAATCCTTCAGCGTGTGTACATTAAAAAGCTTGGCTAAAAAGGTCAATGCAAATAGGTTGCTGTCATTGCCATCAGTCAAGTGCATCCAAGAAATAAAATGTTTATGTATGTAAGAGTTTGTGTTATGTTGTACGGAGACTCCCCTCTGCGTGTTGTGACACTTGGAAAGATTCCGAAAAGACTCTCGGTAAACACCACCGATGGTAACGAAAATGATTACAGTAATTATTGAGACACATGGTGTGTGTTTCCTGAATATTTTTTCAATAAAATAACATTTAGTGCACTGTTGTTTACGTGGTACATTTACATTACATGTTCTCTGCATCCATTCAAAACTGACATTTTCATTATAAAAATTGTTTACCGTGATTACAGCTCTCATTATTTGGAAAACTAGAACTTTTGGTTTACTGCTATTTCAATGTATCTATTGTTAATACCTGAAGAGTAGTAATCTAATATTGGATTTTCTTTGGCCAAAAACGAAGTATGCGTGATTGGTTTCAATGGGGAAATTATGGGGAACTGTAGTTGGTTTAAGAAACAGTGTTTTACGCTGGCAGGCAGCAAAGGGGTTAATTTGGACTGAGTCCCAGCTCATTGTGGGCATATATCCCTTGCTAACTTCACACATCTGCCATGCATTAGCAGTGGTTCGGCTTTGGGAATGCATTCCTACACTGGACGGAGGCTAAGGGGGTTGACGTTTGGTAACCTTTACCCAGAAGAGTAATTTTTTTTCATTCAGCCACAAAACCATGTACCCCTCTGTCTTTCTGGCATGCACGGCACAAATGCTCATCTGCAAGCATGGAAGATTGAGGGGGGCATGGTATTTTTTTCTTTTCTTGACATTATTGGCGGAGAGTCAATGAGACCCCCCCCCCGCGCTTCCCCCCCCCCCCCCCCCCGCTTGTTCTGCCTGTGCTCACTTAACAAAAAAATTGAGGAAAAACAGAGAAGTGCACAAAGGAGCGTGAAGAGATGCGATGCATTTCAATGGGAGGCAAAAAGAGAAAGACGTGGATTGGAAAACATACGCAGGTTAATGGCGGTATTCAAACTTAGCACAAAGAAGCGGGCTTGGGCAGGATATGTCATGAAATAGGTTTACGACTGATGGTTAAGAATAATGAAAAAGGAGTGGCAGCCTTCGAGTGGGATGCATTCTGAGAATACATCTGGGAAGATGGAGCGACAAAATCAGCGTACATGTAGGTGCTTGGTGGTGTGTTGCATTGCACAGTTGTGAAAGATCACAGCTTTGGAGAGGCCTTCATCCAGCAGTGGATTGACCAAAGCTGATCATGTTAATGAAGAAAACTCATTACATTGTTTTAAAAAGCGGTAAGTTTTAACAATTGTGTACACAAAACAATCTCAGGAGGCATGTTCTATTTTTTATTAAACCAAATTTTATTCTCTATGCAATATGACTAACATGTTCAGTGATTCAAATTGAAAACTAGTTATTTTTAAAGACGATAATTAAAATATAAGACAGTACTGTAATTAAATTCGTAGTAGAAAGTATTTTTTATTCGGAAAATTATCAATTCCGTTCATTTTATAATCACAAAATAATGTTTTTCTAAAATGAGAAAACCCAGTTATCTCTCACCACAAAACCACTGTATATGCACTTTGAAAAACTATTTTAACCTCACAAGAACTAGCCACTATAACTATATTTTATCATCTCAAACGACTCTAACTTTATTTTCCAATTGGCACCTGGCGTGGCCAATCTTGCATGCATTTTTGTAAGTAACTTTAGAGGAAATGAAACACACACGCACATACTTTCCAGTATTATTGAATTCTATTAAAATGTAACTTATCAAATGCCATACGATATAATTGTTTCCACCATAACCAAATATGGCAATAACGAAAATATGAATCAGCCATAATGTCATCTATAAAGTCATACGTTTTTATTATTTAAAGAAAAAAGATTTCCACACAACAACAACAACAAATATGACATCGTTGAGGCAATTGCAGAGTACAAGCGCAGGGCACACGATCATATACATAATACAACTTTTTTTTGTTCTCTTCATAATTGCTTCCAAGCCAGCGCGGCGGGGGGTAGACTCCGAGCTGAGCGCCGCAGGTTGAGTTACCTCTGTTGGGAATATCTGCATCCCTCGCTGCTAAATAAAACCTTAACAGGATTACAAAAGATTCAATTTTGCGAAGTGGTTTTTCTTAAGAAAACTCAAAGAGTAAAAAAAAATTGCCACATGAATGTGCAATTTCCCATTATCCTGCAGGTCATAAATGAGCAGAGTAGAGCAGTTATCTTCTTACAAATGTGATCTGAAGTACAGAGGTACACACGCATATAGACCTAAGGCAATGTTGTGGCAGTTAATTATTTTGTAAATATTCACATTTCTATTTTCAACAACACGAAGACAGAACGAGGTTACAACGTATAAACGAGTGGACTTAAAGGAGTTGTGATCTCAGGCAGCAAAGAGGAGCAAATGAAATTCATAGAACAGAGAAGAATGATGAATAGAAAACGAGAGAGAAACAGGTGATACGTATACAGTGGGCTATCAACTCATTTTAAATGGTAGCCTAAATCATACCTGATACGGTACTAAGCAACCTTTTCGTTGGTATTATTTCATTCAGATGAAATGGAATGTTGACTGTATTAATCATTTTACATTGCAATAATGACTTCCAGTCAACAATGAGTTGGACTACGGGAGGAGAATGTGTAGCTGCGAGTTACTTTGCTAAGTAAGGGAGGCATGGTATTAATGCACAATTAGGCTCGTATGCGATACGTTTTTTCAGTGGTCCATACACGAAAGTGAATACATGCACAGGCACATTTGTGCTACGCTTGCACATAAATGTTCACCTCTCGTAGCAACAAAAATCTAAAAGTCAATTGGCAAAGACATTCGTGGAGAAAGAAATGGTTTAGGATTTAATAACAAGAAGAAAACTAACAATTATTATTATAAATTACGACACTGGAAAAAAACCACAAAGGAGAAAGATTTAAACACAGTCTGCGGGAAATAAAAGAAGAACGGGTAAAAAAAAAATATGATGAGGGAAAAAAATGAGTCATGAAATTGTTGTAAAACATGAATTATGTTATGCGATGGACCACCCCAATCCAGCTTCCTCTCCTCGCGCTAAAGCAAACAATGAGGGCTGGGAATCTCGCCCAGTTGCCCGTCTCCCTTCATACACCGAGTCCAGGCCAAACGTCTCTCCAGCACGTCCAATCAGGACCGATAGTAATTAAAGCGGCACGACCACCCAACGCACTCGGCTCGTCCAGCAGGAGCAACAGTAGCGGACCCTTTATAGCTGAAGGTAAAGGTGCAACCCTGCAACTGCGTGCTCATGCCAATGTATGTACTTGTGTTGCACTGTGTTTGAGTTGTACGCCTTCTGGTGTCATCTGGTCCAACACCAATGGGGACTAGGCTCTAAAGAAAGCCGTCTCGGGTGTGGACCAATCAACTTCAAGGACAGTGCATATTATTATCATTATCAGAGTGGCTTCTTTTTGTTTGCTTTTTTGACTACTTGTGTTGTGGTTATTGCAAACATGATGCCTTGAATAAAGGTGTCAGTTTTGTACCAGTTTAAAAGGGTAAAAACCTACTACTATGTGTTGAACTTCTTTCGCACCGTACGTAGCCAACCCTTACTAATCGGAGGTGTGGGACACAGACGAAACACTAAACACAAAAAAACAATTCTCTGTGGTTCTTTCGGTAAAGTCACGTAGGTAGAAAAATAAAATAACATATCACGACGTTTCGATCGCAACACAAGCGGTCGTCCTCGGGCGGAAAAAAATAATCCAACAGTGGAACTGCTGAACCAGGAAGAAACACAGCGAGAGAGCTGTTACAACAAGACGTTATATATGTGGCGAAGGGAAAAAAGCAATTTTCAAGAAACGAGTTTTAAATCGTGATTAAAAAGTGCATCGCTCCAGTGGCTTCCTAATATCTGACGGAATAGCGTTCCAGACCTCCGCAGAAGCATATCCGAAATCACGCGATGCAGTGGCCGTCTCTGTTCGATGAAGAGCCAAAAGTCGCTCCGAGGATGACCGACGTTCGCGTGACGGTTTATGATCGGCGAGGTATCGTGGTTCATTTGTGGCAAGCACTTTGCGTGTAATGCTGGTGGGAACTCGTGAGAGGCCCTTGAAAGGGCATTTGGCCGACTCTTCCATGCCAGTCAAGATGTGTTGGTAGAGATGGGAGTAGCCACGCTCTATCTCACCGCACGCAACCTACGGATTGACTAACTGTGGTGTAGCTATTTATACCGATGAGTGTACAGAGGCAGGGAGAAGGCAGGGGATGGGGGGTGGGTGGTTAAATAAACTTGCTAATCGCCTCGACTGCCGTGCCGGAAGATCGAACCCGCGACTTCTGGATTGCAAATCCAGTGTGCTCACCATCGCACCAGGGCGACACGCCTTTGTGTACACTGAATGCAACGTGGCCATCGACTAGTTTAGTTGGTTAGGAAATGCTTGTTGCCAGAGCAAAGCTTCGGAGATCGATGTAGTGGGTGAATAAAATTGGGTAGCACACTGTTAGCTTAATTTTAGTTTTTCAATTAACTTTCTTTTTAATAATCCAGCAATGGATATGAATTGTCAAACACTTTAGGGACGTGCAGGATTACTCCAGTGTACCGCTTCACCTTGCCTGCGACTAAAACTCCTGAAAATCACCCTATCTCATCAGCTTCGTTACAGCAAGACACAAAGCTTCGCAGGGTTGTTCCTGGATAGTACCCTATATGCGCCACCGTGCATAACATGTGTTTTAGGTTGTGGGGCTATATTGTGAGCAGCAGAGGGAAAATAATCCAAATCGATTGATGTGCTGTACTTCTATGCCCTTCGCCTTCACCAACCCAGAATGGCTGCACAACACCCACGAACCATACGACATTGCAAGGCCCTCATCCGGCAGTGGATTGACAATAAAGCACGTGAATGTACACATGCTGGTCTTATCTAAGTCAACTGGGAGCCATCTTCCGTAGATATGATAGGACCTCCAGCAAACAGCAACTGCAAACACCTAATTGGTCCACACTCGAGGTCATATATCTCCAGCGCATATAAGACTTTGCGAAGTAAAAGTTCAATCGTATACAGAGCCGATTGTTTCCCCCCACAAATATAATGAGAGTGAACAGCTCTCTTGCTCATGAGCTCACACCTGCGGAGGCAGGTCATGAACCTGCATTACGATTCAGCAAAAACCAGAGACGGGTTTGGATTTAGAAGCCCCAAGGCTGGAAACTACTCGAGGCAGTGACGGCAGCAGAACTTCAACAGCTTCACAGCCCCACTCACGAGAAACTCAGGAAGCCTCCATCGCAAACCTTGATGCCATCAACCTCCTCGACAAATGCACCGACGAATATAATATAATACACCCTGTAGTATTTATATGTTCGCCATGTAATGCGGTCAATGAAATGTGATTAATGTTTAGATGCCGCGGATTGGCTCTCATGTTTATTGTACAGCCCTGTTGTCAAACCACTGCGAAATGTGGGCCTCCCCGTGCCGAGTGGGCTGTGACGATATTTTACCATGCTTTGCCATGCCAGTTATAGTGGATTGGTGAAGGTGGCGAGCGTAGACATAGGAGTATATAATTATAGTACCACAATTCATTTTGTTATACTGACTTCTGCTACCCCTACAACAGCCTAAAGCAGGGGTCGGCAACCAAAATAACAAGAAGAGCCATTTCTTTCCAATTCGGTACAAAATTCAGTATTTCAAGAGCCGCAATGCATCTGAGTACATACGTACTCATCGTCAAGAAGCAGCCCGTAAAGAGCCGCATGCGGCTCCGGAGCCGTAGGTTGCCGACCCCTGACCTAAAGTAACCTGGCCTATGTTTGTATGTTGAACTTCTTTCGCACCGTATGTAGCCAACTGTGCTAATCGAAGGTGCCTGGATGGTGGTCACCCATCCAAACACTATCCAGGCTAAACTTTGCTTAGCTTCCGAAATCTAATGAGATTGGAGCATTCCGAGTGATTTGGTCATAGGCATCATATTTAACAAGTCTTAGGAATCCAAAAAATATTATCCCACTACATATTAAATGACAAGCGCCTTCATAAATAGTAACTAAATGTAACCAATTATTTCGTGCTGCTGCGTTGGCACTGGTGCACAAGCACAATGAACAAAATACTTGAATACATTTGTCAACAACATTCCCTGATGGGAAAACATTATCGGCAACGTTTCGAACAATGACCCTAAATTCGATGTTATGCAGAAAAACCATTACCAGAAACGTCACCTATTATATGTTTTCCCATATGGCAGTATTATTGACGAATGCATTGAGTTTTGTACTGAACGTAATATAAGAATTTGCCCTAAACTTTAAACAAATAATTATTTTTCGGACTTGGCATGGCAAAAACACGTGGAAAAACATTGAATGTGTCAATAGTTTGAACGTTGCAATTACTGTACATTGTTGTAGCCATCTAATGCAGCCAACAGAAGCCAAATCATTGTGAGCGCGTTTCCATACATGTGTTCCAAATTATTTAAAAAGTTTTTTTTCACATTGTGTAATTTCTTGTCATTTAAAATTAACGGAAAGTTTAATATCGATGTCAAAATTAATTGCACGTGGCGGAATATAAAGAGACAAAACATGAACAAAATTGTCAAGTTGGCTCCCTTCCACGTAGACGGAACGCTAGGTTTGACAGAGCCTTAGAGCGTCCGTCATGCACCAGTCCTCCTGTCCTCAGTCCCATCGTTCAACTCATTGAGTCGAGCAAATGTGTCCACTCACACATAAAGTAGGAAATATGTACTCTGCATATTGTACACAGTAGACATGGAAATACGGGATAATGGGGTGAAGCAACGAAGGGGTGGCAGAGCAGTTAGTCTGCTGCGCTCTGAACACGCAGGGACCCAAGTTCAAATCAGGGCCACAGCTAACATCAGTGGCAAGTAATGTGAGAACCGATCCTGTCCATCCCTCCCCATTATCAACCAGCACTGGCAAATGTGGAGACGTCCGCTCAAACAACACCCTTCACTGACCAACGTGACATGGGGAAGTGAGAATGGTTGCAATTTGTCCAGGCTCACCTGCCTGACTGCTCACGTTGACCTTACCGTTTAGTTGTATGCATGGTTTTATCTATCCGTACAGATATACCACGTACGTCCAATTGCTACACCTGATTATGGAATTCTGTCAAATTGAACCGAGACACCTGGTAAATAAATTAAGATGTTCTTCAAGGCTATAACCTAAATTGTATTGGAGAAACAAAAGCAGAAACATAAATGAAGAAAGTATTAGCCATCTCATGTTTTGCCGGAGACATCGCTATTTTAACAACCAATGGGAAGGATCGAGTGACTGTGTGCAGCATCTCCATCTGCGGTTGCATAATGGACGTTATATTAACCCAAATTCTAGTTGCGATCTTAATAATATTTTAAACGTTTGCTCCATTGGGGGTCATCGTATGACCCCTACATTGACAACTCTACCACTTACACTATGAGACCTCCTTTGCCAGTAGCAAGATATAGTGATAAGTTTTTACCCTTTTACCTGGCACCAAAACTGACACCTTAATACAAGGGATCATGTCATGTTGGCATTAACCGCAACACTTGCGGTCAAAATGCAAACAAAAAGACAACTCTGATAATGTATGCACTGTTCTTGAAATGTATTGGTCCACACCAGATACAGCTTTCTCGGGTGCCAACATGATCCCTTGTATAAAGGTGTCAGTTTTGGTTGCAGGTAAAAGGGTAAAAACGTATTACTACAACTCTACCACTTGTTTACTTATGAACATTGCGAATGCACTTGACTCGCCATGAACCTCAGACTTTGGGTTTTGCTATAATGAAACGAATCTACGTTGACAGGCGTGCAATCGACCAAGAGCAACACATCCTATTGGGCTTCACTCACTGCTTCCTAAACTCCTGCCTTCAGTTACAACCCCAGACCACCAGCTTTCAAATCTGCTGTCTAAATTTATCGCTTGTGCAATCCTCGCCTTGCTTGGGTTGTAGGCATGGGGAGTTGAACTTTGGTGGGTTCTCAGGACTGGGGCTTGAGAGCTGCTGCCATCATTTCCACTGTAGCGCACAGCTGTGCATGCGTTGTCATTGAAGCTGTCGCCACTTTCGAACAGGTCATGGAGCAAGTGATTTGCTGCAAAGGTATGTCACTATTCACCCACAAAAGATCTGGCGAACTGTCACTAAACAGGGGGTTGTGATCTGATTGAAGAATTCATTATTATTTTGTTTTATCGTTTTGACTTACTCGCTTGCAATGTTTCTAATTAGTTTACACTGATTCGCCTGATAGCTTAACTGTAAATAGAGCCGATACGCTTAGTCAGTTAGTCGACTAAAACTTGTAAAATCTACTACTTTTTTACGTTCAACTACTTGGAAATCTTTGGAAATGATGACATCCTGCCCCTTGAATCCTGAAAACCCCCCTACAATCCACTCCCAGAATGATACCTATGATGTCAACAAGCCAAGGGCGTCACCTCCCGTCCAGCGGCACACGTGGGAACAGGGGTGAGCCTTTTTTTTTATCCACGGCTATGTTCATGTTAACCGCTTCATCAACTATATGATCAGTTAATCGGAGAAGTCATTGATTGTTTAAATAATATAATCAGAGAAGCAAGCTCTGAATGTAACCTTAGCCTATCATAAGCTAAAACTCAACTATTCATTTTACCGGGTAAACCCCACTGAGCTATTAGAGGTGACCTACTCACACATGATAGCTCAGCGAAGTGGCTTATATCATATTTGGGAATGTTTGCTTAAATTAAAAGTTCAAGTTCAAGTTCATTTATTAGGTATAGCCCTGTGAGCCATTCAGCTCTTGAATCGGGTGCAACCGCAACAAACAAAAAACAAAAACATGAACAAAAACATCTTAAAGTGAATATGTGACTAAGTGCAAACAGAAAATTCAAGAAAAGACAGCAAAATATTGCAGAAAAAACACCGTAAGTATTCGACTCTCACGCACATGATTAGATGTGTGTATTGTGAGCATGGGTGTTAATACGGAGGACGTGGCTTGGTGATTCAAGGGTCAGAGTGCTGATCTGGCATCGCTGAATCTGAGTTTCAGCCAGCAGTGATTAAACAGGGATCTCAAGTGTTCAGAGTTGATGATCTCAGCCCGTTCACCAATGATTGCATTTTCTCTCTGTGGCTCCCATTTCATCTCCACTCTCCTCTATCGGACGTCATCCATTCTAACCATGGACTGCCCTGTCCAAGCTTACCTACATTTTTAGCATTTGATATGATGTTCTTTATTTTGCTTTGTGCCCTATGTTGTGCATTTCTGTTTCCGTTCCTCGGTAGATTGCAATTCCAAGCATGCATCTCTCCACACTCCTTTGTGCAATTTGCACTTTCCGTTCCATGTCCTTTTTTAATATACAGTATATGAATATGCCTCTTAAAGTGAAAGTGATTATGGGACATCATTAACCGGGCCGTTGTCTGCTCCCACATCTGTGGTCCCGATCTTCACCAACCTACACTGACCAGCATGGTGAAGTATGTTAAATGTAACCTCCACGACCCCCACAGCATAAAACAACACACAGCAGATCACTCGGCAGCGTCACTCGCAGTGTCCAGTTGATTCTGACATCACCTGCATTATACATACAGGAATAACAGCTCGGATTGTCACGCCACCGATAGTATTTCCATTACGTACTGCAGGAGTGTGGTGACAGCAGCGAGGCACCGTTCCCATGCCATTCAACTTGCAAGCACCAGACCCTGGTGGTATGACCTAGAAAGGCAGCTAAAGCACAGTGAAGTGTGTTTGTATGAATGAGGGATGATATTAGAGCCTCCAATGGCAGATGTTGACTATTCAAGAACCTAAGAGACAACACCACCATACGACATAAGCATCCATCAATGTTTCATCTTGACTTTTCCCACACTTTAATGTCTTTAATCTTTTTTTGTTATCCTTAGCCAGGAAGGCTCTGGCAGGGCTTTCCATTCCTCTGTGTGCGTGCGTGCAATGAAGAGTGGTGGTGGTGGTGGTGCAGTAGTCGGTGTCTTGCACTACAATATCAGCGACCTAGATTTGATTCCAGGCCATGGGTCCTGACCTCCCCGAGGTCAACTCAGCCACTGGGCGTGCGGCTGCCCACACCACGCTCTCGTGTGCCATGCTGGCCTTGATAAGTACTCGCTTGAAGTTTCTCACCTCAGCAGTTTACAAGACTAAACGGGCAATATTGGTCTTGCATTTGTGCAAGTGAATTAATCTACACCTTCGTAAAGTAAAAAAGAAAGAAAGACGAGCATGTTTTCATTCACAAATAGGTAAACTATAGATGATAACTGAGACGATACAATTCGATTCTATCAATTTTCATTAAACTGTCTCTTCATATATTCGACATCCCTCCAATACTGTGATCCATCTCCCTCCTGTGCATGAGCTCATCTCATTGCTCCATCTGCGCCATAGTTGTCCACTCATCCACGTGCTCTGCTTTGGCTGCCCTTCCATCACCAGTCTCGTACATTGGTGGTTATCATCCACCCAAGCAATGTATCCCGCAGAAGCCTGCTTGCTACTCTTAAGTCAAAAGGATATATCTATTTTTTGTTTAATCCATGTGTTTCTCATTCTGCATTTTGGTCTACTTCCCAGAATGTACTGTCAGCTTCTGTTTCATTTATAACCTACAACTAAACGTTGTATCTTCTTGGTTCTTTCGGTAAAGTCACGTAGAATGGAAATAATAAAATAATAAAAATAAAACATGATAAAATAATTCTCACGACGTTTCGGCCACAACGCAAGTAGCCGTCCTCAGACTCTGTCTCCTCGACAGACCTGTTCTCCACCTGAGGACGGATACTTGCGTTGTGGCCGAAACGTCGTGAGAATTATTTTATTATGTTTTATTTTTATTATTTTATTATTTCCATTCTACGTGACTTTACCGAAAGAACCAAGAAGATAAATCCCTGCAGTCACGAAAGCTTTAAATCGAAATTTAAACGTTGTATTTTATCAGGTAAGGTCCACTGAGCTATATAGCTCTTTTTAGAAGCGACCTGGCCACACATTATAGCTCAACGAAGTGGCTTCTCATTTAGAAATGAATAGCAGCCAAATACTCTAATCGCATATTTCTAAATGTGAAGGGGGGGAAAAACGGAGAACCCAGAGCAATATCCACGTGACCACGGGGAGAACATGCAAACTCCCAAGTTACATACGTCAGGGTCGGAATCGAACCAGGACCTCCCACATACAAGGCGAGGTAGTTAACAACTCGCCACCCCGGCACCCCAAAAATAATTTTAAAGATAGAACAGCTATACTCAGATTGGCTAAAGAACATACCACATTTTAATCAGACGAGGAGTTAGGCAAGGCGATACACTCTAAACCGAGACTACTTAGCGACGTTAGATATTATATTCCAAACAGCGGAAAAGTATCATCTATCTATCTGATTCACTGACAATATAGTAAGTATAACAAGCCAAGGAAAATAGCCATGAAATGTTTAAATAACTTAACACAGAAGCAAAGTGAAGCTGAACTAGTTCGCTGAACAAATGGAACGTATACAAGAGCGTGTATATCTAAGGCAGGTATTGAAAGCTGACAAAGATAAAATAAAGACAGAAAGAAAAAAGCAAAAAAAAGATGACGTGCTTTTCGAAAATTACATTTAATCATGAAAAGCAACATGTAAATGTGCCAAGAGAAGAGAGTCTTAAATGAATGTATATTATTATTATTATCTACTATGATACACTGCAAAAAGACAACATTGAACACAAAAATGAAAATAAAATGTCTAAATAATAATGCAGTGGTTATCATTTACAGCCCTTTGTCAATGGTCTGATGGATGAAGGACTCCTATGCCTGGTCGGTCATGAGAGTTGTTTGACTCTACTTCACCATGCCAGTCAGTGCAGATTGCAAGCCATTTCACTTGTGTCGCTGAGTTCATAGTACAGTGAGCTAACCACACTTTGCCACCACTCCACCCCATTAAACTATGCTACAGTCTATATGCATAAATAACATTTGAACATAACATGTGAGAAGTTTTGTTTTTGCATCCTGATTATGTGAGGTATGGAAATGTATTACGCACAATATTGATCATTATGCAAGTTGTGAAGAAAAATTTCACTTTTTTATCTCAGCTTATGACTTGTTTGCACTGATGAAGGGTCATTGCCTGAAACGTCATCGTACAGTATTATATACTGTAATTTAATTCAAGGTCGTGTTTACAGTAAATGTGGTGAGGTTTTTTAAATTGTACTTTTATGGTGATCACGTACCCCAAAATATGAGATTTAATTTATCGTGTTATTTGTTTTTCCCAACGTTGAGTTTAAAGACATATATTGCTCAATAATTCAGTTACGACAGTTGAATCTGACAAGATGCGTCATTTCCCTTTACCAAATTTTGATCGATGGTCTAAGAAAGTGAAATTATATCAACATGTTCCAGTTTATAAAAAGTCAAATTCTGTAAGCAAAAAAAAAAAGCTTTCACGTAAAAAACAACAAAAAATTGGGCTGGATTCCCTTTTGCTCGCAATACATAAACTGATTGGGTCATAAAACATTTTGTTTTGCATACTGTTTTGAAACTTTTTTTTATTTGTGAAACCGTGACAAATCATGTGTGCAAACCTTTGCTCTGTAAGGGAAAATGTGTGTTCGGTGCTAAGTTTCTATCAGAACATGGTGGCTACATCTGGAAATGATGTGCAGTGGAAATCTTCATAGCTCCGCTGAGGCCACAGTGACCAATGCGCTCTTATTTTCCAATTAATTTTGATTTTAGAGAGAGAGAGAGAGAAAAAAAACTCAGAGTGGGCAAGGGAGAGTGAGCGAGTGGCCAAAAACGACAACAGATTTCCAGATGTGCAACGCTGTCATAAATAGTTATCACACGGGAAAAAATGCGCACTGCATAGCTGTAGTTATAGAACAAATTACGTCTGGGAAATTTTTTGTCCACAAAATTTCATTCGAACAACATTTTGGTTGCTGCACGTTTTCGTGTTTTGTAACAATTTTTTCGTATGAAATATGTAGCGTTCATTTTGCTACCTTGATATTTTACAAATATTCAGAAGTCATCACGGGTGGTAACCAAACTGAGGGCTGCGTAATTATGCAGTGACCGGAATGGGTGGCACTGATGCCTCACAGCAAGAATGACCTGGGTTCGATTCCTGCATACAAACACTTTTTCTGCGTTGAATTTGTATGTTCTCCCCCTGTTTAGATAAAGCTTCTCTGATTTTTCTCCCATAAACTGATATTGGCGAAATATCCCAATGCAAAAAAATGTAACCTGAAAATTACCCATTTGGGATTACATACAGCAGCAACATCGCTCCTGACCAGGAACACTTGGCAGGACCCTCCTGTAATAGCGTCCTGAGACTCGGTAAGCCTTTCCTGGGTAAAACAAGCATAATATCAATAATAATAATAATAAGCGACGTGTCAATTCATAAATTAATATCCATCCTCACAGTGCAAGCACTGTCGCTCACAATGTGAGAGTCGATTATGTATTATTGACACAGAATATATGCAAATAACTTTGGTAATGTTATTCTCTAAATTATGAAATCTCAAACACATTTACACAAAAGCAGTGAACTTACAACAAAAAATGGCAATTGGACAAAAAGCAATAGACTTCATCACTGTATTTTTATGTATTCAAATATCCAACCATATCAATGTAATTAACATATTATATCCTCGGCAATGTTAACTGACACGCGGCGCCACGCAGGAATGTTCCGAAATTATTTTCAGCCCACTTACCGAGTTTTAAAACGTGATTTGACAGCACAGCGTCACGATGAAACGTAAGTAAACCATTGCAGCCACGGTAATTCGTTTTTATACGTGAAATTAATTATGTACAAAAAAACCTTTCAACTGCCATGGAAGCCAAGTTTAAGAAGACATCCATTACTATAATTTTGAACTCCACCTTCCATTGGAAATCAACCAAAAAGAATCGCCATGATGTAAAAAAAAAATCTGTCTCCGGAAGAAATGTTAAAGGCAGCGGTCGATATTTGAATAAAATGTAAGTGCATCTTTTTTTGGCATTAGCTGCCTTGTGCGCAGTGGCCCACGCGTTTCGCCACAAACTTGTCACTTGAGTGAGTTTGATTCCCGGCCACAACTAACATCAGCGGTGAATAATATCTGAACCAGTCCTAGGCCCTCCCCCCCATCACCAATCCGGACTGACTAGCAGTGGTGAAGTATGGTCAAATACCTCCATGACCGAGACGATATGGGGAGGCCTTCATCCAGCAGTGGATTAACAATTGCCTGTGTATTATTTGTTTTACATTTCATTGGATACTCCTGTTCTTGGTCTGAGCAATCATTATTGGTATCATTCCTTATTCCTTATTATTTTAACTACTTTGCTATTTTGCAGGAAAACGTTGCACCATTCTCCAGTAGCAACACGTGTGCTGTCACAGCAGCGAAGGTGAGCAATATTCACATGAAGCTGGTGCTATAATCAACATTTACAGAGTATGTTGTCTGGATGTGTGTTGCACTTCTTTCGCACAGTACGTATCCAACCGCGTTAATCGGAGGTCCGAGTACATCCATAAACCAAGTGGTGTCATATTGAAGGTCACGGAACACTCGTAGTTTGTACAGGCTTTACTCGTACGCTCGCCAGTGTTGGGATAGATCGATGAATACATATACAACCAAATCCATACCTAAATGCAAACATGTGGAAAGGTAAACGTGCAACTCTGCAAGCGCTTGCTCAAGCCACTGTTGGTGGAAGAGGTGGGAGTCCTCACACTTTACCCCACCGCATGCAACCTGTTTACGCTGGCTTTAACAAAACCTACCCATTGCTTTAACTGCCATGCTGCCACCCGGTAAAACAAACGCCAGAGCAATACAGATACTCTGAAGTCGAGGTTTACCGTGCACAGACTGGAACTGATATCGGTCATAAATATATTTAGTCTGATATATTTTTTACGGGTAGCCAGAAGCTCCTGCTGCCATGAGTCAATTAAAGCAATTTGTGTTGCTGTCAATCAAAGTGATTTATTGCAGAGTTTTAGAGCTCGCACACTGACATCTATTGAGCCCAGAACTCACAAGGCACAAGCAATGTTGCACTTGTAACCCCGTGTGTTGGGCCTGTAATATGATTGTGTGCAAAACAATTACGGCAATAAATTGTTTCAATTTAAAAGGGACACAAATGACATCCACAAAGGCCTAGCGACCCAGTGCATGAGAAGCCGTTTTACTTTGACGTGTTTCGCTTTTGCAGCAAATATTTTTTTTAAGACAAAAAAAACGGGGCATGGAAAAATGTGTTTCCTGACTTAACATTTTGGGAAATAAGCCACCCCTACATTTAGCTGCTGAGCAAACACAACGTGTTCCAGTCGCTATGGTAAAATTGCTAACAGCTGATAAAACAGTGACCACATCTAGTTTTACAATTTGGTGTTTTCCTCCGGTCCTCAGCAAGAGTTTAAGGGCTCTGCCAAAAAATTTACAATGTTGATCAGCTGTAACGTCGGCCGCATCATGCTATCTCGAATTAAAAGGATAACGAAAATAAACATCTGTGTTCTGTTTAAACTATTTGTGACTTTGAAAAAAAATACAGCGATACAAAAAAAGTATATCCTCACAGAACACTGCCAGATGATGTCGCCAAAAATATTTATGCAATAACTAAATCATCAAATGTTTAAGCGTCAATGTTATAAAAATGCTTAGTTTCTAACATGACTACACAACGTTGCAATAAAGTTTAATCAAAGGTCACATCTTTAAAGCACACAATCTCAATGTTTACGTACCACTAAAAACGAAGCAGTCATAAATAAATACTTAAAACTTGTTTGGGGTGAAATTAGTGCTGAATTGTGTCATCACACGTGTTACTGCCTCTGATAACCAAACGTCACTGAACTGCACTTAAAATGCCAAATGTCAGTGCAAGTTTCACACGAAAAATATTTTACTGTATTTATGTAAATCTTTTTCACATGAGGCAATGCATTCCGGTCCCGAAAAGCACAGAAGGCTCATATTTCCTACACAACCGAATCAGCCCTCCACATTGAGCGAGAGGTTATAAAATTGTATACAAAAGTTTAAGGACGTTGGGAAAGTATAGACTTCGCGCGCACACACACACATACAATGACATATTACATCCACATGACCCGGCGAGCAGTAGCGACAGAAAACATTGGCGAAACACCATTCAATTATATTGCTATTACTTGCCCCACAACATCAAGAGAACCTGCAACGACAACTTACGAGCTGTCTGAAAGGAGGTCACATGTAAATGTAATTGGCAAGTGGGGAAAGCATGATTTGTTTTGACTTGTTTGGTAAACTGTTCTGCCAATCATCGTCCCCTTTTGGCCTTTCCCATCGATTGGATTGGTGCGCCCGGGAATTCCCCCAATCAAGCGGCTCATTTCCGAATGCAGAAATCAGCAGCTCCGTGGCCCCGTCACAGAAAAAAACCACAACCTTTTTCTGTAGAAAAAAAAGTGGCAAAACCCTGTGGGTCTAAACAGTCTTGACAGATTTCACACACAAAACAGCAGAGTGGATGTGTGGTAAGTATTGCAATATTTAGCAAAAAAAATATTAAGTATTAAATATGCAATGCGGAGGTCAGCAGGTTCGATCTCCTGGTATGGAAGTTGAAATTATGCGAAAATGTTTTCAATTCCAACGCCTCTGTCGACCAAATGGTAGATACAGTGAGGGAAAAAAGTATTTGATCCCCTGCTGATTTTGTACGTTTGCCCACTGACATAGAAATGATCAGTCTATAATTTTAATGGTAGGTTTATTTGAACAGTGAGAGACAGAATAACAACAACAAAATCCAGAAAAACGCATGTCAAAAATGTTATAAATTGATTTACATTTTAATGAGGGAAATAAGTATTTGACCCCCTCTCAATCAGAAAGATTTCTGGCTCCCAGGTGTCATTTATACAGGTAACGAGCTGAGATTAGGAGTACACTCTTAAAGGGAGTGCTCCTAATCTCAGCTTGTTACCTGTATAAAAGACACCTGTTCAAAGAAGCAATCAATCAATCAGATTCCAAACTCTCCACCATGGCCAAGACCAAAGAGCTCTCCAAGGATGTCAGGGACAAGATTGTAGACCTACACAAGGTTGGAATGGGCTACAAGACCATCGCCAAGCAGCTTGGTGAGAAGGTGACAACAGTTGGTGCGATTATTTGCAAATGAAAGAAACACAAGATAACTGTCAATCTCCTTCGGCCTGGGGCTCCATGCAAGATCTCACCTCGTGGAGTTGCAATGATCATGAGAACGGTGAGGAATCAGCCCAGAACTACACGGGAGGATCTTGTCAATGATCTCAAGGCAGCTGGGACCATAGTCACCAAGAAAACAGTTGGTAACACACTACGCCGTGAAGGACTGAAATCCGGCAGCGCCCACAAGGTCCCCCTGCTCAAGAAAGCACATATACATGCCCGTTTGAAGTTTACCAATGAACATCTGAATGATTCAGAGGACAACTGGTTGAAAGTGTTGTGGTCAGGTGAGACCAAAATGGAGCTCTTTGGCATCAACTCAACTCGCCGTGTTTGGAGAAGGAGGAATGCTGCCTATGACCCCAAGAACACCATCCCCACCGTCAAACATGAAGGTGGAAACATTATGCTTTGGGGGTGTTTTTCTGCTAAGGGGACAGGACAACTTCACCGCATCAAAGGGACGATGGATGGGCCATGTACCGTCAAATCTTGGGCGAGAACCTCCTTCCCTCAGCCCGGGCATTGAAAATGGGTCGTGGAACGGTATTCCAGCATGACAATGACCCAAAACACACGGCCAAGGCAACAAAGGAGTGTCTCAAGAAGAAGCACATTAAGGTCGTGGAGTGGCCTAGACCTTAATCCAGACCTTAATCCCATAGAAAATCTGTGGAGGGAGCTGAAGGTTCGAGTTGCCAATCGTCAGCCTCGAAACCTTAATGACTTGGAGAAGATCTGCAAAGAGGAGTGGGACAAAATCCCTCCTGATATGTGTGCAAACCTGGTGGCCAATAACAAGAAACGTCTGACCTCTGTGATTGCCAACAAGGGTTTTGCCACCAACTACTAAGTCGTGTTTTGCAGAGGGGTCAAATACTTATTTCCCTCATTAAAATGCAAATCAATTCATAACATTTTTGACATGCGTTTTTCTGGACTTTCTTGTTGTTATTCTGTCTCTCACTGTTCAAATAAACCTACCATTCAAATTATAGACTGATCATTTATTTGTCAGTGGGCAAACGTACAAAATCGGCAGGGGATCAAATACTTTTTTCCCTCACTGTATGAATATGCTCCATTTCGCCAATCGACAGGTGGCTCGTGGTGGGGTAAAGTGTGGGCACTCTCACCTCTTAAGAGACATCTTACCAGAGTGGAAGAATAGACTAAATGCCCTCTAAATAAGCTCTTTAAAGCGCCCTCTAGTGGAGGCACGTCTGCCATCAGTACCGCCAGCGAGTTATTGCAAGGATGCACCATTTACTTTTTGTTTTAATATGCAGGTTAATTGGGCAGTTTGCAACTTTGTTTTATTCACAACATTTTCAGGAATGTTTTTTTGTTTGTTTTAAAAAAGTCACTGCCTTTCTAATAAGATGTAGGAGAACTATAAAAAAACGTCTTCTTGTGTAAGACGAGTAACCTGACCAATTTACCTCGAGTATACACTGCAGGAAGGGTACTTAGATCAGCAAAGAAGACAATTTACACCTTGAATCTTCCAGATACACGTGTCTCAGCATCAATGATAGACCTTTCACTTTTTTGGTTCCTTCGTGATGGCACTCTTTGCTAGAACTGTGTTAACGGTATTACAAATAAAACAAAAGATTGCAAAACTGCAATGTGAGGCCTACTTTTCAACGCGACAACCGCCATGGGTGAAATATCTTTAGCTTGTGAAATATATGTTGTTGATGCATATTGTGATGTCCTCTGGGATATTTATGTTACCCATGTGTGGTGTTTCAATGTCAAACCCCGTTTAGCACCTTCAGAGCTACCGTATAGGTGTGAGGCACGATTTAAATAATAATAAATGAAGATGATGTAACTGGCCAATATGGAATTAGTTTATCTCTAACGGCTACCAATATGTTATCTGCCTCGCCTGGTATAGAGGAGGTCGTGGATGTGATCCCCACCCTGACGCCTGCTGATGTATATTTGGAGTTTGATTGTTATCCCCATGGTCGTGTAGATTTGTCTCCGGGTCCTCCGGTTTTTCACTCCACATTTAGAATCAACATACCTTTAGAGTTTTGGGCTGCTATAAATTTTCACATGATAAGCCACTTCGTTGAGCTATCATTTGTGGCCAGGTAATTTCTGAAAAAGTGCGATATAGCTCAGTGGCCTTTACCTGGTAAAATACAAATGTAAAAATAAAAAGATTTATCTGTGATTGTATACAAGTTGTCATGTACACATTAACTTGGAATTTAAATGTTTATGTTGCATCCACATATTCAAGGAATATATAAATACTTATCCTGCACGTGAGTATATACGTTTTTTGGAATGACGTGTACTTTTTTATCCATCACATCGGTTTAAAATATATATATATATCTTCCAAAAAACAACACTTATTGAAATCAAAGTGAATAAAACACTTTATCATTGTGGCTTTGAGCTGAAAAATGCATTGTCAGTATCAGAATCTTCATCTTAATTTCGCTCTCAAACAGCACACTCATCACAGTTTATCAAACAGGTGATGTTTTCCCCCCATCGTTGGTATGCTTGGCTTTAACAATCTGGTTGAATTAGTAATTACAATAATTAATCAGTCATTCATCCCAGGCTCTAGATTAATGCACGTTTGTCAAGATTATTAATGATTCGCTCAGGACTCCAAATACACTTTGCTGCAGTAAGTCATTGTCAAGGGAGCTATGTTATTTAGAGTTTGAAAAAGAAAAAAAAACATTTGCCAATACAATGATCCCGCTTAAAGTAACAAGATAAAAAAAACTATTGGCAAATCATTAAAGACAAAAGCATAATCTAGTCGCAAGTTCAACATTGCTTTTAAGTGAGCAAATCTCCATCACCGTCGGGTTATTCAGAGGCAATATAACACCACGGTACAAAACGACGGTGCACGTGTTACTTATACCACCGAGCCCTCAGACAGCATTTAGATATTTATTTGCTCTGCACTTCTCATTCCAACTTCGAGTAGCCCGGGGAACACAATGTATACACGGGGGTTTCAAAAGACAAGAAGGTCATTGCCCAAAACCACTTTGCAGCCGTCCTCCCAGTCTATAATACAGCCGTGTGGCTGCTGCGTTGGCCATAATTCATTCCAAATTTAAAATATTCATAATGGAGTTACTTAGCCATGCACTGGATGAATACGGAATGAGGCGTGGGGGTTGCCCTCCTCCCCTGGCCCCCTCCCCCCACAGTGAAACAGAAACTGCATTGTGGGACCCGTGGGTCCTCCTTGCAGGCGCGCTCCTCCCCGCGGGGACCCATCCCCTGCCGCGCTCACCCAGGGATCCCTTTACCGTCCTTCAAATTGGAATCTAATTCCTGGCACTCGGCCGCCGTGCAGAAGCGTGCTGCGGTGGTGTGCGCAAACAGCCTCTGCGTTGGTCTTCGCGGTTGTGCCGTATTGCTCTCTGATCTGTGCGTGTGTGCAGTTTTCTTGGCTTGCAACGCGTGTTGTTCACAATGATGTCTGACGTATTGAGTTCCTTAAGACGTTCCCAGCCGGTGGAGAAAAACGTTGCACGGTACAACCCAAAACACATGACAGCCTCTATAGGTTCCCTCTAAATCAGTATCAATAGCCTCACTGGAGGCCATTGGCCATTGCATGGTTGGAATGGATCCTGGTGCAAGGACTGGAATTAAGGCTCCCGGTCCAATTTGACGACCTCCTCTGGTGCTTAGGCCCCTCCAGCACCGTGGACATCATGCAGTTGCACTGCCTGCACACTCGATAGCTGTGCCACTTCTGGGAACCTAAGAACTTTCATGGAACAGTGGCCCAAAATCAGCATCTCAAGTTCCCACATAAACTATACCAACCGCCTTACTGAAAACTATCTACTTACTCACCTGGTATGCTAGGAGGTCGTGGGTTCGATCCCGACCTCGATGGCTGTAAATTTGGAGTTTGCATGTTCTCCCCATGGTAGCGTGGATTTTTATCCGGGTCCTCTGGTTTCTCCCATCACGTTTAGAAACATGTTAAAAGTGTTTGGCTGCTGTACATTTCCACATGAGCCACTTCATTCGGCTATCATTTGTGGCCAGGTCACTTCTGAAAAAGTGCTGTATATCTCAGTGGGCCATACCTGGTCAAATAAAAAAATAACTTTTTAGTTTTAGTAGTCCAACTGTGGCAGATCAAGAACTTGTCGTAATTGAAGCCATCATCGTGTTAAACTCAAGGATTAAAACATATCGAAGAAATCATCAATTCACTCCACTTGAACCCGAAGTTGGCTCTCGAGTGCCTGCTCAGATTCGATCCCAAGATCTGCAAGGTGCCAGCTGATTGCTCAAACCTGTGAACCGCTCCATATTTAGTCACCCAACTAATAATTGATCATTAATGGATGAGGAATACACTGCATTGATGATCGTCTTTCTAAGCAAGAAGTTTTTGTTCGTGAAATTAATAATATTATAATACACCCATGATACTTGGGTGTATTATACATAGTAAAAACTTACATTGCAACTGTGCAATGATACATGTTTGTGCAGCATGACAAACTACACGTCGCCACATATTACTGCTGCCACCTACTGAAGAGTTGTGCGAATAGCAATACATATTTGGAGAAATAAACCTATGCGTCCAGTCACTCTTTGTTCTTCAATATTTTTTACAATCAAAATAAACGTTTCGTGAGGAAGAGTTTTATGTTCAAGAATATACTTTGTTCGTAATGGTCGATTTGTAAGTTACAGATTTTTGACATCCACAAAATGCTAAATATAAACTTATAAAATACATTTAAGGAACCATTGCAGTAAGATGAACTTAAGGGAGCAATAAAGTAAAACTTAGAAAATGATTCAAGCAAGGAGATACGCATTTATGCTTTATACTTGTGTAGAGGTGTAATTGTAAAGATGTATGGGCACGGATGGGTAACAAACACAAGGGGCGTGGTTAGGGCCGTACACAGAGGAGGTGCTCACACCGACGTCCGCACCTGCCTCCCCCACGGGCCCCTCCCGGGGGCCGAGTGCTATAAAAGGTGGTGAGCCGGAGGGCTCGAGGTCGAGTGTTAGCTTAAACCAGCGAAGAGTGAAGACCAGCTAGAGTAGGCCCCGGAGCTCCCCTGGCTCGCTGTCCTTGTCAGGACCGACCAGGGCAAGCCGGTGGCGTGGCCCCGCGAGCCCAGACTGACGTTCTTATAAGAGCTGGTCTGGAGACTCAGGGTGCCGGGATCCCAGCTTGACCAGGGCTGGGATAGGTAGCCTCCCCTAGCTCCGTAGTGGAGGACTCGGGCGTAGGTTAGCGGGGTTAGACGTGGTGTCTCCCTGTTAGACGAGTAAAGGGGACGATACCCCTTCAAGTGCTGTGTATTCCCGTTACTGTACACAAGTTGGTATTAATAAATAAGTGTGCCTCCAACCACGTCGTCCAAAGCCTCCTGCAACTTACTACAATTGCTTTATTTTATACATATCAGTGAAAAGGTTGGCTCTGTGTGTTCTGACCAAGCCTGATAGCAACAGAAGATCATAATAAAGGTTTTTGGGTGAGATCGCGTTATTTAGAAACGTGTCGCAACCTTCCACCACCCGACATGGCCAATCAGTAAAAATTGTGTCACGTTGACAAAAGACAAATAGTTCACTACTTTAGCACACCGGTGTGTTGAAGAGTGGATCCACAACATTTACAATTTGAGTAGTACGACGTTTCGCTGGAAATTACATCCAGCATCGTCGGCCGATTTGGCAGAGTAGTGAAGCCATCCACCTGCTTCCGGTCTTAAATAGTGCAGCAGCAGCAGGATGACGTCATCATTGTTGAACCTCATCAGGTTTCAAGATCAGAGGTGGAGTTGGGGGCTTATGCAATTATGTGACTCACCTGTAAGGAATTGCAATATGTGTTGTGTATTACTTAATAACTCGCATCTTTGCCCGTCCAAGGAGGGGTATATATTGCAGTAAATATGAAATATTCAATAGAAAAATTGTTCAGCTCATGATTATTAATGAAGGGGGGGTTGCCACATGTGGAGTGACGTCACCCGCTAACGGTTATTGGGGAGGGGTGCAAAATGTGGAGTGACGTCACCCCCTCATGATTATTGTGGAGGGGTGCGGCATGTGGAGTGACGTCACCTGCTCATGATTATTAATGAGGGAAAGGCGTGCGGCATGTGGAGTGCGCGACCTCCTTGTGCGTTCGTTTAAATTTCCACGCGGGCATGAATATTAATGAAGGGGGGGAGGGGCTCTTTTTAGTGACGTCACATACGGATGTAGCACTGTGCTGCATATATTTATTTTTTACCGTCACTTTCTGTAAAGAAACGTCATATTTGAAGCGACTTTGCGTAATAAATTATTTAATTCAGCACGACCTTCCTCTGCGTTAGTGTAAAAATCCACCCACTCATGAATATTAATGAGGGGGGTGGACCTCATGTGGAGTGACGTCACGCGGGGGTGGGCCTCATGAGGAGTGACGTCACGCACGGGACACACACACACATTCTTGGCTCATTATATTAGTAATACGCTTCCAGGCTGCGCTGAATCTGTAGCTATCACAGCGGTTGAAATTATTTGAATTCTTCTCAATTTCAATTCTCTAACTAGTCTTGGCCAGTAATAATTACTTCTGCATAACAGTTCAACGTTATCAAAATCAATTGAATGTCCTTGTTGACAAGCATGCTCTGCCACTGCTGACAGCTGTGTTTGGGAAAATGTAATGTTCCTTTGGTGTCATTCCAGTCTTATGCTAATGTTATGTCCCGTCTGTCCAATATAACACTTGCTGCATAAGCTATTGATCCGATATACACCTTCTGTTGATAAGTTCGGCTATTCATCTTTAGTACAAGACACGAGTTTTAGAATTTTGTGTACCTACCAAATATCACGTTAATGTTTTGCTTTTGCAAAACACGGGTTAAATTGTCAGTAACTCCCGAGATATATTGTATTTTAATTGTTTTGATAATCTGATCGCTTTCAGCAGTATTGTTGTTCTGTCTTGGTTTGGCATTCAATGCTCTGTTAATTTGAGCATTATTGTAGCCATTCAGTCTTAGTGCTTCTTTAACATGTTTAATCTCTTTCCTTAGACTTTCACCATCTGACACTGTCTTTGCCGATGTATGAGCGTCTTGATGAGAGAGGATTTCTGTGCTGGGTGGTAATGCGGATCTGCATTCAGATAGGCATCAGTGTGCGTTCCCTTTCGGTAGACGCTGTGTGTTATTTTGACATTTTGACCGCGTCCAAGCAAAATATCCAGGAAGGGGAGTGTGTTGTTCACCTCCATTTCCATGGTGAACCGAATAGCTGGGTTTTGTGCATTGAGATGATTTAAAAGTTAATTAAGTGTATCTCTACCATGTTGCCAGACAACCAAAGTATCGACATATCTAAACCAAAGGATGGTTTTAATGTACTTGAGACAAGTGCTCTTGTTTCAAAGTTTTCCATGTACAGATTTGCTATAACAGGAGACAAAGGAGAGCCCATTGCTGCTCTTTCCTTTTGTTTAAAGAAGTCACCTCTCCATAAAAAATAAGTGTTATTTAGACAATGGTCGGATAGTTTTTGAATATCTTCTGGTAAACCTATCTTCTTTACTAGTGTATCAAGTCATTTAAGTGACTCGTTAACTGGAACCTTACTGAATAGAGAAATCACGTAAAAACTTACCAGAATATCATTAAGGTTAAGTTTAATATTTTTAATCACATTATGTTCTGAATTTCTTATAAATGAAGATGTCCTACCGATGTAGGGCTGTATTTGTTTAGTTACATATTTTACTAATTTATATGTGGCAGAGCCTATTGTACTTAATGGGATACCGATTTTATGAATTTTTGGTAGCCCATACAATCTTGGTGATTTTGAGGCCCGTGTTTTAATTTGGTATTGCTCAGTCTTGGTGATTAACGAATTTGCAATGATTGCAGAAGTCTTGCGTTCTAAAGTATTGGTTGGACTTCGTTTAATTTTAATATACGGTAGGTATCTTCCTCCAGTAATTTTTTTATTTTATTATCATAATCTGATTGGGACATCACTACAGTAGTGCGGCCTTTATCAGCTGCCAGAATTAGAATTTCTTTATTTAGTCGAAGCTTTCTTAAAGCTTTTGCTTCATCAAAGCTAATATTTATTTTTGGTATTTTGCTATTCTCAATTATTTTGGCAACTTCGTGTCTAGACTTCTCTGCCTCGTTATGTGGAAGATGTCTTACCGCTGATTCCACCTGGGCAATTATCTCATCTACTGGAATTGTGCGTGGGGCAACGGCAAAGTTAAGGCCTTTAGAAAGGACGGAAATCATGTCACTGATTAAATCACCGAAAAATCCATGAGACCACCCTGGCTCTTAACCTTTACTGCAGCCTTACACCCCTTTGGTTCTCAATCGTCAAAAAAGTATAATATAAATAAAAACATAGGTTTGATGAAACAAACAAGTTGTACTTACGTGCCCGTGCTTAATTTGTGTTTCTATTATTTACCTTCTAAAATCTGGCTTGTCTCACATCCCCAGAAAGGGCATCTCGCGCCCCCAGGGGGTGCGTGCACCCCAGGTTAAGAAGAACCACACTGCATTAGAACAATAGCTGAAAAGTGAACAAAGACACATGGAGGGATCCAGGCTTTCAATTATACTGAGAGACCGAAAGAGAAACGGATGCAATAAGAAAAAATATAAATCAGAGACGTTGACTGTTAAGGAAAGCAAGTAGGATTGGACAGAACACGTCATTATGTGGTTATGGCAGATGGATGAGACTGGTAGTGAAATGGGCAACCAAAGGAGATGATAATCACCATAGTAATGTATTTTTTTGCCATTGAAGGACCATGAGGGTTGGTGATGGCATGGGAGCGGGGGGCATCATCCAGCAGCAGATAGACAATGGCTTCTGACAATAATGATACTGAAATTATTGATGTAAAGGTGTACGCATTATACATTTGTCTGTATAACAGAATCTCTTACCTGGCGGTAATTAATTAAACAAATGCAAGTAAGTGCCTGCAGGCAACTCTTAATATTACCCAGCACAAATTCTACCAGTGGCATCCACGGTATAATTAGTAGAATCGGAACAGCTGGAGAAACAAACTTAAACTTGTAATATAAATCTTCCTTAATCCCTCAAGATCCAGATCATAGAGTGTAAGGTGGGTACAGGTAAAGCTGCAGTCCTGCAATTGCTTGGGCACTCCACTGCCGGCAGAAGGGAGCTTAAGAGTGCTCCCCTAGAATATATTTGGGCTACTCTTTCACGCTGGCCAGACATCCTTGAAGCGGTGGGAGTACTCTCACTTTACCCCACCACACGTGACCTCTCAATCAACTCTATATATATAATATGGGAAACAATATTCCCAGCTGTATGTATGGCTGCTGAAATAACATGACAGCAGATGCCTTAATACATTTCTGTAATACTATTACCAACGCCAGTTATAGTTTTATTTTAAAAATCATGCTATGTGCCCTGACCAATGAAGTTTAATACATGGCCACATTTTTACACGACGTTTGACTGGGAGGTGTTTACATCAATTTGCAAGGATGCGCCTGTCCTGAATGATGTCCTGAGTGATGTCCTGAGTGATGTCCTGAATGATGTCCTGCTCAAATGAACATTGAGGTGGTTGCTCACCTCCCGGTTACAGCCCTGAGCCAGTAAAGGAAATTCCAGTAATATATCACTGGGGCGAGTCTATCCATAGGAAAACCCCTACTGACTTCCCCACAAAGTGATCAATATTTTATCGACCCGAAAAGATGATGGGCTGAGTCAACCCATAACCAGGGCTCGAACTCGCAACCTAATTCCGATTGCTCTCCCGCCGAGCCACCAGGCCGCTGTGTGTTAAATACACACGTGACGTTGTCTATGCACAAAAACAGCAGTCCTTTAACTTCCTCAACAGTTTTGCTTTGCTCTAATCTGAAAAATTCCCAATCTCTTTAATGAAATTGCGTAGGGACTTCGCGCGGCACCCCTAGCGAATCGAGCCAGCATTTTTCACACGTCAATTTCAGTCGGTTAATTTCATGAGTAGGAAATGAACGCGGCGCGAGCGCCAGATGTTTGAAGCTCGCAGTGATCAATAACAATTAAATGAAGAGTGACTGGTGGCACCTCGCTCCCCGACAGCCAGTTTCGGCCTAGCGCGTGCACATCCCCCCCTTCCCTCACTAATTACTCCGAGAGCTTCTCTCTGGTGTGCTGCCACGACGTGCATCCTGGGGCTATGCTGCCGCTGTGACTGCCGCTGCCGCCGCTGCCTGCACCACGCATGACTTCGTGTTGTCTGTTTTCTCCACCCTCAAGGACCCCCGCTTGTGGGCACATAAGATGCCACAATCGAGTGTGCAAGTGGCCATTAACTCTGTGCTACAGTTGTAGGAGTAGTGGTGTGGTGTGTGTGTGAGAGAGAGCAATAGAGAGCGAGAGAGAGAGAGACAGCGTAAACGTAGATTAAATAAACGTTGAGGCTCGTGCACTTTTACGAATATCCTGCGGTCTCTTTAGAGGGTGAAATGTGTACCATGCGGAAAGGAAGCTTTGCATTGTTAATTATTTTATCCGTTGTCGTTTTAGAATGTATTGAATAATTAGGAGATTCCAAATGCCACGTTAAAATACAATTCTGAAATGATAATAAGTGCACAAGTCTTAATTTTTATTTTACAGTCCTGAAAATGCCATCATTCTTTTTGTTATCATGTTTCATAATAAATGTTATTAAATCTGTGAAATAAAAAAGAGGCCTTAACAAACGTGTAATTACTGAAATATATTATTTGACGGATGGAACAGTTTAATAATGTCTGCCTGTAGGAAACATCTGCACTTTCATAATTCGCACATTGCAATGATACCACGAAATTAATGTTAACAGTGTTTTTCATTCGGAAATACGCAAGTGACTCAAAGCCTAATTTCAGTCACATACAGTGCTCGTGGTCAGCGCTTTATACGTTTCTGCTTCCACAAAATGAGAGAAAACAGCAGGGACTGGGTGGAGAATGCAAGCTTATGATTAAAAAGGGTGCCATCTTTAGCCCCACACCGGGCATATGGCTTGGCAATTAGCTACTGGGAAAAGGCGCATAAATTAGCATGGGTAATGGCTCGCTCCTGCTATTTAATATGCTAATCCTCACTGCCGCGTCCAAACACCTTCTGCTGCCACCAAATACATCTGCATTACAATTAGCACTGCTTTGCATAATTAATGAGTGCTCCCGAGTTTTTGTTCATGAGTAATTATATTAATGGGATGACGGGAGGATCGCAGGGTGTAACAGATACTTCCATGTTTGTCACCGTAAATAAAATAAACGACTCCTCTCCTCGTCGCGAGCACGAGGCCCGCGCTGGGTCAGCGTAGTAAGAACTCCGAAGGTTTAAATTGTCCGCTAATCGACATATGCTTTGCTCTGCCCAATTTCATGGTGCCGGTGTGAAACGCATTGCTTTTATGCTTCAATAGGTGGGGGTATCCAGAAAGTCACGAAGTGACCCAGATGAAATAAAAAAAAAATGCGTGAAGTGAGCTGGTCTTGTAATAATATGCACGTTGTGTGTGAGAGTGTCATGTGTGTATGTGTGAGGAAGGGTACCGGACACCTATGGCTTTCATAGGTGCCACTCACTAACAGCACTTGCCCCAACAGTCTGTGAAGGCGATACAGGGGGATCTTTGGAGAGGTGGTTGGAAAATTATGCTACAAACCCACCGACCGTATTTAGATGCATGCTCAAAGCCAACATCAGTGATGAATATCGGACATGATCATGTTCCTCGCTGAGGTCGACTCAGCCTTAAATGAGTACTCGGAGCAATATGTAAACGTTAGCAATTGGGGAAACAAGGTGGCTGGGTGTTGTGCTGGCCACACCACCTTCTTGTGTGCTATGCTGGCTTTGATAGGTGCTTACTGGCAGTACTTGCCTCACCAGCTTAACATTGGTATACTGGAGATCTGTGTCTTTGCATAATTTCTGCAGGTAAAGCAGGATTGTCCACCACCTTCGGTGCCACCAGTGCACAGGACCTAGCTCTCTAGGCAGCTCACAGCATCATAGCCGTGTGGCTTCTTCACCGCTGCGCATGAAGGGCTCTGGCTTAAACTGAAGCCACAGGGAATTTCACTGGTAGGGACCATTTGCCCATGAAGTTAGAACAGACTTTTGTCTTTGGGCCCAGATATGGGTTCAGAAACTGGCAGGTGGATGGCAGACAATAAGCCATGGATTGGATCAAAATATTATTCTGGCTCTAGGCTTGGGAAAAATGTTAATTCATATTGCGTGTTAGTATGGACTGGGAATTGTAAATGTTGGAAATGTGTGCCGTAACACAAGCAGCTCAAAATATGCACAGCCAACATTGGTACTCAGAGCACCGCCTGCTTCCAAAGTGGGCAAATGTAGTGCGATTACCTTTACAGCTTGGCAGTCATCACTCCCATCATTGCCCTCGCCATAGACTTATTGCAACTCAGGAAATGCAGCTACTTAAGTGTTCGTTGCAAAAGCTACTGAAAGAATAGTGAACATTTTCAGGATATCAATGAGCGTTGAAGAAAGTCGTTCAGTATAAAGAATGTTTATGTTTTAATTGGCATCATTACCTGAATGTCACCATCAAATAAAAATGAGAAATATCTTTCAAAATTGCATTTACAGCTTTGTTTTGAAATCGTATGAGCAATATAACAAAATAATAATAATTCCAAGGTCTGTTTTGAAATTCACATTAGCGCAATGTTATTGCTTCTCTGCGTCTTGAACCATGTTTGGTGGGGTTTTATCCATAAATATCAAATCAGATTTTAAAAGATCAGTTGATTCCCTCGATTGCAATGTTATGTGCTTATGCCACCACCATTAACATTATTCCAAAATAATTGTTATCCAAAAGAGCTACATTGAGGATGGTAACACTAGAGGCTGTAACTTGAAAGCTTAAGCACAATATATAAAAGTGTATTTTTCATTCACTAGAAATGTCCTGCTGACATCCAATACTGCCATCTGCTGGCTTTTATAAGAAAGTGTTTCTAATGAACAAATATTCCGAATCAATTATGAGAATCCTTTGACCTTATTTCGTAAATAACTCAATTTAAAATATGTTGTTAATTTCTTCAACCCTCAGGCAACATCAAATTATTTTCTCAACGTATTAAATTAAGGCCTCAAACCCATTAGATTTCAGATGCTTTTCAGGGTTGAGCCCGGCTGGATTGTAGGTGAATGGGTGACCACCGCGTAGCAGAGGTCGCAAACGGGTTTTGATTCCTTACCCGTACCCGGCCGCACCAGGGTCGCAAATGGGATGGGTACTCGTACCCGTACCCGGCTGGGTACGGGTAGCCGGGTATCGGGTACTCGGTTGCGACCTCTGCCGCGTAGATCACACACGTTGCCAAAGAAGACTGCCGGGCTAGGTGGTGGACAGCAGAGGGCAGCGCAGCAAAATCTACTGCTGTAGATCCTTGTCTTGTGCTGTACCCTACTACCTCTGCTCCCATTTCTATGCTGCCCACCTTGACCAACCCGCCCTGACCACGTAGTGTGGATCAAACTACCCCCACCCACATTACCAACCGTGTTTGGAGACCCTCATCCACCATTGGATTGAGGTTGGCAGGGTATGTCCACATGTCCATGTAAATTATGATGGAGGCCACCTATAGGTTGTGGGGATTTTTTTATTATCATACTTTACCACACTAGTCCGTGCAGATCCAAGACAAGATCAGATATCACTTGCAGTAGCAAGTGATATACTTGCAGTAGCAAGTGATGTTGGAAACCCAAGTCATTGGATTCATAGGTAACCACGACACCACCACAGCAGTGCACTGAAATCTAAGAATTTTTAAGTATAATAATGTTCTCAAATGATAAATGATCAAATAATTTAAAAAGTCAACACACCCAACATGAACATTGCAAGTAAAATCGCGGTAATCATAAAACGTGAGGTATTAACAAAGTATGTTAAGGAACGAGGCAATCCACACAAAGTGGTAATTTTTGTTGGTGCAACAAATTTATGTCATGGTTATCGGCATTTCGTTTAGTTTTTTTATATGTTAAATTGCTAACTTTTTTTCGAGATGTTAAATTGCTAACTTTTCTTGTGGAAAAAGTGTCAACTTTAAACCTTTCTAAAGTGCCACATTTTCTCTGGACTTAAGTCCCACCTCTTTACCACTGGGAAAATGTTTGCTAAAATATTAATCAGACCTGAATTGTTTATTTTCGTGCTTTTAATCAAATTGATTCTATTCTAGGTAAAATATTTTTTAATACATATTTTATATTTATGAAATTAATACAGTAAAGGTGTTTGGTTTGCGATCCTTACGCCACACCTCCAATTAGCGTGGTTGGCTACGTACGATGCGAAAAAAGTTCAACATACATACGCTATGGTGATATCAGAAGAATGCCTCAAAACAGGAATCGAACAAAAGCAAACGGCAAAGCTGGTGGAAGGAAACCGAGGCAGACAATGACTTAGAAAAAGACGGGACTGATGGAGCGGAGGAAGAGGCACCAGAGCGGAGCAGAGTGACATGGAAACATCAACAACAGATGGGCTACGATGATGATCGCCGATTGTGGAGGCCTGCTGCCACACATTCGTGGACTCAGCAGCCTCTGTAAAAGGGGCTGGATGGGAAGAGAGAGGGAGAGCGAGAATGCAGTAAATGCAATCCTGAACCGAAACTTCAAATGTCAAAGTAACGGTAAATGTAACAGACAAACAACATGCCACTTGATTGCAAATCAGGTGTGCAAAATGTACCGATAATCACGATCATTACCGATAATCACGATCATTACCGATAATGACGATCATTACGACGGCGTTCAAATGTTCACCTCCCAATAAGATTCCCTATTAAAAAAACAATCTCATTCGCAAATCAGCAACACATTAATTTGTTTAAAATGTATTATAACACACATTGCACAGCAATAATTCGCTACAGCTGTCTCTTTGAGCACTATTTTCACGTGGCCTGTCTGATTCATCATACGTTGGTGTAGAAGTCTCTGTGAAGAATAGCCATGTTTCAGTAAAGTGAATTCAATATATATTTAAAACCTCCGTCTGACATTACTTTGCAAAAAAAACCTCTGAAAAATAAGGTGTACATGCAACAGCTATATGATGTTTTTAGCAACAACAACAACCTTGGGTACGGCTCAGGAACATAATGCATTTCAAGGCATTGGGCAATCCCATGAACATAAGATTACCTGCCGTAGCAGGTTCGTAACATTATTGAGCATGTTGCGTCTGCACTCATTGTCGGAATCAATCAATCGTGTATGGGCAGGATGAGCATGACTCCGCCCATAGTCTTAGTAGACCAATCAAGCTCCGATCAGTCTCACCCAGTGACAGATCCAGGGGAAGGGTGAAGGTGGCACCCATTGAGATCCCAGCAGTTGGTCCTCTTATTTTATAAATATTTACCAGAGAAAATACGTTGCATGTTTTTTTGTATGTATGTTGAAAATTGTTCGCACCGTACGTAGCCAACCGTGCTAATCGGAGGTGCGGGGGAAGGACAACAAACTAAACACACAAAAAACATATTCTTGGTTCTTTCGGTAAAGTCACGCAGAAGGGACACAATACAATATTAAAAATTAAAACAATAAAATTCTCACGTTTCGAAACGTCGTGAGAATTTTATAATTTTATATTTGTATTATTTTATTGTTTCCCTTCTACGTGACTTTACCGAAAGAACCAAGAATATGAATCCCTGCAGTCACATTATTTTATTGTTTCCCTTCTACGTGACTTTACCGAAAGAACCAAGAATATGAATCCCTGCAGTCACGAAAGCTTTAAATCAAAACAGAAAAAACGGTTATAAAGACATGAATTTTCAATCTAGATTTTAAAAGTGCATAGCTCCAGTGGCTTCCTAATATCGGAAGGAAGAGTGTTCTAGACGGCTGTAGTAGCGTATGTGAAAGCGCGCGAAGCAGTGACGGTCTTTGTTCGATGTCCCCTAGCTACGGACTCGTCCCACAAAGAATAGAGTGAATCTAACAGTGGTTGCTCAGGGGCCAATACCGAGTTAGCAACTCTGAGTTCTTAGGTTTGAATGTGGGCAGACACCTGTGAATTTATTGGGCGCCCACGTATAGCGAACTGATGATCTCAGCCCAGTCGCCAATGACTACGTGCACAAAAATCATCGTTATGAAATTGGTTTGTCGCTTCATTTGGCTAAGATGAGGGTGAGGACGGCTGCTTGCGTTGTGGCCGAAACGTCGTGAGAATTATTTTATTATGTTTAATTTTTATTATTTTATTACTTCTCTTCTACGTGACTTTACCGAAAGAACCAAGAAGATGAATCCCTGCAGTCACTGAAAGCTTTAAATCGAAAATGATGCCGTTATAAGATCATTATAAGAACGAAGGGGACATAAGCAAAGATTATTTATTCTACTAAAGTCCACTTTAGCTGTAGTCCCACGACCCACAAACAGAATATCTGTGCTTCCTTACTCAACACCGATGTCTGCACCACGGTGCATTTATCACCTTTGCTAATTTTTACATAATCAATAACAGCAAATCTCTCACTTGATAGCACTGTGATTGGGTGTTCAAGGGAAACAATACATGTGTTATCTGCGTCTCTTTTAAATGCGTGAGCGAGTGTTTAACGTGAGGCAGGCAGGAATACCAAATGTCAAATTATACGCGGGACATTTAAAATGGCTTATAAAAAACGGTATTCTTAATTGAGTGACTAATAAGCTGAGTAACGTGTCGATTTGACAGGTGTTCCGTAATAAGGCGGATTTGACATGCGCGCGTTCGTCCCATCGTAACTTTGTGATGCAAAATAAACAGACACTCTCAATTAGTGAGCCTCCATAAGCTACATGTGGCATTAATTTCAGCATTTAAAAAATATATACATTTCTAAATATAACTTGCTCTGCTCTACACCACCGCCTTCCGTGCCCTTGGTGTTGTGCTTTGCATTGTAAAAAATATCTCCAGAATACAGGGTGTTTGTCAAAGATGGACCCGATTTGAAATCGCTATATCTCTGCAACCACGAACCGCCCATGAATGAAACTCTTACCACTTGAAAGGGCGGGGCATAGAGAGGGCGGGGCATAGAGTTTCAAATGATTACCGCGAGATGCCTGTCACAGCGCACAAACAGCCCCGAGCCTCAGTCACTTGCAAGATGGTGACCCTGCAACACAAGGGGCATTTTGCGTTCTGCAGTTCAGCAAGACTGAATCCGTAATTGCGGTGCAGCGTGCGTTTCAACGGCGTTTTGGCATTGATCCGCCAATGTCAAAGAGCATGGTGGTACAAAAGACCTGTTTTTGTGCCACCATTAACGACTAACCTGGATGACCTCAAAACAGAATCACGGCAACGGTGACTTCAGTGGAAGAAGACACTTTGAGAGGCGTTTGGGACGAATTCAACTATCTCGATGTTCATCTTCTTGGTTCTTTCGGTAAAGTCACGTAGAAGGGAAATAATAAAATAAAAATAAAACATAACATAACATAATAAAATAATTCTCACGACGTTTCGGCCACAACGCAAGCAGCCGTCCTCAGGTGAAGAACAGGTATGTCGGGAAGACGCTGTCTCAGGTGAAGAACAGGTCTGTCGGGAAGACGCTGTCTTCCCGACAGACCTGTTTTTCATCTGAGGACGGCTGCTTGCGTTGTGGCCGAAACGTCGTGAGAATTATTTAATTATGTTTTATTTTTATTATTTTATTATTTCCCTTCTACGTGACTTTACCGAAAGAACCAAGAAGATGAATCCCTGCAGTCACGAAAGCTTTAAATCGAAATTTATCTCGATGTTGTCCTGTACATCAGGTGGAGGTCACATAGAGCATTTATAAAATGGTTAGTAAAACTTGATAACTCATTAAACCGTTTATAACTTTTTGTGTAATTGTAACATGTTGCCATCATGAAATATACTGCTTTGAAAGTGAGTCCATTATTTTCAAACACCCTGTAGTTACGCCAATGTGAGCATAGGTTTTTTTTGTATCATAGAAGTATTGTTGCAGAAAAAAACCTACGAAATATCAATTTATTCTCAATACATTTCAATTACCAGTTGACATAGTAACCAATAAATAGAGCAAAACAAATATTGTTCTCATGAACTGCACACAGTCCCCAGCTGTCAATGAAATCAATTCACAGCCACATCCTGGCTAAAGTGTGCAAGCACAATGTGGCGCAGAATGGGGAAATAATGTATAGAAACGGTATACGTATCTGGATATATCGGTATAGAATTCTAGTGTCGACTGAGCCAGGCAGCCTTCCGACACTCATCGCACAAACGTGTAGCTACTGCCAGCAGATTCCTGCTATTTTCAAAACAATGGATTTGTGAGATCCATTATAATAAGAAATAATAAGAATGTCCGGCTGCATAGGTTTTCGTGTTCGCGCCTGTACAGCCAGGGACACGACGATGGGGGATGTGGCAGCGTAATGCGACGCTTCGGGGCCCAGTCGTCCACAAGGGGGCCCCGAATCAACAGATAAAAAAAATTAACCCGTAAAAACAAAGTTTTTCACTATAAATCCTTTATATGCGTGGCGGCTAGAGTCCTCTCGTCCTCTGGCTTGAGATGGCTGCCACCTATGGGTCAGATGATTGCCTGCCACCATTAAGCAATTGGTAATTAAATATATAAAAAATTCCTAAAAAGTGTAAAATTTTTTAATTTTTTTTTCACGAAAATAAATTGTCACGCAGAACGAGTCTGTGTGCAAAATGTCAGCTCGATTGGATCAGGGGAAGTGGGTTAAAAAACGACCGAAAGATTTGCACGGTCGTAAGCACGCAAGCAAGTGAACTTAATATAAAGGATTTAAAAACAATTAACCATAAATGCCAAAATAACATTGTTACAAATTGAGAAACAATATTCCCGAAAAAATACATCGCGTAAAATATAGTGGCCTCTACTGGTGTTTGTTCTTGAACACCAGGCTATTTTGTCAACTGACATGCGCATGAAAGCAACACTCATGATAACTTAATCGTGACTACTGTATTATCTTTGAATGTTATTTTATTAATACCGTCCCTGCGAGACTGTCTTCCTCTAAACCAACATCACACAAATATCGATATAATCTACATATTATTGTATACGGGTTTAAAACATCCATAGCTATTTCAGTAAAAGTGAGTCAGGATAAAGGTAAGAGGGCGGGGGGGGGGTACCTGTCAACCTCAGTGCCTTATTACAGACCAATTCAGACCTTTTATGTCGTCCCGTGCCCTCATCAATCTCAACGTTCATCCTACAAAGTCCCATCAAAAGGGAGAAACACAACACAAAGAGACAATGTTTTGCCCGTATTGAAACGGTTGTACGCCGTGTGGACCTGAAAGCTCTTTTATCCTGTGCGAGAATACGTACGGGTGAACCATACGGGTTGACAGCTAAGGGGGGGGGGGGTGGAGAGCACAGTCGTATCTTGCCATCGCCCCTGCGTACAGCTCACCGACGTGCGCTTCCAAACTCCCACCAGGAACTTAAACGAGCTCCAAGGACGTGGAGCGAAATATCGGGACGTCATGCGGTACCCGAACTGCAACGAAAAGACGTTGGAACGAATTTTGCAGCCCTCTGTGCGTCCACTTACTAAACGGAGACCTTGCTCGGCTGTGTCAGTCATGCTCATTGTTTGATCGTCCCCATACGTCACTGCTTCGGTCAGTACGGGTTGGGGAAGTAGCTGTGGCTTGGGAATCGAACTTAGGACGCCTATTTCAGTGCGCAAATCACCGTTTGACCACTGTTTCTTCCCAAGCGTCATTCAAGAAGAAAACATTTGATCGAGCGGAGGGAAGAAGAAGATAATGGGCAATGGAGAAGAGGTGAGGCTTTAAGAAAGGAACGGAATGATGTGAAGGAAGGGGACCGCTTAATGAAGAGGGGGCATCTAGTCCAGTATTCTTTCGTTTGGCGAAAGAAGCAGATACAGAGCATCAACTACAATTCCACGTGGAGGTGGTCAAGCCAGATAACCGCGTCCAGTGGATGGGGTGCAAGGAGGGGGCAGGACCGCAAAGGGGATTGGGCACAGGGAGAAGGAGGGACTGAGAGAGGGAGACGTTTAGGAACGTGGAGGACGAGAGGCGATGTGCGGCGGGGCAACGCCATGAAGGGATTTAAAGATGAGCATCAGATATTTGAAGAGACGGCGGAAGCGAAGTGGTAGATTTATTGGGGACATTTTGAATTCGTTTGGAGGGGGGTGAGAGCAGAGGCAAGGGGGAACAAGATAATTGCCTTGTAAACATCAAAGCATCAACCAGCAGTTTGGCAACATGCATTGACATACCAGGGCGGCACTTTCATGATGTTGAATAGATAAAAGCGGCAGATGCGAGCAGTAGCAGAGATGTGGGTGGAAGCGGTGAGGGGAAGAGTTAAAGGTGAGAACGGAGATGACGGTGGGAAGAATTGTGGTGTGAGGGCTCAGGGGATCGTGGTGGGAAGCGAGGGTAAAGTGATGATTACTTGTCCTTCTTCACAGTTTGTTGTCCGTCCCCGCACCTCAGATTAACACGGCTGGTTACATACGGTGCGAAAGAAGTTCAACATACATAGGTACATGGTGAGGGTGAGGAGAAGGTGATAGAAAGGGGGACTGAGGTTTGTGTTGATGGAGGAAGCTGTGCAATGAGGGAGGAACATGAAGTCCGGGGTGTCTCCGGATGTATAGGGTAAGGGGCGTGGAGATTAAATGATCTGCTTAGAGGGAGGAGGACTGCATAGATGGAGGGCAAATTGAGGTGGGGGTTGAAGTCACCCAGGAGAATGAGGGGATGGGGGAAGAGGTAAAATAGAGAAAAAAAACGGCAGTCAAGATGGTCAAAGAAGGGCTAAGCATTTAGTTTATTTAAATCGATGCATCGTTGGATGTCTGATTCCAAGAAAATCTAGGGTGAAAGTATAAATCCCTAAAGGGAATTAACTTTACTCGTATGGCTTCGTTATTCAATCCACAGTGACTATGTTATTAACTTATTCAGCAGCATGAATGATTTACGTCACAGACCGAAGGTGTGATTATTCTTGATCCCCCCCCCCCAAAACAACCAAGTATTCAACTTTACAAGTTTGTACACATTTCTAAAAAAATGTAATGCTAAATTACATTTTAAGCATAATTGCATACTTGCCATATCATCTCGTAAAGACAAAAACAATGCATCCTAAATAATTTGGTCCACCCTGACAATACATGAAATGATCAATTAAAATGAGTGTTGATCTTTTGTTTGTGTGCCGTGGAAAATTATCAATGACTGTATTAGGTTATGCTTAAAAATATATATTTTGTCACGAAAAATAACAAAAACACATCAAACCATTTTTTTCCCCGCACGCCTTCAGAATATAAATTACACAGGGCGCAAAATCACGATTCTCATTTGTTATCGAGCCTTAAAAAACAATGTTTGGCTTCGGCTGCCCCACCTTGACTCGCATACATTTTACCAGCGACACGCTTCCGCAGATCACCAACAGTCAAACGCGTATTTTAAAACATCTATTGACACGAAATGCCATTTTAAAGTGCATCTTTGCACCATATATAAAGGCCCACGCAGGTGCAGGGTACTAAAATATGATAGCACACACGCACACGTGCAATGTCCGCCAAACATGTTCATCACAAAGCACGGCAGATGAATAAGACTCGAGGTCAGTTTTATTTTACCCATTGTATAAAAAAAATGCTTTAAGAAGAGCCTTTCGGTTTCCTCAGCGCTACATTTAAACGCGTGAATTATCCATCCAAGATCGCTATGGCAAAATGTTTCAGATTGTTAATATATAAAATCCACTTTCGTCATTAATGATGCACCTTGGAGAGAGAAAAAAATACACACCGACAGAATTGATTCAGACGAGTTGTATGGGACGCCAGGCATATGTGAATAATTTGTGGAATGTTGCAATGGCTTTCTTTGGTGTTCTCTGCATTTGTAATACGTGTAACTTCACCATCTGAGCTTCAGACAATTGATGATTGGTGAATATGCTTCAAGAACTCAAATCAATATTTGTCCACCATTGTGCAAGCACCACTGCAGTATGTTGTTACGTAAAAATATGGTTGCTTTGTGAAAGCGAATATCATGAAATTACAAAGCATGCAAATGGTTACTGTGTTATACAAGCTGTACTTTTTATAATTCTGAAAAAGAAGGGTATTTTTGAAAGAAAGAAAAACACTTAACACAATTTGCTACGCGTGTTCTATGCATAAGGGCCATTATCCAAAACGTCGCCTATTATATTTTTTCGTTTTAAGCCAGTGATATCGACTAATGTGTTGAGTTGTTTTGTACTTGTATGCCACTAACAACGGCGTATCACCAAATAATTTGTACGTATTAAAAAGTATGCTTATTTATGTGTGACGATAAGTATACGTTGCATATAAGCAAGCGTGTGTAGAAAAAATTTTTACTTTACCAGGTAAGGCCAACTGAGCTATATAGTTCTTTTTTAGAAGCGACCTGGCCTGAAATAATAGCTCAACGAAGCGGCTTATCACGTGAAAATGTATAGCAGCCAAATACTCTAAACGCAGGTTTCTAAATGTGGAGGAAAAAACTGAAGGACCCGGAGAAAAATCAACGCGACCACGGGAAGAACACACACTTGTATATCAATTATTCAAAAAGATGATAGGTAACCAAATAATTGACAATTTTGTGGCTAGCCAACCATATGAACAAAATTACATTTAAAACAATATAACAATACGTGTAATAGTAAGTCTGCCATAGATTAAATACACCAACTACTATGAAATTAATTTCAAATTGAATTGGTGTTGGGTTAGAGATCAGTATAAGATGAAGAATAACGCCAATTTAAACATAATCAGGTCATGTCGATGCTATGTTTCCTTTACAACTAAATTTTTTATACATAGTGACTCGCCTCCTTGAAGTGTGGAAGGGATAAACATAATACATTTCTGCCCAGCACAGGTCATACGGTAGGAACAATTTAAATTGAAATTTATTCCAGATATCCATTGAAAAAAAGCTGAGAAAATCTCTGTTATAAGACACTAATATTAGCTAAAATACAAAGTAACGTGCGCTTAATCTAGGAATGTGCTCCCCAGTTTTTCATATTCATCCAAGATAATCAGAAAACCAGGTCAAGGTACGAAATATTGGATGATCCGGAAGATTGACGTCTGGGCAAATAACGTGACATTAAATCACGCCCGTAATTTCCCTGCCAATAGTGGTGTCACATCGGATTTGGTGACGTCACTTTTGTTAGCACGAAGACACGTTGAATTACTACATAATGCAATTGATTAATTAATCTATCTGCGAAAAAAAGGATCTGATATTGTCCTTACAAAATCTAAACTCCAATTTCAGAATCAGAATAGAAATTTGTATTTCTACTGGAGGAATCCGATGACCCATAAAGCTCTTTTTCACAGATGTCCAATTTGATTTGATTTGAAACTGATTCTAGAAAATGAAGTGTTTGAGCTGCTACAGCCTGCGTATCACAATCCTATTGCACACTCCAAAGCAAGTCTCTCATTTGCAAACCATCGGACAATGGCCATAATAAATAGTTGCTAAGTAGAGGGTTGTACTTCTAGAAGACGAGTGCAGTTATTCCAACAGAGGTTGAGTTCATTTTGGAGAGGTTGTTATGCTCGAACTTAATTCACTCTTGACACCACTCATACATTAATTATAAACCCAAATAACACAAACGTTGCCATTTAAGTCGTTAGGTATATTATCCAGTCACGCCTGAACATGCAGCGGACAGAAGCCTCCTATTTCAGAACTCGTGCCTCGCCAATTATATATCACATATATAAGCAATTCACCAAAGTGCAACAACACCGTGCATAACTCTTAATGTGTTTGTTACTGTCTGGCCTTCAATACGCAAATCAAGGGGATTAAAGCATGCACGGGCAGTGAGTAAACATGCATTACGTGGATTAGTTGGCCTAAGTTGTTCGCACAATGTCAGACACTGGCAAAACATGACAGCCATTGAAGACTCGTAATGCAGTGATTTGCGCGGCATCGTGCTTTAAATGTCCGAGATGACCCAGCGCCGCCAACTTCCGCGCGTCCATAGATATACGTCAATTTGCAGTAGAAAGTAATGTGATTCGGTTAGTCTGTGCACAGCAGATAATGCATTGTACGTGCTCAGGGACACAGTCGGCGTCAAGGACTTGTGTGTCCAAAATGAGGGCTTTCATTTGTTGAAAGCGTTTTCAACATTTAGCGCGTGCATTTTATATGCGTATAATTCGTAAAAAAAAAAAAATTTGCTCGAACAGCGGGATAATGTGCGGGCCAAAATATTGTAGGCGAGAAAATTGATGGAGTGCCGCACTTTGATTCACGTTGAAAGCGGGAATAGAAATCTGTAAATGTCTCATTACTTAGTCATGTGACACACCTGTGTGTGTGTGTATGCGTTTGTTCGCGTGTACGATTATGGTCATGTTGGGGGGGAAGTTGGTGGTGGTGGGGGTATCGTGGGGGTGGTATGTGCTACAGATGAGGATCAGCTGCACTCTCATCGTATATAAGGCGACATCTTAATGATTGGATTGCATTAGGACACGAGCTGCCGTTATCGTTGTTGCATTTGACTCAGACGAGTGTTCTTGTATCGACACCATGGCTCGCTGCGCACCTCTAACGCTGGCTGTCAGCGTGCTGTCCTTGGTGCTGATCTCGTCCGCGTGTTACATCCAGAACTGCCCGAGGGGAGGAAAGCGCGATCTCACCGACAGTGTCCGGCAGGTGTGCCCTCAACCGAGTGCGGGCATGATTTTCGTCTCGGTTTGAGCGAACCACCGTTAAAGTGCATGCCGCTACGAGGGAGTTTGTGACGATGTCGTTGAATTAAATGTATTACACTTTCCTTAGAAACACTTTAGAGTGATTCAACGTGTGCGCGCTGAAAAGGATTAGAGTTGCTCGCTTAAAATGTGTGTTTTCTCTCGCGTTCCAGCAGTGGTATCTTGTTTGCCAAGGGTCAGTTGCATAAAATCACTTACGTCTAACATTTCCATTACCCACAGCTAATGTTCACTTTGGATTGTTTTATGCAACTGGCAAGAGACAGATATTAATAGCGTCTACATTTGGGAATAATGCATTGGTCTTCCGCTATTGACAATACATATGTTGCACTTCTTTCGCAGGGTACGTAGCCAAACGTCGTGTTATGCACCGTGACATGTCTGAACTAAGCAATGTCAATTTCTTTTGAGATGTGACAGGAACCACGAGTATATCAACGAAACCACACTTGTGGCTCACGAACCTCGCTATTCAAGTTCAGCGTTTTACACACAATCTAGAGCTATACGCGAGAAGTAGAATTTGCAGTCACCCACTCTCTCTCTCTCCCTCTTGGCATGTGAGTACGCATACACAAGCGACACTCGGTGTAATACGAAAAAACGCCACCCACGCTGTTTGTCGCATTTTCTCCTTTACAAAAATGTGACGCCTGGACAACGACCACGACTACGCCAGTGCCTGCCTTGTGGGCCAGGCGGCCAGGGCCGATGCTTTGGACCCAGGATCTGCTGCGGGGAGGCCATGGGCTGTCGCCTGGGTGGCCCGGACGTGGCCATCTGCCGCGCCGAGCGACTGATGCCGTCTCCGTGCGAGAGCCGAGGGGAGCCGTGCGGTCACGGGGGGAAGTGCGGAGCTCCCGGCCTGTGTTGCTCGTCAGGTGAGGTTCTGCAACGGCCCACGGCTTCGTTTGTCACGGAGTTATTTTTTCCGTGTGTATGTATATCGAACTTCTTTCGCACCGTACGTAGCCCAACTGCGCTAATCGGAGGTGCGGGGGGAAGGACAACAAACTAAACAGATAAATCAGTCCTAAAGAAATTAGTTTTCAATCTCGATTTAAAAGTGCATAGCTCCAGTGGATTCCTAATATCGGAAGGAAGAGCGTTTCAGAAGTAGGTGACAAGGGACTAGTAGCCATAGACATAGCAATACAAATTCGAAAATTACCCGCACATTACTTAAAATTGCTCAATTGAGATTATATATAGCAATGGTCGCCTCCTACTGGCAGACTAATACCCGTTTTCAGGCCAGGTGTTGAGTCACCTTGTGCCTATAGGGGCAGCTGTCACTGGGGGTGCATTGTCTAGTGTTTTAGATTAGATGTGATGTAAAGCACTCTTAGTCTCACTGACTCAAAACAATTCGTTATTCTGCACGTGATGTGCTGGATGTGGAAACATGTTTCACCTGGATCACCGACCAGGTTGAAATGAAGCCATGTCTACATCTGTACCACGCTAGCGCCGTACTGAGATCATTAAATACATGAATAGTATCCGTTAAAACAAAATACGTTGCAGTGTATCAGCCTATTATAGGCTTCCAACCCAATATTATGAAGATAGCACTTGTTTAAACAAGTGCACTCTGGACTGGTTTCAACCTTAATGGTCTTATCAGTCGAGTCAGGATTGTTCAGCCAATAATGCTGGGTTGTTAGATGTTATTGGTCAAGAGCGCTCCGTCTACAACACAGATAATTTAATATTGCAGGTGCGCAGCAACAACGGAAGCGGTGGGAGATGGCGGAGTTAGGCAAAGTTATTTCCCAAGGGAAAGTGGAAAGTAATTGAACCCCAGTTCACACCCCTTGTTGTCACATTAATTTCCATCCCTCGAATGTGAGCAACACATCATGAACGGGTCGATCCCAACCAATCTGTGTTGTATGGCCGAAGGTATTGTCACCGTGTACATTGCTACTTTTACCAAGTTAGAGAGTCGAAGGCTTCCTGCAGTAACAACGTAGAAAAAGCCCCCATTACAACATAATATGGGCGCCGCGGTGGCGAGATATAAACTCCCTTGCCTGATATGCAGGAGGTCGTGGGTTCAATCCCGACCCTGACGCCTGTATAATTGGAGTTTGCATGTTCTCCCCATGGTCGTGTGGATTTTTCTCCGAGTCTTCCGATTTTTCCCTTCACATTTATAATCAACATTACACGTTAAGAGTATTTGGCTGCTATACATTTCCACATAATACGCCAATTCGTTGAGCTATCATTTGTGGCCAGGTTGCTTCTTAAAAAGACCTGTATATTGCACTGTGTTTGAGTTGTACGCCATCTGGTCCAACACCAATGGGGACTAGGCTCTAAAGAAAGCCGTCTCGGGTGTGGACCAATCAACTTCAAGGACAGTGCATATTATTATCATTATCAGAGTTGCTTCTTTTTGTTTGCTTTTTTGACTACTTGTGTTGTGGTTATTGCAAACATGATGCCTTGAATAAAGGTGTCAATTTTGTACCAGTTTAAAAGGGTAAAAACCTACGAAAAGACCTGTATAGCTCAGTGGGCCTTGCCTGGTCAAATAGAAATAGTAAATATAAAGATAGTATTTTCAACCAGGACCTCTAAAATGGTGTAGCTGTGACGGGGTGGTGACCACGTAAAGCCCTTTACTCAGAACGCATTGCGGGGACGCGTGGGATTCCAGCCATTCTTGATTCTGGTTGAAATCCCATCCTAATTGACACCCATCTGTCATCCCACCCATTCCAATGTGTTTTCTCCCATTCCAAAAATAAATCAGCTGACCCCGTGCAGTTATGGATCTTTTGGCTCAAAAGAATATTCAATGCTTTCAAGTGAATATATGCTACATATTCTTTTGTCTGTAACGTGTGGTCCTAGTAACGCCGACTCTACTTTTATATGTCATCATTGGCACTCAAAACATGCAAAAACCACATATAGACACACATCATATCACAAAAATAAACCCACATTACTCGAATTTTTTCATTGATAGCAATTCGATTTTATACGCGTTCCTCACCACACAATATCATATTCAGATCAATGCCGCAGAGAGTGGGTGGAGACGCCACAGTCTGTGTCTCTGCACCTTCTTTACGTCGTAAACTTGGTTATTTTTTCCACGTGTATGTATGTTCAACTTATTTCGCACCGTACGTAGCCAACATTGTTAATCGGAGGTGCGGGGGAAAGACAACAAACTCAACGCAAAAAGCAGTTCGAAACTAAATGAGTTTTCAATTCAGATTTAAATCTGCATAGCTCCAGTGGCTTTCTTTGGGGCGGTTGGTTGGTTGGTTGGTTGTGAAGGTGTTGATGTCCATTGATGGGTCCATTGATGTTGAGATCCGTCTACGTGCAATGTCGAAAAACACGCGCCCTTCACTCGGTACCCTAAACCCCTGATCCCCTGGTCCGTACTTATTGGACTTCAAGACGGTGACCTCTTGACCCCTGGAGCTTATCAGTGTTCCTTTTGATGCCCGTCTTTTGATCAATGTCGGTGCGAGAGAGACACCAACATTTCAGGTCCGACGCTGTTTGTACGATTATCGTGTAGAATACCTCTCGAAACGTGCTTTTGGGAGGATGGGAGCCGCAGTTGGAGCATTACCCAGAGCTAATTCATTAACGTAAAGTTTCGCTGCGTTTCAATGTCTCTGGCCCTGATCCGAGGAATCCACCTTGACAAAGACGACTGCAAGGCAATAATTCTAGATTTGAAGCTTTCGTGACTGCAAGGATTCATACTCTTAGGTTTTTTTCGGTAAAGTCACGTAGCTAAAAAATAATAAGAAAATAAATAATTAGTTATGAAAATAACTAAATTAAATCACGACGTTTCGGAGGCAACACAGACGGAGACTTGTGTTGCCTCCGAAACGCCGTGATTTAATTTAGTTATTTTCATTTATTATTTTATTTCATTATTATTTTTTACCTACGTGACTTTACCGAAAAAACCTAAGAGTATGCAAGGCAATACTTGTGCACGCTGGTGGGGGTGGCGGTGCCGGTTGTAGTGATCGTAATGGCGGTCAGGATAATGCTAACGATTGTGGTAGTGGTTGATATGGTGGTACTGTAAAAAAATGGTAGCGATGATGATGACGATGATGGACATCATCATAGTGGCAGTTGTAGCGATGAACGATGATGTTAGCGATCATTGTGATTGCGACGATGATCACGATGATGGTGGTGGTAGCGATGATGATGATGATGGTGGTAGTTGCCTTGGTGTTGTTGCACGGTTGTGACGATGCCACCACGTGTGTGACGATGCCACGACGTGTGCCTTCGCAGAGAGCTGCGCGGAGGATGCGTCTTGTGGATGGGAAGGGGGAGACTCCCCCGGGGAGCGCCCATTCCCGCACTCCGCTCTCCGCCTGCAGTCCCCGGCTGCGGAAGCGATGCTGGAACTGATCAACTCCAACAGCCTGCGAGACTGACACGTGTCCACGCGCTGTGCGGCATGGTTTTATTTGCAGCGTCTAAACGTGTTAAACAATACGGATAGGGTCGCATTGTCTTAATGTAATCACGAGCCCCCGTAATGCCTGTGCATACTGTTCTAGTCGGCGTCCCGTTGGTATAATGAGTTTTGTATGTTATTGGTACGTGCGCTAATATTTCCAACCACTACACGTGTAGCCTTGCGACGCGCTGCTGTCATTATTAATCCATGGGCCAGAGCAAAAACAAATTGGTACCACCTACAATAGCAACACTTTAAGTGGTATCGATTCATTTATACGGCGAATAAGAATGGTATTATTCGATAACCCACTTAATTCAAATGGTCAGCGCACGATTTCACTGTCGTTGGCCACATTAAGACGTTGGAAGATCGCTAAAGTGATGCCACATCAGGTGGTACCTACAAAGTGAAAGTGTCCGGTCTGCGCTCATGGACCCACATCTCGTGTTGCGCGCTCCTACGTGCGCGCGTGTGTTCCATGCTTCTCTGTCTCTTACCCCCCCCGCCCCCAGCCCCCAGCATTTATTGACGATTTTACAGAAACCGAACCTATTTGTAAACACGTCCGTCAATGTGCTAAGAACCAGGTGCATGGTTGCGATTAAATAAATAATGTGTTTATTTCACGATCAAACCGCACACGTCTCTGTGCGTGCAAAGTTCAAGGACGGCTCCTTCAGCGCGGCGCGACGATCGGAACGCGTGTTTACTATCGGGACATCAAAGACGCGAGCCCGGAGAAATGATCATAATAGATCAAACAAGACGGGGAAACAATTAATCTAGACAACACGACCGCACGTGCAAGGCTATACCGAGTAACCTTGTCCTCATTATGAATGTGCGGCAGCTGCAATGGCTTTGTCGAATACCGCAGTGTAAGACTAATAATGGGTATTAAAATACACAATGCAGGATTCTTACTTCTCTCTATTATGAGATCAAGGACACGTGGCAGTAATTACAGAATATGATAATTGCGCCATTTTAAACGGTTACCCCGATGTATTCGCTTTGAAGCAGTTTGCGAACGCTGATGTAGCCGTGCTTTTGAAATCCCAGTGAGCGCAATGTGTCGAAATATTTTATATACCATTAAAAACACTGCTTCATGGAGGAAGAAACAAAATAACCATTCGCAAACAGGACTCATCTATCGGGGTCGATGGTTGCGCTCAGCAGATGGGTTCGCCATTCCAAGACAGGGTTTCTCAAACTCCAGTCCTGTCACCCATCACCACCACCACGGCTCCTTCTTTCCGCATTTACCAAATGTAATCCCCATTCAAATGAACTCTTTCTACGCCACACGCACCCGATTGTTAAACACGTCCCAGGTGGTGCTCTAAAGAACACGCACACTCATACACACATGGAACACGAATAACACGTGGACAGACACGCACACTGAGCTCTTCATCTTAATTCGAAACGGCACTATTTAACTCTTCTTGGTTCTTTCGGTAAAGTCACGTAGAAGAGAAATAATAAAATAATAAAATAAAACATAATAAAATTATTCTCACGACGTTTGACAAAGGCGCTCTTCCCCCTCCAACCCAGCTTAAATATACGCTGCCAAGCCTGGTGGTGTTCATTCAGACGCTGTCTTTCCGACAGACCTGTTCTTCACCTGAGGACGGCTGCTTGCGTTGTGGCCGAAACGTCGTGAGAATTATTTTATTATCTTCTTGGTTCTTTCTTATGTTTTATTTTTATTATTTTATTATTTCCCTTCTACGTGACTTTACCGAAAGAACCAAGAACATGAATCCCTGCAGTCACGAAAGCTTTAAATCGAAAGCACTATTTAAGTCAACAGCGTTATTTGCTTGGCACGTTACGTGGGGCGTGTTTAACAATCATCAGGCACGTGCGGGATACAACGAATTCGTTTGTAATTGAACGGGGAGTTAATTGGTAGACGCGGAAAGACGTAGCGTGGTGGTGGATCGCGAGGACTAGAGTTTTTGGAAACCCTATTTTGCAACGTTCCAGGTCGGACCTCCCGCCACCCCCGTTTCGCCCATCCCTTAAGATAAACCAGTTCCACTCGCACATAACACCGCCGTCGAACAGAAACAAGAAACCAGAACAAAACAAGAAACCAGAAAAAAACAAGAAGCTCGCGATTTGGACAGCGTGCTCTCGGTGAAACACATTGGTTGCTGATTCTGCCGCGGTGGCAGTGGTGCACACAAGGACCATCACCAAAACAAACCTCAACACACTCGCCAGCAACACTGCCCTAAACAATAAAATACATATAATAGGTAAAGTTTCAGGCAATGGCCCTTTCTTCAGAGCACATTCAAGTTCGGAATTCGAGTACATTTTTTATAGTGAAGAACTTCTAAATGAGTATCTCTACACAAATGCAGAAGTCAGCTTTTCGCTTCTGTTTTAACTCCTCATACACACAGGCATCGAGTTACAACTGCTATCATAGCCGCTCTATTATACTGGTAGGAACCTCCTGGTTACACCAGCCCACAGGGGATTATTGTGTCCGTCCGTCGTGCAGGGAGAAGCTGGGTGGGTTGGGAGGGGCTGGGTGGGGAGGGGAGGGTGTGGAGGGTGGGGCTGGGTGGGGAGGGTGGGGAGGGTGGGGAGGCGCTGGGTGGGGAGGGGAGGGGCTGGGTGGGGAGGGGCTGGGTGGGGAGGGTGGGGAGGGTGGGGAGGGGCTGGGTGGGGAGGGGAGGGGCTGGTCACCCCTTGGTGCCCTTATAAAACTCAACGTTTAACCTACTCACGCCGGCTTGTGCCCGCCCTCACAGTCGGGCATATTTGCGCAATACACCACGCCGCCGTTGACCCTGGCCATTGACCGAGCAACCAAACGTTCCTATCAGCTCCTTCCGCAGGAATGTGTTTCTAGCATGATACATCTTTTTTCCATTGCGAATTTTCCCTAAAATCAAGGCTGTACAATATGATAGACCGAATCATTCGCATTGTGGATACTATAATTATTCATCTCCTTCTTACTAGTTACCCTTATTATGCTATTGGAAGCAATCCAGTGGTAGGAGAGAATCTCTTAATGTCATTTTTACTCATCAGCTATGTCACGAATTTCTTGAGTGTCCAATATTCAGAGCCATGATGATCATTATCCCAGACTTGCATCTGAGCACCAAAGCTGGTAATGGGACGATAGTATTGGAAGTTTGAACGGCATGGCAATTGACCACAGTGAGCAATTGGCCTAATTAAAAACAAACACTGCAGAATATAAAACTAATAAAGGATACATATAATTATACTCAAATGGAGGCTATAATGCAATGAATATGTCTTGTGAAAAATGAAATGTTTTGCTGAAAAGAGTAATTAACTTGCTTACGCAGAATACTACAATATCCATATTGCACAATAAACATTCAATAAAATAAAAAGCTTAGATAACAACTAACCTGATAACACAATTTTAGATTGATTATCATATTGTAATATATCAATAAATATTTTAAATAAGTTCCAACGGGAGTTACTGATCATGTTTAGTATACAACGTGGAGCATGGCTTACACAGTTTAACTATACAGGTACAACGAAGTTTAATCAGGTATAATTTTACGTATAATTAAGCGTACGTTTGTGATACGTTATATATTACAGCATATAAAGCTGTGAGAAATCAAATTAAGTAGCAACTATATGCACGAATACAAGCTCGCAATACGTCCTGGCCATGGATATCCGTTTCCTAACCAACATTTCTTCGCATTTCATTCCGATGAAATATTCTCTTCTGTGAATTTCTTTCCATTAACTCCACCTGTGTGCATAACAAACATCACACACCGCCGTTGTCATTTGGCCATCATACTCATCACAGCATTTTGGGTGTTTGACTTTCAAGAAGTCTGGGATGTTGGTGCCGTTATAAGACTGTGCAATACGAACCCCCCCCCCCCCGCCCCCAACTCAAAATATTACTTACCATGTACAGTGCTTATGTTAGGTTTACTGTTGCAGTGGCTTAATTGGATGCATTCATCCAACAGTGAATATATCATCACAAGTAATGACGATGCAGTTACTTAATTCGAGGATTAAGACGTGGCTCACGGGACTACGCTGCGGTACGGTAACTCCGGTTTTCATTCTGTCTTGTTTTATTACATTTTCCTTGTCTCTGTTAATAATCAAATCTTGCCAATTGAGCCCGATTCACTTGTTGGAAGCGAATGTCCAATGTTTTTATTCCGAAACGTGCCGATGTCTCTGTTATCAACAATGGAACAAATGGTCACAGCGACTGTGTATCGGCGGTTTCGTCAAGATGAGACCCAAATGCGTGTTTTCTTGGTATGGGGTATCGCCTGGTACGCAGGAGGTCGTGGGTTCTATCCCAACCCTGATGCCTGTCTATTTTGAGTTCGCGTGATCTCTCTCCCTGTAGTAGTGTAGATTTTTTTTACCAGGTCCTCCGGTTTGGCCCTGTACATTTAGAATCATGCATTTAGATTATTTGCCTGCTACAATAAATTCCCACATATAACATAACCCACTTCTATGAGCTATCATGCGTGGCCAAGCCTCCTCTGAAAAAGGGCTAATAGCTCGATGAGCTTTTCCTGGTAAAATAAAATAGTTTCGTTGAAACTCACCAGCACGTCGCGCAAAAGGTGTATGCGTGGGTAGTCGGTGTCAGCGATGACAGGGCATTCGGCGCCTGCTCTGCTGAGCACCTGCGTGAAAGGCAAAGACATTTGATTTGGGCTGGAAGAACCAGAGGAGCTCTGAAGCTCTTTTTACAACAGGTGCCCAGCGAGGCGTAAGTGGGGGGGGGGGGGCGCCAATGGCGAAAAATGACAGGCGAAGTTACATAGGTAGACAAATTAAACAATCTTCATAAACTTGAACAAAATAATATACCTATATATAGTGTATACAAGAAATTAAGAATAATATGAAAAAACAGCAATAGTTACAAATTATACCACGTTATTAAATCAGTTGCAAATGTGAATGGAGTTGGTCATATCCAACACAAAATTCACGCACACCTGTACGTGATACCATACGCTCAGATTTAACTACACATACAGGCAATCGGAATAACTTAACTTTCCATCCTGTGCTAGCTTGGTCTGGTGTGATGCCTTGGGTAGATAGGTTATGACGGTTACGTCCGTCGAATACATAAACAGATTCGATCAAAATATATATAAGATTATCATTTTACTGTTGAATTAGGGTAAACAAGTGTGTAGTCTTCTTGGAACCAAGAAGATGAATCCCTGCAGTCACGAAAGCTTTAAATCGAAATTTAAGTGTGTAGTCATATTCGAATAATTAAATAATACATATTTAGCTATGTTAATTCACAGAGAAGCTACCAACACGTGGATGGACGGAATTCAGTTCCCAAAGAAGCTCCCAATACTTGGAGAGAAACGTCGGACATTCCCTGACGACCAACACATGGCACAACCCGAAAACCCATTTGGAGAGCGTGAACAAACAAGATGCCAGTCCGCTGCCTAAAGACCTGAGCTCACAGGAGTGAAGGGGGAAGCATCCGACGGTCTGACGCTCTCGTAGGAGGGTCGGGGCGGCTCCTGAACGCCCCGTTTGCCCCCGGGGAACCAACCGTGCGACCAATGCTGCCCCAGCGATGCCGGCGGGGCCGTCAGCAGCCACAGGATCAGCACCAGGGACAGCGACACGCGTTCCATCCTCCACAGCGCGAGGGACAGACAGCAATCGATTCGTTCGTTCATCTCCAATTGTCATTGCTTTATTAGCTGGCATTGCCTCCCGGTACGACAATACACCGAAGCCAATATAGGTGGGGACTCAAGAGACAATGAGAGTTTAATGACCTGGGTCAACACGATTATAAAAGCAAAACAAATAAACATCAGAATAAAAGTAACTGTATCACATGAGGGATTTAAAGTACTCCAAACATAAGTGACAGTACCACAAACCGACGAGGGAAGATTATCTCCAGGTTGAACACAGCACAAAAGATAAAACTAACCTAGATTAATATTAAACTTCGTACCCATGCTTATTATTAAATTCACGCAACGTCACAACATGTATGCGTTATTTAGGGTTAGTATGATTTAATACTGGGGTGTAACGATGGTGCAGTGGTTAGACGCACTGCGCTATGAAACCAACGACCCTTGAGTTTGATTTCAAACAACGATTAACATTCGTGCCGAATGATATTTGCCCGCGTCCTTCAAAATCCCACACTGACCGTCGCGATGAACATGAGGCAATTACTTGGCTCATTGGTAATGATAGTATATTTTGAATGTTCAACACGAGACTTTCAGAAATGTAGAACTTCATGCTGACCTTTGAAAGCAATCAAACACAGGGCTAACATTTCTGTGTGCCCGAATTTGACATGTTGGGTTTTATTTTAATTGTGCCTTTTAAGCGTAGTCTCGACTATATGTCAAATGTAATATTTATTCTAGAACATAATTATACTTTGTATCATTCGGTCACGATCGCATATACATGACTGGTCTGAAACGAAGTATACAGTCTTCGTCTAATGCCGTGTACGCTTTTGCTACTATCAACGTATGGGGTTTGATCGCCTCTCGTGTAGGTTGAGCACAATTGTGTACAAAATGTGTATTCTTGGATACGAGATTGATGAACCGAGTGTTATTCTGAAGATTTAATGTATAGTCCTAGTCAATGTAGCATGACTTCAAGTGTTTGGGGCACCCACGCTACCGACAGATGTACCAAGCGTGCCGTTCGTACAGAACACATTGTTTAACAGTAATTACACTTATACCCAGCGAACAGATGTTTAATGCAATTGGCTCTTTCGTGTAATTGGTCGATTAAACTTTCAGGGTACTTCAGACACAAATTAAGAACAGCAGCGATAAGTTAAATACAGTAGTACCCACTTTATCATGTATACATGGCACATTATTCTTGGCTGAGTTCCGTCACTCACAAAACAAATCATAAGACACTTCTCTACACGAGCATAACACAATTTAAAGATATAAAACATATTTGTATGTTCTTAAATGTTTTAAATCGCGTGTAAAGTCGTGCGTCTGTTAGACGTTAAAATTCAAGTTCTAAGACGCATTTGGTTTGATATCTGTAGGAATAAAATAATCCAAAGCCTTACCTTATCAGCAAAAAAGAGTAATAATGTTGGCCGACTTGTTGTATAAAGCTACAGGTGGTGTCTGAAGGTGGTGGCCGCCAGCAATGGAGCTTGCCCTGTGCATCACATTGCTGTATTTATAGCCACCGCCGCCGCCGCAGAGAGACATGGGCAGGGCACGGGTTGAAAGCAGAGGTGAGGAAGAGTTGTCGCGGGACAGAGAATTGCAAAACCAAAATCGATAGCGTCTTCGGATCGCCATCGACCAAAGACGGACGTGACGACGACAAAGTAGCGTGATGGTGACATTGTGAGCACATCTTACGTTATGCGTCACACCTGAACACCAAAGCAAAACTATTTTAAACGCATACGCAAGGGTTTCATTGATCATACGATATTTTCCAGAACGCTGTTAAAGCTGGCTGAGAAGTAAGAATTGTCGGCGTAAGGCACTAACTACCACGAGTTGCAAGGTACGCATATCCATAATAATCCTGTATTATTGTGAGGTTTGCTTAACGCATTTTATGTCTTTGTTGTGATACCGTTCAAAACACCCAAACCAGTATCAGTGCTCGTACTGATACGGTTATTATGATTTAGAAATGTACACGTCATGTACACGATTATTAACGTATATATTATAACATAGCTGTACACGTATGCCCGTTGCATGATTGCATGGTTATACTAAACAAGGAGCAGACGTGTTAGCACAAAATTGAGTAGAGGCGGATTTAAATCAGATAACCCAATTTAAACTCGGTAAAGAATGCAGTGTGAGAACATGGAGACTGATCTGAATTTAAAGTGTGCCCTGCATACATCTCGAGGCATAAAGTTTTAAACGAATGATCGAGTTTTCCATGCACTTCATAAGAAATCTATTGAAATCCAGTCTGCTACACTGAGGAAAATAATGAAAAAATGATTACATTAAATTGCACATTGTACTACAATCGGGAAAAAAAAAACTGCAAACGATAGATCTTAGGTTTGCTTTTGATCTGATGGTTATAACTTGTAGGTATAATTTTGACAAAATAACTGTGCTCAAACTATTACAATCGAATTAAGATTATAGAAGCTAATTGTGCGGACACAATGAGATTGTTCACTTTTAAGAGACGCCTTTGATCATTCCCAATATGAAGCAGTAGACGTATAATAATTCTTCAACACTGACCATAGTCCAGCTCTCCGTGTTATCTATCTTGGGACATACCACCCTGTATAGTCCTAAGCAATTCAATGCAATGGATCATTGTATTACACTTGTGATGCTATTGCTATGGTTACGGTTTCCATGAAATTATCCCTCTATCCAAGTTGAATGCTTGGGCAACTAGACTGACTTTCCTCTCTTCCATATAGTGTTCACTCACCCCACTGCAGGTCCCAACATTTGTATTTGTTCCTTTTCCCACACTGCACTTTAGAATTCCCTTCCATTGGCTATTTTCCAAAGTTACTGTAACCTTGCTCAATTAATGAAAACATTTACTTGTCTATTACACCTTCAATCGTGCTATTTGTTGCTGGTTGCTTGGAGTTTTGGGCCTCTGGGCCTCCGCCTCAGCAATCGTGCAAAATTAAAACAACACAAGAGCTGCAATACCAAACGTGAATAAGGAATGCTCTTTACAGAATAACAAATAGTGGTCAGAGATGGTTTAATCAGGTAAACGGCATGTCATTAGTAGGTTCACATTGATTAATACTTTATTTTAGGGGTCTGTGAAACATCCATTTAGAAATAACAAAAGGTATTAATATTAAACTCCTAAAAAAAAGAAAATAAATACGTGAAAATATTAAAATTAACACTCTTGTAAGAAGAACACAATGCCATAGTACGCAACTTATGCATTTACTTACTATTACCTTCCAGATAGAAATACTATACCCAGAGGGTGCAATAGGGTCCTCTCTTTCCCAGTGCCCTGAATGGTAACCCGCTGGGTACAAATCTTTACCACGAGGGTAATATTGACCTGAATAACAAGGTAACGTATACAAAGCCATGTGTTAGCATACCGTTTGTACTTAGAAAAGCATAATTAGCATTTACCAATTATTCACATGGCCTCTATATTGGTTTAAAAATGTCCCACATACCCATGGAATGAAGCATAGCCCTGAATTGATTGTATTGATACACTTCGCTCATAGGCAACAATAGCTGACCATACAAGTGCATGCTGGCAAGAATCAAATGTTAACATTTACAAAACTACACAAGAATCGACATGTTACTTGCATGGTTTTAACAAGTTATTACGAACTGGGTTTTTTGGCTTCATGCTCTAAAAAAAATAACAAAATGTTCAAAAGTCACAAATAGAACCACTTTAGAGTTAGCGAGTGTCACATTCATTTTTATAAAATTCAAATCAACAGCTGTTTGGCAATAAAAAAAGCAACCAATGTTTAACAATTACAAATTTGTGCTCACGGTACCTCGTGGATTGTCAATGCCCAAAGAGCATCATCCCCACACTTCCTTTTGTACAATACTTGCTGTTAAAATCGGTCACGACTAAGACAAGAATATTAATTAAACCAATTTAAATTTTCATCATAAAGAAGCATTCAATTTGCTTAAAGTTTTACATGTCTCACATAGGCATTTCCCAAAACACATGTACACATAAAAATGAGATATCCAAGTGACGTTTGAAGCAAATTACAAGCGCGTAGCAAAATATCCCACCAACATTGAGGAACCGCTTAAAATGGCAGCATAAACAGCAATTATTTACAAATAAATGTAACCAACGTGATTATAGCATACTATACAATTTCAATCTCTTTGACTAAAAAGTTGGTAAAAAGGGGCAATGTTGTAAACGTTCATTTTTGACATTAGTGTAACAAATTATAACATAGCTCTTAGTTAACTGCACACGATCTCTCGACTCCAATTGTATTCGTGTTGAGCCATATCCAGCAACTATAAAGCATAATCATATAACATGCATTGACGGTAATGATACTGTTCAAAGTCAGTGTGCACGAGAACATGGGTCATGCGTATAGCCTGCCACACAATGTGCCACTGGGAGTTATGGGGCAGATCTATTTTTATTTATTTCAAAAACTGTGGTTACCCCAATGAAAGAATTACAGCCCCTTTCTTAATCCACCGCGAGGAAAAGTCCTCAACGCTACCGACATTGGTGACGGGGTTTTCGACAAAAGTGAGGAAGCCCAGGACCAGTTCAAACATCACTCTTAACTGGCCATCAATCGAATACAGTTCATTGCAGTGCACAAAACACTACGTTACCACTTCACTGCTGTAAGTTAAAGGAAAGTTATTATCTGCATGTAGTATATTACTTCGGGGCATAAATGACATTTTTACTGAAAAAAAAGATACGCTTACCGTACAGGATTTGAAAAAAATTGGTAAGGAACAGACTAATTCAAAGAGAGAAATAAGGTCAGATTAGTTGCATTTTTTTTGTTCCAATGCGTCACGTTATGTGACATGGGCAATTTTCTCAGCGACACGGTGTGGAGTGAAAGATCCAAGGGGTTCATTCCCTACAAAGGAGGGTGCATCCCCATTTCGTTCTAATAAATGTCTTCAGCTGTGCTGTAGGAAGCTTTTAAGGTGTGAAAGGGACTATTAGCCGTATGGTCAGTGTTGTGGTGCTGGAACCCTCAGACTACCGGAATCAACCACATTGCATTCCAATTATAACTGTTTTATATAATTGGGAGAAAATGTAAGAATAATTTACAATCCTTCGAGCCACGTCGGTCTTGGGGGTTGTTTGATCATAGATTAGTGATGGGGGGGGGGGCAGGACTGGTTCTGATATAACTGGCCACAGATGTTTGCTGTGGTCTGGAATTGAACTCAGGTCACCAGGTTCAGAGTGAAATACATTAATCACTGCGCCACTGCTCCCCCCATTCCAAATGTTCGATCTTTATTATATAAAAACAATAAGTGAACAGAAATAATACATTTGTAATCGATGTTTAAATAATGGTAACTGAAAATGTCACATTACATGCTACATATTCTAGAGGCTGATTGAATATTTTTCAATTGAGTGCATTTATTAAGACAATGCACTTGCTTCATAACATTACATACGTGTTTCAGTTACGAAAGAGAACATATAAAAAGGCAATGTGATGTATATACAACTCTCAATGTCTCCAGAGAGGAAATTGAGAGATTGGAATATAGTTGAAGGCCTCTAAGGCATTGCTTCCATATGACTAAGTTTCAAAAGACCTTTTTTTCAAATATGAATGGTCGACCCTGTGCAATGCAAATTATTTTAATTTTGGTCACAAAAGATATGTCTGTAGCTTTGTTGAGCCTTCAACACGGTACGCTTTCAAACTTTCCATGCAATAAGGCTACTGGAATTGCGGCTAATTTACTGAAGCCTCAAACAATGACCATTGCCTTCTATTTGGAATGAATACATTGTATTGCAATTTCTTTACTGCATTTGCAAGCATACACCGTGGTTTGTAAAGCATTTTTATTAAGACCTGGAATGTAGGGGGGGGGGAGGAATCAGTTTGTGGAGAATCGACTGCGGCTTTAATCGAAATCAATGCAATTTTATATCAAGCTACAGCCAAGCTCTTCCACTCTCGGAATGGGCTTTTTTATACACATTTTGCTTTACTTGAAGTTGGCGTAGTCAGAGAATGCTTCAATATATTCTTGTACGACCTTGTAGCAAAACTCGTACTGCTCCTGTAAATTGAAAGGGAAAAAAACACAATGACAAACAAGGATGACAAAAGCTTAAAAACTGCTCCTTGGGGACTGATATTCAACAGACACCAAGTATTTTCAAGTCAACCAACATGACATCTCAAAAGGTGGTTGCAACTAATCAATGACGGGGTTCAAACCCCCAATAAATACGCTGGAAGAATATATAAAAAATATAATGGAAAATATCTATTCGTTGAATGGTCCCACAACAAAAATAGAAGTAAAAAAAAGACTTATTGACATATTCCCTATCTTGAAAAACAGCAGGATAGCTTTAAACTATATTGCAAATTTTCATAAAAACAAAAGTTATGCAACTGAACTTTGAAAAATATACGATAGTAGAAGTGACTGATAAAGTAACTATGTAGTGACCAAATTGTTAATGTTTCAGAATGTAACAAACTAATAAAAACGGTCACTGAAAGGACAATATAATCTTCATGTTTTGGCCAACTGGTATTCGGGAATATTATAATTTACAACGAGCCTTTTGCCCATCCAAGGACGACGGGTGTATTTCAGTAAATCTGATACTTGCAAGCGAAAAGCAGACCGCGACGTGATAATCATTGCATCAATTCATGTACAATTTGTAAGGGCGCGGTGACTCAGACCTATTTCATTTTAAGGTTATAATCCCTTGTTCATCATGACGTCCTTTTTACTTCGATGTCTCAACAGCGTTACGGAGATCACGTGACGTGAGGGTTCTGCCTTTGTAGTGAGGGTTGTAAGTTGACGCTGAGGAGGGGGGAGGGGGTGCCTCGCCCCCCCCCCCATGTGGAGTGACATCACCCGCCCATGTGGAGTGACTTAAAGCTTTCGTGACTACAGGAATTCATATTCTTGGGTCTTTCGGTAAAGTCACATAGGTTCAAAGAAAATAACAAAAAACTACGACGTTTCGATTGCAACACAAGCGTTCGTCATCAGGAAAGAAAAAGAGGGGGACAGCTGATGAGGCAAACTGTTTTAAAGGTGTAAAATGGGTGTAGCCCAAGGGTCATAAACGAAGTGGGTGGGGCTAGTGATGTTAATGTGAGAGATTAGCATGTTAATGTAAGATTGGAGGGCGACCTCCATGACGAGGGGACGGAAGTGGCTATGTTAATGTGAGAGATTATCATGTTAATGTTAGATCAGAGAGTGGCCCCCATGTGTACGTGGAGGTGGCTGTGTTAATGTGAGAGATTAGCATGTTAATGTGAGATTGGAGGGCGACCTCCATGACGAGGGGACGGAAGTGTCTATGTTACTGTGAGAGATTAGCATGTTAATGTAAGATCAGAGAGTGGCCCCCACGTGTGCGTGGAGGTGGCTGTGTTAATGTGAGAGATTAGCATGTTAATGGGAGATCGTAGAGCAGCAACGTCGAGCTCGGCGAGCGAGGTGGCTGTGTTAGTGTGGGAAATGTAACCTGTTAATGTAAAATCAGAGAGCCGAAAATAACAACTAACATCGGAAAGTGGTAGGATGGGAACATCACAGCCAGTTATGACTTAAACTGGTTGATAACATCCTTCCAATGATTGCTCAGTTTGTACCCATCTTCTCGGTTGAAGTTGTGTATATATTTGTGGATGGCTTCATGAACGAATCTTTGTGGATAGCCAGTGGGTTTGCAAAGTACCTTCGTCTTAGACAAATCAATTTCGTGTGAGCCCACCGCACTAATACAATGATCGGCCACGGCCGAGGTATTGGTCCTACCGTGTTTCAGATCTGCCTCATGTTCACAAACACGGTCTGAGACATTGATTTCTCAAAGACGAAGGTACTTTGCAAACCCACTGGCTATCAACAAAGATTAGTTCATGAAACCATCCACATATACAGACACAGACACAACTTCAATCGAGAAGATGGGTATAAACTGAGCAATCATTGGAAGGACGTTATCAACCAGTTTAAGTCATAACTGGCTGTGATGTTCCCATCCTACCACTTTCCAATGTGAGTTGTTATTTTCGGGCTCTCTGATTTTACATTAACAGGTTACATTTCCCACACTAACACAGCCACCTCGCTCGCCGAGATCGACGTTGCTGCTCTGCGATTTTCCATTAACATGCTAATCTCTCACATTAACATAGCCACTTCCGTCCCCTCGTCATGGAGGTGGCTCACCAATCTTACATTAACATGCTAATTTCTCACATTAACATCACTAGCCCCACCCACTTCGTTTATGACCCTTGGGCTACACCTATTATAAACCTTTAAAACAGTCTGCCTCAGCAGCTGTCCCCCTCTTATTCCTTTCCTGATGACGAACGCTTGTGTTGCGATCAAAACGTCGTAGTTTTTTGTTATTTTTTGTTATTTTCTTTGAACCTATGTGACTTTACCGAAAGTATACTGTTCATGATGATTAATGAGGGGGGCTGGCCGACGTGGAGTGACGTCACGCACGTGACACAGACATTCTTGGCTCATTAACGTAGTAAATATACAGGAAACATATACAGGAGACAGAATAGCTGTCCGTATGTTAATACAACCGGATTTGGTAATTGGGGTAGCATTAACCCTATAATGCATGAAGTATTAAATTAAAAGTGATTTAAGGAATTAGACTAATTTGAATTATAGGAGTCAAAGGAACCATGTAAAATGTGATTTTAAAAATATAATTTCAAAGTCATATAAATCACAGCAGTCCACCAGTTGGCATGATGCATGAAAGGATTAAATAACTGGAATTATATGCAAAAAGTAATTGCCATTTTTGATTGCAAATACTATCATTAAAATGTTCAGTTAGATTATAATGATGGGGAATGTGCAGTTTTCATTTACCCCTTCATGAAAGACAATGAATCTGAGGCGCAGAAAACCACAGACAAGCGGGAAGGCAGCCAGAATGTCACGCGACTGATATCAAAGATATAATTGTATTCTTGCGTGAGTTTTCAACAATCTTAAGCGAAACAAGCTAAATTATATTTATTTACATGAAAACAGTATTCTAGTGCCTTTGCATTTCATAAGATAAACCTTTACAGTAAATACATTTTCAACTTGTGAAATCTCAAATGAAGTTTTAAAGGTTGATTAGACTTGGGGAAATGCTATTTTAGCAACACCAACATTACAATGCATTTCCAAATTAAAGCAAGCGTTGCGATGAGAGTCCAGCCAAGGACCAATGGTACAAATGAAATCGCTCACCAAGGTCTGCACCATGTGGGGCCTCTGTGTTCGTAGACTCTTTACCGTCTGAAATACGTCAAGAATTCCTTCCGTCTTCACACGCTCCAGGATGGTGCACAGGGCACAGAATGTGCCAGTGCGACCAGCGCCTGCACTGCAAAGTAAGAAAAAAAGTTGCACCATCAGAAGCAGGGTGAAGAACATCAACCAGGCTAAGACAACTTTAAGGAACTGCTTTGATGCCCCACAATGATTAAAATCTCGAACGGTAATGTGACACCCATTTATAAGAAAATTCCAAACTTTACCGTGAAAGAAGCCCACGTCATCATCATAAAAGACACGTTTAAAATGACAATGACGCAGTCAAATTAAAAAGTAATTTTATTTCCGTTTCCTAAAGTGTGTATATAAAAAATGCAAGCAAATTTGATCTGAGCAATAATCAGAATTCTGTGCACGTATGAGTGAAAATCTAAATATCTGTTTGTTGTTTACATTTTTTCTACATTGTGTTAAAAGAGGTCACTATATTTGGGAGAATTACTTAAAATGTCAGTGACATGTAAATGACAGTTAATTCTGCAAATTCCAATTTACATTTGGGTGATTTATCACATTACGCTGACGCATATGGCTGTTTTCATGATAATAGTGAAATTGCTTCCGTCAATTTAGAAGAGAGCTAACGAGCCTTTACTGCTTTAATCTCACACAGAGAATAGGCATCTGTCACAACCCTCCCGAACCATAGCCACGCAAAATGCCACACCTGCAGTGCACAGTGATGGGATGGTTGCCGGTATGCTGCTGTTGTTTCTGTACAGCAGCAATGAGGCTGATCATGCCCTTGCCATCTTCTGGAATGCCAATCTCCGGCCAGCCATGGAAATGGAACTGACGGATCTGTCGACTCTTGTTTTCCTGAAGGACAACATATGCAAAGTGTGAAAGGATTAAAATGGAAATAATTGTCCCCATGTAAAACATCACTTGTTGGCACCACTTCGTTTTCCAAGAAGTGTAATTTTTCACTTTTGCAATGCAACTTTTTATAAAAGTGCACACATTATATTTTAGGTTTTCAATGCTGGAATCAGCATAATTTCATAATCCATTAATCTTGACACTATCCCGATTTTAAACCCTAAAAACCCCAGTTATTTTCTTGAAAACCTCAATTATATTATTTATCAACCTATTTACTCATTTTATATTTATTGTTGTTGGCTAATACTGTCAATTAAAGTTAATTAAAGCAAACGAATATTTTTTTCCTCACCTTACATTTTAAAATTGAAACATATACAGTTAATACACTGCTATTATCGTGTTCGCAAATTGCCACTGTATATACAGATATGAAATAATGCACAGAGATGCAAAGAGATACCGCATTGCTTCAAGTCCACAAAATCTGTCTGTACATGATATAAACAGGCCTCCATTATGTCTCCACATACAAATCATGTACTAAGCATTGGCATGCTTAAACAAATGCTGCTGGATAATGTTTGCTTGGAAAACCAATGACTAAATATATATTTTTTGTGCTGAGACAAAGAATGGAGGTTTGTTTATAGATAATGTTCTCTTTATAAATAATGTTACCCACAATGCTTCACAACAACAATGCACTCAAGGACCTGTCATAGGTGACTGCCATGCTGAGTTTCACAGTAAGACAAAGATGCCCCATATAGCATTTAAGACTGTTGGGGAAAGTACTGTTTTTTAGCACATATTAAAGCCGCCACAGGGTCGGTAACCAGCACAATGCCCGGTTGCCTTTGTCTACCATGTGGCAATGTTAACACATCACACTAGGTGCCCATTTAGCCGTGAGCAGAAATCGAACTCGGGCCGCCAGGTTCGTAGCGCAGTGTGTTGACCGCTACACTACCACTCTAGAAACGCGCGCAAAGTGTGGTTCAAATAAAAATAGCAGCAGCTCACCCGGGTGTTAGACACGCTGAAGTCACGCACGGTGTAGCTGTCGTGCGAATTCTCCTGCTTTAGCTCGATGATGATGTCGCCGTATGTGATCGTGCCTTCCGTGGGCCAGTACCGGGCACATTTCTCCTGAATTCACATGCACAAAAAATATCAACACGTTATTTTGTTCTAATACGTGCCCTGCTGATGTTTACGAATTGGTTGAGTTTTACACCAGTGCAGTATTACCTCGATTGCAATGGTAAGCTTTGACAAAAAATATTACTTTACGATTGAATATACAAGTTGCTACTCTTTTTTTTACTTCGGTAGAAATTGCAAAATAATATTAAGTTTGCATACATTTGTATACAGATTCAAGTACAAACTAAACTAATGAGCACTATGAAACAATTTTTTTTTAATGGTTCTATTACCAAGGTTGCGAGTTCAAATATATTGGAAACAAAGCATTTGGCACAGTGTTTGTTTTCTTTTGTATAAGTTATAGTTGGTAAAACTAGAAACCCATAATAAATTTCTTCGCACAATTTTTTCTTCATATATCTCTATCTCTCTATATATATAAGTCAAGGGGTAGAGCAGTGGAGCAGCAGTTATAGCGGACTAAACTACAAACACAATGAGTTATATTCGATTCCTGGCCATGGCTAATATCATTGATGCATGTGATATCTGAACCAGTGCTGGGTTCCACCCCATCGCCATCCACAACAAGCACCGATCAGTGGTGAAGTATGGTTAAACAAGGAATGGAACACATTCAAGAGGACGTCTACAAAGAAGCTGGAGCAAGGAAATAAGCTCATGTGCAGGTGCCAGTTGGATTGTTGCATCCGGAGAACCATGAGAGATGGCGACGACGTTTGGAGGCTTTCATCCAGCAGTGGATTAATCAAGGCTGAAGATAAAGTTCTGCAATCAAGTGGGTTCCATAATACAAGCAAATGTACATCTTGGAAACAATACCTGGCCCCTCTCCTCCAACTCGGTCAGCATGACGATGGAACAGGATCGCCACTCCCACACCATCCGCCAGAAATCCTCAACCGTTTGCTGCAAGGGACCTTGGCCAGCTAAAAATGCATCTTTTTGCCGATAGCCCTAAATACAACATGTTTCAAAATATAAAAGAAAACATACAAATTATATGCCTTCACACTAATATAGGATGTCATATATACATAAGTGATATGAAGAAGGGCCATTTCCTGAAACGTCACCTATTAAATATCATTTCAATGTTATTGATAAACGTGCTGAACAAATATATGGTTTAAAATTAAAAGCTTAATCATTTATCTTCTTGGTTCTTTCGGTAAAGTCACGTAGAAGGGAAAAAATAAAATAATAAAAATAAAACATAATAAAATAATTCTCACGACGTTTCGGCCACAACGCAAGCAGCCGTCCTCAGGCGAAAAACAGGTCTGTCGGAAAGACAGCGTCTGAATGGGCACCACCAGGCTTGGCAGCGTATATTTAAGCTGTTCTTCACCTGAGGACGGCTGCTTGCGTTGTGGCCGAAACGTCGTGAGAATTATTTTATTATGTTTTATTTTTATTATTTCATTATTTCCCTTCTACGTGACTTACCGAAAGAACCAAGAAGATGAATCCCTGCAGTCACGAAAGCTTTAAATCGAAATTTAATCATTTATCTTAAAGATAAATATGAACTGGGCAAGACTGCCATGGTATTTTTAACCCCATTGATGCACAAACACACGAAGTGTATTCACATGAAGGTGACCTTTATTTCACACAGGTCACAGCCAGTTCCTGTGACTGTATGGCAGATCACTGCGCTCAATCAATTTCATGGCCACAGCAGAGCTGCAAGCAAATATCAGGCTATTTAACAGGTGCGAAGCCTCTCGCCATGGACCATGTGGGGATTGATTCCCAAACATAATTGTATTTGCTCAGCCGCATTGGCAAACACAATTAGGTGGCATGTGTATAGCTTGGCAATAATCAATTCAATTTGGCGGCACATATAGATGTTTGTAACAAAGTCCTATATATCTGTGCAGATGTTTTGCTTGTTTAAAGTGGCTGTATAAACCTCTGCTGTATTTTCATAGATCCTATTCATATAGCAAAAGCATTGAAAACGTTCTATTTGCTGTGCAAAACAAATGTCACATTTTTGTACATGTGAAGCAGAGTTACGCTTTATTTCTTGTTTCTAGACCAATGTTTTTATTATTCTACACAAAACATATATATGCAAAAAAGCACTCACGTCAATAAAAGATCCGTTGATGTAATCGGTGAATTCCTCTCCTCGCTTCATAGGTATAATAACGCGATTAAAATCATCTGTAACACAACAATAAATTAAACACATCAAAAGAAAATGCACAAATCTACACGCATGCAATGTGAAGTCAGCACTGTAAACGTTTGAACTTGAGCCATGAAACAAACAACGGTTGCTCTTGCAGCATTGCTGCACAACTGTCATTTTCTTACAGTCAGCAGATGGCGATGTTACCTCAATAAATTATGAGCTTTACATATTTTCCTTATATGAAATTTAGAGGTAAGATTGTTCTGACATTTTGATCCAACAATTACTTATTCGCTGCGCATATTATTATCGGCAATTACCGATGTCAAAATATAGGAACGTTTGTGTAAAAAGGCTTCGTGAAAATGTGTTTTAACATTGCAGACCTCATTAATTTATTTACAAAAGCAGACCCAAGCAGATAATTAATGTGGCAACATGGCGAGCGAAAAAGTCTAGACGGCTCTTGGGTAATCAAATACTGCAGATCAATGCTAATGTGCCCCTGAACTCGGGGGAACGCTTTGTGTGTGGCATTAATGGCAAAAGGTAAGATTGTCACTTTTTAAAGTGATAAAATAACCTTGATCATTAGCCAAGCACTTTTGCTGAATGTGCTGTACATTTAATAAATTGGCGAAGGTTGCTATTCCCAAAGGCAAATCAAAGGTGCCCATCTATGGAATAAAATTGTTGTCCAAAAATATATTGTGCCACGTACAAGGAATGATTTGAAGCACCCTGTTTTTCTTCATGTTGGCTGGGAGATTGCCAGTGCGCATCTTTTCATTCTGAATCTTCACAGTCGTTAGTTTCTGAAAGAGATAACATGTTGTTTAATTGCACATTTCCAAATGAGTTGTAATTAGTACATTGGTTGGCACAATGTAATATGAACCTGGAGACTAAAGTTCGATTCCCAGCTAAAATCGGTGGAAAACGTTCCGAGCTGGTTCTGTGCGCCCCTTCACCAACCCCACACTGACCAGCGTGGTGAAGTATGGTCAAACAACCCCCATGACTGACGTGGCATGGGGGGACCTTCATCCAGTTGTAGACTAACAAAGCACTGTAAATTCTGTTTGCCCAATTTGTATTTGCACAATTATTTTTGTAAACGAGGAGATTGACTTAATATTTCTCACATCTATAAGAACATGTATTTTGGTATTAATTAGGCTCATTACATTTCCATAAGTGAAAAAAGAAGTGTTACGCATTTTGGAAAAAATATACCTAAAATCCAGCTGCTATAGTCAGCCTAAAATCTGTTTTGACTGAAATAATCCACAGTAAATAAAACTTTTTGATAACAATAAAAATATAAGATAGTATTTATAATACTAGTCATGTTTTTAAAATCAATACGTCATTGCTTTTGGGGTCAATCGAGCCCAGCTGACCTTAGTTCTATTCCCGAACCATGGTTAGCATCAGTAGTGAGTCATATCTGAATCGGTCCAGAGCAGCCCCGCTCCCCCATGCCCCCCCCTCCCCCAATTAAGGTTAAAACAAAACCCCATGAACAGCCGTCCAGTCAATGCCACGCATGACTTTATGTAACACGAACCCCCCTCGTCACAAAGCTATGGCAGGAGCCTTTCATTAAAGAGCTCTATTGAGAGGCATGTTTGGCAAACACTGTCTTTGTGACTTGCTGCACCTTGAACTCATCCTCCAAGCCTGTGCAGCCAGAGGGAGTGTTCTTGTTGTAGAGCTTCTGCAGGTGGCTCTCGAGCGAGGTGACCTCGAGCTCCGTGTCTCCGTACAGCTGGAACTCCAGAAGGGCTTGGTAGATGAACACATACTGCATGTCCGTCTGCACCATCTGGCAGCGCTGGGCGCGGATGCGTGTCACGAAGCCGAACACATCCACCTTGCGCTCCGTCTGGATCATGTCCAGCATGGCGTCGATCACGATGAAGGTCCCCGTGCGGCCCACGCCCGCGCTGAGCAAGGGAACATGCAGCAGCGGGCGAGCGGGCGCGTGCATGTGAGACCGCGAAACACATCTGGCTCGTGGAATGATTGTTGCTGTGGTAGACATTACGTGACATTCAGGCAATGCCAGTCGAAGAAAAAACTTATATTAAAAATAACGGTTCCCAAGTGCAGGAATGTGAATTCAGCATTGCATGTAAGTTTTGGTCATGCACACATGCAAATGTGCATAACTGTTTTTATTTGGATGGCTAATGAGACATTTAGTGGTGTAGCTATGTGTGTTCCAAATTAAAATAACAATTTTAAAATAGATATTGCCAATGTACATATAAACAGCTTTGAGGTAGAACTGAATAACAGTAAATAAATGTGTCACAAGTACATACAGGTTATAGGTAAAGGGAGCTACATAGATATTCTAGAGTGCTATAAAATAGCAGTCTAATACTGGTAGGAACCTCCTGGTTACACCAGCCCACAGGGGATTATTGTGTCCGTCCGTCGTGCAGGCAGGGGCTGGGTGGGGAGGGAGGGGCTGGGTGGGTGGGGAGGGGAGGGTGGGGCTGGGTGGGGAGGGGAGGGTGGGGAGGGGCTGCGTGGGGTGGGTGGGGAGGGGCTGGGTGGGGTGGGTGGTGCTGGGTGGGGGGGTGAGAGGGGTGGGGCTGGTCACTCCGTAGTGCCCTTATAAAACTCAACGTTTAACCTACTCACGCCGGCTTGTGCCCGCCCTCACAGTCGGCCATATTTGCTGAATACACAACGCCGCCGTTGACCCTGGCCATTGACCGAGCAACCCAACGTTCCTACCAGCTCCCTCCGCAGGAATGTGTTATTTATATGCAACAAAAGTGATCAAAAACAATCATACCTGCAGTGCACAACAATAGGCCCAGCATATGGTGGGTTGCAGGTTTTAACCTTCTTGAGGAACTTCAGCATGCCAATGGGGGCAAAGGGTACTCCAAAGTCTGGCCAGCTGGTGAAGTGGAACTGGGTGATCAGCCTGGGAGGCTTCTTGTTAGGAATGTCTCCCACCTGTGCCAAGAGCAAGCACTAAGTATTAATTTCTTCGAATGCCACTAATTGACAACAAATGAAAGTAAGACATTAAAAGGTACATGTTACGATTAAATTTTAAACAACATTTCAAATGCACAAAAAATTTGCAATGTTATTGCAAAAACAAAAATAGCCAAAGGAACAAAAAAAGTCAGATTTTTAGCAATGGTTACTACTATTCTTGACACATTATGGGAGGCGAGGCTTAGAAGGTGTGGGCATGTGCTGAGAAGAGGCAAAGAGGATGCAATGATAAACGCTATGGAGATGTCACCAGTGCAGGGCAGTACAGGGTGAGATTGAAGGATATGGTGGAACAAGATCTAAGAGTGGATGTGATTAGAGGAGCATGTGGACAGATACAGTTCCGAGCAGTCGACCCTATGCAATATTGGAACTTTTCTCTGATAAAAAGCAGAGCCATATATAAAATTACATTCTCTATTTGTGTCCACAATTTATTTATCAAAGGGCTTAATGGACATAAATATGACATGAAAATAACATGAACACACAGCTCCGTCATGATCAGTCATGGATCATGACAGGCTCTTGGCTCAAGTGCAATGTCGTGCAAATGATGCCAACAAACCTCTAGTGCCCATGAGTTTCAGCTGTCAGCACTGGGCAATTCAGATATGTTAGTGAACTTCAGCAACTGTGATCTATTCATAATCAACGTTTTTGATCTAGCCCACACTTAAAAAAAACTGATTGGGTTTATGGAATAACCTGGCCACCATTCCCAGTGTAGAAACCGATTTCAGCCATGAAGATGTACATGCAGATAACCTAACACTAACATTCGGCCTCCGTGGATATGAATGACATTTTTTTCATTACATTCATTATTTGTGAAAATAAACAAAAACAGTCGTTATGGTCAAGTAAAATAAACAGTATTAATCTTGCAATTTTTCGCTAATTACATTCAATCGCCTCTGTCCAACCCAGGAGCATGAACGGGTAACTCCACCGTTTGTTGAGTGGCAGGTCACGTGTGTGGTGTGTGGGATATTATGTGGCTACTCAAATTTCTTCCAAGACGTCAGGCCAGGGTAGAAGAGTAGACTAAACACCGTTTACAGGAGCTCTCTCAAGCTTCCTCTTGAGGAGGCCCTTCCGCTAGCAATGATGTAAGCAAGCAATTGCAAGGCTGCACCTTTACCTTCTACACTCGACTTCCAATATACCCCCGCAAGGCCCGTTCATGCCTGATTGAAAAAGCAACTTCAAGTCATCCACCACAAGGTGGCAATGCATTACTGGGACAGTGGAGGCAAAAAGGAGAATTGCACACTGCAGAAATCTCACCACTTGGATGAGAAACTTGCGGATGGTGTAATCGACCAGCACGGTAACATCCTCCACCGACACCCGTAAGTTGCCGTATGTCCAACACCCTTGGTCAGGCCAGTACTGTGCACACTTGCACTACACACAGCGAGGAAGGGGAGAGTGAGGGTCAGACAACCATGTAAGCAATGTGTTATGGTTTAAACATAAGGCAGAACTGGCACGAAAGGACACAAGGTGAAATAAACTGGTTGAAACGTGCATTTGTTTAGTGTGGGGAAAAATATATGGTTTGTAGCTTATAAAGTTTCATTTGACCACTGCTCCTAATACTTCCTCTTGTGAGATCAACTTACAATAGCAAAGTTATACATATTGCAACACTTATGGAAACAGTGAAGAGAATAGTATAAATACAAAATAGGCCTTACAGACAAACACACATTCTTAAATAGGCCTGACAATTGCTCGTTAGAAATTTCACGCGAGTGATTATTAAAATACAATATTGCGACTTTACCAGTAATTGGTAAAAGGTTTGTAATATTTTTGTTATATTGAAGAAAATTTAGTTCAGCCTAAATAAAACACATGTAATAACATTTTTAACTATTTTCACATTGAGTAACCTAAAATCATGCCAAAATATATATATTTGTGTAAGTGTAGAGCATGCATCACTGGATTGCTACAGATATACACACCAAACCGTTTTGTTAATGGGCATTTGTTTTAGAGATAGCGTGGCATTGATGCATGACCTAAGTTTTAAACAAGAACTATCAGGCATATATTGAGCAGGACACGTCCATAACGATAGTGGCAGACAAGGGAGGGAACGTGTCTGTAAAGGATGTCTACAACGAAGAGATGGAGGGATAAAATCAGCTTGAGAGAAAGTATTAGATGAATTGTTACATCGTAGGATTGAGAGATGATGGCCTGGGGAGGCATTCATCCAGGAGATTGTTGATCATGGCTGATGATCGGAGGCTTGCAGCCAATCACTATTAAACTTTTTTTCACGAGTTGGATTGTTGTAAACGGGCAGGTTCTGGTTCAAAACCATGTCTATCTTTCTGTCACGGCAAACATGAACATCTAAGTCCTATTTTGGTCCAGAAAACGTGCATGTGAATCATCACTTGGGTTCCCAATACAATCTCTCAATGGATATTCTTTCTTTACACCCTGCCTGGTAGTAGACTGTGTACTGCCTTTGGGAGTCAAAAATAGGCTGCCGATGGATAACACTTGATAAATTTGAAGACACCGTGCTTTGTATACAAGCCAGAATCGTATATATATTAAAAATACTGAACATCACAAAGTTAGTACGAATAAGTTACGTAAAAAAAACACTTCCAAATTCATGTTTTACGTATATTCATTTTAACGGTCTTCGTAAAAAGGACATGAACATTTCCTTTTGACCAAGACAATTAAGTTATAAACAGGAAGCACTTTGCTCCATATTGTTGGTCATTAGAGATCTCCCTGGGGCAGAGCTGCAATGGCGTGGGTAAACAGCCCTGCAAGCTTTAAGCACTTTAACGACCTGCACCAATTAAGCCATGGAAGCAGACACTCAAACAAAATGCAATGTCTGCCCAACTTCACTTTATCTGAAAAAGAACATCAGGCTCTTTTTTGCTTAAACACGAATCAGCTGATCATTGATATGCCAATAAATGCAAATGTATTTTCTTAGCATGAGCAGTGAGCCAATTGGAACATGAGAATAATGTTCAAACGCTTTTGAAATGATCTTAAATGTACTTAAGCTCCATCACCTGCATGATAATATATTGAAATGTAGGCTATTTTAAAATAAGCCATGTAATTGTTTACTTGCAATTAAAAGGCACATACCAGAACATTATTTTGCAAGGACAAAAGTTTGCACCATTTAGCGAAACTATCACGTATGGCCAGTTCAGTTCACAGATACTTAACAAATTAAAGTGGCAATGACGGTACATGCAATACATGTATTTTTTAATTGCCTAGATTATTGTTCATTTGCCTGTGACCAAATTAGCTGGAAAGCACGCAATCTTGTCAGATGTTGGAATCCAAGCAGGCTTGATCCTGGATAGTGCTTAAATGGGTGAACACCATGCAGACTGCTGTTGGGCTACATTGTTAGCAGCATGCAGTGCCAACTGGCATTGATCAGGGTGGTGAAATCTGGTAATATAACCTCCACGATCCACGTGGCATGGGGAGGATGTCATCCAGCAGTGGATTGACACAAGAGCTGTACATGTGCCTTAATATGAATTTAATTAAGGCACTAAAGTAGATATTGTAAGTACTGTGATTCAAGTAATCACTTTTAGTTATTCAGGGGAAGTGACTTCTGACATGTCCTGAAAGGTCATTCATCCTATCCCTTAGCATTGTACTGACAAGCAATACAATGCACGATTGCCTAAAGCTCAACGTACATGTATGTTAAAAGTTCAGATTGAGATTTATAATTTTTAAAGACAACTAGTTTTTTTTGTAGGTGCTAGTTGGATCTTTAAACCACAGACTTTGAGGTTTGGGGATCCTTCATCCAGCAGTGGATTGATTATGGCTGATAATTAATACATTAACATTAATAGTACAAAAAAACAAATCTTCTGCAGTAATAACTACAGCAGGCAAACTTCAGTTAAGTTAAAACTGCAAGTCATCTCATCAACAGGCACCAATGAATATACCATGGTATGAAAATAACCACTATGGCATTTAGATTAACGATGGAGTTCCAGCCACACCAGAGAAGACATCCACCCAAGAGACGGTGCAATTAAATCAGTCCGTGTGCAAATGCCAGCCAAATTATGACATCGCAGCATTGTGAGAGGTGGTTGCAGCTTGGGAAAGGACACTCATCCAGCAGTGGATTGATCATGGCTGATGATTTAGATTCGTGCAATAAATATTCTGCTTCATGCTTAACGGTGTATATAACTCCTGCTCGAAAATATACTGTCCCTGTCTGGCCCAGTCCTGCTGCAAGCAGCCTGTTTCTCTTGTGACACAGGAACCCAAAAGACCTCACAATTACACCCCACCCAAGTTGCCTTCCTACATTCCTAGATACAGGGGCTTTTGGTACGTGTGATAAGCAGCAACCAAATGTAAATCGGCGTTTTCTTTCTGGCGCAGCCCAAACCGACAACCACAAAATGTGTGATAATGCCTGTTTCATTATTCCTTTATCATTGCTAAACACACAATGCAAACCTCAAAAATAATTCTCCAAAGCACACCAGATTAGAAGATATGTGTTCTAACCCTGCATGATGTAGCATTCAAAAAAATGTACACTGTACTTAGACCGCACTTACTATTTTGTGAAGGATATAATGCACGTTCTTAAAACAATCAGTTATTCTAATAACATCTTTGAACATTCTAGATCTGCTCAAATGAACATCGGGGTCGTGGTCATTTAGTTCGGAGCCAGTAATGGAAATCCCCGATTCCTATGGCAGGTTAAACTCTAACCGTAATAAAATCACTGTTGACATCCCGAAAAGGTTACTCATTTTATCGAACCCTGCCATATTATGGGCTAAGTCAACCCCCCAAACCAGGATTTAAATATACAACCTTCAGATTGCAAGTCGTACACTATCAGAGCCACCTGCAAGCAACTTTAATGACATTCTTTTGCCTATTTGGTGAGAATTCTTACTTGAACTGGATAAACCGGTAGAGTTATGCAAAGGTCCTAGAAGTCTGGCAGATGTGTTGTATTACAGGTTAACACAAGCAAAAGCCACCTAGAACGTTTTACTTTTACACTAGAGCCAAACAGTCACCATCTCAAAAAGTGTTTTCATAAGCATAGCCTTGACAATGACCATTAATAAATAGCATTAATCTCACATGGTCACTCATTATGAAACCCTCATATTGTATTATGCTTACCAAAGGGTTCAAATGTCGTATATGTATGAAGGATATGAATGAATCCAAGCATTAACGTGAGTTTAGCATGCCATGGAAATACGCGGCAGTCATGATTGATTGCCCATACACAAGGTTCCAAAATACCCGATGCCATTTAGTTTTCCACTAATATGTTCAATTGGGTTTCTTTTAAATGTTTCATTGTTTGCGAAAGTAATATCATTTTAAAAAGTTGAGTTTAAAGATATGAGATTATGTGGAAGTTTCAACCAATTATCGATTATCTTTGTTGTTTTCCTTTTATATGTAATGCCGGGAAAAAAACATGAACCAGCCTGTTAGCCACTGATATTTCACCATCATCTCATCATCAACAGCCATGACCTATCCACTGCTAGATGAAGCCCTCTCCGCACGTTGTCACAATCTCTTACAGCAGGGGTCGGGAACCTTTTTGACTGGGAGAGCCATAAAAGCCAAATATATTGCATTGAGAGCCATATAGTATTTTTAACGTATAATAAATTAAATATGTCTTACTTTTAATGCGACTTCTGGTGCCGCGTGGTTTTGCTGATGGCCTTACACTACTATTTGGTTCATACGTGGTGAGGTTGAGCTTCATGCAGGCGTTGAGGCCCCGTGACCCGTGAAATTTATCTTCAAAACTAATTTCTGTTTACTTATAAATGACACAGTATTATTAAGCAATATCACAAGTATTTTAAAATCAGTTCCAAACTGATTTTTTATTTTATTTTTTTCAACTCAAAATTGTCTGGGAGCCATATGCCGTCACTGAAAGAGCCATATATGGCTCGCGAGCCATAGGTTCCCGACCGCTGTGTTATAGTCTCGTGATGTCGTAATCCATCTCACTCTTGCACGTGCCAAAATCTTATTGCTCAATCTCCGCAGTGGCCGCCCCATCGGGGGCATTCTTCATTCCTTTGACCGCCTCTCCATCACCAGTTTCGTCTCTCAACTATTGTTCCATTTGTCAGTGACGATGTTTATGATCCACAACATTGTGGGCCGATTGAAAATAAATATTTATTCACATCGATATGTTGCTTTTCTTTTACAAAATCAGTTTAATAAAAAGCATTCCAAACTTGCTGTATGTAATATTGTTGTTTTTTTTATCTCGGTTCACCTTCGATATTTTCCAAATATATAAATACTCTAATTGTGTTTTCCAGTTGTCTCCCTCTGACAATTATGTTATTTTTCCGCGAACTTGTATGCGATTTTTGTTTTGCTCCTATTTATGAGCAAACAAAATAATCAAAATTACAGCCTTTATTGTTATGTATTTTCATCAATTTGTGTAGTCATTTTGCATTGCTTGTTACAATCATTATGTCACCAACAAATCAAAGATGGTTAATGCTCTCTCCATTCATGTGTATGCCTATATTTCTCCAATACAATTTTCCGAATATATCTTATGTCATTGTGAATAGCCATGGTGGGAGTTCATGTCCTTGCATGGCTTCTCTTCTGATTTGAATTTTATTACATTCTTTATTCAACATCAATGCAGCTGTTCTATCTTTATAAATGGCTTTGATGATTTCTATATATTTTCATTATGGTCTCCTTGTGGGAGCCTGTAGGACTGCATCCGTTTACATTGAAAAAAAATGCCCTTTCTTAGTCTTAAAAAGCCAGGTAGAATGGAATTTGATGACACTTTCCTTTATTTATTTTATTGATAGAATGTACGTGGTGAATGGTAAACAAAAACTTTTCTCAATCCAACTTGCTCAAATGGTTGGTAGGCCTCTAAATTACCCATTGATCAGTTAAATAATGAATTAACTAGCGCTGTGTGTTGGACTGAAATTGGGAGGGGGGGGGGTCACAAAGTAAAAAAAAGAAACCAAGTCATGTGAAACAACAAATGTACATTGAATAAAATGAAAAATATTATAAATGGATGAAAATGCCAAATAAGGGACCGTACAAAAACGCTGGAAACACAAAAGAAATAAAATAAGATGATAAAGGTGATTGAAGATTTCATGACAAGCTATGGGAGAGCATGGTAATACAGTCATATAGAATGTACCACATGCGTTTGGTTAATTGTTGGTACATCGCAAATAGTAGCCCTGAGAGCATGATGGAACCACAATGCGTGATAGAGACAGAGACATCAAACTAGAGGACGAATTCTGTTCAAATCATAAGAGCAATAAAAAAGCACATATCGCAGGCTGACTTTTATATGTGAACAAAGCACTCTCCGGCACATTTCATAATCATTACATTACTTTTTTTTATTAATTCATTAATATAATGCATCTTACGTGATACATTCTATCAAGTCTAATTTAAACCACGATCTGTCATTATTCCTAATAATCTCTCTGGAGATTTCAAGTACATAAGGCGCAATTTCAACATCCACTGTGAATGTTCATTTTTATTTCTAGTATAGCCTTATTTTACGTGAGGCTATTGCCGACAATGGCAGGATGTGCCACCTATCAAAGTTTTCAAAATTAAAAATAGTCATATTGCACCCCACCTTCCAAAAGGCTTAGACTTCCTGAATGTGTTTTTGTTGGGGTGGTGAAGGGGTGGGGGAGCAAAAGAATGATGGGTGTTAACAAACTTTGAATCTGATGGAAATTCTCTTTGAGGAGCAATGCAGACTCTGCATGGGGCTTGTGTTCGTAAATACAAATACATTAACCTTTGAACTATACACCGAGTTCTACGAGGATAAAGACAGTCAATGATGCAAGGACAACCTGCAACTCCTGTTGGCAATGGGCAAATCTAATCTGCCAAGTATGGCCTTGTCAGGTGGCCCCCAACAATTCAAGGAAAGGTAGGTCTTGCAGAGGGCAACATGCTTGGGGGGTAAGGATGCTGAGGTTATGGACACTCTGCATTGTCTTGTCCAACAACTATATTCACTTTCCATACAGTAAGCAGAATTCCAAGGCAGCTGACATAGACAGTGTGTAAAAAAAAGTGGTTTATTCACATGAATATTAATAATGTAGTCTTGCACGGTATTAAAACGCTGACATTAAAGCTCTCTTTTGTAATCATCACTGGCGGTCCTTAGCAGAATAAACTCTTATTTGCCGTTTGATGAATCAGTCACAACAATCATGTATTTCCATGGCACGGTAAGGCAAATGATCCTGCTTAAAACACATGCCCTTCACTGTGAAACTCCGAGAGGTGTTTCAAACATCATAATTAACTGAAACACTGAGCAATACGCCAAAGCAGCACATAGTCGTAAGTTGTAGTAAACGTTGATATGAAAAAGTCACATTTTCTGCTCAGTATTCACAAACGTCCCTATAACGAGCTTACCAAGAATTTACCCGATCTCATAAAATATCAGAAGCGAAGTGGAGTTAAGCCTGGAGAGTGATTGGATGATGTTATAGGCTGCGGGGTTATGGGCAGTGGAGCGAAGTGCTGCCAAGTCAATTGTTGTATGATACTTCTAAGCTCGAAGAGCTATGCTCCTCACCTTCACCAACTCTCACTGACAAGTGTGGTTAAGTATCGGCAAATAAGACTCATAATCCATGCGCATGGGAAGATTCATCATCCAGCAATTAATTTACGCAAGAGGGTTGTACATAGACATGTGCACATTCACAAATGTATGCAGGTATGAAGCACATTGGGAAAATAAGATGACAACTTTTCAGTTGCCAAGTGGACAAACCTCAAAATTAAAAGCTATGGGTGTGTGGCTTTCATTCGAGTTCAACAGCTGCACATTCAATTAAATGCACTGTGAAGCATGACTGGGTGAACTGGCCGGTCAACAGGCTATTCAGCCCCAGACCTCGCTTGGGGAGCTGCTTTTGAACTATTAAAATAATTTAGTCGTGCTGCTCTTTTAGTTATTTTCAGCCAAGCATCTTAGCCATGCTTGACTACTTTGCAATAAATAATAAAAATCACGCTAAAAAAATAAACATGTGAAAATTACTCAGCTGTGTCAAACACTTTGCAGTTGCTTGAAACTTTTATTCAGCGGTGAAGATCATGTGTACACCAATTAAATCACAAATTGGCCTCAAAGTGAGTCACGCTTTTAAAAAAAAAAGTAGGGAGGAAATGGCATTTGATTTTCCTCCCTGTAAGATGGCGAGTGAATTTCCTTGCAAATTACCTCCTTCCTTTCCTTCAGGTTGGTCACCATGACGATAGTGGCAGTGTTCAGTTCCCAGATCATCCGCCAGTAGTCAGTTAGGGTCTCCTCTTTTGGGCCTTTAACGATGAGCACAGAGGTCAAGGGTCAATAAGCAGAGTGACATATATAGATTATATTACCAAGGATAATGCAAAGGATTTAAAGATATATATATTTCTACTAACAGATTACCATTATCAATGAATGATGATTACAACACTATTGTAAAGCAATGAAAATAGAATTTTAACAGTTAATAATATGTATGCTTTCTCAAGAAAAGTATATTGTAGTTAGCCTTTAACAGTATTTGTGAACGATTTGCAGGGGTTTAATTATTCACCCCCTTGCAATGTAATACATTATTGTGGTTCAGGGTCGTGATTCACCTTGAGGATAGATACATTTCGATTTAAAGCTTTCGTGACTGCAGGGATTCATCTTCTTGGTTCTTTCGGTAAAGTCACGTAGAAGGGAAATAATAAAATAATAGTATGTTTTTCTTTTATTTTTTTATTTCCCTTCTACGGACTTTACCGAAAGAACCAAGAAGATAGATACATTTAACATTAAATGAATGAGATGGTCTCAAGTGACTACAGAAGTCATGGGGAAGCTAGTGCACATAAAAATAGAAAACCAAAAAGAGACTGATTCTAACACACACGAGTCAACACATTAATGAATATATATTTGCATCATTACACCCCTAATTGGTTATTATCCCGACTCACAGATGCGATATCCATTATCTTTAAACAACCAAGCATACAAAAGTGTGAGCCAAAGTTTGTTTTATTATACCAAAATATTCAGTGTCAAATTAAACAGGTATTGTCATGATATCGATATATAAATATAACCAGCAACAAATAAACAGGAAAATTATTCAAGACTGCACACATTAAGAACATAACTTATATATTAGCAAACAGTAATTAGGATTATTACTGATATGTTAGTTTCACTCACCCTGAGCTGCAATAAATTTGTTCTTGTCTTGATATCCCTATAATTGAATAAATGAAATATATCCATAAAAAATAAAACCAACAACCATGTCTGATTTTTAGTTCACTTTTGGTTCATTTGTGTTTTGATTACTTTTTTTATATGAAGTATGAATCATAATGTGGGCAACCAGCCTTAGCTCAGGAAACAGCTATAAAAGGCAGGAAAGCTTACTTAAGTAAATTGTATTGTCAGCATTTCTCAAAATGTAACAATTATGTTTGGCACAGTAAATGTAAGAGAATAAAACAAAAGTAAGTTTCGTACGTGAAAACTAAAGTACATACACTCGGAATGCATTATTAAACCGATGTTTTAAATGACTGTTATATTCCCCAAGACGTAGCATGATCAGCATGGCAGTGCCAACTTATTATCCCATAAACACAATTACCTACTCATGCTATGGGAACAGCCACGTGTACAAAATGTGTACACACACAGCATTCGTAAGTTCTTGCCATACCCAATGTAACAGTGCAGACTTTTCCGCAAGATGCAGAAATATATTAATCTCATATGCCATAATTCATACACCATCGAATGCTCCTGGCCGAGATGAGAAAATGTGACATGGGCATGTTTGGACGATAGGCCAGTGCCTTCCCGCTGGCATGCATCTGTTGTATAGGAGATTAGGGTAGGCGTTTTGCATGTGTGCGTTGCACCAACACGTCAGTGAAAGTGTTTAACCAGAGAGCTGATAAGGGAAATAGGACCCAAATGTGGTTAGCTTAGCACTTGAGACTAAAATCTATATATTATCACATTTATAGTTACTGGGCTTCCAACTTGTTAGAAAATAAAGTGTAGATAGTTGTCTGTATTTAGTGTAAAACGTAATTCATCCTTGCATAATTGTAAAATATTTGATGGAAAAACCAATGACTAAAAATACCCAGAATGCACCCGATCTCATCAGATCATGGAAGTTAAGCTGGATTGTGCCAGGATAGTGGTTGGATAGGCATCCACCATGCATAAAACAGGTATTGATTCTACATTTTCAGCAGAGGGCAGTTAAAAAAAATCTAATTTTGTATCTATCGTGCTATACTCAAATGTCTATACTCCCACGTTCACCACCTTGCACAAACCCGTGTAAAGTATAGTCAAATAACCCACCCACGACCTGCTCGGCATGGGAAGGCAATCATACAGCAACAGAACTGATGAAAGAGCTATAGATGTACGCATTATGACAAAAATAAAAGCAACTCTAACCATTAAATGTGAGCAATTACTTTACATTTGGTAGTAAGGTCACATGAATAACATTTTTCAAATCTACAGTACATAGTAATATTTGCTCAAATTATTTTTAGTATTTAACTACAAAGCCTTTTTTAGCATTTTATGTAAAAAGTGCACGTTAAAAAGTTAATATTACTCTTACATTAACATATGAAGCATTGATGTAATCAGAGTCTGGAACACCCTCCAATGATGTCAGGTGGACTCTGAAGTTATCATCTGGAAAAATTAAACAAGTTGTTAAAACAATAAAAAGTGGAACAAGCTGGAATAACAGAGTTTTGGCATATGCAGAATGACTGCAAAGACAAGCCACCTCCTATTGGCTGTGCTATCTAACGTTGTCATGGTGCCTGATAGGAGTGAATTTCCTTACAGAAAAAAATACCTGGGAATTTGAATGAGATAACATAAATACAACATGGGAATCTCATTTTAATGGAATTACTAATGGTTGAATTATACAGTGCCCACAGACAGGTATAGTGGCCAATGCATTTCAGGCATAAAATCAACATGTTTGCACTTATAACGTCTTGGGAAAACCTATAAGAGCATGGATATGAGCACAGCATTTTAAATTCAAATGTTATCTGAATTGTGTGATATATTTTACATTCAAACACTATATGAATTGTGGAATACATTTGTATCATCAACCACAATGGAATAATGTACATAGGATCACAACCAGACATAAGAGCATGGTCATGTGTCTGCATTTAAAAAAAATAGCCACCAGACCATTGAACAATTTTTTGTTGTTGTTGTAAATAAACGAAATTATCCAAGCAGTATAGATTACCACTGGTGGAGCAGTATACAATGCACCCAGTCCCCTGAATTTGATTACGGGCCATGGCGAACATCACTGACAATTGATGTAAAAAAAGAAAGTCCCTGTTTGTAGTAACATCCACGAAATGTGTGTATATTTGGTACACAAAAATTATCGTAGAATTACAAAAATAAATTTTTGGAAAATAATTTTTTGTACTTACATGGCAGGATATTTACATATCGATTCTTTTCTTTGTTCTCTTCTTTTGAGGCAGCTTCACAGGTTGCCTGAATTGGACAGCTTGGGAGAGACTGGATGGAAAAAAACATAGCACAGATGATATTAAAAAACATTGTAAATTAAGTACTTGTGTGCATGCAAAGGTAAATGTGGAACTCTACAAATACTTGCTCATGTCACTGCTGGTGGTGGAAGGGCTTGGACTAGAGTGTATTGTGGCCTACTCTTCCACACTACGTGCTCATTGTACTTATATAATGTATCTGTGTGATTTGCAATGTATACATCCATTTTGTTGAATAAAAGTGAGCCTCAACATGATTGCAAACCTCTCAGGGTGCTGATCCATTACATCCCACTAACCCATCTTGGTGGCAGTGACTTGATCGATCAAAGATTATTATAGTTATTGTTGCCATCACCATTATTATCCATCATCGGCCGTGACGGCACTGATTTATGATGCAGGCAGGGACTACGATTGTTGTTGTCATCATCATTCATCATCACTGTTGTCATCATCATGTCTAGTATTTCTAAATAATAATAAAAAACAGGATGAATTTTGCACCTAAATGTCCAAAACATTACTATTATCCACAGGTACTGCAACTAAAAGGATGAATGTATCATTCACATCTCCTTTCACATTTTTATCTATAACTTTGAAGGTGATATAAAAGTTGACAGGCTGAAAATGGGTTGAATCACAGACCAACTAACAAAGTAGATATGACCAGTCACAATTAAGATGAGTTTCACTTTGTACACTTCTTCCAAACCTGTGCTAATTTATGCCTTCACTTTTTTGTCAATAACGCTAATATTTCTTTGCAAAAATATAAAGTATGTTAACTACCAATAATACTTACGTAGATTTTCTTTCACCAAAAAAATCGAATATTCCAACAAAAGGACTTGGGACAATGTCTTTTTTTTTTCTCCAACTATACAAAAAGTCTTCAAAAAAGTCGGCTACACTACGAACTAGTTTGTTTTTATTTACAAATCTTGACATGTGTATTTGTGTTCTCTATTTCACAAAAATCACATATTCTTAAACAAATAAAATACACACTGTGTCAGCAGCTTAATTTCTCAATGTATATTTTCGGGGTCACTGGTAGACTGGAATAGGCATGCGACTAGTATCCTTGATACTTCTCGCTATGACTGTTGCTGTGCTGTACAGGGTGCAGAATGAATTTTTTTCTGGGTATAGACCCAGCTAGCTATAATTAATCCCTGCCATGTATCAGTTATTCTACACAAAAGTGCCTTGGAGTGAACAGCACCATCCAAACCTGACGATGACCGCTTGTGTTGCAATCGAAACGTCGTGATATTTTTATGATTTTTCTATTCATTTTATTTTCATTTTTATTATTTTATTGTTATTATTTTTCTATCTACGTGACTTTACCGAAAGACCATAGAATATGCCTTGGAGTTGTTGTAATTGCACAGTTGCCATTTGTTGCACAGCCTCCTCCATAGAAATTGACCACGATAAGATACAGTTACCATTCACTTACATTGAACTCTTCTCTGAAGAGTTTATTGTCATCTGCGCTTCGGCGATTAAATTCTTCTTCCAAACGATCCACTGCAAGCGGTGGATACTTGCGGTTGGTGCTTGGGCTACGCGCCAGCAATGGCATACTTTGCATCTCTGAAAACAGGCACATGCACAGCAGCAGTGAACAGCACCATCCATTACACTTCAAATGAGCACAGCACATACGACCTAGGCCGAAACAATATAGGGAAGTTAGCCACAAGATTCCCAAAGATACCAATGCGAAAAGGGTAAAACTCAATATAACAAAGGGGCACACGCAGTCTTAATACGGTGCAAAGTTAATATCATACTTTATATTCTAAAAAACAATAAAATCAAGCAGCCGAGCTTCACAAAGACTTAATATGTAAAATATCAGATTTTCATTATTCAGTATCTGAAATGTATGTCATTTTTAACTTTCCACAACATTGAGTCATCAGTAACAACATGAAAATAAATAATACAAAAGCAAACAAGAGTAAAATTGCCTACATATACAAAGTATCATACACATGTGCAGCCATTCAGTCTATCCACTGCTGGATGAGGGCCTCAGGTTGTGGAGGTTATTTGCCAATACTTCACAATGGTCAATGTCGGCCAATGAAGGTGGAAAGCATGTGGCAGCATACAAGTACAGTACAACAATGGATTGTACTGCAGAGCCCTCCGCAGCACACAATGCAGCATCTGACCAAATCACCCGGAATGCGCGAAACTGTCAAATCTTAAGCTAAGCAGGTTTTGAGCCTGGATTGTCCTTAGATGAACACCCACAATGGATTAAACAGGTGTTGTAGGCTGTTGTGAGACTATATTGTATTCAAAGTAACATCACAGAATATAAAATATGCTAAAATTCAGACCTGCGTCCTCTCCTCTGCCATTGGCCAGCCGAAGCGAGTTGGTTCCATTGTGTTTGTACTTACGAAATCTTCAGAGGAAATACACGGAGAACGGTATAAGAATGTAAAAATACAGCATGAAACAGAACAGTTTTCATTGCTAAACATTAAATATAGATTAGTTAGTTCATGTATTACTTTTGTTTATCTTTGTTACAGAAAAGCTCTCTTTAAGTATGTTCTGTATATATTAATGGCTCAGCTGATAGTAAAATGGTCTCCTTGCCTCAACATGTAGAGGACAATGATGAATACTCCAATTACCAAAATGCAGGCCAGAGCTACACAGGCTGCCATGATGATTGAATCTTTGTGGAAAAGACAGACAACAAACACAAGACATAATTAGTACAATTAAATAACCAGCACTTGCAACAGGCCATGTTATAATAACAGCCTCTTCAAGTATGCTTTACCTCTACTATCAGAAGATGGTGATATTGGTGTTGACGTTGTAGTCGTATCTGTTGAACAAGAAAAAACATTTTAGTAACAAATTACACGCTGGTACCAAAAACTAAAGATGTGCTCTCACTAAAAAATAAATCACTGAAAGGTCTGAAAAAACAATGGAAATGCCACGCACCTGCAGGTGTTGTTTGTGACAGGTAGTCTTTCTTCGTGACTATATTAAAGTAGTGCCGAGGCGTAGAGGTTGTTACATTGATTGCATCTGTCCTGTTGTCTGTTGCTGTCCTTGTTGTGTGTACCTTGGAAGTCACTACAGGTGTGGTTGGGTTTGTCGCACCAGGTGTCTTGCTTGGCACAGCAGTGGTCATGCCACTTGCTGCTGTCGGCACTGATGAGTTATCTACTGCCGACCCATTGGTTGGCATTAGCGTAGATGCCTTTGCTCCTGTTGTGGTTAATTGTGTCGCCCCACCAGTCAAATGTGGTCCAGGTGCCAAGGATGTAAAGGGAGACCGTGCAGTTGAAATATGTGCCGCTGTTATTGCTGACAAATAAAATACAAATACTGAAATTAGGACATGAGTAATATTTATATTCATCAATAAAATGTGATCCTTAAAGCTGTGAAGGTAATTAATACTACCCGCTGTTTAAGGCTGGTCAACCAGGGATGCAAAAAAACAATCGTTACTTTTCACATTATCATTTACTAGGACCTTGAGTATTGTATTGCGTCAATATTAATGTTAGTCAATGGAAAAATACCAAATCACTGAAAATCAAGCCCTTATTATGAATACCATGATATGAAGAAAACCTTCAGCGACTTAAATTTAGAATAAAAATAACAATCATTTAAATAAACTGCTACACTAAACATCAAACAATGCATATTAATCCATTTTCAGTGTACTCTTTTTTGAAAGGTAGGGTTTGTAAGGAATACTGAACAAAACGGACATTCTTCAAATGAAATACAACTTATCTAAAAGTTTCAATTAACCCTCTTGGCTCAGTCATTGTATTACAAATTAACTGATTGCTTACAGTTACTGTCGGGACCAGGAGCAGTGGTGAGAGGCTGCGTGGCTGTCGTGCTGTCGGAGATGACGTTGTGGCGAGTTGTGTGTGTTTCGACCACACTCGCAGTGGAGGTCAGTCGAGATATTTGGGTGGCAACGGAATGGACCATTACCGCTATGAGAGTGAAATATTGGTGGGTGGATGGATTGGTGGGTGGATGGATTGGTGGGTGGGATGGTTTTTGGGAAAGGGGATATATGTCAGTAGTAATTTGAGCAACATGATGTTATTCATGAAATGAAGATAAATAGATGGTTAGGGCACATACGACATTGGCTTCTCATTATCAAAAACATAATAAAGGCAGACTTCATTGCAATTTCACATTTTGCATTGCAACTATAACAAGTTTGACATGCATGAAACATAAAATATACAGCTGAAAAACATGGCTTTAATGAGAACATAAAAAATGCATTTACATTTCATGTCAGGCGGTGGCCAACTGGCATCTCCCGAGCCACATGCGGCAACTTTTTAATCCACCACATGCGGCTCTATCGAAGGGGCATAACGTAGAACATATTATCACAGTAGCAAAGAATAAGCAATTAAAGTTGTATGATATAATATTACATATACACTTGGCTCTTTGCAGAAGTCATGGGTACTCTGCAGCACTTGGTCTCTTATAGGTTGGCCATCCCTGTTTTTAATACATATCTGGACAAAACTATTTTTACATTTTTAGTTTTTCCACTCATTTGAGCGGGTGTTACTCACTATCGGTTGTGTTGGGTTCAGCCTGAACGTGCAACCTTGAGATGACTATGTATCCCAGCATCGTCATGAACAAAAAATGCTCCATGATAAACCTGCAAAACACAATAAGGGTAAAAATATCGCAGAGTCCATTTATCTTAGCAACTCGTAGTCTTTTAACACACATGATCATTTACTGGAATTTACATTATCTATACAGGGTGTCCATAAAGGTATAATCCCTTATTAAATAATTATAGGCAGCAGTTAGAGCTAGGTTGATGAAAAATATAAACATAGACTTGTCAGCATAAACATTTTAATCGCATGAGTGTCGTCCCTCGAAAGATTCACGTGTCTGCCACGAAACGAGATATCAGCGAGTTCCAGGTATTTTCCAACATCTTGGGTGTGACCGTTCCAATGCTTCTCTTGTGTGCTTATGAAGATCACTCAGGCTTTTCAGGTTTTTCTGGCATACACCTTATCTTTCACGTAACCTCAACAATCAACCACGCAGATCCAAGCGCTAAGTATAATTATCGAATAATAGATGAAAACTGGGTGGACACACGGCATTTATCTGCACATAAGAGGACAAAATAAAGTACATACAAGTCATTTTGACATATTCCTCGCTGAGGCCACTTAACATTCACTGTATCATGATACCTTTGCTGCAAAGGTCAAACTTGTGGAGCGCAGCAAGTGAAACTTTTCAGGCCGTATCTTCTTGTGAGGTCAGGGGGCCTAACCGCATCCTGCCCCAAGGTTGCAGGTCATGCTCTATTTCCCGTCAGAGGGCCGGCCATCCGGGCGTGGGCCCAGCGGGAAGGCAGCCAGAAGCCAAGACAGACACAATGGATCACTGTGGAGCCAGCAGCCTAACAACTAACACATGAGCAGCGTACTGCGTTGAAAAACACTGCTCCAGATCATTTATATCCCGCACAGCCTTCCTCATTAGCTCAGTTTAATTAATGGCAGAGAGTACTTATCACTCCAGAGTACACGTCTTCATTCAAAGGTTGTATTTGTGACTAATTACCAAGAGCACATCCGATCAGTTGTTAGATTTAAACACATTTTTTAAGTGGGAAAATAAAATATATTGAATTTCGTAAAAAATAAAATCCATTACGCTCTTCGTCCTCGTTACGTGTAGTATGCAATCATTTTTGTTTAAACTTCACTGTTATTTTTTCTACATACTATGGCACTGTGTGCATCCACCTTACATGCAGAAAACACAGAACTGTAACTGTGGATGAAGCACCTTTTACAGTCGAGTACTTTGACGCTTCACACACTTTCAGGACTGTAGTTAACAATATGCTAAACTGATCAACTTAATCTCACTTTCACGCGATTACAAGATACTCAAGAGCAAGAGCAGATATCACAAGACCCTTTTTCAAGGGCTTATCTATTTTCTGCAACTGGTGGCGTAAAGGGCATACTCTTCCTCTTATCAAGGCTGCAGGCTTAAAATGGTACTATATCTATTTACAGTACACTACTTAATCTAAATAGCATTTACATTAATTAAGGCATTAAAAACAGCTGCCACTGTTTCCTTTCTGATAACTGATTGTGAAAAACTATTCACCTTAGATAAGTTTAAATACTGCAACGTGTAAGACAAAAAATAATGTATAATATAATTACTACAAATGCATACATGAACCATTTTGGTAACAATATGTAAAATACAAAGTTACATTATTTAAAATGCAAGTGTGCAATACACACTTGTTATAGCTAAATATGCAGTAATACTGTATTTGGTTGTTTAAGCAAATAAAACATAGGATGGCCAACTTTCACGTGCCTCTAACAATAACCTCACGTAGTCGTACAAATTGCTATGCAAATAACTTGGAGCTCTTGTTAATCATGGCAAATAGGTCAGAAGGGACAGAGTTGTGTAATGTATGTTATACGGAGGTCCCAACAAATGCCTGTCGCCTATATGAACTATGCCTTCAAGTAGATTTTGCAATTAAAAACAATTAGAGCATTGTCAGTTTCTATAAAGATAACGAATGTATGTAATCCATATACCCATTACAGTAGGAGTGTTGCGTGCAAGGAACATCCTGTTCTATAACAAGACACCCACAATACTTTGTCATTACTACTAATGGCATACCACTGTTGTTATACAGGGGCGGCTGTGGTTAAAGCAGACCAAAAGCCTAGATTATTTGCCCTCAACATGCAAGCCAGTTGCCAAGGCCTTTAACAACAGTGTTGCCATATCAACATTTCAACTTCAGGTTTAGATCCAGATATTTATATAGCCTTTGCAAGTTTATGTTAGTAAAAGTGCTGGGTGCAATGACCAAACATGTCTCTCTAAACTCCCTTAAGGAACAAACATAGCTGACTTCGCAAAGGTTTCATGTATCATGCCAAGTTAAAGTTAAGTTCAAGTGCAGCACTGTATAATGGTTCCACTCCATTTTACAATGCACAACCAACTCACCCTGAATGCACCAAATCTCGTACGATCCTGCGATGCTTTGCAGGCTTGTCTGGCTAATACAGTACTTGGATGGGAGAGTGTCTAAGAATGCCAGGTGCTGTAGGCTTCTGCTGGAAGGTGACCAGAAGATGGTAGTAGAACAATGCAATCTTTTAATCTATCTGTGCAATGCTTTTGATTGCAATCCCCTTGCATGGCTTTGGGTTTATTCAGAGCACTCTAGTTTCCTCTTCACATTCCCAACGCGTATTTATGCAATTGACCAAACTTTCCACTGCATGGCTCTCCTAAAAAAATTGTTATAAGCCTTCGTCAGCTTTTACAGATAAAAATGCATTGTTATGAAATAGAGTATTTCATAAGAATATCCTTAAATAAAGTGGGTTATGTCAAGTTGCTTCAAACACTTTTATTAATTTACAATTAGGATTGATGGCATCTAAGTGCAAATTTTATTCTGCTAAAAGGGAGGTCCTTTTATTTCGACAATCTATGCCATTGGAAAGTACTGTATTGGTATACTGGAATATTATGTAAGGCTATTACTTTTTATTTTAATTGTAAAGTATTATACGTAAAATACATTGGTAGTTTGGTTGGAGGAAGTTTGTAAAAATGCTGTTGGTATTTTGGTCATTACTGATGTGCTGACTACAGTAGGCAGAATTAAGAAAAACACTGATCCTCATTTTATTTCCAGAGCTCCCCAAGGCAACACTAAGCCAGGTAAAGCTCAGATAAACGTATTACAAAACGTCTAATACTGAATCAATGCACTCTTTATTTAACCCATTTTTTTTCTAACTGTGATCAACACTGTGCCAACTACTCATGCCTTCTCTTTACTGTATTGTATTTGATTATAGTCCAGTGCAAATGTTTAATTAGGAAATTGTTCCTTGCTCAATTAAGTGAAGACAAATTGTGTAACTCCACAAAATCATTCATAATTGAGCCATCACCACTGAGCTATAGCATTTAAAGTGATTGAACTTCATGGAAACTAATTGTATAAATTCTCATTCTCCCAGGAGCTTAAACACAGTATAATAGAGGGGCTTGAACAGTGCCCTGAAGTATAAAACTTACATGTGTGTTGCCCTATAAGCAACCTGTCAATAAACGCGTTTAACCACATTCAGTGACGACGTGAAAATATGTGGCGATGCTTTAAAAGAACAGCATACAACATTACAACTATTTTACATACGTATGCGATGTGATAAGTACAGTCGTGCATATTATGCAATGGATGAAAATAGCCAAGCCAATGCATGTACAGATGGCAAAAATCTCAACCTATATAAGGTACAAAAACTCTATTTTTTTTTATAAATATGCTGAATTAACAGAAATGCCAAGCCAAGTGATGCCCACAACCACAATTTCAACTTTCAAACTTTAACTTATTCAGGTGTAACTACTGGAAAATTATTACATTCCAAGCAATGATATTTCACAAATTAAGTTTTTGGTAATGAATGAATGTATGTTGAATATATTTCGCACAATGCATAACCAACCGTGCTAATCGAAGTTATGGGGGAAGGACGTTTAATTAAAGTGTTTAACATGATACATTTTCATCCATGTGCACACAAATAAATCTACCATGCTAACTTATATGTGATATAGGGGTAAATGCGAAACACAATCAATATTCCTTAAAATGTCCACATGAAATACCGTACAGATTGATACAAATTGTCCTCAACAATGTGAATGTCGAGGCAACACGGTAAACATTTCATCTGCCTCTTCATGGCATGTCTTTCAGTGAACTTAACATCTTAACATCCCTTATGATGAAGGACATTGAGCTTTCATTGTGCTGCCAGTCAAGCTTAAATGTGTGCCAAGGGCCAACCAACCCTTGTACCCATAGCCAGCACCTCGGCTCTTTCCTTGAACACAGCCTCAGCATCTAATGCGTTACTTCGGACGTAAATAATAAATGACTGCACCCATAATGCCAAATAGTCAAAGATGTGCCATATGGCTTCCTCTATTGATCTTAATAACAATTCTATCACCTCTGTGGAGGAGAATGCATTACAGTATTTACTTTAACTATGATTATATTTCAGTTACACATTCATATCTTGACAAATTGAAATATCACAAGATCTGATATTAAAGACATTACAATAATAACATTTTACAACCCTCTGTCAATCCGCTGATGGATGAAGTCCCATGCCATATAATTCAAGGGGGCTGTTTAATATTGTACAGGACTTAACAGTGTTCAGTGTGCAATGGTGAAGAATGGGGGGGGGGGGGGGCTCGGACCGGTTTGGGTTGATCGGGAATCAAACTGATGTTGCCGGGTCCAGAGCAGTGTGCTAACCAATGTGCCATCGCTCCACATTTACTTCCATCTACATTACTGTAAAGCAAAGAGAAATTGAATATTATGCGTAAACAGAAAAAATTCAATTTGAAAAATCTGATTATAATGTATTGTAACTTGGCATAACATAATGCGGTAATAATAATACATTTGTCTATGTTTTTTAAAGTTAATGACAATTAAGGCTAATTATGCATCATTACATGATTTGTGTGTGCTGAACTTCAAAACTGTGCCATAGTTTCACAGCTGCAACATTCTCCCTTCTATTGTCGCCACACAACTGCACCACAATATTTTATGACAATCAACTAAAATTTTTTGACAATCAGTGTACAACCAGTGCGTGTTCTAACTTTCGCTACGCTACAACTCTTACGCTGGGCCAAATAAAATGAAATGATTGAACACGCATCACCATGCACAAATCCTTGACACTGGCAACAGTGTTTGTGGTGACCACATTGGCCTTTAAATGTTTTTCTGCAGCTATTTACAGTAAAGATCAAATAATGTCCCCTGTGTCTGTCTGCACATCCAGAAAATAGGCGCTGGTTGTCAGTGGCCACATTTTACGGCAACTTAGCTCATGGCATGACTGCACGGAAATGTTTCAAGCAGCGTAATTGAACATAATGGCATTGTTAATATTTAAAACGAGAACTGCATTCCTCTCCATTGAAATACTTCTCATCTGACCGCATATGCATTTCGAGAAGAAAAAATATATAACGATGCTTCTCATAAACCTCAAACTACAACCGCAATGATACAATTGCTGGTGTTTGTGTGTACTGTATAGTAATCCGGTCAAATAAAGGCACTAAACACGTGTAAACAACCAGATTGCCCTTGGCAAACGACTTCATAACTTCCAGGCTGTTTGTTTGCGAAAGCACCAATATCAAATTTGCGCACTTCAAGAACTGCCGTCACATAACAATTGCGCATTTGGCACGCATGGTGTATACAGTACTTTACTTTAACACGTTCCACCTTGAATTACGCTTGAGCAAGCTCCTGATAAATTGCAGCAGTGTTAATTACACAGCCGGCAATCGAACGTCCTCCAAAAACGAAATGACATCCCAACGAATATGAAGCACAATGCCTGCTTGGCTTCATCACTTTTCATACATTGACGCCGTTCTCTTTTCTCTCACAAGGTAAACACCATTATCGTTGTTTGTAAACTACAGTACCAGTACTATACCAAACCTGGAACTTACTTCAACTGAAATATTGTATGCCCCCCAGTTCTGTGTGCAGCGTTACTATTTAACCAAAAATACTGGAACTAATCTCTTTGGAACTCAAAAATGCATGCAATTACGCAACGCTGCGAATTCTAAAGTTCTATCTAAAGTACAACCATTGTCAGCTTGCGTTGCAAGACTTTACGTGCCAAAGTGCTGTGGCTGTTATTGCCATTGATGTGGAGCGTTGGTGGAGTTGGTCGGTGCCCGCTCGACCATGAACCCAATGAACAGAGTTCGACTCCGGGCAACGGTGACCTTTCGTGGCGAGTGACACCTGAACCCAGCGTTTCAGGGGTCACTAAAGCCGCACTTGAGCAGCATGGCGAAGCAGAGGAGTCTAACTATCAAACCAACCCCCACGAGACTTGACACTGCTACAGAGAGAGAGAGGCGTTTATCGAGCAGTGGATTGGTGGTGGTGGAGCTTACCATGTGTTTTTTGTTGCACTGCTCCAAATTTGCCACTGGGTCATAACAAGTCACGAACAACTCCAACGCGACCCGAGTTATCGCCGTGCAATATTTGTGGATCGTTCACAGACGCGGGCAGAACACAGCGGGCGATTGAGGGATGTTATATACAGAACCGTACTAATTTTTTTACACAAATGGCCACTGTACATTGACTATGGAGGTTTTGATTGTTCACACGACCACAGCATATTTGCTCGAGGGCATGCACAAAACTCACGTGTCTTCTACTGCAAACGCTGTGTGTTTATTTAAGATGATGTGCAAACGTGCAATCTTTGTAGCTGTAGGTTTCGTCGTATGGAGGTTTCGTGATATGGGTTGTCACTTGTTGATGGTCATTCGAAGTTGAGCATTGGGTAATTATTTGATTCTTGCGCATTATAGAACTGTATTCGTAATTTATCTCCACCTTGCGTCAACTCCAAATCCCAAGATCAAAGGTGAATAAAGACAAATCCAGGCAAAGCTGTTAGTCATGAAAATCTGACGACAACATCAATGACTTGACATGCCTCTAATATGGCTTCGTAACATTTTGCTATCCTACCTCATTAATTTTACAGCACTGTACAAAAAAAGGATTAATTCTGAATCCTGAAATGTACAGAGATTGAATGTTCACATTCAAATGTATGTACTGTATGCTGTACTTCTTTCGCACCGTAGGTAAACACAAAAATCATTTCTACATAAAGTGCATACATAGCTCCAGTGGCGTCCTAATATCGGAAGAGCGTTCCAGACGGCCGCAGTAGAAGCGAATCTGCAAATGTCCACATTAGCAGCGATATGCTTGACCCCTCTCTTTAACTGTTACCGTATTAGTCATTAGGGGAGTGTTGTCGGCTTTTATTGGTAGAAGTCAGCAGTGGTCTTGGTTCGGAAAGTTTAAAATGAGAATCAACAATATGGAATTGATCACCAGACCAGCTTCCCCACTCATTGGGAAAAAAATAACTTTTTATGTTCCCATCGGCACTTACGGTTTTGCACGTGTTTCTTTTTCTGTGTAAACAATTTGATTATTTTAGTTGTGATAATCCAATACCTGCAGTGCCAACTAAAGTCCATGTAGCAGAGGGTTCTAACTATTGTACACCTGCCATTACTGTACATCTCAAATGTTTGTCAAGTAATATCAGGTCGAGAGAAAGCAACTACTGTCCACAAACTAAAGACGCAGGTACAAACAAGCACGTGTAGCAAGTACAATACTGCAATGGCATGCGCAGAATACTATACCCTACCTTCAACATAACCACGCAATGAAAAAGCTAAATAACATTCCACGTGGTGTGGTAAGGTGAACTGATATAGAACATAACCCCAAGCAAAAAACAGAAGTGCTTCATGACATTTAATAACGGAAAGTAACCAGATCGGATCACTAAAGTGTCGTTCCAAAGCACGGTTCACGACTTTATAAGCCGCTTGTGTTTACTTTCATTCTTATTCACACACCACTGTACAGTACTTGGTGTATTCATTCTTATAAGGGGAGGGAAGGGAAATGGTGATACTGCAATGACAGCAGCACAAGTGCAGACATGAAAAAAGCAAGATCAAATCACATCTTTGCTATGTAGGACCATTGCCCGAACCATCGCTTAGATATATTTTTTCCCCTCTTTAAGACAGTGGTGACTGACAAAAGTGTTTAGTTTGTTACGAATTATTTAAAGACAACTGCTGTAACTTCACACGTTCAATGTGGGCAGTGTAATCGCGTTGTGGTCGAAGTTGTAATTGCATTACAGTTCCAGCATCATTCCATCATCATCGTCGTCTTCATCACCGCCTTCCACAACACTTTCACAGAACCCAACGTAGTAGAGCGTGAAAATAGTCTCGCAACACACAGGCATTACATTACAATGCAGCCATTTCGGGGGAAATAATAAACGCTTGTACAGGACTGTATAATTATCATCATCAAACCATTATAATATTGCTCACCACCTTCCAAAACATTCACTGGAGCACAGTACCTTACTGTGAAAATGTTTCATAACACACTCACACACACAAACATACAAAACAGACGCAAAAATGACAACGTAACGGAGATGGCCAAAACAATACAAAACAACAACATTTCCCCCCAGCACTTCCGCACATGACGAGATGGGCAAAGCTTTAGGCCGGTTGCAAGCGGCTCCCAAAGCACGACATTGACACGATACCAAAACAAATAGACTACAGATCTCCACGGAGAATTACAATAAAAACACACCGCTCAAAAACGCGTGCGTCGCCACGCAGCAAGAAGAAGAAGAAGCAGATAAGACGAATTGGCACGGGCACCCACCACACAAGCACAAACCTCGGCAGGAATCCTCCTGCACCGCTCCACTTCCACCTCCTTCCAGCCCGAGCTGCGAGGATTCTTCTACTCCACCACCACCACCACCTCTTCCTCTTCTTCTTGCTGTTCCTCCGCCTTGACCACCGATCACCTCCACCAGGAGCACCTCCACCAGGAGCACCACCACCACCAGCACCACCACCCACCCACCTACCCCACACCGTTTCTCGGCGGCCCGAGCTCGACTGATGGAGGTGGGGAGGGGAGATGGTGGGAAGCTGCTCCTGCTGCTGCTGTTGTTGTTGTGTGTTGTGTTGTGTGTTGAGGATAGTTCAGAGGGGCCCGGCAGACGGCAGAGGGAGCCGAGCCGCCATGGGAGGGGAGGGCCGGGAGAAGAGGAGGAGGAGGGAAGAGGAGGAGGGGTCCCGGGTGCCTCCTCCCTCGTCGCCCTCTCACTGAGGCGGGGTCACTGGGCGGCTCCCGGACCCACGTCACTTCACGCAGTCCCCGGGTTACGGAAGGGTTCGATTTTTAATTATTTTTTTTAACCGAGAACGATCCGTTACCCGAATTTCCGTATGTGCGAAACTGAACAAATTTCAAACCAAAAAAAAAAATCAAGATTAATTTTATTTTAATCCGCAACCTCACCGCGCTTACGTAACTAACGCGAATATTTCCGCCTATCGATTTGGGCACGTAATTTTTGGAGCGTTTCCGTAAGTCCGTAATTCCGTAAGTCGGGGTTTCCGCAACCCGGGGAGTGTGTGTGTGTGCATATATACAAACACAACCAGACAGACTGCTGGGGCGAGTGCTATTAGTGAGTAGCACCTATGAAGGCCGACACGGCGCACGAGGGGTGAGTGGCAAGCACCACGCCGGGCCGTCTTTGTATCCCCCCAGTGGCGGTGTTTACACACCGCACCAGGTACTCATTTGAGGCTGAGTCGACCTACGGGAGGCCCAGGACTGGTTCAGATAACCGTCAATGGTTTTGGCCGTAAGCGAGAATCGAACTCGGGTGGCCGGGTTCGAAGTACAGCGCGCTAACCGCTACACCACCCCTCTGTATACAATATATACATTGTACACACATTCTACATAAAGGACAATTCCATTCAGAGCCCACCACTGTTAACGTATTGAATGTTTTTGTGTCGCGTATTTACACTCTTGCATGGACAGGGGGGGAGGGGGGGATGTGAACCTGACCGTAAGTTTCAACGGAATTTAGTCAATTTTACTGGAATGTAAATTCGTTTAGCCTCGGAACGAATGGATGGACGAGTTTCTAACTGAGTGGGCCCTTTCCAGAGAGGCTCCTTTACGACCGTTACCTCGTTTGTTAGTTGTGCAATATTCATTTAGGACTCGGTGGTCGTTCTCTGCAATATTGATTATGGGTTTTACTGGGAGTAACCTCCTGGTTACATCAGCCCACACGGGATTATTGTGTCCGTCCGTTCGTTGTGAATCCAAAAATGGGAGGGGTGGGGCTGGGTGGAAAGGGGAGGGTGGGGAGGGAGGGGCTGGGTGAGGAGGGGAGGATGGGGCTGGGTGGGGCTGGGAGGGGAGGGTGGGAGGGTGGGGAGGGGCTGGGTGGGGTGGGGAGGGGAGGGTGGGGAGGGGCTGGGTGGGGAGGGTGGGGCTGGGTGGGGAGGGGCTGGTCACCCCGTGGTGCCCTTATAAAACTCAACGTTTAACCTACTCACGCCGGCTTGTGCACGCCCTCACAGTCGGGCATATTTTCGGAATACACCACGCCGCCGTTGACCCTGGCCATTGACCGAGCAACCCAACGTTCCTACCAGCTCCCTCCGGAGGAATGTGTTTTTTTGCCTTTGTTATGATGTTGCTGCTGTGCACACGCACCACGGATCTCCCTTTGTAAAACATATCTGGCAATTGGCTCAAGGGGATCATCCGTTTGACAAATATAATAAACTTAAAACTGACATTTTCCAGAAGACATATGGCAGTTCGGAATCAGCATATTTATTTATACTGGAGGAATCCAATGAGCTATAAAGCTCTTTTTCACAGATGTCCAATTCACCAGCAGTAGTGCAAGCAAGACTGACGAATGAGAGACTGGAAACCAGTCCAGAGTTGTGTGTAAATTCAACGCGGCCAGAAAGCCATATGGCTGATGGGATGTGTAAATTTATCTTTTTTTGTTAATGTGGAGGAACATATATATTAATCAATGATATTTTCTGCTTATGTATTTTGTAACTTATTCAGTATTATCCACAATGTCGTTATTTATCTATCACATTCAAATATTTTAAGCGCATCAGCCTTAATTACTTTCTCGACCATCATCACAAAATATTCGTCAATAACACTTCTCAAAGGAAACAATACAAAATAGATAAAAGTCTCCATATACTGTATCCGAGTAAAAATACAAATATTTATTTCACAATCCAGGGAATCCATGATTTCAGCAGCACTGATTAAATACAAGAAACTCTGAACCGGTTTCATATATAACTAACATTTGGGGCATGCCCCTTGATATTTGTGGAATGTTGTGCTTATGCACCACTGCTAATGCAGTACCACAAAACAATATCAAGCAGCATTTGTTCAACGTAAGCAAACTCAGAAACATGCTCAGCTTTCTGGATCTTATTAGCGGCCAGGCTTGCTTAATACATACTGCTGAATTTCCAAGGCATCATTTGCAGGAGCACTCCATATAAACTATGGAGCCCCCGTTTAACGCAAAAAGCAACTCTGTACAAAAACACTGAGGTCTATGTAAAGTTTGAAACGTAAAGGCGTAGTCCTGCAAATGCTCATGCCACTGCTGGCGAAATCTATATAGAGACGTTCTCGAGAGCGTAATTTGGCCAACTCTTCAACGCTGACCAGACATCTTGTTGGAAGTTCCCACACTTTAGACCACGACACGCGACCTTGGCGATCGACTTAACTGGTTGTAGTTTACACTGCTGGGTGGACAGAGGCGGGGGAATTTAGAGAATTTGCCCATTGTTTCGACGGGAGATCGAACGGGCGATTTCCTGGAATTTAAATTGTCAAGCGGCATATTTTAATGACCTCATGGAGTACAGTATATCTAGCGACATCTAGCGACATATTCTTTGGGTCTTTCGGTAAAGTCACGTAGATAGGTTCAAAGAAAATAACAAAAAAACTACGACGTTTCGATCACATCTGTTTTCCTCCTGATGGCGATCGCTTGTGTTGTGATCGAAACGTCGTAATTTTTTGTAAAAAAAAAATTGTTATTTTCTTCGAACCTATCTACGTGACTTTACCGAAAACCCCAAAGAATATGAATTTCTGCAGTCACGAAAGCTTTAAGTCAAGATCCAGCGACGTGTTGGGGTTCGTTTGGCGATTTTACATTTAAAGTAGTTGATTACACTGCGTCGGTTGGTGGCGGGTTTAACGACACATTTATATTTACGCGATCTAACCCAAAAAACTATCTTATGGATAATATTGTTTGCGAAAGCCTACAGGTTAAACTGATTTCACTGACTTTACAAGCTGTGTTTCTTGAATTATCGTTGCTGCTTGAATAAAAAGCGGAGGAAAGAGATTCGGGAAGAACTGGTGGTGGTCTTGACCAAAGAGAATCCGTCACTCATGTGCATGGGTACACGTACGCATACATCTGGCATCCAATCACTTGGTTGCCTCAAAATTCCTTAAGACAGTATTAGTGCCCTAAGAAGACCGTAGATATAGGAAATGATTTACTGCCAAATATTTGCAGTATTAAAGGCTTAGCACATGCAGATCTTCCACATGGCTCTCATATGCTATTTACTGTATCCTCACTGACTTTTGCCCACGATTTTCCAACAAGAGACATCGTAAATCCCTGCAAATCTACAGATGTTGTGCCTGTGATGAGAGGAAGGCAACATTCTTACAGGATCACATTTGCAAGAACCTTTGCAGCAATGTTGAAATGCAGATAACGATATGTTGAGTGTTTGCTTTTACGATCATGGCCATTAATAATATACTGATATGCACTATGTTGAACTTCTTTCGCACCGTACGTAGCCAACCTTGCTAATCAGAGGTGCGGTGGAAGGACAAGAAACTAAACACGAAAGGCAGTTCTAAAGAAATGGGTTTTCAATTTAGATTTCAAAGTGCATAACTCCAGTGGCTTCTTAATGTCGGAAGGAAGAACATTCCAGACAGCTGCAGAAGTGCATCTAAAAGTGCGCATTGTCAATTCGTCGTGTTTATGGTCTGCAATATATGAAAAGCTGTATGTAAACTTGTTGCGGACCCACCTATTAGAGAAGCCACATGTTTGGAGAAATTAAGTTTTACTGCAGTAATGCTGAAACAAATTAGAGGCCATGGTGTGAGTCATGCCAGCTCTAACCACTGCCCGGATGGGTGGTGATCACAAGCCTCATCCACACAGCTGTCTCACATCCTCTGAGGCTTTAGAGACACTGGAACGCCACCCATAGCACAATAGGTTATTATAGAGGCATCTATTCTATTTTTTTAAATCCATATTAGTTAAAATACAAACTCGTGAATGTAAGTCGAATATTGTTGCAGTGGTTTACAACATTTTGGGATTGCGATCCACAATAAATAAAACTACTGTAGTCCTTATACCCCCCTAGCCACACTCATGGCACTTAAACATTTCAACAGTATTGGCGTGCACGAATTGCTTGCACTGACAGCTGCTGTCTTTGTGTCTATTCAACGCGGTATTAGGAATTTGTTTCAAATTGTGTATGAATGTGTTGTCATCGTAACGTGGCACTGACGATCCCGCTTACGTTTAAAATGTCTCCTGCACGGTATCCATACTGCAGCCTGCGCCCCCTGCAAGGCTGGAAGGATGCGGCAGTCGAGAACTGCAAATATTTTACTATAGTAGTAACTACAGCACACTATTTCCAATCTGTATGCCATAGCAGGTAATCATCAGATTTAAAACGTTCTTGAAGCGCATTGACATGTTGCTTTTCTTTATCAAATTCAAAAGCACTCCATCCTGCTCTCGCCTCATTATTTTATCACTTTCATCCCAGTCCACCCTAAAAAAAATGCCGTGGATATACTTACTTCATCGTGCTTTCCAGTGGTGTCTCTCCAAAGAGGCATGGAGATATACATGCTTGGAATTACACTGAGGATCAGAGAAACACACGGATCGGAGAACAAATACAAATCAGAAAAGTAAGTAGGCTTGGACACGATAAATCGCGAGAAGGTCAATGGACTGGTGATGGAAATGCAGCCAAAGGATATAATTCGCCCGAGAGTACAACTACCATGGAGATGGAGTAATGACATCGGCTCATTTGCAGGAGTGAGATGGACTGTGGTATCAAAGGGCCATAAGGGGTAGTATAGAAGTGGGGGGGCCTTCAATCAGCAATGGATAAATCATGGCTCAGCAGTGGATAGATCATGGCTGATTATACTGATAACTATAGTACAAGCCTTTAAAATGAATTCATTTTAACAGCGCATAGGGCCTTTTGCAGCTGTTTTATGAACCGCTCAGCATATTTTGTGAGGGACAGAGCACACAGCTTTGCATTGTGAAGCAATTCAACGCAGACGCAAACGGTTCGTTGGGTCAAGCCTCAGTGTTGCTCACACCACCCCTTCTTGCATAGACGTCAACTTATGCAGTCCCTTTGGAAACTAGTCTTTAAGATCCATTATCATTATATTTGAATTAACCTTATATCCAGTGTTCTTCCTGGAATTATTTTGGAATGGCACATCCATCTCACCTTATTTTGTCATCATGATACTTAGTTGGTGCTCATAGAGATATATAATAAATTAGAATAGGATTACTTGCATTATGAATATACGAACCTTGTACTCTAGTGATAGTGCCTTGTGCCAATAATCTTAATTCCAAGCCAGCCTAACCGCGTTCTGAAAAAATATTAAGGGCTCAGACCCCTTTCCAAATCGTATATTCATTCAAGCGATGGACACCACAGCCTTTCATATAGGGGGTGACAGCTAGAGCAGAACGTGCACAATAACAAAAGTGGACCATCTAGTTGCAGTATACAGTACTCCTGTTCAACGGATAACATTTGAACCCTATGGCGGGACCCCGGGGTTCCAAAGCCCCCGGCTCTCGCATAAACTGCGTTGCGACGTCATTTTATGTCTGTTGAAGGCGAACGACACGGAAATCTATTCCTCTCGAGGAGCTCTACACGATGCGCTAATCAAAGTTTCAAAGTTTAGTTTCTTCTGCGCATTCGTCCTCGCTGCTGCGCTTAGACATGACATAACAACAGAATGATCCGCGCCAGGTGGGTCGCGGCGTTGATGTGCGCGGTGGAACGAAGTCGACCAAATTTTATGTATTAATTATGATTTTGACTTTCGTTTATTCGGGACCCCGGGGTCCCGCCATAAGATTCATTTTTTGAAAGTTTATTTAGCTATCGACTCTGTTGTGTCCCCCATCCCATCCGAGGCCGGATTAAGGCACAGGGGCTCTCGGGGCTGCAGCCCAGGGGCCTCTGCGAGCTGGAGGGCCTCCAGAGATTAAGTGAAAGGTTATTTCATTTGTCAATGCTGAATTTTATTTGTTGTTAGCCTTGTAAAAATACGTTTTCTTTTTGTAAAATATTACTGGGGGCCTCACAATACCTGTAGCCCAGGGGCCTACAAAATCTTAATCCGGTCCTGACCCCATCCCCCCACATGAATTTTTTTTATGACCGCCCCTACTCTTTCCCCACCTCATTTAAACAAAGTCCCGTAATAGGGTTTGGATAGGGGCGGCCCGTCGATATAGGCGAACTCGGCCCAATTGGAGGGGAAAAAATACTCATAAGAAATACAAACAACATAACTAAGATGTAATTATTTCGACTCCCGTGCGCGTACAGAGGGAATATGAATTATACTTCACTTCTCAACATCTCTGAGAATTTGTTGGTTGGGGGGCCGTCCATAAATGACGTCACGCACCTAGGGGGGGGGGGTCAGACATTTGTGACGATGTGTGACGAGGGGGGGGGGGTTAGAAATGTGACGTCACATCAAAATGCGCAACTTTAAATAAATATAGACAACACGTTCTACTTAATTAAATATACTTTTTGATAAATGTTTTCTCCTACAACATCAGAGTGCAACGCCACATTCGCACTACAATGACAATAGTTTAAAGCGATTTGAAGCACGTTTTATTTTGGGGGGGGCAGAGCTTTGTGACGTCATATTTGAGGGGGGTCTGACTTTTTGTGACGCCGTGTGACGAAAGGGGGGGGGGGTCAAAAATCGTCCAAAATCACGTGACGTCATTTATGGACGGCCCCATGGACAGACGGACAAACCCGAATAACTATGCCTCTGTTAAAAAAACATTAAAACGGAAAATATGGCCAAAATGTTTCCCAATTTACCAAAAACCTCAGCCTCGACCTGCCCTTGTGGGTGGGGGCCCACCGACTGCATGGTTTGCCGAGGGCACCAGTTGCTGGCAAGCTCGTCAAGAGCTGCCCCCCTGGGTTGGGCACCATCATGCATTCATCATTGGTTCCGTTGCTGTCTAGGAAGGCAGTCAAATGTGAGTTGTCATTGCGGCAGGCGCTCTGCTTTATTCAGAAAACCGCCCGCTCCGGGTGACGGATCGTGTCAACAGCGACCAGGCAGAGCATTTCGGTCTTGTGCGTCGTCGTGTGGGTGCGTCATTGTCTTTCCAATGTTAGCGGTGCCCTCTGGTGGGGACTCATCGGTATGCTCGGACGTAAATAAACGACCCGCGTTAAATGAACTATTATACTAGTAACTAGTAGGAACCTCCTGGCTACACCAGCCCACAGGAGATTGTTGTGTCCGTCCGTCGTGCAGGGAGGGGCTGGGTGGGGAGGGGCTGGGTGGGGCTTGGTGGGGGGTGGGTGGGAGGGGTGGGGCTGGGTGGGGAGGGGAGCGGCTGGGTGGGGAGGGGTGGGAGGGGTGGGGCTGGGTGGGGAGGGGCTGGTCACCCCGTGGTGCCCTTATAAAACTCAACGTTTAACCTACTCACGCCGGCTTGTGCCCGCCCTCACAGTCGGGCATATTTGCGGAATACACCACGCCGCCGTTGACCCTGCAGGCCATTGACCGAACAACCCAACGTTCCTACCAGCTCCCTCCGCAGGAATGTGTTTGTTCGCCAATGTACGCGGTACATTGCAAGCCCCTTTGTAAGTGAGGGTTTCACCACGCCCTGCACCTTTGGCCGTGGGGCTTATTTGCCACACTTCACCACGTGTCTGTGGTCATCCTGAACAAACCAGACAACGTATAACGACGCAATGCCCGATCCACAGATACGAAGGGGACATCTCAGCGATGCACTCGGCTGCTCCTGACTCGGTTGTCTGGCTTTGACCGCCTAACTGAAACGGAAAAAAATTGAGTTGTCGCTCCGCATCTACATCGGCCGTACGATAAAAGAAGACTTTAAGCACGCGAGTCAGTGCGATGTTGGATTTTGCTGCACTGCCCTCTGGTGGCAACGTGTCCACGGTGATCGCCCACGGAGGGTGGCAACATTCTCGAGCTCGGTGGCTCTCAAAGTGTGGATCTCGGGACCACCAGGTGCTTCGGGACAGTCCTCCAGGTGGTCCCGCGGAACTGTGATGCAAACGCAGGGTGATTTGGAAACATACATTAATTCATATTTTACTCGTGATGTTTAATAAAAAAAAAATGAAGTGAGTTAAACTACCCTCATTAAACTACTTGACCCCTAAGATGTAAATGCACCCCCTAAAAAAAGTTATAGCTGCGTAAAAAAAAAGTATGTTCCGGTAATATGAATAACTTTGTACGCCTGGTATTTAGAGAGAAGAGATTGCGTTTTGTCACTAGGAGTGTGGGGGGGGGGGGGGTTTACGGAAACACATTCCTGCGGAGGGAGCTGGTAGGAACGTTGGGTTGCTCAGTCAATGGCCAGGGTCAACGGCGGCGTGGTGTATTCCGCAAATATGCCCGACTTTGAGGGCGGGCACAAGCCGGCGTGAGTAGGTTAAACGTTGCGTTTTATAAGGGCACCACGGGGTGACCAGCCCCTCCCCACCCAGCCCCTCCCCACCCAGCCCCTCCCCACCCTCCCCTCTCCACCCAGCCCCACCCTTCCCATTTTTGGATTCACGACGGACGGACGGACGGACACAATAATCCCCTGTGGGCTGGTGTAACCAGGAGGTTCCTACCAGTAATATTTGCATCGGCTGAGTGGTACGCGGGCCAAAAGAAGTTTGATAAACACTGCTGTCCAGCTGTGGTCTAGCACACTTCAGGCTCAACACGCTGTTTCACACATTATTGCACACAAAGTACTTGCCACAAATGAACCGCAATACCCTGCTGATTTCAAGGAGCATAAACCATCATGCGAACTCCGGTCATCCTCGCAGCGGCTTTTGGCTGGCCATCGAACAAAGACCGCATCGCGTGCTTTCGGATGCACTTCTGCGGCTGTCTGGAACGCTCTTCCTTCCGATATTACGAAGCCACTGGAGTTGTGCACTTTTAAATCTAGATTGAAAATTCATTTCTTTAGAGCTGATTTTTGTTATTAATGTGTTGTTCCTCCCCCGCCCTCCCGTTAGCATGGCTGGCTACGTACGATGCGAAAGAAGTTCACCATACATACACGACTCAAACCAGCCCTGGAGAATCTTACTTGTCATAATACCGAATCACGCCGCGTGGAGAACACAGATATGCTTATTTATTTTACATCTCATTTGTTCTGCCTCCTTTATACCAAATGTCTAGTACATACGTTATTAAATTTGTATTGTCTGTCCAGCGAATGTTGTCTTGTTGGTATTGTCTATCTCGTTTGGACAGTCTTCTTCTTAAGCTCCAGAAGCCCAAAATATACTTTGTATTAAATGTTATTTGCATAGATCGTAAATGGTCGATTATGACGGCCTCGATTCTATGCTTTTACACCACAGGGTTGTCACGATATGTCGATACTACTACGATAAATCGTTCATTAGCTGTCCGAGGTACACATTCTGCTATTTGGAGGATCGTCAGATGGCGGCAGATTGGGGAGGCCTTCATCCAACAGTGGATTGACCATGGTTGATAATTATATACCTACCATGCAGGCGACTGCACATTGTTACGCCATGCCCAGTAAATTACAGAGCCTCTTCGCTATAACCCGTACCTCATGTGGTTTCTGTAATTCTCTGCCAAGAAATAATTTGCCTTTACTATGTTCTTTTGTCAATTGACGTAACTCCCCGGATCTGCTGGCAGCTTTTTCCAACTGCACAAAGGCTGAAACGCTGGACGATTACACATGCAGCGCCTTTAAAAGTTAGTATATTTCCCCAGTTATGCGCCATGTGATTGAACACGACATCTCGATCGTAAACTGCCATGTGGTTGCTTGGTGAGCAGGTGCTATCACAAGGGGAAATGTACTAAAATAATGAGCCTGCATCTGTTGCCGAACGTGCTCATCGTCCCAATGAAGCGCTGCGACCTCTACGGCAATACGATTTGCCGGGGGGTTGCGACGCATCGGGGGAACTTCAACCGAGTATCTCTCCAAGACTCGCATCGCAGAACACAGCTGTACCGACCGAGCTGAGAAAAGCCATCGCTCACCCACTGCATAACATGCACCCCAACTGAGGGACACAGTCCCAACGCAACGGAACAACGTTTGTGCATCTGCTAATGTGGAGACGAGGGTATGTGGATCACACAAATGTTGCGAAACTCCCTTTTTGTGGATGTCGAGATACCATAAACCTGGCTTGCCAGAAGGCAGTACAGCAACATGTGGGCTAATGTCCATCGTGTGTGGGAGACAATGTTGCCCCCCTCAGGCGTGTGGGTCTTCTCCAGGTGCTTCAGTTTCCTCCTACATGTATAGTCATTAATTGACTGAAAATATTAATATACATAGAGGACCATAGATCTTGGGGAATTGTTGGCTCCGGCTCAACGCGTGGCTGCTTTCCAGCTTGTTTGCGATTCCTGACACCTGAGTCGTTCTCTCTCGTCGAGAATGAGCAAATACTGTTACAAGTTTAAATTATGATTACGATCAGCCAGGCAACTTTACCTGCAAAACAATACCACAGCTTGGAAACGATTGTGCATCTGCTATTGCACTTTGTCTACCGCTGCATCACTGCCTTCTCCCTCACCACTCTACCCTGAGCAAATGGATAGGCGGCCGGCCGTTCATGTTCGACCAGGCTGTGTGCTAGTCAGAGGTGTAAATCTTGTACTTGGTCCTCATGCACTTCTAGACTACCAGCCGTGCTGGTCAGAACTCCTCTTACAATGGGGTGATGTGCTGCTTTACAATGCATGCCCACGAGGGGTGTTACTCATGCAGTATTTGGGCTAATCCCTTATATCCAGAATTATAATTTGTATTTAGATTGGGGAAATCCGATGAGCTATGAAGCTCTTTTTCACAGATGTCCAGGTTTTCACAGGGTTTGACAGATGTCCAGTAGGCCAAGGTATAAAGGTTCAGATGATTGAAAAAATGTTTCGGATTAATCCTAAAATGTGCTACCACTTCCGTGCTTTTCCATTCACATGTAATCACCTTGGTAAAAAAAAAATATTTACATATCATTAATTTGTTTACTGATGCGAATTTATGGAAGAAAATAAAATGGTTACAATTAAAAATTTACAAAATTTAATGTAGTGCATAAAAAATGAAAAGACTTAGTATGTGTTACAAATTTAATCTGAAAATATAAAAATCCAAATTTAGGAAAAATCTGAAAATCGAATAACCAAAACGTATCCCCAATGTATAAAGTATTCCAGTACAGTACTGTACTATGGTAGGATTGGCATTTCATTGTTTTGAATTATGCTGCCACCTTGTGGAAAACACCTGCCATTTAAAACCACAGTAACATTCCCAAAATGTGCAGAAGTGACAAAAGAAACTTCATAAAAAATATGACCAAATTATTTTAATTTTACAAATAAGTTTCACATTTTTTCATAAAAGCAATGTTGAATTTGAAAAAGAACACTTTGTGAAAACAATGATTTACAAGTACAGTACATAATTGGATATAGTGACTTCAAATTTTGACTTTAAACTTTCGAGACTGCAGGAATTCATATTCTTTGGTTCTTTCGGTAAAGTCACGTAGATCGAAAAAAATAATAAATTGAATGAAAATAATAAAAAATAAAATAAAAACCACGACGTTTCCATCGCAACACAAGCAGTCGTGATGACGCCCGGTCGTGATGACGACCGCTTGTGTTGCAATCGAAACGTCATGGTTTTTGTTTTCATTTAATTTGTATTCACTTTATTTTTTATAATTTCTCTATCTACGTGACTTTACCGAAACAACCAAAGAATAAGTAACTTCAAACATACAAGTTTTTTTTTTTTTGCGAAGAAAATTTTACGGTACATTACAGAGTCTTCAAATATTAATTTGGTGAATGCTAACCTTCACCCACATTATAACAAATTAATGTGTTAATAAAGCTATCTTTTATAGTACAACTGTTTTTTTCCCCAGCATAAAACTGTTAACTTGCCAGATGTGAAGACAACCACAAAACTGTTCGCTACAACTGCACGAGGGCCAATGGGCCAGAGGGACCCAGGCGCTGGGCTACAATGAGAGGAAAATTGGACAAGGGGCTCAATTTAATTCCTTGTACCATGGCCCATGCCAACCATGCTATGCCACTGATTTACTCTATGTACCCAAAGTTGGAAATGTCACGAAAGTAAACAAATGTTATCTTGTAAATTACTGTTGGGTTCATGTTATATATTGCAAGGTTAAAATATTGAGAAGTATATTAAGTGCACCATTCAAATCAAGTTTTTCCACTTTCCATTGTAACAATGAGCAACTGATTGCAACACAGAAACATCTCACTGTAGCTGACATTTTCACAATTTCAGCATCTGTTCTGAAGCAGCCAAATGAAATAGGAAGTTTTCTGTTGCTGGTGGAAATCGGCGTTCCCGCAGTGCCTCCATGGTTATCCTTGGCTTTCCACCTTCATCAGTTGGGGCAGCTAGTGATGTCAGATGAGCCAGAAGTTCCTTTGTTTTTTGTGCAATTTCCTAAGGATAAATAAAACAATTAAAGTAGTGTTGTTAAAATTTAGATTTAAAGCTTTCGTGACTGCAGGGATTCATATTCTTAGTTCTTTTGGTAAAGTCACGTAGAAGGGAAATAATAAAATAAAAATATAAAACAATAAAAATTCTCACGACGTTTCGACTGCAACACAAGCACGTCGTGAGAATTTATATTGTTTATTATTTTTATTATTTTATTATTTCCCTTCTACGTGACTTTACCGAAAGAACCAAGAATATAGTCACCATGGGAACCTCATTTGCCAGTAAAAATATAATTGTTTTTTTATCCTTCTATCTGGCAACAAAACTGACACCTTTTTACAAGGAGTCATGTTTGCATAGACCGCAATACCTGCAGTCATAATACAAACAAAAGACATAACTCTGATAATGTGCACTGTCCTTGAAGTTGATTGGTCCACACCCGAGACAGGGAAAGCTGTCTCGGGTGTGGACCAATCAACTTCAAGGGAAAGCTGTCTCGGGTGTGGACCAATCAACTTCAAGGACAGTGCACATTATCAGAGTTATGTCTTTTCTTTGTATGACTGCAGGTATTGCGGTCTATGCAAACATGACTCATTGTAAAAAGGTGTCAGTTTTGTTGCCAGATAGAAGGGTAAAAAACCAATTATCAAGAATATAGTGTTGTTTACTTTTGGCATGTAGATGTATATACACATCAACGTATGAAACTGATCATATTATTTTGTTAAAATTATTGCGGAGCATAGGCCCGAAGACTCAAGAAGCCAGCAACAAACAGCACTATAGCAATATAAAAAAGAGCATTTGTTTAATGTTGGCAACACTGACTGGTGTATGATTAATCCATGTGTGCATGCACATTTAAATCCCTGTCCTCATTTTGAATATTTAAAACATTATTTTATTAATATTTGAAATAAGTCATGAATTACAACATATGTAATAACTTTTTTCCAAAAGACGTTGAATATATAATGTGTACACCATATTTGAGGCAAGTAGCCATTGCCACAAACAAAACCACTCTGAATTATTTCTCATTTGGGAGTTTTAGGAAATGTATAATCACGTTTTACTTCATACGATGTCTTGTGATACTCACATTTGTCCATAAAACTACACTTTTAACAGTAACTAGCTTTTTTGCCTATCCAAGGACGGGTGTATATTGCAGTAAATATGAAATATCCAATAGAAAAATTGTTCAGCTCATGATTATTAATTAAGGGGGGGGTTTCGCCATGTGGAGTGACGTCGCCCATTAATGGATATTGTGGAGGGGTTTGGCATGTGGAGTGACTTCACCAGCTCATGATTATTAATGAGGGGAGGGGTCCGGCATGTGGAGTGCGCGACCTTCTTGTGCGTTAGTCTAAATTTCCACGCGGGCATGAATATTAATGAAGGGGGGAGGCCTCTTTTGCAGTGACGTCACGCACAGATGTAGCACTGTGCTGCGTAAATTTATTTTTTACCGTCACTTTCTGTAAAGAAACGTCATATTTGCAGCTACTTTGCATATTAAATTATTTAATTCGGCTCCACCTTCCTCTGCGTTAGTGTAAAAATCCACCCACTCATGAATATTAATGAGGGGGGTGGGCCTCATGTGGTGTGACATCACGCAGGGGTGGGCCTCATGTGGAGTGACGTCACACGCAGGACACACACCAGAGGTCGCACACGGGCTTTGATTCCTTACCCGTACCCGGCCGCATCAGGGTACAAAACGGGTATCCGTACCCGTACCCAGCCGGGTACGGGTAGCCGGGTATCGGGTAGGGTACGGGTATCGGGTACCCGGTTGCGACCTCTGAGACACACACACATTCTTGGCTCATATTCGTAATGATCAAAACATCGCCGATCACATATTGTTTCCTCTTTAGGGAAGTGTTATTGACAATATACCATTAACCATGACACCTATATTGATGAATTACAAAACTCACACATCTATGATTCAAGAGGTTTTAAGGAGCAGCTAGTTAGTCCCAAGCATACCTTCACTACTTGTGCATCAGATTTTTCTGGGTCTTCTGCAGACTGCACGATAAGCAGCCCAATGTCTTTGTGCAGCTTTCCCATTGCCATGGATTCTGAAATTACAAAAAGATATCAGAGTTAATTTATCACCAACAAATATGAAAACGTTTACATAATGTATCATGTTACAAAAGCCACACATCACCTCTGGCATGTTGTTCCACCAATATCTCAGTCTCTGGAAGATTGATGAAAACATCAAATAGTTCTGTCCGGTTCTCAATCTCCACCTCCAGAAACCCTGCCACATACCCTGTAAAAACACAATTGTTTTCCACAATTTATCTCGCTACAATATTTATTATTTATTACGGTTAAAATAATTAAGTATTTATAAAATATCAACAAATATGCACACCTGGACACATTTTAAGAGCTTGTAGCTCATCTTCCTGCAAGTGAACACATGGGTAGAGAATGGACCAGTCTTGTCTGTGCCAAACCAAAGTTGGCAGTGTTCTGAGAAAACAACACAGAATAGGTCACAAACATCTTTTCAAGGCACAGACCTCTTTCTCAGCTTAAATCTTAATGAGGTCAGTGAAGGTCCCATAAAGTATGGTGTGCCTAAAGGGTAGAAAACTTTACTTATTGTTTACAGCACCTGGTAAATTCCTGCAGCACTTGAAGCTGAGGGTGGTAAACAGCCACACGCTTCCGAAGCATCAGTGCGGTGTAGATAATGATTGTTTCCAACCCAAACTGCCGCACCACCTCTAGTGAAACATGAAAGACTTAATTAATGCAGATAAATCATGAAACATTTTATAGGACCAGTCCACTCAACATTGGTGAAATAGATATGTATCTGGGGAATGCTTTAAGGAGCAAGATTAATTACGTAATGTCACAAACATAAATCACATTAAAAATTTGCTTTATCGGGTACACACATACCCTTAATTGATCCTGCTAAATACGTCTTTTTGGCCTGGTAATCCTGAACCAGGAAAGATCCATTCTCCTCCGTTTGACACAATCCTTTGGTAATCACAGAGAGGTATGCTTCCATCATGCTGGCAGGGCTACCATATTTGCAATATAACCTGAAAAATAAAAGGATATTATTTAAATGATATATATATTTGGACATACACACACACATACAGCTAAACTTTAGAAATGTGTTGAATTTCAAGGTGGCAAAGTGAATCAGGGTAATAAGCAATGATTGCTGATCCCAGCTGCCACCTGCTTAAAATTAGTTCTCTGTTCTTGGTTTTTTCGGTAAAGTCACGTAGAAGGAATATAATCTTATTATGTTTTATTTTTATTATTTTATTATTTCCCTTCTACATGACTTTACCAAAAGAACCAAGAACATGAATCCACGCAGTCACCAAAGCTTTAAATCGAAATTTGATGGTCTCTGTCCATTAATTCGATAAAATAACAGCTCTTAAAATTAAAAATACAACAAAGATTATGCTGAAGCGGGGACAGGAGGGAAGGTGTTGCCCCCTAGTGTAAATGTCGATAAGAGGTCACTTGAAGGAACCTCAGGTAGTTTGTAACATTTGGTTGGGTGATCCATTCTCTAAGACGGGAGGAGGGGGGAGAAGATGTAATTGCTTTACAAAGAGTTCCAAATAGATTGTTTATCTCATGGCATGATGTCAATAGCATAATCATGATGAAATTTGGAAATAATACAATATATTTTAAATAAAATATGACGTTGCAATATTACTTGCCTGCTGAGAATACGACTCAAAGCAGCGTACTTTTCTGGGTTAAAGTCTTTGGAGGTGAGCACAAGGCTGTACTGTCGAACCTGTTGAGTGAAAAATAACAGTGTCTTCCAATGAAATGCTTAAACTGTTTTCATTTTAGTAACAGCAGTCTTAAAGAATGCTCTACGAACACATTGCCTGCAATGACAACAGTGTGACATGTTTACTGGCCAAGTGATATATAGCGACATTAAACCTTATTGCACTGCAGTGAAAGAAAAATATTTTTACTGCATTGTCAAAAGAGAAAAACGAGACTAAACAACCAAAAGTAGAGGCAATTTGTTTCACAAAATAGGTCCATTTACACATACAAACTCTGGAAACGTGCTCATCTAACAATTTACTGTACAAATCATATTATGGAAAATTGTAATATTCTCCTGAGCAATGATGAGAAAATGTTTTTAACCATTTTGTCATCTTGATTATGGCCGTACTTTGTTCATAGTTTGCATGGTACGCATCTTTACATGTAGTGTTGGTTAAAAAACAGGGTCCACAGACGTACCTTGGGCAGAACGTCTGGGATTGTGACATCTCCAGAGGTGATGTAGTACCAAACGCGGCGGTGTTGGCCAAATATAAAAGGGTCGCGTATCTTCCCGTCTGCCGAGAGTGGACATTTCCTAAGAAGCAATGTTCGGAGTTCGCTGCTCACAGACGGGAAACACCACACCCAGAGAACATCTCCGCTGCGGTCCTTTTCTGCACGTGACAAAAGAGAATACATACTCAACATGTGCTACATTTAGTCAGCAAAATGTTACGATTTCATTCTGCACGAGTTCGGTTCAACGTGTTACATTATTAACTTTTTTTATAGAGTTTCAATGACATTCTTGATCTGAAACAAGATAATCTGCAGTTGAGAACATTCAACAGACATTGTAGAATTTACTACTATGAGCCACGAATGTCTGTTTCGCGCGTGACGTCACTCCACGTCTACCAGCCCCCTCATTAATAATCATGAACAGATGACCTCCTCCAAGTGGACACCCCCCCCGCCATTAATAATAATTAGCGGGTGACGTCACTCCACATGAGGGGGCGAGGCGCCTCCTTCCCCCTCCTCAGCGTCAACTCACAACCCTCACTATGAAGGCAGAACCCTCACGTCACGCGATCTCCGTAACGCTGTTGAGACATCGAAGTAAAAAGGACGTCATGATGAATAAGGGATTATAACCTTAAAATGAAATTGGTCTGTGTCACCGCTGCCTTATAAATTGCGCACTAATTGATGCAATGAATATCACGTCGCGGTCTGCTTTTCGCTTGCAAGTTTCAGATTTACTGCAATACACCCGTCGTCCTTGGACGGGCAAAAGGCTCGTGGCATAGATTTAGAGAGTTTTAAGTCTCAGCTTGAGTCCTCCAACATCCATACATTGGCCAGTACTGAATACGATGATTTGTGTAATTAGAAATTACTCCTCTCCTGCCTCTTCAGCAGCACATTTTTGGCTGCGCTTAAATCCAATTATATTGCACGTTCACGAATTACACTAGTCTATACCCAAAATGCTTCCAAAATAAATGTATGAGAATAGGTTTTCCCCTTTTGTTTGGCAACAAAACAGGTGTTAAGATGTTAAAACACCAAACTGAAACCTTTTGCAAGGAATCATATCTGCATTTACCACATAAACTTGCGGTCAAAATGCAAACAAAAAAACATACTCTGATAGTATATGCATTGACTTTCAAACTGATTGGTCCACACCAGAGACAGCTTTCTTTTAGACTGTCTCAATGGGCAATTTCTATAACGTGGTACAATGCAGTTCAATTCAACTTGCCACTGCATTGTATCGGCAGGCTTGATTCTGCTGGTGAAACCCTAAAAAATTAAACCGGTCTATAGTCTGTGCTTGATTAAACCCTTCTGGATAAACATTGGTCCAAGAAAGCCTGTAGACTGATCATACTAAAATGCTTTTTTTTCTATATATGTTAAATCACAATCGTCCCTTCGCACCGTTTCAAAGTCAGCGGGCAAAACAGAAGGCTGGACCACTGACACATGAACGGACGTAAATGAACGCTAAATCACTGTCAAAATTAAACAACATGCTATGACAAAATCACACGAAATGCGCCCGATCCTTTCCAACATCAGCTTTGCTAAATTGAGCCTGGATCGTGCTTGTTGTTTGTGTTACCACCAGAAATAAAACACGTGTAGCAGGCGTAAACTGCAGTAGAGGGCACAGATCGTTCGACACTTATCTAGGCCTCCTCACCAAGCCACACCGACCGGAGAGGCAAAGTATTATGGTCAAATAACCCTCATCGCCCGTATGTCCTGGAGAAGCCCTCTTCGGGATGCACTTGTGCATGTTCATATACCAAAGTCAGTGATGTCACACTCAAACAAGCAGCACGTCCCTGACTTCCTACATACAGCCCTAAGCCTGCAGGAGCTATTCGACATTCCCATGACGGAGGGGGTATTTATCATCAAAACTGATAACGATAACACAACACAACCAGTGCCTTTTGCCACAAAATGGTACAAATTTTATCCAACCCGGCCAAAGTGCTCAATTGAAGAGGGGGGGGGGGGAGGGGGGTTCCTGCTGGTTTGTGTGCCTGCATGCTCTCACCACTTGCACCACAGCATATCGTTATGAGCAACAACACTAATTGTAACAACAACAACAACAACTATGATAAAGGCAATGACTTGAATTAAATGAATAAACGGCACCGACCAATGAGCCCCGCCGACAGCACCAGCTGCACTTCCGACACCGCCATTGCACGTGACTGGCGGGGCGGGGCGAGAAGGGGAGGGGCGATAAGGGGCGGGGCGAGAAGGGGAGGGGCGGGGCGAGAAGGGGAGGGGCGGGAAGGGGAGGGGCGATAAGGGGCGAGGCGAGTAGGGGAGGGGCGGGAAGGGGCGGGAAGGGGCGGGGCGAGAAGGGGAGGGGCGGGAAGGGGAGGGGCGATAAGGGGCGAGAAGGGGCGGGGCGGGCGGGAAGGGGAGGGGCGGGGAGGGGCGGGGCGGGGAGAGGAGGGGCGGGAAGGGGAGGGGCGGGAAGGGGAGGGGCGATAAGGGGCGAGAAGGGGCGGGGGCGGAAGGGGAGGGGCGGGGAGGGGCGGGCGGGAGGGGAGGGGCGGGAAGGGGAGGGGCGGGAAGGGGAGGGGCGATAAGGGGCGAGAAGGGGCGGGGCGGAAAGGGGAGGGGCGGGGAGGGGCGGGAAGGGGAGGGGCGGGAAGGGGAGGGGCGGGAAGGGGAGGGGCGGGAAGGGGAGGGGCGGGAAGGGGAGGGGCGGGAAGGGGAGGGGCGGGAAGGGGAGGGGCGGGAAGGGGAGGGGCGGGAAGGGGAGGGGCGGGAAGGGGAAGGGCGGGAAGGGGAGGGGCCGGGCGGCCCTAACCCCTCACCACGTGACCCCCATAACCCTTTATCTCTCCCCCCCCCACACACCGACCCCCAAATTTTTTTTTTAAAAATTAATTTTTCACAAAACAACTTCAGCAAACTACTTCAAAAACCAAGGCGCTTCAAGTGACCGTATTGAATATAAAAAATAAAAATGTTAAATGGAACCCCCCTCGTATCGAGGGCGCGTCACGTGGTGCGAGCGCCGCGCCATCTTGAGACCGCCGCTGCCCTCGCGTCTCGCCGCCGCCGCCGCCTCCTCCGCCCGCGATCGTCCTGCGCTCGCTTCCCCGCATTAAAGCCGCGCTCGTCGATGTCTGTTCGCTACCGCACGTGGTGACAAGCCGACATCAGCAAACATGCCGGTGTATTTTCAAAGGCCGGAGAATGCCCTCAAGCGGGCCAACGGTGAGGAGGAGGATGCGGTGGCGGCATCGTGGTCTAGCTTAGGCTGCGGCCTGGCTTCTCCCACCCCCCTCCCTCCCTCCTCTCCACTCCTCTTCATCACCACATTTCCCCTTCGCTCGCTTTCGAGCGCAACAAGATGCGCTGTTTTTTTTATTCGGACGCGTTTAATTTGCACGCACATACCCTTTAAGTGCAACGTTTTAAAGGGATCGCCAGACTCGGGAGTCTGAAGGCTCCGGCCTGTGGTTCCCTCCACTCGCCGCCCATCCCCCTCGCTCACCTTTCCCTCTGTCTCTCAAAAGATGAACTGCTGATTTACTTTATACGCGCGAGAAACGTACGTAACAATGTTTAAATGATCCCCCCCCAGCCTTCGGGTGGTTTGTGCATGCAGCAAGCGGTGTCCGCGTGTTCCATATGGGAGCAGTGAAAGTGCCCCCTTGTTCCCTTTGCTGGCAGCCACGTTCACTCCGTGGCGTGAAATGAAAACCTTTGCAATGTGAACAGCAGTCAAGAGACTTGACGTGTAGGCGGTGTTGCTTGTGCCATGTCAATCATTCCTAGTAGCGTATATACTGGACGTTACCCGTTACTATGGCCGGGCGCGAGTAAATCCGTCGTGTAATCATTGATTTGCCACAAATTGGTAATGGTGCAATCCTGAAAAAAATACTAAACAGCGTGAAATGCAACGGCATTTAAAAATACTGTATAGAAACGGTATGAATGTCTTTGAGGCGTTTTACCATAGGTGCGAATTCGAGACATTGGTGACAGCAGATGAAAATGATCAATCCCGGAATAAAGGGCTTCTCTAATTCACGTGATTTAAATAAGTAGGCGTCGGTAGGATAAAACATGACCAAAGAATGTTATTGTTTGGGTGCGTTCATCTAGCGATGCCATGGATTAGAAACATTTGACACTGAAAAGTATCACATGGAGCAAAAGGCAGGATTCGTAAAGCTTGTCGAAATGATGTATTGTACAACTCATGGCCAATCCACTGCTGGATGAAGGCCTAACTACGCCGTCTCGGTACTAGGTTTGACCATACTTGACGATAATTTGTGCAGGTTGGTGAAGGGAGGAGGTAGCCAAGCCCGTTTATTAAACTGATTATATGGAATCGAGCAAGGGTTCTTAGTTGACTGCATTATCCGCCATTGCCGCGCCACCCCACGCGCACATGGAACCACAATGAGAGTTAATGAAACACGTGGGTCAAAAGGCATACAACTAGGGGAGTCTTCCAATTAGCACGGTTGGCTACGTACGGTGCGAAAGAAGTTTAACGTACAAGTTGGGCTTGTGCAGTACTGTACAGATTGCTAAGAGGGATTATGCACAAACTGGTCATGGAATGGCAGCCAAAGGGAAAAGACTACGCCTGATAACAAACATTGTGAACATGGCTCATGCAGGAGTTGGATTGTGACATCTCTGGACCATAAGGGATGGTAATAACGTGGGAAGGTTATCCAGCGGTGGATAGATCATGACTGTTCTTAACAGGGTGGAGAGCCCTTGATTCAATAGTGGCTAAACTATAGTTGTTGGTGCTCCCCAACATCTGGGTGTTTGTGTTGCCCATCTTTCCACGGTGTCCAGACTTAACGGTTATAAAAATTGCACAACCAACCATGGCAGTTGATTGTGAATCGAGTGCCATATGCAATGATTGACATTTTTGGACCATCTTAATACTTTTGAGCTGAAATTGTTTTACTGTTTGCAAAACCGTTTTGTGCTCACACCTTGATGTAATGTTGATTTTTATAGCAATGGTATTGGTGAGTTAAGCCTGCTACATTATTTGGTGGTCATATGTACATTTAAACCTACACTTTACATACCAATTATTGACAACTTAACTCGGTGTTGTATTACTCTGTTGGTACATTCACAAATCATGGTACAAATCAAATATTTGTGTGTCATTTTCCTTTTACTGCTGTACAGAGTTTTTGGAGGTGGGAAAGAGGCAGCCTGCTTTAGATGTCCTGTATGATGTGATAAAGAGCAAAAAGCATCGAACATGGCAAAAGATCCACGAGCCCATCATGCTGAAGTACCTGGAGTTGTGTGTGGACCTGCGCAAGAGTCACCTGGCCAAAGAGGGACTCTACCAGTACAAGAACATCTGTCAGCAGGTATAAAAAAAAAGCATTCGAATAAATGTTTAATCATGCATGACACAGTGTAGGTTTACCATATATTAAACCGATATTTCCATATTTTATCGATGTAGGTTAACATCAAGTCTCTGGAGGATGTGGTGAGAGCATATCTAAAGTTGGCAGAAGAGAAGACTGAAGCTGCAAAGGAGGAATCTCAGCAGATGGTGCTGGATATTGAAGATCTTGATCAGATTCAAACCCCCGAAAGGTACCTTATTCAATATTCGCATGATAAGACCTGTGCAGAATTGTAATGCTTTTCCTTGCAAGTGAATATAAATTTTAAGGAAGAAAGAAATGCATATTTTTTAATATAACCCCTCTAAAGAGCTTTTGGTCAAACACTTGAGTAAATATTGCGTGTGTGGTGCAGCGTTTTGTTGAGTGCTGTCAGTGGTGAAGACACCCAAGATCGAACGGATCGTCTCCTGCTTACGCCATGGGTCAAGTTTCTGTGGGAATCGTACCGCCAGTGCCTGGATCTCTTGCGAAACAACTCGCGCGTGGAACGTCTCTACCAGGACATTGCCCAACAGGGTATTTTGATTAACTTGACTTTTTATGCAAACGGCAAGATACCTGTAAAATAACTGTTGAAATCACGTTTGTAGTACTTGCCAACATAAATTAATGTTGATCTTGTTTCCTTATCTAATCAGCTTTCAGATTCTGCCTGCAGTACACACGAAAAGCAGAATTCCGTAAGTTATGCGACAACTTGCGTATGCACCTCAGCCAGATTCAGCGCCACCATAACCAGAGCACAGCCATCAATCTGAACAACCCGGAGAGCCAGGCCATGCACCTGGAGACAAGGCTGGTGCAGCTGGATAGTGCCATCAGCATGGAGCTGTGGCAGGTATGCTAATATCTGTATTTTTCCCAGTGCAAGATGAATAACATTGATGTTTACATTTGTTTTGAAGTACCACAGATAACATTTTTGCCAGTATTACAATATGTATAATTTCATTGTATTGTCTTGTCTTGATTATGCAGGAAGCATTTAAGGCCGTTGAAGATATCCATGGGCTCTTCTCACTGTCCAAGAAACCCCCGAAGCCCCAACTAATGGCCAACTATTACCAGAAAGTTTCTATGGTGTTCTGGAAGTCTGGCAATGCTCTCTTTCATGCTTGCACACTCCACCGTCTTTTTCATCTCTCCCGTGAGATGCGAAAGAATCTCACTCAAGACGAAATGCAAAGGTCAGGCATCAAACATATAAATATATTTACCAAGTTATTAGCAATGCAGTATATTTTTTAGTTGGTGCCATTAAACCATGTTTGCCATGTTCGTTATTCCCAACAGAATGGCCACCCGTGTGCTGCTAGCCACACTCTCCATTCCTCTTACTCCCGAGCGCACAGACATTGCTCGCCTGTTAGACATGGATGGGATCATCGTTGAAAAGCAGCGTCGCCTTTCAAGTCTATTGGGACTTCAGAGTCCTCCCACTCGTCAGTCCCTCATTAATGACATGGTATGCAACATACCACCCACCCGTACGACCTACATGTGCAACCCTCTTGTCAATTACCTGTGAATTTAATCCCCCCCCCCCCCACACACTTCTGAGGATCATGAGTGTTACGACTATTTCTTAGCATGCTGACCAATGCAGGATTTTGAAGGCAGGGGAGCTTAGAAGTATAGTACAATAAAATATTTTTTCAGCTATCTTCTGCTGACCACCACATAGATCTGCAGCCACTTATGACAACCCTGGTGTGTGCATGGTGGTCACCCTTCCAAGCACTATCGAGTCGCAATCAAACCTGCTCAGCTTTCAAAATATGAAACTGGGTACATGTCGGGTAATTTTGTCATACGCTGTACATGTGCATTGCAAATAAGTTAAGAACTTGATCATATTTATTGTTTTTTATATATGTTGGCATTTACCCTGGCATATGCACATTTTATTCTCATGCTCTTAGTACTCTTGGGAGCCATGATATATCTTTTGTGCAAGATCAATAACGTTGGTAAATTAACAGCCTAGCTTTGTTCACTAGCTAGAGCTGTCAGTCACCTTCGGATAGTATTTAGTAATTTTATTGTCATCATGAGAGGACTTTAACATAGTAAAGATGGTGCTTTCAATTCAGATGGAAAGTGATGAAATGGTGCATTTACATAATTATCTTAATGTTCTATGTTAATGTTCTTCCGCAGGTGCGATTCAATGTGATTCAGTACGTTGTGCCAGAAGTGAAAGACTTGTACAACTGGTTGGAGGTTGACTTTCACCCGCTGAAACTATCTGGGCGTGTCACAAAGGTTTGACAGCTTGATTTTTTTAATCCTTTATATTAAGTTCACTTGTGCGCTTACGACCGTGCAAATCTTTCGGTCGTTTTTTAACCCACTTCCCGTGATCCAATCGAGCTGACATTTTCCACACAGACTCGTGCGTGACAATTAATTTTCGTGAATTTTTTTCCAAAATTTTACACTTTTTAGGAAAAAAAATGTATATGTAATTACCAATTGCTTAATGGTGGCAGGCAATCATCTGACCCATAGGTGGCAGCCATCTCAAGCCAGAGGACGAGAGGACTCTAGCCGCCACGCATATAAAGGATTTATAGTGAAAAACTTTGTTTTTATGGGTTAATTTTTTACAGTCAAAAACATACCCTAGCATAGCATGTATATACACTCTCAAATACGATCAAAAGAGTTCCAAACACGTGTTATTTTAGGTCAATTTTACATTTCTGTGTTTCTCTTATTTTACAAATGATAAACACCTTACAAACTATACTCTACACAATAAATTTTGCTTCACAGTAATAGCACATATCATTGTCCTGCTCCCTCAATGTGGGAGTAGCGATATTTCTAATGTGCTAGAGAAAATTTGTTGGTTAATTAACAGCTTGGTTAATTTTTTATGATCAATGCTGTCAGTCACCTTCATACACTTCCCACATTTACAAGAAAAATATTGAAAACCATACCAATATATTAAAATGAAATTCAGGGTTTCAGATTTAATTGAGGGATAAATCGGTTTTTTTCCTGACCATATTTTTTAGAATTATTATTTTCTTGATGGTTTCCTCATTTCATTAGTAAAACTCCCTAACAGCATATCGTTTGCATAGTAGCAAGTAACAATATTAAACATTTAAATGCACATGTTTTTTCAAAATCCATCTTAATGAGTTGCATGCCTTGTGTTCATACAATTTGTCATGTTTGTATTTAAAGGTGCTAAACTGGCTTAAAGATCAGTCGGATAAAGAACAAGAACTGCAGCATTATGTCAATCTCCTTCAAAACAACACGATCCTCCGCTTACTCCAGCAGGTTGGTTGTCAAAGAACTGCTACATGTTAACTTAGGAACCGTTTATAAAATGTAGTTATTGATACAAGTTCTTTTGGTCTTTCGGTAAAGTCACGTAGATAGGTTCAAATGAATAAAAATAAACAAAAAACTACGACGTTTCGATCACAGGCGGTCGTCATCAGGAGGCTTTCTTTCTTCTGATGACGATCACTTGTGTTATGATCGAAACGTCGTCGTTTTTTGTTTCGTTTTTATTAATTTGAACCTATGTATGTGACTTTCCCGAAAGACCCAAAGAATATGAATTCCTGCAGTCACGAATGCTTTAAGTCAAGATTTATTGATACAAGCTTAACGTTTGCTATTCTTGCAGGTGGCCCAAGTGTATCAGGGCATTGAGTTCAGTCGGCTGGCATCTCTTGTGCCCTTCATTGACCCTTTTTCACTTGAGAGAATCATCGTTGATGCTGCCCGCCACTGTGATCTGCAGGTAAATATTTTCACCACACGATTGAACAATTGCTTGAACAATGTAGATGTGTGGAAAGAGGCTAATGGGTCTAATTCTCGTAATCACTCTCCCTTTAAGAACAGAAGAATGAGGCATTTCATGATTTGAGCTATTTAAGTAGTGTATCATTTTTTATAAATGTTTCTGAATTTGAACTTATACTAATACTTTTTTATTTTACTAAACTTTTTTATTTAGCAGGTAAGGCCTCTGGCCGCCTCATTTTTGCTCAGGCCTTCTGAAAGGCTCTTATAATTTAGTTGACGGCAAACAAAACGCCGGGCTTTTATAATAGAAGTGATCTGGCCACAAATGATAGCTGAACTAAGTGTCTTATGTGGAAATTTATAGCAGCCAAATACTCTAAACGCACATTTCTAAATGTGGAGGGAAAAACGGAGGACTTGGATAAAAATCCACGCAACCACGGGTAGAAAATGCAAACTCCAAATGCATAGACTTCAGGGTCTGGAACGAACTGACGTCTTCCTGTATACAAGGCGAGGTAGTTAACACCTCTCTACTTTGGCACCCAACCAACAGCAGCCACAGTTATCCCTTCTGGTCTGGCAACATTGCCATTTTTCCTGCTGCTTAAAGTGTGGCATATGGAACTTCCTCATATATATGGTAAGGTTTTATCCAGAAGATGATTTATATTGGCTGTTGGTATGCGTGGTTTGCTACTCTTAGGTGCGCTTGGACCACAGTAAACGAACACTGAGCTTCGGATCGGACCTCAACTACTCTCCAAGAGATGATGCCCCCACAGGCCCATACCTGCAGCCCATGCCATCGGACCAGATTCGAAATCAACTGACTGCAATGTCCTCCTGCTTGACCCGTGCCCTTGACATTATCAAACCTCCTAACATTCTGGTAAGTGTGCCAAAAACCGAGTCGGCATATTATTGTAAATGCATATGGCAATTGAGACACAGAGAATCTTAAACTGGAACGATTTCTTCATTCTGCATATATGTATAAATAAGTGATTTACTTGCAGCTGTCAAGATTGGCATTTGTTTGCACTCTAGTTTTGTTTATTAATCAACATTGTCTTACATTAGACCGAGAAAGAAGAGCAGAAGCAACAGGCTGTGATGGCATATCTCAAGAATTCCAAAAAGGAGCACCTGCGGATCCTAGGGCGGCGACAGACTATCGAAGAGCGCAAGGAACGCCTGGAGAGCTTGAACGTGGCCCGGGAGCGCAAGGAGCAGGAGCAACGCGAGGCGGTGTTGCAGAAGATACGGCAGGAGGAAGAGGAGCGACTCAAGAAGGAAGCGCGTGAACGAGAGAACCAGCGCATAATGCAGGAGCACGAGAGCATCAAGCGCAAACATGTTCGGGAGCGTCTGGAGCAGATCAAGAAGACTGAACTTGGAGCCAAAGCCCTCAAAGACCTTGATATTGAGGTGCGTGTGTGTGCAATGAATTTGAATAATCACTTGTGTATGTCGATTTTGTAGTACTCTGTAAGTCTGCAGTTTACATTATCGGCTGTTTCTTATAAAATGTTAATGTGTTATCCCTATGCTTTTGTTCAGAATCTTGATGAACTTGATCCTGACTTCATTATGGCCAAGCAAGTTGAGCAGCTTGAAAAGGAAAAGAAAGAGCTTCAAGAGCGTTTGAAAAACCAGGAGAAAAAGGTACAGTTAATCGAAGGCAACTAAATCTGATGTTTTTTTTGTTAATTTAACACGTAAGTTGTTCGTTCATGTCAGGCTCACTATTTGTACATTATAATTAATTTCTTTCCCTGATTAGATTGACTATTTTGAGAGAGCCAAACGTGTCGAGGAGGTTCCATTGCTGAAGAAGGCTTTTGAAGAGCAGCGCATTAAGGACATGGAGTTCTGGGAGCAGCAAGAAGATGAGAGGGTGAATATATGAGTTTTTAATTTGTTATTGCCGAATTAAAAATGTTGCTCATGTGAATACACAATCTAAATAATGATGTTTATTTTTTAAGATTTCAACTGTGAAATTGGAGCGAGAAAAGGCGCTGGAGAACAAGAACAGGATGATTCGCATGCAAGAGGACAAGGATTCATTCTTGTCAGGCTTGAAATCCTCACGCCGTGCCATCTACTTGGTATGCACTATACATGCTTTTGTCAGCTGATGTAAATGTGAAACCGTGCCTAAATACACTGGCAAATGCCAACTATGATATCATTTGTTTTGGAGTTGCATTATGTTTTAAACATATGAGTTGGCGGTAAAAGCCTGTTTTGAAGTGGAGAGAAAATTCAGGCATTACATTTCTGACTAATTTATTTTGTTCATACTCCAGGCCAAATTTAAGGTGTTTGAAGAGCGCATGGAAGAAGAGCGGACAAAACGCCTTGCTGAACGAAAAGTGCAAAGGAAGGAAGATCGCAGACTCAAATTTCACCGAGAAAGAGAAGAAGAAGCACAGAGAATTCACGATGAGCAACTTAAAAAAGGTGTCCGTTTTGCTCTGCACTCGGAGGGGGCAGCATCTCGGCATGTCGTCGTTCATGAAATGTAATTAATTATTTGAAATGAGAACTGGCTTGGGCTTACATATTAAAACAAAGCAAAACTTTAATTTTTCACGTGGACATTTTTGCAGAGCGAGATGAGGCAGAAAGGATTGAGCGTGAGAAGCGCGAGGAAGAGGAGCGCGAGTACCAAGAGCAGATTCAAAAACTGGAGGAGCAAGCGAGAAAGCGGAGACAGAAAGAATTAGAAATCGAAGAGCGGGAGCGGAAACGAGAGATGGGAGAATCAAAACGGGTACCCGTGAGTTTTTAAATAATTACAAGCAACATGAATCCTTTTATGGAAGAGACGAGCTTTAAGAGCTTTAACGTGTTTGTTTTTCATGTGCAGGATGGAGATGGAGGTCGATGGGGTGAGAGAGATTCGGAATGGCGACGTGATATTCCTGCAGACCGTGATGATTTACCCAAGCGTCCAGTTGATGATGGGTCAGTAAGCTCTTACTAAATATATCATTCTAAATAGAAGGCACTAGGCATTTTGGTGATGGTTATGTGGGAATGTGATGAAGTTAGAACAATATTTTGTTGCTTTTATTTAAAACGAGCTTCATAAGATATAATCTCAACTTAGTAGTTTCTCTTATTTTTGTGAAAAATATACAGTTGCATAGCGGAATGATTTCACTTATTATTGGTCCTGTGTACAGTGAGAGGGATTGGCGTCCCCGTGGTGGCGACGATGACCGTTCATTCCGCCGCCGGGACGAAGAACGCATGCCCCCTCGGCGAGATTTTGAGAAGCCGATAAGGCGCGATCTGGAAGATAGGTCTATGAGGCGTGATGCCGATGAAAAACCGCCACTGCCCCTTCGTCGTGATGGTGAGGACAAGCCACCAGCTCGCTGGGGCCGCAACGATGATGAGCGCCCCGCTCCGTCATCGCGTTGGGAGGATGAGAAGCCAGCGCCGCGTCGTGTCGAGTCTCCGTTCCGCCAGGACGAAGAGAGGGCACCACGAGGATGGAATGAGGATGCCAAGGGTGAATCTGATAAACCTCTCTCTGCCTGGAAACCTGCTGTCAAGCCGGGTGAGGACTTTTTCCTGATGGCAACATTTTGTGAATTATTAGTATTGATAAGATGTGATTTGTATTTTGGGGGGTATGTTCTTTAGTATTTATACAAATTGTAACGAGCAGCAACCCAAATTGTAATGCACCTTAATGGCAGAGGTGTATACATTTCTGTTTGTCCTTGCATTGGCCAGGTGGGTGGCGTGACCGTGAGAAAGCGCGTGATGAGGTGTGGAAGCCCCCTCGCGAGGGGTCACAGTCGGCGGATGGTGATGGAGAAGAACCGGCTGAACGCGAAGAGGGCGAGGAAGACAAATTCGGTGACCATGAAGCAAAAACCAAGGACCGCGATCACTTTGCGGACCGCGAACAAGCACCGCCCGAACGTGCACCCGAACGTGCCCCCGAACGTGCCCCCGAACGAGCCCCCGAACGAGCCCCCGAACGTGCGCCAGAACGAGCCCCAGAACGTGTGCCCGAACGTGCGCTCGAACGAGCCCCCGAACGAGCCCCAGAACGAGCCCCAGAACGTGCCCCAGAACGTGCCCCAGAACGTGCCCCAGAACGTGCCCCAGAACGAGCCCCAGAACGAGCCCCAGAACGAGCCCCAGAACGAGCGCCAGAACGAGACCGCTTTGGGGACCGAGATCGCTTTGGGGACCGCGACCGCTTCGGGGACCGCGACCGCTTCGGGGACCGCGACCGCTTCGGGGACCGCGACCGCTTTGGCGACAGAGACCGCTTTGGCGACAGAGACCGCTTTGGCGACAGAGACCGCCGTCCACCAAGGTATGCATTTTCATTTCCATATTGGTGACTAGTTGTGTACCCGTTGTTTTTTCCACTTAGCTCACTTATAGTATAGCAACTCATAGTGCGCATCTTAATAAAATGGTATTCATATTATGTTTAGCTTCGCAATGTAGCTGCATCGGTTATTAAATGTGAGTTTACAAGTCATGATTTATTTCAAGTAACAACATGATTAGATCACCAGCACTCAGCCATGGCAGGTTTTGAAAGCTTTTATTTTTTCATCTGCTGTGATTTAGCAATCATTGGTTGCCTGCAGGTAGGGAATGTGGTGGTGGTTAGCAATTTGGTGTTGGTGTGCTGTGACAGCCTTATTACCCAGCTCCAGATCACATTCCAGTAATTAATCCGAGCTGCTGCTAATGAGACTCTCATTTGCTTGTCCTGGCTTGTGATGCACTTCCTTTGCATTGCAATCATTGGACCTCATTGAGGGAAGGTATTTTTCAAGATGTGGTACAATTGCACTTGGGGTGATTTATATTTTAAAATACTGATGAACATTCGGACGATCCAATGAACATACTCTCTGTAATAGTTGCAGTCGCAATATGTTTTTATAGCACTTTGAAAAATGCTTTTTTAGTACCCTGGCCAAGCCAAATGTACTGCATAAACTAGTTTTTTATCCCCATTTGACTGTAGGATTTAGCAAAACGTGTCATTATATTATAGAAAATTTGTATCTTTGTTTAAGCAAATTCATATTTAACCAACTTTGCATAGATGAACATGCTGCATAAGTATTGTATGGCATTGATACCCATCACATTACACTGATTGCTTAAATGTTTTCTTAATTAATGGCCATGACTTGTCCATATTTTTTCTCCCTGGTTTCTGTTCTGTTTTTACATTTTACATTTCATGTACATTATGAAACATGAAGGAAATGTTGTAAGCTCTACATGCGGCTGCTTAATTTTGTGCCAGCTTACATAAAATATCAACTCGTTTGTCCTATGGGGGTTGTTTGAAAACTCTCAAACTCGGTCAACCTTGAAAGCTGCACTGATGGGAGATAAGGGAAAATAAATACTTGGACAGTCAATTGATAAAACCCACATGTTATGCTCTGCTTGTCCAACCAAGCTAAATAAGGTCACTTTAGCTCTATCTTATGAATTTGATAAGATAGTTGAAACCTTCAAACTTATCTTTGTGTTAAGGCTTTTACAGAAACGATTACACAATTATATAAACATAAATCTTGCATTTGTACGTAAGACATGCCGTGCCATCTTGGGATCTTTGCGGGAAATGTCAACTTTGCATGAACAAACTATGACTTACTGATGATGATGACTAATACTTCACTTTAATGTCTTGTGATTAAAATATACAGAGAGGAAGGAGGAGGAAGTGTATGGCGGAGGCCTGGTACAGAGGATTCTCAGGCTTCCGCCGGTTGGAGGGACCTTCCAAAGCGTGACGATGGTGAGAGAGATCGAGATATTCCACGTCGGGAGCCACTTGACAGGGAGAGGCGTGGCCCACCACCAGTCCGAGGGGGAGACTGGGAAGACCAAAGGGGTGCACCGCCACCCAGAGCAGATCGCGATGAAGGTGAGCAGAACCATAAAATATTGTTGGCATTTGGTGGTATTCGTACATAAGCTTTGGAATCACCTTTGAGAATGGTGTGTGTACATGGCTGCCCTTTGATATACAATACTTGGTCAGAAGTGTCGAATTTCATGCTTAATTCCAAAATTGGCACTAGGAATGCAGAGTACATATGACATTTAAATTTAATGCCAACTAACACCCAAAGCATTTTAGCAGTACAGTTTCAATTGGCTTGACCAGAAACACAAATGCGGGTGGTGAAACAGTGGTCGTGTGATCCTCGGGCCCGTGAGAGGCCATTCGGTAATAAACTCCTTTAAAAAGTTTTTTTAAACGGTTTTATTTTAAAGTACACTAAAAAGTAAATAACTCGATTGGACAATGGGAAGTGGATGACATCTTGATGACAAGAAACATGCGGGGCTTGCTTTTTATGCGAACCGATTCCACACTTTAGGGACCACGGCGTTTTTCACCTACACAAAAATATATAATTAATTGATGAATTGATGCCGATTTTAATACAGGCGTGCATTGTCACCGGATCTGAGTACGTGTGCAAAATTTGGAATTGATTGGACAACAGAAAGTAGACTAACTTTTGATTTCAAGATTTGACCGACACAGGAGTCAAGTTAAGTAAAACCGTTGAAAAAAGTGTATTTGTTTCTTTTGTAACTCAGTATTTTCATACAATACAATGTTACATTGAAATAATATAAAAGCTAGTTAATGCCTACCTCTAAAGGTAGTTTTTCGACAAAACAGGATATATCTAATTTAATAATGATTTTTTATTAATGTTGCATTTTATTACCTAAAAGTAGATTTTCTCACTTGGTGTCAAAATGGGTTGCTTAAATTACTCAAATGCTAAAACATCTTTTGTGGCGTTAATAAACACCATTGTTGTGTAATCATATACTTTTTGATACAATGCAATTTGTATGATCATATGAGGGTCTTGGATCCAAATAATGGGTCAAATATATTGTTACCTGCTCCATAGCACTCCTTCCCCTGTAACCCACTTCTCACGTCTTCATGTTTCAAGGCGTGTGGCGGCGATCCGAAGACCGACGTGAAGACGGGGATAGGGATGCCCCCCGCCGAGCGCCTTTCGTGGGCCGAGATGGTGACCGGGATCGTGAGCGCGTTGAAAGGGAGAAGCCTGCACCACGCAAAGAGCTTCGCGAGGTTCCGGCCTCTGCTGCTCCTGCAGCTGCTGCTGCTGCACCTCCGAAGCGCCCAGTCCGCAATGAGACGGATGACGATGGCTGGACAACTGTCCGCCGCTAAAGCCACATTTCCACACAACCGTATAATTGGTTTTGGTTTTGAGTTGTGAGATTTCTTTATCCAAAGCATGCACAGAAATGTTTTTGGACAACGTCCAATGTAATACTAAATTCCAAAATTGGCCCCATACACTTCAAAAAAGATTACATTGTTTTGTTTAAAATCTGTTGTTTTTCTGAATTTGATAGAAGCAAATTATTGCAGCCTCAGAATTAATCAAATGGAGTATATGCTTTGCTTGTGAAAGGCACAAAATGCATAAATATAAAATCTGCATGCACCTCAACAGTGTGATTTGTGTTCTTGCCATGCAATTATATCAGGCTGCCTATCCATTGTGATTATAGGCTTCATTTTAGATATTTATTCAAACTGAAGCTTTTGAAAATGTAACAAGATATAGCTGTGTGTACAGGATTTTAGACTGATAAAATGGCTTAAGTTTGAAAATAGTACCATTCATTCTGGGGATTGACTATTGAAAAGCTGGTCAAACAGGATAAAACCTGACCCTTAACCCAATGTCTTTCAATTTTAAGCTTAACATTTTCCTCAAGCATAAGTAGCGTATCAACCATTTGTTAGAATTGCAGATTATCATGTTGAAGTATGGCTTTATTATTTTTGAGTAATTAAAGCCAAATTAAATTTAAGATTGGAAAATTAGCTTGCAAGGTTAAATGTATTCAATATTATGTGCATTTAACAATTATAATCTTTGCCCTGTTGTCATTTCTGATGCATTAAGTTAAAATGTATTCTCGTGGAAAACTTGACTTTGTTGGTTATAAACACAGTCGTGTGGATTGGAAGCCCAGAGCATTTTCATGATTTACTCTCCTTAGTTGTGTGGAAGTTTAATACTAAAACCAATAAAAACAAAGGTCTTGAGCAATAGCCTTTAGTGTTTTCATTTTTCTGTTGTGCTGCAGCTTCACAGTGTGAATATATCCTCATCGTGGGATAAAAGACGACTGATTATTCTATGGATCGAGTTAATGTACTCTGGCTCAAGTTTACATAACACTCGTGGGTTATTTTCCAAATCACATGCTTATCTGGTTTTGTGGCTCTCTGTTTCATATCAAGACTTTCCGACATTTAGCAGACAGGTGTGCCTTTCTTAATAGATGGGAAGATGTGGTTTGTTAGGCATGAGAGTTGCCAAATCTTCAAGCCCTAGTGTGCCTGCATTGGCCTAGTTAAAATTGTATGAAATTGGTGTGTGTGGACCAATACATTGCATAATGCTAACGCTTCCCACATTTGGAAAGGCCTAATTTCCTTAGTAACCAATATCTTGCAGGTTAACAGCTTGAGTTTACATTAAGTAAACATCCCAAGTTGAGATCGCAGTTATATTGCAATTTCATAATTTCCAAAAATTAGTATGGCCAAATTGCTGTTTGAGATGCATTAATCCAAGTTGTTTTTAGTGTTTGTACATTTGTCAATTCCATATGCTGCCAACTATAGTCATCTGATTTGTCATGGTGAAAATATGTTAATTACCAGCCACAGAATATTGTACAATGTGGCTGGTAATGTGGCCAATTTCAGTACTGTATGCGGAATCCTATTAAGATGCGCTTCTGCGACTGCCTGGAACGCTCTTCCGATATTAGGAAGCCACTTGAGCTATGCGTTTTTAAATCTCGGTTGAAGACTCATTTCCTTGTAAATGCTTTCTTGTCCACCTGAACGTCTTGTACGTTGCGAAAGAAGTTCATTAGATACACGACTTTCATTTAGTTACCTTGAAGATTGTGATTTGCTTAAACAATTTAGGAGTAACTTTTTTAGAGTACATCACAGCTGGCAAATTGCATAAAGCAAAACATGAGCATTTGCAGTGGTGCACATGCACAACTAATATACCATGACTTTAAATGATACGTTGTATGGATAATTATTTTCACTGTAAACATGCAATGTCCAATAAACAACATTACATTCATCACTTTAAAAGGGCCTTCTGTTTAACTTCTTTAAATTCATGTAGTGCTCGAGTTAAACTACATTATTTGAGATGGGAAGCATTGAGTTGTGCCAAGTATCGAAGCCATCCTTGCTGCCATTCGGCGAAGGTGGGCTGGCATGTTCAAATGCATGACACTGCTGAAAGCAGTCTTGTATGGAGAGCTGTCCCAAGGAAAATGCCATGGAGGACAGGGTGCTACAGCTTGGCGGATGTACTCAAGCGACATCTGAAAGTTACACATTTCTGTGGACAAATGGGATAGGCTGGCCTTGCACTTGTGTGCCAAGCATCGACAAATACCCCAGAAATATTTGAGATTACAATTCCGAGAAAATATCTACCCACCTAAAATTACGCGTAGTTTACTCAACATCCATTAAATAAGTCACACTTACGTTGTATAAACATGTTTATTAAGCAAAGTGTATATGTACTTTTTAGTACTTCATCGTCATACAAGATGCCGGTATAAGGTATTTCACATTCTGCGCCGCAGTCTAAATTCTTTTACTCAAAGCACTGGCAATACCTCAAATGTGCGATTTACAATTGAAATCAAAAACACACTTTTACTTTTGTTAATTACTGCAATACCAATAAATCAACATGGACCGATCAATAAACTCAAATATAAACAGCAAATAGATACATTTTTTTAAATTCCATTCAGTATTTGAAATATTTACATTGTCATTTAGGCTACTTTAGTATTATGCATTTTAACATTTAAATTACAGCTACAAATCATCACATACAAAAACATCAAAAACCTATAAAAAGCTTCCGTAAAGGCAGTGTAACAGTAATCAGTCAATGAAATCTATTTTTTATTTATTAATAAAATATTCTGATCATTTGCACCAGCATAGAAGGCCTTTACAAACCTCCAATATTGATGAAAATATTTCAAAATACACCATTTATATCATATATTCTTTGGTCAATAACAAAAATACAGTAAACAAAAATTGCTACATTCATTGGAAAAAGCATACAATTTCATATACAGTGCTGAACTCACTGGGGAATTTGTGGCTTCAGGCAACGGGGTTACACTGGGTCCCATTTGTAGCAGGGCTTGTAATGCCTATTGCGCGACACTGAAACCATAGTGCTTCAGGGACTTAAGATCGTACATAAATCTAAACACAAGGCCATTTACAGCCTTGTTCAAGTTTGCAAACGTACCAATGTACTTTAGCAAAAATACACTTTAATTTTTTTAGACACCAGCTACATGGGTACATTTGTTTTAAATTAAACAGTGCTTGAAAGGTGTAGGTCATTAAAATGTAAATTTTCCAATATATAAATGCTATATATAAAAGGTTATTTTTTTCTTTTAATGTACTTTCAATTTTACTTCTATGCAATATTTGGAACAATTTTTTTGTAATTTAAATGCAGACCTTGTGTAATATTCAGAAAATAAATTGATAACAGTAAATATTTGTTTCCCTTTCATATGTAATACTGGGGGTTTTATGCAGGTTAAATTATAAGCACCCCACAAAATACTACGCAAATTTGTTTGATCACTAAACACTTTAAGTTAAAAACATTGTAAAATTATATTTTACAAACGGAGCATTTTAGATTGTGGCAAAATAAGGTACATTCTATTGGCATATTAATGGTATAGTTAAACCCAAATTCTTCAGTAGCAAACGTGATACAGCACAAAATTCATTAAAATGCATAACGTATGAAGTTTAAAAGTGTAACGCACCAAGAAATCCAGGAATTAGTATTAAACAAATACAAGGGCAGCTTAACACAACAGTCCCTTCTGGCGGGCCATATATGTAAAACAGTTTTCAAACAGCAAATATTACTATTACATATAGTACAAGGTACATCAAGGTGTAACTACTGCAGAATACTTATCCAGGCCAGGAATACAAAAAAACATCACCAGCACTTTTAATGTGCCATAATTAAATTTTCATTGGCTGATTTTAATAGGAATTGTGCAACATGGAGGCTATGCGTACTAGGGGAAATGAAGAAGCTAAAGAAATTTACAACCGTTATAAATCAGAGAAATAACCCTACATCATTTAAGGTTCTAATTTAAAAAGTGTTCAGAATTAAATAAAACATTCTACAATTATTCCATATTGATCAGACAATGCTTTTAAGCGCTATTTCTGAATTGTAATTTCCATTTAATTGTCAAGTGCAGTGTGTGGTCTTTTGTGACCTTAATTCTAACAGCACAATTACATCTCATAACTTTAAAGTAGATGACGTTTGTTCAGTAATCAACAATATATTTAGGAGACAATTGTATTGTGACTACTTCCGTGACTATAATGTATATAAAGCAGCAAGAGTAATTCCCCTGTTATTGACCATTTTGAACACAAAATGTTCCCTTTTAGGAGAACAAATGTTGTGTAATGCCCTTTACATATAAACACTGAATTTCTAGTAGTTATCCAATCGAATTGGCATCTAATAAAATGCGTCAAATATTGACTTGTGTCTGAAATTGACTTTGTTTTACCTAGTTTTGGAGTTGGAATGTTTTGAATAAGTGCCAGCAAGATACAAAATAAGGGGCAGACACATGGGGCTTTTTGGTTGGTATTAGGGGACAGGGGACAAGGGCAGAAACAAGATTTCAAGCAGTGAGTGAAATCACCCTCCAGGCCCCACCCCGATCCACCTCTACCAATTAAGGTTGCACAACTCATGATATTTGACTGAATGTGAAGAGAACATGGTAAGAAAAAACTGTATTATGCTATGCCTGATACTTGAAACCATGCTGAGATGGAATATAGAAATTGCTTAACCAGCTGATTCGTTTTTTTCCCACAAGATATGTCCAAACGTGCAGAAAATTGGAGTGTGGGATAATGGAGACCTACCTTTGCTTGGGCAAAGTGCAACTTTTTCAAATGGAACAGTCATTGACCCAACTATAGTTTAAACGTGTGTGTCATATCCATTTAACAATACTTTTTTTTCAACGTGCATTGGCCCCTGTTTAATTTGTGGGAAAGTGCCATTTTAAACGAGGGCAATCAGTGGGCCTCGAAATGAGCTCTGAAATGTTTTATTCCCTCAGGTGAAAGGGCTATCCCTTCCACCGAGCCTTGACACGAAGATTGACAGGGATACTCAATCTTTCCTACCCAGTGTACCAATTGAACATGCGTTTCTCTCTGTCATGAGGATCCTTGCTTCACAACCATGGTACTTGTTTAATAAAGTTGTATATTAAAGCACACAAAATAATGTTAATACATTGGTGAGTATGTATTGCTTAAATGTGATTAATGTACAATGTTTGCGTTTCAGCATAAGGTAAAATGAAAATGAGAAATTAAGTTGAAATATGACCAGCAGTACTGTCAATTTAGTGCTTTGTCCAAAATCGTTTGATCACGAGAAATGAAAAAGTAGCTGATATAAAAAAATGCAGAACTGAAAATAATATGATAGTGTATGAAACAACGGCAAACACAATGCCCAGCCAGAGCCTATGATTAACCAAATACCACAACCAAATTAAGCGACTGTTAAATAGCCATAATGAAATGCACCAAGTACTCCTTTGGAGATATACTGCACATTAATCAGTCCCTCTGAAAGAAGGACAAGATTGTACCAATAATAATATGAATAGACCTACTGCGTTAGGATCAGTGGCAAAACACTCCAGAACTAGGCACATGTTGGTCCATGTTCGCACGGCAACTCGTGAAGTGATTTCTCTAGCTCCCCCATTCACGCCCTTCACAAAACGCGAATGCAGTTTCCACGTGGCAGATATTAACTGCCTTCCATATTTGATGTGGTGGCATCCACAGTCAACATTAGTGTAAGTATTATATATTTTTTTTACAAATTAAAACAACAATATTATGCAGCGTACCAGGACTTCGATGGGTGTGGGGTGGATGGACGGGGACTGGATAATTACCGGGAAGTATTTGCCGCTGCATTTGGGTTAATTAATTTCCACGAAAATTAAATTTCTACTTTTTTTCGTATCAAATCCCCATAATTTGTACTCGTTATCGTGGTCATCACTGTCATCGCTGTCATCGTCGTCGTCGTCACAGAACATCATCATTACGCTACCACCACCAATCATCAAACCCACCCAAACCATCACTGGTCATCATCATGACCCAATCCCCATCAGATAATCCTGCGCCTCGCTTGCAGTGCTGGGGCTCCGGCGGTTGGGGTCGCCGTCACAGCGGCAGCGGCAGCAGCCGCCGCAGCCGCAGCAGCCGCAGCTGCGCGCAGCTTGCGTGGTGGTGGCGGGTCCCCACGAGCGTCCCGGGACAGGGGGCAATACTTGATGGTGTGAGCCCGGTCGCCGTTCACGCCGCACAGCGGGCACGTGTAGGCGCGCAGGCGCGGGCACAGCACGCGGCCGTCGGGCGCCTTGAGCACGTGGCCCGCGTACACCGCCTCCGCCTCGCCGTTGTTGCGGCAGAAGACGCACACGCGTGGCGGCTCCGCGCATTTACCACGGACCTGCGGGTGGGAAGGGGGTGGGAAGACGGCCATCCACGACGATAATATTAATAACTAGCCTTTTGCCCGTCCAAGGACGACGGGTGTATTGCAGTAAATCTGGAGCTTGCAAGCGAAAAGCAGACCGCGACGTGATATTCATTGCATCGATTCGTGTGCAATTTGTAAGGGCGCGGTGACAGAGACTTATTTCATTTATAAAGGTTATAATCCCTTGTTCATCGTGACGTCCTTTTTACTTCGATGTCTCAACAGCGTTACTGAGATCGCGTGACGTGAGGGTTCTGCCTTTGTAGTGAGGGTTGTCAGTTGACACCGAGGAGGGGGGGGGAGCCCCCCCATGTGGAGTGACGTCAGCCGCTAATTATTATTAATGTTGGGGGGGGGTGTCCATTGGGAAGACGTCACCTCTTCATGATTATTAATGTGGGGGGCTGTTCGATGTGGAGTGACGTCACCTGCTCATGATTATTAATGAGGGGGGGGTGCTACATGTGGAGGACGTCACCTGTTCATGATTATTATTGTGAGGGGCTGGTTCATCATTATCGTAGTAAATGTTGTCGAGTTGTACTTCTGCGCTGCATAAACGTTTTGTTTCTGCGTTTGTGCTGTCACGAGATGCCCTGAGAACCAACGTGGTTGCAGGCTGCAGGTTAAGAACCACTGTCCTATGATGCACGTGGCTTTGGGTTGCGCAGCGTGCTGTTTGGAATTATTTGCGACCAAGGAGACTTGTGTTGCCTCCGAGACGTCGTGATTTAATTTAGTTATTATTTTATAATTTTTTTACCTACGTGACTTTACCAAAAAAAACTTAAAAGAGTATGGACCAAGGATTAATTTCAGAAATGCAGCCGCAGATGTCCGCAGCTGAGCTCCGGAATACATTCACCCCTCCCCCGCCTTCCCAGGCGCGCACGGAAGGGGTTGGGAGGGGGGCCTGGCAGATATTTAAATTAAGCCGTGTCCGACGTTTCGAGAAACTTCTGACATGATGTTGGGCGTGTTTCCCAGTTATATTATTGTTATTATTTATATGTAGCGACGTTAGAATTGTAGCGATGAAAATAGACAAAGTATGGAAAACACCGTGTTAAAAAGGTCTATGTTTGAACCGCATTTTAACATGGCATGGAAGAGGTGGTGTTATTTAATACGCACCTAATTTACCCCCTACAGGGTGTCGAAGTGGTTAACAATATAATCATTTAATTGTATAAAGCGCCCTTATAGCACACTGAATTATATGAACTGGGCTATAAAATATCGATTCCCGATCACGGCTAATTTCAGTAACGAATTATAACATATGGATACGTCTCCCGCCATCCCTCTTCACCAAACAACCGACATGGCGTGGTGTGGCGTTCAATACAGCAGTGGCTTCACAATAGGAATGAATGCCCCACTTAACAATGCGAGTGCTGGTTAGCCCATGCCTACGTGACCCGTAACGTTCATCGTTCTCGCGTACGCAGCACGCAACTTGCACACGGCATCACCACTATACGACATCATCACTATCACCACTACACGACATCACCACCACTACCATCACCACCACCACCACACGACATCACCACCACTACCACCACCACCACACGACATCGCCACTACGCAGCACAAAAGCGCTTCGTGGTTCACGGAGTGAAACTGGCTGCGAAATGGATCGACAGTAACGGTGACATCACCGGTTCACCCAGACACAATCGAGTGCCGTATGTGCATGCTCAAACATGAGTTACGAATTAAAATCGCCTAACAACCATGCCAACAAGCAACTGCATAAAAGTTATACCAAATACAGCACGAGGTATTGGATCACTGGATTTTTTTTTAATATTCTAAACCTTAACTGGATTCTGTCGCCTACCAACATGCACAAACATATTGTGCAATCCACTGCTGAATCAAGACCTCATTCAGTGCGGGGTCATGGGGGTTACTTGACCATACTTCACCACCCTGGCTCGTGTACGTATCAAGGATTGCGTCGCACCGAGATAATTAGCACCCAGTCATATTAGACACGCTTGAGGCATGCCACAACACATTCAACAGTCTCGACAAAATGTCAAATGTGTAGTCGAGCTTGCCCTGCCGCATAGCAGGCATTTCAATGGCCGGAAGAGTTCGCAGCTGCCAATGTTTACGTAATGGAAACAAAAAAAAACCCGGTGCAGACAATTACAGGGAAATATTCCGTGCTCATCAAAGACACGTAATTGCGCTTGGATTAAAAACAACAAAAATAACTTTATGTCAACGCAGCAGGCATCATACGGGTTACAACCTCCATTGTCTAATTGGTTACCCGTGCTAATTTGCGCACGGAATGCAAACACCTGTTCACGCGACCCAACAAAAGATGGCTTTAAAAACTGCGTTTGTCCTGCCTCAATTAATTATCACAGCCTCATTGATGAGTGTCCGTGCCGAGGTGTAATTGTTTTAAATAATTCCCCCGTCTCCCAAAAAAAAACTAAATCTGCGGTGGATTAACTTATCGTTTGCTCCATTGACATAAATCATCACTAAGTAAGCGTCGTCATTTCGTGAAGGAAGAGACAATGGGGGGAGGCGGTGGTGCCTATTAGGCAAGTGCGCCACACAAAGGAGCGCTCCGCTTGCCTTCTTCCTTCAAACGCTCCACAAAACGCAATCGTCTCTTTCGCATCGCCCTCGTCCCGAAACACGACACGCGTTTCATGTCCATGAAGACGCTGCCGAGCAAATCCCAATCGTCAACAATTCCTCTAGCCGGGAAGGCGCATTCGAACGGATGACGAGAGCATTGATGAATTCCGCCGTGGAAACACACAACGCGCAACTCGTGTGCGTGCGGAACAGACTGAATGACGTTACGAGAATATTGAAGACAATGAGATGTGCTGTATAGATCATTGATGATCACACTGCGCGCCATGCACATCCTCAACCCCGCGGCTATGGCAGCCCAGGCTTTAATGTGTGCATGTGCGCATGTTGTTTACTGCACGCAATCGCGCACGCACGACATGTTTACCTTTCGGTTCCTCCGCTCCGCTTCGAAGAAGGGCGACGGGAACGATTCGGGTTCCGAGTCGACAAACCAAGGATCCTGGTCCCCTATGGTTCCGATCCGTCCTCCTCCACCACCACCACCTCCTCCACCTCCTCCACCACCAGCGCCGCCAAAGAGGCTCAGCACCGAGAATCTCTCCTCGAGCTCAGCCATGAAGGCGACCCTGTCCTCGCTGACCCCTCCTTCCTCCAGCTCCTCGCGGGGACTCGAGTGCGGCGGAGATTCGGAATAGCAGCTGCTGCCCAGGCTGTCCGAGTCGGCGCCGCGGTGGGGTGGCAGCTCCAGCCCCGAGCTCGGGGGTCCCAGGGCGCTCAAACCCAGCGGGGAGCCGCGCATGGCGATGGGGGCCCCGCGACGCTCGTGCGGCGGCGGCGGGTACGAGGCGCCGTGGTGCCCCGCGCCGATGACTGCGGCGACGGGCAGCGGGGAGCTGGCAGGGAGGTCGAGCCCCAGGGTGGCTCGAAGAGCCTCGCAGATGGACGGCGGGGCTGGCTCCGGTGTCGCCACCACCTTCTCCTTCTTGGTGACCAGCGTGCTGAGTCCCAGGTAGTCGTTCCACGAGTTGAAGGTGTGCTCGTACGACTCGCGTAGGTAATTGCAATTTAAATAGTCCATATTGGCGTGCATTTAAGTGGTCGCACTAATTTTTTCACGGCGCGGGATTGACTAAATCTCGTTTTGCGCGTGGACGTGGCCACGAATGTGATTGACGGCGTTGATGTTGATTGCAAATGACAACAATGATGATGACGACGACGACGAGGAAAAAACGAAGAAGATGGCAGTCGGTGGACACCTCTCAACAGGTTCTCTCGCTCGCTCTCTCTCTCTCTCGCGTTTATTGTTGATTCGGCTTTTCCATGTCGCACAACGCGCTGGAAATGTCTGCTCTTTATTGCATGCGAGGGAGGCGAGGCGCACGCTTTTATGGTTGTGTTCGGGGGCGGTGGGCGGGAGCTCGCAGGCGAAGAAGGATGCCCGCTCCTCTCCCCGCTTCCATTGGTGCGCGCCGCGCGCTCCCAGTGCGCTGATGTCAACGGGAGGCGCGCCTTGGTTACTCCGCGTGACACGCGCACCCCGCACACGACTCACTACTCACTACTCACGCACACTACTCACTACTCACGCACACTACTCAACTCACTACTCACGCACACTACTCACTACTCACGCACACTACTCACTACTCACTCACACTACTCACTCACGCACACTACTCACTACTCACTCACACTACTCACGCTCACTACTCACGCACACTACTCAACTCACTACTCACGCACACTACTCACTACTCACGCACACCCCACTCTACTCACGCACACTACTCACTACTCACTCACACTACTCAACTCACTACTCACGCACACCCCACTCTACTCACGCACACTACTCACTACTCACGCACACTACTCACTACTCACTCACACTACTCAACTCACTACTCACGCACACCCCACACTACTCACGCACACTACTCACTACTCACGCACACCCCACACTACTCACGCACACTACTCACTACTCACGCACACTACTCACGCACACTACTCACTACTCACGCACACTACTCAACTCACGCACACTACTCACGCACACTACACACTACTCTACTCACGCACACTACTCACTACTCACGCACACCCCACTCTACTCACGCACACTACTCACGCACACTACTCACGCACACTACTCACTACTCACGCACTACTCTCTACTCACACTACTCACTACTCACGCACACCCCACACTACTCACGAACTCTACTCACGCACACTACTCACGCACACTACTCACTACTCACGCACTACTCTCTACTCACACTACTCACTACTCACGCACACCCCACACTACTCACGCACACTACTCACGCACACTACTCACTACTCACGCACTACTCACTACTCACGCACACTACTCACTACTCACGCACACTACTCACTACTCACGCACACTACTCACGCACATTACTCAACTCACACTACTCACGCACACTACTCACTACTCACGCACACTACTCACTACTCACGCACACTACTCACGCACACTACTCACGCACACTACTCAACTCACACTACTCACGCACACTACTCACTACTCACGCACACTACTCAACTCACACTACTCACGCACACTACTCACTACTCACGCACACTACTCACGCACACTACTCAACTCACACTACTCACGCACACTACTCAACTCACACTACTCACGCACACTACTCACTACTCACGCACACTACTCACTACTCACGAACACTACTCAACTCGCTACTCACGCACACTACTCACTACTCACGCACTCCACACAACTCACGCTACCCCCCACAACTCACGCACCCCCCACAACTCACGCACCCCCTACAACTCACGCACTCCACACAACTCACGCACCCCCCACAACTCACGCACCCCCCACAACTCACGCACTCCACACAACTCACGCACCCCCCACAACTCACGCACCCCCCACAACTCACGCACTCCACACAACTCACGCTACCCCCCACAACTCACGCACTCCACACAACTCACGCACCCCCCACAACTCACGCACACCCCACTACTCACGCACACCCACAACTCACGCACCATCCCCACAACTCACGCACACCCACAACTCACGCACACCCACAACTCACGCACTCCACACAACTCACGCACCCCCCACAACTCACGCACACCCCACTACTCACGCACACCCACAACTCACGCACCATCCCCACAACTCACGCACACCCACAACTCACGCTACCCCCACAACTCACGCACACCCACAACTCACTACTCACGTACCCCCACTACTCACGCACCCCCCACAACTCACGCACCCCCCCACAACTCACGGACCCCCCACAACTCACGCACCCCCCACAACTCACTCACACCCACAACTCGCCCACAACTCACGCACACTACTCACTACTCCCGGACCCCCCACAACTCCCGGACCCCCCACAACTCACGCACCCCCCACAACTCACGCACCCCCCACAACTCACGCACCCCCCACAACTCACGCACAACTCACTACTCACGCACACCGCACACTCCCCATAGCTCACACACACCCACAACTCACGCACACCCCACAACTCACGTACTCCCCGCAACTCACGGACCCCCCACAACTCACGCACCCTCCACAACTCCCCACAACTCACGCACCCCCCACACTCCACACAACTCCCCACAACTCACGCACCCCCCACAACTCACGCACCCCCCACAACTCCCCACAACTCACGCACCCCCCACACACCCCACAACTCACGCACCCCCCACACTCTGCACAACTCACGCACCCCCACAACTCCCCACAACTCACGCACCCCCCACAACTCACGCACCCCCCACAATTACCCACAACTCACGCACCCCCACACTCCACACAACTCGCGCACCCCCACAACTCCACACAACTCACGCACCCCCCACAACTCCTCACAACTCACGCACCCCCCACACTCCACACAACTCACGCCCCCCCACAACTCCCCACAACTCACGCACCCCCCACACACCCCACAACTCACGCACCCCCCACACTCTGCACAACTCACACACCCCCCACAACTCCCCACAACTCACGCACCCCCCACACACGCACTGGCACGCACGACGAGACGAGCGAGCATGCACAGCACGTGGAGGCGTGCATGCACACGGACACGCACGGACGGAGAGAGACGCACTTGGACGACTCACGAGCGCACATTCACAGCAACAACACACTGACACATCTCCCGTGTAGACTGTTGGGGGCAGGCGGTGTTAGCCAGCATCTCACGACGGCCCGCACGGCAAACCACGCTGGGCCGCCTTTGTCTCCCGAGTGCCGATTGTTACACATCGCACCCAGTTACTCAGTTGAGGCTGAGTCGACCTAGGGGTGGGGGGCGGCTAGGACCGGTTCAGAGCATTGTCGCTCGTGGTGGCCGTGAACGATGAATCGAACTAAAGTCGCCGGGTTCGTAGCGCAGCGCGCTAACCGCTACACTATCGCTCCCTACGGACACAAGCACACGGGCACACAAGCACACACACGGACACAAGCACACACACACGCGGACACACACACACACAAGCACACACACACGGACACAAGCACACACACAGACACAAGCACACACACAGACACAAGCACACACAGACACAAGCACACCAACACACACAGACACAAGCACACCAACACATACACACAGACACAAGCACACACACGGACACAAGCACGCACACACAGACACAAGCACACATACACACAGACACAAGCACACACACGGACACACACACAGACACAAGCACACAGACATACACAGACATACACACACAGACACGTTAATGGTAATGTACACAAAGCCATGCGCGCATAGTCCAGATCGACACGCACAGACGGACACAGACAGCTACGGACAGATCGACATGTACGAAGAGACAAGAACTCACAGATGCGTATGGACATCCACATGTAGGAAGACACCGCCACACTCGCACGGACAAACCAGCCGTGCAGTAATAATACTTCGTAAACGCACGGACTGACGTGTCAAAAGACAAGCACAGGACCCGCAAGCCGTCGTATAAGCTGCTACTGTTGCTGTATCCTTTATCGAACCTTTTGTCTCGGTGTAATAAACTCATTGAGACGCATGACACATCACTCGCCACATTTTTACAAGGGCGACCTGGTTTACATCAAGAACACACGGACCAGACGTGCAGGAATCGACGGATACGCGGACGAACGGGCGCACATACACAAGGGAGATATTGCCATGTACGAATGGACAAACACTCACACGCATTGACATATGTGCCACAGATACCCGTGCAGATATGGATAGAGCATGTGCCAATAGACGGGACACTCGCTGGCTATTACGCACGTACGGACGGATTACCATGTACGACAAACAAAAATAAGCACCCATGGACATCAACAGACACGCACGCTCATATGGGCGAACATACGTGCAGGGATGAATAGCCAGACAGACAGATGGACGTGAAGGGATAGACACTCGGGACAAACGAGGACACATGCCCTGACGCACGTACACACACACACACTGACCCACGTTAACCCCTGGGGTTGACGTGCCCATCGTGTGGGCTGCATGCAATGCTCATGCGAGGTCTGCAGGTGGCGAATTGTTTTACTTGAGATTTATTTTTGTAAATCTCCCCAAACTACTCACAATTCTGAAAATAGATCCCCCACAATGCTGCTGTATGTGTACAATTACAGCAAGAGCATGTGCGGTGCAACTTTTTGGACGTGATTTTTGGGAGGAGCATAATGGTCGCTGTCATTTAATATCTTTGTTTCCAAGGTTGTACATTTGATATCTGCTCTGCAATGATTACGACAAAAATATCTGGGAACATTGTGCTGTCGCTGCTGCCCGGTTCCCTTTGTAAGATTACACACTCGCCCCAGAGGACGCTAAAGAAAACATAGCTGTAACGTATAAATTGTAATGTTTACTTAATGAGTAATTCAAACAAAGCATGGAAGTGCTGTGTTGGACGACTCCCATATAGCTTGTGTAATGCGTTTACTGTACCAATGCGTTTTTTTCTAATTTAGGGGCAAATCATTTAATACACTGTACACAATTCTGCAGTGAATATTGTCACGTGTGGAAATTGTCCGTCCTGTCGTATGTTGTTCAGCAGAGCAAATATATATTCTACGCTTGCACAGTATATATGGCAACATGTTCTGGCGTTAAAAGCCAATGCCAAGGTCTGCTGGCCACGAGAGGGCTTTAGGAGAGAATTCTAGATTTGAAGCATTCGTGACTGCAAGGATTCATACTCTTTGATTTTTTCGGTAAAGTCACGTAGGTATAGTTTTACTATACCTATAGTTTACCTACTATACCTACGTTGAAGTGAATACATATACGGTATACAGCCCTTGCCAATCCACTGCTGGATGAAGCCCTCTCGATGTCATGTTGGTCATGGAAAAAAAATGTTTTCTACCATATTTCACGCATGTCAATGTGGGTTGGTGAAGGTGGGCAATAGGGGCTAACTAAGAGGACATACGCACGAGAGTCCATAAATTGATAGCTGTTTTCTATTAAAACACATTGATGACATGATGGTCTCGATTTAAAGCTTTCGTGACTGCAGGGATTCGTCTTCTTGGTTCTTTCGGTAAAATCACGTAGAATGGAAATAATAAAATAATAAAAATAAAACATTATAAAATTATTCTCACGACGTTTTGGCCACAACGCAAGCAGCCGTCCTCAGGTGAAGAACAGGTCTGTCGAGAAGACAGACTCTGTCGTGAGAATTATTTTATTATGTTTTATTTTTATTATTTTATTATTTCCATTCTACGTGACTTTACCGAAAGAACCAAGAAGACATAATGGTCGTATACTACAGGTCGTCTATGCCAGACCTGATTTTCAATGTTTCTTATTTTGTTGTAAACCAATCGTATTCATGCGCAGTGCTGCATGTGGAAATATTCTTCCCTGGTGAATGCCAACTGATCGAGCAATATGCATTGCATGCTTGACGTAGATAAACTTTGATCTGTGTTTAGAGGACGTCAGTGTGGCGTGACAAATTCCATTTGAGGAGGCAGTCATGGAGACTGGACAGGCGCGACGAGGCGTACAGTTTCTACAGTACTGTATATTTTTGCACGAGAAAACCTGCAATTAGTGTATAATACAAAAAAACTACGTACAGTCGAGCACTTTTTGTAAATATAATGCTATAACAATGCATGTCCATGCAATATGTGAATTGGTGAAGGATGGGAGCCCAGCATTGGCTCTGATATCACTTAACACTAATGTTAGCCATGCCTGGGAAACGAACTCAGATTGCCGAGTTCACAGCACAGTGTGCTAACCACTGCGCCACCATTCCACCCTTCATTTGATGTGTGGGGATACAACTTTAGGCAGGTAGGTGGATGCATTCCCCATTGCCCTCCCTTTGTGCACACATTCAGGTACTGGATGTTGGCAGCTGGACTGTGATGGGCCCCCGAGGCTGACGTTGGGAACCAGAGAACATGAACCATTGTGAATTAATTTCCACATTGATTGTAAAGCGGAAATTCCCATGGCAAGGGTGCAACCACAGAAGGTGGACACACCAGGGCAGGCCTCGCAATCATTTCCAGTGCTCTTGGCTAAAATGTTTCCTGATATAAATGGCGATGCACATTTTATACATCCTGCATTTTACGACATCAAAGTGTCCTACACTGTACCCAATTGATATTTTTATCGCGATTTGTGATTGTCCAAACCTAAATTGGATAAAGCATTCATTGGCACATCTGGAAATTATGCCTGCAAATCAGGCCTCATTAAGACTGCTATCCAAGTTCAATATGCTGCTTTATTACATCTAAATATCACGTACAATAATTGTTAGGTATATATCACTTACAATAATTGGTATGTACAGATGTATACGAATATCGCCAATCATTATGTGCAGCGCTATCCTCAAATTGACTCCACTTATCCATGGGGAAAAAATCTCACAATAAGAATAGGGCCCCAATAATAGTTGTTGCGAACCCTACAGCTCCCACAGATAATAATAGTCGTAGGTAAGAGGATCGCAGACGAGAATTCTCCTACACCTTACAGTCGGTAATATTTCAGGCAATCTGTTCATTCAAATAATTTATTGAATGGTGTTTGGAAAAGGTGTTTTGTAGAGTAATTGCATGTGGTTATGAAAAGGAAGTTCTGGTTTTGTTTTTAACACAAGGTATATTTGCTTGTTTTGACAACTGAATTTATCTTGAAGGATATTCTGTACTATACTCTTGCAGAGTTGCATAGCTTTCACTTCAATTATATGCCTTAATTAAGTGTCCATAATCAGCAAGGACAGCTGTGGTAATTGTAGACACTACATTTTTACAATACAGAACTGTAGTAGTTACAGCACTGTAATGGAGGAGCAGTGGCACAGTGGTCAGCGCATTATGCTATAATAACCAGCAAAGTGAGTTTAATCCCCAGCCACAGCAAACATCAGTGGTGAATGATGTCTAAACTGGTTCTAGCTGTCCCCTTCCACTCCACCAACGTGGCAAAGTATGATCGAATACCCATCATGACCATAATGGAATGGGGATCCTCCATCGAGTAGTGGATTGACCAAGAGCAAATTAAACTTATCTATAGTCCAAACTCCACTTCCATTCTGGATGTGGCCGATGGGAAGCATAATAAAAGTGTAAGCCCCCTGGTGTAGAACTAACTACACCTAGAGGTTGAGGAGTGTCAGAGAAATGGCACTCCGAGCAGGGTAGTGGGACCCTGGGTAAATCTGTTCATTACTAAATTGAGATGAGCCTCAAGTAGGCCCATCCACCACACCATGGGCAAAGAGGTTTGGTGGCCATCAATGGCTTTGGCTATGGTGACTTGATGTTGATCAAGTTTTCCCAACTGATTCTACTGTTGTGCAATACTTTGTTCAGCAGGCGAATCTAACAACAAGCTAATCAAACAATGATCAGAACTTTATCTGATAAGTTTCAGGTGTTGAAAAAATATATAACAGTACCTCTATACAAGGCTAAAATTATCGATGTGTTGGTGGATTACTGATGTATGTATGAACAGTTGGTGAAAGTAAAACGAATGGTTTACCAGTCGAAAACAATACTGTAAAAAGCTGAGAAAAGATAAAGGGATATCTCTTGCTCATGCCACTGCTTGCCAGTAGGGCCTCCACTAGAGGGACCTCCCGAGAGCCCCTCTAGAGCGTGTTTGGCAACTCTTCCACTCTCATTTTAAGACTGATGCAATTGTAAGTTGTGTTTGTTTGCTTGGCCTGAATTGTACATTTTACACTGATGCAGTAATACAGTAGAGCCTACAGGAGTGTGTTAGACAACACCCGTTTCAAACGCATACCATTCCTGTTGCCAGTGGCCTGTCTGGCAGACGTGCAATCTATCTGGCAGCACAGCAAGGTCAGCAGGTGTCTGGTACTGTAGAGCTGAACGAATACAGAGGGCCCAAGATGTGAACACAAAAATGTCTGTGTACACTCCTGTGCATACCATGGAAGGTGTTTGTTAATGTTCACTTCATCACTGTTGCCGTATTCTCTGGAGTATAAGATACACCGGAAAGTAAGATGTATACCAAACTTGTGCCAAGTGACAATTAAGTGATACAAATCTGGTCACACAAACACACTTGCCAGATTATAAGATCCAACTTTTACCTTAAAATACAAGGGGAAAGTGTCTCATAATCTGGAGAGAGGGTAACAAAAACCCTTGCCCTGCCAACTTTGAATTAATTTTACATTTGAATACTATCTGTCAATGTCGTCCAATAACAAAAAGGTTGGGCATGTCAATTCACTAATGGATGAGGGTCTCCCTACACCGTGTGGGTCATAAGGGTTATCTTAACCATACTTCACAATGCTGATCAGTGCGAGTTGGTGAAGTTGGTAGAACATAGACGTTGAAGTGTAGAGGTGGAGAACAAAAATACATTTCCCTACACAAAAGGGTTGTAGGATAACCTAATATGGATTCAATGTTATGTTTGATATACAGTACCAACCATGCTGTTGCGTATATAGCTATTCACAACCCGGTTACCAAACATGTCTGCCAGAAACAAATGGACACAATGTACGACCAATAAAACTCTTCTATCCGCTACCCTATTACCCACAACTCCTCATATCTGTGGAAGCTGTAGGGTCTGTGCTCCTATTATCAATATCCCTGAATATGTTATCCGTATATTCTTCTCAAATAGTAGGATCCACGATGTTCGTGTTTCAAATCTCTGCAGACAAGAGGAGTTCAACTGCATTTTCGTGGCCTGGCTGTTTTAAGTGTAACAGACAAAACATCTCAAATTGACAAACAGGGCCTCTGCTGGGCAGATGACCCAGAGACAGGGCAAGGCTAGGCAGCAGTGAATGGAACAGCATCCAAAGCACTTCTCAGCTGTCCCACAGTACAGTACAGAAATGCTGTCATGAAATGCAAGAAGCATTTTGGAAATAATTTCTCAAGGTGAATCTTAAAATCCACTCGACTATTGGCTTATTCTTACGCTATCCATAGTGCACACGCAAAATGAGACCTGTTTTGTTGTAAGGTTGTGCGCACGAACGGCTACAGCTACGTAAGCCAGAAAGGCTACATGTATCCTGAAGTGTCATTTTCCAAAGGGGAACACCCACATGGCTATTGTATAGCCATTCATAAAGCTGTCACACCCTTAAAAATTACACCTCAGTACTTTATAGCACCTCACATGGGTGCGACCTGCTTTATTTTTTTTCAACAAAGTCTGAAAAAACAAAGGATCAACGACACATTGTATGAATAGTGTACTTGTAAATTAATTACACAACAGTTAAAATACTGAAAATGTGTATTGCATAAAAACGACGTGATATTTTTCATTAGTACTTTCATGGATCTGTACAGGACTGTATTAAATACATGGTCTTCTTTCAAATGTGCACTATATATTACTTTTATAGTATCAAAGTGATGCAAGTTTAAAAGTTAATCTCGTGCTTCTCAATAGTCTAAACATTGGCACCATAACTGAAGCCATATTTGAAAGCACACACATGCTCACATGAGACTAAAAATCAAACTTATCTCATCCTAAAAAAAATACGTCTGGATAGAATAAAGTCTATGCTTTGATCCTGAAAGCCTTGGCATTCTTAGATTCGAGAGTTTTCTTGTGAGATCGACATAATAACTTATTAAAGTAAATACTGTGCACTAAAATCCCATGAAAGTAGAATTGACTAAAGGAAATAAATAAGGACACATACTGTAACTGAATTCGATCAGTTCAGCATGTTGCCACCACTTATGCTTACAAACATTCTAGCATAGAGCAACATGATCAATAGGCTAAGTAAGGATCATGCGAAATTTAACTTCACTTTATGCCACCTGAGCCCACACCATTTTTTTGCTTTGATAATTTTTTTAAATGTTGGGATCCACAGCAAGTGTAGTGCCGATGCTTCTCCTTATATAATTCTGGCACACATGTGCTTTACGGCTGGGCAGGTATGTGCACTTGCTGCATTTGTACTCGAGTGTGTGCCAATCTAAACTAAGGTGCATTTTTCTGGGGTAATGAGAGGGCAGTGTAGTGTTGCATCCAAATCCAGACTTACTTTGGGCAGGAGAAAAAAATGTTGGTCTAATTAATGCAATACTCAGGAATGCTCTGGAGTGCTGTCGACTAAGCCACTGCATAGGCGTGCATGGGGATGAGACTCTTGGCTTGTATAAACAATGCTGAATCCATGTTTATGGAAATACATGTTGAAATGGGTCATGTGAATGCAAATTGTGCACTGCATACTTATGAATAATAAGAAGGCCGTGCATCTGAGGACGTCCTTTTGTTTATTGCGCATCAAAAATTTATTCGGGTTTAAGATGTATACCAAACGCTATATACACTGTTCCTACATTACATATACCACTCCTCAATAATCCATGTCAGTGTCTACCTTGTAAATATTAAAATAAGGTCCTGTGTAATGGAAATAAAGGGTAATATATTGTTAACCATAACTGAATAGTTTCTATTTTTTGCATACAATGACAATCATTAAATACGTTGAGATATTTATTTATTGAATGTATATTTTACATTGATTGTGGTTACTATATAATATTTTGTGAAAATACAGCAATCAAGAGTGAATTCCTTTGAAGTAAACCCCGTCTTTTGTTGTGGTATTCATTCACAGACCATGCAAAGAAACTAGAGTAAATGTGCAGAGTAAATTACAGTTTTCCATTGATTACAGGCTGCTGTAACGGAAGTGATCACACTGCTGTGTAATGCATATTGTAGGAAGGACTTGGTGGTAATAAGAGGCTGAAATCACTGTGTCTTGTTTCCATAGTTTTAAGTAAATAAACACAGCCTAAGGTCACTGCATTGCTGGGCTCTTTTAAACAATTATAAATCCATAGCAATGCGCAATAATGACTTGTTTTCTTGCAGCTTTTGAGTGCTTGGCATTGAAACTATTCCCTTCATTTTGAAAACACACCCATTTGTTTACATTTCAACTGGGAAAACAGTGTCGGATTTCAAAATGGTTCCACTGCGAACTTTAGGAATCTCTGGGAATTGTAAAAAAATCACGCTCAATTACTTATAATAATGAATACGAAACTAAGGACAAATTAGAATGGACACAATTACATTATGTTATAATTAAACATGGTACACTGCGTGAAAATATATAAGTATACATTCTATAGAAGAACTGCAGACGGTATTTGTGTCGTGGGAGCAGCAGGCCTATGTCACTTCACAATGAACCCATATCTCTACCTTCTCATCCTCCTACAGCTGACTACGTTGCAAGTGATTGAACATTTCTGACGTGAGGAACCACTGCCGAAATGCCAAGATCCCACAAGCAAATCAAAACACGGGGCCCGAAAGGGTAAAGGTCAGCCGTTGGGGCATGGTCCCCATGACTTTGCGACTGTGCAGTAACAGGAGAAACTGCACCTGTACTCATTCTCTTGATGATCGCATTTATATGTACAGAACGTATCTGAAAGGTTATAGCCCACATTGCGACACTGTACTGTTCCATAAAATACAACCTAGGACTGGTGCACATTGCACATGGAACGGCATGGCATTCATGTTTGTAATATACAAATTATGGTAGGTACATTATTATAGTATCTTTCAATATTCCTCATTTGCAGCGCACAATTTATGCTGAAGATCTATAAAACACATCGTAATAAAATCATTAACAGACTTAAAATGTCAGGGTCAGTAATAGAGGGAAGGATGAAAGGCCCACTACAAATAAAACCTCTTATCTGCCCTCATTTCGGGGCTATCAGTGACTAAACTAAAACTAAACTATTTTATATCTTCCCAGGAAAGGGCCACTGAGCTGTATAGCTTCTTTTCAGAAGCGACCTGGCCACAAATGATAGCTCAACGAAGTGACTTTATAGCAGCCAAAAACTCTTAAGGTATGTTGATTCTAAATGTGGAGTGAAAACCCCAGAGGACCTGAAGAAAAATCCACGCGACCACGGGGATCCTATTAAACCGTGCTTATCCATGCAAGCTGTTTTGCCCATGCGGATAAATGTGAATAGAACTTAAGTTTCTCCGCTGCCATGTTACTGCTGTTACCTGCGCATTCACAGATAATAGTAAGAAAGTTCCCAGTGTCCAGGTGACTCATACTTGGAAAGGTACAGGATAATAGGACGAATTTGGCACCACTTCTATGTTACTCTTATCCCCACTTCCATGCATTGACACTCAGCGATTTGGGAGTACAGACAAAAGGAATACCGTTAGGAGATAAGACTGATCTTGACTGTTTGTTACTGTGGCGTCAATAAATAAAATCTGGGTGAAACACAGCCTGGTATATCAAAGTACTGTACAATCTATTTTTGTGAATAAAAATTTCATATTTTTTATATAGGATGTAATGTGATTCTAAAATTGTCATCATAAATACCTCTGTATAGTGATTACTGGTGTAAACGGTACTTGTATATTGCTAGGTACTTGCATATTCACTGATGGATCCTGCTGTTCAACAACTTGGATACAAATCCCCTAAGACCTGCCATAATGATGTATGACGTGCATTTGTCTGATGTACGGCATTGCTCAGTGATAATATATCTACCTCCAACATCTGACATCAACATGTCAGATCAACATGTAATAGTATAATATATTTATTGCCACTAAGAATTTGGCTATTATAGATGACCATAATACATTAACTAAGAAATATGATAATGTAATCAATTATGAAGTTTAATTCATTTCAAATAGAGTATTTAAGTACTGTACAGTATAATTTATTAGGTCGGTTATATGTGTAATAATGGACAATGATTGCCGATCATCAAGAATAATAATGGAGCGGCAGCCAAGGAATTAATCGCATTCAGGAGGATTTCCACTAAGAAGATGGAGGAATGAAATAAGCTTGTGTACAGGTGCTAGATGGATTATTACATTGCATGAGACCATGAGAGTGTGATGGCTTAGGGAGCCTTCATCCAGCAGTGGAATGACCATGGCTGCTGATGATGATACGTCTAATACATTCCCCTGGCCGGTTTTGGTGTGCTGCAGTGGCGGCGCAAGCTTGTACCTTTTTCAACTTTTCTGTCAATCCCTATACATTTGGGCTCCATTGGACAGATGTCTGGGAAATGAATAAGAGGCCTGGATTGTTATTGCTGGCTTGGTTACGAGGGGGCTTTGATCACATTCCAGCAGCAACCTCCGTTTGTGCGCAGTGGGGGCTCCATTTTGGGGGAGGTTTTCGCTCTTCAATGCTCGCATTGTGCGTGTGGCCCACGATGCTCTGGGAGGCGGATCCTATAATAAAGTATTATTTTAGTTTTTCTCGTGCAGATGGTTGATTTTAAGTATTCCCCAGTGGGACATGTGCTGTCCCAGAGGGATCTAATGGTAAAGTGCATGGCGGCTGTTGCTGCCTTTCTATGTGTACCAATGTAGGAAAGTACAAGTATCTGTGGACTTCATTCAATTACGGGCATGTGGTAAGGATGTGGGAGTAGAGGTACCCTATCTACCTTTAGATCCCTACATACCCACAGTGCAAACGCTAATAGAGTAACAGAAAAAACACTTTTATTTTTTTTACCTCATTGTCTACTGCAGCCTTGAATTCTCTCCATCTCAGTCTTGGCAGCCTATACATGTATTGACGAATGAGGCAGTTCATTATTTGTCCATGCAGTCCTTTGACTGCGAAAACTTAACATTGTTCCCACTGGGTCTACTCTAGACCAACCGCATCTGAAACTGCCAACTATAACAAATGAGTTGGCCTCCAACAAGATAGAGCTTCATAAATTATATTATGCTTTTATGTATGTATCTTGTCGTATGATTGAGAAATCAAAAGTGTATTACAATTCATAGTTTATGTTTTCTATGAAGACTTGGTTTATATATCTATAAAAACAATTATTTGTTATATACTTGATTGCATGTTGAACTAATTGCGCACCTTACGTCGCCAACTGAGTTTATCAATGTCAAGAATGTAATTTCAGTGTTTTGTTTTTGAGACAAATATGTAGGCATCCTGCTGATAAGTTAAGCTATAAGGCTTGAAAAATGATCTGTTCTATTAAATAGCTGTTAAATGTCACAATGTTGACTGGCCAAAGCACACAAGAGGGCATTCGTTTTATTTTGCACTTGGGCATATTGCAGTCTGTTATGAAAGGATGCAGCAGATTATTGAGGCACAGGCTTACATTTGATGTGCCATGTTAAGCTGGAGTAATCATGTAGCAGAGTGCTCGAGTGGACGGGCCCATGAGATTATCGGGGCAGGGGCCGAGATGAGATTTGCGCTTGTGTTGTTTCAGTGCTGCGAACACTCGGCGCACGTGCTGATACAGCCGATCGCCCTGTGCTCTGCAGCAGCAGCCAGCAATCTGAAGGCCATGTTTATTTCAGCACACCGAGGAGAGAAGCAACGCCAGATTAGATGTAAATAAACCTGCGTCACAACACTTCGATGTAATTTGCAGATAGCTAAAAATTATAGAAAATCCTGTTGTGCTTATTGGGTGCACAAGTGTGCCCCTGCTGAAGGTATTAATACTTTGCAGGATTTATACCTGGTGTGTGTGTTATTAAGGCTGTTAATAGTTCCAGTGTGTTACATCGAAACGTGTTGGCAGATACAGGGTGCTAAATGTGAAATGCAACACAATACGGTGGGGTATTTGTCTTCAAAACTAAATGCAGTATTACTGGATTCAAAAATATACTGCAAGGTATGCTGCTGTGTTTGATGCTTACCCAATAATAATCCGACAAAATGTATGATTTGCAAGGAAGCGTGAATATATTATTTATTACAGTTTTTCAAACATTCATGTTTTTGCAGGATATTGGGAGACATTAAGCCATGCTGGGTTTATACCCAAATGTCCACAGTCACTGTTAGAGTAAATAAATAAATCATTAAAAAAAACTATTACTCTGGACAGGAGAGAGTGAAAAATTAAGCTTGGTCCTCCCGAGCGGGTGCGGCCATGATGTAATGGTTAGCACGTTGGATTTGCAATCCAGAGATCACCGATTCGATCTCCTGGCGCGGCAGTTGAAACAATGGTACAATTTTCTTAAATCTTCCATCTTTGTTCAATGATAACGCAGCGCGCAAACCAACGTACCACCATACACACTCCACTAATGACTTATTGGATAACAATTACAGTGATGTAAACTATCGCTGCAGATTCTAAATGATTTTTAATTGCATATAAATAATAGAAATTAGTTTTGTATAAAGTTAACCCCGTGTTGTGTGAATAAAGCGTCCCCATGTTTACTGCTTGTAGTGGGGCAAGACCTGTCAGATGGTGGTGGGATTTAGATCATATCGCTCGTGAGCTCTTTTTCCTCTGTGGCTCTGGTCCATTTGGGCTTCACAAAGAGGCTCACTTTTTTTAAGAGGCTTCTTTCCATCGCACGTAATTTTGCTTTCAGGCCAGGTCTCACTGTGATGCTGTTGACAGCTTGTACTCAAGTCTGAGATCAACATACATGCTTGTGTGCACTGTAATCGCAGACTATATGCCGTATTGTGCTCGCATAAAAAAAAACAATGAAAACAATGTTTCCATTCACACAAGTGATCATTCCATATGTGTGACAATATCAGTAAGTATTGTTTTACTTAACTGTACGTGTGCATATGTGTTTCAATAACCGCATAAACTGTACAGTACTTTTAGTTATTATATAGCCTATGTCAGTGCAATTTTGGTACAATTTTTTTTTCTTATAAAATAGTTATAACAGTTTCTCCAAATGCCTATAAACTCATCAGACACAGTGTGTGCAGGCTGGAAAAAGAATAAGGCCGAGTGCATTATACTGCATGGTGATGTTACGTGACGTGCATGGCATGATGGGACGACGGATCTTATGGTGACGGTCATGCCTTTTGCTGCCTAGAAATCACCCTCTTTTTACAGATTTAGCAATATAATTAAAAACACGGTTTCGCCATTGCACAACTGCACACGAAAAAACAGCCATCTGTTCTAATATATATGTCCTCTGAAGATGTAAATATGTTGACAATGTTATGAATTGTGGCAACGTTGCATATAAGTAGAATAGCTGCATATACATACAAAAACATTGCCTTAATATAGGAATCTAGCCAATAATGCACACCAAACATAGATACAGTTTGCTTTATAGTCTTCAGTTCAGATTTTTTGGCACCAAATTGAAAGAAAAAAAACATCACAGAAATTCAACGTGTTGAGGATTATTGTATGAACTGTTCCCACACTTCTCCTGATGGCTGCTGATATGTGTTTTAACCCTTTCCCATTCCGAGATGTCTGCAAATTGCAGGGTGGGTCCCGTTCACCGCTAATTCTCGGAACGCGCAAGCGGTTAGCGTAAACTTTATTTAGAAGCGTAGCGCCATTGTTTTTAAAGACATTGTCCTCACCGCAGAGAACTGTAGCAACACGACCAGACTCCATGATAGCTAGCGTCAAACTGTGCCACATGCCCTCCCGCTTGGCCTTGTTGGAACCTCGGTTCCAATACAATTATTTTATTTTAGTTTTTATTACCATTAAGTATAACTCCACCTCTCAAAATGGGCGACGTTGGCTGGATTTAATGCATCACTTGGCCTGCCACTTTTGTGAACATCAAAATCATACTCATGTCCTCATTAGAGCCGTGTGACCCATTTGTAAATGTTGCCACAATTAATACAGCTCACCGTATTGCAGCTTCATTCATCAAAAAGTGTTTGTCTATATCCTCAAGAGGACAAACATAACTATAAGAGCTCACTGATCTTCTAATGTGAAATTGTGCAAGGGTGCCACCACACTTGATGACATTTAATATGCTATCTAACAGCAACATTTGTATAGGAAAAAAATTACATTATTAACAAATTATTCTCTATTCATCATACAATTATTTACAAAAATCGCACTGACATAGGTTATAGAATGATTGAATGTATGCTCCTCATTGATACAACCTCACAGTACTGTACATATCGTATACAGGGCACTGTCATAATGGTATTACAATGGCAAAACAGATTGCCTATATTTATCAGAGGGAGCTGGCATTATCGTTGTGTCAAAGGGCCCATAAGAAGTAAATATCTGGCTTGCCGTTTGCCCATTGGGGGTGGGTTGCATTTTACAAATAAAATTAACTCTGGCCTTGCAAACATCACGAGTCCCCAAGACTTAGGTCAACAATGACCAACATGATACAGTTAATCTTAAATCCTATAAAATAGTGACGAAAAAAATATGCTAATTGACGTAAACATTAATTCATATTCAATGGATAGGCAGTTTTTAGCAAAATAAAGGATTATTTTTAAATCTAAATACAGTAAATATATTGTAATTTGTAATTTTCATACGAAATACTATTTTTGTTTTAAATAAAGCATCCCATTTCCCATGTAAGAATAATATGTAAGGTGTGCAATGTTCAACATACTTTACATACACGATACTTGTTGCTGTGCCATTTGTAAAGAAAATATGCAATGTGTTGTAGAGGTCTGTTTGCAACTATTTATTTTACATTGCCCACACATGATCAAGTCACACGGAATGTGCCTTACCTCATCACATATATCCGAAGCTAAGCAGAATTGAGTCTGGATAGCGCTCGAATGTAACCACCGTGCATTACATATGTTGCGGGCTGCTGCGCAGATATGTTTCCAGCAGAGGGCAGTGCAGCCAACTCCATTGTTGTACTGCACTATGGGTCCCCTGCCTTCCCCAACCTGCACTCACCTAAGTGGTAAGGTTATACTGGTAGGAACCACCTGGTTCCACCAGCCCACAGGGGATTATTGTATCCGTCCGTCGTGCATCCAAAAATGGGAGGGGTGGGGCTGGGTGGAGAGGGGAGGGTGGGGAGGGGCTGGGTGGGGAGGGGAGGGTGGGGAGGGGCTGGGTGGGGTGGGGAGGGGTGGGGAGGGGCTGGGTGGGGAGGGGCTGGTCACCCCGTGGTGCCCTTATAAAACTCAACGTTTAACCTACTCACGCCGGCTTGTGCCCGCCCTCACAGTCGGGCATATTTGCAGAATACACCACGCCGCCGTTGACCCTGGCCATTGACCGAGCAACCCAACGTTCCTACCAGCTCCCTCCGCAGGAATGTGTTTGACAAATAACCATCATGAGCCAAGCGGAATTGGGGAGACCCTCACCCAGCAGTGGATTGATGGAAAAAAAGTAAAAATAAGATGTGCTGACATAACTTTCGCTGTGCACTGTAATACTTATTGTAGAAACCTTGAAATAATATGCATAGATATTGGGATTGTATTTCATAATTACGATGAAACTATATTTTGTGATAACTGTAGTATTAGTAACATATGGCACAATAATTCAATAGGTACTTTATGAATCCCAAGAGAAAAATATTGTTACAAAACACAATTTTATCATGTATTTTAATAGTGTCTGTTGAAATACAGAGCAGTATTGCAAAACAAAAATGTTCCACGTTTATTTTTAGGTATCGCTAAAAATGTATTTTGAATACATTCCTGACATGGTTATGTGTATTTCGTATACATTTTAATAACATCTCCAATACACAATTGTCAAATACGGCAGTTATCTTAGTATTGCTTTAGCATAAATGTTTATAACTATAATCTGAAAACAGATTTTGCATAATGCATGAGGGAGGCTGTGTTATCAGTCAAATCCAACACTCAAGTTAAGCTTGGCAAGAAAATTGCTTTTAATGATTTTTGCCTTTTGTTTAGTTAGGTCGGGAGATGAAGGAGACTGCCGAGATCAAAGCACCCAAAAGGGCTCATTTTTTAATCAGCATACTGAATGGACCATCACATTTCCCTGAAATTGTTGACAGCGGAAAGTGTACCCAAGCTTGTCGTACAATAGCAGCAGAAAAGACCACGCATTTTTTTTATCGAACATGCGACGGGGTTATCTCGCCCTCGTATTTCATGCATATTGAGCAGCTACAATTTAGACAACCCGTGCAAAAGCCACTCAACTGGTGTGTGGCGGACACACACACAACACAAACACACCCCTTGCTTCATAATTCGAGTTTGAATACAGGCTGAGCCAGACAACAGGCTGCCGGGCTGGTGTGTATGTGTGTTTTTTAAGTACTACTGTAATGGACAATTTGGCGGCAGACGGGGTCGGTGTTCATCGTACACCGGCGAACATGATCCCCCCCCCACATTCGCAGGTGGTGAAGAGGGGTTTTGTGTGTGTGTGTGCGACTGAACGCTTTTCATTCCAAGCTCGTATTCTCGCACTGTATAGCGCTTTGGCTTTGATACGATTTCATTTGTATTCATAAAGCTCTGGGCACGAAAAGCTGAGCGATTATCACGCAGGCCTGCTGAAATGTAACTCGTCTCACCTGCACACTTCCCATCAATCTCTGTATAGAGGGCGGGCGGGGTTGGGCGAGATGAAGGCACCACCGCGTATGAAGCCATCTCTTGTAAACTGGGCCCCTTTTGCGTGGTGCCACCCATCCGCGTTACTTGCAAATTGGTGGTGGAGGTGGCTCGTGGTTGGGTCCAAAGTCAGAGGAGTGGCGTGGACAGACGATGAGCGCATCCTCGTATAAGCACTGCATTTTGCCCACAGTTTATCTTGCGTTTCATTTAGATGTCACACGACGAAGCGCTCTCTTTTTGTGCAGTAATCATGTGTATGTGAAATGAAAGAGGTTTTTTTTGTGTGTCTTCGCACTAAAGATTTTGGACAGGACATCATTTCATAAGGGGGGGGGGGGGGGAATGAAAACATTTTTTTACAACTATTGGGAGGGGACTCGGAATTTGTGGCCAACGCACGGGCTTATTTTAGAACTCTTACATGCCGAGAGGAATTTGAAGATAACGCATTACCAGGATGTGCGCATGGGCACGGCTATTCAAACACAAGCCCTCCGCATGCTCAACAACATCCATTACCGCGAGTAATTACTGTGTGTCAGCCTGTGTGTAACCAACATGGCAGAGGGAGACAGAGGGATTGTAACAAAGAGGTGGCAGTATCCTGGGCCATTCCCGGAAGAAATCAATCGTCGTCAGGTTATAAACCCATTCAGCTTGCCGGACAGATGCAAGGCAGCGCTGCAAATATACTACAGCCTTGCACATTGATTCTGGAGGGGGATAGGTGTACATGAAGATGGATTGCTGCCTAGAAGCGTCATCTCTGAATGTTTATGAGGGTCGTAGGGTTAGAGCAATATTTTTGCTGCTTCCACTCAGTAAAGGGCAACTGTATAGCTTGACTGCCGCAGTTTTATGCCTATGTAACTGCCCCGCCTCTGTTATTTATATGCAGAATGTATATGGTATTGCAAAAATATCATTATTTATATTACCCCAGGGTTAGAATTGTATTGTGTTTATGCAAGAGGCGTGGTCAAAATTTGTTTCAGAATGAGTTGTGCTGATCTCATGCTTACAGTAAAGTCACCTCTGTGTGTGTATATATATTATTACAGTGCATTCATGTAAGGAATTACTTTATATTTGTTTTGCACAGTGTGTGTTTAATCTATGCAAAGCTATAATGCAGCACGTCATCACATACACCAGCGGTTCCCATCCCATGGCCTGGAGGCTCCGCAAGGCCGTGGGAAGTGGTCTGCAGAACTGTTGCAGCAGATACAATATTTTTTTCACAACACATTTTTTATTTCCACGGTGGTTCATGAAAAATGTTGGATTGTTAAAATTGGTCTGCTGACTCACAATGTCAGAGAACCATTGCTCGAAATCCTTTGTCTTCCAAAGGTGAAAAACAGGCAAAGGAATCTACCCAAATGAGCGTTGAGACAGTGCTCACCTCCTGTTTACAACTCTAAGCCTGTGAATATTTCACATTCCTATGGCTTTGACGAGTCTATCCATAGGACGACCACTGTTGACTTATACTGCTGCAGTGAATATACAGAGGGGGGGTCTGTTCAGGCAAGTTGTTGTATGTTAGCTGTGGCTCTGTGGCTCTGTGGCCAAAGGGGATTTTTGTTTACCTGGAGTAGATGCCCAGGTATCTGCTGGAATGCAAACCTGGCATCTAGAGAACAATTTCAGCTCAGCTCATCCTTACAGATCACACTCGGCATTGATTTATGGTGTTGGTAATTCCATTGATGACGAGCGGATGTTACAGTTTTCAGTCTGGAAATAAATAAAATACTTTAATGAAATTCAGCAGTAGATGGATATTGAATGGACCAACATTCATAGCTGTGAAGTATAATGGAATTTGACTTAAATTATGTGTTTTACAAATAGTAAAGTAGGCCTCTTGAGTTGCATGTTTTTAAAATTAATATACAGTATGTGGCGTGGAATGTGTTCACTTGACGCATGCAGGCACTAGAGGCCACTACATATATTACAATGTAAAGAAATTTATATTTTATAGAATTGTGACCCTGAATTATGGAACTTCATCGAATCACTCAGGGAGTGAATTGTTACACCCCTACAAATAATACCTTAGGTCAATTTTTATCCAAATGGTAATGTATTATCATTCTACATCTATACATACAGTGGACTTTAAAAACCTATATATTTACAAAGACCTTCCATACTTTTATTTGTTGTGAACACATATAGCACAATCAATTTCCAGTTTATATATGTTCTATGCTATTTCCAGTAAAATAAAAATGTTCTTAATTTCTGACAACACAAAACCATATCATTCCTGTGGTGTTGAGAAAAAGTGTACCACTTTGTGAAAAATCAGCAGTGGTCATCCTATGAAGAGACTGACCCCCACCATGGGTATAAGAAGTTTCCATCCCAGGCTTGAAGCCACCATTGAAGATGAGCACAAGCCTATTATTTGCTAGAGTAGGGAGACAATTTGCCTTTTGACTGCACCTATTTCCTCATGCTGTATGTTTAGGCAATGCTAAAAACACATGGCCTTTATGACAATGTCATGAACCGCAAAACATGTTTAAACAAGAATTATACCCATCTCCTAATAATACTTCCAATTCACAACCGAAATGTGAGTTCTAATATAGTAGCTGTTTTCATGATTTCTTTGCCTGTTTTATAAATTAGAAATTCAGAGGGCTGCAGTGCCTGTGGAAACTCTTTTGTCATTGTAATGTCATTCCTTTCTTTATTAACACAGTGGTGGTTTCTAAGCAAAAAAAAGCATCATTAGCACGCAGAAAACTGCATGGTGTCAGAATTTAATTTAGAGCTTCATAAAACACAGAGTAGAAAATGTGGACCTGCTTTACATTTTTTACAAGTTTTTTTAATCGTATTGAATGTACGTCAACTGCTTGCCTTTTGGATCTAAAAATACCTTCATGAGATCACCCAAAGGCAATTTTGGGGCCACAGAAGGGTGGCATCTGCTAACAACTGGAAATTAATTAGATTTTTTTAGTGAAATTACATCTCCAGATAATGTATTGATTAAGTGGGTGTAGCATAATGGCTTCATGATTTTAGTACAAAGAAATTATGTTTTTGTGTCCGCATTCTATTTGGAAGGCATTGATTTTTTTTCAGGCCTCGGGGAACTGCTCTTTAGAAGGGGTGAAGTTCAAGGCCAAATGTTCTCAAACTTATGAGCTTATAGACCTCTATTAATGTGAGAACATTTACTGCAATGAGATTTTTTGTCTAATGTGATCATTTTTCTATTCAGATCGTTCTATAAAATGTCCTCCATCCTGAGCATATGCAGTAAATGTCATAATTATAGAAAATGCACTTCAAACAATACAGTTGCTGCTTTCGGTTAAAATATATTATGCAGTCACAAATTAACATGTAAAGGTGTGCATGTACAGCATTTCTGTCAATCCTCTGCTGGATGAAGGCCTCCCCGAGCTTTGCAAACCACAGGCGGGGGTTATTTTGACCACACTTTACCAAGGTTGTGAAGGTGGGGATCATAGATGTTGGGAGCATAGTACAGTACAAAAATCGAAAGGTATTTTGCTATACTGCCCTCTTGACAATGTAGCCCAGTGACAGCCTACAACACTTGGTATGCAAGGTGGTCACCCATGCACGCACTATCCAGGCTCAACACTGGGTCCATTTTGGGTGATTTGGTCATATGGACATTAAATTACTTACACATGCTGACTGATGACGTATTGGCTTATTTACTCTTCCAACTATTTTTAAACAAGACCGTAGTAAAAAATTACCAACCTTTACTCAACGCTCGCCTAAACTTGTGGAACCACCTCCTGCTTTGTTATCCTTTACATAAACATGACATGCTAGTGCGGTCAGTTGGAAAAGGTCAGTTGGAAAAAACTCGTGTATTCGTTCTTTTTTCGTAAGTGCAGTGTTTTTTTGCTGACATCACTAATTTACACTGTATTGCATGGCATGTTTTTCTTGTCTTTTTGACACGATACAATTATTTCGGACTTTCCACAGCTGTCCTTCATCTGTTGCTCATAAGAAACATGCCAACCTAAAACTGCTTTGTCATAAGGCGCAGGTAAAAAAAAGATCAGTGGAGTGTGTGTATTTTAAACGGTCTTTTAGCTGGCTAGGGTTCCATTGCTGAGGACTTTAGGAGAGGGCCTTTAAAATGCTACACTGTTTGTACCGTAGTTTGTGCTGTTGGCAACAGAATGGGTTTTGACACGGATGGAGTTGGGGCGAGATTGTTATTGCAAATGCACGTTATTAAATGTCTGTTTGCTGGCACAAGAAAGTATGGTTTGTTACGTCATTGCAGTGCTGTATGTATAAGAAACATTAACTGTAATGAGAACCACGTTTGCTTAATCAAATATGTGCCAGTTTTTATGAAAATGCTATGTATTTTTTTATCGAAAGTGAACTGAAAATTTTCCTGATGACCTATTTTTTCAAATGCTGCACTTTACTGGTTTTCATGTAGTTTTTCAGGGTGCAAATGTAGCCCCCCTCGTGATTTTGTTATGTCAGCTGTCACACGGAGGGAATGATGTAAAATCTAAACAGTGACAGCCAACAAAACTTGAGGTTAACTCCCTTCACGGGGGAGTTGTGCATATTAACCTAATTTCAACTTGCCATGGTTTCACCGTGCATTGTTCTCTTAGCCTTGCTTTTGTGTATCACCTCACAAAGCTCCTACGCCTTAACAAACACCATTCGTGAAAGGATCCCGTCGAGTCACTTTCCCTCATCAACATTTTTTTGTCATCCTCAAATAACGAGGCCTAATTGTAAACACGCTGTCCTTGGATAACCCACGGCAGCTCGTATAAAGATCTTCAATAAAAAATCAGAGCCTCTCTCTCTCTCTCGCTGGCTTGGTCCTGCACAAAATAGATTCTTGAGATAAAACGCAAAAGCGTTCTATTTAGAGCGGCGCTCTGATTGGCCCCGGCTGCTTTGTGACCCTCATCCCTCCCAATGCAAGGGCCTTGTTGCCATGGCGACACGGGAGGCAAGCCCAGCAGCCAATGGGTGTGAGGCGGCACTTATCCCTGAGCTTGGTGGTTAAAATATATATGTATACACACATACTTAGAAAAAAACAACAAGAGGATATATATTGCATGTGCAGAATTTTGTAACATTATTACAGCAACACAATCTTAATACCCTTTTTATGGCAGTGGTATAAACAGGTATGATGCATTATTTGCAGTTTAATAAGAATACGATTTGCTTACCCAATCAAATCGTGTGTAAACACAGCCCTGCTTATTAATCTGACATCATCAGCACGTGTGTATACATTTTTTTGTTATAAACATCACGGTGTGCCTCTGTAGGTCAATTTGTTAAGCTTAAAGAAGAACGAATCCCACAGTTAATTTAAATCCTTCTACTCGTTTTTTGTTATCCAGGTATTCATGAAATCTTAAGTATTCATAATCAAATCGAACACGTCACAAACTAGTATGAGGGTGCGGCTATGATTAACCTCAATTGGGCGTCGTTAATGCTTTATTTTGTCCCACATGCCCACACCCACATGCTTGATCCCTCACCTATTATAACAGTTCTTGGACCTTTCACTGATCTTGTCTCACCTCTTATGTTCCCTGCGGGCCCATTTTCCTTCCACCCCACTCACTTGTCCTTCCGATCTGCCTGCCCCATTCACGGGAGGTGGCCGCTAACATGAAGATCATAGGGATCCGCAGTGGCCCTTACACGTCCTGCCGAAAGGGGGAGTAGGTGGTGTAATGAGGGACAACATTAGCACGGTGAATATTCCTTGGTTTACTCCATATGACTGACTGTCATAGCTGTCATTTTTAAATCCTTTATATTAAGTTCACTTGCTTGCTTGCTTGCGCGCTTACGACCGTGCAAATCTTTAGGTCGTTTTTTAACCCACTTCCCAGTGATCCAATCGATCTAACATTTTGCACACAGACTCGTTGTGTGTGACCATTTTCGTAAAAAATGTTTTCCATAACTTTACACTTTTTAGGGAATTTTTTTTATATTTAATTACTAATTGCTTAATGGTGGCAGGCAATCATCTGACCCATAGGTGGCAGCCATCTCAAGCCAGAGGACGAGAGGACTCTAGCCGCCACGCATATAAAGGATTTATAGTGAAAAACTTTGTTTTTACGGATTAATTTTTTAATTGTCTTACTTTGTTTTTCTGTATCTCTTTTGATGTTTTGAAGTGAACAGATGGCGCAGTGTGAGCATTCACATTAATTAGTGCACAATTTTGAATTTCAATGTTTAGTGTTGTATTGTTGGGTGATTCCTTCCGAATGATATAATGGAGAAGTATTTGTTAATTAATACACCCAGGCTTGTGTAATATAATTAAAATTACATATAAAACCTACTTTATAAACCGATATCACTACACTTGATGGAGTTGGGGGAAACTAGGAAGTGTGTGCTTGAGCTGATAATAATTTTGTTATTTTTAATTATTTTGTTTCTCAGAACTGAAAATTATTTCACACCGTGACTTGCAATTTCACACAATTTTTGAAAATACACCACTACAGGTAAGGTTCAATGATTTCAATCGCCACACGTGGCTTTGAAAATTGATTTGTAGCAAATAATTGGGTCTCCTGTGAGTCACTTCATAAGGGCAAGGTGCCAGAACTCAGAAATTGGGGTCAGAGTCAAGCAATAAGAATCTGATGGATACCAACAAGTACTGCCCAGAAATTTTCTACTGAAATGAAGACAAAAACATTGCTAAGTTTTTATTCTTTGATATTTTTCAAGAATCATTTGGAGACACTTGTGGCACTCACATCCATCTGGCTGCACTGATATCTCTCCAGGAAAGAGTATCAACTGGTATGATGCCTGTTCGTGTGAATTTACAAAGATAGTCTCATGTACTCTATTCTTCAGTTTTTGTGCATTCTCGAATTTTCGCTTGGAAACAGTATGAACTTGTATCAGGTCTGTGTATTTTAATTTACAAATATAATCTCATGTGCATTTGAATGAAGTGCTAAGTGTGAACATTCAGCAGTATGTTATCGCAGTGTTTGCCACATTCTAGTTCCGGGATGTCTGCACGTGGATTAACACCATTTCTTGAGAGATAACAAACACGCCGAGTTGTTTTGTTCCCTTGGGGTTGAAAACCGGGTACACCCACAAACTCTGGCATAGGTCTTTTGCACCCTGCCCTTGTCCCTAGCTGCTGTAATTGGTGTGAGTTGGTGGGGTCGAGTGAGGGATGGAGTGAGGATATAGTAAATTGGCTTATTTTACCCCTGAGGCTATGACAGGAGGGGCCCAATGGCTCTCCGGAGATGTACAGTCGGAGAAAATGACATGCCAGCACTCGTTGCTTGGGCTTCAAATGAGTGACTTGTATGCCGATTTTCTGGCATTTGACAGATTACAAGAGCATGTGCTGTTTTTTATTTTGGGCTGATAGAAATAACATGGTGATTTAAAAAAATGCACAGATGAAAAGATACTTCCATGGTGTCATTATTATCACACTGGACTCGTAATCCAGAGATTGACATTTTTACACCCAGCATGGTAGTTAAATCAGTGGGCAAGTTTCTTAGTTCTCCCACCCTCCCCACCACCTCTGTCCACCCATAAGTATAAATGGTTACACCATAGTTGTGTGTGGTGGGGAAAACTGTGGGTACTCCAACCCTGCACCTCCGATTAGCATGGTTGCCTACGTATGGTGCGAAAGTAGTTCAACATACATACAATACTTATGGCCTGCGTGGAAGAGCAGGCCGATATGTGGAAGAGCAGGCTAGAGAGGCTCTCTAGAGCTGCTTGTATTGGAGAATATTCCGTCAACAGTGATTTCAGTAAGTAACGGCAGGGTCCCTCCTTTATCTTCAAACAAATTAAGCTGCAGTCATCTTATATATAAGTGTTTAAGATTGCAAAAAGTTGAAGATTGATTTCAGGGAGCATGAAAAAAATATAGCTTGTTTTCTCAGCCTCACTGTGCGCTGCATTGCACCACTATCCGAGTAGTTAACCACGCATTCAATAAACTTTCAGAGCCAGGGTGAACATCCGACTTAAAATTATTTAATGAATGAAACGAGGTAAAACTGATGGTAAAACACAGCACAAAATACAGCATCTGTTAATACTTGCAATATCAATACAATGAATGAGAAGTGCAGCATCATAACATTGTCTTAGATAACATCAATCTCAACAATAGGTCCTGGATGGACCAGGCAGCTACATTAGCACTGAATAGCTATACAACAAGAGAATAAGCTACTGTGTGAAATAAGGTCACTTTGTGTAATCACCATACTGCAGCCTAAATGTACAGTGCTGCATATAACACTGAACTGTGGATGAGATACTTCTTCTCCCTTGCTCTCAAGATCGCATGAAAGTTACATGGGTATAAGTCTGGCTCGACTTCTCCAACTACAAATAACTTTCACAATAATGCAAGTGGTAGGCTTCATTGTTAACTAGGCCCCATTTTCGTCGTAACAATTTAACAGCATTATAAAAGCGTTTACATAATTATAACGGCAATCCTAACATTATAACAGCATTCTCAGTATTCTAAAAACATAAACGAACTTGCAGACAATGCTTCTTAAAGTCCCACACCCGTCTTCACCAATACGCTAATTGTGCCTCCATTTTGTACTCTGTGTAATGGCTGACACCCCCGCCTGGCCTCGTGACTTAGAGACCCTTAACTCGTCACTTCCTGGTCACGTGACCAAACTCAACACCATCATGTCAGGAAGTTTCTGTGTAAACACACCCCCATATCTGGGGCATAACACTTGTGGATACTTTTTAGATCATTGGTATACAAAATTCTAACAATTTCTACGCATAATTTCGACACAATCCTTGTTATTTCAGTCGGCTATTTTTTAAAAAAATCCAAGTAGAGTAACTAGTTTCATTGATTAAAATATATTGCACATGTAATGTGCTCTATTGCTAGTCTCCAGTGGTTAAAACATACTCAAACAAAGGCCGTTTTACCAACAATTATTGTACAGGTCTTTGACCCAATGCGAAAAAAACACATTATCGTACAACTTCATACACATGTATTACAGCTATATTTCACAGCATCGACATCGGAATCATTACATGTGAGCAATGTTATTTAAAAGCCCCCTACTATCAGCCTGTTTTGTCACACTTTTTGCTGCCTATGCAAACAATGATTTTATCTTGCACCAGGTCGGAATGTGTGCAAGCCGTAAAAACCAAACATTCTCAAGTGATTTACACTTTGCTTTCTTTGTACTGGCATACCCGCACTATTTGTAGTCCCCATTTATTACTTGGCCGTGATAATTCTGCGGCCTGATTCGCAAATAAAATAACCAGCAACAGGGGGAAGAATGGCTAACATTGTTTGCAAACGAGCTCTCTGAATTTAGATGAAAATTACCTGTTTCTGTTTGCATAAGACCGTAAAAAGGAGAAACAAACATGTATTGTCACCAATGGTCTGGGGAGATGGGAGGATACAAAAAACGACTGCTCTACCTGCAGTTGAATCTCTCCAGAATGCTATTCTGCTGCATCAATCTATTTTCAAGGAAAGTCACGTGAGTATAATAATTATTAAATTTTCTCTACACGTTTGTAATGTGTATTGATGAGCACAATATCATGAGGGTCAATACACGTGCTGGCAATAAATAAATCACAAGAGACATGTCAATTGTGGTTTTTCAATATTTAACTCTTCCATTTAGTATGGATAATACACACAAAAGTCAAAACGGCATGCACCGTATGAGGAATATAAAATAACTGTACAGTTGTATGTATTCTCCTATTCACAGGGGGTTAAATAAAGCAACTGGATATGCTCACATGGTTAATGGAAGATGTGTTATAAACCAGTTATATTAGCTTGTGTCCGACAAGGCACTCGTGTAATAAAACTGCAAGACCATTTCAGCATAGCATGGATCAGCAGCAGCAAGTTAATTACTGGGCCCAGCTCTTGCAGAGCCACCTCTCATTTTAAAATAGCTGTTGTCATTTTCTAATGTTAATGAATGAGCCAGCTCTAAAAGGAGAGAGCTCGACAAAGTCACATCCAATAAATCACAATGGTAATTATTTTTGATGCCTCAATGTGATGCGAATATGAATTAATTAAGGGAATAAAGTGATGTAAAATCTGTGCATAGGAGAATGAATGTCATTGAGTAGAAATGTATGTATCACTCTGCTGGTCATTGAAGGAAAAAATGCTTAAAGATATAGCCTATATGATCTTCTGTAATGTAATGAGCATATTGGTATGACACTACTTTTGATTAATTTCTCCATAGTTCTGCTAAAATTGGTTCAAATTAGTTAGCCTTGTTTTGTGTGTAAAATACTGTTCTGAATAACGGTTGGTGTCATAAAGCTTACTATCCTTGTTACAGAAAAAATCCTCATCATTCGTGATTTTGTCGATGTCCTTTGTAATGAGGTCAGTAGCGAGTTTTCTTATTTTCTTATGTAATGTTTGAGTGAAGAATAAGATTAGAAAAACAGTACAAGGCATTCATTGAGAATGTAGGAACGATGAAAACAAAACCCACAACATGGCGCAGTCTATGTAATTCTGTGGAAAATAAAATGACCAGTTTTGACTGCTTCCTAGTGCAATCATAGGACACATTATGCTGGTCCACTTTATTTTAGACTACAATGGTTCATGATTTGTTGGTGGGCATGTTCTGATGCAATCTTGTTTTTACATTTACCAATAAACAGATTCGTGTGATGCATTTGATCTAATTATCATGTGGCTGAGGGAGATTATTGGACATGTGAAATATAGTATGCTGATGTTGCAACCTATGCACTGGAGCTTGAGGAACGCTGTTATAGATGATTAAATAGGGCCCTTTAAAGGTAACATTATTAAAAACCCAAACCTTAGGATAAGATGATGCTGATTGCTCATTTAAACCTATCTTGTGCATTCCGCAAGTAAAATACGATGAAGTGTAATGCGATTTTAATACTGTACAGTAATTACATTTTAGAAAATATTTCAGACAAAATTAATGCTTGTCAGGTTCAATAAAAATGAATTATCTATGTTGCTCGTGACAACACTTAAATAATGAAAATATTTAAATATCAGATAATGTAGCCTATCTGTCATTATAGTTACCTAGACTACGCATCCTAATACTACATTTAATATGGGACTTGTTTCAGAAGCTTTTTTGGATGGATAAAGCCTTCATATGGTTACAATTTTTGCCAACTGAACATCGCTAGTATAGTGTGCGATGCCAATCATTGGTTTTCTGTGAAATTGCCTATAACCTGTAGAAGTACGACTCAACCGTGGAATTGAAAAATGCCATTAAAAGTCTTGGTGTGGGTTATATTGCATGTATAAAATAGTATATTGTATTTTGTCTTGAGTGATGAAGAATGTAATTTCAGTTCTTAAACAGGACTCGGGTTATACCTTAGCAGAAACGCAACTCTTTTTCAATTCTGCCTTTAGATTGATATGTTTTCCATGATGTAGAAAAATGAGTTTTCCACCAAAAATGCATCTTAATTATTATTGAGATAAGAGTATTTGTAATGCTGCATATACTACAAACAAGAAAAAAATCCACTCGCAGGCGGTCAAAAACACATTTTTACACAATTTGACATTGTGTGGTTGACATCGGCCTCCTCTCTTATTTCCTCTCTTATTTCCATCCTCTATGTAACCTGGTGCCTGGGCCCCACCAGCCCATCAGACCCCAATGCAGTGGCACCGCCTGCACACTCAATAACTACCCAACTGTGTACACAGTGGTAATAAACAATTACATTAAGAACTTTAAATAATTACAAACGTCGAGTGTTTCTCCTTCGCGATGTATATGTGGATAGCTTGGGGTTAAGTTTGGTGGAGTTCTGAGACTAAGTAGGGGTTTAACCCCTTGGAATTTCACGAATTCGGAGCCCCTGCGGGTTTTATTCTGCGTGGGGTTCTGGGAGAGTTGAAAACATTGCGCTCGGGTGATCCTGCTGAGCCTGGCTGGCAGTTGGGGGCGGGGTGGTAGGGGTAGTGGCGTTTGAGAAGGGGCAGTGGGGGTCAGGGCTATTGGGGTGGAAGGGAAGGATTGGCGGTAGCCTGGTAGGCGCAAAAATCCACCACCAGGATTAATAGGTGCGCTCCACAGTCCGCTGGGCATGAACAATGGCGGTGTCCTATCGTGGCCCCTTTAGCTCCGCAGCAGGCTGCACTCGCAGGCGGTCACGGCTGAGTTCATGCACATTGTTTTGCCTTCGCCACCACCGGTTTTCCTCCACCACAAACCACGACCTTCATTTTAAGCCAACCCTTTATCCTCTTCCCCACACAACACTTGTAAAACAATGTGCCAGCTGCAGTGACTTTTTTTCATTTCAAGTTTTCATTTCTAATTTTTTTTTTACTGGTAGAAATTGAAGTCCTCTTGATTCATATTGAATTTTGTTCAGTTTTTTTTTATGAGCTACTTTTCAAATGTCCAGTAAGAGATGGTTGCTCAATACTTTATAACACCGTCATATGCGAACACTATGCCATTACTATTGCACATTCAATCTCAAAATCCTGTTTGTACTGAGGTGATCTCATTCTTCGTATGCCTCTTGAGAATACTTGGACGTGACAGGAGCACAGATGGAAATTCATGAATTCGAGGTCTGCATACGTTTCCTATCCACAACTTTAAAATCAATACATGGTCAGTATATTATGCCTACGTTGGTTTGTTTCGAAATACAATACCGAATCTGCACTGCTCTACACATCTTCCATACATGGTTTTTTTAGAATATGATTGCCACATCTGAGTGCTGTATTATACAGTTGACAAAATATTGGACATTAATGTCCCTGGAAAGGCCTGTAGATTTCCCAGGATAGCTACCTCAAAAAGAGGACGATCCTGGGAAAACCAGGGCAGGTGGCAACCCTAGTGTAGAAGCTACACTCCTGCATTACGATATGGTATCTTGTCATAAAGGCTTGTTATTTAAAGTATCCATGTGTAATATTCAAGAATGTATATAGGTGTTGAACTTTGTGCGTTTATTTACACGATGTTTAAATGCCTGATTGGGAAAAATATTGCTAGCCACATGGCATCATGAGAAACTCTGCAATGCTTTGAACCAGTCCTCCATTTTACTGTGCTTTATCGTTTCAAGATTTAAAATGGACACCCCTTTAGCTTTTCAAGATCTGTTGTGAACTAATACTGCATGTGATTTCCTTTACCTTGCCAAACACTGTAATTTCCCTCAATCCATTAACTACAAAAAGTTATGGTGAAGGAAAGGCACTAATCATGGGTATTAACCCAAGACATTTATAAAGTATCAACATATTTACTTTAGCTGGTTCTATTGGAAACATAATCCATAAAAGGACATGCTTCTTTTTATGTTTTATACTGCGCAGTAATACCCCAGTTGAGACATTAAAGCAATTTATGTCCAAAAATCACATTTTATGGAAAACTACTGGTTATATTATTACAAGTACAGTGGAATATTTATATATGCTATAGTTTAAAAATAATTTAAGTATGGGGCCTATATATACCGTGTATGTTGTATAGAATGAATTAGCTATAAAGGCAAGTAGTTTTTCTCCCATTTCCCAGCATTTGTATGAACTTCATAATATTTATTTTTGCATAAGAAACCATATTGCGCACGAGACAACTTGCATACGTTTTTATAGGTATAAGTAAAGGTGCAGCTCTATAATTTTTTTCTCATGTCACTCCTGGTGGAACGGCTCTGTCAGAGGAAGCTCTAGAGAGCCCCTATAGCAAGCATACTTGGCCTACTCTTCTGGACGTCTTGGAAAATGTGGGGGCACCTATACGAACTATGGTGTGCCTATTTATGCATGTGGGTGGACAGAGGAGCAGGGGTGTGATAAACTTGCGCATTCTTCAAGGGCCTCATTGGGAGATCCAACTGGTGACCTCTGGATATATTTTTTATACATATCAAATTTACTGCTGCTTGTGATTGACTATCTGATGCTCACTTTTTCAATCAGTGCTAGTTTGATGGTTTGTTAATCATACTGGCATTTATTACAAAACATATAATGTAGGATGTACTTTTTTGAGAGGGGGAGGGGTATGATATTAAAATGCAAATATGTCCTCGAGGAAATGCTAAAGAATCATAAAAGAGATGAATACTGTGTGGGGATGTCAGATGTGTACATTGCTTTGGTAAACATTTATAATGAACTTAACCCTTACATCCTCATACATTGTGATGTACAAGATTAAATTAAATGATTTGTTTTAATTACAATTCCAAAAATGTTTATTTCAGTCTGAAATCTTGCATGTATACCCTGCACTATATTGAGACACTAATAAAGTAATGTGATTGTATGTGAAGATTTTAAAAAATCATAAAGGAACATTGCTGTGCATCAAGCCAAGGCTGCAAGGTGCCCTCCTGGTTTTAAGAAGTTCACGTTGCCAATGTGAAACCAAACGTGCATAACTTAAAGAGGTTATTAAAATGTGTTACAGATATGGCATATTAAGTGTGCAAAAACATGTTTCGTAGGTTATTGAACTTACCCATTGTAAATCATGATCTTAACTCGAAAAAAACTATAATGGAGGATAAAAAATATATTTTATTTTGTTGAAGCTCACAGCTGCTTAAACATGTACTGGTCTCAAAAATATTCTGAAAAACAGCTTTGCTCGAGAGCCCTTTTAATCCTTCTGAAAAACGGTGTCCATGCAGCAGAAAGGGCTCAACAATGAGAGGTGGCTCCATTGATTGCTGAATGATGGACAAGATGAAAGGCCTGTGTTCATCCACCCCATAATCTCCTTATTTGGTGCATTGGGTCTTTAGACTGATTTTTAAGGCATTATAACCGCTGAGATAGAACGCGTGTGCATTTCTGTGTGCATATATAGTATATACCGTACTGTATGGTAGAGTGTGGTTGTGTAGACTGTATTTACTTTACTGTGTTATTTTTTTAAATGATGCAATCTTTGCTTCCTTTTGACGAAAAAAACAGTATTGTGCTTTGTTTTGCAACACAACCTATTCTTTCAGAAACATGGGAATTGAACAATGCTAAGTACTAAAATAGCGCTGACGAATTCAGCAAAGGTACTTTTGTATTGGTTCACAATGGATTTTGAGAATTCCTGCAATGAACATCCCAATTTTATGGATGCTTGTTCCTCTAAACACAATTTCTTATACATCTATTTGTGATACTTCATTCATGTCAATTTTATTATTTAACCTTTTTAACAGTTTGCTTTATATCACATTTAATTCCAAGACCCCAGAACCTGCCACTGCACACAGTTTAATTGTTGCTGATGATGCGGAAAAGGCTCAATGAGGAATTGGCAGACAGTTGACCCCTGACTTGAGCCTTGAAATTTATGTCCGGCCATTTACCGATCTGATAAACACACAAACGTATAAATAGAATCCAATCTCTCTTTGAAAAGAAACATATTGCTATACCCGTCTTGCAAAATTTACCACCGACAGCCAGGCATTAGTTTCGTGGCAAACATATAATAAAGAGTTGTTTGTTCATCCAGCCTCACTGAATAACAAAGATCAAGAATGTATACATATTAGTTTTACCTCAAAAGCAGACATGACATTAGTGAAACGCATCCCTGGATTTCTAAATATTTCACCGTTCAGCCTTTTAAGTCGTCATTCATGTGAGACTATTCTCTTTGCATAAAAATAGTCTTTTTGTGTTTAAAATACCCCAGGACCATGTGGTCCTTACAGTCCCCTCCACTAATTGACTTTTTACCTCGCCATTACTAAAGAGAGGAAACGATCATCACCTTTGGCCTAAAGGAGCTGCCTGGGGTCAGAAAGCAGTGGTGCTGTGTGTGTGGCATTTTTGTGAAGAAATCATTAGCATAAGTAAAAAGCCAGGGGGTGTTAGGTTGGCCATCCTTCCTCGCCTCCTGGGGCTTTTAGGATGCCTTGTTCCTCTCGGTAGACCTCTTTATGGGAATGATGTGTCTGCTTGGTGTGCATGTTTGTTCGCTTGTTTACATGATTGCTCATGAAGCCTCCGGTGCTGTTATGGTTGCCCTCACTGGGGGGATTGCTATGTTTGGACATTTATGTGTCATAGCCGTTCACTGCATATGAAGAGGTGAAATTACCCATAACTTAATAATGTTTCGTCATTCATTAGTCTATTTCGCTGTAAATTTACTTAACCCTCAGTTTGGCAAAGTTGGAATGGTGACAAGATTATTTAACTATGGAGGATTAGAATTTTCCAGAGCTTACACTTGGGATATTTTATAAAGCAAGTAAGAAAGTCATGCAAAAACATGAAGTTTTTTCAAGGCAGTATTTAATTTACCACTACATCATCATCAAAGTTATTATGAAAGTGCCTACCCCCACAATGAGCTGATGATACCACGGGGCTCACTTGGCCCACACCTCAGCTGGCAGTCTCAGGATGCCAAGGTGGGTCATTTTAGAAGTGGTTTGGGCCTCTTAAGTTTTGCATAATCCTTTGATAAATTTAGCCAGTTCCCAGTAAGATAGGTCCGCAAGAGCAACACAAATGTATACTTTTGATTTCAAACTTTCGTGACTGCAGGAATTCATATTCTTGGTTCTTTCGGTAAAGTTACGTAGATAGAACAAAATTCAGGACCTACTTAATGATGGTAGCTACACAAATTAGAAGAGATCACACCAACAGCCTCGTTACAAAAACGAACAGTATAATCAGTGATTCAGCTTCATTAATTGAACAGACCAGATTTCCTTAAAACCTTTTGCTGCTAGACCACCCAGATTATATGGCTTACCAAATATCCATAAAGAAGATACACCACTTCATCCCATCGTCTCCACCATTGGCTCACCCACCTAAAAACTCACCCGATATCTGTCTGAGACCTTGCACCCATTCACTGATAAGACCACCTCTTCTGTACTTAACTCAGCTCACCTGGTATCGTCAATTAAGGACATCTCACTGTCCCCAGGTGATTTGCTCGTTAGTTTCAATGTAGTTTCTTTGTTCACCAAAGTCCCTGTGCCTGATACCATTGCAATCATTGAAGATTTAGTCCAACAAGGATTGAATACTGATGTACTGGCCCTGGTGAGACACTGTCTCACCAATACATACTTCACCTGGAATGGAACATTCTACAAACAAACTGAAGGCACCCCAATGGGTTCTCCCTTGTCTCCAGTTGTAGCCAATATTTTTATGGAAAAATTTGAAATGGACGCCATCCAGGCATCCACTCTACGCCCGTCCTTGTGGAAGAGGTACGTGGATGACACGTTTGTCATCTGGCCACATGGCCGACCGGCTCTGAACCAATTCCTCAATCACGTCAATTCCATACACCCAGCCATCAAATTCACCATGGAGGTAGAACAGGATGGCATGCTACCTTTCTTGGATGTCCTAATCAAAGAGACCAGATGGCTCAATGAGCCATTCTATCTACAGGAAAGTAACTCATCCTGAAGCCAACTAAAACCTGATTCCCACCACCATCCATCCCATAATAATTCCCTCATCAAAACGCTACACCATAGAGCTCAATATAACTCCGACCATGAACACCTAACCAGTGAACTCAAACACGTACACCAAGCTCTCAAGGTGAATGGATATTCTGACTACACAATCTGCAAAGCCATCACCCCAACCGTGAGGAAGGAGCCATCTGAGGATCCAATCACAACCATCACCTTGCCATACATAGCAGGGGTAACTAAAAAGATTTCCAAAATCATGAACAAACACAAGATCCAGGTCCGATTTAACACAGTACATTAAATTTGTGATCTCATCCCATCTGTGAAGGACAAGATTCCTGACATGCAATATCCCGGCGTCTACAAACTAAGCTGCATCTGCGACAGCAGTTACATTGGGGAAACTAAGCTACATGTCTCGGACCTTGTTCATGACCATAAGGCAGATTTGAAACACCGTAAGACCAATACTTCTGCCGTGGTTGATCATCTTAATGTGGCTGGCTCACGCGAAATTGATTTCTCTAAGACGATGGTACTTTGCAAGTCTACTGGCTATCAACAAAGATTCGTTCAGGAAGCCATCCATATATACAGACACAACTTCAACCGAGATGATGGTTATAAACTTAGCAATCATTAGAAAGATGTCAACCTCCACCGTCAGCAGTGTGGGTGTGTGGAACGAGGTACAATGATTGCCAAGTGGCCCTTTGATTGGTGGAGACCCGCCGCAGGAACCGTTGTTTTCTCCTACATTAACATTAGCTGCCCCACCCATGCTGCTGACACACTTGGGCTACGCCCATCTCTAAATCTTTATAAACAGTTTGCCTTTAGAAACTAACCCCCCTTTTCCTGATGACGACTGCTTGTGTTGCGATCGAAACGTCGTGTTTTTTCTATTTTTTATTCTATCTACATGACTTTACCGAAAGAACCAATAATACAAATGTTGATTTATTTAGTTCATATTGAATCATCTGTATGAGAGTTATAGTGCCCCGTTTTTATTGACAGACGGACAGAGATGGAAAAACACAGCTAATGCATAATGGTTTTAACCTTGGTTAGAAAGTGTGATACAAACATTAAATGGGCTACCATTTATAATAACGTACATACGTTATACTGTGCAGAATATAATATTGTTTGGAAATGTATTACAATAATAAACTTAATACGCTGATGAAACACTTTCATCTTTGGCACATTGGTATGTTACATTGAAATATTAAGTTCAGTTTTCCAAAAGCTCCTCCAACCTGCTCTCAATCACCTCTTTATTTTAACATTTAGATTCGATCCCCCTTTAATAAATTCCCTTGGTATGCATACAGTACTCTGCTGTGTTTTCCTGTATTGTTCCTCCAACAGGTATCAATCATTGTTTAGCATACTTGTTTTAAATCCGTGTAATTAATCAGTGTAAGCAGTACAATTTGTTGAATGTATGTTACCTGTTGACATATGGCTTAGAAACACTGATAAATAAAATGTAAAAGCTAAAATGTGCACAAAGAGACACAGAGGTGGTGCATGATTGGAGTTACACTGAGGGGGGGGGGGGGGAATAATATGTGAACTAGAGAACAAGCACAAGTTAAATGCATAATAGTTACTTTTAATAAAAGTGGGCTTGGGAATGACATTTCATGAGAAAAAATGATGGCCAGTAGCCGAGACTAACAATAGAGTAACAGCCAAAGGACAGAACACACCCAAGAGGATGTCCATGGAGAGATAAACCGATGGTGAGGTCATGTGCAGGCGTTACATGGGTTGTTGCATCGCAAGACCATGAGAAAAAGCAACGTCTTCAAAAGGCCTTAAGCCAACAGTGGACTGAGCATGGCTGATAAGTAAGCAGGTTTTACATGAATAACAGGTGGAATAGCAATTGAACTGCACACCCGTAAAAACATGCGAATTAAATTATACGTATGCATTTCTTTTACATTCCATAGTATTGATACACTAAACAAACCTTTACATGTTGAATATGAACATGTGATTAGTATTTGTAAGTTAACTTTTAGAAGATGTTATACCTATGATCATGGAAACTGGCCATCTTGTATTGTTTTGAGTCTATTATAAAAGCTGACGTTCCTCATTAGACATCTTCATGTTCATTAAAATGTTTCTGCCAACATGTGTTATGCAATGTTGTGAAGATTTGAGCATTCACTACCAAAATCCTGTAAGCAAACAATCCAGATGAAAGCAATATGCTATCCCCAAGATATTTTCCTGGCAGCAAATGTATGGACATGTGAAAAAACTTAAATGCACAAGACTGATAATTATTACCAGATTGTACCCTTGTGATAGCTGTTAAAATTATTGACGTCATTTCCACACGCTGACACTGTTATGTGGAAAACAATGTCGCATTTTTGTATTCAAGAAAATAATAAGACAACAGCTGGAAACTTGCGAAGAAGAATGGTTGAATAACGTTAAGGGACAACTGAACACATGTATTGAGGCACAAATAATAATTGTGCATTTTTCAGTCATTTCTATGAAAAACGGCGATCGGCATGCAGCACGAGACTCTCAAAGGAATGGCAATTGATGGATCAAGACTACAACAATTGAATGGCAGCCAAGAAGAGAAGCATGCACTCAATGGTAGTGAAAGGGAAAATGTAAGGACAACTGAGGCACACGTGGAAGAATGATGGATTGCGCAGGACCTCCAGGGTTGTTTGCCCAGACAAGGCCTTCATCCAGCAGTGGGTGGATCATAGCTGTTGCTGATGAGAATGATAAAAGTAGAATTTTAGAAAAAAATGCTGAACTAATACATTGTGTACTTGGTTGTCCGTGGATTGTAAATCGTGTGCCAAAGCATCATTCTGCGTTGTCGCTGAGAGCATATGCAGCATAAAAGGGTAGAAAATATTAATAAAATCCATTAGACTCGGCCATAAGTGTCATTAAATTCGCATAACAATGCAGATGGCACAAAGTCAAAATTTTGGCCTATACAAATATGTTGCCACATGTGGTCATGCAAGTGGAGCAAATTAAGTTCTACCCCCTGTGGGAAGGATGGCTAAGTACTGCAGCTCGGCTAATGTGTGGCTTTCCCACGGCCCTCTAGTCGTGTTCCTACAGTGCCGTTTTCTCGCCAACCACATTATTTACCTCGCGGTTGTAAGCAGAGAGCAGTTCTGAGCTCCCCTAACTGTAACATTGTGCTTAAACAATCAGTCACTTTCCAGACCACAGTTGCGTGTGTGCACGGTGATTATTATTGTTGTTATTAATTCTTGAGATTTGTCAGTATTAATCTTCACCTCCCATGAGTGTAAAGTGGGAACCACAACTTCGCAATAAATTGTGGCATTAACCTGGTCTGAACCATTGGAATTAAGTAAAAAAACATTCCACGGCTTAATAAAATAGTTTTAAAGGTGGGTTTGTGTTTTAAGTAAATGTTTCCCTTTTGTACGGACGTTTTCTTAAAAAGCCAAGTAATATGCGATTAATTAATGGAAAATGTCAAACGATCAATAGTTTGTGACCATATACATCCTTTCAATCGTTAAAAAGTTGACATGCAAGCTGGTATGCCAATTCTTTTTCATATGACTTGATTCCTGGCCAAACGTCCTCATGAGAGCAGTAATTATAATTATCTGTGTTGCCGCATCTGCCAATTTGTTGGTGAAATAAAACATATCCAAAAATAATGCTTCCCTTGTGCATTATATTATAAACACGGGTCTTTCAGAGCAAATTTGATGGAAGGCCAATTTTCATTATAAAATATGTCACTCTAATTAAAGGTATTTAATGATAGTTTTTGTTGGTTATAAAAAAATATAATTACATTTCAAAACGTTTGGGCTATCGAGTATGATTTGATGTTGGTTGAAATTCCTCGCGCCCTAACGTATAAGGGATGTTTCAGCTTTTCATCATATGTTCTACATATTGAAATAGCTGGGATTCATTATAAATGCCAGTAAAATTACACTTACAGTATATTGCAACATTTTTTAATTAACAACAAGTATTATAGTGACTTGAATTTTTTTTAAGTGTATAAAAGTACTTAATTTTCAAACAAAACATCTACGTTTTTTACATTTTTAACTGGAAAAAAATGTGTGTACTAAACTTTATACCATATTGCATACATACATGTTGTTTTTTCTAGTTATGTTCCTCCAACAAACAAGGCTGCAAAATCTTGGCCTAAATATCGCTATGAGAAAAAAAGTAACATTGTAATATTTTTAACAAAAAAACATATCTGAGGAGCATGTGTGTAGAGAAACGTATTCCATATTGCGTAACATCTGTTGTAGTTTCCAGCTCTGCTCCTCTCACAAAGTTGGCTGCAAAAGCTGAGCTAAAGATAAATAAAGATAAATATTTAATCATGCACAAATGAGATGTGAACAAAAGAAAACTGACAATTGGAAAACAAAACAGTGTATAAAGATGTCTAGAGTACAGTCGTAACCATATAATTAAATATCATTCATGGGGATTATTTAACCGTCCGTCACACTGGTCATTGTGGTGAGAGTATATATAAACACAATCAAATCTGAAGACACTTTAAAAAAATTGGAATAACAAATTAGGATAGAAGAGGGATGCGGGAGTAGATGGTAAGGGCAGGGACACATTGGAGAGTACAGCACAGCCCGGGATGAAGCAACTGGGGCCCAGCACCAGCAACAACGAGCCATAGGAACAGCTGAGGCAGCTGGGGCAGCCCAGTGCATTACCAACAAATCCCAGGGCAGCAATGGGGGGAGTCTGGGCCACATTTATTCAGCAACGAGTCTCAGGGCCATCTCAGGAGGCAAGGCCCCATTCTCCACTAATTCCCAGGGGCTGCCAGGACAGCATCGACGAGTACCAGGGCAGCCCCAGCGACAGAAGAGACCCGGGATAGAGACGGGAGATGACGGCGTTGAGGAGCAAGGACATGGAGAGGAGGTCAGGCAAGGGTCAGGAGGTTGCATGCAGGTTAGGCCAAGGAATGGGGGGCGTGGAACAAAAACAAATGAATTTGGGGTGAACAAAAATATATAGAGCTGCAGGGAGGCAGAAGGGATGAGCAGTGGAAGTTTGTACCCCATTTAAGGGATGTATTTTATTTCTCGATGTATTTGTGTGTCGGCAATTGTCCCCTGTGTCAGTCAAATTACAATCATAAGAGATCCAACATGGTAAAGATACATAGTGTATAATATACATAGTAAACCTAGGAAAAATAACATCCTTTTCAACGCATCTTTTTTATTATTTTGAAATGCTTATTTCATGGTTATTCTTTTTATAGTACATTATTGTATTCCTCTGAGTATAAAAAATATATAAGTGATAACATTGTTATGGAAACAAAGATTTAATCTTAAGTCAGATTGGCCATAAGTTGGTTGGTAAAAATTGATATCACTTCAATTCCATTAAAAGTAAGATATATATTGTTACTCATAAAATATTGTTTTTGACATATCTGGTCCTGGATATTACAGGCTTATTTCAATGTTGCAATATTTATCTGTTTATTCATTATTAGATAATTTCAATTTGACTTTTGTAACGGTTAGAGCACTGACGCTTCTTTTAAAAATGTTATTAACAATATTATGGCTTTCCATTTTTTTCTGCCACTCAATTTGGTTTAGCTTGAATTCATTTAATTGATACTAATCATCATAGTAATTGAATAACTTTTTGTCAGTCCAATGCCAGATTAAGGATTCCCCACACTATGTGAATCACGTGGCTTGACCGACCATACTTCACCACACTGGTCAATGTGGATTGGTAAAAGTGGGGTTTGTGATTTTTTCACATATCACTCGTCAATGATCTTAGCCGTGGCCAGGAATTGAACTGAGGTTACCAGGTTTGTAGTGCAATAACTACTATACCACTACTTCTGAGATGTGTTCGTATAACTAATTATGCCTGGCTTTTATATACTATAAAATTCATTTAATGTTTGTTGTAGCTAATGTAGTCAACCAAGTTGTCTCAAACCAGGGGTCGGCAAACCAAAATAACAAGAAGAGCCATTTTTTTCTAATTCGGTATAAAAAAACTCAATATTTCAAGAGCCGCAATGCATGTAAATGATGTCACAAAGCCGTCCTTAAAGACCCGCATACGGCTCCGGAGCCGAAAGTTGCCGACCCCCGATCTCAAACCAAGGCCTTAACAAATAAAATAAAAAATAGCAAAATCACGTATAAAGATGGAACGGCTACACTAAGATTGCATATGTTAAATATACAAATCATAAGAGTTCTCAGGCAAGAAGATAAACACTCACCATGGCTACTACAGTGACACAATAAAATATTTGTAGTAAATTATATCGGAGAAATAAGGCATATGGATACATGGTTAATGTATTAACCGACTCATACTAACAATATAAAGTAAGTACAGATAGTCACTGTATAAAACAATAATAATGAACTTCAGGGAACGAAGGAAGAATTTAACAAATAAGTATGCACAACGAGGCAAAAGATCAATTACCTACCATGCGCAGCAAATCAAACGTCATGCACAAGTTAATTTCATTTAAAAAAATTGTAGGAACACCATAGGAAAAACAACACAGAGTATGTATTATCTAGGGCAGTTTGTTTAAATTTCCCCTAAATGCATGCCATTTGTGCTATCAGCATAACGTCACGAGATGAACAAGTTAACATTTACGATTCTCCAGCGAGTAGTGCAGACAATGGTCCCAAAGGATGGTATCACAGAACTACCTCTGAGATCCCTTCAGTAGGCCTCTGGACACACCTTTATAAGGGCCGGGAAATATTTGTTGTTGTTATTATTTATTAATCAAACCAATTACACTATGTAACACGATTTTTTGTCCCTGTGCAGTAAGTGTTATTTTCTAATTGCTTATGCCTAAAAAGTATAGAAAATAGCTATTATTCCCACAAACTTTGTTTTTGTGACCAGGACTTTCAAAGTATCAATGTCCTGGTCACAAAAGCAAAGTTCGTGGAGAATAATAGCCATTTTTTGTACTGTTGAGGCATAAGCAATTAGAAAATAACACTACCCAAGGACAAACTTTTTTTGTTACACAGTGTTATTTCCCCTTTATTCTCAGAGCTGGAACTTGGCTAAATAAAGTGATGATTCTGTGTTTGCAGTCTTTCGTAACTGGACTAAGACCATCAACTCACTACACTTTAGAACTTTATTGAATCACAGGTGGCTAGAAGAATGCGAACCTCGGATCTCAAGGGCGCCGGTTCAGTACTCACACCCCAGAGTCACCGGCCACTTCATATCTCGGCCAATCATTTAAGGCAATCCAAGATCAAAACAGTGACCTATAGAAATATGTGAGATGTGGCTGAAGTGCGCTTTTTGGAAATTAAACTTGATAATGAAAAGCAACGTAACAATGTGGCGAAATGAGATTTTCAATCAGTGCAAAATATCTGCCATGACATAAGTGGATCTGCAATAGATTTGTGGAACACAAGATAAGAGGTATGCAAAGAAGCGTGGGAATTAAATTGAGAGACAGAAAGTGGAAGCCACGCCTTTGAAAATGACCACTTTTTATATGGAGCAATGGAATGAGCTAATGCGCATGAGCGAAATGGCTTTTAACATAACACAGCTGTGAGGCATAGTGGATGGAATGAGAGATTTTCATGCTGCAGTGGATAAAACATGGCTGATGATAAAATAATTATATATTGATCCTAACACCACCTGAAGATTTAGTCAGTGTTGCATGGCATTGCCCCACGTTATCTGTCTCCCACTCTTTACCCATATATCCAACAGCAAAGCCTGTCTCTTTACTTCTCTTTAACACATGATGTGGAGCAAATCAGGAATAATGCCCCTGTTGGCCATGATATGTACTTCAGATCTTCCCAGTTACTGTATTTCCTTCCCACCTTCCCCTTAATTTCCCAAATTTTAACCCCCTCCCAACCCTCCCCCAGTATATTAACATGGATGTCGGTGATTATTTTCATTGTGCATTTATATGTGTGTCTGCTCGTGCTAAAATAAAGTTGAACAAAATAGCTTCCTTTTGTAGGTTCACATTAGTGGAGCACTCTTCGCTTGTAACCAAGAACAGACGATACCTTGCCTGCCTTTAAATTTAAGCTGGAAACATTTATTTACGTACGTTCATGATTCATACCTTCGGTATTGAATATCTATATTTGATTCTCTCTTAAATCAATTAACATCGTATTCCGGAATCATCAATATTTTAAAGAGTATTGCCATGCACATACATGATACATATATAGTTAATGTATTACTTTCATACCCTTTTTGCACGAATTCGTTTTTCAGTTATTGCCTTTCAGTAGATGTAAATTCAATGCAATGTTTTTTATTGTTATTATTGAAAAGTATGACACTTTTATACCATATTATAAAACTATACGTGTGTAAATGTGTTTCTGGTGGTTGAGAAATGAGTCCTGCACTGTGATCTGTGCATTACAAATACGCTGGTAATGACGTCGATGAGTTTTGTTCATGCAGCTCAATATAGGAGAATACATGTTTCTTCTTATTCCTTGATAAAAAAAAATGCAATGTAGTGCAGAGCATGATCAAATGTTTTTGTACCCTATGTAGACGTGCCCATCCTTTGTAATTTAAGAAATATGTTATTCGTGCCACGTCGAACTGTCAATAGTGTAATGCAAAAACAAACAAAAAAATCCCCCCAAAAAGTAAAATCTCTGTTCATACTCGCTTTAGGCTTAGCACATGTAAGCACTTTTTTCTAGCTGAAAAGGCAACTCAACAATCAGAACGGGAAAAAAACGTGCCGGCTAGCCACAATAATAATAAAAAATAGCCACAAAAATTGATTTGAAGGCAAAACAGATCAGGGATCCAAGCACGGTTTGTATGTCAATATGACATCGCCAATCTTGTCTCTTTTGAGCTGATGGCTATCACAAAGCTGTGGGCAGAATATGCTCAGTATTTGTAATATCGTCTTCGTTTTCAAAGCATGTGGCGATTCCCATTATATTTTCCTATTTATCGTGTATATTTTCGATTCAGTATCGTAGCTTGCATGATGTAAAAAACATATAGTCACCGAATAAGAAACTCTGCGGTTCACTAAGGTGTAAAAGGTAAAGACACATTCTTTAGCTCTTTCGGTAAAGTCACGTAGATAGAAAAATATTAATAGAAAAGTGAATAAAAATAATAAAATGAAAAACTAAAACTACGTTTCGTTTTTTTGTTGCGATCGTCATGGTTTTTATTTTAATTTGATTTTTTTCCACTTTATTTTTATTATTATTTTCTCACCGTGACTTTACCGAAAGAACCAAAGAATATGAATTCCTGCAGTCACGGAAGTTTTAAGTCAAAAGATAAAGACACAGCCCTGCAGCGTCTTGCTCACACCACTACTGGCAGAAGGGCCTCCACTACACGGAGCTCAAGAGAGGCCCCTCTAGAGGGAATTTCGCCTCCTCTTCCCACGCTGGCCAGAAGTCTTGAAAGAGGTGGAAGCACCGAAACTTTACCCCACCACACGTGACCTGCCGATCAACTAGCTCATATAGAAGAAAACATTTACATTGAAATGGGAAAAACACTTTCGTTGCAATGGAAATGAGCTAATCAGTTCTAGAAAAAACAATGTATTGAGTGTGGGAAGCATGGCTGTCTGGCAGGCTGTCTATGCAGCTGTACCTGAAATCTGTTGGGGTCAGCAGTGCATAATAGGGCTGGAGATTTCACGAACAGAGCAGCATGCTGATTTTTATCTTCTTGCTGCTTGCTGATTATTGCTTGTGGTTGTGGTGTTCTTTGTGTCCAATACAATGGCTTCCTGTGTTGTCCTGTGGACTCTGCTGTTTACTTACACACACGGACCTGTTTTAAACCACAAAAATACCGGTGATGAAATCCATTTTATCCTGTGCACCTTGGCAAAATCAATGTTTGTAGTTATTGTTCAGGAAAACATTTTCTTTTCTTTGTTATAATCAATATTGGTGTTATTACGTTGTTTTATCACTGTATACATGAAAATAGTTTATCTCAATGTGTGTTTAAACCATGATTTGACAATTATTGTGTTAACCTGCATTTTTCTACATGAAATGCTTTTTAATTTTCGATTTAAAGCTTTCGTGACTGCAGGGATTCATCTTTTTGGTTCTTTCGGTAAAGTCACGTAGAAGGGAAATAATAAAATAATACAAAAATAAAACATTATAAAATACAATTCTCACGACGTTTCAGGTGAAGACGGCTGCTTGCGTTGTGGCCGAAACGTCGTGAGAATTGTATTTTATGTTTTATTTTCATTATTTTATTATTTCCCTTCTACGTGACTTTACCGAAAGAACCAAGAAGAATTGCTTTTTAGTTAAAACGGTAAGTACATTTAAAATTGCTTTTAGTGCGAATTTATTCCGTAGATGGACAAAAAAAGCCTGTCAATAACACCCATAGAATGGAACATCAATTACATAATAAATTGCATAAATATATTAGACGCATTGTCCTGGACCCTAAACAGATGGTCAGTTTTCGGACACAAGGAAAATATATCATGATCACAAATATAACATTCAGATGTTGATGAATCATATGCGGTGTTTTCATCTCAAACATAGGGTTTTAACACGCTTGAAGTACAGCTGCGGGCTGTACATCAGGAGTGGAATAATTTCCCATGACAGCGGAAAAACCATTGTAAAAGCTCTGGCCGTTACGGTAATTCACCGCGGGGGTGTACGTTTCCGTAGCAACCCACACTTACATCAGGGCCCGACGAGTGAGCCATTCAGCTTGGACATTAAGCCCGAATAACAACAAAATGATAATAATGACAAGACACTGGCCGTATTTACTCAATGCAAGGTGAAGTGTGAGGGTTTTTTTAGGTAAAGTGAAAAAAAATAGGTGCATTCCTACTCAAAATAAGCATCGAGGCAGTGATCATATCTTGTTTACAGCACCGAGACAGGAACATAAATTCCACATTCCTATGGCAGGGAGAGTCTATCCATAAAACAACCTCTGTTGAACCCCCCCACAAAAGTAGTACTTACGGTACTTTATCAACCCCCAAGAGCTGATGGGCTGAGTTAACCCCCAATCGCGATTTGAACTTCCAAGATTTTAATTGCGAATTGCTCGCCCTTAGAACAAGTACCGAATTGTTAATTCTTAACAAGTTTAAAATAATGTTTCACAATAGTAATTTTTTTAAAAGTGATGACTGAAAATGGAATAACATGCATTTCATCTTCAAACTCTAAAGCATAAAAGGGGTTTGAACTCCTCTTCGTGAAGGTTTTTTGTTGTTGCTTGTGGTGAAAAATAAGTTAGTGGTAAAGACAGGATGCTCGTGTTCGTGACCCACAGCATGCTTCCCCTCATGAATAAACATCGCATGCACCCTGGCATTTCCCACATCTGCTACATAAAACACAGGCCCTCCTATTTTGTTATCAGGAAGTGAGATTTCGTGAGATTATTCTAATATTCCCATGCAAAACGTAAGAGCTTCGCCAAGTTTTGCTTTAAAATGTAAATGTACGCTTTGCTGTAAAGTAAGCACTTACCAAATGGGGACCACATATTAACCGTGTGTTTAACCTTGGGCCAAATGAATTACATTTAGTATTTTAAGTATTCTAATACAAACTAGACATTTAAAATGTTCAGTTCACATTAATATTCATTAAAATATGGATTAGGCTGTTGCGGTTTTTTTTTCAAGATATAAATCTAATACCAAAATGTAAGTTTAAATGAGATGTAATTTCACGGGTTATATGTGTGTATCCTTGAATGTAGATAGAGCGATGAAAATCAGCGAGATGGAATGTGACATCGCAGCACCATGACAGCGGTGGCAGTGGGGAAACCTTCATCCAGCAGTGGACTGATAATGACTACTGGATGGTGCATGTATGCACAGTGCCACGTGTACCAGCACATTGTCTTTTACAAAATGTGAAAATAACCCCCCTTTGCATTACAACCAGGTCCACTCGAAAATAGGGAATCAAAATAACTCCCCCCTCCCCAACATCTTTCCGATTTCAAATGCGTACTAATATGGCAACTGCGATGTATTCACCAGATCCATCTGCCAATACGTGTCACTCAAACATGAATCATTAACCAGGAACAACAACTCTCGCGAACACAGAGCTTCTATACGCGTGGGCCTACTTGGTACACGGCTCTTTCTGTACCATCGCGTACAGTGCAATAGCGACACAATCTGCACAAACGTGGAAAGAGATTAAAATCTCTTAGCGTGCCTTCATAAGACCACATTGGCGTAGTGTATGTTTCTGTGCCATTGTACTGTACTGCCTGTAACCTTGGTTTTTATTTTTAAAAATGGGTATTGAAAAAAGTGTTTCAGGAGGTATTCCGCAAATTAAGCTTACCATTATAGTGTCTCGTGTGTGATTGTACTTATTTGTGCAGGAAAGCTACACTGAGCCCGCAGACTCTATTTGCAGAGGGTCCTGCATTGGCATATTTGGCCAACGCCAATTTAATTGTATGTTTATACCTAAGTGGAGGAAGCCAGAGCACCTGAAGGAAACCCATGCATCACAGGGGGAGAACATACAAACTACAAACAGACGCAATGGGGTCATCACTATGCCTTACCGCATGGAGGACCACTGGTTCACTGGTCCTCCATGTGGTGGAGGACCACTGGTCCTCCATGTAGTAAGGCATGGTGATGACCACTGGTCCTCCATGTGGTATGGCATAGTGATGACCACTGGTCCTCCATGTGGTATGGCATAGTGATGACCACTGGTCCTCCATGTGGTATGGCATAGTGATGACCACTGGTCCTCCATGTGGTAAGGCATAGTGATGACCACTGGTCCTCCATGTGGTAAGGCATAGTGATGACCACTGGTCCTCCATGTGGTAAGGCATAGTGATGACCACTGGTCCTCCATGTGGTATGGCATAGTGATAACCACTGGTCCTCCATGTGGTATGGCATAGTGATGACCACTGGTCCTCCATGTGGTAAGGCATAGTGATGACCACTGGTCCTCCATGTGGTATGGCATAGTGATGACCACTGGTCCTCCATGTGGTATGGCATGGTGATGACCAATGGTCCTCCATGTGGTATGGCATAGTGATGACCACTGATCCTCCATGTGGTAAGGCATGGTGATGACCGCTGTTCCTCCATGTGGTATGGCATAGTGATGACCACTGGTCCTCCATGTGGTATGGCATAGTGATGACCACGGGTCCACTGGTCCTCCATGCGGTAAGGCATAGTGATGACCACTGGTCCTCCATGTGGTATGGCATAGTGATGACCACTGGTCCACTGGTCCTCCATGCGGTAAGGCATAGTGATGACCACTGGTCCTCCATGTGGTAAGGCATAGTGATGACCACTGGTCCACTGGTCCTCCATATGGTAAGGCATGGTGATGACCACTGGTCCTCCATGCGGTATGGCATAGTGATGACCACTGGTCCTCCATGCGGTATGGCATAGTGATGACCACTGGTCCTCCATGCGGTATGGCATAGTGATGACCACTGGTCCTCCATGTGGTAAGGCATAGTGATGACCACTGGTCCTCCATGTGGTATGGCATAGTGATGACCACTGGTCCTCCATGTGGTATGGCATAGTGATGACTACTGGTCCTCCATGTGGTAAGGCATAGTGATGACCACTGGTCCTCCATGTGGTAAGGCATAGTGATGACCACTGGTCCTCCATGTGGTAAGGCATAGTGATGACCACTGCTCCTCCATGCGGTATGGCATAGTGATGACTACTGGTCCTCCATGTGGTAAGGCATAGTGATGACCACTGGTCTACTGGTCCTCCATACGGTAAGACATGGTGATGACCACTGGTCCTCCATGTGGTAAGGCATGGTGATGACCACTGGTCCTCCATGTGGTATGGCATAGTGATGACCACTGGTCCTCCATGTGGTATGGCATAGTGATGACCACTGGTCCTCCATGTGGTATGGCATAGTGATGACCACTGGTCCTCCATGTGGTAAGGCATAGTGATGACTACTGGTCCTCCATGTGGTATGGCATAGTGATGACCACTGCTCTTCCATGCGGTATGGCATAGTGATGACTACTGGTCCTCCATGCGGTATGGCATAGTGATGACCACTGGTCCTCCATGTGGTAAGGCATAGTGATGACCACTGCTCCTCCATGCGGTATGGCATAGTGATGACTACTGGTCCTCCATGTGGTATGGCATAGTGATGACCACTGGTCCTCCATGTGGTAAGGCATGGTGATGACCACTGGTCCTCCATGTGGTAAGACATAGTGATGACCACTGGTCCTCCATGTGGTAAGACATAGTGATGACCACTGGTCCTCCATGTGGTAAGACATAGTGATGACTACTGGTCCTCCATGTGGTATGGCATAGTGATGACCACTGGTCCTCAATGCGGTATGGCATAGTGATGACCACTGGTCTACTGGTCCTCCATACGGTAAGACATAGTGATGACCACTGGTCCTCCATGTGGTAAGGCATGGTGATGACCACTGGTCCTCCATGCGGTATGGCATAGTGATGACTACTGGCCCTCCATGTGGTATGGCATAGTGATGACCACTGCGTCTCTGCTGTCCCGTTAGTGTAGCTCTGTTGTGTTTTTTAAATATGAAAATGTGCACCATTGACATTTAGCATTGTAAATATATAAATATGACTCCTAGGGTTGCCATCTGTGATATACAAACAAAAACCAGGACATATCATGGGACAAATAAAATCTCGCAACACCAGAAGAGGGAAGAACTACATGGGAAAGAATTTTCTTAAGTGGTGTATTAACATGCAACTGACAAAAAACTGGACTTTTAATGTCATGGTAAGACTTGCAGATTTCCCAGGACATCTATCTCAACTCAAGATAGATGGGAACCCGAATGACTTACAGAGAAAAGCAGAAGGAAAGAAGGGTCAACAGACGATGTTCCGTAACTGCTTCGTGGCCTATGCCAGGATGGTGAACTTAATTATTTCTGGGCAGAGCAAAGAGGCAAGTGGTTTCTATGTGTAAACATCCTGACACTGGCCATGCATAGGCATGCAAACATTCTACAAAATAAGGCCAATGGAAATGAATTGGGTGAAGCTTTTAGAAAATTCTAGCCTCTCTCAGCCCCAACAAGCGGAATGGTACCGTTGCAGCTGTGTTTAGATAGGGCACACCAACTAAATGCTGCCTTCTTACCACGAAGTCCAGTATTTTCAGTGGCACTGAGTGCTGCCTATGTGGGGAACAAATCAATGTGCGTATAAAATAACACTTTCTCCCAAAAAATATCAACTTCGGACCAAATTATATAGCAGGCTCTATTTGCGGGTAAATTGAGATCTACGGATGAAATGTGCCTTAAAAATGTGAGTGTTTACTATTTGTAAATATCACAATTTTACAAGCATTTTATGAATCGATGGCATTGCCCGTTATATGACTACCGATTATTTTCAAGTGCATCACACGAGAATGTTCAGTTGGAACTTGCAAAAATGGTTAAAGGGTCCATCATGGGAAGGAAAGTGCTTTTGGAATGAAAACAAAATTCTAACTTTTAAAATAAAATATTTGCTTTGTTGCGTCCTGAATATGCATCTGGCATTTTGCTGTTCGCCTTGGCAGGTATTCTTATGTGTAGCAAGCGGTTTTACTTACTCACATCCTGTGTCGAAATACTGCCAGGAAACATGCCTGAATGCAGGCACCCTTTCTGCTTATATGCAAATATTTATCCCATTTAGTATGAAAACAAAAATTCCATTTGCCGAGAAGGGCTGGAGTGATGGATACAGGGGGGGGGGGGGTCAATGTGGCTAAAAGGAATGAAAAATAAAAGATGTGGATTTATTTATTGCAGGGTATACCAATGTGCTGACATCTAACAAACGCTTATTGTGTTTGAGATAATTTGCATATGTGCCCACAATTCTAATCTCTTGGCTTTTGAGGTGTACTAGGGCACGGTGGGGAATGGTGTGCGCACTTGCATACAGGAACTGGAAATGATCCGCAGGATCTTTTAAACAAAGAACATACTGTAAAGGGAAATAAATCCACGCGTAAAAATATTTATGAATATTTTTCATTGTGCAATAAATACAACTGTTGTAAGTAAAAAAAACGTAGGTAGAGGGTGTGCCTGATTCTCATTTGTCGACACAGGGCCTGTTTTTACATACTCTTGAAGACAGGAGCTGACAGATACGCACAGCAAGCATACCCACAAAAAATAGTGCATCCCTCAGCTCCTATACCAACCTCAATGTTAGAGGGCTTCGATACCGCTATCTTTAAGGAGTGTAGGCGCTATTTTTCACAAAACAGATGCTGTCACCAGTTTGTCATGCTCATATAAACAGGCTGACAGTATGTGGGTTTTTGGAAAACCCCAATATGCAGGAACTGCATGCAGGGCCACCCTATTATTCAAACATTACACCCCGTGTGCTGGTAGGAGATGTTGTCTCGTCAGTGTTTCTAGGAAAAAGAATATGCTGTGCATGGTTCACTTACACTGCTTTGAAAACACAGCACCACCTGTACTCAGAAATTGAATGTTTTGATATAAACTATATTATTTATAATTGCATAACAAGTTAGACAGACGTGATGTGATATAATGCGTCTGAGGATTTTTTTAAAATGGCATGCAATAACTTTAATGTTCGAAACCAAGCACATTTGAGTTCGTAAAAAGGTAACCCTACAGTGATAATAAAGCAACCTGTGATGTATGTTGAGCTTTTTCACCGTACGTAGTCAACCGCGCTAATTGGAAGTGATGGTCATGTGCAACGACTGTAAATACAAAGCCATAATTTGTCTGCGAACTACTGTGGTGGTCAGTGATTAGGGGACTGTGCTCCAAACTTCTGTTACCTGAGTTGCATTTCGGGCCATGGCTAATATCGGTCAAGAGTGCTATCTAAACCAGTCTGGTGCCCCTTGCTACCAAACCGCATTATTCGGCATGGTGAAGTATGGCATATAATCCTCTCAATGCTCCTCCACGACTTATGCGGGATGGAGAGGCCTTCATCCATCAATGTATTGACAATGAGCTATAAAACACACCGTTATGGTCCATGTAAATACAACTTGTACGTGTTTCTCTCTGTGGATGTATTCATTCAGATGTCAAGGTTTTCTCTAAAGTGTCTACCATCTAAACAAAGAGTTTAGCAACAAAAATAATTTTGAAAAATATTTCTCTAAATCAGAGCCACACAGTTGCTAAATGTGGACTCTTAAAAATGCCAGTCGGTCGAAAGAGAAAAAAACAGCGGTGGGAGTACGCTCCACTCCATGAAGGGAAGCTGAGAAGCTGTGCAAAGGTTATGGCAACACAATGGAAGGATTTGTAAATGTAAGAGAAACCTGATCTGAATGAGCAAACAGTGGGCAGACACAAGAGTGCGTTTTGGGTCTGAAGCTAAGGGTCCTCTGCAGTTGCCATGCATGCGCACAAGTAACAACTGTGCAAGTGAATAATAAAACTGAGGGAAGCGGAGAGGGGGGGGGGATGTTTTTCAGTGGCAGGGTGTTGGGGGAGGAAAGGGGAGCTGAGAGTGGGAGGAGAGTCGGAGAAAAGGGGGGGGGTGCTCAGGAGGGTGCAGGGGGGCATAACCTTGCAAGCCTAAGTGCGTGCTACAGTCTGCTATGGGGGCACTTTAATGAATGATTGAACGATAGCTTGCTTGGGAGCGATCAATGTTCACTATGTTAGAGACTTGGGAGTCAAAAATTTGTATTTGGATGGAGTACTGTAGTTGCAACTGAGCTGCATATACAAAATAACAGCTGCGATATATTAGTTTATTTTTCCCTGCTTGATCAACATAATAGCTGAAAGGCCCTTGAGAAACGCTGTAACATACATCATATTTTTGTTAATATAAACAACATAGAACTCCTGAAATGTTTGCCTTTAAAATAATGTTTGTTTTGCATTCGTCTGCAGCCCAGTGTGTCACCAGGGACTGTCTTGATAATATTTTACAATGGGAAAAGTTTTCCCGACGATGTGTAGTAATCATATTTAAAAGTAACGTCAACACAAAAATGTTCACTGTAAATAAATTGAACTGAATGTGATCTGGTACGCATCTCTAACGAAGCAAAGATACAATATATATACACCACCGTATAAAAAAAGGAAACGAGTGCACATATGGGGAGCGGATAAAAACACAAACATCCCTGAATTGGAGAAGAGAGCCGGAAAGAACAGAAGGTTGTGATAGGATCTGTAGCCCACACCACATTCTGGACAGCCCCATATCCTTGGCTTCCTTAGCAGATGTACCAATTGCATGGCCGTTGACCATGATTGGGCTTTGGTGAAAACATAAAGGGCAGTTTTACGTGAATTGTATATTTTTTTACGACTGAAAAACAAAAGGCACCACAAATAGTGTTTATTGCTTCTTCTTCTTCTTCCTACATGCGCCTTTCAAATACTGTATCACACTGTATCCAGGATTCACAATTTAAGCTGTTTCTTACAAATGAACGACATGCCAAGATGAGACCCAACCAATACAACACAATTAAAGTGCGAATGCTCTGGAAACATTTACTATTTCCCCGTGACTGACACAGTATGGTGAGGCCTTCATCCAACTGTATTGAACATTGGCTGTAAATTATTACATTTAACACGCAATGGAAAATATACATTTCCATCTTTCGAAAAAAAAACTTGTGTCACTTTGCTGCTTTAATTTGAATACCTGCCTGAAACCACACGAAACCACATATGCCCCTCCCAAGCTGTCCTTCAGCTAACCACCTCGTTCTTGACAATGACGGATAGATCAGAGCACAGTGGAGGCTTTTATAGTGGTGGAAAATGCGCATTGCCTGCACTTGTCCTTTTCTGTGTTTACCCATGATGTGCCTTGCCAAGCAATAAACATACTGTACTGGAGCGGTTCCTATTGCCATTGGCTCTGGGAGGCCCGGATTCCTTCAAAATGCCACGCACTTCGACAAAATAGAGCTTTGTTACAAAGCGCTTTCGTGTGGAAGCCTGCAACGAACGGTCTTGCATTCACGAAGTTGTGTGTGTGGCTCTCACATACAACGGGGCATTCTAAAATTAAATCAGTTTGCCCCGAAAGGACAGAGGATGTTAAGAAAATAACATCACAAAAAATGTGGAGGGATCAAACCACCCACAGAACGAGCGGTATATATTTGGCATTCTGTATTGTTCTCGTGGTTATTTTTGGGAAACATTCAGATGTGTGGAAATTGGTAACGGCCCACGGGCGAGTTGTGACCAAAGTGTTTCGTGAAGCAGCCCCAGGATAGGATGCTGCTGTCTGTGTTCTTGTCTTGCCGGCAGCGAGCCTCTGCTATCTCTCAACAGGTTTGAAAGACACAAAAGGCGCTGCTGTCTCTTCCAGGTGCAGCCGGGGCTGGTGTGGGCAGGAGAATGTGTGTGGAGGGGTATTGTAACTCACTCGCCAGTGTTATGTTTCAATCTGCCGCAGCGTTTGAGGCAAGATTAGTGCACAGGGCTTGGGTTTCTGCGAGCTGCCACGGCATGCCATTGTCCTATCCCTCCTACACGCTCTAATCTTCATTACGGCCTCCTTACACACAACGCTTCGAAGCCTAAGTCACTTTTAAGCAGAGGCCGCCAACACTGCTTGAAGCCTCGGCAGCCACAAGAGTCTTTTTGTGCATTTTCAGTCGGGAAAAGAAAATCCGTCCATTTTGTGCCTCGCCATTGAGCCACGATTGAAAGCCAAGTTTAATTTCCCCACTACTTGAATGAGGCCACCTCGGAGCTGAGCGCTGATCTGATTAAATGTTAGGGTTTTCCCACAGACTGTAAGAAAGTTTTTTTAAACGATATCTCCCTGGTTGATATAGAGAAAGAAGTACTTTTAAAAATACATGTAAACGAAACTTGTTATAAATATTTGAAATAAATTCGTTGCGAGGGTTTATTATCTTTTTTTACACAGCAAAAAAAAACGTTTGTTTTCTTTCAAATGTAAGTTAAACGCACCGAGGTAAAACATATATAAGATTGACAATTATAAAGTATTATAGTGTTCATCGTTCTTTTAACTGGAGTTTAAAAAGCTTTATTGGAACTTTTAATCTTTGTGGGGTGGGGGAAAAAATAGAAAAAAATGTGCGTATCAATCAATCCATATAGAAGAATGTTGGGTAATTATCATAAATCTTTCAAAAACACTTTCCCACAGTGGCAGCTCACTGAACATATAATGCATCATTAATTCTTTAAAGATAAAAAGGTCCCCCAATGGGGAAGGCGCGTGAGGTCACACAGAAAGGGCACGATTGAAACGTACAAGAACAAAAGTACACACATTTACACTGTGCCAATGTCTCTGTACGTTAATGACAACCATCATCAAGGAAGGGCCCTTCTATTTTGCCCTGAATAAAAATGGCAGTTTTCCATGGGGATTCTCAGCCTCCCCGTACCTCTCTAATCAGGATTTTTTTTTCTCTCTCTCTCTCTGCATCTGAATAACGTTTAAAACCCGAGTAGGACCTTTTCACTCACTGTGTTCTGCGTTGCGAGCCCATTGTGCGTGCCTTTGTGGCGACTGAGGTATCGCACTTTGACCCTATTAAACAGGAGGCAGCGGATATGGAAAGGGATGCGGCGTTCCTTCAAGTAACTCTCGTGCAGTGAAACACGCTCTTGCGAGACATTCGGTTCAGGGCACACCCAACAATGCACAAAAGGCACATAACGCCAGCACAAAACACGGTGCTTTGCAATGCGGGTGTACCATAATTAGAAAATGGGTTTGAAGGGTGAAGCCAATCGGTGACTGAGCGTGGGAAGATTTTAACTTGGCTGATTACCATGCATAACTGGACAATGCCTTTTAGATGTTTTGGTTTCGATTAGACGAGTGCACAAGCCCGGTACTTTCTGTACATAAAATGCATTACGCGCGCGCGTGTGTCTGTGTGGAGTTCACATTTTGGTTTTGTTTACCATTACTGCTTTAACGCTCGAAGAAAAAAAAAACCTTATCAGAAATGTACATTTAAAAAGTACATCTTGTAGCGCAATGTATCACCCTGTATGTCTGTCTGCATCACTGACATTTATAATCGTTACCGAGATACTTTACTCATTTGTCTCTCGGGTAAGCATGCGGGTATGTGATGTCTGTCCACCCATGCAGAATGCCTGTTTATGCCATTATGCATTCATTCACTCACTAGGCACTGCAAACATCGTGTACCAGTATTTATAATAACACTATAGAGCAACGCTATAAAGGATGCCCTTCACAGCAGCACAGCATGAGTAACTTGTAACTAGAGCCTCAAAATAGCCTGATGATAGCCCACAGTAATTGTGTGCCATTGATGTGATAGGTGGTTGCTGGAAAGAAAGGTGGTTTGTCCAGAAATGAAGAAAAAAAGTGGCCTTTATTCGACATGGAGTCGTACAAGAGCCTCTTGGAAGACTTGCCAAGACTTAATTGACAAGATCTCAGGTTCCTCTGATTTTCAAGATGATTTTTGCTCTTTTATCGAGGGAGTTGGCTGCAGAAGTCCTAAAATGTAAGGAGTGTAATTTTTATGCCGAAAATATAATCAGTCTTTTCAATTTGTAATTGGCAATGAGCGCACAATTAGAAATGCGGCTTACTTGGATCAGATTTAACAGTCGTAAGTTCCAAGATATGTAGATATTTACGATTCTGATCTTGAACATTCAGCTAATATGAAATGTTATCACAGATGTTTTTTAAAATATAAAGTTCATAGCAGTAGATGCTCTGCTCTTAACTCCCTCGTGATGGTAATTAAAAAAACATCGAATAAAATTCACTACATTTTAAAAGGACTTTCCAGCACTAAAATACGCAGTGGCCATTGTAGGGTAAGTAAAATTTATCCTACTTTCAACAAAAAACACTTTATGATGAAAAGTCTAGTTTTAAAATGTCAGGTCTGTATGGACCCCAGACCACCCTGCAGTTGAAAAGGTTTAGGAAGGTCTCCACATGACAGTTCATTAAAATACGCATGACTGCAGAATACTTCTGTAAGATCAACCTTTATGTTCCTGGCCAGAGGGAGTTCTTATACATTACCGTATATATGCCTGCTTCCTTCAGTCGCCGAGTCTACTGTGTTCTGTAATTTTCTGTACTTAATTTCACCTCATATTTGGGCACTAGAAATTCTGCCTTGATTTAATGGTTACCTCACTGGAGTTGCAATCCAGAGGTCACCCGTTCAACCCTATCTCCTGGAGTGGCAGTTGAATCAATGGAAACGTTTATTCAATCCCTCCACCTCTATCCACCCAATAATATAAATGGGTACACTCAATTTATTCTAGATTTGAAGCTTTCGTGACTGCAAGGATTCATACTCTTAGGTTTTTTTCGGTAAAGTCACGTAGGTAAAAATAAAAATAATAGAAAAAAATTATTGAAATAATAGAAATAAAAATAAAATATTTTATTTTTATTTTTATTATTATTTCTATTTTTATTTTTTTTACCTACGTGACTTTACCAAAAAAACCTTAGAGTACACTCAATTTAGGTGATTGGTAGATCGCATGGGGTGGGGTAAAGTGTGAGTACTCCGAACTATTCCAAAATGTCTGGCCAGTGTGGACGAGGAGGCCAAATACTCGCTAGAGAGGCTCTCTATAACGCCCTCTAGCGGAGGCCCTCCTACCAGCAGTTGTCTAAAGATTTCGGAACTACACCTTTAACCTTTGATCACGACCTCCATGTCAAACGGTAAGGCAAATATCGGCTCATCATACCGTTCCAATGTTAAACAAACAGTTTGTAATTTTATATTCATGCTGTGCCCATGATTAAATCACCCACAATGGGCCCCAGTTCATCAGATCTTAGAAACTAAGCAGAATTGAGCCTGGAGAATGCTTGGATGGACAACCACCATGCATAAACAGGGGTCAAAGGCTACATTGTCAGCATAAGTGCAGGAAAAGCCATCGTTTGTACTGCACTTATAATCTCCCATGTCTATGCAACCAGCCTTCATCAACCTGCACTGACCAATGTGTTAAAGTACGGTCAAATAGCCCCCAAATCCTACGTGGGATTGAAGCCCTCATCCAGGAGTGGATCAACATAAAAGGACTGTACATATAGTATTAGTTTAATTTGGAAGTTTAAAGTCGATATATCTGAAGAATCCTACAGAATGTGAATGCTTATCAAATGGAATGCTTTGAGGACCTAGCAGGGTTTTTTCAGAGTTCACATTAGGCAGAGCCACCTCGGCTGTGTTTCTTGTGAGTAGTACCTCTTATCTTGACACTTTAGTTTGTGAGTGTGCAATACCATAGCCTTAGTTCTGAAGTATGGGCATTTTCGTATAATGTTAAGAGTGTACTGCTTTTATGTTGTTTTGTATAATGACGGAGCATGCGTAAATATTGCAAGGAAAATGGTGCATTCTGAAACATAACAAGCATGTCCACATGGTATAGTGTACACTTATAAAAAAAAAAGTGAAAAATTGCACCTACTTATCAAGCTCATTTGGGCTCTTTACTCAGAAAATGTGTTCGAGCAAAAATGTATTTTTGCTTTACTCCATGCTCTGCACGTCGTACATAACTCATGTTTTAACTAGAATCAGCCTCTGAAAACATAGATGGCTGTCTATGGAGAAAATAGTTTTCATATATAATTACTAACATCTCGCACATTACTAAATATGCTAATCCTGTTGTTTTTCCATTGTGCATGGAAGAATAAAGGCTGGCACCAGCGATTGTCTAACTTAAAATACCTTTGCTATCAATTCAAGCAAAAAAGCGCTGCAAACTTCACACAAAAAAAACACTTTGCTCTGACAAGTACAAAGCGTCGTGCCTAATTTTTCAAGCATGTAAGTGGAGATGGGCGGTCCTGCTGATAATGAAACTCACACCCCTCGCTTTGCCACGTAGGCCCTTCATCTTCTTTCTCTCGTGGCACATGCCATCGAGTGAGGATAATGCATGGCACCGCAACTGTGTAGGCGCTCCTTAATAGACTTCGAACACGATTCTCAATTAACGGAGCGCTTTAAACGTCGTCGACCGCCTTGCACGTCCGACTAGCTCTTATTTATTCCCCGCAGTCATTGCGAGCGTTATTTAATGTTTAAATTACAAATCTGCTCATGTGTCGCTTATTTTCATTTTATCAAGCAGCGCTTGCTCGCACGTCGCTGGCTGTAAATCTATTTTTTTGGATGAAAAGCATAGGTACCTTTGTGTTAGCTTACATAAATCTGGCTTTGCGCAATCTCCACATCTAATTTCTCCTGTATAATTGCCTTCATTTTGTCTGCATAAAGCCCCTCACTGAGTGCCCATACAGGCCCATTGTATCGTATGCACAATAGAGCATTTCTAAGCTTAACTTGTACAGAAGGTGCCTTTGTTTCAGAAGCTTTAATATCATCAATATTTCTAATTAAAATGCCGCACACTGAAATCTGCTGGCTTCTTTTCACCTGTTATCTCTTTAGCAGACAATCGCACCATTTCATCATTGTTCAACGTTTATTCATTATTAAAGCATTCGTAGATAGAATGCTTTAAATGGATGGTGCGGTGCCCATGTTAAGGAAAAAACCTCTCTTTATTGGAAATCGAACAATAATGGAACTTAACTGGGTCACAACAAATACATGCAAAATAATCATTCAGACTTCTATGATGTGCGGTAATACGCTATTTATGAATGTCAGAGTTATTCAATAAAACATATTCCTATACTGTGTTATATATTTGTGTACATTTCAATGCTCTAAATATACTGGATGTAAAGCCATTAGATAGGTGTATTACATTATTAAGCATCCCAACTATATGGCCAGTAGATGTGAAGTTTACTGACCACTTTAATGGCCAATGTGTGCGGTGATGATAGATGAGCAGCACACAGGCATGGGCTTAAACACTGTGTAGCTGGGTAGCTAGTTGTGCCATTATTCACCTTGCTAAGTATGCCACTAATGAACGTGGAGAGAAGAGAGAGGCATAGCCCTTTGTTGCATCGTCAAGCACTGCTTTGCAGTTTTTAGAGAGAAAACCCAACACCAAGGGGCTGTAAATACATGAGCATTGGATTTATTGGCAAGTCCTGCTTTTATTGCAATTCTTGGGCACATAGCACAACCCTGACTCTGAACTTTGACTTGCTACTGTGTTGCTACTTGTCGAGTTTTCAGTCAGCAATGCCACATTTTTCGTGCGGGTTTTGTGTTTTGTCGTGTAGTGTAAACTGAAGCATGCACTTGATTAGGTTGAACGTTAACAAGCAAACAAAACTCGAGTAGAAAACATTTAGTATCCTGCAAATATTTTGGACTGAAAAGATGGTCTTACAGGTTTCCATGTAAGACTGCATTCAACATGTCTGCGTATACAAGAATATGCGTCATGACCATACGAGCATAATTCTTGTAAAGAATTACACACGAGTTGAAAACTCACGGATGAATTTACTTACAAATACCGTATTTAAATAACAATATATATGCAAGTTAGATGTGATATTGACGGTTAGAAATGTAAATGTGCTTGGGCATGACAAATCACTCGAAGGAATGATGAATGGTGGTTGAAACTCACGATGAAATGCGAGCCAATGGATAGAACATGGCTGGGAGGACGTTCATTACAGAGATGGAGTGAAGAAAGAGCTCGTGTGCAGGGTCCAGATGGATTGTTGTATCACTCGGCCATGAGGAATGGTAACGACTTGGGAAGGCATTCATCCAACAGTGGATAGATCGTGGCTTAAAATGAATGCATGTACACACATTCACGGTAAACATAGAATGATTAGTGCTTACAGCCCACCTCACAATTCAATGAATAATCACAATTAGGAATTGCGATTCAATTCAATCATCTATTTTTTCCCATTTAAATGAATGTAGAGCACCTAGTGGCTGTGGGAATTGCAATACCCAATTACATATGCAAATTAAATTAAAATAACTCTTCTTACATACATGATTTGACATATGTATAGTGCGTGTGCAAGAATATATTTTACTAGATAAATTGATTTGCAGAGGTAAAACGATGCAATGTCATAGAAAGCTTAACAAAAACAAGCTACTTGACTCAGGAACAGAAGATTACATAAACTACATTTATAACTGAACACAATGTACCCTAAATATGGTAAAGGCTATCTGTAGAAATGTGTTTAAAGCACATGAGCAAGGTTGTTGTGGCATCAAGGACAGGAAGATATCCACGAAGTCTCACGTACGCAGGAAAAAATTAACCCGTAAAAACAAAGTTTTTCACTATAAATCCTTTATATGCGTGGCGGCTAGAGTCCTCTCGTCCTCTGGCTTGAGATGGCTGCCACCTATGGGTCAGATGATTGTTTGCCACCATTAAGCAATTGGTAATTAAATACAATTTATTTTTTTCCTAAAAAGTGTAAAATTTGGGAAAAAAATTTTCACGAAAATTTATTGTCACGCACGAGTCTGTGTGGAAAATGTCAGCTCGATTGGATCACGGGAAGTGGGTTAAAAAACGACCGAAAGATTTGCACGGTCGTAAGCGCGCAAGCAAGCAAGCAAGTGAACTTAATATAAAGGATTTAAAAAGATAGTTCAGACTGGATTGTATTACCAGTGAATGCAGAACCACGATTAATGTCAGGTAGGGAGGAGGCTGTTGTTGTTGGGGTGGTAGATTCTAAGGCAGTACTTCTGCGGTGGGTATTACACAGTAACCTTAGGTTCTGTCACGGGAAGTGTCCAAGCTCCATTTGTGAAGTATTGTTTGGCAGGATATCTCTCTCTGACCGACTCGGATGTATACTACATCGTTTCTTGTGTGAGTGCATTGGACCGCCATACAAAATAACTGAAATTTCTACAGACAGTGGACATGATAATAGGGTTTTCCCCTTTTTCTGGCAACAAAACAGATGTCAAGATCTTGATTTGAAGCTTTCGTGACTGCAGGAATCTATACTATTTGGTTCTTTCGGTGAAGTCACGTAGGTATCACATACATAAATCATGACGTTTCGGGTGCAACACAAGTGTCCGTCATCAGGAAGGGATCTAGATGCTCACCCCGAGCTCTCGTTACTCTGATAATGCATTGTCTTTGGGCTGTACGCCTTTTGGCGTCCTCTGGTCTAACACCGTTTGAGATGAGACTCAAAAGAAAGATGTCTCTGGTGTGGACCAATCAGTTTCAAAGACAATGCATATATTATTAGAGTATGTTTTTTGTTTGCATTCTGACCACAAGCATTGTGGTTAATGCAGACGTGATTCCTTGTAAAAGATTTCAGTTTGGTGTTTTAACATCTTAACATCTGTTTTGTTGCCAGAAAAAAGGGGAAAACCCTATTATCATATTTTGGTACTGGCAAAGGAGGTCCCATGATGTAGACAGTGGACAATTGAAAGGCAAGGTTGACGTTTTTTTTATTGTGGGTGGAGGGGGGTGGGGATGTCCATGACAGATGATTCGGTTAGCCATGCCAGGTTTTATACTGGCACTAGCTGTACTACCCGTCTTCGCCCGGGACTTGTATCTACCACGGCCGGCCGCCTTTGTCTCCCCAGTGGCGATGTTAATACGTTATAGTAGTTAAGTTACTCGTTTGAGGCAGAGTCGACCTAGGGGAGGTTCAAATAATCGTCACCGGTGGTGGCCGTGAGCGGGAATCGAACTGGGTTTGCCGGGTTGGTAGCGCAGCGTAGCGTTAAGCACTACACCCACCGCTCCTCACACACCACACACGCACAGACACACACACAGACACACACACAGACACACGCAGACACACACAGACAGAAACACACACACAGACAGCACGCTAACCACTACACTACCGCTCCCCACACACCACACACGCACACACACAGACACACACACAGACACACACACAGACACACACACACAGACACACACACACACAGGCAGCACGCTAAGCACTACACTACCGTTCCCCCTACACAACACACGCGCGCGCGTCCATAGGTACACATACACGCGCTTGCTGCAGACACACACGACTTTCAGGGTGCGTAAGGCAGTAAACGACTGAAATAATAAAGCGGCAATGCTGTGCGAGGAACGCCTTAGACCAGCAACACATTTGTGTAATGCGAGCGTAAACACACAAACACATACAAACACATACACATACATACACACATACACACAAACACATACACACAGACATACACATACACACAAACACACACATACATGCACACAAACACATACACAATACACACACACATACATGCAGACACAGACAGACACATAACACACATACATACACACACATACACACACATACATAGACACACACATACATAGACACACACATACATACACACAAACACATGCACACACGTACATACACACATACATAGAGACACGCAGACATACACATAAAGACATAAAAAAAACCCACATACATACACACACACATACACACAAACACATACATACACATACATACACACATACATAGAGACACACAGACATACACATAAACACAAACACACATACACATGACCCGGCTTCGCCCGGGACTTGGATCCACGATGCCCCGCCGCCTTTGTCTCCCCAGTGACGATGTTCACACACGACAGCAGTTACGCTTTTGAGGCTGAGTGGACCTAGGGGAGGGCCAGGTCCGTTTCAAATAATCGTCAGCGGTGGTGGGCGTGAGTTGGAATCGAACTGGGGTCGCTCAAGCAGCTTAATGACTGTTTGTACAAAGAACATATAAAGAATCGATTATAATAACCAGGCAAGAGTCCACATTATAGACTGCCAGTACACGCACTCAGCTTCATAAGCAGGCTAGAGTGTACATGATAGAGTGGCAGTACGCTCACCGAGCTTAATAAGCAGGCTACAGTGTACATGATAGACTGGCAGTACGCTCACCCAGCTTAATGAGTATTTGTACAGTGAACATTAAAGTAATCGATTGTTGGCGCGTTGGGTTTGAAAGTAATATTAATAGCACACATTGTGGTGGGGGTGTAGTGAAGAGTAGGAAAAACTTTGATGAATTTACCTCAGAGTGGCGTGGTGGGTGTCGAGGCCTAGTAGCGTGCAAAGCCTGCGGCCTCGCCTAAAATTGTCGGCTTGGAAGAGGCAGGGTACGGGTGGCGTTTCTTCCCCCCCCCCCTAGCGCTCCAACAATACTGTGTAATGGCTATTATTTAATTAAATACGGAGCTTATGAAAGTGGCGAAGGCGTGGCTAGCCGTTGGCAGGGGCAACCGCCGTCCAATGAAACTGCAGCCCTTGGCGAAGGCGTGGCTAGCCGTTGCCAGGTCCAATGAAAGCGGCGAAGGCGTGGCTAGCCGTTGCCAGGGGCAACCGCCGTCCAATGAAAGTGCGTATGGGCCAAAGTCCACACACACACACACAGACAGACAGACATGAACGATTTTATATATATAGATTATTGACAAGTAAATTGAGAGTACCAAAATACGTTCTCAGCCAAAAGCCAAGAACACCATTTGTCCTTCTCTGTTGCTCTCCATGAGACCGTTTTTTCATCTGTAGAAAAGAAAAAAATACCTGCGAGAAAAAAAGGCGGGAGCTTTTTTCATTGATATGAGCTGTAGTTCTCTTCCTTTGTTCAAATTTGAATTACTTTTTCAGCTTGCTCATGAAAGGTAGTGTATGGAATAAAATTGGTGGGAGGGGGGTGAGCTTTTGTGTTTGGCCTCAGATGAACCTGAAGTCCAAAGCATTGCAGGTCCATCTAGATTGAGGAAGAGAAGGAAAGTCCTCGTGAAATGTATTTTAATTGGGATCATCCCAGCTGGGGTTGTTTTGGTGTTTCACTATGCAGCTAGTAATAGAGCTTGCCTAATTAACCAGAAGTGCTGTTACCTTAGGTGGCACCTTTTAAGCGGGTTTATTTTCCTACACAGATTGCCCAAGTTTCACCCATTCACGGAGATGAACGACATTGCTTTATGCCAACTGAAAGATGTTTGCTGACTAAAGTTCCTTTGGCCTAATCTCAGTGGCAAATAAAGGGTTAATCAAGTGCAGGAAAAATAGGCAGAGAAGCGTATCAATATGCATGCTTGCAATTAATGGCATAACATTTTATAGGAGACGTTACATTTGATATAGGGTTGTGTGGGCTTGGGCAATGTATATATATATATTTTTATAAGTGCTAAAATGAATGTCTAAAATAAGTGCCGTGTTCTCTAGCTTAGAGATGCCCCAGAGAGCAAGAAGCACCTAAAATCAGTGCCTGCTGTCAATAAAGTTATACAAATCTGGTCTCTCTCTTACACAAACACCTATCGGATAATAAGACGCACCCGAGCTTTTGCTTGAAAATACAGGGGATATAAGTGTGTCTTATAATCCGAAGAATATGGTAAGAGTGAGCCAAAAACAGGGCAGCGGGGGTATGCAGATTAAGGACAATAAACAGCGTAGAATAATGACATCAGGGGGATATAATTGTTGCTATCTTTGTGAGAACTATGCTTATCCACAGCAATGTGGGGGGGGAGGACCAAAATCATAATTAGAATATGTATCTATACTGGAGGAATCCAATGAGCTATAAAGCTCATTTTCACGTGTCCAGTAGGGGCCGGTAAGAACGTTACAGCAACAAACAATACAAAAACATGGTGGTAAATGGCTGCAATTTTACTCCACTTATCCGTGTGACTCATGATATTTTCTGTGTGACTCCCTCTTATCCATGATGTTTTGCAGATAATAATCGGCCAAGAAAAAATGAAACATGTGTGAACAAGCGTGGATAATAGACATAATAGGTGGACGGATAATGGGAGACTTTGCGGACCCTATGTCTACTGTGTATAAAAGGGGTCTTAAATAAAATAATAGGGCCATGGATAATAGGAATTTTCCTGTATGACACCATGACCTATGAAAGTTGCACCTGATTGGCATCAATGTATGGAGTCGTTCTATAGTAATTGAACGGACGTAAATGATGACAATGTAATTTAACACTCATATAATATGTCCCTCAATTATTTTGAAAAAAAAACGCAGGCTTACTTGCTCTTATTGACATCAAAGAACCAATCGGAATGAGACTGAGCAGCCACTTGAAATAATAATGGTGTATATGCTGATAAGACAAAAATGTGTTTTAAAGATAATGTTCTCAACCCATTGATCCCCCTTATAGAAACCCATGCATATGTGGTTTTCCCCATGTACAACAATATGTGATATGGATACTGTCGTGGTGTGATGGTTAGCAGACTGGTCTTATAATGCAGAGGTCACCGGTTCGATCCACCAGAGCAGCAGCTGAAATAAGTCAAGTACATTTTATTTTTGCTTAAACACGTGTCACCTTTGTGGCACAAACCTGCCACTCAAAGAGCCAGCACGGTTGACTACGTATGGTGCGAAAGAAGTTTAACGTACATACATACTGTACTTAAATATTTTAAATTATTTTTATGAGAAAATAATACATTTTCTCCAGTTGTTTGGAGCAAGTTTCTTAATTCGCCCTTCTTTGTCCACCCAGCGGCATAAATGGGTGCACCACAGTCGATCGGCTAGTTGCATGTGGCAGGGTAAAGTGTGGGTACTCACACCTTGTCTATAGACATCTCGTCGGCATAAAAGAGGAGGCGAAAATACCCTCGCGAGGGAATCTCTAGAGCTCCCTTGATTGGAGACCCTTCTGCTAGCAGTGGTGTGAGCAAGCAATTGCAGTGCTGTACTTTATTTTGAATACACTATGTAACACGATTTTTGTTCCTCGGTAGTAAGTGTTATTTTCTAATTGCTTATGCCTAAAAAGTACAGAAAATTACTATTATTCCCCACAAACTTTGCTTTTGTGACCAGGACTTTATGGGAAGGAATGACACAAATGCACACCACGTTTTCTCATTGGAAATCGGTAAATTTCTAAATATCACTGTCCTGGTCACAAAGCAAGGTTTGTGGGGAATAATAGCCATTTTCTGTACTTTTGAGGCATAAGTAATTAGGAAATAACACTACCCAGGAACAAAAAAATATATGTTTTTGTTACACAGTGATATCTATGACATTAGGCTTTTAGATTAAGGCCTCCCTACTCCATGTCAGTCATGAGTTGTTTGACCATATTTAACCACGCTGGTCTGCGCGGGTTATTGAAGGTGGGGGAGGAGGGCAGGATCAGTTCAGATATCACTAACCACTGACGTTAGCCATGGCCGGGAATCGATCTCAGATGGCCGAGTTCACAGCCCAGTCTGCTCACCGTCATGAAACCACTTCACCCTATGCAGTAAGTAATAAGGATAAAACATTTATTAAAAATCGTTGTTAATTGAATAACAATTTGACCGTAGAGTTTAAAAGATAAACTCACTATGGTTTTACACACAAGTGATATTAAACTCATGCTTGTGTTGTGATCGAAACCTCGTGGTTTGTTTTTTTATTTTATTTGTATTACTGAAAGGACCAGGATAAGTCTACATTATAGACTGGCAGTGCGCTCACTCAGTTTAATAACCACTGCTACAATTTACATTATAGACTGCCAGTACACTCACTCCGATTAAGAACCAGGCTACAGCGACATTAGTGTTTTTTGGTTTTTATAATTTTATTTGTATTTACTTTATTTTTTATTATTTTTTTTCTATCTACGTGATTTACCAAAAGAACCAAAGAATATACTGTTCATGATTATTGAGGGGGGCTGTTCGATGTGGAGTGACGTCAGCTGCTCATGATTATTAAGGAGTGTCTCGGCCTCGCTGTGCGCTGCGTTGCACCACTATCCGAGTAGTTAACCTCGCATTCAATAAACCTTCAGAGCCAGGGTGAACATCCGACTCCAACGTATTTAATGAATTGAACGAGGTAAAACTGATGGAAAAACACAGCACAAAATACAGCATCTGTTGGTACTTGCAATATCAATACAATGAATGAACATTGCAGCATCGTAACATTGTCTTCGATAACATGAAACTCAACAATAGGTCCTGGATGGACCAGGCACCTATATTAGCACTGAATATCTATACAAGAAAATAAGCTACTGTGCTAAATAAGGTCACTTCGTGTAATCACTATACTGCAGCCTAAATGTACAGCGCTGCACATAACACTGAACTGTAGATGAGATACTTCTTCATCCTTGCTCTCAAGATCGCATTAAAGTTAAATGGGTACAAGTCTGGCTCGGCTTATCCAACTACAAGTAACATTCACAATAATGCAAATGGCAGGCTTCGTTGTTAACTAGGCCTCATTTATCGTAACAATTTAACAGCATTATAAAGGCATTTACAGCATTATAACGGCATTCCAGTATTATAAGAACATAAACGAATTCACAGACAATGCTTCTGAAAGTCCCACAATGAATAGATGCACCTGTCTTCATTGAGACGCTATTTGTGCCTCTATTTTGTACTCTGTGTAATGGCTGACACCCTGCCTCATGGCTTAGAGAATCTTAAATCGTAACTTCCTGGTCACGTGACCAAACTCAACACCACATCATGAATCATGAAGTTCCTGTGTAATCAACACCCCCATACCTGCCATGGGGCAGAACAAGGGGGGAGGGTGCTCCATGTGGAGTGACGTCACCTGCTCATGATTATTAATGAGGGGGGCTGGTCGACGTGGAGTGACGTCATGCGTGGGACACACTGAAAATCTTGGTTCATTATAGTAGTAAATGTCAATAATTGCTGAACGTTTCAGCTGCAAAACAGCCTGGAGGTTTGGCTTTGCAGTCAGGTATTTCAATGCTCAGATTAATATATAATGCTTTAGGAAGATTAGTTTGAATGCTTAATTATTATTTTATTCTCCAGCGTGGTTTTTTTCTCTACCTTGCATCACATTTATAGTAATTAATAATTCAAATGGTAATGAGTTGCGGACGTAAATATTGTCCTGTGATATTTAGCATTCACATTTGTTCCTGCAATGTCAACCCTATTGTGTCAACCTCGTGGTAATTTACTCGTTTTTTAAATGAAATTATTTTAAGTATTAGACACATTTATAGATCACGATCTTTTCTCGACATTCAGCATAAGAAGCGCACGAGGTTATTGTTACTATAAATTATAACGATACACAGTGGTCTGAAAAGAAATCGGTGTGCGCTGCCGCGAAATAAGTTTGGCTGATAAAATAATTACGAATGCAAAATGATTATTGTTGGCCATACTGATGTTAATTGTCTCATCCTGGGAAGTGTTGCAAATGATCTAATTTGCAATTTAGTGCATTGTGAATAAATGAGACTTCTTTACACGGTCCCATCACACAATCAGGAAACCTTGATAATTCAGTGGCTGCATGAAGGTTTTTTTTAGCTCCAATTTATTATCTTGATTGCAACGGCAGTTGGGATATGAGAGTAATAAGAATGAAACTAGCTAACTGTAGCAGCGTTATATCCTATACAATTCTGAGCATTAGCAAATCACATGTGCACGGTGCTTTCTCTCAAATGACAGCTTTTCATTTCACATATAATGGACAGCTGGAGAGTTGTCCACGAGGTGACACGCGCCACACTGTGAAAATAATGCGTGCAAAGGTAATTTAAAATACAGGGTATTGTACTTAGATGGTAGGTTGCACGGTAGAACTAATTAATATAAAGCAGCACTCTGGGTCTAGTGTCAACATAAATTATTCAGTTTTTGCTTTAAAAAAGGTGGCAATGTCCACATTTCGTCCAACGAAAAGGTGTGTTTATAGACACCTGCTTAATGGGCTATAATGTAACTAACTTCAATTGCAGTAAGTCTTAACGTTTATTAGCCTAAAAATAAACATATCTTAAGGAATGGAAAACATGCATGCATGCTATATTACAGTTGTGGCCTGAATATGTAAATTCTTGCTTTAGCCCGTAGAAATATTTAAATTGTATGTCAACGGTATAGGCTACCATTGGTATAAACAACGATCATCTCGTTTCGACATCAAAATTGACACGTTCTTCCTGACATATTTTCAGCTATAAATTTGTACCGTGCAGATGCGATGAAGTGCCATGCGCATTTACGTGAAATGAGATGCAAACAGGAATGTAGGATTTGCACTTTTCATGATAACATTTTTCCTTATTTTCTTTGGGTCTTTCGGTAAAGCCACGTAGATAGAAAAGATTTAAAATATATATATAAAAAAATATTGTGATATTTTTAGAATATGATATTTTATAATATGGCTTTACCGAAAGACCCAAAGCATATGAATTCCTGCAGTCGCGAAAGCTTTAAGTCAAGATTATTTTGATCATAGATTTTAATTTTTTCATCCCAATTGTACCAAAACCAGGAGACAGAATTTTCGTGTTTTTTGAGCTACAAATAATCTTCCCTAAATGAGGCATGCTGGAGAAGCAGCACCAGCTTCCATAGCTAAGATGCATATCCCGCTGCCAACATCCGGCCAAACGAAACTGGGTCCTCCTTACGACTTATTTTCATTACGTGCATCAGTCTCATATTTCTTACAAATTTTCTGATAAACAACTCTCGAATACAGTATTTATGACGATAGCCCGAAACAAAATTGAATCTGTATTAAATGCGCAAGATAGAATTCGAGCGTTAGCATCATTAGAAATGAGCGTGATGCAACAAAAGTGGGTTGTTAGCCTATTTTGCACAGGGTGTTATGATTTATTCCAGCCTGCCTCCACCCCTGACGATTCGGTGATCAGTCGCGATTCAGGGCTACGATTTTATTATTTTTCATCTCGTTTCCCTACCTCGTTTGAATTGGTTACCATGTTTTTATGCATCGTTTTGTTGAGATAATGTATACTCGCTTGCTGCATTTTCTGAAATGTAACATGGGCAGATAAGTTATTTGCAATTTAGTTTATTCATACACATAAATTCTCAAGTATACAATCTGATTCATGTATCGGAGCCTGAAGAATCTAGATTAATGTATGAGTTGATGCATTATTATGGCCCTACTGTGTGGATTCTTTATAACATACCCACCTCACTTTGTTTACAGGTTGTGTCTGTTGCCAACAAGTCAATGGATGATGTGCATGCCATATGACAATACGTTTACAGCCCCTTGTCAATCCACTGCTGGATGAATGCCTCCCCATGCCATGTCAACCATGGGGCTGTTCGACCGCACTGTAACACAGTTAGTGGTCAGTGTGGGTTGGTAAAGGGGGAAGGGGTATGGCCGGTTCAGACACCAAAGTGCGCTAACCACTGCACCACCTTGATTCTTACACGGCCATTTGGTGGCCAGCTGGTTTAGAGGTCAGAGTGCGGAGCTGAGATCCTAGGTTTAATTCCAGGCATCTGCCCCTGATGAAACTGGGTCTCCAAGTATAGTTAGTTGATGTTCTCTAATGAGCCACAAATGAATACGCAAAAAATGCTATCACGTTAAAATTCGCTGTTGCATTTAATTTGTATGAATTCCATCTCTGAGAGTTCCAAATGTGTTTTTTTTCTCGAGCAATTGTGATATTTCCGACTACGGACCACACTAGCTTGGGGTGATGAGCTGCCCCTGTGAGAGTTCCGAATGTATTTTTCCTCTCAGCATATGACACTAATAGCATAATTGGAAGAGAAATTTAGGGGTAAAGGTGCAGCCCTGTAATGTATGACTCATGGCACTGCTGGTAAAAGGGCTTCCACTAGACACATAACACCCATCAACTAGAGGGTATTTTGACCTAAAGTTGCATAGAAAAATGCATTATTATACCCTGACCGTTATGACCTAATTCAGATATACAATGCTCACAGTCTCTGTGCACTGCTTTGTAATGCCATAAATGATCCATGGCTAGAAATTACGCAACATGCTTGGATTGACAACAACGCAACTGATGCACTGCGTTAGTAATGTGGGCAGAGTTGGCTGGAAAAAAATAAACGCGTTGGCACCGTTGCCAAGCCTAGATGCATCACCGCGGCACCTGTACGAGCAGGCTGTCAATTAATATCACATCGTGTCTTCTTTGAGCCAACGTTAAATCATTTGCTCAACCGATATTGACACCCGCATTGTTAAGTACACAATGCAATAATGATTGTTTTTCAGCCACACACAAATGGAAATGCGGTCGTGGCACGGACAAAGTACATGCTGGAGAGCGTGGAAAAATTGCAGTCCCCTTACGGCGAGAGTAATGAGAAAGATTTATGCAGGGCAGGAGCAATCTTATTAGTGGAGTGAATGCTAATAGCGCTTGTGCGTCGCCAGGAAGTCGGCAAGGATTATTGTGGGTTTTCCTCCCCATGGCAACGCTAGAGGAATGACGTCACAATGTCGTCACAGCGAGCTGCGAGGTTGCTGCAGAGTTTGCATGCACTTTGTTGCCAGGTTCCCGTAAATCCTTTGTACTGAATAAAACCAATATGTACTCATGTAGGGGTTTCTATCTTCACATCTATATGGAATGTAGCCCCCCCCCCTTTTTATATAAACGTATTGAGCGACGAGTGTGAGTTGTGCAGAACCTGTTATTTTTGGTGGACATTTCACGTCTCATTTTGGCTCTAATTTACAACAATTGATGTAAGAGCTTCTTGCAGTAAGTTTAACCACTTAGTGTGCGATACAGAAAGCCTTCCTTGCAGTTCATCCATGCTTTCGTAAAGTGAAAATTGATCCAACCCATTAACTTTTTTGCCTCCAAGCATCACACGCATTGAGAACAACGGATGGCATTACAAGCAGTGCACAATACATAATTGTGGACATTAGAGAGACGATATCTGAATTGTGTCATTTAAGTCGGGGCATAACATTTCGTCGATAAATGTGAAGGTTTATTTTTTTTCTCCCTCGCAATTTTACACATTTATAATGCATTTCTTGGCTTTAAATTTACAATAATTGACACAGGAGCATCATGCTGTATTTTCACCTCTCAGTGGTGACACAGCAAGCCTTACTTGCTCTTGTAAAGTTAAATTGTGAAATTGATCCACCCATTCATTTTGCGGCCTTCACAGTTTATGCCACTGTACGCAGTATTCGTAGCGAGTACAATATTGCAGCGGTTCAATGATTGTTTTTCAAAAAACATTAAAAGCTATAATTACAAGTAAGTAACGTTTGATCCATTTTCCCATGAGCATTGATTGCATTAGTTGAGTGTATACATATGAATTGTGATCCCTCCCCACCCCCATCCCATACCCATCTCCCTCCACAAATTCCATTAGTTTAAGTTTTTCCCCTCTCCTGGTCATAAATAGTTATCGTTAATAGGACGTGACTTGACGTGGATGTGACGAATCAGGCGTTGGGACACGGTTGACTGTAAACTTTCCCGCTCTGTTTATTTATTTAAGCAAGTAAAACATATTTTTGTGCTTAACTGCCGGAAAAGCGTTTTCCATAAATAATTTGCCATTTCAGATAGGTTGTCACTGTGTGTCGATTGCAGGGTGCTCAGATTGGACACTGAGGCATGCAGGTCCTGACAGGAAAACGTCGACCGTATGTTATCTACTTTCATGTCAATCCTTCAGCCTGTGAAGGTGAAGGTTAGGGCAAGGTCATGTGGCCACTGTACTACAGCTCACTGCGGGGAAGCTGTTTCTGCATGGAGTCCTTGAGAAGCTATTGACTGAGCACAGGCTAATGGGTTTGGTCTGCCCGAGTGTTTTCACAGGGGAGGGCACTGCGGTTAGCTGAGTTCATCCCAGAAGAGGAATTTCATCGTTGCCATGTGCACCACCCATGATGGATTAACAAAAAAAGTCTAAACGAAATCCCCGATAGAATATGTTAACGTAAAATCGGGCTTTATCTGTGAAGTATAAATAATGTTGCTGGATCAGTGAATATGGATTAAAAAACATTATAGCATAAGTTATTGGTTGGCTAAAATAATGCTTCTATGGACTGATACTAGAGCATTGACTTTTTGCCATTTTTATGTTTTGTCAATTACTCATTATATCTGTAGACAACCTACACTGACCAGTGTGGTGAAGTATGGACAAATATCCCTCACGACCCACAAGGCATCGGGGGGGGGGGGGGGCTCATCCAGCAGTGGATTAACAAATGGGCTGTACATGTCGGTATGGTGATACCAATATAAATCACTGTGTGTACAATCTCCCTTGTGGAAATCCGTGTGTATCTTTATTGAATTATAATTGAGTTTGTTGATGCATTTTTACAGCTCGTTTTTGAATTACTCGTTTTAGCTTGTTTTCTTGACATTTAAAATGGCACATCTGTTTTGCTTTGATATTTTACAGTTTGTACCTACGTATGCGCTTTCAAGACACTGTATATAACATTCCGTGCGTGTAATTACTGTAAGTGAGATATCATGTTCTTTGCACTTATGTGAAATTCTGGGAAATTTCATCTCATCTTCCCGTGCGAAGGTATTGTGGCATTTCTCTTAGAAAAAAAGCAGAAATAGTGACCTTAAAGCAACACCATATGTTTACCAACGCGAAGTTTTTTTTACTTGCTCATATTTTCGAAATATATCCGGATGGAAACAGGATACATATTTTTTTGTAAGCTTCAGTACTCATAAATAATGGTGACTAGCATTTATACAGTACTAGCTTTACTACCCGGCTTCGCCCGGGACTTGGATTTACCAGGGCCGACCGCCTTTGTCTCCCCCGTGGCGATGTTCACACACCACACCAGTTACTCGTTTGAGGCTGAGTCGACCTAGGGGAGGCCCAGGACCGGTTCAAATAATTGTCACCGGTGGCCGTGAGCGGGAATCGAACTCGGGTTGCCGGGTTCGTAGCGCAGCGTAGCCCTAACCACTACACTACAGCTCCCCCCCCCCGCACACACGCGCGCGCGTCCATAGGTACACATACACGCGCTTGCTGCAGACACACGCAACTTTGAGGGTGCGTACGGCAATAAATGACTCAAATAATAAAGCAATGCTGCGCGAAGAACGCCCTAGACCTGCAACACATCTGTATTTCACTTTACCCGCGGAGGGTTGGGGCGGGCATGACATCACAGGCACACTGCGTGACGCTTCCGCGTACGGGTCACATGACAGATGTGACGTCACAGCTTACTTGCCGTGCAAAATATATCCATTATTGCGTCCCCCCCAAAAAATAAACAAAAGTGTATTTTTATCATTTCTGCATGGTGTACAGTCTGGAAAGTACCCACTTGGCAAATTTCAAGTTTGTTGCATGTCGGGAAGTACGCTAACCATTTTGAACAGACACACATTCACAAATGTCCCTTTTATATATATAGATTTATGCAACGTAGAACCCTTGCAGTACATGTGAAACATAATATATATTTCTTTGACAACAACCAGAGAGCCGTATAAGCAAAGGAAATGTTATGTTTGACATTAATGTATAAAGTGTGCTTCTTACCAGTTTTTGGCATTGATTGAATGACTTTGAAGATTGTTTTAGCAGCATAAACAAGCTTTTTCAGTGAAATAGCATCAGGCTGTGTGAAAGCTTTATGCTGCGAGGCAGGCGAGCTCACGTCAGACCGGAAAAGACAAAATTGCTGATGATTAGAGCCATATGAAGTGGCTGAATAATTGTTGTGTTCCATTTTGTCATGTACAAATCCAATACAGTCGTAGCGTTTTTTTCTTTCCTCTCGTTGCATAAACAATTTTTAAATTAATTAAAATAGTTTTGTATGTTTGTGAAAAATATTAGCCCTAATTAACACAAGAAAATTACTATAGAACAAAAAAAGTAAACCCATCTCTGAGTGGCAGGTGAAACTAATTACACTTGCCTCATAGTGTAATGGAAATAATTATCTGAGGTAAAGGTGCAGATTTGCAATTACTTACACTGCTGTCAGAAGGGTCTCTGCTGGAGGGAACTATCGAGAGCCCCTCTAGAGGTTATTTTGTCTACTCTTCCATTTCTGTATGTTAAACTTCTTTCACACTGTACCGCGTGCTCATTGGAGGTGCGGGGGAAGGACCACGAACTAAACACAAACAGCAGTCTGTGTTGGCCAGATGTTTTGGAAGAGGTGGGGGACCCCACATTTTACTCCACCACACGGAACCTGATGACTAACTATGGATTACCCATTTTAAACTACTGGGTGGACAGAGGTGGGGGGTTGGATATAATAATAAGCTTGCCTATTGTTTCAACTGCCATGCCAGAATATAAAATCGAACCAAATGTACAAAATAATTAATTGCCCCAACCTAAAAAAACTGTCATTCTTACAAACATTGGTGATGCTGAGGTGAGATATCCACATTCTTTGCACATACTCGTTAATGCCTGTGTGTGCGTGCACGTGTGCACTCAGCTCGATCGATACTCTGAGCCAATTCAACAACTGTGAGAAACTCTAAAGTAAATTGCTTCTACAAGAGGTTTGTTCATGGGTAATGCCATTCAAATTACTCTCACTTTTCCTCTATCGCTCTTGCTTGCTCTTTCTCTTCTATTTGCCATTAAAAAGGGCCTTTTTGGCAGCACAAGAAGGTTTTTTTTTTCAAATCTGAATTAAGAAAAAAAAACGTTTTACTTCAGCATTTTTTTTGTTCCCGGTTTTATTCATGCCAAATAATTTCACGTATTTGGGTCAGGGATTGGTCGCTGCCTCTAGAAATAAAACAAAACCCCGTGTGCAGCATTTTTCTGAGGCAGGAGCTTTGAAAGGCGCCAATCACAAAGACGCTGAAGCCACCTTTAGTTTGTTCGTTGAATTTCACTGGTGGCTGAAGGCTGGTTTGTTTGGGATTGTGGGAACCACCTCCCTCTTGAGCCGACACTATGTTCCCACAGAAATTCTAGAAGCTTCCAGTATTTTACACACGTTTAACATGTTGGTAAAATTTACGTCTATTTTGGCATGTTAGGGATTGGCCCTTTACTACGTATGGCCTGTACTCTTGTTTAAAGAGTCTCATTAGTTGTGGTACTTCTTGATTAAGATTATAGTGTCTGTAATTAATGTAATTAAATATGCCTTAAGAGTTACGCTTGCATTTTGCTGAAAAACATAATTTTTGAAAACCACATGATACTCTCCTGCTAGAATCTCAGGGTAATATAGCATGAGTGACAGAAAAACACGTTGTGCTCCTTCAATATTCAAACTATAAAAAAAAATATCAGGAGCACTCATCTGCTCGATTTTGGATACTGCAATGAGTAACAGATGTTATAAATTACCCGCCTCTTGCAGAATCTAAAAATGGTTCAGATGCTTTAAATTTCATGTTTTGGACATAATCCCCGATTTTAATGTATGCAAATGCCGTGCATTATTTGGGGGTCATAAACATTTCACCACTGCTCATGACGCTGAGCCGTGTGACATTGGGTGTTAAGGTTATTTTCGCTCCATTGTTGCTGGGTTGACTATCACAGATATGGATACAGCATTTTAATTTAATACGAAGGGTAGGGTTCAAGTTCAAGCTCACAAACTGCATAATAAAATGTGCAGCTGGGATTTCACCAGGGCTTTTCTTTCCTCAACGTTGTAGATCATTGGACTCGCCTCACTGTAAAGGCTGAAACATTTGTATCACTTAAATAGCAGCTGCACGTGTTCTTCGTAAATGTAGTGGGAGAGCCATATTCAGTTGGAAAATGTATTCTTTGTGGTTAAATTCAGAAATTATAAGAGCTGTGGCAATTAAACGATGAGCAAGGCAATATGAGAGATCACTTCACAGTCCCCCTGGCTGAAATAAATGTTAGGTTTTAACAGCCTGTATATTGTATAATTTTAAAGGCGATGGTGATTAGAAACTACACTTTGAAAAGCAATACATATCAATCGCTTTGCATAAAGTATGTAAAACTCAGAAAGTATGTAAGCATACAAAAATATATCAATTCACACAACCTTGTGTGGGTAAAAAAAAGTAATGGTGTAGCCCTGCAAATGCTTTCTCGCATCACTGCTGTTGTAAGGTGCCTTTACGAGAGGAAGCGCTCTAGAGGGCTCTACAGAGCACAGATCATCTCTAGAGGGTGTTTGGCCTATTATTCCACACTTGAAACATGATTGGTCACCTGAACCATTCTTTGCATCAAAGGTATTGGGATCCATCATGAGTGCGGTAAATGCAATTAGTAGCAGCTCGTTGGTGTTCACTTTTATTATTTTCGCCTTACGGTGTTCCTTGCATTTTTTATTGTTCCTATCCATGGTCTGCCAATCATATTTCAAACCTAAAATGCAACTACTTTTCCTCTAGGCCTTTACTTTCCCAGCATAATGCACACCTCACTGCAGTAAAACTCAGAACCAGAACAAAGCACACAGCTCTCGATTTATAGATGATATTTATTTCACTCCATCTCTAAAAACTAAGCTTTTTTATTTTACCAGGTAAGGACCACTGAGCTATATAGCTATTTTTCAGAAGCGACCTGACCACAAATAATAGGTCAATTAAGTGGCTTATCATATGGAAATTTATAGCAGCCAATACTCTAAACATGTGTTTCTAAATGTGAGGAAAAAAACTGGAGTACCCAGAGAAAAATGTCCCCAGAGCACGTTCCTCCTTTTCAATCTCCACACACTGCTGCTGCTTATATGCTCGGTCAAGTATGATGGCGATGCTAAATGGAAACACCTTTTTGAGACAATTGCTGAGCTCAGTAATCGGTGGCTGGGTCTGAGACCATCAAACTCTTTGTGCAAGTTGCTTTTTTTTTAACAGGGGGTAATGACTTTTTTTAATGCTGGTTACACCCCGGGGCTGGAACACAGGATCACAGAGGTAGAGCTTTGGTGGACATAACCCCCCCTGAGCGACTCAGCCGCTTGTTCTCTTATAAACTTTGATTTACAGTACGCAGCAGCATTCAGTAGATTACAGCAAAGTTTGTTTTTCACAAGCCTTTGGTTGTAAAGGCCTCTTCAGTACAGCTATTCATGTTCTTAAAACAAGCTGAAAAGGAGGGGTGGGGGCTATAAGACCAAAGTTGCTGTGTCTACGTTTATTTGAATGTAGTGTAGTGTTTTCTGTTATAATGAATACCATAATAGTTTTGTGAATTGTTTTTAGAATAGACCTTTCACGAGGCTGCAAACAGTACTTAGAATACTGAAAAACACCTTTGAATTCTACATAGTTATATGACCATGTCTTTTCAGTCCCTACTTTTAAATTTAGAATGTTAGATACGTCACAAATTTGCATAACTTGGTTCAAATAGTGTTCATTTTGTTATTTTAAATATATATTTGGCAGAATAAAACTAAAATTTGCCTCGCTTGCTAGTGTGTTAAGAGTTATCACTGCAATTACTTTTTAACAATACAGTAATTGTAAGCTGAAGGCTTGGAACATTGACAATTTAATGCCGATGCATATTTAAGGAATGCGATGGTTTAATTAGAAATATAGTTGTACTATATAATATATAAGAAGACATTGTTGAGTGATTTTTAACGTATATCATAATTATTGTTTATAACTTTATATTGAACCACCATATATTGGCTGTGTTAAAAGGTGGCCTTGCTGTCTTAGGGAAGGGATTTTAACAACAGGCATATAATTTTGACATGAGAAGAATTATTTCCTAATTATACAAATTGTGTTCTTGCATTTCTGCATTTGTAAGTACATGAGATAACGACAGTAGTTGGAATTTCTTAAAATACAACTGAACAATAATAACTGGATATGAAGACCACCTCCTGTTGTGTTATGATGGTGAAAATGTTTGTGTTTGATATTTAAGAAAAATCTGCATTAGGTTTATTTTCAGATTTTTTTTTTACATGTTGTGCAAAAGGTTAACACCCCTCCGGATGTTTTTTTTAATAGTGAGTATATTTAAAGCAGCTGTGCTGTTTTCTTCGGGAGGCTGGGTATCCTTGTTTATGTTCGTCCCAGCCATTAGAAAGGCCTCTTTCGGCCATCTGGATTGCATCACGTCCCCACCAGACCTTCCAAGCCAGCTAATGTTCCATAAGAGATTCATTTAATTATGTTGGAAAGTACAGTGGAGTTGAGCAAGCCAGTCATGCATGAGTAAAAACGAGGAACTTTACTGACAAACATGCGCACGCATCTCCAGCCACAATTGCCGTCATAAATCCGTGGAACAGTACCTATTGTAATGACGCACATTAATGATTTCCCAAAAATCATTACTGCGTTTACTGAAATTTCTCAGTGAGGTTCGTTTAAAATATCTACCATATTAAATTGCACAATGCTTTGTACTTAACTACGCATGGCTCCATTAAAGCCACATTATTTACTGTATATCAATTAACCATCTGGGATTTTTAGAGGCCATTTCCATTGTGGCTGGTCAATGAAAGAAACGTAATTGTATACGATGAAATTTTGAGATAAGAAATAAAAAAGTCCACAATAACTTAACGTTCGTGCCATGTAACATTTCACTGCTGCAAAAACACCCTATCCGAGGTCCGTATAAGTTTTTTTTTTACACATTGAAAGTATAAAGAAGATTAAATGAAAGAAAATGGAGTCTCCAATAAATGAAAAGGAACGTGAATAGTGATGCCTTTGTTTTACCAGCACCAGAAAAAATGGGTTGTCCGAAAAGCAAGACAACAAAAGCAAGGAAATCTTGAAAACAATGAATCACAGTGCAGCTCTGTTTGGCACTGCATGCCATTAAGCTTGGTATGCTTACTGCATCAACTGTGAAACACAGCATGACTTGCTGTCCGTCGGTAGCCTGCTCACAGCCAAGTCCAAAGGTTTGACTTTCTAAGCCAACAGCTCTACTCGCCCGTTTCTGTGGACGACTACCAATACCATGGGAGATATTGAGTCGGTATTTTGCACGTGTCGTGTGCCCATCGCATGGACACATTAGGCCAAATAAAATAGAGTATTGTGCTGTATTTTATCCAAATCTCCCAATGGAGTATGGGGCCCCAATATAAATAACGTTGGTGTAGCACTATGACACTAACTTATAACGCAGCTTTCAGTTTTGAGTAGAACAATATTTCACGTAGGTTACCACCAGAGATCTATGCTACTTAATCCAGCCTCAAATGCATTGGTGAGTTACCCGTCTCCTATTGATGTACTACAACCGTGTTGGGTCAATACAAGACAGTATATGCATGTGGCTGACTGGCAGGCTATTATACCATTCAATATGATATATTGACCTATATAAACTGAATTGTCAACTGAACCAAACATTTTGTAAGCATAGTGCGTGACGTTGCACAACATTTAAGTCACGTCAATTCTACGGAGGGCTCAAGCGTTGGCATGTAATGAGCTCTGAAATGTGTTCAAGCTGGCGGGCAGCCAGCCTTTATTGAAAGCAGCACTGCTCAGCTCTAGCCTAGCCATCTTTGCACAAGACCGTGCTTTAGAGTCTGCTTAGTGATGCCACGGCACGTCGTAGTGGCTCTGCTTATCCGTGTGGCCTGGAAGCTTGGCTATTTTTAAAACCAGAGCCTCACGCACAAGGCTCCGCCACCACCTATGCACGCGTACGACCTCAGGTCCTTCCCCTCGGTCACAATCGGCAGTGACTCATTCTTCGCCGATACGTGCACTCAAGCTATGGCTCCAACCAACTTCGAAACTTCCCACGTTTCCACCGTGCAATTGTCCTCCCGTCGTCATGGAAACACACGGACTGCCAACACGACCTCTATTCTGTCAAAGCTTTGCTCACAGTGGGGATTACAGTGTGTGCGTCCGTGCTGAAGTATGTTGGCAATGCTGCTATATGCAGGTGCAATGAAAATCATGCTCTTGTTTTTTTTCCTCTCGGGAACAAAAAGTACTAATTGAAGGAATGGGATTTTTTTTGTTCAGCCCCCCCCCCCTTTCTCAGGCTGACAAAAGAAAGGAATAGTGCTGCTGCCTGAAAAGTGAAATGAAAGTTAAAATAATGTATTCTATTTTTGTTCAAATATGGGTCAGTAGTTAAGGTGGCTGGACAAATTAATTGTGCCTTTAGTTTTTTATTGAAAAAAAAATCTCAAATGCCTCTTCTTCGTGATATTTCATCGATGCTGCAGTCTCCTAAAGAATTTCCAACCCAGCATGAATCCACATCATTAAAAGAGATTTTTTTACTCTACAATGTTATCAGAAAAAATATACTCCTTGAATTAAGCCATTCTGTGATATGAATACAGCATGGATTAACGCATCACAAATTTAGGATAGTTCTGTAATTAAATTAATAGACGAGGAAGGGGGAAGTAAGGGAAGAGTGATAACGATCTGAGACAAGCTGAAAGAAATTCGACTCGGATGGCGAGGACTTGTCCTCAGAAAAGAACAAATCGACATAAGAAGAGACGTTAGGAACTACTAAGCACCAGCACAGAAACCACCGTGAGGCACGCCTTCGAAGTGGTGTGCCAGGAGGGACAGGGGGATGGACATGCCCCAGAAAAGGAATGAGTAGAGAAAGAAAACCTAAGACGGTAGACTCAACACCATTGGGAATAATGCCAGGAAGGATTAAAAAGACTAACGGTTTGGTTAATGAGAATGTGTAGCACAATCACCTCAAACAAAAATGAATCAGGGCAAGTTTGATTTTGAAAGCCCATGAAGTTGTTGCGTGTTGACTCGCGTTGCCAATTTAATGGCCACATTTTTTGTTTGAAAAAAAAATCGTGTCATCTAAACAGGCCCATTGAGGATTCTCTAATTGTGCACCTTACTCTGCAACCGAGCATTATTACTTTGTAAATCAGTATGCTAAATAATGAAATAAATGCCGCGAGTTAAAAAAAGAACCGTGAGAAAACAGCCGAGGCTGATCTCGGTCTTAACAGCACTTTGCTGACAAAATGAGGGGGCTTTTTTGTTGTTGGAAGGGTGAGGGTGTGCGTGCGTGTGTGCGCATGTGGTGTAGATGTAGTGGATGGATTGGGGAGGGGGATAGGGTGTGCCGGATGTTATGTCTGTATAGGCACTTGTATTCCATTGAAAACTATAAAAATAGTTCGGAACATTCATCGTCGTAAATTGGCAACAGAGAACACACCACAATCAGTTCTTTTTAATCTAAAGTGTGCACAATAATATCTGCTAGCACTTTAAAAAATATATTAATAAAAGGTTCGTTTAAAATAGTTTTGTTATGAATATTACTTCATGAGAATAACATTACTAAGAGGCAATGCCTACGCAACAATTACTTATCCTTGTTGCATACAAGAGGGTGGCATCAATAGAGCCATGGTAAGATGAATTATCACCCAGTCTTCTCACATCTCTGTGTTGTGTTCCATGTTAAATTCACTTAAATGGTTCAACCTACTCGCTGGCATTACAATGTGGAAAAAATAATTCTCAACAATAAAATACGAAATAACTTGGATAATAACTTGGCTGAAGAGTTTGTAATTTATTTAGTTCCTCAGCGTTCTGATAGTCCTTTTGTATGGTCTACGGTATACACCACATTCCGCTTGGCCCCGGGAAACATGGGTGTACAAATGTTGAATGGGAATATCAGATTTACTGTGAACATAAACTTTTGAAACGAACTTTTGAGGAAGTTCACAGCAGTACAACTGTGGTGACAGATGGTGCAACTGGCGCCACTTGTGGTCCCTTGTAACCCCTTGGAGCCAACCCATGGCCATATCCCTCGCGTCCCCACCCTTATCCCTACTCCCACTCCCCCAGCTTCACCATGGCAGACGGGATGCATGTTTACGCACGGCACTTGCTCTGGAAGTCTCGCCGTATGGCAGAAGGGCCTGTTATACACAGGCGTCCCTGTTTTGTTTGGCTTTTCTGTGGGGAACAAAGTCCTATGGCTCGTTCATCATTCGAAGCCATCGGAGTGAGACCCAAGGTCATTAACCTTTTAACTGACCACTGAAAAAGAGAGGGAAAAAATAAATTATGTTGCTGTTTATAGGTGCTCTTCCGTAACTATAGTGTTGTTGGTGGTTGCTAATGGCTTTAAAGGGCCTGGATTTGGCAGTCTTAAAGGTTCAAAGTAGATGTGGTTTTTACTAGAGGGAATCATATTGATAGAAAAAAATCCAATTTACAAATTTGTAACAAGGTTATTTTTTTTAATTCCCAAACTTTATATTGATGTCGGGCGAAATGTTACAATAAAATCCAATACATTGTAGAAAAAATAAACTATAGTTTGTAATCAATTCTTGCATAACTTAAAAAAACAACGGCTTTTCATTGACAGCTGAATAAAGGGCGATACAGATATTTGTGCGCAGCTGCCATGTGGAAAAACGTCTTCGGCCACCCTGAAGCATTTTCAGGCGAGCTACATTCCGGCGCCAGTTTCAATTGTGTCCTTTGCTTTGGAGCTCGCTCGTTATTCATTTGCTTTCACAAATGAGCGCCGCTTTCCTCGCAGGCCAGTCCACCATATGGCCCTTCCCTGGCCTCATTCGCAGAGCGCACATTTTGTGTGGAGGCAAACAGCCTCAGCGGCCCTTTTGAAAGGCATTAAAAAAGACTCAGAAGTTCAAAACATTATCCTTTACATTTGCACCACTCCCCTGCCCCACCCCACACCCATGCCAATCCCATCCCCCAATGCTACCCTTGAACTAAGAATTTCTAATTATTGCCCTGATCGTCCAACTTGGAATTGCCTGAAGTTTCCTACCAAATGGTGCTCAAAAGCTGTCCCTTTGTTGCCAATTTGCCCAGAAGTTACTTGAGTTTTCTTATACTAAATATTGTTTAAAACTCAACTTGGGTAATTCAACCTTATGCAACATTGCTTATTGCCAAATGGTTTTGCAACGTATTAAAAACAAGTTTGAAAGAAAGTCCCTGATGTTCCATCGATACTGAAATAATTATCCCTTAGAATATATTTTTACAAGCTGCATGTAATTGAATACAGTACGTGTATTGGATTTAAAATATTTAAAGCACAATGACAGATGGTTTGCACTTGGCAAGGTCTTCATCCAGCAGTGGATATATCGTGGCTGATGATGATGGTAACAGTGATTGATGATGATGCATAGAAAGAACTATGTGATATGAAATATAATTTTGTTGTTATGGTTGGTTTTCATTGGGTTAGCTGTGGCCATAAGAAAGAAAAATGTCACCCAGAATAACCTTGACGAACAGAAGTGGGGCACTTCTGAATAGAACCTTCTACTACATTGTGCTTAAAGATTCAGTGGGTTTAAGGTTGAGTAAAAAATGTGAAAAATGTCAACTTTAATCAGCACGTTGGCGTCTCATGGCCGTGATTTATGGTTCAGGCTGCAACGTAAATTGCATTGGCATTTGATTCAAATTCACATCCAACTATTTAAGCAACCAATTAAATGAAAAAAAAACAAGTTAGAGTCATATCATTATAATAAGAATGCTGCTGATAAAGCTTCCAGCACTAGCGCAGAACTTAAGACATCACATCCACGAACACGGTACAACCAGAAGACACATGGGAAATATACAATTAACAGCTCTTTGTCAATCCAAATTCTGGATGGACTCCCAATACTGTGTCAGGCATTCGGACTGTTTGACCATACTTAATCATGCCGGACGGTCCGGGTTGATGATGAGAAGGGCATCACTCACCACTGGTGTGAGCCATGACCGGGAATGAAACTCGGGTCTCCAGATTCCTCTTGCCAATGCACTAACCACTGTGCCACTGCTCCCCGAAAGACAAGTACGTACTGTATAGGTAAAATAAAACACATTTTTCAGTAAGATATTTAATTGTGAACATAATGACAATGGGTCAAAATTGTATGTCGATGGAACGCTAAAGGTTAAATGAATTATACATATAATTGACTCTGGAAAACATCCGATGAGCTTGTTGACTTCCTAAGCACTAAAGGAAATATAAAAACGGTAGGAGGTGAGATTCTGTAAATGAAACTACAGGGGGCAGTATATGGCACACTATTTTTATTACCCTATAAAGGAGTCTGAGAATGGCCATGTTGTTTGCAATGACCCAACCAAACGGTTGGGGTTCTGCAGTTTACTCAACGCAACATATTGCTAGATAAGTGTGGCAAGACCGCGAATCACTAACAACTTTATTGTTGTCCAGGTCTGTGTGCGTAGAGTAAAGGGTACATCTGTGCTGAGCATGACTGCACATTTTCATCCTCATCATCTTTGTCGGAACGTTATTGGGCAAACACGTGCATTAGGAAGCCACGACTCATAACAGTCAATGCTGTATGTACTATACAGCAGGCTGAATATATCATAGACTAAAAAAAAGAAAGAATTATGACTAATGCTGCAGATTCCACCATTCCCCGGAGCATGGTCATGAAAGAACAGCAGTCGGAAGTAAAGTGAAGGTTAAATCTACATGGCAAAGACACCACATGTTACTTATGAATAAATAAATCGACAAAACAATAAAAGTAACTTAATGGGCAACACGTCTATGCTACAAATACAAGCAGTGAGGCGCCCCAGACAAGTCGTGGCTGTTAAAGTATAGAGCCATATTGTGTCACATTATTTCAAACCGTATCTGTGTTTAACTCTACATGATAAGGAACGGCAAGATACTTTTGTGGTGGCACAATGGTGTAATGGCGATAGGAACCCAGTTACCTGGGTTCAACTGTAGGCTGTGGCTAACATCAGTGACCAATTCAATCGGAGCACGTCCTGGGTGCCCCCCAAAATTCAACAACTTATACTGACCAGCGTGGTGAAGTGTATTCCAAACCCCCCATAATGTAGTGTGAGGGGTAGCCTTCATCCAGCAGTGGGTTTACATAGTGTTGTGCATTACCTCTTGAGATATTCAGATAAATTAGAGAATAAAAACACCAACCCGAAATCGTTCAAAAAGGATTCATTTGCATTTACTGGTATTTATTATTCAGAGATGTATTTTATGATTTAATTTAAGAAAGCTATTAATGCAATTTTATAGGTATATATGTAGCGACAAAGTCAGAATTTCAAGCCAGCCATTGCAGAAAAACGAGTTGCGAGCTAAGGCCCTAGATGCACGAACAATAATACCGACGGCGACTGTATTTGTACTTGGCGACTATGTCCTTTGTGTTGACAATGCTATTTCCGTTCGTGAATCAAAGTTATTGTTACCATTGAGTGTTTTACTTAAGCGTTAAGGAATGCTGTTATACTGTTACAATTTTTATATCATCTTTCCAAATTACAAACGCAAAATCATAATGTCAGTTTAACAGATTCAGATGTATTACAATGCTGGCTGTCAGCTGCAGTTAGATATGCATGGTTAGGGATTCGGTTGGCTACAGAATGTCCTAAAGGGGTAGTTTTTTTGTGTTCCATATGCAATCCATATATTATTTCCCAGACATTTATTGTATATTTGTTGCACGTAAAATGAAGTAGATGTACAGTATAAGGCATCTCAGTCAAGGCTGTTCGGATCTGTTTAAAGAACGGTTTAACATGATTAACACAAACTTGAAAATGTTGGTGGATAATGTCTTTGAATGGTTTTATTGGGCAGGATGAAAGAGCAGCATAATCATCAGTAACTCTTAGAATTCGCCGGTACAAAAACTTTAAAGTAGGTCACAACTTTTTTTCTTGTTGTTGCAGTCTCCGCAGCAGTAATGTTAATGGATAGTTTAGTTCTTGCTGTTGCACATGTTTATGCCATTTCCAAACACGTCATTTCATCTGTGCGACTGCATATGTTTAATACAAAAGAGCTTAACAACCCGTCGTGTTCTGTCTGCGTGCCAGCCACTGGGTGCTATTGCCCAGCCTCGACCATTTTGCAGCCCTCGCAGCCTTCGCAGCCTGTGTTCATGACATTCCTTGCGAGGCCCTAAGGTGTGGCCATTGCATTCTTTCTCACGCCTTTTTGCATTAGCCCCAGCTGCACCGTCTGTGAGCTTGCGCACACTCACCAAGTCTAAAGATTGCCTTTCTTTCCATACTTGAGCCAGATCCCCCACCGGTTTCCTACATCTCAAATGTGCCGTAAATTGGAAGCACTCAATTCCCATAAATAAATAACAAAACGTCACTTGAACTTGAGCTATCAAATATCGTAAATATTTTGACAGTTGTTTTTTAAATATTTTTTTACTGTTTGCATGCCCCTAAAAGGTAATTCTGCCCAATTCACTCGTGTTGTTTACATTGCAACTGTCTGTTGTAGTCATAATGATCACGTTGAAAAAAAGTACCGTAATATCGCTTCAGTGGCGTGAGTAATTGAATGTTTTAGAAACATATACACATGGGCACAATCGGTGCCTTTGTTGGAATAATGATGTGATTGTGTTTATTCCGTTCATTTGTTTATGCAGCTTTCGTGAAAAAGGTATGAAAAATAGTTTTTAATTGGTTCATGCATTACAATATATGTGCGAAGAAAAATAGCACAACTTTATATTTGTATGCTATTAGAGCAGCTGTCAAAAGTGTAAAAATGTACTTGAGCAATTTCTCACTAGCAGTATATATCACAAAAAATACTTACACTCATCATATTCTTATTAAGTTGTAATACAAAACTGTAAAGAAATACGTGGTACTTTCATTATTACTGTTTGTCAGTTGTAAAGTAATGTAAAGTTATAAAACGCTATGTTAAATAAAATGCATTATTTTGTGTGGAGTTTTTTTGGGAAGAAAGAGGAAATACCCTGGTCCCATATCCCCTTAAAATATATATGTAACAAAATAAAAATGCATTAACTTAAATGAATCGTTGTTATTCCGGTGAAGTGACCCATTGATTTTTTTTTTTGCCACAGAGGATACGTTGAAGTTTATTCTGTTGGCAGTAGCTCGTGTGACTTGAACACAATCCCAATTTGCCCAGCCTGCAGATGGCGAGGCTTTGGATACTGTTTATCGCAGCAGATCAGTCAGGCACGTAGACACCCAGTCTCCTGTAGTCGTGACCTCAGCCAGCAGAACAGTGACAGCAGTGTGCTTCCAGGGTGTTTATAGCGCGAGAGCCATGGACCAGCTGAGCCCAGCTTGCCTCTAAAATGTGAAGGGAAATGGGCTACAGGCTGGGAACCAATGATCTTTAGCTCCACTTGGAAGGCGGAGAGGATTGGGGTGTTGCAGGAAAAGGGCGATTCATCTCAAAATTGCATTTGTAGATTTATTTTCATTCGAACCAATCAATTGTTACTAAGCTCGCCGTGTGGTATATTACGGTGCTAACAAAATATGTTTTTTTTACATTTCCAAAGACCTGCATCATGGTAACATTTTTGTGCTATACAGTGCTTCCTGCGATGAATTGCCAAGTCTGAGCAGGTGTGATGCTAATCATCTGTAATAAATCTCTGTGTGGACCATGTGCACAATTAAGCATAATTTTAGACCTTTTCCAGCTGGATGACCTATGAATCCTTGATCTTGGCGGTTCCTTTTGGCAGCTAAACAACACAGTTTGGTTTGGTTTATAAAACTTTATACAAACATCCTAAAGGTCAGCGATAATATGTTGTGGGCTGCTGTTTAAAACATTGGTGAATTCGTTCCAAGTGATTCAGCGCAAAGTAACTTTAACATTTTAATATTTTTTATTATCCATGAAAATGTCACTAAAACATTGTTTTTCCCATCAGCATGAAACTGCGCCATACCTACGCAAACTTTAGGGTACACCCGTAAAAGTCCAGCAGCATACTGTATTTGCGTGTGTTTATATGCGTGCGTGCATGCATGTGTTTTTGAACATATGTGCCCGATCCAAATGGAGGCAATGAACTAGAACCCCAATGGGCCTTCTACACCATCTGCTGTTGCTCTGTGTTTGAAGCTGGCTGGTTGTGAAATATACTGATTTAAGTGTCAGCAATGCATTCAATTATTACTCTAAATGATCATCATGTGTCCCAGCGGTTACATCTGGGATTTTACCAGTATGAATCGAGCATAATTTCCCCTGTTAATGTGTTATTGTGTGCTGTGTCTTGGGCATGTTTGGAGAAATGTACAGTGCAAAACTTGAGAAATGAGTAATTTCTGAAAACACGCTAAAGGTCTTTGTGCCAAGTTTAGCTAAGCTCTTTATGAGCCAAAGGATTTGCAAGACAATATTTAGCAATTGGATCATATTTCTACATTTTTGCCTTTGATAGAATCACTAAAAATTGGCCCAAGTCTTCTCATATTGTGGAAGCTAAGGAGTGATCAGTGTGGATGGTGCTTGGGTGGGTGACCACCATGTATATACAGGTTGTCAACGAGTTGCAGGTTGGCAATGTTATCAACAGCAGCAGGAAGTGCAGATAACTGTTATAGTGTACGTCTATGCTTCCACGTCTTTGTTCCCCATTTTCACAAACAACACTGAACATTGTGGTGAAGTATGATCAAATTATGCTCATGGCCAGCACAATACTGAAAGCAACCGTACCTGCCTTATGCTATATTGTAATGGAACAATGGCTATAATTTAATGTATAGTAGTCACTATAATTGGTATTCATGTACATTTCCTGAACAGTACAGTATAGTTATCGTCATCAACTCATTATCTATCCATCGCTGAATGAAGGGCTTCCCAAGCTGTTCCCATCTCTTATGGATCTGTGATGCAATAATCATTTTAGCTCCTACACACAAGGTGATTTCATCACTCCATCTCCACCGTGGACATCCTCTTAGACGTATTCCCTCTCTTGGCTGCCAATTTGTCGTTAGACTTAACTGTCAGCTATTGATGTGTTGTACGAGAGCCAACTTTTCTAAATTGTCAAAATGATGTGTCTAACATGTGCATGTTCTCAAAGCCATGTGTTTCTCTTTCTGTTTCTCAGTGTAATTCCATACATGTACCTTTCCATTCATCAATGTGTACTCTGGATTGTTTAATTTTTTTGTCAATATTCATATTGTTTCATGTCCGAGCAAAATGACAAATAAAAGGACAATGATATGAGGTTGGAACGCTTTTTGAAAACTAAAATTAATAATTGAAAGCAACAATGATGTAGCTAAAGAATAACATTGTAAATGAGTATATATTACCGCCATTGCTTCATGAATTATTGTGAGCACCTATGCTTGTACATGCTTTACGAACCCCACGTCATATGGCATAATTTGGCATGTCAATTGTAAACAAAAACTCTGTAATTGCAAAAGTGGATGCCAGTGTGACACAACTCAGCTTTAATTATCTGTGTTTTGATCTCCAATCTTCTGTACTCGACCTGGAGTGACTCAAATTGGTTTATAATTGGGTTTGTCTGATGCTGCGAGGGCCTCCCTGAGGTGGACTCAGTGTGGAATGAGCACCTGGTATTGTTTTGTGGCAGCTCGGAAGCGATGGTGGCAGTGAAGGCCTGATATTTGTTACCCTCCCATGTTGAGCCCGGCCTAGCAAGCTCTTCCACTTGCCCTTTCACAGCACATGCCAGCGAGGTCAAAGGATGGCTACGCATCACCTGATGACTCTACCAGTTTCAGCTGTTTTGTTGACAAGAAACCGATATATACATTTTAATCGTTATTTATGTGACAGCGAAATTTTTTTTATTCACAAAAATATGGCAAGGGAAAAAAATGAAATTTTAAGAATGTGCTTATCTGCATTTGTATGCCAATAAAGAGATTCAATTTGTGTGATGCAGAGTGTTTCACAGATCTCTCTGGCGTATGGCAAGTATGTGTAAATCATACGTCCACGTGTTTCACAGATAATGAAAGCCAATGAGAGAAAATTGGACACGTGTTATGTAGGCAAATTCATGTTAATGGTATGTGAGCCTTTCTATTTGTATTGATAATGCAAAAAGCAATACTCTTGACAAGTCAGTAATTGTACAATGGAACCCTGAAGGTTACAAAATGTTGCCTTTCTACGTTTTTGAACACTGTAGCCTTCTGCACAAAATAATATAATACATAAATTGCGTTTGACATTTACAATTGATTCACTTGGAGCGAAGTAGGCATTGTGAATTTCAGCTTAATTCACCCAGATCTCAAAAAACGAGCACATATTTCCATCACTGCCTTCACTATCACCATAACCACAGCCACCAGTGCTTTGTTGTGTGTTGTCGATTTGTGGTTGCTGGTTGGTTATTATTAATTATTTCCGAGACAGATTAGTGCACAAAGATATAGTAGTGTCTCACCTGTCATGTCTGACTGGGAGAAATCCGTACAGTGAAGCGAATTCAGCGAAGATTGCATAGTCGGCCATCAATCCTCATTTCTTCTATGCATTAATGGAAAGGAAATTATGCAAATTAGTATTTTTTGTAAAGTTTTGCATTATACTCAACCTTTAGAGAAATCAAGAAGCCCATACTTATGGTACAGTAGTTCAATATTAAATTGTCTCATAAATGTTTACAAGCACTATACAGCACTTTCATTTCGGATTAATGGTCAATATTCATGCTACAGAGCAACTGTAGCAAAAAATCTTGCATTTGTGAAAATAAATAAGATGAGATTATTTGTGGAAATATAACATGCGCAACCTGGACACGCTATGCCTCCAGCAACCCGCACTGACCAGCGTAGTGAAGTATAGTCAAACAACCCCATGACTGATTTAACACGGGGAGGTTTTGAGCTTTCTTCATCCAGCAGTGGTTTGACAAAGAGATGCCGAATCCAACACTGGCACTAACCCGTGTAAACATTTCTTGTGCACATGTATTATTTTCCATCATGACGTGATTGTTTATTTCCCTCTCAGTCTCCGAATGACTGTTAATGACGGCCGGCACATGCAAGTGTTTTCGGACATTCTAAAATCCCGTTTCCACACATTCCCCTCTAAGGCCCCTGTCTGTGAAGGGACACCTGATACACAGAGACGAGGGCCCACCCTGCTCCTATCCGGCCATTTCCCAGGACAACGCCGCACCGCACAGGGATAAAAAAAAAACACCTTGTTGTACAGTAACGAGATATCATCACAGGCCCTTTGTGTTTGGCGGTGAATGTTGAGGACTTGAGGTTTACGGGAATGCAGGTTGTGGGATGGTGGAAGGCAAGTGCGAGGGAGTGGTTGGTGGGAGGCAGCTGCTAATGGTGAAACAAAGATGGTTGTGGAACAGCTGTGAGCATTAAAAGGTCCAAATAATCCAGTTATTATGTAAACAGGTTTAGCTCGAATTTGGTTTATGTTAACGAGATGTTTTGGCTTGATTAAATTTCTTTTTTGAGATTCAATTAAATCATCTATTATTATTTAAAATATAAATTGTTGGGGCATATAGCAGCCTCTAGCGGCTTGCAGAGGTCATGTGAACTTGTTACATGCAATGTATAGAAATAAAAAAAGAATTGTTTCCTATACTCGCAATTACATTTATGTATCTTGATCTTAAGAATGGATGCGTTAGTGTATTGTTAAAATCTCTCATTTGCGGTCCTAAATAACCCAACAGTTTCTGGTTTAATCATCTACCTTCCTCTTAGTTTCAAAAAATAAAAGTGAAATGCAATTTCCATTTTTATTATGAAACTAATACATAGTACAGTACGGTATAACAATGAGTAAGGAATTTGTGTAACTCGTAATAATTTGCAAACTTATCAATTGTCCATGAGGACGTCAAACCGAGGAGATGGAATGATGAAATGAGCTCCTGTTGCAGTTGCTGGGTAGACTTTTACATCTCAGGATTGGAACAGATGGTGGCAACTTGGGGTGGCCTTCATCCAGCAGTTGAATGACCATGGCCAATTATAATAATTGGAAAATGTAAATTTAAGTGCCATTTTTATTCATATATTATCTCTTTATTTTTTTGTAATCTCAAGCTGGCGTTCCAACGGGTGGTCAGATGCGAGTACTGTACACTGTTTTCTGAGTTATATTTTTCCGATCTATGGCCAAGTTTCAGCCCCCAGTCTTTATTATTCCGATAATGTGTAAACACAACATCAAATTTATTGCTTTGCTACAGAGATGTCACATCTGCTGAGCAGTAAACAAAGATCACATGAGACTATTTCCAAGCACAGCCTATTGTCTTGCAAGTTTTGGACAGAAATAACAATTACTACCAAATTTGATCACTTGAGAGTCCATATGACCCCTTTATTAAGCAGTTGTGCACACAATAACAAAAACACACTTTTATAAAGCATAATGACAATTTTCCTTGTGAGTACAATTCTAAAAGACAGGTGATAAGGCATTTAGGTTAATTCATTCCAACTATATATGTCACCCAACCAGATTAATGCGTTACCATTCGAAAGAATATCTAAAGAAGTGTGAAATCTTCATGACAGTGTTTTCTTTCATGCCAGAAATGTCGCTTGTACTCGAATGCATGCTTCACCAATTAAAAATGCAAAGATATTTTAGCTTTCGGCATTCTTACAAGATAAAATATTTTTGACAAAAGCAATTGTATTATTTCTTGATGCGATGCAATGTATTTTCATCCTTTAAAAAAGAAACCGTTTATTTGTTTAAATTACCCCAAAGCAGCAGAAAGTCATAAATATGTAGAATAATGTTTTTCCTTGCAGCCATTCATGGTGGTATAACTTCCAAAGTTCTTTAAAATTATAGACTTTTGAATTCTCAGATGACTTTTTGGGTTTAATGCAGGAATAAGAAATGGATTAATCAACCATCTGGCAAAAAGGAGCTTTGTGAAGAATTCTAAGCAGCTGAGCAAAGTTACAAATAAATACATTTTTTTAAATGCGCTTCTGGGTTTGTGCGAAGAGCCAGTGGAAATAAATTTCATATATTTGTTTTTATCAGTGCAGTGCATTTTGGGGTGTTTTTTTCTACATAGAATCAAACATTTAAAATTAATTGAATAACCTACATATTGCAACTGCTTCAATACCTTGCTCTGTATGATATATTTTTCTCCCAAATCCCCATGACTGTCAGCGTTTTAAACCACCATCAGCTATTTAGAAAAACAGATCCAATGTTTTGGCCAATTGACCTCCTTCATAGTTAGATGGAACATACGATTGGTTGTTATCTACGATGCAAGCAAGCTATTTGTTAACTACGGTGACACATAGCATTTCCTTCTCGTGAAAAAGGAAAAAGCTCTTCTAAAAATATCCAAGATCTGTTTAGGTATTCAGTCAACCTTTTTGGGAGGTATTGAGAGAAATGATAGTATAACATGGCGTTCTCATTTATCTTCGTTTTTTTTAGTAATCTTAATATACCAACGTTTTGACATTTGTTTATGCGATTTCAGACTTGGTTCAATGCTAGCTTTCTGTGCTCCTCGGACACTAGAGGAATAAAATAGTTTGCTTTGGAGAATGACCGATTGAGGCCTCTGTGGTGTTGCAGAGCTTTACACTGAGCTATTGATTTTATGTCACGTGCTGAAGATACAGCTGAGATTCCATCATTCTCCAAGCAGTCCTGCAGCCTTGATAAATTGTACACAAGTCAGAGGCAGCAATCACATTGCATGAGCTGTTTAAAATTGATGCTACAAGCATGCTAGGGTGCAAAGTATTGACCTGCACAGGCTGCCTCTTAAATAGAATTTTGATGCTCTCTGTATGGTATTAGAAAGTAATCATCATCATTGAGGGCCATGATCTAGCCACTGCTGGATGATGGACTCCCAAAGTCTTCACTATCGCCTATGGTCTTTCGATGAAAAAATTCATCCATCGTCTTCAAATTAGATTATTTCATTGTTCCATCTCCGCAGATGGATTTCCTCTCGGGCATATTTCCTCCTTTGGCTGGTATGAAAAAATCACATGTGAAATTTGTTTCTGTCTTCATATGTCCTTTACATGTGCTATCATATTGTTTAAGACAAATATAACATGATGCATTAAACAGCATCTTCATTTGGTCTATATTCATCAATTTCCACTGCAGCTGTGTATATTTTGAATGCTTTAACTTGTCTAGTAGCCTGTTATTAATGTGATTATAAATAAATTGAGGTGAACAGTGAAATGTGGGGTTCAGTCACTTAATTTTAATTGTAGGCTTTCTCGTTATTATTTCATACCTTAGTGTCTAATCTTTTTTGAAGATATTTTATTGCGAATATGAAACTCACCAGGCATCATCAGGAATACCCTATAGGGAAAGTTAGATATTTAAAATTGTTATTCATTTGATCAGTATTCAGACTTCATTCTGATTGCCACATATTTTTCTTGATATTAGGAATCATTAGTTTGTCGGGCATTTCTGAAAAGGCATTTTTTTAACGAGCACATTTAATTGAAAGGCATTCATACATTACTATTGTGCTGTCGTGACAGTTGTTTGTGTATGTTTACTCTTGGTACATTGTGCATTTTCACCCAATATCTGATGGTCACAACAGTAGGTATTCATATCTACCATCATCAGCATCCATGGTCACTCAACTGATGGATAAACGCCTTCTCATCTCTCATGGTTTTTCAATATATGAATCCACCCAGCACCTGCACAAATGCATCAAGGTGGCGAGATGTTAACTACCTTACCTGGTATGCAGCAGGTCATGGGTTCGATCCTGACCCTGACACCTATATATTTGGAGTTTCCATCTTCTCCCCGTGGTCGTGTGGATTTTTCTCTGGGCTCTACAGTTTTTTTCCTCCACATTTAGAAACATGCATTTTAAGTATTTGGCTGCTATACATTTCCACATGATGTAAAAATATATTTAAAAAACACTTCGTTGAGATTTCATTTGTGGCCAGGTAACTTCAGAAAAAATCTATATAGCTCAGTGGACCTTACCTGGTAAAGAAAAAATAGTTCAATTGCCTATTTTCATCCCTCCATATACACAGTGGAGGTCTGCTCAGGAGCGTTCCATCCCTTGGCTGACATCCGTTGTTAGACTCCATCACTGGCCATCATCCTTTCAAGTGAAGTGTCCTCGCCAAACACAACTATATTTATTACCAGTCAATATGCTGTTTTTCGATTTACGTCACTGTAATTCCAAGAATGCATCTCTCCATACTTATGTTTGCACCCTAACCCTTTCACTATCAACAGTGCCTATTTATCTTTGCATAGATGGAGTCCAGGGTTGCTGCCGTGCGCTGATAGTTAGCACACCGAGCTTGCAATCCTGAGGTCGCCAGTTTAAATTCTGGTATGGTAGTTGCCTCCCACCTCTCTCCACCCAGCAATATAAATGGGTACCGTATACAAATTAGTCAATTGGCAGCTCACATGTGGTGGAGTAAAGTGTGGGTACTCCCATCTCTTCAAAGGGATCTGGCCAGTGTTGAAAAGTAGGCCAAGACACCTTCTAAAGGGGATCTCGAGAGCTCCCTCTATTAGTTGTCCTTCTGCCAGCAATGGCGTGAGCAAGATATTTCATGGCTGCACCTATATTTTATACAAAGATTTCTAAATGCAGAGAGCTGATGTTCCCATGATCACTGGGAACTGTACTCGACTGACTCAATAATAGTTCAGCAATGGCTTAAGAATAGCAGCCCCAGGTCCCAGTGGTGCATCCAAATGGAGGGCAATGAAGGCCTTTAGCCCCCCTTGAGATGCCACAATTCGTGTTTTATAGATATTTAACCGAGCTAAATACGTTAAATTATTTTAATTAACGTCCACTTTTTAAAAGGTTTAAAGTTTGGGACAGCCCCCATCTTGAGATGTTTCTAGAGCCGCCTCTGCCAGGTCCCCATGCTCGACCCTGACTGTGGTATATTTGGACTATGTGTGTCTCTTTTTCCCCACGGTGACGTGGATTTTTCCCCGGGTCCTCCGTTTTTCCCTCCACATTTAGTATTTGTCTGCAATAAATTTTAATATGATAAGCCACTTCGTTGAGCTATCATTTATGGCAGCGGTCCCCAACCTTTTTGGCACCAGTGACCGGTTTCGTGGAAGACAATTTTTTCACGGACCGGGGTGGGGGGGGGGGGGTTCATCATTGGGTCTTTCCCCCTTTTTAACGAAGCTCTCCAGCGACGTTTGTTTTTTATTCATGGCTAGGGTTAGCTTGTGGGCTTACCAAAACTGTGACTGAGACAAGTGCGGGCCACGCGCGGACTCACCACTCACCTCCTGCTGTGCGGCCCGGTTCCTAACAGGTCACGGATCGGTACTGGTCCGTGGCCCGGGGGTTGGGGGCCCTTGAATTATGGTCAGGTTCGTTTATAAAGAAGAAATATATAGCTCAGTGGTCCTTACCTGATAAAATACAAAAAAGTATAGTTTTAATGAGCAGAGACGTTCCAATGGCTCGGTCACTCCAACTCTGTCCCTCCATCCCTCCCATCCTGCTGCGGCCACAGTTTTCTATTTTAAGTTCGCTTTTTACAAAGTTTTACTCAAGCATGGACTAGGTTGCATTATTTACGGTGAAAAAAAAATCTGTTTTGCATTATGTCGCAATGGATTTTTAACACCGACACAGCCGGGAAGCTCAACTGACACACATGCCTCAATTCCACGACGTCACGACACGCACGTCTTATTCCCACGTTCGTCCTGCAACGTCACAACCGTTCCAGGAATTGGTCTGGGTAAAGGCTTTTAGTCTGTTTTAAAAGGGGCTGAGTAGCTGGCTCGGGCAACTAGCCTAGATTATTGACCCAGCCTGGTGTCAGAAAATTGACAAGATGTTATGAATAATTATAATAGTAATTTTGTACATTTAGTATGTGTGCCTTATTGTGCAAAAGCTATTACGAAGGCACAAAGGTATCGCAGATAATTATAGTCAGCCAATAGGGAGGGTAATTTTAACATTTTGGGGGTATTTTTTTAATTTGACAAACTTGGCCCATAACGCTGGCACACATGACCCAAACTTTTTCTAATAACTTTACAGGATCGTTAATGTCTACTGTGGAACGTACGGCGTGCATTTATGGTTAATAGACCTACAGTATTATCCAGTGTGGTTTCTGGGACTCAAACCACAGGCGTATGTTAGGCTCAAATCACAATTATCTGCAACAAGCATCAAACGCGCCACCGCTCGACAATGTAAACTCCCAAAAGATCTTCCCACTGGTTAAGGAAACAGAGAATAAGCGCATCTGTATCATGAGATGAGGTGGCGTACACCCATTATTCAACACATTAAAGGCAAGGGTTGGTGGAACCCCCGAACCCACTGAGTTAAGAGTAAGCCTGGGGATGGCAGTTCAGCAAATATATTCATAGCCCGTGTGTGCATATTTTTTAGTGTTATCCCCTGATCTGTGTGGGGTTTCTGTGAGTACTCCAGTTCTATGTCACTTGTTAACATTGATTACGAGGAAATGCTCAAACATACCAAGTCAAAACTCTCCCAAAAAAGTATTGAGGCTCAATGAGGCTTTCCTGGGTAAATCAACTGCAATTGCTGTATTATTCTTATTATTCTATTGATTAGTCTTATTATTGCAAAAACACACGTAACCTTTGTTTATCTTTGTCATTGTTTTGCACTTTGTCAAACATCAAACTGGTTGTGTTTACGTTATTCAATTTGGTGGGGTCAGATCAAGGGGTCATCATGGCCAATGCCTTTGATGCCACCACACAACTACAAGGAAAGGGCACATATATAAACTAAATACAATGTTTATTTTTCATGTTACGTTTTGTTAATTTCAATTACTTATCTGAGGTCACAGAGGTATTTCCACTAACAGGGCGGTATTGCCGCAATGCAACCACCATGCACAAAATAACACTGCGCTACCCAGATGCACAGAGGAGAGTGCTGCTGATGGAAGTGATTACGACACTAACGGACCATGGCTCTGTGTTAAATGAGCCAGAATGCTATGAAGAGCATTAGTGGTACATAATTCACCTTGAGGTCAGGTTCTTCACACGCTGGTGAGATGTGGAGATATGTTTATCCCATGAGCACTGATGGCGGAGGCATTTTGGGGCCACTTAGGGGAAATAGTCACATGGGCCTATGGTTCTGGGCCGTGTGTTTCTTGTCAGACGTGGTGTAAATTGGCCACATTTCGAGGTGACAAATTTGCAGTGAAATCTCCAAAGTAAGTGAAGCAATACAGGGAAATGTAAGCAATAAAGGTGTGGCCACATGGTTCAGCTAGTGGTCTCAAGGGTCTCTTGTCACTTGAGAAAATGCCATATTTGTTCCTCCTTCATACAACATTCATGGTGAATACAGAAGCTGTGTCATTTCAGTGTCCAAGGTGGTCATACTCAAAAGTGGGAATAAACAATTTTAACAAAGCACACAGCTTCCATTGCCTGGAACAGAGGGTATTTAGTTTCACATGTTTGCAGTTTTGCTAATGATCGAGTAGAAAAACATCATGGTGAATGCAAATAAATCGCGACCGTGATTATCAAAATTAGTAATGTAACAATTCATCCTCCAAAACATTTAGTTACTTTTCTTGTTCTGGGAACACTATAATGAAATAATTGTTTTTCATATTCTTTGGGTCTTTCGGTAAAGTCATGTAGATAGGTAAAAAAAAAAACATGACGTTTCGATCGCAACACAAGCGCCCATCATCAGGAAAAGGGGGTTAACTTCTAAAGACAAACTATTTATAAAGGTTTTAAATGGGCGTAGCCCAAATGCCAGCAGCCAATGTTAATGTAAGTGGTGGACAGCGACCACGACTGTGGTGGGTTTTCCACCAATCAAAGGGCTGCCAAGTAAAAATTAGCATGTTAATCTAAAATCGTTGAGTGGCCTCCACGGCCAGCACCCTGAGGTGGCTATGTTAATGTGAGAGATTAGCATGTTCATGTGAGAGATTAGCATGTTAATGGGGGACTGCAGAGCAGCAACCTCGAGCTCGTAGAGGTGGCTGTGTTAGTGTGAGAAATTTTACCTGTTGATGTAAAATCAGAGGGCCGAAAATAACAACTAATATCTGAAGGTGGTAGGGGATTGGAACATCACAGCCAGTTATGACTTAAACTGGTTGATAACATCCTTCCAATGATTGCTCAGTTTATACCCATCTTCTCGATTTAAATTGTGTCTGTGTCTGTATATGTAGTAAGTTGCAGGAGGCTTTGGACGACGTGCTTGGAGGCACACTTATTTATTAATACCAACTTGTGTACAGTAACAGGAATACACAGCACTTGAAGGGGTATCGTCCCCTTCACTCGTCTAACAGGGAGACACCACGTCTAACCCCACTAACCTACGCCCGAGTCCTCCACTACGGAGCTAGGGGAGGCTACCTATCCCAGCCCTGGTCAAGCTGGGATCCCGGCACCCTGAGTCTTCAGACCGGCTCTTATAAGAACGTCAGTCTGGGCTCTCGGGACCACGCCACCGGCTTGCCCTGGTCAGTCCTGACAAGGACAGCGAGCCAGGGGAGCTCCGGGGCCTATTCTAGCTGGTCTTCACTCTTCGCTGGTTTAAGCTAACACTCGACCTCGAGCCCTCCGGCTCACCACCTTTTATAGCACTCGGCCCCCGGGAGGGGCCCGTGGGGGATGGAGGTGCGGACGTCGGTGTGAGCACCTCCTCTGTGTACGGCCCTAACCACGCCCCTTGTGTTTGTTACCCATCCGTGCCCATACATCTTTACAATTACACCTCTACATCACCCCCCCCTGTACAGCCCGCAGCCGTCCCCGGCTGCAACAAAATCACAATAAAGGTGCATCCCCCCCCCAAACCCGTGTGTGCCTCGCGTAATTTTAACAAGAACAACAACAATAACAACAGGAAAAAGAAAAATAACCCGACGCACCCCCCCTGAATAAATACCCCATTCCGTAAAACCAACATATATACACATACCCCGGACGCCCCCCCTCCTTCCGCAAGGGCCCCCCAACGGCTGACCTCACAAAAGTCTGCGCGTTTTGGCGCGCGTTCTCGCGGCGGGCCCGTCACAAGGGGCCGCCCCGGCTCGCCCAGTGGCGGGTGTCGACAGTCCGGGTGTGAGAGTGTCCGGCTTCGCTGCTGAGTGACCCCCGACCCCCCCGGGAGGGGTTGGCGGTCGTGGGCACGTCACTCCTGGTGCACCTGGAGATGGAACAGTCGGTGTCAGGTTAGGCGAAAGCAGCGAAGCCGGGGAGTCGGCGGACCCCTCACACGTTTGGCCACGCGTGTGTGTGTGAGGAACACGGGGCGGCGCAATGAAAAGTTTCAACCTGGAGGGGTGCACGGACCACCGACGCTTCCCCCACTTGACGTGTACACATTGCGGCCGCAAGACCTGAATGACCTCTACGGGCCCCCGCCACGGCCGCACCAGCTTCGACGAGGTTGCCAGCGGCACCTGGGGACAGTGCAACCATGCCCTGTCCGGCGGTTTCCATTGGAACACATGTGCCCGCCCCAGCCTAAGCCTCTCATTCGCCCTTTGGCGGAGTTCCGAATTTTGCACGGCCGCTTCCTGCGCCTCTGTTAATTTCCCGATGTTAAATTTAACGTGGTCGGACAATTTAGAATTTGCCTGAGGCGCCGAGAGCTTCAGCTGAGTCGTCACAGGCGGGTTAGCCTCGCGGCCATACATTAAGAAGAAAGGTGAAAATCCGGTGGCCGCATGGGGAGCCATCCTGTAGGCTTGCAACACCCCCGCAATGTGAAGGTCCCAATCGGTCTGGGATTCCGATACCTGCTGGGACAGCGTGGACGTAATAGTCCGATGCAGCCGTTCCACCATCCCGTCAGTTTGTGGGTGATATGGGGAGGTCCGAATTTTCTCCGTACCCAAGAGGTCGCACACCTCGCGGAGGAGTTTCCCCGAAAATGTTTTACCCTGGTCAGTCAGAAGCCGTTCCGGAGCACCCTTGTCGAGGACGTAGCCCTGGACAAAGGCCTCCGCGATGGCTGCTGCGAACTGGTTGGCCAGGGGCCAGGCCATGGGCCATCTCGTGAAATATTCGACCACGTCAACAAGTACCTATTTCCCCTGGGTGTAGCGGTAAATGGGCCGAGAATATCCAGAGCAACGAGCTCGTTAATCCGGGAAACATTTATCGACTGCAGCGGAGGGTTGGACCCCCTCGCTGGTGGCTTCCGCTGCGCGCATTGAGTGCACGACCCCAGGAGATCCCCCACGTCCTTTGCCATGCCCGGCCAGAAGAAATCGAGCTGGAGCATGGCAAGGGTCTTGTGAGTCCCCAAGTGCAGGAGCCGCTCATGCGCAGCCCACACCACTTTACTCCTCAATGCTGAAGGCACCACCAGCCGTTGGCGGCGGGATTTCCCGTCCCAGTGCATTAAAAGCCCCTGGAACAACCCCCACGAGTCAACGTTCGCCGCCCCCTGACCAACCCCCCCGATGCGACGGCGCAAAGCGAGGAGGGAGGTGTCCTCCATTTGGAGGCATCCCCACTCCGCAACGGACAACCCCAGCAAGGAATCCCTCCCTTCTTGCTCGATAGGACCCGATGTAGAAGGCGCATCGGCGGCGGCCACAACGACCGAATCCGTGGTTACGTTCGGAGGCCTACAACGCCCCGAACCCAAGAGGCAAGTGCACTCTGAAGTGGGCGGCAACTGCGACAGAGCGTCAGCGTTCGTGTGGCGGACGCCCTTACGATATGTGGTGACAAAATCGTAGTCTTGGAGAATCTCCAACCATCGAGACAACTGTCCCGATGGTTGTTGAATCCGAAAGGCGTACTGCAGCGCCGCATGATCTGTACGGACGGTGAACCGCCGACCGTACAGATACGGGCAGTGCTGCTGAATTAAATAAACGATCGCCAATAGTTCACGACGGGTATTGCAGTACCATTGTTCCGCCGGAGACAACACCCGACTACCGTAAGCCACCACATGCTCTACGCCACCAATGAGCTGCGACAGCACGCCCCCAATGCCCGTGTTACTTGCGTCTGTATCGAGCAAGAAGGGTTGTGAGAAATCGGGATAATTCAACGGCGGAGCCCCCACCAGGGTATCCCGGAGGGAGCGAAAAGCAGCCTCCTCCTCCGGTCCCCAACGAAACCTGACTCCCTTGGACGTCAAGGCATGCAAGGGTTTCGCGATCGTAGCGAAGTCAGCCACAAACCGTCGGTAGTACGACGTGAACCCAATGAAACTCCTGACCTCCCCCACCGAGGTGGGAGTCGGCCAGGAGCTGACGCATTTCGTTTTGGTGAAATCAGTGGATATCCCCCAGCATCGAACAATATGACCCAAATACCGCATCGATTCGCGGAGCAAATGGCACTTCTGCGGTTTAAATTTGAAATTGGCAGCCCGCATTTTGAGAAAAACAGCACGCAACCTCTGGAGGTGTTCATCGAATGTTTTGCTAAAGACGATGACATCGTCCAAGTAAATTAAACACGAATCCCATTGCAAGCCCGCCAAGACCAGTTCCATTAACCGCTGAAAAGTTGCCGGCGCGGAATGTAAGCCCATCAGCAAGCGGTTAAATTGGAAAAGGCCGTGCGGTGTACGGAAAGCAGTCTTAGGTTTAAATTCGTCATCCAGAGGAAGCTGCCAGAATCCAGAAAGTAAATCCAGGGTGGGAAAGAATCGCGCCCCCGCCAAGGCATCAAGCGACTCATCCATTCGAGGAAGCGGGTACGCGTCGGCTACTGAAATTTTGTTCAACTGCCGAAAGTCGACACAAAACCGCAGTGAGCCGTCGTGTTTTTTCACCAAAACTATCGGTGCGCCCCACGGGCTGTTGGAAGGGGATATGATATCGGCTGCTAGCATGTCGTCAACGGCCGATTTGACATGATCCTTTTCGGCGGGACTCAACCGAAAGGGATTTTGGCGGATTGGCGCGCTGTCACCCGTGTCAATGTGGTGTCGCAGCAATTTAGTACAACCAATATCAAATTTGTGTTGACTAAAAATGTCGGCAAACTCTTTCAGGAGAACTCGCAGCCTTTCACGCTGTGAGTCGGACAGGTCCACTGATCCCGCGCAAAGCGCATCCAGCCATCCGTCATCACAGTTCGAATGCGGTCACGACGGAGGATCGGTGCTCACCTGACCGACGAGCGGTTCCTCATAGGGTGCCGGCGTTGCGTGTGCAAGCACGGTCCCTTGAGGAACCACGGCCGTTCGCGATCCCACATTAAGGACTGCAATGAAGGGGTCCCCACCCCCTTTCACCATGGTCTGAGCCGCTAGCAAATCGGGTCCATTGACCCCGGCTCGAGATGGTCTCAACAAGACCCCCCGATCAGCAACCCCCTCAGCAAACGGCCGACGCAACCTAAGAGGGACGAGCATCTGAGCTCCTGGGGGTACGCGTACAGTCCTTGCCACGAGCGCCTGCACGGTCGCAAATGCCCGACGCTCCGTGGCGGGGGAAGACAAAAACGTTACATGTCGGCCCGACGGGAGTTCGATGCACCCCTGGTCGATCAATATACGGATAGGCATTTTGGCCAATAAATCCGTCCCCAACAGGCACGGAACCGCCAGCGAGGAGGAAACCAATACCGGGCCAGATAATTTGATGTCCCCAATGCAAATTTTGGCACGGATCTGCCCAATGATGCCCAGCGAGCCCCCGTTAGCAGCATAGCATGGCACGTCAACGGGGAGCAAAGGACGGCTTTGAACGGGAAGGATGTTATAAATCAAATCAGATATAATGGTCGCCGATGCTCCCGTGTCAATTAAAATCCGCACCTCAACCCCATCAATGTGATCGACCACGACCGACGACCCTGCCGACGCTGCAACGACATGATGGGCGAGCTCCGACCACTGGCCCAGTTGGAGCGCTCGCCGAATTTCAGAACATTCCGACGCAACGCCCGGCGATTTTCGAGCCCTGTTTGTTTCAGCGAGTGAGTGTGTGACAGATATGTGCACGGGCCAAACGTGTGAGGTTCCACGACTCGCCGTATTTCTCTGCTGGAGCTTGGGTGGAGGCGGCGCGGCGTCCTGACGAGGTGTCGCCCCGCGCTGACGAGGAGCCCGGCATCCTGAAGCCACGTGGCCTCGAAGGCCACAGTTGTAGCAGCGTGTGAGCGCCCCAGATGGCCTGGGCTGCTCCTGGCGGCTCGGTCCGTTCCGAGCCTGTGGTCCCACAGATCTCCATTCCCCCTGCCGCTCCAACCCGCAGACCTCCTTCGATGGAAGGGTGGGAGCCGCCATGGCATGGCCGGCCACCCCCTTGGCGGCCTTGCGACGCAGGGACCGCAAGCCCCCGTGGATGTGGCGCGCGACCAGCAAGGAAGACATCTCTGTGTCGTCTTGAGCCAAGACGGTGACGTCCAGTTCGTCCACGAGTAGCAACAGCTTTTCCACCACCATAGCGTCCACTCCATCCTCGTCCATCCGTGGAAAAGCTGCCTTCGCCAGGGCCAGGAGAGTAGTCCGAAAAGCCAGAGGCGATTCGTTGGCACCCCGATGGCGATCGTGGAACAGCTGCCTGCAGTCCGAAGGCGGGCCGTAGACAGCGGACAGCAGCTGCAGCGCCAAGTGCAGCGTGGCGCGCTTTTCCTTAGGCGCCGAGGTGAGGGTAGCCAGGGCGTCGTTGTCCAGCATCGCCGGCAGCGCGCGTAGTGCTTCGCCGTCCGTCCAGTTCGCCATCTCCTGATGAGTGAGGAACCGTCTCTTGAAGCCACCCCAGTCCCCGTCCGCGCCCACGAACTCTTTGAGAGGCAGCAGTCGCTGCTGTAACGCGACGTCCGTGGTTGTGGATCACGCTCTGTCGTTCCCGGCACTCGGTACAGTGGGGGTGGGCTGCGCGTATGGCATCGCCGGTCGCTCCGTTGTCGATGTGCTGGCCGGTGTTGATGATGTCACGGCTTCTGCTTGGCCCTCGGTGGTCACCGGACACGGGCCGGCCCCGCCCTCTGCTCCCACTGTAGCGATGGCGGGAAATTTGACTGCGAGCAGCGTCGGGGTGGCGGGAAACGGCGCTGCGCGTCGGCTGCCGTCGTCGTCCCGCGCAGCCTCTCCAGCCCCCAGCCGCGTGATCTCCTCCAACGTGGCGGCCGCAGCATAGAGCAGCTCTGCCAGGCGGGAGTGAGCCAGCCGAAGTCCCTCGGCCGACGCACCCCACCCTTCCTGTCATAGCGGCGGGGGTGTACTCGGCCCCGGCTGCTCAGATCCGACCTCGGCCATCTCTGGTGCCGAGTCGGCCGAGGTGTCCTCCATCTCTGGCTCCCTGGTACGCGTCGTCCCTCGTGTGTCCATTGTTGAACGATCACTTCTGACCCCAGATGTAGTAAGTTGCAGGAGGCTTTGGACGACGTGGTTGGAGGCACACTTATTTATTAATACCAACTTGTGTACAGTAACGGGAATACACAGCACTTGAAGGGGTATCGTCCCCTTCACTCGTCTAACAGGTAGACACCACGTCTAACCCCACTAACCTACGCCCGAGTCCTCCAGTACGGAGCTAGGGGAGGCTACCTATCCCAGCCCTGGTCAAGCTGGGATCCCGGCACCCTGAGTCTCCAGACCGGCTCTTATAAGAACGTCAGTCTGGGCTCTCGGGACCACGCCACCGGCTTGCCCTGGTCGGTCCTGACAAGGACAGTGAGCCAGGGGAGCTCCGGGGCCTATTCTAGCTGGTCTTCACTCTTCGCTGGTTTAAGCTAACACTCGACCTCGAGCCCTCCGGCTCACCACCTTTTATAGCACTCGGCCCCCGGGAGGGGCCCGTGGGGGATGGAGGTGCGGACGTCGGTGTGAGCACCTCCTCTGTGTACGGCCCTAACCACGCCCCTTGTGTTTGTTACCCATCCATGCCCATACATCTTTACCATTACACCTCTACATATATATGGATGGCTTCATGAACGTTATCAACCAGTTTAAGTCATAACTGGCTGTGATGTTCCCATCCTACCACCTTCCGATGATAGTTGTTATTTTCGGCTCTCTGATTTTACATTAACAGCTTTCGTGACTGCAGGAATTCATATTCTTTGGGTATTTCGGTAAAGTCACGTAGATAGATTCAAATGCTAAACCAATCTTGTTCAGGGCTGGCCTAGCCCTAATCTCAGAGAGAATTAACATGCTAATTTCTCTCACATTAATATAGCCACCTCCGCACGCTTGTCGTGGAGGTCGCCCTCCGATCTTACATTAACATGCTAATTTCTCATATTAACATCAATAGCCCCGCCCACTTTGTTTATGACCCTTGGGCTACACCCATTTCAAGCCTTTAAAACAGTCTGCCTCAGCAGCTTTCCTCCCTTTTTTAAATCCTTTATATTAAGTTCACTTGCTTGCTTGCGCGCTTACGACCGTGCAAATCTTTCGGTCGTTTTTTAACCCACTTCCCGTGATCAAATCGAGCTGACATTTGCACACAGACTCGTTGTGCGTGACAATTTATTTTCGTGAAAAAATGTTTCCAAAATTTTCCAATTTTTTTTTCATATTTAATTTAAAATACCAATGTGATAAAAATGAAACTCTTACTCAAGAAAAACAGAAATGAATAATAAAATAAAACCGATGCCACGCATATAAAGGATTTATAGTGAAAAACTTAGTTTTTACGGGTTAATTTTTTCAGCCTGATGACGATCGCTTGCATTGCGATCGAAACGTCATACTTTTTTGTTATTTTTGTTATTTTCTTTGAACCTATCTATGTGACTTTACCGAAAGACCCAAAGAATAAGAATTTACATTAACAGGTTAAATTTCTCACACTAACACAGCCACCTCGCTCGCCGAGCTCGAGGTTGCTGCTCTGCGATCTACCATTAACATGCTAATTTCTCACATTAACATAGCTACCTCAGGGCGCTGGCCGTGGAGGCCGCTCAACGATATACATTAAATTTCGATTGAAAGCTTTCGTGACTGCAGGGATTCATCTTGGTTCTTTCGGTAAAGTCACGTAGAAGGGAAACAATAAAATAATGAAAATAAAACATCATAAAATAAAGAATTATTTTTTATGGTTTTTAATAATGAAAATAAAGCATACAAAAATTTAATTATTTGTTGTGTTTTACTTTCATTATTTTATTAATTCCCTTCTACGTGACTTTATCGAAAGAACCAAGAAGATATACATTAACATGCTAATTTTTATTTGGCAGCCCTTTGATTGGTGGAAAACTCACTACTGTCGCGGTCGCTGCCCACCACTTACATTTACATTGGCTGCTGACATTTGGGCCACGCCCATTTCAAACCTTTATAAACAGTTTGCCTTTAGAAGCTAACCCCCTCTTCCTGATGACGAACGCTTGTGTTGCGATCAAAACGTCTTAGTTGTTTGTTATTTTCTTGGAACCTATCTACGTGACTTTACCGAAAGACTCATTCCTGCAGTCACGAAAGCTTTAAGTCAAGATTCAAACAATTGCTTATTTTTGTCATATTTTTGACATCCTGTTTGAATTTTTTCAGACCCACTTTCACAATTGTGATGGCTCTATTAGGGTAAATGTAATATTAACATATAATTTGTATAGACTATATGTTGCATTAACGTTTACATAATAAATGCACGCACACATGATTTTATTATTGAGGCTCTTGGTTCACAATGCTAGAACGGAACTCAACAGCTTTATCAAGGTATCATGGTTTTGGAATACATTTTGGCACAGAGAATTGGTCGATTAAATGGCAAGTGCTTTATACTGTTCCACTATGAACATGAGTATGATGACATCAATCCCTAAAGGGGATCTGTTCAGTATAAATATGGTAGCTCTTCTAATTAAATTATGTTGGTCAAATCTCTTTCGATTGGCCTGAGACATACCCAATGCATTGTGGCTTTATACAGATTAAAAAATGTGAGCATAAATAGCATAACTAAATCATTTATTTTCCAAGTCTTCACAACTGCGAGTCACGTGGCTGCATGGCAAATTGAATAGACAGGCAATTTGCACATATAGCTATGATCTGTGGTAATTTTCTCAAATGCATTTTCCCATGAATGATAATTTTTTTTCTGATGAACCTGAAGTAAAATGACACGACTAAATCTGACCAAAACAGAAGAACAAAAATTTTGACACACAATTCACGCTGTTGGTGTTCTTAAGTTTAAAAAATAAATTTCATAATATGGTACCACAAGAATGTCCAGGCTGGATATTTATTTTTACTGTGTAATGAGTAACGTTTTGCCATGATTGACATGGTACGTACATAGTATAGTTATTTGAGTTTATTCTAGATTGGAAGTTTTAGTGACTGCAAGGATCCATATTCTTGGTTCTTTCGGTAAAGTCACGTAGGTAAAGAAAAAAATTTAATAAAATAAACATTAAAATACAAATAAAAACATTTATTTTATTTACCTACGTGACTTTACCGAAAGAACCAAGAATATTTGAGTTTAGTTTTGTTTGTTTGCTGCCACAGTTTGTATGTGGACACCCATGGTCCCCAATGGCTGTTTTTTTTACAGTATATCTTTGTTGAGATGCACTGCAGGAACAATGATGAGGGCATTACATTGATAAACCGTCACCAGTGGTACCAGCTGCTCCATAATCTACACTGACATGCGTTTGTTGCTGGTGTGTATTGTATTATAAAATCAATGCTATATTGATATTCTATGTCATGAAATTGTCTCACATATAAACCATGAATGTTTGACATTTTCCAGAAGAAAAAATCATCCGGCCTGCCTATTTATAGCCACCAAGGAGGCAGTTGTAGGGGTGTGGAATAATGAGCAAAAGGGCACTTTGCATCCTGTGAAAGACTTTTTTTTATTTCCGTTTTAACTAAATTTTAAATACTTTATTGTCTTTTTATATGTCACTACTTGACAATTAGATTGAATCTGTAATAATTTTCAATAGTAAAAGGTAATTTTGATGCTTAATAGTTTGAACAATAGTTTGAACTTTTAGTTGTACACTGGGGAGGATAAACATCCGTCGAGTGGTCTTCCTCTAAATATTTTTCAATTTGTATTAGATTGTTGAGTTATTGAATAAGTAACTCCGAAAATAATTCTAATGAACACTTAGTAACCTCTAACATTTATATATTTTGTAGAAAGTAATATGTGGTTGTCCTGTGGATAGACTGACACCTGGCATAGTATGGTGGAACTACTATCTCAAGGCTACCAAAAAATAAAGATTGGCACCAATACGCTTTTTAAAACCCCTTAAACAAAATACAGGCCATAGTTTGTACATCATATGCAAAAAGGTCATTACAGACTCAATGATGAAAATTATATAATGACACAAACTTGGCACAACAATTGTCGATTCAATGCTTATGACTCGTCAAATATGAACACCATGATAACAAATGTATGTTAATAGCTTCAAAGTTAGTCTCCACTTGTTCACCATCATTGTCAACACATGCGTGGAATATTCTCCCGGTGTACTCCAGAGCCCAGAGGCACATTTCTTGTGGTATTGTTGCAAATTCTCAGAAGTGTTAACATTTTTCTGAAGCACCCTGTAATTCAACCTTTCATAGAATGCGATGATAAAGAATACAGAAAGTGGGCAAAGTCCACTGTTGGTTACTTGCAAATAAATATTTTTATGTGGTTTGACAATTTAGAAAAACTGTAGATTATGTGTATTATGCTTATTAACACATTTGATTGCCCTTAATGCATTAACGCAATGCGTACATATTTATAGTAACAAACTAAATTGATGAAAGTATGTGCAATGTGTGGGCAGGACACTTCGAGAAAGGGATTATGGCCAGGAATGGAGACCAGGACTGCCAAGAATGGGGGGGGGGGGGGGGGGGGAACAAAGAGGAGACTTTGCCTCGGCTCCCAGACAAAAGAGCTGGGCCCACAACAAACCTGCTTTTATGGACCTCCAATTCCGGGGCTCCATTAACTAAACGAGATTAACAACAGAGTGGCAGCTAAAGGAGGGAACACTGCCCAAGGCCATATCCACTGCAGAGACAGAGCAATAATAACATTGGTTTATGTACAGGTGCTAAATGGATTGTTACATCACAAGACTGAGAAATGGTTGGGCAAGCCTTCATCCAGCAGTAGATAGATACAAACTGGTATGTGAGATTCCATACCACTACACTATATATAAAATAGGCTGTTTAAAGCCCATTCACGTGATTTGGATGGTGACCAGTTTTTTTGCATCGTTAGGTATGCTGGGCATGTATATATGGATAGAGAATATGCAGTATTTATGGTTCACTTACCGCAAATGGACTGTCACAAATCATGGTTGATCTAATGGAACAGATAGGTGAAAAATCCATATAATTTGGGTTTATAATAAAGGCCAGGAGCTATGGCATTGATTCAGGCAGCTATTGTCCAATGCATCTTACTTGTCGGCATGAAATGAAGATGTCGTTAGCACTATATTTCATGTTTTTTAGTAAGTAATTTGTTTCATTTAAATACATACCACAATGCGGCTAAGTGACTCGTTTTATCTGCATGTACACTCCATTCCATTAAATATTTACAATATTAAATTTTAACAAATATTACTGATTTACGTCTCGATTAAAACGTAAATTACTTATTGCATGTGCAAAACTATAGTAGGCTGCTGGTGTAAATATCATAATTATCATCACCTATGGTCAATCCACTGCTGGATGAAGGCTTCCACAAGCCACGACAACCTCTCGCTCTGGCACCTACCTGCGCATGAACTGACTTGGTGGACATATACTCAAACTTAATACTATTTTTTTTTATGTTTGCAAATTATATATCTATTTAATTACCTAGACAGTGCTCAGAAGTTTCTTGTTCTAAGACATAAAAGATGCCACAGATGTAAGTCAGTCACCTTTACACCTAATAAGAACACTTTCAAATTGCCACTATTCACAGTTGTTCACATGAATATATAGAGCATTATAGGTAATTACTCACAAATAACATTGAAAAAAATGAAAGGCGATTGTCATTACAAATCAATGTTCACTCAGGTCTCTGTTGTAAAAGGCATGTTGAATTGCAATGATACTCTCAGCTATTGTAGTTAAGTAAAGGGCAGGGTGATTTTTGTGGGTTATTGAGGTCTAAAATGAAAAGTAGGGTATATATTGTTTTTTTCATCTGTGTGTAGCAAAAAGGTATAGGAATTACTGTTTGTAAAACATTTCAACTGCCAGATAAAGGCCTACCTATGCCACATTGGCCATGGATTGTTGTCGTCCCATGCTCTGGTTTAGTATGGGTTGGTTCAGATGTCACGCGCACTGATATTATTTAACTTTGGCTGGGATTCAAACTCGGTGACTGGATTCATAGTGCAGCCCGTGAACCACTGGTGCTCCCTACTCTTCACGGGAATGTAATAATACTTTATAAATGCTCTTATTCATTTTACACATTTTTTTTTTATAATTCTTTCCTTCTGAAATGAAAATGAATTCTGAAATAAGCTACACTGTAGATGCTTTTAAGGTTGTGTTATCCCAGTCCAGTTAGGCTATGAACTGTTTGTTTCATATTGCTGCATAATTGTTTTCCCAGATGGACTTTGGACTCATTATCTGCATTTGTATTGAATATTGAAATTTGTCTTTTATGTTTTTTTTTCTTATGACTCCCTGCGGCTGTTATAATTGTAAATTCTCAAGACCAATAACGCAGGGAATAGACTCACAGCCCTGGGTGGAAATCAAATAGTAGAGGCCCAGGAGTGATGTAGCCTAGTGGCTAATGTCAGGTTACTATTGTGCCGATCTGGCACATGGGAGTAATTATATATGTACAACAGCTTTGGGAGGCCTACATCCAACAGCGGAAACGAAGTACTGTTAGGAAAATGTTCATTCAGACATTTAATTACTATATAAAATTTTAGTTGTAATTTTCTATTGCAATCAAAAAAATTAAACTGGAAGGCAGACACTGCCATCCTCAGTAATTCCCAAAATGTCCAGCCCTTTAGTAAATCCACTGCTGGATTAGTTCCTCCCCATGCCATGTGAGTCATGGGGATTTTACTGTTCTTCACCACGGTGGCCATTGCAGTTTGGTGAAGACAGGAAGGTTAGATGTGGGATCTTTGAAGTACCGTACAACAATGGTTATGACTGCACTGCCCTCTGCTGCCCACAACGAAGCCCTATATCACTTTGACAACCTTTTTGTTGGACGGCGGTCGTCCATTCAAGCACTATCCAAGCTCAACCCTCTTGATCTTCCGAGATCTAACGAGATTGGGTGCATTCTGGATGACTTGATCATAATTATAGTAATTTTCTAGTTAGTATAAATCAGTCCTGTGATATACTGCAGCAATGAAGTATGTATTTCAACCAGATGACCTGTAACGACTAAATAATGTATTAGACCAGTGGCAATCACCAGTAGCCAAATAAAAAATGTGAATGACATGACTGTGAATGGTTCCCCTAATTGCTGCAATTCAGTGGCCTAAAATACAATGTTTCGCTCCGGATGATCGCTGCAAAGTATGATCTGTGTTTTGATTTAGTGTGCTGATCTTAAAGGTGCATTGAAAAATGTTGACACTCCGACTGATGCTCCTGCTGTTGTGGAGTGACTCATGCAGCCAGCTATGGCTGCAGAGTTTGGTAGTATATGTTGTTGACGTCGTTAATTGTGAAAATTCGGTCACAGTTCCTATGATCACGGTTTCATTGCTTTTATGGCTTTATTTTGGTGATTTTCGAAAAGTTTTTCGGTTTGGCCATGTTTGTTTGTTGTAGTACAGAGTTAGACGGATGGCCTTAATCTAAGTTGTCTTGTGGTTGTTGTTGTTTGACTTGCATCCCACTAGGATTTTTGCACACAGTGTTGGTGTACGGTGCTTTTTCTGCAATATTTTGCTGTCCTTTCTTGGATTTTCTGTTTGCACATAGTCACTTTAAGATGTTTTCTTGTTCATGTTTTTGTTTTTTGTTTGTTGCAGTTGCACCCGATTCGAGAGCCGAATGGTTCACAGGGCTATACCTAATAAATTAAACTTGAAACTTGAATTGATATGAAGGACTGTGCATTGTGGTTGGACATCTGTGGTAATTCACTTCTGTCCAATATCACTGCTTTGCAAGCACATGCTTATCTTCTTGCCAAGCGTGGCTAGACACAGGCATCTGTGTCCTTTTTAACTACAGCCACATTTTCTCTCCCACAGCCAGATGGGGCACCCGTGTGTGTTTGTCTTCACTGATACCAACCCAAGCATATCGTGTTGAGTATTGGGGGGTGAGCGTGCAGGTGACCTTTGCCCCAACAGAAAAAGTAGTATTCCCATTTCTCTTTATGATTAAAACGTATGAAGTATTATCAGAACAGGTACAAACCATTGAATAATTACGAAGGAAACTGTGTGCTCATGTCACGGGTCACATATAGGCATCCAAATAATTATCATATACAGTACAGTTGTATTTATATAGGTGTACACCTATGCTCAAATCAGCCGGAATGTGCCCAGTCTCGTCAGATCTCATCCAAGCACGATGCAAGCTGTTGCCTGCTGTGCCTGCATCGTGCTTGGATGGGTGACTGTCATGCATGCCAGGTTGGCATAGGCAGTTAATGAGCTTTTCTCTGTTGTTGGCAGCAGAGGGCAGCGCAGCGAAATCTGTTATGCTTTACTGCTATGCTTCCACGTCTGCACGAGGGCTGAACGATTTGGGGAAAATATCTAATTGCGATTTTTCTGACAGATATTGCGATTTGATTTGCGATTAAAAAATTAGGTCAAGCTTCAGTTCAATATTCACTGTGTAATAGATTTAAAACATGTGATGGAGCATTACCACATGATACCATCAAAATATGAACTGCTCTATATATTATAATGCAAGGATGAAAACTTTAAATATATTAATTGCTTCCAACATGTATTTATTAAAATGGTTTAATTGAAATAAAACAATCACACATAGAAAAATTGTTAAGTTAAATAAATAAAGTTATAATAATACAAAATAAAACAATTCCTATAAGAAAGTAATAGCACTTTTCAAATCGCCAAAAAATCGCAGCCTTTGGGATTTGCGAATCGCATCGTTTCAAATTGCGATTTGAAATCGATTAATCGTTCAGTCCTCGTCTGTACTCCCGAATACAGTATGGTCGAATAACCCCCCATGACCCTGACAACATAAAGAGGCCCTCATCCAGAAGTTAATTGACAAAAGGGCTGTTACATGTACATATAGGTGTGTAACGCAGTACACGATAATAATTTTCGGTTTTAAACATAGGCAGCCACGTTTTGTCGAAAACGGGACTGATATAATCACACTATCATTTGGCAATAAATAATTAGGTTCACTGAGAAAAGCTAATTAGGCAGTTTTTTATGCAATTAGCTCATTTTGAATGCTCCATGGTTAATCAACAAGAGAGTTTATCTGCCTGCTGACAATCTGAAAGTTAGTGAGCTACAGCTTGCACTTGTTCTCATTAATAAGTTACACGTGGCCTCCCGTGTGAGCTGCCCATGATTTATTCTACAAGTCGTGGGACTAAAACAATCCTTGCATAATCGGCACAGGGTCTGTTATTGAGTGAAAACAAAGTGTAATGTCGTGGCTTTGTGTCACGGTGCACAATCAACTCCCGAGTGTCACGGTGGTTCTCGTGGTGCCATTGTTGTATGTCATGTGCTCCCTTAATGAACCCTCTAAGTTTGTTACTTCTGTCACTTTTTTGAACCCATCTATGCCACACAGCATTATCTACGCTATCATGTAATTCGTTTCATGTAGGTGGTCCCCAAACACGAGTCTAATATGTTTTACAGCTTGCGTGACAGCATAGCTTACTATTGACAAAAAAAAACTACAGTTTTCTCTGGGTTTTTTTTGTGTTAACAAACAATCTTTGGTAGATGTGTGGAAAGGTAATTGTTGCTACTTTGCAATATCTCGCTCAAGCCACTGCTGGTGTTAAGGCTCTCTCCGAGAGGGAGTTCTAGAGGGCCCCTGAAGAGGATACAGTGAGGGAAAAAAGTATTTGATCCCCTGCTGATTTTGTACATTTGCCCACTGACAAAAAAATGATCAGTCTATAATTTTAATGGTAGGTTTATTTGAACATTGAGAGACAGAATAACAACAACAAAAATCCAGAGAAACGCATGTCAAAAATGTTATAAATTGATTGGCATTTGAATAAGGGAAATACGTATTTGACCCCCTCTCAATCAGAAAGATTTCTGGCTCCCAGGTGTCTTTTATACAGGTAACGAGCTGAGATTAGGAGCACACTCTTAAAGGGAGTGCTCCTAATATCAGCTTGTTACCTGTGTAAAAGACACCTGTTCACATAAGCAATCAATCAATCAGATTCCAAACTCTCCACCATGGCCAAGACCAAAGAGCTCTCCAAGGATGTCAGGGACAAGATTGTAGACCTACACAAAGCTGGAATGGGCTACAAGACCATCGCCAAGCAGCTTGGTGAGAAGGTGACAACAGTTGGTGCGATTATTCGCAAATGGAAGAAACACAAAATAACTGTCAATCTCCCTCGGCCTGGGGCTCCATGCAAGATCTCACCTCGTGGAGTTGCAATGATCATGAGAACGGTGAGGAATCAGCCCAAAACTACACAGGAGGATCTTGTCAATGATCTCAAGGCAGCTGGGACCATAGTCACCAAGAAAACAGTTGGTAACACACTACGCCGGGCTGAAATCCTGCAGCGCCCGCAAGGTCCCCCTGCTCAAGAAAGCATATATACATGCCCGTCTGAAGTTTGCCAATGAACATCTGAATGATTCAGAGGACAACTGGTGAAAGTGTTGTGGTCAGATGAGACCAAAATGGAGCTCTTTGGCATCAACTCAACTCGCCGTGTTTGGAGGAGGAGGAATGCTGCCTATGACCACAAGAACACCATCCCCCCGTCAAACATGGAGGTGGAAACATTATGCTTTGGGGGTGTTTTTCTGCAAAGGGGACAGGACAACTTCACCGCATCAAAGGGACGATGGACGGGGCCATGTACCATCAAATCTTGGGTGAGAACCTCCTTCCCTCAGCCAGGACATTGAAAATAGGTTGTGGATGGGTATTCCAGCATGACAATGACCCAAAACACACGGCCAAGGCAACAAAGGAGTGGCTCAAGAAGAAGCACATTAAGGTCCTGGAGTGGCCTAGCCAGTCTCCAGACCTTAATCCCATAGAAAATCTGTGGAGGGAGCTGAAGGTTCGAGTTGCCAAACGTCAGCCTCGAAACATTAATGACTTGGAGAAGATCTGCAAAGAGGAGTGGGACAAAATCCCTCCTGAGATGTGTGCAAACCTGGTGGCCAACTACAAGAAACGTTTGACCTCTGTGATTGGCAACAAGGGTTGTGCCACCAAGTACTAAGTCATGTTTAATAAAAAGTATGCGGCCCTTGCCCCACCACCTTCTCCAACCATTATATAAACGGAGTGGTAGCTCCTGCAATCTCTCATTAACTTCATACAGCTGTCGTGGCTGTGATGGTACCACCTGAAGACGGAAGCTTGTGTTGCCTCCGAAACGTCGTGATTTTTATTTTATTTTACTTTTTAATGTTTTTACCTACGTGACTTTACCGAAAAAACCTAAGAATATGAATCATTGCAGTCACGAAAGCTTCAAATCTAGAATTTTTGCAGAGGGGTCAAATACTTATTTCCCTCATTAAAATGCAAATCAATTTATAACATTTTTGACATGCGTTTTTCTGGATGTTTTTGTTGTTATTCTGTCTTTCACTGTTCAAATAAACCTACCATTAAATTATAGACTGATCATTTCTTTGTCAGTGGGCAAACGTACAAAATCAGCAGGGGATCAAATACTTTTTTCCCTCACTGTACGTTTGGCCTACTCTTCCACGCTGCCCAGACGTCTTGTGAAGAGGCTGGAGTGGCCACACTTTACCCCACCACTCACTGTGGCGAATCAATCTATCCATGACCGTCAAATAGTGCCTGAAACTAATTATAATAAGGTGCTATTTATAATACGACAATACTCTATTAGCAATAAGTACTGTAATGTATTCAATAGTTATTATTTTTATAGGCTTTGTCAGTTAATAAAAGCAAATATTAATGTCCTTTGCAAATAAAATAATGCTTTTTTTTTATAAAAAAAAATATCTTAAACCGCTTGTTTTTATTTCTCCATCGGTCGAATTCAGATTAGAACACGTGAGCTTTCACATACAGTATGATTCTCGTAAGATTTGTTTGTTTCCATTTCACATTCAATCCATGTTTATGTCAGGGGGATAACACAAATAGCTCACCAGCAGCATTCCCGTGGGATGTTAAATGCATTTCAGAATCTCTATTGAGCCAGACTTTCATTTGGATCAAAAATGTGGAATGACCTTAGACGGATAATACTGTCAGCAGACGAGTAAGAATACTTTTGCTTATGGGACAGTGCCATTATACATGACTGATTACATATAAGCAATGGACTGTACATTGTTTATAGTGTGACCCTAAAAATAACGATGCTTTGAGAAGCCAGGAATGTGCGGCCAAAAAAGATTAACCATTTTAAAGGGAAATAGTTCCACAAAATCTAAAATGGCAAGGGCAATACTATACAGCACACACTGTACAGCACACACTACAGCACACACTGTACAGCACAGCACACACTATACAGCACACACTGTACAGCACAGCACACACTATACAGCACACACTATACTGTACAGCACAGACTACACTGTACAGCACACACTATACTGTACAGCACACACACTATACTGTACAGCACTCACTACAATGTACAGCACACACTATACTGTACAGCACACTCTACTGTACAGCACACAGTACACTGTACAGCACACACTATACTGTACAGCACACACACTATACTGTACATCACACACTACACTGTACAGCACACACTACACTATACAGCACACACGACACTATACAGCACACACTATACTGTATAGCACACACTATATTGTACAGCACACAATAGACTGTACATCACACACTACACTGTACAGCACACACTACACTATACAGCACACACGACACTATACAGCACACACTATACTGTATAGCACACACTATACTGTACAGCACACAATACACTGTACATCACACACTACACTGTACAGCACACTATACAGCACACACTACACTGTACAGCACCGACGACACTGTACAGCACACACTATACTGTACAGCACACACTATACTGTATAGCACACACTATACTGTACAGCACACTATACTGTACAACACACTACACTGTACAGCACACACTATACTGTACAGCACACACTATACTGAACTGCATTCATATACAAAGTGACCATAAACATATCATTATTAAATAACTCCAAATAAGGATTAGCCTTACTCTTTGTTTTTTTCGGTAAAGTCACGTAGGTTAAAAAAACCCAAAGAGTATGGACTCTTGGAGTCACGAAAACTTCAAATCTAGAATTAAAGGATTATCCTCTTCGTGGAGAACTAAAACACAATTAGCTAAATATGTCTATCTCCTTCATATATCTGTCTCTCTACATACCAAGTAATAGTATTTCTTGAACATCTTATCACCTGCACGGCCTTCTGGTAGCAGCATTGATTCAAATAAAAGCAAACTCTGGACCGGTTTCAACATTCAATGTCTCATCAGGAGGGCCAAGTTTCCCTGAATCAATGCTGGTGAACTACCTATGCATATTTATTTGTTATTATTTTACGAGTAGAATTAGCCGTATACTTTGAGCTCGGTCAACAAAACTACAATGTTGTGGCGGTTCTTTTCGAAAACACCTATTAAGGCCTGCACAGAACACCAAAGCTGGGTTTGTGTGGCCAAATCTATGTCCGACCGCCTCAGTGGTGATGTTTACACAACACGCCTGCTACTCATTTAAGGTTCCGATTTTTTTATTTCACTCGCCCAGGATGTTTCCCGTGGCTCGAAATCAAACACGGGTCACTGGGTTCACTGTGGAGTGCGCTAATCATTGCCCCACCAATTCCCACAGACACACACACTTGCGACAGATGTTATAATGTGAGTTTAATCCCACAAAACCTCCACACGTAAGCTACCGCGTTGGTGACACATCGTGTAGAGATTTGAAAGTGTCTCCATGTGTTCGCCAACACCTTCGGTGTAATTGGTTCGAATGTTTTTGTTGAGTGCCATTGAAGATTATTCATGCTTTCCAGTAAAAAAACAACAACAATAGATATCACCATTGGAACCTCCTTTGCCAGTAGCAAAATATGACAGTTGGGTTTTGACCCTTTTATCTGGCAACAAAACTGAGATCTTTTTTTTACAAGGAGTCATGTTTGCATTGACCACAATACCTGTGGTCAGGAATGCAAACAAAAAACACAACTCTGGTAATGTATGCACTGTCCTTGAAATTGATTGGTCCACACCCGAGACAGCTTTTCTTAGAGCCGAGTCTTACATGGTGTTGGACCAGATGACGCCAAAAGGCCCAGATAAAAAGGTCAAAATCCAATTTTCAACAATAGATATATGAGGAATACAGTGCCAGAATTTCAACCAGAAATTTCAAACTGTTGTCTAATTATGAATTTGCAATATCGGATGTTTTGTTCATATACACTCTGCATGTGCTTTGAAATTAACCGGCATGAATTAATGTGAAAATGAAATTACAGTACTACTGTCCTTTGTTTATCTTTGAAACGTCAAAATTGCAAAGCATAAAAACCCGAATACTGTATTGTACAGTAATTCATTTCCATGCTTTTCTTTCCAATAAAATAACATGTAGTTCACACGAAATAAATCAATAAATATTTTTCAGATTGTTAGTGCACTATAACCCAATTTTATGCACAAAGTCAAAAATATCACTCGTTTCGGGAAGTGAATGTGCAATAAATGTATATCTTTAAAACCATACACATTTCAGCTGCCAACATTTTTTTTATCAAGTTAGTTTGTCAATTTGATTAAATGATTTTGCCTAATAAATAATGTGTTATGTCAAAATATTTGTCACCAGTAAACATATGACATTGGGCCAATGCAAACAGTGTGATGGACATGAAACAGATTCTGGCTTGTGAGCTCTGCTGTCTGAAGAATTACCAAAACCATCTGAGACTTTGGTCTTCTGATTTTTACTTTGTTTTTGTTTATTTTCTTACTTTGTATTTTTCTAAGGCAGCTTTTCTTTCTTTCTTTCATCGTATTTAGTTGATTAAACGGTGGATATTGCTATGCTTTTATGAGTGTATTTTTACAATCTGGAAATACAACAAATAGTACTTTAATATCGCAACGTTTTGTACTTCAAAGCATGTATGTTCATTTATTGGTTTTGGAGACTTCTCATAAGTAAAACTAATAACCAATTAAATCCCCCCCCCCCTGTTTGCCTGTCAGGCATACAGAGATTTACTTTGTATGAGATGTGTATGTATTAATGTGTGTTCTTAGCTTTGCCATGCATATTTGGTCATGCTTACTGTTAGGTGCATGTCGTGATATGGTCATGGTATGATCATTGGCTGGTAGAGTACTATGTCATGTTTGTCAAGATCATTGTTACTACTGGACGGTCATCTGCTCTATGTAATACTGTGTATGGGCTGTTTCACAGTAACGGAATTACAAAGTCAATGTACGGATGTTGGACACAGATATGAACACTTACTCTTGGTGTATTGTATCAACCAGCTGCGTCAGAAAATGTAGAACCTATGAAAAAATCAAAAAGCTGCTTATATCAAGTATTGTGGTCATCAGGTTCTGTATCCCGCGCTGTAATTGAATTACCGTCTAATTGACCATGCCATTACCCAGGGTCCCTCTACGCATTGTCAGTGCCATTGGCCTACTGGAGGCTGATCTGCCTTTGGTACTTCTGCTACATTAGAGTTCCCACAACCATATACATTTAACCACCACTTCAGATAACTCCTGCTCTTTATGTTGCCCATCTCCCATGAGGATGACAAGGGGTTGGATTTTAAGGGTTTGTAGAGTTGCTGAATGATAGAAAACAAGCAGATGTATGTCTCCTCAAGGATAATCTGAGTGTGTGTTTAGAGCATGGACTATAGATAGTGATAATTGGTTTACTGTTATGTAGATAATAGAGATGAGCTGGGAATATCAGATATTTGGATTGGTTACGTTTACTATGAGAGTTTTATGCACTGGGACTGAACACCAGAGGTGGGACAAAGTCATTGTTATGCAAGTCCAAGTCGAGTCTGAAGTCATCAAATTCATGACTCGAGTCTGACTCGAGTCCAAGTCACATGACTCGAGTCCACACCTCAGAGGTGGGACAAAGTCATTGTTATGCAAGTCCAAGTCGAGTCTGAAGTCATCAAATTCATGACTCGAGTCTGACTCGAGTCCAAGTCACATGACTCGAGTCCACACCTCTGCTGAACACTGCAGCGAATATATGAGTTTTTCAAAAAGTAAGTTAATGGTGATGGTCAGCAATGCACTTCCTGCACCATTATCACAGTTGTCACGAGGGAGTGAGAAAGAAGTAGAGGACATGGTTTGTATCAAACCCACACATTAATCTGGAAAATAGTGTCCAATACTTTGGGGTCATCATCATTTCCAATATCTCAATTCTATTCCTACAGTTTTCAACACTGCAGGACCTCTAACGTTCACTTGCTTAACATTTAACAATACCATTGCTTTTTACACCATCTACTGATGATAACCTTATTCACATTTTAACCAAATCTCAACTCAACAATTGTAACTGTCTCCCCAATAGCCATCCAAATCCCTCACCAATAAACTGTAAATGATTGAGCCACTGCCACACCTTTCACCCACACTCGTGAATGAGCCAAAATCACTCAAGTTGAAGAACCTTACATTGGCTTCTAATCAAGTTTTGCATCAACTACAATATCGCCCTCACTTCCAGATATTCCATGGATTCACTCGCCTCAACTACATTAGCCTTCTCATCTCACTCCCCTTCATGTGCATTCTGCTCCAGAAGCTAAGGCCTTCTGAGAAAATGTCAGTCAGTATGTACTCAATAGGTCGTTCCTTCTCTGCTGCTGCTACAATGATCTGGAATTATTTTTTTCTGACCATCTACAATGCTGAGTCCCTAGTACTGTTCATGTATAGGCTCTAGACGTTTCTCTCTTCTTATGAATTTGGCTCTCTCAAAATATAAGAAATGCGCTAATTTACTCTTCTACCATAATGTTGTCTAAACCCCCTTTTTGCTGTGCAGCATGCTATCATATTGTCCTACCATATATATTAAATCCTAAAAAAAAACCTTTATACTTCTATTTGTTCTACATCTTGAAATCCCCGTATAGGTCAGGGAGCTGGACTTTAACAAAGCAGCTATAAAATAAGCTTTTGGCCTTTGAGCATGCACTTGGAATTTCATGGCAGGATAAGATGAAGCAACTTGAAAGATCAATACAGGACATGGCAGGAAAACTTTGTACATAATTAGTAGAAAGAGTTTGGGATGGGTGGCAAATGTGGATAAAATCGAGGGTATCAGGTTATGTAAACAGGTATTGGAGTGGGACCCAGTGATCAGTGAACAAGGGGAAGACCTAAAGCCAAACCGTGGTGGTGAGCTTGTCAGGGTGGCCTTCAAAGGACGTGTCGACTGTGCAACAAGGGAGAGATGTACAGCGAGATGTCATACTGTAAGAGCAGATCTTGGAGGTTCGGTGTCGACTTTTAAACGGCTGTGGGATCTTGCAGAAGGAAGAGAGACCTGGTGACATTACAGCAATTGCTATTTATCAGTGTGGTTAATGACTGTTTTGTGATATTAACAAAGTCCTCTCATGTATATTTATATACGGTACAGTGATTATATTTTCAACCAACTAATTATCATTTAAAATGTGAGATGACCATTACCTTTTTTTTAAACATCAGGCTCATGGGGAAACGTTTTATGATTTCCCAAAAATTATTTGCTAGTTTCTATATTTGCATTTAGTAACATTTTCCCCTTATTTTGTCTTTACCGGGTGGCTGCCCAGAATAAATCCTATCCATCTGTGTACACTTTGAAGAAAGCACACCAAACCACACAAATGTTACAATTATCATTACGTTTGGCTCAGCATAGCTTCCCAAATTGCTCCCAGGTGAAATACCAAGACCCTGTAGATTGGAAGCATTTCAGGGCCATTTTCTCTGCATGTCTGAAGATTTTAAATTTGACACAGTGGGGCTGTTGCCAAGCAATGATCCTTTATGCATGGGGATACGCCCAACATTCACTGTTTTTTGTTGGAGGTTGCTTGCAATGAAATGCAGTTCTCTTCGCACATATTGACAGTACTGCATTTCCACATCTCTGCTATGCCACTTTAGAGTGAGCCAAACAGCCTACGACTAATGTCGGTGTGAGAACTGCTGGAAATTTGAGACGTCTAATCAAATTAAATGTACTGTAGTGGAATTGTGATGAAAGCCATTTCAGCATTTTTATTTCTGTCACATGCACATTTAATTCATAAATAAATGTATGCGTTTGGCAGCATGCCGCTCCAGTCAGCCCTGTGGTCCTATCCTAATTGGCAAACTTTGCATGCAAATGAGCTAAAACTACCTTCTTTGAGACAAGACACACATAGCAGAGAACTGTGGTTCTCATGAATTTGTGGTTGAAAAATAAAAAAAGTTGCAGTGTCCAAAACTGAGCAGAAACTAAAAAGGACCTCAACTAAGGTGTTTCTATGATAATAATAAAAAACTATGGGTAGAAGTAATGTTCTTTAGATGTCTTGGCATTGTTATCAAGACATTAAGCTTAAGATATCCTATCTTGTGGCAGTTTGGGAACAGTGCAAAATTACATCATTACTGCATTGGATATATAACATATGAAGTGTGAAAAGTCATAAAAAAAACTAATACAGTCATTGTGCTGTGAGAAATGGTCAAAGTTTTGATAACAGACATTAAAAAATATACCCTTCTGTGAGTTTATCTCAATTTCAAGCTTCATATTTATAAAATAAACATTAAATATAATAAGTCTATTATTTAGGAACTTACCAAATTGAAAAATAATTTTGAGAGTTTGAGATGTTGATCATTTGTTCTCATAATGTTGTGGCCAATTCCTCTATGTTTATAGTTATAAACTTTATTTGATGGTAAAATGGAGAAAATACAGACTACATAAATAAATGTTTCCCTTTGAAAATTCTCCAGTCACTAAGTAAAAAAAAGTTATTTTGTCATTGTGATTATATTTACGAAATTAAATTCTTGCATCTAATAACTATTTTGAAGTATTGAATCTCTGAAGTTCATATTCACATTTGTGTGTGGCGTATACTGTATGCAAACACATTCACATTTTGCAGAAAGTACATGTTACCTTTCCATGTGCATCGAATCTACGTTTTAAATTTAACTTGGTACATTATGAGAGTGCATGTAATTTGAAAATTTGAAAATTGCTCTGCGGAATAAGTGTTTTTAGTAAATATGACTGTGGACGACTTGGTTATGTAAAATATACGAAGGAAATTGCGTCAAGGCTGTTTTTTCTAACCTAACACTAAAATACGTGGCATCTGGTTTCTTTTAAGTAAAACTCCCATTGCTGCCGCTTTGGGAGATCTAAAAAAAGTGAATTGTCTAACATGATTGCCATCGCCCCTGCATTCTTCATTATGCTCACTAACCAGTTTGCCCCAAAGCCATTGGGCCAAACATAGGTCAAGGTGGTAATCAATGGCGTGACCTTGTGGAAATGAACCTGGAAGTCTGTGTAATCTCTCGGGTTAAACTATTAAACAATGCACAAGATTGGCATAACATGGCAGCAGCAGATGGTTGCAGAATAATGTGGCTCCTAACCAGTCATAAGACAGAATGAGTAACACGGATGTGAGAACTTGTGCAAGTTAGACATTATATTGACTGCGAAGATAAGTAACCGGGCTTGGGCAGGCCACATTGCTTGAAGGGATTATGGCTGGTGGTTGAGGGTAGCAATGAAATTTCAGCCAAAGGGTAGAGAACATGCCCAAGAGCACGTCCGCTAAGGAGATGGAGCCAGATGGATTGTTTAATCACGGTATGGTGAGGGCTGGCAATAGCTCGGGAAGGCCTCATCTGCAGTGGATTGATGATGGCTGATCATGGGGATGATATAGTCATAAAACATTAAAGCATGAAGATGGTAATACAAATTGTGTCAGCACAGTAGAACTTTGAAATACTACATTGTCATAAATATGAGCAGTTAATCTTGCCTGTAAAAGAATGAAACTAAATAAGATTAATATAACTTTTTAGACAATAACACAAATGTATATGTTTTATTAAAATGCTCCATCTGCAATTCTATCCATACTGGTATCTTTTGTCGCTGGTGGTTTTTGGATGAGCTTGGAGCGAGTGGAATGCAGCCGCTCCACAGATCAAAGCACACCTCAAACACAGCCTGTAATGATATACAAGCCCAAGCCGACATACCTGCCTGCGCTGATCTGATCCAAGCTGAAATCAACTGGGCTGTGGATAACACGACACTCTACACATGGACAAACTTCAAACACATGAATTCAGGGCCACCAATCGGCTTTTTGGGGGCTTTGCTGTGGTTTAGGGCAGCTGTGCCACATAGAGGAAGGCATGGAATCAGATCCACTGCATCCTGCTTTTATTGCTATAAAAAAGGTCTGTAAATATTGTCAGTTTTTTTTCCATTGCTGTCAGAAATGTATTACAGGTTTTAATTTGACTTGTGAGGTTTTTCTTTAATATTATCTTTCTCTGATGGAACATTAACATTACCATTTCCCAATGTCCTTTACAAGTTTCTGTTTTGAAAAGCAAATATTTGATTCGTGGCACTCGTGATAACATAAAATTTAACTTATCATTAAATGTAAAATAATTAAGAAATTGAGTAATGCAAACTTCAAATATGATTAAATTTGTACCAGCCCATTAATTACACTGTGTAACATTTTTTTGTTCCTAGGTAGTAAGTGTTATTTCCTAATTGCTTATGCCTCAAAAGTACAGAAAATGGCTATTATTCCCCACAAACTTTGCTTTTGTGACCAGGACAGTGATATTTAGAAATTTACCTATTTTCCAGAACATTTCAGAAAGATTCAGTGCTAATTAAACTTGGAGTAACTTCTAGAACATTATAGAACTTTCCAGTAATATAAATAGTAGTATAAATACAGGGGCCTTAAGCCCACCAGTTCAGTTTAGTTCCAGCTGCCTAAGTGAATACATATCTGCATTTTTCTGAGATGGCATCAAGAGGCTGCAAGCATCTGGCAGACGCATTTTGCTATGTCTGTGGCCAATTTATCAAGACGAGAGCGAAAAAGTACTCTGTGGAAGCATCTGCTAAGATGTGTGAGGCCTACAAGGCATATGAAGTTCACTATCCCAAGAATTTGGCGGGAACCCACTGAGCACTCAAGCAACTGCTACTTCTGCATGGTGAACCCTTCCAAATGTCGGACTAGCAAGAATGCACCTGCTATCACATATCCAGACCTTCCGTAAATCCATCGCCCTGGTGCCACACTTCCATGAGCTCCCCGTACCCACTCCTCTGGAGAGAGAGCAGCCATCTTTAGAAGAAAGCAGCAAATCAGAGCGAAGAAGACGTAGATCCAGATGATAATTTCAGAGGTGGAGATGAGGAGAGAAACCCATACTACCCCAACCAAAAAGACCTTAATGAGTTGATCAGAGATCTTGGTCTCACCAAGTCCAATACCGAGCTTTTGACATCTAGGCTCAAGCAGTGGAACTTGTTGGATGAAAGTGTGCAAGTCGCAGATCAGAGGAAGCGTCACCAACCTTTTTGCAGCTTATTCACCCCTCAAGATGGGCTCTGCTTCTGCCACAATGTGACCAGTCTGTTCCAGGCAATCGGAATCGCCTGTAACCAGAAGAGTGGCGCCTCTTCATTGACAGCTTATCCAGGAGCCTGAAAGCCGTGCTGCTCCATAATGGTAACAAGTACCCGTCTCTTCCCCTGGCTAACTCGGTGCACCTCAAAGAGGATTACAACAGCGTCAAGACATTGCTGGACACCTTGAAGTATGATGAGTATGGCTCGGAGGTCATCAGAGACTTCAAAATGGTGGCATTCCTAATGGGTCTTCAAGGCAGTTTTACCAAGTTTCCCTGCTATCTTTGCCTTTGGAACAGCAGGGACACCAAGGCGCACTACCACAGGCGGGACTGGCCACAGCAGACCGAGCTCTCTGTGGGGAGGAACAACGTCAAGTGAGAGCCACTGGTGGACCCCCGGAAGGTGCTGATGCCACCACTGCAAATCAAATTGGGCCTTATGAAACATTTTGTCAGAGCTGTAGATAAGGAGTCGGCAGCCTTCAAGTACCTTCAAGACTTCTTCCCTAAGTTGTCTGAGGCAAAGGTCAAAGCCGGTTTCTTAATCGGACCACAGATTAAGAAGATCCTGGAGTGCAATGAATTTCCCAAGAAGCTCACGAATAAGGAGAAAGCGGCTTGGAACAGCTTTGTCGCAGTGGTTCGTGGCTTCCTGGGCAATCACAAGGTCGAAAACTATGTGGAGCTGGTTGAGACTCTGGTGAAGAACTACGGCACAATGGGCTGTAGGATGTCCCTCAAAGTCCATATGCTCATCTTGATAAATTCAAGGAGAACATGACAGCGTACTCGGAGGAGCAAGGCAAGCGCTTCCACCAGGATATACTGGACTTTGAACGCCGCTAAGAAGGACAGTATAACGAGAACATGATGGGATATTACATTTGGGGGTTGATTCCTGAAAGTTATTTACAATATAATCGTAAATCTCGAAAAACTACTCACTTATAAATCTTTTATAGTAATTTTTTTATTACTTTAGTATAAATACATGTCATCTTTTATTCATATGTTGTTTTTTCTGACTTTATCTGAACGAAAAGACACGCATTCGCCCGTTTCTCATTGAAAATAGGTAAATTTAAAAATATCACTGTCCTCGTCACAAAAGCAATGTTTGTGGGCAATAATAGCCATTTTCTATACTTTTTAGGCATAAGAAATTAGGAAATAACACGAACTACCCAGGAACAAAAATTGTGTTAAATAGTGTTATCATACTCTTTGGTTTTTTCGGTAAAGTTACGTAGGTAAAAAACTAAATAAAATACAAATAAAACAACCAAATTAAATCACGACGTTTCGGAAGCAACCTAAGCATCCGTCATCAGGTGTGACTGCTCCAGCAAAATTACTGTAGCGTATGAAGAGAGCTATTTAGAGACACGTGTTTATATAGGGTACTAGGAGGGGGAGGAGCCAAGGGGTCGGGGGGGAGCATGCGGCAGAACAAATCTATTTTAGTGTTTGAAAATAAATGGGTGGAATGGTAGTGCAGCGATTAGTGCACTGCGCTATGGACTCGGCTGGCCTGATACCACGGCTAACATCAGTGGCGAATTATATCTGAACCGCTCCACGGCCAAACCTCCACTTCACTAACCCACATTGACCAGCGTGGTGCAGTATGTTCAAACAACTCCCATGACCGACACAATTTGGGGAGGCTTTTCATACAGCAGTGGATTATTTTTTATTTTACAAAATGCAATTGGTTTAGAGCGATGGGATGGCCAACTGGGGGCAAGGGGTGTACTATTTGTGGTATAATTCTGACTGCATTCTAAGCATTTAAAATATAAGTATGACTCATACTTATTTTAAACATTGCCTTTCGCAATGGTACACACATGCACCATGGAACTCTCGTTTAACGATCCCCTATTTGGAGTTCTGAAGATGTATAATTTTCTTAGTGATTTCTGTCCATCATTATAATCAGCTATGATCAATCTACAGCCGTTTATCGTAATGCTGCGTTGCAATAATTTACATAGCACCTTTACATAAGCTGATTTCATCACTCCATCTCCTCGGTGAAATTACTCTCCTGCGATTTCCTCTTCCTGTGATTTCTGTATAACTTCAAATTCATACCATATAAAATGCAGCTCAATAAATAGTCCCTTAATGATCAAGATGCACTTTGTACATGAAATGCTCGAAATATTGGTGATGCTCTATGGTGACCAAATTTATGAAAAACATGGCCTTCCATTTTCTTATACATTTTTAGTTAAGTATTCCATGAGCATTTGTAAGCGTACACTTAGATTGAAAACTATTGTACAAAATGAAAGCTATTGGAATTCAATCAACATAAGCCTCTCAGCAATTTCACAATGAGTTTAATCGTAATAAAAAGCCTACTTACCTCACTAATTACGCCTCACATCTGAAAATTTCTGCTAAAATTCTGACTGAGCTATGACCTGAATTTATTCAAGGTTATTTTTTAATTGAGCAATTGGCTTTATATTTCAGGTAATCCCATTAGCTTTTAAATTTGATAGACTGTCCTACTGTTACCGAAAGTTCACTTTTTATGAGTTCATCGTTAATGCTTTTATACGAAAATGATGCCGAGAAACCCTTGGCTTGTTAGGCAAGAAGCCACCTCCTGCAAGGAGAGATAAGAAAGTCTTACAATATGGCGTCATTATTTGATGCCATGGTTTTAATTTTTTTTATTACAACAGTAATATTCATTGGGAGCATTACCACAGTGTCGTGGTTAGCACACTCGACTTGCAATCCAGGGAGCAAGTTTCTTAAATCTACCCAACTCTACACCCAGAAGTATAAATGGATACACCACAGTTTGTAAATCGGCAGGCTGCGTGGGGTAAAGTGGGAGTACTCCCATCTCTTTCAAAGATTGCTGGCCAGGATGGAAAAGTAGGTCAATTATCCTCTAGAGGGGTTCTCTAGAGCTTCAAATTACAGGGTTTTACCTTTATTACCTGGATCCATTATTCTAAAGTTCTGGATGTTTTTTTTTATTAAATGGTGATACATTTTTATGTTATACCAGGTCATGAACAAAACCGTATAATGATGTCTTTTCTGTAAAATTTGCATTTACAATTTGGGATTTTTATTTACTGCAATTGGATTTTGCCTCCAGCTAGTTACATTGACTCATTTAACCATATGTGGTATTGACTACAGTTATCGGTTGGTGTGCATGGAATGATGCACCAAAGCATTGATTGATATCTATTCATGAATCGTCTATGTAAATGTAAAAATGTTTTTCAATGCATGTGTCACCCCCACAGCCACTAGAGATGCTGCCATTCACTGCAAAGTTAAACAAAACGAATTGATTCTTGAATAGAATTATATGTTGGTAGAATCCTGCTATCCCAAGTCACAGACGTATTAAGAGTTCACTTGCTCATGAATTACAATTAAATGTACTTATCACAAAGGAAGGCATATAGTGGCATTATTTCCCTGTAAAGAAGAATATTTTGTCAATGTCTGTTTCTCAATTTCTATTCAATAGCTCATATCTAATGATTAGCAGACTTTTGTTTTATCTTCCGGAGCTTTTTTGATTTTCAAGTTGAGCCTTTGCACAAAATTATAAATTAGCCTAATATTTCGACCAGTAGCCTATGTTTTCTGGCCTTTTACAAAGGGCCTGTTTGTTCATAATGGTTCTCTGGCAAACAGCTTACGAGATTCTGAGCTTTCCTCCATTCAAGCCCTGTGATCTACCAAGAAGAAAATCGGGCTGCCTACATTAAGGCTGCCCCAGCGATCAAAGCACACAGGTATTTCTTTTTTCTTTTGGATACCAAAATGCAGACAGCGGGATGTCTTAATTGGATTTAACTGGGTGCATGTTCCAGTGAACCTTGCACTCTGCACTGGCTATTCTGTGGTAAAATACTTTTGTCCAACCACAACTAAACCTTTTTAATTCCGGAAGCAATTTGCCATGATTTACCCTGCACTGCCATTCAAACAGCATGGATTTGGAATCTCATTAACCTCATTTTTGTTAACCTTTAATTGATGGCTTGAAGTCAAACAGGCAAACATTTTGAGATAACATTTAAATATTTGTTTACATCTGTGAACTTTGTAATAAACTAAAAGCATTGTGAGTGCTATCGTAATTTAACAAATATTTATTTAAGTATTTTTTGTAAGGTTATATAAATGTTGTAGGACTGCTTGAGGTTATATGAAGCATAAAATAAATAAAAGTACAACTCATTTCATTGTAGCAGCAGGAAGAGATTAACATGAGCTACATTTATTTGTAATAAGCCGTGAACTTTATCCAGTTATCTGTAAAATGTTTCCATGCTCTGCATACAAAAATAAACAAGTAACTTTTAATTCAAATTAGTTGAGCAGGATAATGTTAATATTTCGGTATATTATGTCAAAACAGTAGTTTAATCAACAGCATATTCCTATCAATAACAACCACATTGTTCATTTTATATATATATTTGTTATTTCAGAATTGAATTCACGTAAACATTTACATATTTTTGTTCAATGCCTCAATGCATAGCCAATCATAGTTCTAGCATAATATTTATTTTGTAACCTTGCCTTAACCATAACCATATACTCACCTAACCTATATCTAGCCTTAACCCAGCCATAACTCTTTCCATAATTATAGTCCTAGCCTTACAATTATTTCTAGCCTGACACCTAACCTTAACCATAACTTTGCACCTAACCATCATTATTTGTTAATATAGCACCTAAAACTCACACTTCTCCCAACTCTATCCCTGACACTAATCCAAATCCTCCACTCAACCCGAACTCAAAGCTTTACCCAAACAATAAGTTAGACTCGAGCTCAAATCATAACCCAAAATCTAACTCTAAGCAAAGCATATCCTTAAATAACTATATTTTAATCCAAACTTTCACAATGACTTCACCCTAACACAATTCCAACCTTTCCTGAATATAAACAAAACTCTAACCCGAACACTTTACTCAAACCTATAAAAACACTAACCCTAAACCCAGACTTCAAGGAGTAACCAACGCCCAACCTCAATTCCAAACCCTAAATCCAAGCCCAAAATGAGTTATATTTATCATACTTGCAATGTTTTTCTTTTACATTATCTTTCCCTGAAGAAACATCAACATTACCCTTACCCTATGTCCTTTACAAGTTTCTGTCGTGATAGCCTAGGTTACAATAGTTGCGCGTTTATAAATGTACTTTCTTAATACTCGTTTCTGGGTCCTCAACCCCTAGTCGTCGCTACTCCCCACAGTTCTTTCCAGTCAGATTTTTGGACAAAGATCACTTCCATCGTGATCGGATTTTTGAACTGAGGACAAAGTATATACACTTTTCCACTTTGAGCATTTGAGAGAGAGAAAAAAACATCTAAAATAATTTAACTTGGTGAGCTCAATATGAAAACAGTTAATCTAAGGCTTTATTTTGAAGCAGCTTCCTTCCATAACAACAACTCGATAGTAAAATAGGAAATGCCTATCACCTTGGGACAAAGAATTGACGATTATTTGTCCCAATGAAGATTATCTCATGTTTAAAATGTCTAGCTCAGCATATATTAATAATAATCCTCTTCTGGCTTCAACTGCCATACAGTGCGCTTGACTGGTGGCCAGGCATCTGGCAAATCCTGTCTGGCCTGGCCGGTCAAATCAGTCATTGAAGGGGACAGAGTTTAGCGGAGCAAAAAGGAGGTGCCGTGTGGAATAACAGTACGGCTGATGGGATTACTAGGCTTGGCCAAGCTATACACCCCTGGCGGGCCCTCTGCATTCCATCTCAGATTAAATGCTTCACAATGCACGTCTGAAATGGCCGCAGGGTTAAAGTTGCGGGTGAACGTTGCAGAAGCGTTCGAGAGACCCATACCTTTTGGGAAGTGTGCAGTGTTTGGAATTACTGCATATGTACATAACTATTCTCATTGAGGTCGATTAAACACATACATTAGCACATAACGGAACACTTGCAGAAAACCAATTATGTCTCATTCAAATGGCACAACAAATTGTCATAAAGAAGTGTAATGTTATTTTCCCATAGTAGATTTATTTACACATTTTGCTGCTTCGTAAATTGTAATGTATTCGTCGTATTATATAGAGCAACTAGCTGTACTACCCGGCTTCAACCGGGACTTGTATCCACCACGCCCGGCCGCCTTTGTCTCCCCAGTGGCGATGTTAATACGCCACACCAGTTACTCGTTTTGAGGCTGAGTCCCTCCCTCACCGCTCTCCCTCCCTCACCGCTCTCCCTCCCTCACGACTCTCCCTCCCTCACGACTCTCCCTCCCTCACCACTCTCCCTCCCTCACCACTCTCCCTCAGCACTCTCCCTCCCTCAGCACTCTCCCTCCCTCAGCACTCTCCCTCCCTCACCACTCTCCCTCCCTCACCACTCTCCATCCCTCACCACTCTCCCTCCCTCACCACTCTGTAGAGGACGTGAAACTTTGATGAATTTACCTCAGAGTCGCGTGGTGGGTGTCGAGGCCTAGCACCGTGCAGAGCCTCCGGCCTCGCCTGATTTTGCTGACGCTGGGTACGGGTGCCGTTCCCCCCCCCCCCCCCCCGCGCTACAATAATACAGTGTAATCGCTATAATTTTATAATCTACCGACCCTATAATAGTAATTGCACACATTGTGGTGGGGGGGGGGGAGTGAAGAGGACGTGAAACTTTGATGAATTTACGTCAGAGTCGCGTGTTAATGTGTGCGCCTATTTTTAAGGGGAATTAAAAATGGCGTCCACCCCGCGCCAAAGGCGTCGCTACCCGTTGCCAGGGGCAACCGGCGTCCAATGAAAGCGGCGAAGGCGTGGCTACCCGTTGCCAGGGGCAACCGCCGTCCAATGAAACTGCAGCCCGCGGCGAAGGCGTCGCTACCCGTTGCCAGGGGCAACCGCCGTCCAATGAAAGCGGCGAAGGCGTCGCTACCCGTTGCCAGGGGCAACCGCCGTCCAATGAAACTGCGTATGGTCCGGCGACACACACAGACAGACAGACAGATTCGCGATTTTATATATATAGATGGCTCGATATGACTCAGAGTTTGTGGTAGATTATAATGTACATTGAGCACTATCAGGAAAACATAACTACAGTGTGATGTTATTTGACACATATACTGTACTAGATAAGTTTCATATATATTGAAGAGTATGGGGGTCGAGCGGTGGCGCAGTGCTATGCATGCTGCGCTTTGATCCCAGAGACCTGAACTTTGATTCTCAGCCATGGCTAAATTATAGTGGTGGCAAGTGATATTTGATCCAATGCAGGGCCCTATTCCCCAACCCAAACTGACCATGGTGGTGAAGTATGGTCCAAACCTGTCAACCCCTTATCAGTGCCTACCTTATTACAGACGAATTCAGACCTCATTGGTCAACGTTCATCCTACAACGTCCCATCACAAGGTAGAAGCCACTAACAAATAGACAAAACATTTTACTTAACAAAACTGTTTCATGTATTAATTTTGATAATTGGTGTCAATGATGCTGCTTATCATGCTACTGTCTGTGACCTTGCATGCTGATGTTGCTTGCTGCCCATATGTGGCCATCCATTTAGTACGTACGTATGGAGGGGGGGGGTTAACCCAAATGCGTACGCTTGCGTATGGGGGGATCTACTGACAAGTTACGTACGCATAGGAAATGGGGGGGGGGGGGTGAAGCCTCGATAATAATTTGTCTACATTGGCCTTTAAATGAGCCACAGTTCAGTTTCTTCAGCTGTCAGACAACTACCGGTACTACCGGGAGAAGTGGGACTGTGGGAGAGGTGTCACTTCGTGTGCCACCGTGTCCACCCTGACTGCAGCTATCACGCAGCTCAGCAAAATAAGTGGCCAAGGTCCACAACTTAATTCTTTATTGCAGCCGGCGGTGGACTCTCTGTTTGCTTAAACACGTTAATATTTTTAATCCGTGATCGTTTCTGCGTGGATTAAATATCGGCCGTTCTATATTATTTGGGGGGGGGGGGGGTGCGTCAGGCATACGTACGCAGGTGGGGGGGGGGGTGTAAAAAGGCCACGTGCGTACAGGGAGGGGGGAGGGGTCAATGGCCAAGTTTTGACAGATTTTTGTGTACCTACTCAATGGATGGCCCCTATGTGGACGCTACTGGGGAATGCTACTCTCCAGAGTAGAAAAAAATCTGTCCCACGACTCTTTTTTATTTGGCCGTATGATGTTTTTTTGTCCGTATTGAAACGGCGGTATTTCCGTATGAATCTGAAAACTTAATTTCCCTGCACAAGAATACGGGTAAACCGTATGGGTTGACAGGTATGATGGTCACAAAGTCTTATGACCAACGTGTAATGGAGAGGCCTTCATTCATCAGTAGATTAACAAAGATATGTGAGTGAACGTTATTATATACGGGTATTTTTCACATTTTAATCCAATTATTTTTTAACCGTGAATATTTAAATGCACACTTGTTCAATGCCTTCTCATACATTATATAGTATATTATTTCTCAGCATAACAAGCAAGCGAGGCAAAACTTTCTTTTTCAAACACATGCAACTGCACAACCCCATAAAGAGACTCCCCATCACTCCAGCCTCTGGCCCTATGTGCCCTTGTTCTCCCGGATGCAAACAACATAAATATTGTATGCATTACATAACGGACTTGGCTGTGGCACGACAACACAGTGAGTGGTGTACGAGCGCATGTTTTAAGTGTGTGGTGTGCAAGACTCATCGTCAAGTGTGTCAACGTCACATACATTTAGCGCACTCCAGTATTTGCTGCTCAATCGGCAGACTGATTTCCTTACGCATTCTGACTTGCTGTGTATTGCAGCAAGACTGCGTTACTGCATTTCCATCGCAGTGACGCCAGCTCGTTTCCCAACGGGTACGTGTTCAGTTACTTGACGTCAAAGCGGGCTTTAGTCAGCGTCCAGGTGCTTGACATCAAACATCCCAAATCCTGTTTGACGGGTTCAGCTGTGCAACTGGAAACTGATCTCCAATAGCTCTTTTGCACAAATACGACATATGCGTTACAGTGTTATGAATGCAGTATCTCAGAATGTTTTGAAGTATACTTGTATGGTGCTGGATGATGCCACGGTGTTAATGGTTATCACAATGGCTGTTGAAACAAATGGACAAGTTTCTTAAATTGTCCCTGTCTCTGTCCACTCAGAGGTATAAATTGGTACACCACAGTGAGTAGATCGGCAGGTCATGTGTCATCATGGGGGTAAAAGTGTGGGTACTCCTGTCACTTTAAATACATCTGATCAGTGTTCGAAGAGTAGGCCAAAATACCCCATAAAGGCGCTCCGCAGAGCTCCTTCAGGTAAAGAATATTCTGTCTGCAGTGGTGTGAGCAAGCAATTGCAGGGCTGCACCACGACCTTCACTCGTGGTATATTTCAAATGCATTCGTGTTATCTGGTTGGCCTTAAGCAATTTCCCCCGCTCGTGACTTAATACATTTTCAGGGCCGCGATTTGATTCCAGAATGAATATTTATGTATTTATATTTTGGTGCACTGTAGTGCATCCGGCTGCTGCAGGGATCATGTGAACTAATTACATTACATACAACATATACGATTAAAAAAACATCGGTCTTCACATACGTGATTCGATGCATGTATCGTGTGTGTAAAGAATCAATTTAATTGATAAATCAATATACATCATTAGGCCCCTAGTAATTTATATTGATGATGCATTCATCACTTTTATGCTGATATCCATAGCCTCTGCCTCTAAAACATGAAAATTGCACCTCAGTGGGCTTTATCTTGGTCTCAATTAAAAGAGCTGATTTTAACGTCTAATAATGTCCTTTATTTACATCAGAAAATATCACTGAGTCTTGAGACTCGCGTCTTCTCCATTGGGGTTCATGGAAAAAGAGAACTCAGAAAGTACCGGGGTATGCTGGCATGCCCTGGTAATCCCAGTCCACAAAACACGACTATGGTAACACCACCCATTACTCCCACCGTTGGAAACACTGCCTTGTCAATACCCTCCAGTACTGCCACTCTCCTACACACTCTTCTACAAAGACAGAAATTCGACACATAGCCTTTATATGCTGTTTGGGCAAATGTTGTTATCGAGCAGCTGTGAAGACCGGAATTGCACGAGGGGGTGGTGTGGCCAGAAACACACCCGGCCTTCTTTTGATCCCCAGCTCTGATGTTTACACACCACACCGGGTAATTATTTCAAGTTGAGTTTACCTATGGGAGGACCAAGACTTTTTCACATAATCACTACTGATTTTAGCCATGACCAAGAATCGATGTAAGGCTGCAGAGTTTGTAACACGGTGCACTAAACACGAATGCTACCACATCCCAACACGTCTACTCCCACTCTACCACCCACCTATACAATCTATTTCTTCCCACCAAAAATATTTACCATATTCACCACAAGCTTCTTATTCAAGTCGTATACCAATCACTACCTGCACCAACATCAGCCACAAGGTAAAAAAAATCGCTCTGCTACCTCAACAATTTCATCACCCTAAGGCTTTCTCCACAGATAACACGAGCCATCTCCTGTTATTTTCACCTTCCTATGTCCGCTCAATTAACTCAAAGTCACTTCTCATCCACGATCTCCTGCAGGAGGGCACCATTGAAATAATCTGTCTTGCGAGACTTGGCATACACCCTCTGAGCTCTACTCACTCTCTGAAGCCATCTCCCTGGGCTACCACCTCTATGAAGGTATTCTCTCCTCTGAAATAGGTGGAGGGAAATGGCTGTTATCTCAAAATTTAACTGGAAAAAAATCTTGACCATAAATTCCCCAAAATTGGATAATTTTGAACAACTCCCGCTTCAACTCCCACTGTCTCCAACCTCAAACTGTGCTGCAACAATGCAAAAGCCAAGCACCTCCCTAATGTTTTTCTTATCTGAAGATTTACATCAGCCTTAAGTTTATGCTCCTGCCCACTCAACATTTCCTAATGATTTTAACATCCAGGTTGACAAAACATCTACTTGCATCATAACGACGTTCCAGTCACTTGAATCAAATGGATCTGTCCCAACTAATTTCACCTTCCAACTTACTTCCATGGCCATACTCTCAACCTTGTCATCACCTCTGCCGAGTCCATTGCTCTCATGACTATTTCGCCTTTCATTTTAGTGACCACCACCTGATTAACTTTGTTCTCCTTTGGCCCTTTCCTTCCTCAAATAAATGCCTCTCCTATAGTATCCCACAAGGTTCCAGCCTTGGCCCTCTGCTGTTCTCGATATACAATATCTTCTCCCAATTGGCAAAATAATGTCGATTTTAGATGTTCCCCAATACTTATATGATGATGACACCCAGGCGTACATCACCACCATGAACCCAACCTCAGAGTCCACCGCCACATCTTGAATTGATGCTGTCTCATCTTGGATTGGTTTTCACATTCTCCAGCTAAATGTTAGCAAAACTGAAGTACTCCTCATTGGCAAAAAGGTCACGATCTACAAAACCTGCAATTTGAGTGTGCACCTCCTGAACTCTGACATTACTGAGAATGAGCTATCATTCTTATTCATATATATCGACTCTGCAGAACCTCATGCCTCCATCTGTGCAACATCTCCCACATCCACAAATTCCTTACCCCTGCTACCACTGAGACCCTCAGCCATGCCTTCACCACATCATCTCAACTATGACAACTTTCTTCTCTACGGCCTCCACACATCCCTAACCTCCAAACTCCAAAATATTCAAAACGCCGCTTGCGAGAGTTCTCACCCATGCCAGTAAATGTGATCACATCACCTCAATACTCTGATATCTCCGCTCATTTCAAATCCAATCCCATATCAACTTCGAGACTGCACTTACCGTCTTCAAGTTACTTTGTGGACTCGCTCCTGCCTGCCTATCTCTCCCCTTTCATCTCACTCTACTCCCAATTCATGCGCACTCTCCTAGATATCGCCTCTCATCTCACTCTACTCCCCTCCACCACAATGCACTCGCCAGTGGCAGGTTACTTATTCCACTCTGCTGCCCCCTCCCACCTTCTCGACAGCGGTAGGTAAATGTTTTCTGGGGCTTTGTCCCTGACATCTGCTGAAATTAAGCCCTGGGTTAACTATAGAAACAGATTACATCAGAGAAAGCACACTAAATGATGTTCCACACGATGGCTAAACAATTAAAAATAACCCGTAGAGTTTTTTGGACGTGAAAAATTTCTGTATGATGATTTATGCAGAGAATAATAAATAAATACATTTACATTAACTATTATACTCTGTTCGGGATCTACAAAAATTGCTACCATAACCAGTGCAATGGAAATGTTGAAATATCCTTTTCTTTCTGCAAATATCTTCCATGCCTGCTGCTGAAAATGATTATCCTGTAATGTTTGCATTTCAAGGTTTAGCTTGTTACAACCAGATGGGATGCAAATAAACACCGTGTTATATCACGTGGCCCATTTCTTTGGAAATCTAGCACATTGGACCAGATATGAAATGATAGCTTTCAGCGGAGTCTCCAAATGCAGTGACATTCAAATTATAAACAGCGTGTGTGTGTTCATGGTGTGGCGTGTGTGTGTGTATGTTCTGCAAATCTGACATTCAGTTGAATCAAACTTAATTTGGAGAATAATTCAGTTGAATGTTACGTGCAATTTATTCTGCAATTGTGTACATAATCATAATAAACAAAATAAGAATTTCCAGCCATTTAATAATTCACAATTGAACGAAAACCTCACTAATAGCGTATTTGGTATATAGGAGTGATTGGCCATACTTCACAACCCTGGTCAGCGTGGATTGATAAAGGGAGGGGGTGGGGCAGGGGGAGGGGTGGGGGGTGAAAGGGTTCAGATGTTTCTCGCTACTGATGTTAGCCGTGTCCGGAAAATGAATTCAGCTTGCAGGGTTCATAGTGCAGTGTGCGAACCGGTGCACTACTGCAGTGCAGAAAATTACACTTTACTAATGAACTACACTTCACATGTGAAATTCAATACATTAGTCTCACATATGCCCTCTATGCTACTACTATTCTGGGTTGTGTTAATATCACGTGCATTGTCATTAGGAAATACGGCGTGCTGAGCTCGGATAACTACTCTACTGTACATTGTCACCAATGCAGATAAAGCAGTTTAATGTCGCTTATGATTCCTCACGTCTACGTGAATTTCGTGTGTCAGTCAATATTGTAATAGCTTTGAAAGCAACCCGGTGGTCTAAAACTCCAAATTAAACCAAACAATGATTGAATTTCACATGCGTTCTGGTGAAATGTAAATCTTGTTTTGTGCGAGATTTCCAGTTCTTTCATTTCCACTATCTTCTCATGCAATTTTACATTTGTGGGTCTTGGCTTGTTGCTTATGTTGCCCTTTGTAAAGTTCAAACAAGGTATTAATATTGAAACATGTGATTTTCTTTGTAGAAAACATGATTTAATTCAGCAACTGTCCAAATAAAAGGCTAAAACATAAGGTTATTGTAAACAGGGCCCACATTTATTTTTGTATGCACACATTTTTAACATGCTGAATGATTTCACGTAAGCTGTTTATTTCGTGCCACGTTTTTCATATATTCAGGGCACGTAAAGTTAATATACACCTGCCTTTGTGCATCTGGTTATTGGTTAACCAATTCTTCTGCATACAAAATGGATTCAGCCACCTGGGATTAACAAAAAATACAGGATTATTTAAAAGACTGGAGGCTGCAGACAGGATTATTTAAAATGATGTAGACTGCTCAATGGCTTAAATGACAGCACAGGGCATATGTTAGTACGTACGTGAAAAGTGAAATGGTTGAAATGGTGGTTTGACTGGCGACAACTATTTATCGTCATACAATGTACAAAGGTTGTTGACACTACGAGTAATTACCAATAATATACGGTAGATTCCATATTTTATTACAGTAAATGTTACAGTGAAACACAAATATGGTACATTTAAAATTAATTTCCCATAAAAGGATTTGTATATGCAATATTGGCATTTATTGTGAAGGGTACAGTCGACTTTAAAAAAAATTCTAACTGCATTTTTGAAGCTTGTTAAGATCCTTTGATAAATATTCAGAATTAAATTTAAGAACAAAGACGTTCAGTATTCTATACCGTGCACAGCTACATGAGAACCTAAAGATATGTAAGCAGGGACATTAAATACTAGCGATAAGGAATGTGATTTGTTTGAACAAATGTTAGAACGAGGGAGAGAGGCAGAGGTGAAAAAAAATCTGTGCGGTGTGGGCGTATTGTGCATGATGTGTGTGGGAATTGGTAATATGAGATAGGTTCAATCACAGCGGCTCGGTTCTAATCCTGCAGTTAATCGTCAACTGCAATAAAAAGACTAAAACAGCATGCTATGGTGGAAATTTAATCCATTATAGTTTAAAGTGCAGTTACTCCGTAACTGCTGCATGTAAGCATTGTTAAAGGAAAAAAAACTGTAAGAGATACAACGGATTGATTACATGACTGTGCCGTTCAAAACATAATTTAGTATACGTGATGGACACGTTTGTTGTTATTAAACTGAGAGACATTGGCATGCCAGGAAGCTTGATGAATAATTAATTTTTAAAAAGACAATATTTGGTTTACTGTACTTTGTACAGCAGACTAACTTTATGCCTTTTCAAGTTTAGAACAAGGTCTATTTTTTTTACTTTTATCGATATATGTATTTTACCGACTTGTATATCAACCTTTGTACGCCACAAATTCACAGCACAGCAGCCACCTGCAAGGAATATTGATGTTGCCTGCAGCAGTGTTTTTGTAGAGCTTGAACTTAGGCCATTGGATATTGATGTGTGCAGTTTATTTTGAAAAACACAAAAAAAACGTATTACTGCATGTGGGAACTCTACCGTTTTGTTAATAGGTAACGTTTCTAAATTAACTTGTGCACACACAGTTTTAAGAGAAATATATTCCTTGTCCTGTCATTCCAAACATCACAAAAAATAAAACTGCACAATTTACCTACACCTAGCTGTCACTAAGGATTCCCTTACACGTCAATGTCAAAATAATAATTTTATATTTAGTTACCTAGGAAAGCCTCACTGAATCTCAAGACTCTTTCTCGGGAGGGTGCTACATTCGAATGCTTGGTCAATTTCATCACGATCATTTTGCATGCGGGCAAATTAAGCTGGAGGAGCCAGAGAAAATCCATGCACACAAAGGGGGATAAACACTGAAGGCTCCACAAAAATGGATCCAAGAATCCATCAATTTACAGCCATTTTCTGGCCACATCACAGCCCAAAGCTTTGACAACAAACCTGGTATTCCCAGGCAGTCTCCCATTCAAGTACTAACCACGCTCAATGCTTGCTTCGCGTCCGAGATCTTAGAATATCGAGCGATTCTGACATCCGCATAAACACTCCCATGGCTTGGCAACGGAAGTGGCCTGTGCGCGTTCTGAGCTCATCTTCTTGCACACATTAAGCGCTCACCTACCATGCGCTGAATGCCGAGCTGTGAGATTAACAGGGTCAGCGGTTGCCGGGGAAACGCGTGTAACCCTGGAGCTGTGCTAACGACGCAGTTGACATTTTTGGGGTGGCTCAAAGAACTGGCTTTGGCCCCATCTGCTCTCAGTGAAATGTCACTGATGGTGCCTGGCACTCGCCAGGCTGACCTTGCGCGAGGCCCCATTAAGCTGTCGTGATTTTTACAAAGACCTGGATGGTTTTGTATTAAGGTCATTAGATCATTTGGGGCCTTTGTTCATTTTTTTTCTTCTGGCCAGCTTATGATGAATGTTTTTTTTCGTTTGCAATAGTACTTTCAAAAGTAGATTGGCTTATGCATGGTTAATGCTACCTGATAATTTACTCACGAGGAATGCATGCTAATATTGGTTCAATATTATTATTCTGGTGTCTCGAATCTTGTTCTCGAAACGTATTTTACTTATCTCATACACTATCTAATGTGTGGTGGGTATCAGAAGTACTGCGTATGAAACAATAACGCTGACCATATACAGAGACAAAACTAGACCTCATCCACACTCCTCGAAATTGTCTATAAAAGGCCAAAGCACAGGATTGTTCACCTAGTCAGGGATCCAGATGAAGAGCAAGCAGGCGATGACACAAGCGAACGGATGACGATGCAAATTAACAACCCTGCAAGACTGATGGAGGACAAAGAGAATTCGAGTCGAGGGAGATGCAGCACACACGCTGCCAAACCTGTGGAAAAGAGAACGGCTCTTGTGCGGTAGCTGGGGGCTGATTCCTGTTTCTGTTTGGGCCCTCAAATAAAATTAATAATGCCCCTGAAGAATGATCCTCACGCAACATTGGGGTTGAGCCATCAGACGATCAGACCCATTCTGTTGAGTTTGTCTTAAATGTACTCGTAGTTGAAAATGCTATCATAATCAACCATGATCAATTCGCTGCTGAGTGCAGGCCTCCCCAGGCCGTCGCCATCATGCTGTGGTCTTGCGATAATCCCACTGCTGAACCCACACAACATTTATCGCTCCCCGGGCCAACGCTATAAGCCACCAGCAAATGAAACAAAACCATAGAGCTATGCCATTTTGTACGACTTTTTAAGAGTGCATACATTTTGCTATGTCTTGACCTGATTTTGCTCAAATATATGAATAATATTTTTTAAAATGGCTACAAATGTAATGAGGTGAAAAAGTACCTGCCAATTACTTCAACCTTATTTACTTTGTTAACACAGCCACAGGCAAAATCAGTAGGTTAGCTTAATGCTGAACGTAACCTTTTTTTTAATTAAATATAGAAATCGGTGATGTATTTCTTAATGCAGCTCTTAATGCGGCCTGTGGATTGTTCTCACAGTGCCTTTGAAACAATCTGTTTGCTACAAACATATTTAAATATCCCTTGGATACAAGCAGGAGCACTGCACGGCTGGAATTCAAATGAACCCTTCTCCGAGGTGATTGGGAGCAGGCTGTGTTCCGTCTGCCACAAACAAGACAGTACAGCAGAGCAACATGTGGACGTTGAGTTTCTTTGGTGACATGTGTGTTAAGCTCCGGTGGAAACAATAGAAACGTTAAGATTTGTTATCCGATGGTACATATCTTTTTTTCAGTTGTATACTGTTTCCATCGAATTGTGACCTTTACAGTACTGTAGTTAAATTGCAGTATGCACTGTGAAGAAAATGAATGTTCATTTTTTTATGTTAATTGAGGCAAAAATGGTGTGCATTGCACTGCGTTTAAAAAAAAAGTGATTGCAGGGTATGAATTGTTATACTATTTAGGGGAATGATGATGATATCAATTTGATACTATTAAGGTTGTCATAATTAGAGGTATACATGGGTTAATTCAGAAAGTAATTGTTTGTGGTGATGATTATTATAAATATACATTTGGGCACCATTACATGAACGTATTCCATGTTATATTTCAAATATTACATACGAATATAACACATTCTGCTCGCTTCAATATATGGAAACAAAGTAGCCTTCATTACCAGCTCCACATTGTTCTGTGATGTGAGCATTATCATTGCAGCTGTCATTAATCACATAGTGGACTTTGTTTTGGCTTTTCTCTATTTAACACAGCATTTAAACTAAATTATGTACTGTATTGATGCTTTTTTTTCCAAAGCACTTGTTCTTCCGAATGTCATTATGGTACAATTCTATTCCAGCGAGAAGACATTGTCATTTTAAAGGCGTGTTTTATTATTTCAGAGTGCAATTTTGATAGATGAGGCTTGTTCTTGGGAAAGAGCCAGTTTGTATCCCTTTAATGATGAGTTAGAATCACATTGTTATCATGCCCTGTTGTCAGTCTGTAGTGATCTGGAACCTGACATTTCACTGGTATGGCTGGGTGCCTTGAATATCAATTTATATATAATACAAGTACGTGTGTTGGGAGAGGGAGGTGGGGCAGTAACATAAAGAAAAAAATATATAACAAGAGATAATGATATGGTAAGTGCGCTTTTAACTTCAATACTGCCCGGGAAAACGCTTCTTAAAATATTGTGACTGTATAGGTGAATGTAAACAGAAAGATGCAAAAAATAAGTTTTTTGCAAAAGTCATCGGTTTATTGATGCAAAGGCAAACCATAGACGAACAGTGTTTAATCCCAAATAGAAAGCAAGAAAGAGCACTGCACCAGAAAAGGTTAAAATGGTTATGCTGTTATTACCGTAGGTGGAACAGCTTATAACAGTGTAAATCCCTGTAATGCTATATTAGCTTGCCATTTAATATACCAAAGTAATCTGTTTAGGCAAGTGAGGCAGTTTGCTATATTTAAAGAGCATTATTGTTTATGGTGAGACAATCTGGCCATGCTATTACTGCTTTATAAATGAGCAAAGGGAAAACACGAGAAACATAAATCAACATAAAACCATGGCAAGAAACGTGTGCTTGGAATTGCATTCCGTACCTGTAATCATTCATAATGGGGGGGGGGGGGGGGGGAAATCCACCGGACATTTTTTTAAACTTACAAACACCATCTTATATATTTATCATGAATAATATGTTACATATTCATGCACTTGTATTATTTTAGAATAATAGTAACAATTACATCAGGAAGGTATTATACTGAGTATACATATATACAGTACTGTACTGTATATATATAACCGGTCAGGTGGCTCAGTGATAGAGCATGAGCTGCCCGCAATCGGAAATCCTGGTGGGGGATTATTTACTCAACTCATCATTTTTGGGGGGGTTGGTAAAGTGAGGACCACTTTGTTGGGAAGTTAACAGTGCCTGTCCTATGAATACACTTTCCCCACTATATGAATGTGGAATTTTCATCACAAGCTCAGGGCTGTAAACAGGAGGTGGGCACTTCCTCAATGTTAATTTTAGCAGAAAATCCCTGACATTTTTTAGGTGTGTATATACCTGCATGTTATTATTGAATAGTGCACGGAATATTAAAAAATATATATTAAGATAATGTTGTCAATACCGTATTCAGCTGAAATGTAGTTATATGTGCAGCCCATCTGCCAATCCATCGCATCCATTGTATAGATGAAATTGTTCTGTGAAACTTGCAGCTGTCCTTCATAGCAAGTCCCCAAGGTGATTGATGATCCGCTGACATCAGCCAGCCCGGTCGTGCTCGTATGACAAGGTGGATTGTGGCAGTTGAGCTGTCCAATCCAGGCATCAATTGGCACTGCCACCCATCAATCGTCTCCTACCTTGTCAAACTGCACCCCCCCCCCACCCAAACTAGAGCTTAACAGTTTGCAACACAAAGGTTTTAAAACCACATTCTGTGAGACCATACTCCACATTCCACCTATGCACAATGTCTATACCTCAAATAAAATTTTCAACAAAAATTGAGAATTTAAATCACACATGTCTGCATAGAGACACTTGAAAGATGGAGTTGGAGAAATCTCGGTTTGGATGCTGGCTCTCCAGAGGCTTATACCAACTCTTTGTGCATCTGAGCAGTGTTGCTTTTAGAGAGTGTGATCCCATGGTATCCACGGGCGTGAGCTTTCTCAAGGTACTCCAGTTTCCCCACTCATTTGCACATTTATGCGTTTCCCCTAGGTAGTTCGGTTTCCTACCAGACAGACCGAAACAACATCGGCCGGCCTATGTCAGAGAGTTTAAACCAACGTGAAGAACTGAACATCTGTGAAAAAAAGCTTCTTAGGCTCATCGGATTCCTCCAGTCTGAATAAATATTATGATTCTGAATAGCCGGCAAAGCCAGAAAGCAGCAACCAGCGACATTTAACAAAAAAAATCGAGGGAGAAAGTGAACAGCTCATCTCACTTTCCTGAAGCATCTGATGCGAAACGTCGGAACATCGTGCCGAACAACACGCGGTACAACCCAAAGCCACGTCAGAGAGATGAAAAGCACAATCGCGAAAATCGACATAGTCGTGTTGCTTACCTGGGCCATCTCCTCAATCAGATAAGGTGGTTGGGCGCCATGCACCTTGTGAGTGCTACTGATATGTTTTGACCGCGTGACGCCACCGTTGATGATGACAGCAACTGTGCCAAGAATGTTGTGAACCAGATATCCCAGTTCCAGTTTTGTATCAATCTGCTCTATGTAGCCTTTCCATGTAAAATATATCCTTTATATGTATATTGTACTAGGGTGTGGTGGAGCGGTTGTGCAGAGGTGAGCGCGTTACACCATGAAACCATCGTCCTGAGCTCTGTTTCAGGGCATGGCTAACACCGATGGCGAGTGATATTTAAACCGGTCCTTCTGCGTCCACCCTTGACAAACCGCACAGATCAACGTAATTAAGTACGGTCAAACAACTCCCATGAATGCGTGGAGAGGCCTTCATCCAGCAGTGGAGTGATAAAGATCTGTACCATTATTACAATAATTATGGTTAAGGTTTGATCGGAGTCATGTTTGGAAAATACCGCGTGAACATTCCTTTCATACACATGTCATTGTGGCTTTGTTGGTTGCGTACTTCTACAATCACCGTCGTTGGCTACAAGCAATCCACTGCTGGATGAATGCCCTTCCCAAGCTATCGCCATCTCTCAACCTTGCAATTTAATCATCCATCTAGCGCTGTTGATTTCATCTCTCCACAGTAGTGAAGCAAACTACCCAAGAGTTCATTGTAGTACACAATAGTTAACCAAAGTACACAGCATTTTAATTTGTATATATTGCACATGGGGGGAAAAACTGTTTTTTTAAAAGAATCGTTGCAAGGTATTGTTGTAATATTAAAATATTGTCCACGCGTTCACTGGGAAGGAAGCAGTATTCACGGCTACCATCTTTCAATGTAAGTAAAATATAAGAAGAGCGGAACTAGGGATATTGTCTTCACCAAAAAGGCTCCATGAATTATTTGAAATTGTTTCAAGTTAACAAAAAAAAACCAGTGGAGAAATAGTTTCCAGTAACTGAACCCAAAGTTCAGCTGAAAATGTATATTAATCTGAAACACAAGTAAATGCACTGACATGCAGTTTTAACTGGAGATAAGCTTTCCTGTTTCCTTTGACATTCAATAAATTAACAAATAGAGAATATTTAAACATTTGCTTTTAAGGCATACACGCATTCGTGTTTCCATCTTCAAAAATAAATCTTTCTTACATCGTACAGATGTATTTTTTTCTGTCCCGGTGAATTTTCTTGTCATATGAACGGACTATACATGGAGCATTAGGAGCAATGCCTCAGAGCCGAAAAGAACATCCCATTCCTCTGGCCAGATAAGAACGTGGCTTCCTGCTGACTTTCGTATACATTGAATGTAAATGTCTGATTTATTTTTTAAATGAGTAAAGCGTTTATGTGTTGTTCCATTTCAATAACTTTAAATGCCGCTCCTTAAACAAGTTAATTATACATTCTGCACTATAAGTAGTACAATTTGGAGCCATGCTGAGAAAAGCTTTTAAGCTCCAGCTTCCAGATAGACAGCTGACTCTAACCTAAAACTAGCTGCTCAGTCCAATGTACCAGCGACATTGCAATCCTGGCATTGTTGCGTGGTATTTTTTTACTTAAAGTAAACCGTGGGCCTCTGGCAGAGTCAGAGTCAATTACATTTGAGGCAGAGAGAATAACGTAAACAATTTAGGCACGCAGCAATATAAACCAAGATAAAGCAGGATCGTAAATTTTCTATTGTTTGAACTCTCAACGTGTCTATTAAACTCATTTGAGTACCAGTACTGGTATGAACACTGATGTGGCAATCTTAATTTTAGAACTTTTAATTTATTATTTTATCTTTAGACGTGACTTAATCGAAAGAACCAAATAATAACTGATGTGGCATTTTGTCATGTACATTGGTGTGGAGCGGTGGTGCAGTGGTTAGCAGCTTGCGCGATGACCCAAGCAACTTGAGTTTCATTGCCAGCTATGGTTGACATCAATGGTGAGTGACATCTTAACTGGTCATGGGCCTCTCCCTTCACCAACCTGCGCTGTCCAGCGTGGTGAAGTATGAGCAAACAATCGTATTGGTCATGAGAAGGCCTTCATCGAGCAGTGGATTGACAAAGTGCCTTAATTAATAATAATGGCCTAATTAGTCATGTGTGCACCTTACAGGAGTCCTGCAGAGTCGAGATAACTCTAGAGCTCCTTCTAGTGGACGCCCTTCTGCCAGCAGTGGCATGAGCAATACATTGCAGGGCTGCACGTTTACCTTACATTCTACACGGCGTTTCGTTGAAAAAACATCTACAGTATAACTGTAGATGCTCCTGTTAAAAAAAACATTTTATAAACCCTCTTAAATTTGTTTTGTTTGCTGCAAATGACCTACATGCTTTAGAAAGGCAGACCTTCAATAAAGATCTTTGTGCTTTCAGTGTGTTGCGAAGGCATGAATATAAACAATTTAGCATGTGATTTGGAATAATGCATAGCCATTTGTGAAAGCGCATGTGAGCTCAATAAAATGTTGAATTTCATTGTGGGGTTCAAATGTTAATGCGTGCTTTACCCAGTCTCCATGTACCATGACACGCAAGATAAGTGTGATGAGCAGTTGAAAAGCTTTGGGGTTTGCATATGAAAAGTTCATGCAAATGTAGATGTTTTTCTTCATTTTTCATTCCTCAAATGAATGTTATATGAGATGACTCGTATATTAAGATTAGGTTTCAGAATAAGACGAACATAAGGTCACTATGACTTGCCATTTTACTCTCAAAACCTTTTGGCCACTGCTTTCAAACATGATATATGAGAGGTGAGTGGTGGTGCAGCGGTTAGCACACTGCGTTATGAACCTTGTAAACCGAGTTCAATGTCTGCCCATGGATAACATCAGTGGCAAGTCCTGCCTCCCCCCTCCCCACCTTGCCCCCACTGACTTCACTACCTCACACTAACCAGCTTAGTGAAGTATAGTAAACAAATAAAACCATAACTAATGCAGCATTTGTCTTAGTGTGACAATCGTTTGGAAATATGTATATATTGTTTTATACATGGCCATTTTATATTCTCGAAAGTGCATATATTTAACGAAAATATTCCAATGTTCTATGAATAATTTGATTAAATCTCAAATTGATTAAATCTTCATTTTCACTATTTGGCATCTCCTTTTATCACTACCACAAAAAAATACATGTTACGGATTTTTGTTTCACTATTGATTAGCTTTGACTGTTAATGCACTCACACAAAGGCGCTTTGGCTGAATCCCACTAAGCCGTCCTCTGTCTATGGGCTTGATGTGAATTCTAAGGATCCGTAAATGGGGTAAACACAGATTCCGGCAAATAATGTCTCCATGTTATTAGTTTATGCTGTTGTTGTAATGTAACATTGGAATATATTTCCCATTTAAATACATCTTACACAACAATACAGACACGATATATTCTTAACAAAAATATTATCGCCCAGTGAGAAGTTGTTTACAATGGCAAAAAACTTTCATTGTCCTCATTGGGGTTACAATAACACTATGTGGCTGGACTTGTATTAACAGTGTAGAAAAAAACTCATTATAAATGAACAACGTTCTGACTTGCCTTTCTGAATGTGCGTCATTGGCTGCCGTACTGGTGTGCGCTTGTCACGCATGTTTGCTACGCAGGCGTGCTGAAATAGCCAAACTCCCTAACTCAACACAGCTTCAACATTATATTGAAAACAAAATCAAATGTGCATTTACAATGTTCAGCAAATGCTTAAATAAATAATTGTCAGTGAAATTAATAATTGATCTTCCAACTGGTTTCAAGGAGTGGACATACCAATCCATTATATCCTCCAGGGACAGAGTTGGACCCTTCCCAGTCTTGTTAAATTACATTTATGTAGCCCAAGATACCTTAGACTGTCCATCTATATGTCAGAAGGTCTCTGTGTTAATCCAAATAAAAATATGAAATTTCTGTAAATGAGGCTATTATTTTAGTAATGCTCTTGTGAGGGTATGACCTTGGCAGAGCTATCGTTAAGTGTTATATATTTCAAAAGGTCACCATACATACATAACATCACTATGGTAAACCTTTTTGGATAAATACCCAAATGGATTTGTAAACGACAGTGCCTAAGCAGATTAAAGAGCTATAGCATGTCTGTAGCAGTACAATTGCATTGTATACATGCATGGGCTAAACTCACAAATTGAGAGTAGTGTGCCTGTTCATAGCCACTGTAATGAGATGGAAAATCCATCAGTCCACAATTTTGCATTACAGCTCGTAAGGATGATTATGATGACGAGGAATGGTGATGTTGGCAGAGTAAAAATGTAATCTTCTAAGTTCAAGCTTTAATTCAAAGTTGTTTTACACGTTGGCTAAATCCTTCTATGTTAGGCAGAATGTAAGGTTAATGAGAATATGAAACAAAATTGTAGATATAAATGCGATTCGCACATCGTGGTAATCATGAGACAGATCACAACGTCAGAAATCCTGGCCACAGAGGTTCATGTGAACGGTGACACATCTGTTCAACGTTATCATGAATTCCTGAGGATTCTTCGTGGTCATGGCCTGGAGAAGTTACCATTTCAAGCCCATGTATACAACACTAATATTCACAAACCCACCATGGATTCAAATTACGGTTATGATATAAGCCCCTCTGTGTTGGCCTCTAAGAAGGGCTATCTGTATCTCCCTCTAGTGGAAGACATTTTTCCCAGCAGTATCATGAGCATGGAATTGTAGGGCTGCACCGTTACCTTTGACATTTTACCACGTGGTGGGCGTTTGGGGCAGAGGGTGAAGATCCATATGGAAGCACGTCATCAGGCATCCTAGATTTACACTGCGTGTCAGGAATCCATCACAGTTTACTTATTCAGGAGTCATCCTGATGGAAATTAACAGCGCCGCTTACGGGCAAATGGATGGTGTAAATTCGTGTTAGGAATTCAAATATTGTCGAGATTTCTAGAATTCCAAATGATTGCATCACAACTGTAATTTTAATTCGTGGCGGGTTTGTGAATCCTTGGAGGGATGTTGTTTTCATGGGCTTGACGGCATCATTAATTCTTAACTTGTGATGCAACAGTGGCTGTGGAAAGCTGATATGTTAGTGGCGTTTTCGTAATTTCAGAATATGCTTATCTCTGGCGCAGAATGTCTGTTACACTGCGAAATCCTGCATATATCTTAAACTATCTTTAATTATTATATGGCTACAACACGGGGATGTCAGGAGATGTCAACTAAAATTTAATCCACTTGTTTTCTCTCAAAAGTTTGTAACTTTGGCAATTGCCAGGGAGTTTCACTAAGATGTGAGAATGATTCAGTTGTAATGCTCAATTCAGACACCGTGTCGGCCTTCCAAATGGGTACAATTGCCAAGCGTTATCCATTTAATTGCTCATAGCAGTAAATGTGAGTGTTATCCCAATAATAGCATGCCTGGTTGACACTCCGTGAAAACTGCTCATTGGATTCAGACTCTACCGAGGCAACCAACCAAGAGGATTTTTTTTTTACTGGCATACAAGGAATGTTGATGAGGTACGTTTATTACAGGGAGAAAAAGATGTGAACTAGTAACCCGGCAGGCTTTTTGTGTTGCTCCTTGTTGTCGTCCACCACTGATTGAAATACGGTAACACATTAGTTTGTTCATGTAATAAGTAAGAAACTTAAGTATGTAATACACTCTTGTATTTTGACTTTACATTGTTGCTTTACGAGACCGTGAGGAGGTGGTGACATCGTGGGGAGGCCTCCATCCAGTAATCGATATACATAAAGTGGCTGATGATAATGATGGTGATTTTGAACCATTTAACAGCGTTATGGTCAGGCAGTTAACAATACTGTATATTCATGAGATAAGTGATTGTATGTTTAAAAGGAATAGTACAATTTTTTATTCCTCTAAAAAAAACTGGATCTCATATTTTTGCATAAATTTGAACTTAAAATAATATTAATGTACATTAACCAAGATGGCCAGATGGCCCAAAGGTCAGTGGTCAGAACACTCGGTGGGAATCTTTGAGATCCTGGGATAAATATGAACATCCATCCCTGATCAAAGCAGTTTCTCAATTGTAGTAAGTTGGTCTTGGCAAATACTTAATTCTAGCCAAAATTTCGCTCTGGGAATAAAAAAAAACCGATCCGATTGTCATGCAGTAAACAATCTCTTAGCAGAATGTATGAGGAACAGTGATCCCTATATGCATAAAAAATGAAAACGCTCTTGAAGGAATTTCAGAAGTCCTGTTCCAATACAGTATATCTCATCCACTGCTGTTCTAACACACGGGTGTGTCAGAGAGTGGCTGTGCTGTTGACAACAAATCTAATAAAATTGGGGAAGAACTAAAAACTATATTTTCAAAGGTAAATTACCAAAACTTTGATAAACATCAATTAGAGACCGAAAAGCCAATTTCTCTGACCAATTATAGCAAAAGTTTAATTCGTTCAAAAACAATGCATTTGCCGAATGGGAGTTTCGTGTTTTGAAATTAATACACATGGAACATCTCTGCTTTCTAAACAGCTGGCAGAGTGTCAAATAATCTCATTAAATGCCCATGATTGGCACTATTGGGAGTGAGCGATGTGTGGAGTATTAATGGGGAGCATGCTGCTTTGACTGTAAAAGGAGCCTATAATTGCTGCTGGCAGGTGCAGAATGGCAAAGAATCTTTGCCTGAAGAAACCCACTTTGATTCCATGCTCACTCTGCTCAGTCATAAAATAAAAGCCAAGAATTACCACACCTTAACGTAACGGCCGAGCAACAGTTTCCACCAAAGGAAAATGTAGACACAAAAAAAGAGAGGGCATTAAGTTGTCACTGGCAAGATGTGCAGACATGTCTGAATGGAAAGGTGCTCACCTGGACAAACAACACCCGATCCTTTCTCAATGGTGAAGGATAACAAGCCACTCGGAGAATGGTAGCGCTAATTAAATGGTTTCTGATGCTGTCCAGCACCTTAGCATGTCATAGTGGCCTTGTCTGAACTGAAATGTTACATGTGAATACTTATACGTTTATTAATCATAGAGAGTAAACGGTTGTACGACTACGTCTATGAATTAATTCAATGTAATAATTTGTACAGTTACTATGCAATAAAGGCAAGTTGTTAAGGCCCTTAAAAGTGTATAGTTGTAAAGAAAGTGAATTTATCAACAAACACAAATGTAACAAAAAATGTGTCTGAGGTTACAACACGCCATTATATGACCGACATTGCATAATATTATTGTTTTATTACTCTTTAGAATTATATTCATATACGGGCAGTCATCGACTTACGAATGGGTTCTGTAGCCTGAGCCCCGTTCGTAAGTCGGGTGTTTGTAAGTCAAGGACTGATTGTATTGCTATCAGCATCAATTGTGCGATTGACTTCAAATTGTGACAATGTAAAAATTCCATTTGGAACACCCACTGCTAGTAGTGTACCAACTTGTCAGAGAATGGGCCTGGAAATGACATCACAGAACTGCTTCTGAGGTCACGTTAATAGACCATGTTATCCACGTTTCAGAGAAAATAACTTTTACATGCCCTACAATAGTGTTTGTCTGATGTCAATCACACCAAATTATTTTATTGTCTAAGCTAAAATATATAAAATTAATGATGGTGAGACCATCAACTCACTAGACCTGAGCATCCAGTTAATCATTAATATGTACCTAGATTCGAGCCCAGGGTCTGTGGTGCAAGCACAGTGCTGACCTAGTCTACCAAGCCACTTAAAAAACACGACTTTATTCAACCTTATCATTAATGTTTACCCGAATACAGTGGGAATTTACTGACAATATTTTTAACACCCAAAGGTAGCCTTTAATAGTGTCAGCAAAATATATTGCTGCAGTGTTATTCGCCGTAAATACGTTGATGATACAATTAATGTGTCACAGTTTATTTAATATTTATCTAAATGACAACAGCATGGGGCTAATTATAAGCATGGGATTTTATTTCTATCTATAAGAATTTGTGCTGCAAAGTTGTATCCATGGCCCCCCTGTTGTTTTTGATTTACTGAAGAGACGTCTTGTCTCAGTGGGCTCTTACCTGGTTTACATACGGTGAAATTCTTTATCAATCCAATATTCACAGATCTGTCTACTAAATCTGGAAGTAGCTTTACAGAGACCAAAGAGAACATTGTACTCTTTACAATACATAATTCTCTTCAAAACCATTCCCATTTTTCCAGAGAGATGTGACAGTCACCTTACCCCTCTCCAGAATTGGAATATTGATTGATATCATCTTAACCCACTCTGGGGCAAATGACACGTCTAGACACTGCATACCGGGGAATAAAAATAAATAGTAAATAACACACACTCTTGACTTTGCCATTACTTAACCATGTTCCCCATTAATTATAAGAAATGTAATCGAATCCCTGTAGTGCAGTCCAGGCCCAAAATATATTTGAGATTCCCATTGTGTTAAATTTACTTTCCCTGGATATCCCTACAATGTGTTTAATTTCCACCATTATCTCATTGAATTTCCACCACTATCTCATGGCCACCACTGGAGAACACTGTGACCTCACACTCATTTGAGTCTAGAGTAAAGTGCAAATTCAGAGACTAAGGCTGCCAAAAACATTATTGTCCCTATCACCACATCAAGTACATCATTGGCTTTAATATTTTACAGTCCTTTGTTAGTCCATTGCTGGATGAATGCCATGTCGGTCACGTGGGTTTGTTTAAACATACTTCACCATGCTGGTCAGTGGGTTCGTTAAGGATGGGGCCCAGGACCAATTCAGATATTACTTTATACTAACATTATCCGTGGCCGGGAATTAAACACAGGTCACCGGGTTCATAGCCCAGCGTGCTATCCGCTCAACCACCGCTCTCCCCACTACTGTTTATACACAGGAACGAATCTATGGGACTTAATTGGAGCTGCAACGTTCACATTACGGTAATTTAAAAGTCAACATTTGACATATTTTAGTCTAAGTGACTTGAATAATTGTGTATGTTCTACATTTCAATTATCTAATACATTAAGCATGTTGCAGCATTGGTTTATTCCAGCTGGTGTTGTGTAAAACATATTTTACAAATGAATGGTACTCAAAACATGTTATGCAACAGAATATGGCACGTCGGCATAATGTTTGAGCTTTTACTTGCTTTGGCATGTTTTTTTTATTGCTGTGTTCTTACAAAAAATACAATTCAATGCGGAGGCTGAGCCACCCTGAGTTTTGTCGACTCCGCATGCAGATATGTGCGACAGTAGCCGACGTGAAGCGAAAGGCTTGCAGATTAAGCTAACCTCGAGTGTTGGCGGCAAAGATTGAGGCGTCCCCAAACAGCCCGGCGCCAGTGCTGATTGTGGTTGTTAGTTTAAAGTGTAATTGGTCATGGGGAGCCAGTGGCGCTCGAAACAACAGACTTTTTACGATGAACATCACGTTCCGCCAGTTTACGCGTGCCGCAGCCCGAAACGCATCGCTCCTCTGTTTTAAGTCACATGGAAGAAAAAAAACGGAGCACGCCATAGAAATGGATTTTTTCTTTCTTTTGGAGTGCGATAGTGGTATGTCAGGACAGCCCCCTGCGAGTGCAGATCGACATTCGAGTCGCGTTTCATGTTACCTGCTCCATTACTGTGCTAACAGGCAGACAGGGTGGCACAATGGACATACCCCCCATCCCCCCATTGTCAGAAAGCCGAGGGGCCAGTGGTGTAATAAGCTGCCGACAGCTCCATCAGCAAGTGTGGGCTCTGCCATGTGACAAGCTGATGAGCAGCAAACAAAAGGCGTTTTTGTCTCTGAGCACTCGTATGTGTCTGAGCTTTAGACTAACCAGAGTACGAATAATCGGATATTTCCATGAGGTTTCCTGCAGCCAGGTGTTTAGGGGGGTGGTGGGCGCGCATGATTTGCGTCTCTGGGCACCACATGCTGCACGGATAACAAACACACGCACATTGAGAGTGTGTTTATACACTTATGGTATTGTGAGTATGCTCGTTTGCTTATTTAACTTAACCGAATGGTTAGTCGAAGCGTAGTTGACGTCGAGCTTGTATAAGTCATACGATCAGTTATAGCCACGGAAAATAAACAAGTGTGGCTCGAATATAAAATGCATTTTCGTTCACGTGTGTGTAAAAATGTGTGTTTTGTTTTCGAATACTACCAAATTAAAGTGCCACTTGTCCTATTTTAATGAGGGAGTACTGCCTGTTGACCAGTGAAAGCTGGAAAAATGCAAAATTGCAGACAAAAATGTCATTGCCATTGTTTTGCACATTAACTGCTGTCAAATAATTATTTAGTTTTTGGCATTTATGAAAATTGGCCTTTGAAAAAAGCAGACACTTTTTGAATCATTTATAATGTGCATTTATGTAATATATTCATGCATGTTGGTATGTTTTGTCTGTTTTTTGTTTTTGTTGAAGTTAAAACAGTAAGTGTATAAAACACAATGGAAATAGACTGAGGAGCACAAGTGCAATCAGACTACTAAAAAAGTGAATCATTTATTTTTTTGTGTTTGAAGCTACAGCATGGAACAGCCAAACAGTTTGGAACTGGAGAGGCAGGAGACATCTTGGAGTTTGCTCAAAAGTTGTATGAGAGACAAAGAAAACATCCACAAAGCCCGCTTAGTTTTGCCAACATTCTCTTTGGGGAATGTTTCGACAATTATACAAGTTTCCTTTGAGAAAGAGTGACCTAGGATTAACCCAGCCCTGGGGAATATTTGAGCTTCTTAACAGATCCCTGACATTTTGCATTGTGATATTTACTTTGTTGGGGCTTTGTCCATTTCCATAAATAAAAACTGATATTTTCCATTTTTCCCACTGGACATTGTAAAGCGTCGGCTCAAAATTAGCTTGGCTGAACGTATGTGGCCACGTGTTTGGAGGGTAAAACATTTTATAACGATGTGGTCTACCACACACTTGTAAAAATATATATATACACTAATTAAGTAAACTCTAACAACAACAAACTAACGTTTGCATATGAGAAAGGATATCAAGGCTGTCGCTGTTGATTTGGTCTGTGCGCCTGGCCAGGTCTGACATCGGCGAGCAACTAGTGAAGCTGGAAAAGTGGAAGGATGTCTCGACTGGCTTTCCAGATTCCTAGCAGGTCATCGCCAGACTGTTTTCTCTAAAGGCAAGAAGTGTTTTACAGTCTTGCCATCAATACAATTATTCAGCTAAGTGAATGTTGAGCCATTCACCATTGTGGCCCATCAACAGCCTGAACGGAGAACTGAAGGGCCATTTGGTATAGTTTGAAAATTGCGTTGCATTAGAGCTGTGACCAAATCACCCGGAATGTGCCTGATCTCATCAGTTCTCAGAAGCATTTCTGTGTCGAGCCTGAATGGATAGCCACCGTGCACCGACAAGTTGTCGTAGAATTGCAGGGCGACATTGTGGGCAGCAGAGGGCAGTGAAGCAAAGTCAATAAATCTACTGTTCGTCTATGCTGTCACATCGATGCTTCTCACCTCCTTCAACTGACGCTGATTAACGTGAAGTACAGTCAGATAATCCGTACGACCGTCATTGTTGGGGAGGGCTCACTTGAGGGTGGTTTGACAAAATGGCTGTACAAAATGATTCAATGTTGGAGTACATGACATGGTACAATGTCGCCTCTTCGCATAGACCGAAAAAATATTGTTTTGCCCATTTACCGGTAAATATAAGCCAACTTTGAGCTGGACTATGGGGACCTCATTTGCCAGTAAAAATATGATAATTGGTTCTTTACCCTTCTATCTGGCAGCAAAACTGACACCTTTTTACAAGGAGTCATGTTTGCATAGACCGCAATACCTGTGAAGTGTTCTTGAAGACGCGTGGACAACGGGGTAAGGCACACGTATTTATTTGCACAATGTCTTACAATACTGGAGGGATGTATCGGCCCCCTCACCCGTACAACTGGGAATTCACCCCTAGCTAGCCTTCCTAGCCGAGTCCTCCGCTAACGGGCTAGGGGAGGCTGTCTGGCCCGACACTGGTCAGTCGGGCTACGGTACCCGGAATCCCAGAGGTCTGACTCTGGTTCCGGGACCACGCCACTGGCTCCAGCCTGTACTGCCCTTACAAGGGCGGCGTCCCAGGGGGAGTCCAGGGCCTATCTGGCCGGTCTTCTCTCTTCCCTTAACTACCCTAAGACTGAGCCCCGAGCTCTCTGGCTCAACCCTTTTTATACCCCCCTAGAGGATCGAAACCCCCCTCACGCCGTCCAGTACGGACGTCGTTGCGGGCACCACCCCGTGTGCTCACGGAGTCCCCGCCCACTGTGTTTGTTATCCGTTAGCCCCTATGCAAACAGCCCTACACAAACAGCCCCTCTGTAACAGCCCTACATCACCCCCCCCTGTACAGCTCGCAGCCGTCCCGGCTGCAACAACTTTTAATAAAGGCTATTTAACCCCTGGATACCCGCGTGTGCCTTAAAAAAACGTTTTTAACGCTAACATGAAGGAACCAACAGCAACAACGACAACAACAACAACAATGACAACAACAAAACCCACAACCCCGAAGGGAACAATCCGACGCACCCCCCCTGAATAAATACGAATACCGTAAGAGCGACGCATATATACAGGTTAAGCAGGGAACTCGCAGCACACATGCAACACAACACAAAAAAAATGTGTTAGGAGCTCCCCACCGACGCAGCACCACGCAACCGTACGTAAGAGAGAAGAAGAAAAAAATGTTCGTCCAATGCATTATAAGAGTCTGCGCATTTTTGCGCGTGTCCTTGCTGCAGGCCCGTCACACGGGGCAATCCCGGGTGGCGAACCCGCCGGTGGCGGTTGTTCGTTTTGTATAGAGTCCGCGTCTGACGTCGCGGGAACCTCGGCGTCCCTTGCAGCAGCAGGTGGGTGCGGGCTCGTCAGTCCCGATGCACCTGGAGGTGGCACGGCCGGCAAGGCATTAGGTGAGCGCGGTGGAGACGGAGCTAGTGAGTCGGTCGACCCCCCACACGTCTGGCCACGCATGTGTGAAGTGGGTTTGTGTACCGCGACGAAAGGTTTCAACCGAGAGGGGTGCACGAACCATCGCCGCTTTCCCCATTTGATGCGAACACACTGAGGCCGCAGAACCTCGACCACCTCCACTGGCCCCCTCCACGGCCGCGCCAGTTTAGGGGATGTTGCGAGCGGTACCTGGGGGCAGTGCAGCCATGCTCTGTCCCCCGGCCTCCACTGCAGCACGTGCGCGCGACCCAGTCTGAGGCGCTCGTTAGCTTTTTGACGCTGTTCCGAATTTAACATGGCAGCATCCCGTGCCTCCGTCAATTTTTCAAGGTTAAATTTGACATGGTCAATTAATTTAGTTTTTCCTAGTGGTGTGGGGATCTGCAGCTGCGCCCGAATGGGTGGGTCAGGGTCGCGCCCGTACATGAGGAAGAATGGCGAAAATCCCGTTGCAGCATGGGGGGCCAATCTGTATGCTGCCAAGACCCCTTGGATTTTCAAGTCCCAATCCGTCTGTGAGTCCGAAACCTGCTGTGATAACATAGACGAGATGGTGCGATGCAGACGCTCGACCATCCCGTCAGTTTGCGGGTGATAGGGGGAAGTACGAATCTTTTTCGTTCCCAGGAGCTCACAAACCTGTTGGAGGAGTTTTCCGGAAAAATTTCTACCCTGGTCGGTCAGCAGCCGTTCCGGGGCACCTTTGTCCATGACATAGCCTTGGACAAAGGCGTCGACGATGGCTGCTGCCGACTGATTGGCCAGGGGCCAGGCCATAGGCCAGCGCGTAAAATACTCGACCCCGGTTAACAAGTATCTGTTTCCCCTAGGGGTGGCGGGGAATGGGCCCAGAATATCCAGCACGACAAGTTCGTTTACTCTGGAGACCCTGATAGACTGCAAGGGCGGGTTAGATTCTCGCGCTGGTGGTTTCCGCTGTGCACACCTCGGGCATGAAGCCAACAGATCAGGCACATCCCTTGTCATTCCTTGCCAAAAGAAATCACGCTGGAGCAAGGCGAGGGTCTTTTGGGTACCCAGGTGGAGGAGGCGCTCATGAGCAGCCCACACCACCCTACCCCGTAAGCCCGAAGGGACCACCAGCCGGTGTCGGTGGGATTTCCCGTCCCAGTGCAACAGCAACCCCGCGTGCATTTCCCATGCGTCGGCATCACCCGATCCCCGCCCTGCCTCCCCGGCGCGACGACGCAACGCGAGGAGGGAGGTATCCTCCATCTGGAGGCGCCCCCATTCCTGGATGTGCAAACCCAACAGGGAATCTTTCCCTTGTTGTTCAATGGAACTCAGAACAACTGTCCCGCCGTCGGCGGCAGCCGCAAGGCCCGGAACCGACCCGTCCCCTGCTGGTTTGCAACGTCCCGACCCCAGGAGGCACGCGCATTCCGAGGTGGTTGGCATACGCGACAGAGCGTCCGCGTTGGTGTGGCGGACGCCCTTACGGTATGTGGTGTCAAAATCAAAATCCTGGAGGATCTCCAACCAACGGGACAATTGTCCCGATGGCTGTTGAACTCGCAGGGCGTACTGCAGTGCCGCATGATCTGTGCGGACGGTGAAACGCCGACCGTACAGATATGGGCGATACTGTTGGATGAAAAAAACAATTGCCAACAGTTCTCTACGGGTGACACAATATCTCTGCTCCGCAGGAGACAACACCCGACTACCGTATGCGACCACCCGTTCAACGCCATCAACCACCTGGGAAAGCACACCCCCAATACCCGTGTTGCTCGCATCGGTGTCGAGCAAAAAGGGCTTCGAAAAATCAGGGTAGATCAAGGGAGGGGCTTTCACCAGGGCGTCCCGAAGGGAGCGGAACGCAGCCTCCTCCTCTTGACCCCAGTGGAACCGAACCCCTTTAGATGTTAAAGCGTGCAGGGGTTTAGCAATTGTCGCAAAATCAGCAACAAACCGTCGATAATACGACGCGAACCCAATGAAACTCCTGACCTCTCCCACCGAGGTGGGAGTCGGCCAGGAGCTGACACACTGCGTTTTGGCGGGATCGGTAGCAATACCTGAGCGTCCCACGATGTGCCCCAAATAACGCACCGAATCACGCAACAAATGGCATTTTTGGGGTTTGAACTTCAAATTAGCAGCCCGCATCTTTAGGAAAACCGCCCGCAACCTCTGGAGATGTTCGTCAAAAGTTTTAGCGAAGACAATAACATCATCCAAATAAATCAGGCACGACTCCCATTGCAATCCAGCCAAAACCAATTCCATCAAACGTTGGAAGGTTGCCGGCGCTGAGTGTAAGCCCATCGGCAACCGGTTGAATTGGAACAGGCCGTGCGGTGTACGGAAAGCAGTTTTAGGTTTCGATTCATCATCCAGAGGAAGCTGCCAGAATCCCGAAAGTAAATCCAGCGTGGAGAAGAATCGCGCTCCCGCCAAGGCGTCCAGCGATTCATCCATCCGTGGGAGCGGGTATGCGTCGGCAACCGAGATTTTGTTAAGGCGCCGAAAATCAACGCAAAACCGCAACGAGCCGTCCTGTTTTTTAACCAGGACGATCGGTGCTCCCCAAGGGCTGGTAGAGGGAGAAATGATGTCGGCGGCTAACATGTCATCAACAGCCGATTTGACATGGTCCTTTTCGGCGGGACTCAACCGAAACGGATTTTGGCGAATTGGCGCGCTGTCACCCGTGTCAATATGGTGACGCAGCAAGTGAGTGCAACCCAAATCATATTTATTTCGACTAAAAACGTCGGAAAATTCTCGCAGTAATGTTTTAAGTTGTTGACGCTCTGAATCGGACAGGTCCGTCGATCCCGCACAAAGCGCCTCGAGCCACCCTTCATCGCTGTCCGAATGCGGTCGCGACGCAGGGACAGTGTTGACGCAATTTACGGCGGGTTCCTCACACGGCACCGGCGTTGCGTGAGCAAGCACGGTCCCCTGTGGGATCACCACCGTCCGCGAGCCCACATTTAGGACCGCGATGAAGGGTTCACCATCCCCTCTCACTATGGTCTGGGCCGGTAGTAAGTCAGGTCCACTAACCCCGGCCCTAGACGGTCCCAACAGTACCCCTTGTGCCCCAGCACCCTTAACGAGGGGCCGCCGAAGTTTCAAGGGTACCAGCATTTGCGTCCCCGGAGGAACGCGTACCGTTCTTTCCACGAGCGCCGGCACCGTCGCGAACGCCGTCCGAGTCGCAACCGGCGATGGCAGAAACGCCATGCGTCTGCCCGATGGAAGCTCTATGCACCCCTGGTCGATCAAAATTACAATCGGCATTTTGGCCAGGAAGTCCGTCCCCAGCAGGCACGGAACCGCCAGCGAGGAAGAAACAAAATCGGCCCAGACAATTTTATTTCCCCGATACAAATTTGGGCACGAATTTGTCCGATGATGCCAAGTGAGCCCCCGTTAGCCGCATAGAATGGTATGTTAACTGGCATCAAGGGACGACTCCGGACGGGGAGAATATTATAAATTAATTCCGAAATAATAGTCGCCGATGCTCCCGTATCGACCAGGATGCGCACTTCAACCCCGTGATATACCCCACAACGGCCGACGACCCCGACGATGCGGCAACCACACGATCGGCCAGCACGGACCACTGGCCGGGTTCGATATGGGTACCCGGAGTGGTGCGTGATGGTGCGATGGTGCGTGATACCGGCCCCCCTCTCGTCGCGGTGTTTGAGTGCGTGACGGGTGTGTGTGTGGGCCAAACGTGTGGGGTGCCGCGACTCGCCGGTTTTTGATGGTGGAGCTTGGGATGAGGCCCGTCGTCCCGGTGAGGTGTCGTCCCGCGCTGACGAGGAGAGCGGCACCCCGAGGCGACGTGGCCCCGGACGCCGCAGTTAAAGCACCGCGGGAGCGACGTCGGAGGTGACGAATGGTCGGAACGGCCCGACCCGTCCTGGCCCGGCCGTGCACTCGTCGCCTGTTGCCGTCGGTGGTCGACGGCGTAGAGTTCCTCCGTCGGAAGGGTGGCTGCAGCCACCGCACGCCCCGCCGATGCCCTGCTGGCTTTTCGCCGGAGCGACAGGAGGTTTGCGTGGAGGAGCCGCGCCGCCTGGAGCGATGTCATTTCCGCGTCCTCCTGTGCGACGACAGCGATGTCAAGATCGTCAGCCAGGAGGAGTATTTTCTCCGTCACCATAGCGTCGATGCCGTCGTCATCCATACGGGGGAAGGCCGACTTGGCCATCGCCAGGAGGCTCGTTCGGTACGCCAGGGGCGACTCCTTTTCTCCCCGCTTGCGGTCGTAGAACTCCTGTCTGCATTCCGCCGATGGTCCGTAGACCCCTCCCAGCAGCTGCAGCGCCATTGGTAACGTAGAGCGCCTTTCCTTCGGTGCCGATGTTAGGGCGGCAAGCGCGTCGCCGTCCAGGAGCGCCGGCATGGCGCTGAGAGCTTCTGCGTCTGTCCATTTAGCCATTTCTTGGTGGGCGAGGAAGCGTCTTCGGAAGCCGCTCCAGTCGCCCTCTGCGCCCACGAATTCTTTAAGCGGGGGCAGCCTTTGATGCAGCGCAGCAGTTGCCGTGGAGTCCCGTGGGCTGCTGTCTCCCCGACCCGGCTGCGTCTCGGCGCGAACGGCAGATGGCATCGCCTGTCGCAGCTTTGATGACGCGCCCTCCTCCGTCGTTGATGCGGCAGCCCCAGCGCGGCCGATGTCGGACCCCAGGTTGAGGTTGGCCACGCCCCTAGCGGTCGCCGCGTCGATGGCGGGAAATTCAAAATTTGAATCTTCAGAAATGGCGGGAAGGCGCTCCGGACGCCGGTTCCCCTCGCCCCGCGGTGGACCACCAGCCCCCAGCCGTGTGATGTTCTCCAGCGTAGCGGCAGCGGCGTAGAGCAGTTCCGCCAGCCTCTCGTGAGCCAGCCTCAGGTGGTCTGTCCGCTGCTCCTCTTCATGGCGACGCTCCGGCAAGAACGCGTCCGGCCCCGGCTGCACGTCGTCTTGTTGAGCCATCTTGGGCTCGACAATTTCGGCGGCGTCTTCCGTTTGCTGTTCCCTGGCTCGAGCTGTTTGGCGCGTGTCCATGTTCTTGGTTCTTCTGACGCCAGATGAAGTGTTCTTGAAGACGCGTGGACAACGGGGTAAGGCACACGTATTTATTTGCACAATGTCTTACAATACTGGAGGGATGTATCGGCCCCCTCACCCGTACAACTGGGAATTCACCCCTAGCTAGCCTTCCTAGCCGAGTCCTCCGCTAACGGGCTAGGGGAGGCTGTCTGGCCCGACACTGGTCAGTCGGGCTACGGTACCCGGAATCCCAGAGGTCTGACTCTGGTTCCGGGACCACGCCACTGGCTCCAGCCTGTACTGCCCTTACAAGGGCGGCGTCCCAGGGGGAGTCCAGGGCCTATCTGGCCGGTCTTCTCTCTTCCCTTAACTACACTAAGACTGAGCCCCGAGCTCTCTGGCTCAACCCTTTTTATACCCCCCTAGAGGATCGAAACCCCCCTCACGCCGTCCAGTACGGACGTCGTTGCGGGCACCACCCCGTGTGCTCACGGAGTCCCCGCCCACTGTGTTTGTTATCCGTTAGCTTCTATGCAAACAGCCCTACACAAACAGCCCCTCTGTAACAGCCCTACACCTGCAGTCATAAATACAAACAAAAGACATAACTCTGATAATGTGCACTGTCCTTGAAGTTGATTGGTCCACACCCGAGACAGCTTTCCTTAGAGCTGGCCTGATATAAGATACCAGCCACATCACTTTATATTCTACGCATGTTAATGTCTCCTTCTCTTCCGTTATATATTACAGATGATATTAATAACAGACAATGTTTGTGATTGCATATTATAATGTCTATTCACCTCATAATAATATATGTAGTCGTTGATGAAGGCCTCTCCAAGACGTAGCTATCCCTCAGTCATGTGATGCAATAATCCGTCGAGCTTGTACGCCATTTGCTGATCTCATCACTCCATCTGCTCATTGGAAGCTCGCACGGTTTTGTTCTCTCCTTTGACTGCTACTCTATCATGAGTCTCAACCACCAGCCAAAATCCATTTAAACAGTGTGTCGTACCCAAGCCTACTTACTTTTCATACATACACGTACTCATACATACACATGCTCAAATCCATCATGTTAAAATAAAATTCAGAGTGATGTTGGATGAAGCCAACAGTTGGCTTCATCCAACTTTGACCAGACCTTCTGTTCCATCACTATCCTAGTTGACAGCACTCCAATTCAAATCTGCAATCAATTAGTGTCCCTCACTTTCATGCAAACCATCACGTTCCCTCCTGCCTCCCAAGAGCAAAAAGGCTGTTAAAGTTCCACCTGACCAATGCCCTTTTGACATCCAATCAGACAATACAAATGTGAACTCACTACACTCCCTACCTTAGACCGTTATTTGTCTAAATCTTCGATGTTTGCTCATCCAAACGCATCATATGCATGCATATGATGCATTTGGATGTGGAATGTTTTCACCTTTCCTGATTCTTCACTTGCTGCTGTTGATACCAGAAAACCCTCAAACAAAATGTTAAATCCAGTATGTGAACTTGCTCCTGACATTTCTAAAAAATGTGAGCTCCCTAAAACTGTGCATGGTGTTTTGTCCTCTCTAAATCACTTGCACATTCTCTTGTTGACATTTAACATGCACCAGTTTTGGTCCAGCGTCATTATAATGTGCATAGTTTTCAGTAATTATGTAGATGTCATTAGATGCTGCCATGGTGTAATGAATAACACACTTGCAATCCAGAGGTCGACGGTTCGTCTTTCCTGGTGTGGCAGTTGAAACAATGGGCAAGTTTCTAAAATCCTCTATCCATCCAGCAGACCGAATGTGAAAGCTAGCCACCCGGCAGGTCACATGCGGTGGGCTACACCTTTACCTATAACATCATTCTAACAAAGATAAAATGACCTCCTTTAAAAATATAAAATTAGTATTCAATCAATTATTTTATGGAACAATTCATAGTATGACTTTGCAAGTTTGACAGACTGTGATATGTACGTGTTCATGTCCGTTAATGAATATGCAAGGCTGCATTCTTGGGCTGGTTCCAGCTCAATTAAAAGCACATAGAGTCTCCCCGCTGACAGAGATAATAAGGAGATAATGCACAGAGTTAGTGTCTAATTATCTACTATAAATTATGCTTGAAAATTTGGACTTGGTGTGATGGATGACTCAGTACTCTCGCTGCAAATTTTAGGAAAGCAAATTAGATTTTACACAGCTGCTCCATCTGTAGAGTGGTTTTCATTAATTAGAATGGGGGTGGGGAATTAATAGGACATTATTATTATTAAGTGCACAAGGCAAACGGGTGCTTTTCCTCTGAAAAATAATTATGGGTCAACACTCATTATGGCCGTCACATGCAATTAATCAAATATCACATTTTTGGAAGGAGACCCCACAAATGGGCACATTGCAACCAACATTGTGTAAATTGATTGATAAAGCGAGTAAATTACAGATATAAATATTATATTGCGTTCTAAAATATTTGAAAATTGTAAATTGGCTTCATGTTGTTTGACAAATAGGCCAATCATTTTCATGCAGCTTCCCTGCAGATACTAAGGAATATTTTAAATAAAGCCTTCTGACCTAGTGGCCTGAGGGTAGAAGGGCCTATGCTGGGTTTAAGAGATCAGGGTTTTGCCTTCACAAGCCAGCACTCACCCAGACACTTAAAATAATTGGCTACAACTGTTCTTCTACTTGCTTCCCAGCAGGGTAAGAATGAATGAACGGCTAGCGGTGTGTTGCGGTAGATATTTCAACGTAATACTCTCTACAATGTTGGAAAAAAGCACATACTATTCATTCATTATCGGTGTATGTACACGTGTCTGCATGTCACTTTGTAATATTATCACTTACTGGTACATCCTGGTAACAAATTAAGATACATCATATTGACTGCTACGAACAGTAAGTGGGCTTGGGCAAGATGCAGTGCTAAAAGGGCTTAGGGCCAATGAACAAGACTGGCAATGGAATGGCAGCCCATGGAGAGAACACACTTTAAGATGATGACCACCGTGAGAGAGGGAGCCATGAGATTAGCTAATGTTCAGGAACGCGACGGATTGTTGGCATCACAAAATCGGTGCGGGCCGGCGCCGACATGGAGAGGCCTTCATGCAGCAGTGAATAGATCATGGCCCTTGATGATATTCCCTGGTAAAATGGCATGTATGAAAGCAGTCAAATTTTGCAATAATTTTGTAGACGAAATATTTCTCTGAAATGACAGTAAGGGGCAGATAGCGAGAAACCATGGCCACCAAATTGACTCTGGTGTAAATGTATTACGAGTGCGTTCACACAGCAGGCAGCACATGCCCCGTGAAGTGCAGACTATATGTACTATATTTGATAATATTCTGACAGGCTTCTGTGGCTGAAAACAGTAACTCGAATGTCTTCCACTTTTAATGACATTTTTACACTAAGGGGACAATATATCAAATCAGCAGGCAACCATATTCACAATAATGTATAGTCCTTTGTCAATTCCCTGCTGGATGAAGGCCTTCCCACACTGTCTTGTTCAAGGAGAATGTCTTACCATATTTCACCACACAGGTCAGTGCAGGTTGGTGGAGAGAGACTCAGGAAAGGTTCATACGTTACTCGCCACTGATGAATCAACCTCAAGTCTATTTTTTTTTTTTACCAGGTAAGGGTCACTGAGCTGCATAGCTCTTTTTCAGAAGCAACCTGGCCACAAATGATAGCGAAACGAAGTGGCTTATCATGTTGATATTTTTTATCAGTTAAATATTCCAAACGCATGTTTTTAAATGTGGATGGACAAAGTGGCTTGATATTGTTATTATTTTTATTAAATAATTTTATTATTGTTAGTATTATTATTTGTTCTATCTGCATGGCTTTACCGAAAGACCCAAAGAATATGGATGGAAAAACTAGAGGACCTGGAGGAAAATACACTCGACCACGGGGAGAACATGCAAACTCTCAATATATACAAGCATCAGGGTCGGAATCGATCCCACGATCTCCTGTATACCAGGCAAGGTAGTTAATATCTCGCCACGATGGCGCCCCAGGGCTTATAGTCACCAGGGTTTATAGCAGAGGTGGGACAAAGTCATTGTTATGCAAGTCCAAGTCGAGTCTGAAGTCATCAAATTCATGACTCGAGTCTGACTCGAGTCCAAGTCACATGACTCGAGTCCACACCTCAGAGGTGGGACAAAGTCATTGTTATGCAAGTCCAAGTCGAGTCTGAAGTCATCAAATTCATGACTCGAGTCTGACTCGAGTCCAAGTCACATGACTCGAGTCCACACCTCTGGTTTATAGTGCAGTATACTATCCACTGCACCACCGCTTCCAATGGCCATTAATATATGAATAGCCATTGAAGAGCCTACTCCTCAAATGTAGTCACTTTCAAAAATTGGGAAGAAAATTAAATACTTGAAGAATCCTAACTGCCACAAAGCCTCGTCCACTCTATTGGGTTTCCTATTAAACACATTTTGTTGCTCGCACACACAATGAAAGATATTTGATTAAATAATATCCCACTTTCCATGTAACGGTGTACAACCAGTCACTGAGCACATTGGTATATCCGTTCCAAAAACGTAGCTCACTGTGTTTGCCGTTATGTTTACAGACAACAGTGCTTTCTTCAAGACAGTCGATCAAGGTGGCCCAGTGGTCCAGAGGGCAGTGCGCTGAGCTGGTACCACTCATCTCCCGGGCAGCCACATATGAGTAATCAATATTCCCAAGTATTATATAGTGAGTTTATGGACACTTGTTCTCACTGTTCCTTGGTGTAAATCAAAATAATATTTATTTTACATTATTTAAAAATTTCATCAAAATCATTGTCCGTGCACCAGAGTGCACCATAAATATTATCATCACCAGCCATGATCTGTCCTCTGTTGGATGAATTAACGGTCTTGTGATGCCATGATCCGTTTTAATTTTGAACATTGCTTTAATCTCGTAGCTTTATCTCCGTGGTAGTAATTTTCTTGGGTGTTTTTTTATCTCCTTTGGGTGCCATTTTTGCACCGGTCTTGTCAGCCCGAGTGGCGATGCGTTCTGCCCAAGCCCACTTACTTTCCTTAGCAGGCAATATGATGACGTCTCTAACTTTTGTTTGTTTCTTGATCCACGTCCTCATGTTCTTGGCTCAATGCAAGTCCAAGCTAAAGGCACCTCTCCATGCTTATTTGCACACATTTCAGCATTCATTCTATTGTAATTGTCAGTGTTCGTTCATGTCACTGACCTATAAGTCATAGCTTGTAATATGCACTGCATCCAACAATTCAGGAATATTTAAACAACAGCATGTTCTACTCATTTACCGCTTTTGCATGTATAAAATTGTCAAAGCAACAAATATTTAACATTTTCCTTGCATAAAATGTGCACTATGCTAGTTGGAAACTACTGTACGTATAACTTCAACATTTAAATCATAAACAGGAAAAAAACGAATGCATTCAAGTTATAAAAGAAAATATAATTTGAAAATAGAGTGTAAGTGTTAGAGAGCACACCTTTACTATCCTATTCATGAAAACATATAAAGATTATAACAGCTGGGCGCTCCATAACCTGTCTCCCAATGGGGGTTGGTGGAATCCTGATATTGCCCTTCGGTAAGAAATGTGAAAGCTCAGATACAGTAACTTCATGTGCACCACTTTGAGTGCAACCGTTTCCTTTGCTGTTCCAATATATTCAGTAATTGGCAATTGCAAGGGGAGCATTGCAGGACTTGGGTTGGGTTTTTTTTCTTTAACACCTCGATGTGCACGCAATGTTTCCACACAATAGGCCAGTTTGTGATTCTTAGCGGTCTCATGGTTCATCTTTCCAAAACACAGCACCCATATAGTCATGTAGACAATAAGCAATAGAAACTTACTTTATAAACGTGGCCCCCCACCCGACTCTAGACGTCCAGCACTCAATTGATCAGCAGGTTGTGTGATGGGAATGTTCTTTAACTTCCCCTCTGCCCCATGCCTATCCCAGGAGTTCAGTAAATGAGTGGACCACACTTAAGTCAATCGGCAGGTCTTATGTGTTGGGGTAAAGTGTGCTTATCCCCCCCCCCACGTTTTTCGAAGATGCCTGACCAACTTGGAAGAGTAGGTCAACAAACAAACAAATAAAAGGGGCTCTTTAAAGCTCCCTCTAGTGGAGGCCCCCCCTTTGCCAGCAGTGGTTTTAAGTAGCAATTGCAGGGCTGCATCTTTCCTTTTTATCTTTTAGATGTACTATGCTTGTTGGAAAGTACTGTACGTATAACTTTGTCATTTAAATTATGGACATGAATAAAACGAATGCAGTAAAGTGATAAAATATCATTTAAAAAGAGAGTTGTAAGTGTAAGAGAGCACACTTTAAATATTCTATTCACCAAACATATAGTTTACCAAGGACACAATAATGCAATGTCACATTTTATAAAGGGAAAGGAAATACATTTCTGGAAATTGTTATGGGACTGTTCAATACCAGGATATTTTTTTCAGAGTATCATACACACACTGGCACTGGTCCATGCTCAAAAGGTCACGTAACTAAACAATTGTCTTGCTTGCTTCTCGCTCTTGTGCTGTGGCTATTTAAGATGGTTCTTAACTTTTCCAACTTCTGTAAAGTACAACCACTACCTAGTGGCCAGGTATCCGTGTCAAATTATTCATTTTATCTGCACAGGTGATGGAGTCACAAAGCAACAAAAACCCAACAGGGAGACAAATTCAACTTTTCCATCTGTCAGCCATGACCTATCCACTGCTGGATGAAGAGCTCCACAAGCCATAACCGTCTATCGTGGTCTCACAAAACAACAATATATCTAACTCCTGCAGACGAGGTTATTTTATTGCTCCATCTCCATGGTAGTCACTCTTGGACGTGTGCTGGTCTTTTGCTGAAACTCTATTGTTAGTCTCGATCATCGTTCATTATTATTTACAGTGACACGTTCTTTGCCAAGCCCACTTTTGTTAGCGGCCAAAATTGTGACTTTAACTTGTGTGTGTTTGCTGATCCATGTTTTCCTCATTCAGTCTCTGTTTCCAAACATGCATCTCAACCATGCTTTTTTGCACACTTGTCAGCTTTTTTATTTTTCTTTGTCAACGAATGATTCCAATCCATGTCACCACAAAAACAAATGCACGCTTAAAATATTCTACATGTACGTTGCTTTGTTGCTTTGAATTATTAAGTTCAGTTTCTAAAAGCACTTCAACCTGCTCCAATCTGCCTCTTTACTTCATCCATTTGATGCTAGTCCACCGATTATTTTTTTCCGGAGCCCAAATGTTCATTCTTTTATGAACAATGATAATAATGATAATTAAAATGTGTAATATGCCACACAGTATTCACTCACTTTCGAAGAGAGAATGACTCAGAGGCGAGAGAGAGAGAAAAAACAATCACAGAGGAGCGAGAAATGCAGAAAGACAATGAGCAGAAAAATTCTACCCTCCCCCAAGGTCTGCCGTCCTCTACATATGAAGATGTTATCGACAATTGAGTGTTTACATGTAGAAAACCCACGTGTGCATGGAGGCGATACTAATGCATACAGATGGAAAAGGTGAAGTCAACATTTGCTGGAACGCCTTCTCCTGAAAACCCAGGGTATGGCACCTTGCTCACAGGGAGTTCCACACCGTGTGTGATTGACCAACCCTCACCTCCATAATGCTCAATTGCAGGCATGCATCACCACCAATGAACGTCTTATATCATATCCTGCAGTTCATTCCGATTGTTCAGTTTTCATTTGTTTGGTGAAAGCTGCAACATAACGATAAAGCAAAGCTCGTGTAAAACAAGTTCCCAAAACTGCTCCATACCCTTTGACAAAAGCAAGTTAGATAGCCCGAGGCAGTTGGAAATAAGGAAATAAGCCCATGCCCACACACTGCTCGCCTGGTGACCAAAAGTAGTCAGAAATGAAATGGGTTCACAGTTCACTCACATCCAACAGCATTCAAAACAAACAAAAGTATGGTAACTATACGTAGCTCACGAAACAGCTGGCTGTACCAGCATTGCACATACAATGACATTGTCAGGTCTTTGTATTATTTATGATTGTGAATAAGGGCAACAACAGCAGTGATGAATGTGGCATGCCCAGCTTGTCTGAAAGACAACAAAGCATGCACATAAAAGCGTAAATAGTCAAATTACATATGTACAGATACATAATGTTTAACAACTATGTGTTTACTAAGCTGCCACGGTAAAACAAAATGGCAACAGAAATTATATACTGTACTGTACCATTTGATGTGGGAGGGGGTGCTGGGGGTTCGATCTTTTTATCCATGTTTTTTTTATTCGAGGTAAAACATGGAAAATCGCATGCATTAACCGCAATGTATTCGTGCAAAGGCTTGGATAACAAGACCGTTCATATTGTGCGGGTCGATTAGGGAGCACATATAGTAGAAATCCTGGTTAATAGGTATAGAAGAGAAAATTTACTGGAATAAGCTTCTAGGAGAATCCCAATGGGATGGAGTGATGAAACCATCTCGTGTCCAGGCGCGAGGTGGATTATTTCATCGCAAGATTGCGAGAGGTGGTGACGGCTTTCATCCAGCAGTGGATTGATCATGGCGGAAGCTTGTTATTGCTGCAGAATTGTGGTATGAGACTTGTAGAGTTGTTGCTGCTTACGTACTCCTATTATTTTTTGCAGGAAACATTCTTAGGAAAATGTTTATTTTTGCATTAATGTAAAAAAAAAATTGCACCATGTTATGTAAATAATTCGTCTATATTTTCAAAGTGGTGAATGAAACTATAGTGAATATTGAATTTCTTTTTCAATGCACATGTGTTAAATCGTTTTCATGAATTAAAATGTCTTGCATCAGGTCAACGTGGGCGTTAAAATGTTAAAAGCTCTACACACATCAAGGAAAAACATTGCTGTTTTTTTTGCTTAATCTGTATCAAAATTCGAAATCAAATGCCCCCCATGTTAAGTTACCAAATGGATCAGTGGCTCACATCCGTTTATGTCCCAAAATAAGCGGTATAAATTCCACATTCCCATGGCTGGAGCCAATCACCACGATGGACGACCACTGTTTACTGCTTACAAAGTCAGAACGAGTGATGTTCCTGAAAAAATATATAAACTTCGAAATAAAGTCAAAATCTAAAAACAAAACATGTTAGTAAACGTACGTCCTGTTTTGGGCATTTAAAAAAGATTTTAAATGCAATTAACCACTGACACCTAGTGTTGGAATGAAGTGCTACAATGTAAAAAAAACATGGTGTCGTCTTCCCATAACCCTCCTGTTCATATAGCGCTGTATTGAAAATTATCGCAACTATGACCAATTCCGTTTATATTTTGTAATTATATAACAAAATGTATGTGGGCCTTAAATCTGGGTTGCCACCTCTGAACTACAAAAACCGGAACGTAATGCAAATCCGAATAGCGGAAGTAATCTTATGCAACTGACAGCTATCTCAAAAGAGGATGGCAATGATGGGGAAACCGGGATAGAGGACATCTCTTGGCCTTGTATTGGGACAGCAAGCGATCATGTTGCGGTTCGATTAAAAATTCTTCCGAATTGGACTCTACAATAACGACACATGCATAACGCTGCACGATGATGTTTAGATGTCTTTGCATGAAAATAATTAACAGAATGGTTTTTCAATGTGAATGGTCAATAATTACCATGATTTAATCCCAAACAGATGGATGGCTTAATTTTTAAATGTATTTTGCATTGAGATGTAATTGATGTACTTGACTAAAAAACATTTAAATTAATACTCCTTAACATTACTGAGTGCAGCATTTTGTTTTCCCTAAATCACTAATTTTGGATGCATTGGGTATATTTTAGTCAATCTCAAAACATGCAAACATTGTCAACGAAGATTGGAGTTTACTCAATAGATGTGTAGCATGTTATCAAATTAGCAGTAATTATGGATTTATTCTGGTGTGTTTGTCCATCAACAAAGTTATCATAGCTGTGTTGTATTGCCTGTTTAAAAATGGGACATTTTAGCTCACACTAGAAAATATCCTGGGAATGTTGCAATTTCCACCGGAATGCTAATCTGTAGGGGGAATAAATACAAATTACAGCAAATAATCTTTGATGCTTAATTCCTTGCATATTGAAGAGCACACACCTAGTTCAATGTGTTTTTTATCAGGGCATTGCTGTTGTTTTCCACTGTGTGCAGTGCTCACTTCCCGCATTGTATACCCTAATAATGCACTGTATTACAGAAATATAACGCAGAGGCCCAGAGTGAGATGTTTCCATAGCAACGCGGTCAAGAAGCCCATCCTTGTAAACTCTCTACTTAACAATTGCAAGTCTCGGGATTGTGTCTCATTCAAAGGAGGAGCACTATGTCCTGCAAAATACTGAGCACTACGATGGCTAATAGCGGTCTCTGAACTATACTCTTTAGTTCTTTCGGTAAAGTCACGTAGGTATAAAATAAAATAAATAAAAATAATCAAAATAAATTAAATCGCGACGTTTCGGAAGCAACACAAGCTTCCGTCATCAGGTGGGACAACCACAGCAAGAAACAAATTACTGTAGTGGGTAAGAGTCGCTCGTAACAAGATATTATATTAGGCAAGAGGGGGGAGGAGCCAGGGAGGAGATGCAGGGGACGGGGGGTTAAGATCTAAACTTGTCTATGAACTATCACAACACGACCATCAACCTTTTAGATTTGTGGGGGGGGGGGGGGGGGGTGGCTGGAATGGGTTGCTAAATTCTTATAAAGTGAAAAAATGTTGGTGCAAAGATTTGTACAATTAAGCAATGGGCGTCGCTGAAATTTCTCAGAGAGCAGAATGCATGGTAAACAAAAAGCAGATCGTAATATCGTTCTGTTTAGTGTTCAGCAATTTGTTTGACGTTTATTTAATATTGCCAGTGTCGTGCACCCCACCCCGAGGTTTTGGGTGCCACCCTGCTTTAACAAGGTCACGTTGCAACAGGGATTCATGTGTAACTCCGATGAACACGGTTGGTTACATACGGTGCGAAAGAAGTTCAACGTACAAACATACATACGCATGAGAGTGGGTGTTTTGTTAAATCTCATATCAATAATCATGACCGACTTGTCCGATGTTATAAAACCACCAAAAAGCTGAAATGTGGGGCGTAAGTCGCAGTCTAGTTTATGGTAAAAAAAAAAAAGTTAAATCAAACATCTTGAATTCTGGACCCCAAAGATATGATCTGGAAGTTTCCTGCTGAAAACTTGAAATATACAATCGTCAGTGATCCGAGTGATTTATCTCCTGTAAAATATGATGCCAAGTCTGATAGAAAGTGGGCGAGGACCACTGCTGGTTACTCGGGGTGGAAACATTCTGATTATTTATTAATGTTTGCGATTTTGGGTTAAAATTCGATTAAAAAACTAATTGTGCTTTTCACATTACAGTGAATGGTAGCACATTTTATGCACCCCGACTGCTTTTGTCAATGCACGACTTCAATCTAGATTTGAAGTTTTCGTGACTGCAAGAATCCATACTCTTTAGTTCTTTCGGTAAAGTCACGTAGGTACAAAATAAATTAAATCACGACGTTTCGGGCGCAACACAAGTGCCCGTCATCAGGTGGAAAGAACCACAAAAAATATGGCATCACTGCGGTTTTTGAATGTGTCAAATTGTTAACAGTACTTTGCAATTGTCTGTTGTGTCTGTTCGATGGCCAGCCACCAGATGGTGGTAGACATTCAGCCAGAACAAACTGAAACTGAAGATATTTAAACGTTTCAATGATTTGGAATCATATATGAGAGAACAAATCAATAATCTGACATGGCAATACTCTTTTAAGGATTGTTTTTTGATCATTATCATCACCCGTGATCAATACCATGCTGGATGGAGGCTTCTCGCAGCCGTCGCCATCTCCCACACTCTTAACAATGCCACAATCCACCCAGCACCTTTGCGGATATCATCACTCCGTCTCTGCAGTTGTTGACCTCATAGTTGGAAAACGCTCAATGGCCCAAATTTAAGCTCTCCCCTTCCTGCTTTACTTGACCTCAGTTACCCTTCCACCATTGAGTGTTTTCATGAGTCAAAGCAAAGCCTAATTGCTGAACAAAAAGGCCATTGTGTAAGGCACTGCGCCATGTAATTTTGCAATCGAAGTGAGTGAAATGGACTTTAATCGTTTAAATGAACGTGTTTTTGTCCGGGTGCTAACATTAACCAGTGGATTCAGATCCCTTTTATGCAAGGCAATAAATACTACAATATAAAAGGTAAAGGTGCAGCCATCCAATTTCTTCCAAATAGCACTGCTCCATGAGAGGGATATACATAAAACCTTTATTTTCGAAGATATTTGATCTGCTCTTCTATGCCGGCCAGATATCTATATGAATTATGCGAAAATATTATTCACTTGTAAACTCTAGAAATGTTTTCTGTGAATTATTGAAAGTACTTAATTATAATGTGTTTATATTCCAATTGTTTTATTGGCATCATGGTGGTATAAGATGAAGACATCTCTATTTCAAAACACACATTGCACCACATTGTATCATAGAACTCCCCCAGATGATGAGGTCACACAACCACTTTTGAAATCACTTCGAAATAATTATTCTTCTAATCTCTGGATAGTGTAGCTTGAAAAAATCAAGCAAACGTTTTAATGTTCGGAGGGATTTTGCCAAATAAAGTGTAAAAAAACTAATTTGTGCAGCTATCGTTCTATTTTCAATGGCAATGCAACATTGTTCAGTGGCCTTGGATCGCTCTCAATATTTATCATCCTGATTTAAAATTGTAAGCATTTTATTGAAGTGCCTCCAATGAAATGAAACTTTTGCTATTTAAATTGAAACAATCCTTTTAAATCCGATTAGGTGTCACACTTGATGGCAGGCATATTTAAGTGGCACAAATATTTAAGTACCAGGACGGTAAAAGTATAAAGTAACATTAAACCAAATCTAATCATAATTAATACTTTACAGGATTGTTTTTTTATAGGACTAATCATGTAACATAATTGATGGTAAGAGTTAATTTAAATAAAAGTACTGCGAGCGTAAAACAGTGTATATACTTTTCATATCATAGTCACAATTTTTTTTGTCTGTCTCCTACATGTCATTGAAATTGGGCAACATAAATGTGGCATAGCCATGAGCTCAGCACATGCACAATCATCAGCATTAATTATTGTATCCTGCAGGAGATATGGTCACTTAAAATTGCGGTGTTAGCTTAATAGGATCATGTTCTGTGGAAAATACATACTTCTGTTTTTTTAATTATTGCTAATGTAAAGAAGTTTTACATTTTTTTTTAAATGTGTACATTGTGTTGTTTCTGCTTCCGAGTTCTAATCTTAACGTAAGTTCAACTCACCGTTAAAAAGGAATCGCCATAGTGTAGCTTGTGCAATGCAAGGACAGGTTTGCCTAAAAAAAACAGAACGTATAGCCTGCAGGATACAATAATTTTCTAGTGAGCAGTGTGGCTCCGTGACTCCCATGCGCTCTGCGATGGTTATTGATGTATTGAACGCGACACGATGAAACACCTTCTGGAAACTACTTCTCGGGCCCAAATTGCATGAAATAGTTACCGTGAAATAGATTGAACTTGTCTTTCATCAGATTAACCCACTTCTACAGAGTAACAAATTCTCCCACTTCAGCTTCATCGTTTGAAGCAAAGTTGTTTTTTTACTCACACCTCCAAGTTTTTGCAGGAAGTTATTATAATCTGGATTTAAAGCTTTCGTGACTGCAGGGATTCATCTTCTTGGTTCTTTCGGTAAAGTCACGTAGAAGGGAAGTAATAAAATAATAAAAATAAAACATAATAAAATAATTCTCACGACGTTTCGGCCACAACGCAAGCAGCCGTCCTCAGGTGTCTTTCCGATAGCACTGTTCTTCACCTGAGGACGACTGCTTGCGTTGTGGCCGAAACGTCGTGAGAATTATTTTATTATGTTTTATTTTTATTATTTTATTATTTCCCTTCTACGTGACTTTACCGAAAGAACCAAGCAGATTATTATAATCTCTCACAAGAAGGTTCAATGGAACATTTTTGCTCATTTGTTTTCAAATGGAATTAATAGTTGTTTTCCGTATCCTTACCTAATTTAGACTTGCACAGCATTTTTTACGTAACTGAAATAACATTACAAATAAATATTATGTATTAGAAGCACAGGCTGCATTACTTTTATTTCGAGACCTTAAAGAAACCAAACTAAAAGGTTTTTTTATAAAGCCTGTCTTCGCCAGGCAAAAGTTTTAAATAAATATAATAATACAATTTTATCTACGATTATACGCTAATTACAACTCCAAATTATTTTTTTATTAGAAAGAACAAACAATAACTTAATACTCTATGAGGGAAGCTCCTATCTTTTACCGTTTTCGAATTATTCAGATGTGAACATCAGAAAATGCGTAATTTTTTGTTCAAAACCGCTTGAATCCGAAATATATCAAAAGCAATACAAGATAGAACATTGGTTATCACTTGAAATTTGTTGTTTTACGCTCTATCAAACGAAAAACAAACTGCAATCTTATATTTTGAACGGTTTGGGGGTGATCATTGTTTTTTTACTCTTTAATCTGGCAACAAAACTGACACCTTTTTTTTTACAAGGAGTCATGTTTGCATAGACCACAATACCTGCAGTTATAATGCAAACGAAAAACATAACTATGATAATGTATGCACTGTCCTTTTTGTTTGCATTATGACTGCAGGTATTGTGGTCTATGCAAACATGACTCCTTGTAAAAAAAGGTGTCAGTTTTGTTGCCAGATAAAAGGGTAAAAAACAATTGTCATATTTTACTGGCAAATGAGGTTCCAATGGTGTAAATGCTTACCCCGTGCTCTCATACTCTGATGGTGCATTGTCTTTGAGTTGTGCGCCTTTTGGCGTCATCTGGTCCAACACCACGTGAGACAAGGCTCTAAGGAAAGCTGTCTCGGGTGTGGACCAATCAACTTCAAGGACAGTGCATACATTATCAGAGTTATGTTTTTTGTTTGCATTATAACTGCAGGTATTGTGGTCTATGCAAACATGACTCCTTGTAAAAAAAAAAGGTGTCATATTTCGATTTAAAGCTTTCGTGACTGCAGGGATTCATCTTCTTGGTTCTTTCGGTAAAGTCACGTAGAAGGGAAATAATAAAATAATAATAAAACATATTAAAATAATATAAATAATAAATGTTATGTTTTATTTTTATTATTTTATTATTTCCCTTCTACGTGACTTTACCGAAAGAACCGAGAAGAAAAAAAAGGTGTCAGTTTTGTTGCCAGATAAAAGGGTAAAAAAACAATTATCATATTTTTTACTGGCAAATGAGGTTCCAATGGTGTAAACGGTTTGGGGGTCTTAAAATAATAATAAAAATCTCGTATTTTTCTGTTGTTTCTGTCCTAAAAACTACCTATGTACCAAATTTCAGCTTTCTACCTTGTCGGGAAAGCCCTATAGGTTTAAGACGCATTAAGGTATCTATTTATATATATAGATAGGTCTCCAAAAAGGAACATATGAAAGGTTAGAATACTTTTTTACTGTTCTCTAAAATCCTTCTGTAAAAAAAACTAATTTTATATCATCTAAAAAATGGGCTGCCTCCGACATAGGATTAAAGTTAATTAGCATTATGTGTACTGTTGCTCAACTTGTGTTGTTGTTCACAATGTCAAGTACCTCTTACAATTAATTGGTTATTCCGTAAATTTTGGTCACGCTGCAAAGGGACACTAAAGCCAATTTCTCTGATATTGTTAAGTGCCTCTTTAGGTGTGGTTATAGCTGTTGAACATGCTGTGGCTTAATGGCCCTATGTGCGTATGCATGTCCTTGTTTATACCTATTAATCAATTTCTCAATGTTATTTTGGTCTCTATTGACGTATTGTACTCGGAGTAGGCATGACCATTTTGGAGGCTGTCATGATTAATATTGGTAGATTAATGGATATTTCGTTGAAAATCAAAGTAGACTTGCCTGGTTATCCACGATGTCCACAAGTCAATATTTAGATGTTCCATTGAATTAAACTGTTGATTGATAAAGAATAAGTTATCATTAAAAATGTTATAGTCACCTGTAATTCGATATGCAAAGTGAGTAGATTTATATATGCAGGGTGTTAAACTTAAACAAAATAAGTGTTAAGTATTGGCAGCCCTGAGAGCCAGGCTGCCATTGTAGTTTTTGAAAATGTTATCGATTTTATTTTCGATGCTCGTTAGGCAAGTAACACTGCAAAAATAAAAGCGTACAACTCTATAAATAAAACTCAATTTCTCACACCTAACCTCCCCCAAGTTCTTGATTTCCATTTTTTTCCCAATCAGAAAGTCAAATCCAATGTAACCTGAATTATATTGGGAAAGAGTACATTGGAAAATGTACAGATGGGCAATTCTGAGCATGAAAGCATGAGGAATTGAGAACGGCTAGTCTGGTTTTTTATTATTTAGCACATTAGGCGTGACCTATATATTTCACAGGATCACACCCAATGTATGGTTTTCTTTACCACCGGAGTTGAATCGTGACTATAGGACCCAATGAATCTTAAATTAGCATTTCTAAATTATTTACATAGTGGCAGTTACCGTGCTCTCAATGCCTTGCATCCAAATCAAACAGCCCTTTGTTAAACCCACAATGTAAAAACTGCATCTGGATATATAAGCAAAAAAACGTTCATAAATCACAATGTGGCCTTTAAAGGAAGCATAAGGTAATAAACCTTCTTGGCACAAGGGCGCAAATAATGTGTTATAAAGGGCCATTGCCTAAAACGTCACCTATTGTCTTATTTTAAGGGCGCAGTGTTATTGATAAATTAGTTTAGTATTTTTGTTATTTGTCCTTTTGCACCAATAACAATGCATCACAAAAAATTCGTTCAATATGGATATTGGAGTTTGACATAAGCCCTATGCAGCTAAATACATCTGCGAGGTCAATTGTACAAGTATGAATGCTTTAAAAGCCAAGAGCCGCTGGCATTTGTAGCCAGCTTCTCAGAAAATGTAATAGCTTAATTTGTGAATATGTCACGTACTGGAACATTTATATGCAGAGCGTGTTAACCTTTACCGCTTTCTCTATCTTTTCCATGAGTCTTCAGAAGTAAATTTTACAGATGTTAAATCATAATTAAATGTAATAAATACAACCTTAAATGGAGGATTTTTCCTTCATCATTTTGTGCATACATGACAGATAGTTGTTTGGCATCGAGTTATATCTCATAGCATGTTGGCGATAGCTTCTTAGGAGTTGTTGAATAGTCAGAAATAAAAGAGAGTTGTTATTAAACTGAATGCGTGGAATGCTTGCTTGGCCAAATTTAGTTTTTGATAAAAAGCTAAATAATATTATGGTAATTAATATTGCAGTAAAATTGAGCAGTGTACTGTGTTTGCCATTTGCAGTGGTATTTTTTCTCCACTACTGTTTTTTGTAGATTCTTGTTCATTGTCGATTTAACCCAAATAGTGTGTTTTGTTGATTTGAAATACCTTAAGATACTTGCACATAAATCTGTACAATCTGAATATTTGCCTAGGTCTTCAAGGAAATGCAAATTCGAAAATTGCCTTGCATGTGTAATGGGTTCAATTTAGGCACACACACTTCTTGGGAGGCAACACTCATTTATTAATTAACACAACGTTTACTCAACAGTTACTCTTACTCTACACATAGGGTGGTGACCACCGACCTACACTAGCTAACACACAATTGTATTTTAGCCGCTCCAGCGTGACCCAGCCAGGTGGCTGCTGGCAGTCCGCTCACTGTAGGTCTTCTCTTCTGGCATCTTCACGAGGTGTCTTCATTCTTCTCAGGAACAGCCCTGCTCTGCCTTCACACCACCCTTATATCTCGTCTCTCTCTGGCGTGGCCGGCTCCGCCCAGGCCACGCCTCCCTTCCCAGGCCACGCCTCACTTCCCAGGCCACGCCTCACTTCCCCCACCTCTGGGAAGGTCCGGATCCCTCCAGCACGTGACCCCCCAGGCACCCCCTTGGGGCCCCCAGCCCTCGTACGGGCCAACACAGTAGTGACCGTTCTGTCACTACATCATCCCCTCCTGTATAAACACACAGCCGTCCCCGGCTGTAACACAACTGTGAACATCGAAAAGGTGTGCCTCCGAACCAGCAACATCAATAAATGACCGGCGACCGATAAGAAATACCATCACGTAATATATACAGAATCGACGAGGGTAAAAGGGAACCGCATAGAAAACGGGGAATTAACAACAAATATACATGAAAACTGGCTAACCCACTTACGCTACAGCACAGCCCCCCCACCGTTAGAATCACGCATGCAATGACAGTCACCCGTTAGCACCCCCTCGCCTTTCCGACGTGGCGTCACAACCAGTAGCACATGTCGGCCATATCGGGGGGGAATTTCCATGTTACCACCCCACCGCCCTTCCGACGCGGCGTCACAACCAGTAGCACACGTCGGCCATATCGGGGGGGGAATTTCCATGTTACCACCCCACCGCCTTTCCGACGCGGCGTCACAACCAGTAGCACACGTCGGCCATATCGGTGGGATTTTAACCCAGTCTCTCCACAAGACTCGCATCGCAGCCTATAGCTGTACCGACCGAGCGGAGACGACCCAGTCTCTCTCCCAGACTCGCATCGCAGCATATAGCTGTACCGACCGAGCTGAGACGACCCATCGTTCACTCACTGCACAACATGCACCCTAACAACTGAGGGAAACAGTCTCAACGTAACAGGCCAACTCCACCCGAACCTTACGAATCTCCAGCCCACTGTTTCAACGCGCCTCAGAGGGTCTCAACCTCCGAGCCGTCAGGTCAAGCTGTCAGCCATAGCATGACGGGACCACCCTCCCTGAGCCACGTGAGCGCACAGCCCACAAGGCTAGACAAGCCACAGAGTGTCTCGATTTCCGGGCTGTCAGGTCAAGCCGTCAGACACAGCATGACGGGACCACACTCCCTGAGCCATGTGAGCGCACAGCCCACAAGGCTAGACAAGCCACAGAGTGTCTCAATCTCTGGGCTGTCAGGTCAAGCCGTCAGACACAGCATGACGGGACCACACTCTCCGAGCCAGTTGAGCGCACAGCCCACTAGGCTAGACATACCACGGAGTGTTTCAAGCTCCGGGCTGTCAGGTCAAGCCGTCAGGCACAGCATGACGGGACCACACTCTCCGAGCCATGTGAGCGCACAGCCCACTAGGCTAGACATACCACGGAGTGTTTCAAGCTCCGGGCTGTCAGGTCAAGCCGTCAGCCATAGCATGACGGGACCACAACGTTCATGTTAGACACGCAACACTCACTGGGCCATCCTGGTCAGGACCTGCGCCCCAAGATAGTGACAGCCAGCAGCACAATTCCAAATCCCTGGCAGCATGTCACCATCGCAATTTAACACCATCACAACACATACAATTTGAATTATGATCCCCCACAGAACTAATCCAATGCCGAACAGGTACGCACAATTTTTTTTTTTTTTGACGATCCCGAATATTCAATGGTCACAACAATACACCTCACATCCCGTATCCGTACACATCATCTCCGAGACTCGCATTGCAGCAATGCAGCTGTACCAACCGAGTGGAGAGAGCAATGCAATTTGACGGCAATTAACGGAAACGCACCCCCGATCCATGTAGAACACAAGGAGCATTCCCGCACAAAAGACATCATCTGTGCAACAACGGACAGGAACCAACCAGTGAGTTTGAAACAAACCGAACCTGTCACTTCAAAATCCCCTTCAACATTAACCATGGGACTCAGGGCATTCGAATTTTGAGAGAAAAAAACTGTACACAAACCCCAAGAATCGCCGAATTGATTAATACAGTATATGCAGTATACGAAGTTCGTACAGTCAATCATTTGGCACAATGCACCATCCAGTCCCCACATGGCAACACACACAATCAATACTCCAGACAATCCGTACATAGTAAATAATCACAAGCAAGTACCCAACATTCCATACACTGTTAACAATGACGATCAAAGTTTCTGACAGTTGCAAGTGACAATCACGAGCGAAACTCCATACAGTATACACAATAACAATGGCGATTTCGCAGCACAACGATGTAACAACACGAGTCATTAACACGGCAACATACAGGATATCAACGGAGCTCGGGACACCAACAACGAATTAATCATTAACTACCCCCAGAAGATACCGATCTCGACGCCGTAATTAACAACAAACACTGGTCGCCGCGTCAATTTCTCACGCACACAACCGGACGAACACGTTCCGCAACCCAGCGAGTAAAAAAAACCCGCAATCGCAACCCGGCACACGCAAGATGGGTGAAGTTATTATTATTTTTATTGGGGCCGGGTGCTTGTCAAGTCACAACTCGCCTGGCAAACTGTGAATAGCGGAGGGCGGCAAGGTGGAGCACTGGAACGGCCTGAAGAATCTTTGATGGTGAACACGGCCTGCTCTTGCGAACCCATCCACCTCTCACGCTCGAGCAGAAGGCTGGAACTCCCCCTCTGCAGGCGTTGATGTCGGCGGGAGCGGCATTTCGGCAGCAGGAGCGGTGTTTTGGCGGGAACAGCGCCCCGACCAGCCGCCGAAATGGCGGGAACGGCGTTTTGGCGGGAACAGCGCCCCGACCAGCCGCCGAAATGGCGGGAACGGCGTTTTGGCGGGAACAGCGCCCCGACCAGCCGCCGAAATGGCGGGAACGGCGTTTTGGCGGGAACAGCGCCCCGACCAGCCGCCGAAATGGCGGGAACGGCGTTTTGGCGGGAACCGCGCCCCGACCAGCCGCCGAAATGGCGGGCCCACCGCGTGGCCCGCATGCCCAGGCCTCCCCCGCCAGCCACCGCAGCGACGATGGTGTCCTCTCGCCGCGGCTCCGTCGTTCCGTTCCCGATGGCGGCGAAGCAGCAGTGCGATGCAAGTCCCGCCGCTCCGCGTGCAGCGCCATCTCTCTCTCTCTCTGTCACCGGGGCTGCCATCCCCGGGGCTGTCCGAAGGATGGTCGTCACACCATCCCCGTCGTACGAAGACGTCCAGATGAGTTTTATATTTGTTTTTCGTGTGCCCATTTTACTTCCCTAGGATAACACCTAGCAATATTTATTTTTCCACAACTTCTGACACCAAATGTAATGGGTTCAATTTAGGCACACACACTTCTTGGGAGGCAACACTCATTTATTAATTAACACAACGTTTACTCAACAGTTACTCTTACTCTACACATAGGGTGGTGACCACCGACCTACACTAGCTAACACACAATTGTATTTTAGCCGCTCCAGCGTGACCCAGCCAGGTGGCTGCTGGCAGTCCGCTCACTGTAGGTCTTCTCTTCTGGCATCTTCACGAGGTGTCTTCATTCTTCTCAGGAACAGCCCTGCTCTGCCTTCACACCACCCTTATATCTCGTCTCTCTCTGGCGTGGCCGGCTCCGCCCAGGCCACGCCTCCCTTCCCAGGCCACGCCTCACTTCCCAGGCCACGCCTCACTTCCCCCACCTCTGGGAAGGTCCGGATCCCTCCAGCACGTGACCCCCCAGGCACCCCCTTGGGGCCCCCAGCCCTCGTACGGGCCAACACAGTAGTGACCGTTCTGTCACTACACATGTGCCAAAGGTTTCGTGGCAAAGACCCTTCATCGTACTTGGTCACCCGCCATCAGCTTCCGGGTCAACTGTGAGTCTATCCACACTGACATCCCAGCGTCGGATAAGGTAACATGACTTGGTGTCCTTGTCGACAGCGAACTAATATTCGCCATAGACATCAGGCGCCTGACTGGACGGTGCTTCTAACCAGCTTCGACAACTGCGAGCAGTCCGTCGTGCTCTGACCATGGAGACTGCTAGGACGCTCGTCTAGGCATTTATCACACTCCGAGCCTTTTGCCCGTCCAAGGACGACGGGTGCATTTCAGTAAATCTGAAACTTGCAAGCGAAAAGCAGACCGCGACGTGATATTCATTGCATCAATTCGTGTGCAATTTGTAAGGCCGCGGTGACACAGACTTATTTCATTTAAAGGTTATAATCCCTTGTTCATCATGACGTCCTTTTTACTTCGATGTCTCAACAGCGTTACGGAGATCGCGTGACGTGAGGGTTCTGCCTTCTTAGTGAGGGTTGTGAGTTGACGCTGAGGAGGGGGGAGGAGGCGCCTCACCCCCCCCCCCGCCTCCATGTGGAGTAACGTCAGCCGCTAATTATTATTAATGGGAGGGGGGGGGTCCATTTGGAAGACGTCACCTCTACATGATTATTGAGGGAGGCTGTTCGATGTGGAGTGACATCACTCGCTCATGATTATTAATGAGGGGGGGGGGGGTCCATGTGGAGGACGTCACCTGTTTGACCTTTCACAAAGCTCATGGTCCACCCTAATTCGCATCCGCACAAACCATGGCAGATGCGTATACCTGATGCTCAAATGGAACAGTAAAAAACTCTCCAGTGTGCGACTGTGGCCATCCAGAACAGACCATACAATGTATGACGACGCAATGCCCAATCCACACATACGAAGGAGACATCACGATGACACTGCTGCTCCTGACGTGGTTATCTGACTTGGCGAGCTGATTGTGAAATTGTAGTTGTTGCTCTGCCTCTACACCAGCCATACGAAAAAAGAAGTGGTGCATAAGCACAATACATTAATTAATTCAACACTGCCTTAAAATGCAAGTAAATATATTTATGTAATAATATCCATTGTTTCGTATTATAAAGTACATTTGATTTTTGGGTTAAAATGGGTCACTTTAGATGCTATCGGAACGAATTTCGCCTTTAACAAGTATTTCCTATACTCGATTATCGACCAAATCACTTAACGACCGGTTTCATTGAACCAATTACCGTCGTTAAGAGGGGTTCGACTGTATACAGATCCATATTTCAAATTGCAACACGTCTCTTCAAAGAAGTAATCTGATTCATTTTTGGTTTTACTCGCTTGCAAAAAAACACACATCCTTAAATTTACATATTTAAAAAGTTATCCCGTCCCTTCTCCCTCTTTATTTGTCCACACCAGCTCTTCAGGGCATGTGCGCGCGTCAGTCATGTGCCAACAGTAGGGAGCACAGGTGGTGCATCGGCCAGTCACCTCAGTCAGTCGACGCATGGCACCTGGGTCTGCCCCGTGACCTCCTGCCAGCGGCGTTCGACACTTCACGTGGCCTTAACGTGCACATAGCCTGGCACAATCGTCGTGGTGACGTCGCTGCTACAGTGGCGAATGGCGGTTGTTGTCAGTCATGTGGAGGACAGCCCCTCGGATCAGTGTCTATGTATCATGTTGACAATATAAATAAAATTTACATTTGTTTAAGATTTCCATCAATGCAATTGTAATTCAAAATCTGTCTGCACAACATGCGTATGATCCCCGTGTATTAAAATATGTTATGCAAGTCAGCAATCGCAAAACAAAACCTTTACATTTGATTTGATCACTGAAGTATCTTTACCATGATCACATAGGGAGATGCATTTGTGTCTTAAAAATACTTGCTCAAAAACATTCATGCCGAAGCGGGCCTTGAACATGGTTACATTTGCATGTTAAGTGGTTATATTATTTAAAAGTGTAAGAACAAGTTAAACCCCAAGTGGCGCTAAAGCTGAAATTAATCTTCAAGGTTTGTCGTCTCATCTCTTTTCCACTCTCATTTATTGTAATGAACATATTCCAGCCATTCTCAATCCAACGGATGAAGGCCTCCCCATGCCGTGCTGGTCATGTTTTTTCTACCACACTTCACCAAACTTTGTAAGTGTTGAGTTATTGAAGGAGGAGGGGAAACCGAGACCAATACCGATATCATTTTGCCACTGATGTTAGCCATGCCCTTGAATGAAAGTCATGTCAGATTTAAATTTCAATAAAGGGTAAATAAGGAATATACCAATCCATTTCAATTGATGAATCAATGCAACATTACACACCTCAGACATTTAAATACATGTTCACAGCATATATCGAGTTCGTTCATACAGCTTTACCAATGTACTTCATTTATACGTTTTCAAATTGATTTCTTTTGCGATACGATGTGTTATGGCCTACTCAAATATATGTTTGCTTGTTTATTGTGGCAAACTTGTCAGAGGCCATGGATAGTAATTGATTTTTTATGTTCAAGTTTCCATGGAGGACTCAAATGCATCATGGGAACTACATTAACGACAGCTCAAATGATTGATAGCTCTGTTTGGAGACCTGTAAAACCATATCTAATAAAATGTATTAACACCACAACTTATTTTATTGTTGAATAAAATAATATCATTATAAAATCATAATTTCATAAAATTTTGATTTTATAATAATACAATAATAAAATCACATAATATATTAATGTTAAAACATATATTACTTATTTTATTAACACCACAACTTATTTTCTATTGAAGATTAGATTTCTACTTGAGATAAATGCAGTGTGTAGGAGCATCCATTTCAAGATATGTCACTTAAATAGAGAAATTACAAAACAGCAATTTAATTAAAAGACTACACATGTCTCTAACAAATCTAAGTACACTTCCTACATCTTAACTCTTGAGGTACTGAGCCATATTTTTCACAATATTCAATCGTGTGATTCAGTTTAACAACTAAATCGTTCAAACATTGGAACCAAAGTGATATTAATTATATTAACTAATTTGTGTCCTAAAACACGTGTACAAATACATGACTGCAAATAATCTGGCAATGATGAAATGTATAAAATTATAAATTGTGTCCTTTACACTTAACACCACAACTTATTTTCTATTGAAGATTAGATTTCTACTTGAGATAAATGCAGTGTGTAGGAGCATCCATTTCAAGATATTTCACTTAAATAGAGAAATTACAAAACAGCAATTTAATTAAAAGACTACACATGTCTCTAACAAATCTAAGTACACTTCCTACATCTTAACTCTTGAGGTACTGAGCCATATTTTTCACAATATTCAATCGTGTGATTCAGTTTAACAACTAAATCGTTCAAACATTGGAACCAAAGTGATATTAATTATATTAACTAATTTGTGTCCTAAAACACGTGTACAAATACATGACTGCAAATAATCTGGCAATGATGAAATGTATAAAATTATAAATTGTGTCCTTTACACTTATGCTCATTAGAATTGTGAAAAAAAATTACCTTTTGCTCATATTTGGCTTATTTTGGAAATAGCTAAATAAATGATAAAGCTCCACATTGCTAGCAAATTGCGATCCTGCATACAACCCCTGGGTAAGGAGGCAAGGAAATAAGGGTTCTATATGTCAAGATTTTAAAGGGCTCCACATGCCAACACCACCATTACAGAATAGTTTACCTATTTAGCAGTTTTTCGATTGTCACTGTTCAGAGGGGAAAATACGTGTTTAACAAACAGAAAACAAAGTGTCTCCCTGATTAAATAAACACGGCCCGCTCCTGTCTGCAATGTAATAATTATGGCACAATGTTCAGGAAAAAAAGGTAATCGGAAGATTTTCCTGATGTTCAAAAGCTCAACTCACAGTACTGCATAGGTTTGTGCTTTTGCTGTATAGCTCTGATGTTTATTTTTTGGGGATTAAACCAAATTTAGTATTCACTTAATGAATCTTCCAGCAAGTGATGCAAAACGTGCCAGACAATACATGGTGCAACACGAATATCTGTGTCGGAGCCACGCCAAGCACAGTGTTAATGTAGGACTTGAAATATCACGCGCCACGCGTTCTGTTGCTAAGCAAGCGAGCAGAGTACAGTGGGAGCATCTGCGGACACGGTTGTTGTTGTCGTGGCATTAAGGGGGGGGGGTCGTTAACGAGAAGCGAAAGGTGTTAGGGGTGACTAAGGACGCAGGCCGGTGATTGGTCAGGAGGGTGAGTGGCTAATGACCGGCGCCGGCCTGGCGGCAATAACATGGTCACGTGAGGCTGGGGGCCTGGGGGCGAGTAGCAAAGCGGGGGACGAGATAATTGATTGGGACTGATTGGTGCGGGAATAAAGGGCACAGCGTAACGGAGAGACAGGAGTCTTGGTTGGATTGGAGCTGGAGTGGTTGGTGCCCGGGAGAGAGACGGAGCAGCAGTGAGCAGGAATAGATACGATAAGGATAGAAAGAACACAGTGTACGGTTAGCAGTGGATAGAGAGAACACAGTGTACGGTAGCAGTGGATAGAGAGAACAGTGTACGGTAGCAGTGGATAGAGAGAACACAGTGTACGTTAGCAGTGGATAGAGAGAACACAGTGTACGGTAGCAGGGGATAGAGAGAATACAGTGTACGGTAGAAATGGGGCGACATGGAGTGTTGTTAATGGCGGGTTGTGCATCGGAGCGAATGGAGAGACACGGAGCGATGATGAGGAGGAGGTGTGAACTCTACACGTGAATAAACGAGACAAGAAAGACAACGAGAGTACGAGTCCTACATTAATACAAAGCCAAAACACAGAGATTGCTCTTCAATACAGTATTGCCTCTGAGGAGTGGAGTCGTGGTGCAGTGGTTAGCATATCGTGCAATGAACTCGGTGACCTCAGGTTTGATAACCAGGCTCAACTAACAGTTCATCCATCCGTATCAGCTCAACTTGTGCCAGCACTTCCTCTCACAAAAGCTCGCGTGATATTCGTGCTAGGTAGGGTCGACTCCCCTTATTAGCATTGAAACGAGTGTGGCTTTGTCTTCCTCTTGCCCTTGTGTTCAATTACGCTGAAGAGTCACCACGGCAGTCGGGTTCCCTGCGAGCCTGGCACTACACATCGTCAGTTTTCCATATTACTTCCTCTGACTAAATCCAGCAACATTCTTTGGCATTCCATGGTTTTTAACTTCATTCATAACTTTTGAATTTCCATCGCATTCTCAACATTCGTCTGCATACCAAACATCCCATTCTTCGGATGGTACCCTTTTTTGGTATCCAGGTGTCGCATATGGAAAGTTCAATCTAGCACAACGCAAATGAGGAATCAAAGGGCAGTGTCCATTCTCAGTACTTGGCCAACTAAACTAAAATAGTTTTATTTACCAGGTATGATCCACTCAGCTTTCTAGTTTTTTTTCAGAAGAGACATGGCCACAAATTATAGCTCAATTAAGTGGCTTATCATGTGGAAATGTATAGCAGCCAAACAGTCTAAACGTACGTTTCTAAATGTGGAGGGAAAATCCAGAGGACCAGGAGAAAATCTACACGACCACGGGGAGAACATGCAAACTCCAAATACAGGCGTCAGAGTCGGGATCAAATCCACAACCTCCTGCATACCAGCTGAGGGAGTTAACATCTCGCCACCGCGGCGTTATTGGTAGCCTATGCTTCCTAATTATTCTATCAACTATCTGCCAGTTCCTGTAACCCATGGGGACTCTGCCATAAGCGCCGCTGCACTAAAGAATGTGAAGTTTCGCAAAACAACTCCCATAGCTGACACTACATGAATAGGTCTTCATTGAGCAGTGAGTTGATACAACTATGCATTACTATCCTTATTATTTTTGTCTCTCAGGGTAATTGTGGAAACAATGTATTCGACAGTTGCATATAAACTCATTATAGGACGTGAGCAATTCTTGGAACCGCTTCCTTCTGTTTTCTCGCTTGTGGGGTTTTTTTGCACCTTTGGGAAATCTGTGCGCATTACAATTTCTACATAATTTTAAGATGGGCTTTTCCATGGAGTAAAAACGCCAAGTGATGGATACTTTATCAGTGGGACAATTATACAAGGCATTGGTTTAATATGTATTCATTAAATAGCAACCATCAGAATTAAATATCCGAAAATTGTGGATGTAAGCACAGCCCAAGTGTTGGTGTTTTTTGTCTGCACTGCAATATCACCAAACAAGCAAGAACATTTAATGCAGCGTTTGCCTTGGATGCAAGAACTCCCTGCAAGCTGATCGCATGTCAGTTTGTGCTGCATAGTTTACCCACCCACAGTTTTTTTTTGTATAAATGAGGAATAGATAAACGCTACCTTCAGTGTGACAATTGTCCATTGTTACATCCGTCAGACAATTTATACAAAAACTGTACTTGTGTAGTGTAATAGCGCCAGCTGGTGGACAGCAGCGGCAACTGTGGTGGACAGACAGTACACACGCCGGTGAGGGTGTGCGCGGGGTGTAGGCAGAGGGAGGAACTGGGGTAAGGGTCATGGAGAACCCCATCTGGAGGCCCCTGGAACCTGCTAGCAGGATCGAGAAGGGAGGCGTGTTCAGGGCGGAGCCAGGCCGTCCTGGGAGCATAAAAGGAGCCGAGAGCGGGAGCTCGAGGCTGCCGGTTCTGGGAATGGACTCGTCTCATCGTTGATGTCGTCTCGTCACCATCGTCGCTAAACGTCTCCGCGAGATGTTGCGCTATGAAGGATAGTCGTCAGCTATCTCAATCAGCGCCGTGATTGTTAGACGGCAAGTGTTGTGTGCAGGATAGGCTGAGCTACTATGGAGTGTGCGGACGAGACTGTGAAAGTTGTTCATAAAGAAAGTGCCTCTTAGAAACTCTGTATCTGAATCGTTGACCCTACACTTGTGTAGAGGTGGTACGGGAGGGCAAACAAACACACCGGGCGTGGTTATGCCCGTACGCGAAGAGATGCTTACATCCACGTCCTCACCGTTTAGCCTGGGAGGCTAATACGGCGCTGGGATCCCCCACGGCCCCACCCCTTGGTGGGGGAGTTGCTATATAAGGCGGTGAGCCGGAGGGCTCGGGGTTCAGTGTTCAGCTTAAACCAGCGAAGCAAGAAGACCGGCTAGATAGGCCCTGGGACTCCCCTGGATCGCTGTCCTTCTCAGGACCGACCAGAGCAAGCCAGTGGCGTGGCCCCGAGAGCCCAGAGCCAATGTTTTTCTAAGAGCCGGTCTGGGGAGTCAGGGTGCCATAATCCCAGCTTAACCAGAGCTGGGTCAGCTAGCCTCCCCTAGCCCTGTAGTGGAGGACCTAGGAGTAGGCTAGCCGGGACAGAGATTGTGGGATCTCCCTGTTAGACAGGTGAAGGGGCCGATACCCCTTCGAGTGTTGTATATCTCGGCCTGTAATATACAACTGTGGTTAATAAATAAGTGTGCCTCCGACTACGTCGTCCAAGTCTCCCTGAACCTACTACACTTGTACAGGTGTAGGGGTGATTGTCATTCACCATACTCTTGGTTATTTTGGTAAAGTCACGTAGGTAAAGAAAATAATAAATAAAAATAAAATAAAAAGATACAAATCAATAAAATTTAATCACGACGTTTCGATTGCAACACAAGCAATCATCATCAGGTGTGAACACCACTGTCTTGCCTCACGGCAGATGGGGAGCGTACGTTAACAGGAAGTTCCTGTTTTTTATGCTAATGTTGGTCACGTGACCAGGAAGTGACGATGTTAGATTTCCACTGTACCACGCGGGCGTCAGCCATTACACAGATAAGTCAAGATGGCGGCACGCATCGCATCTCAGTGAGACCACAGCCGCACTTGTCCATTGTGGGAGCTTAAGAAGCATTATCTGTAAGTTGTTTATATTCTTATAATATTGGAAATTCTGTTGTAATGTTGGAATGACCGTTATAGCAATGTAAATGCCTTTATGGTGCCGTTAAGTTGTTGTAGTAAATACGAGGCCTAGTTAGTAACGAAGCCTGTGACTTTCCTTATTGTGGATGTTACTTGTGATTTAGTAGGTCGAGTCAGACTTGTGCCTATGTTGCGATCCTGAGAGTGATGACGAAGTATCTCATCCACAGTTTAGTGTTAAGTGTAATGCTGTACATTTGGGGTGCAGTGGGATGAATACACTATGTGCCTGTATGCAACGCACCAGCTTGTGCCTTTGTCTAGTTGTTCAGGGGTAATGTGGGGGCCTGGTCCTTCCAGGTTCTATTGTTATCTGAGACAATGTTCTGATGCTGTGGTGTTCATTGTGTGGGTGTTTCCGAATTATAACAGATGCTGTATCTGTGTTTTCTCACCAGTTTTACCTGTTACAATCAATAAATGACGATCAGAGTTGGACGGTCATCCTGGCTCCGAGGGTTTATTGAACACATGGTTGTCTACTCGACTAGCGGTGCAACGCAGCGCACAGCGAGGCCGAGATAGTAAAAAGATACTCTTCTTAAAGCTCCCAAGAAGTCCTGCAGCCAGCTCTGCAGCCAGCTCTGCAGCCAGCTCTGCAGCCAGCTCTGCAGCCAGCTCTGCAGTCAGCTCTGCAGCCAGCTCTGCAGCCAGCTCTGCAGCCAGCTCTGCAGCCAGCCCTGCAGCCAGCCCTGCAGCCAGCCCTGCAGCCAGCCCTGCAGCCAGCTCTGCAACCAGCCCTGCAGCCAGCTCTGCAGCCAGCTCTGTAGCCAGCTCTGCAGCCAGCCCTGCAGCCAGCTCTGCAGCCAGCCCTGCAGTCAGCCTGCAACAAGCAAGGAGCTCTACAACGAGTCTACATTAAAATCGTGCTGCAAGCATCGCAGCATGGAAGGCCATAGTTCAGCAGGGAGAGATGCTGAAGAAGTTGAACCAAGCAATCCAGGATCTCCCATCCTGCCTCAAGAGGACCAAGGGAGTTCAAGGCCCCAGAGGGAGGTCAGGTTGACGCAACGGGCCTTGGAAAGCTATGAGGCTGAGAAACAAGACCTGGATGCCAGGATACAACGGGCATGGGACCGGGTCGAAGCAGATTTATCTGAAGCTTCAAACGCCTCAGACACAGTGGTCTCAATTCAGCGGGCCATCCAGCGAGTGAAGGTGAGCAGCTCAAGCTACAAGCTCCTGGCAAATAGATACATCTCCCTCCTGATGAAGGTGAAAACAGATGAGGGCATTGAGGGAGTGCGCAGACAAGAGCACTTCCTTGAACTGCTCGATGATAATGTCCAGGCAGTGGTACAAGATGCAATGGACCGTGTGGATGGCTTAAGAGAGACAGGATCTCAGCACTCCATCTCATCCAGGTCCACCACAAGATCTAAAGCCTCAGCACACTCAAAGACATCATCTACTAGTATGGCAGCAGCTCAGGCACGCGCAGCAGCAGAAGCAGCAAACGCCCGTATTGCCTACATGGCTGAAGAGGAAGCCATGCTAATTGAAAAGGCTCGCATACAAGAACAAGAGAGTACATTAGTGGCTACTGCCACACGGAAGAAAATTGAGCTGGATGCTAAGTTAAGCACCCTACAACTCAAAAAGGAAGCAGCTGCTGCAATGGCCCAGGCAGAGGTGCTCGAAGCAGCAGCCAACCTGGATAAGGAAGAGAATTGGAGTGAGTTTGGCACTCAGATACCTGTCAAGGACCGTGATCAACTCACCAGAAAAAATATTTCGGACTGGTCTGAACAATGCATCAATGCTCCTCCACCAAACCATACTGAACAAAGGGTGGACGTTCAGGCATCGCCATCTCCACTCCGAATGAACATGAATGCTGTCTACAGGAATGGTGGAAATGCATATCCCGCCCTGGCAGTTAGTCGCCAACTCAGCGTCGCGTACGTGGGGTCAGACGTGGATGCACCAAGTCAGACCCACATTCCAGACAGTCACATAAGGGGATCCAACCAACGTGATCGAAACCCTCTGGGCCCACAGTCCAACGCCATCGCAAATGACGGCATGCTAGGCAATACAGCCAATAATGCCGCCTCACAAGCGCCAGTATGGACACACCCTGGATCAGCAGGACTAGGAGACTTTGCTAGGTACCTGGCTCACCGCGAACTAATCAACACAGGACTCGTTAAGTTTGATGACCACTCTGAGAACTATCGAGCCTGGAGATCTACCTTCAGGAATGCAATCCGAAATGCAGACATCTCTGCAAGTGAAGAACTCGACCTGTTGGTGAAATGGTTAGGAAATGAGTCTGCAGAGTACGCAAAGAGGATCCGGTCAGCAAACATTGACAACCCCTGCCTCAAGCCTGCATGTGGTGTGGGAGAGGCTCGAGGAGTGCTATGGTAGCCCAGAAACCATTGAGAAGGCTCTCTTCAAGAAGTTGCAGAACTTTCCAAAAATCTCTGGTCGAGACAATAAAATGTTATAGGAGCTTGGAGATCTTTTGATGGAGCTTGAATCAGCCCAGGCTGATCCCTACTTACCAGGTCTCATTTTCTTGAATACCTACCATGGCGTGAACCCCATCGTAGAGAAATTTCCATTTGACGTGCAGGAAAAATGGAGAACAGCGGGTTCAAGATACAAGTCAGAGCATCAGGTTGCATTCCCCCCATTCTCTTTTTTCTCAAAGTTTATCCGCAACCTGGCTAAGACTAGAAATGACCCGAGTTTCATGTTTGGCACCACGGGGATTTCCAGTCCAGATCTCCCAAAAATGGAAAGGACAACGGCGAAACGAGGAACAGCGAGAGTGCCAATTTCCGTACACAAGACTGAGGTCTCTCCTGCGACATTCGCAAACTCCGTCCAGGCAACCACCACAAAGAAAAAGATAGAGGATCCAGAGAAGCAATGCCCATTGCATGATAAGCCTCACTCCCTCCAGAAATGCCGTGAGTTCAGGAGGAAGCCATTGGAAGAGCGGAAGAACATGCTGAAAGAATTTGGAGTGTACTTCAAATGCTGTGCTTCTACAAACCACCTTGCAAGGAATTGCAAGACAGATATCAAGTGCGAGGAATGTGGCAGCGACAAACACACAACTGCTCTGCACACATTTTACTCGAAACCCAGTGCCACTAAGGCTTCCGATCCCGAAGCAGAGCACGGCGGGGAGCAAGGCGAGACCGCCGCACTCACTTCGTCAATCACAACCAAATACACAGAAGTCTGTGGAGAAGGCTTCAAAGGAAGATCTTGCTCAAAGATATGCCTCGTACGAGTCTATCCCAAAGGACATCCTGAAAGGGCAGTAAGGATGTACGCCATAATGGACGACCAGAGCAACAGGTCTTTGGCAAGGTCAGAGTTCTTTGATCAGCTAAGTGTAGGTGGGAATTCCTTTCCATACACGCTCAGAACATGCTCAGGACTGATGGAGACAGCAGGAAGAAGAGCGAGCGGCCTCATGGTGGAAACCATAGATAGCACCATGAAGCTAGCCCTTCCTCCGGTGACAGAGTGCAACGAGATACCGGACGACAGGAGTGAGATTCCCCCGCCCAAAGTTGCACGTCACCACCCACACCTGAAACCCATAGCAGAGTTCATCCCGCCATTGGATCACGCGGCACAGATTTTACTTCTGCTCGGCAGGGACATGCTGAGAGCCCACAAGGTTCGCGACCAACGCAATGGACCTCACGACGCTCCCTATGCCCAGAGACTCGAGTTAGGATGGGTCATCGTAGGTGACGTTTGTCTGAAGGGAATACACAAACCAGACCACATTAGCACATTCAGAACGAGTGTGCTCACGAATGGACGCACGTCGCTCTTCAAACCGTGCTCCAACCACTTCACGCTGAAAGAGAAACTCGGCGAGAGAAGTCAAGGCTGTACCGTGCAGATGTACAAAGAAACCACCATGCTGACCACAACTTCCCTCGTACATCCACCGGCTTCGCTGGATTTTGTTCCTCGACGTTTCTCCAATCCAGTCCTCACTGACAAGAGGAAGCCAAAGACGAAGCCGCTGCTCGTCGCTCTGCTGGTGGTCGTGGCGGTGGTTGCTGCGGCCGTGGCCTCTTCGTTCCTAGACCCAGAGCTGTCATCCGAGTGGGAATCCTGGAAGGAGTTGCACGGCAAGGCCCCACATCCGGAACATACCATCCCAAGGCTTGAGCTGTGTGGAGCGGTTCTTGCTACAGAGGTGGCGGAACTGATCTTAGACGAATTGGACGTCAAACTGGACGCGGTCAAGTTCTACACGGACAGTATGGTCGTACTAGGCTACATAAACAACCAAACCAGAAGGTTCTACACCTACATCAGCAACCGGGTGGAGCGCATCAGGAGATCGACGCAGCCGGAGCAATGGAATTACGTTCCAACTGACCAGAATCCAGCAGATCTTGCAACTAGGTCCGTCCCTGCATCTCTGCTGAATCAAACCATCTGGCTGACGGGTCCAGCGTTCCTGTTACGACGTGACGGTGGCCCATGTACTACCAAGGAGACCTTTGGACTCATAGAGCCCAAGTCCGACAAGGAGATTCGTCCTCTAGTGACAACTTTCGTAACAAATGTGCGACCAAGAAGTCCACTGAGTCCACACCATTTTGAACATTTCTCGAAATGGACGACGCTCGTGCGAGCGATAGCACATTGAACGCATATCGCAGACTGCTTCCATCGCCCGACGAGAGGCACCACTGGTAGCTGCAATGGATGGCATTACTGCACAGTGCCACACACTGAAGACAAGCTTTCCAGAGCAAGGAAATCAATCTTCTGCTGTGTGCAACAGGCAGCTTATGCAAGTGAGATCAATGCCATCAACAAGGGAGAAGACCTTCCTAGGGTCAGCACCCTCAGGAAGCTAAACCCCGGGATGGACAAAGACGACTTGCTCAGGATCGGTGGTCAGCTAGGGAATGTAAAATTAGATGAGAACGAACGAAACCCCCTCATAATCCCAAGCCAGAGCCACATCGCAATCTTACTCGTGCGCCACTACCACGAGAAGGTCAAGCACCAAGGTCGGCACTTCACAGAAGGAGCAATCCGATCTGCAGGGCTGTGGATCGTTGGAGCAAAGAGGTGCATCGCCAGCACAATCCACAAGTGTATCCGGTGTCGCAAGCTACGTGGAAAACAGGAAGAACAGAAAATGGCAGACCTCCCAGCCGATCGACTCAGTGTGGAACCTCCCTTCACCTCTGTAGGGATTGACGTGTTCGGACCGTGGACAGTCATCTCCCGCCGCACCAGAGGAGGGCTCGCGAACAGCAAACGTTGGGCAGTGCTGTTCACCTGTATGAGTACACGAGCAGTGCACATCGAAGTCATCGAGTCCATGGACTCTTCGAGCTTTATAAATGCACTCCGGAGGTTCTTTGCCATCAGAGGGCCAGCCAAGCAACTCCGTTCTGATTGTGGAACCAATTTCATAGGAGCATGTAAAGAGCTTAAGATCAATACGGAGAATGTCGAAGATTATTCTGTCAAGAAATACCTTAGTGACCAAGGCTGCACATGGATCTTCAATCCTCCCCACTCTTCGCACATGGGTGGAGCCTGGGAACGCATGATCGGGATTGCTCGACGCATTCTCGACTCCATGCTATGTGATGTCGGGTCCACACGGCTCTCTCACGAGGTCTTGACCACTCTCATGGCCGAGGTATCAGCCATAATTAACTTAAAACCCCTGATCTCCGTCTCAACCGACCCGGAGTCACCATTCATCTTGACTCCTGCTACACTGGAAATAATATTGGAAATTCTGTTGTAATGTTGGAATGACCGTTATAGCAATGTAAATGCCTTTATGGTGCCGTTAAGTTGTTGTAGTAAATACGAGGCCTAGTTAGTAACGAAGCCTGTGACTTTCCTTATTGTGGATGTTACTTGTGATTTAGTAGGTCGAGTCAGACTTGTGCCTATGTTGCGATCCTGAGAGTGATGACGAAGTATCTCATCCACAGTTTAGTGTTAAGTGTAATGCTGTACATTTGGGGTGCAGTGGGATGAATACACTATGTGCCTGTATGCAACGCACCAGCTTGTGCCTTTGTCTAGTTGTTCAGGGGTAATGTGGGGGCCTGGTCCTTCCAGGTTCTATTGTTATCTGAGACAATGTTCTGATGCTGTGGTGTTCATTGTGTGGGTGTTTCCGAATTATAACAGATGCTGTATCTGTGTTTTCTCACCAGTTTTACCTGTTACAATCAATAAATGACGATCAGAGTTGGACAGGTCATCCTGGCTCCGAGGGTTTATTGAACACATGGTTGTCTACTCGACTAGCGGTGCAACGCAGCGCACAGGGAGGCCGAGATAACCACAGCAAGAACATTTATACTAAAGTGGGAGAGATGCCAGGAGGCTATATAAGTCAAAGAGGGGGGAAACGGAGGGGGGGGGGTAGAGAGCGAGGGAGGGTGCCTCGTGGACGCCAGGGATTGGGAACGCGAAGCTGGGCGGGTGGGGGGGGAAGTAGACGGGGCCACAAGTGAAAGGCCGAGTGAGCTAGAGATGCGCGGGGAGGAAAAAAAGAGAGCGACGCAGCAGCTATAACTGCAGCCAAAACCAATGAGGGCACCCAAAGCGAAATAGCAGCACTGCTAAACGCTGGGGATGCAATTAACTCGGTAAAATAGACTGGTATCTGATAAATAAGATGGGACAACTATGACAATAAAAAAATTTCACCTGGTTAATAACATCTTTCCAATGATTGCTCAATTTGTATCCTTCTTCTCGGTTGAAGTTATGTCTATGTTTGCATATCTGGATGGCTTCATGAACAAACCTTTGATAGTAGCCAGACGGCTTGCAGAGCACTTTGGTCTCGGAGAAAACAATATGAGAACCCGCAGCGTTGTAGCAGTGATCAGCCACGGCGGAAGAGTTAGTCCTGCTGTGTTTCAAATCTGCCTTGTGCTCGCGAATACGTTCTGATACATGTCATTTCTTTCCCCAATGTAACAATCACCACGAATTCAACTCAGTTTGTAGACTCCAGGGTATTGCACGCCAGGAATGACATCCTTTACAGATGGGATTAGATCACGGATTTTGTGTACTGTACTGAATCGGACCTGGATCTTGTGCTTGTTTAAGATTTTCACGAGTACAAGACAGATTTAAAACACGGCAGGACTAGCTCACTCAGCCTCTCGCTTCTGGCCCCGCCTACTGCCCCCCCCCCCACCCGCCCAGCTTCGCGTTCCCAATCCCTGGCGTCCACGAGGCACCCTCCCTCGCTCCCTCCCCTCTTCGACTTATATAGCCTCCTGGCATCTCTCCCACTTCAGTATAACTTTTGTTGCTGTGGTGTTCACACCTGATGATGATTGCTTGTGTTGCAATCAAAACGTCGTGATTAAAACAAATTTCATCTTATTTTTTTTCTTTACCTACATGACTTTTACCGAAAGAACCAAGAGTATGGATCCTTGCAGTAACGAAAACTTCAAATCTAGAATGTCACTCACCATTCAACAGCCTGTAGTTCCGCTTACCGTTAATAGAGTGCAAAGGCGTTACCTCGCTAGGGCACATGCCATGGGCCAGAGAGAGGCCAACGGTGGATCCCAGTAAACAGATCCTGGGACACATTCCCCGGGCCCCCGGGTGGCGGGGGGAGGAACTGGGGGAATGATGTCACCTGAGAGTGTTCCAGAAGGAAGGTGTGGCCAGGGCGGAGCCGGCCATGAACTGGTATACAAGCCAGGGCTCAGGGAGTTCTGGCTCAGTTATCCACACGCCGAAGACTGAAGCCCGGGATGGAGAATAGGACCCTGGACCCCAAGCTCTGCAGCCCTTCTAAGGGCTGGAGCTCAGAGAGGCCAGTGGTCAAGACCCACGGACCAGGAGGTCAGGGTCAGTTAGCCTCCCCTAGGTCCCAGCCGGAGGACGATAGGGAACGGGTCACCAGAGTAGGTCCAGTATAGTTCGGAGGCCATAGCTCCCTAAGCAGCGGGTGAAGGGACCGATATACCCTTCATGCTAGGGACCCTGTAGTAAAAGACAATAAACAACGTGTGCCTCATAAAGAAGTTTATTCGTCATATTTACAACACTACACAGGAAACAGTTAAAATTGTACAAAAAAAGCGCAAGGCAGCAAGCTTTAAAAGCTGAATCACAAACAGTGTGTAAACTTTTGTTACATACTGTAACTAACCATAAATTATCTCTGATCATGTTTGAGATGACTGAGTATCTTCCACTGATTGAACAGTTGCGAAAAACGCATAAGGGCAAATATGTGGTGGGTTTTGAAAAAGTGCATTGATTTTGTTTTCACATGCATTATAATTTCGCCAAGAAATGTAGAATTGAAATAAACTTACTCTAATGATGAAACAGTTGAACAAGTCACCGTGAGGGGGTTATACAATACAATTCAGCATCCATGAGCAACGTATACATATCGCACAACATCTCGGGGGACACTAACCCTCAAGCACGACATTAAAAGCATACCACATTTTTTTGTAAATGTGTGGACGTATTTTTACATATACAGTATAGTAATTTCACAGTTGTCATATATATATCATAGCAGTCGACATGGAACAATGCAAAATTGTGAATGACCATTAAATTCTTTATATGAGGAATACAAGTTGACAGAACGTGCAGTTTTATTTGTCTAATTTGCTTTTGAAAATAAATGACAAGCATGTGACATGCGCCTAGCATTTATGCTGTATTGAACTGCACGTTGCAATTGTGAAGGGGAGCTATTGTCCTCTCACTGACCAAATCACATCCCTGATAGCAACAGATTGGGTACAGGCACCATGGTTACTTACGTCCCAATTATTTTAGTATTCCAAGTGGTTTGACAAAATGGTCACGTCTCATCAAGATTCATATTATCATTGTTTGAAAAAAAGTACATTCACCGATTTAACTTTGTAATATTTCATTGTTACAATATTGTTACGAATAATATTGTTGTGTCACAGGATCGTGATAAGTGCTGGTGGCGACCCTTATCCAGCAGTAGACTGACTGGCTGCTGATGATGAATATTGGTGTCGTTTAGAAGATGTTATAAAAATTTATATATTTTTTTTAAACAACCTTGGTGCCATTAAAGCATGGTGCACTTTGTGTTATGATTGTAATTGTAGAAACAAAATACAAGGACCATTAGACCTTGAAAATGCTTGGCTAAATACAAAATCACAATTTTCTTCATGGCTAATGCAGTTGTCGATCTCTTTGTCTTTATGTAGTGATTACGGCTTTCCTGGCCTATGAGAATATTTCTAAAGGTGGACCTACTCAAGAGGCGGTACATGTAATGGGCTAGTAATGGATGTTTTTCACCAAAAAATGTGCTCTTAAAACATCATTATGCCTTTGGTTACAATTTATTGTCTTTATCTTTTAAAAAAACCCATATATTTTAATATTTTAAATGGGAGGTCTGTTTCTCCGTTACTAAATTCACACATGTATAATATATATTTGTATGTAAAGCTTGTATAACACAAGTGTAGTGGCATCGGTGGGTGTCACTGCATGTCATGTAAAGCCAGCCTGTGTGAGGCACTCCACGTGCAGTGCCAGGCTCTGGAGGTTAGGGGGCGAGAGTGCCAGGGAGGGTGCAGGGGTTCACAGAGAGCCATGGCACTCCGTATGAACCCGGAGGCCTGGTGACCGGATGTACCGGCCGAGGGGCCCCAAAAGAGGGGGCTGGGGGACCACGGGACCAGGACCAGGGCCCTCGCGAAGGCTCGAGAAGGGTGGCTAGGGGCTAAGTAAGCCCCGGGGCTGACAATAACACATTCCTGCGGAGGGAGCTGGTAGGAACGTTGGGTTGCTCGGTCAATGGCCAGGGTCAACGGCGGCGTGGTGTATTCCGCAAATATGGCCGACTGTGAGGGCGGGCACAAGCCGGCGTGAGTAGGTTAAATGTTGTATAAGGGCACCACGGGGTGACCAGCCCCTCCCCACCCAGCCCCATCCTCCCCACCCAGCCCCTCCGCACCCACCCCTCCCCACCCAGCCCCTCTCCACCCTCCCCTCTCCACCCAGCCCCACACCTCCCATTTTTGGATCTACAACGGACGGACGGACACAATAATCCCCTGTGGGCTGGTGGAACCAGGTGGTTCCTACCAGTATAAGCCGGACCCCTGAACGATCCGGCTGCTGTTGTACACCTGAAGACCTGAAGCCGTCATCCTGAAGAGAAGCCCCAAAGACAAGACCCGGACCCGAGTCGGGGTCCGGTCTCTGATAATCTCCCCAGTTGTATTAGGGCCTCGATTAGCCCGGAGGGACTACCTCCTTAGGTTACCTGGTGGAAGGGGCAGATACCCCTTTGTGTTAGGGCTTTTGTTATTGTTATAATAAACGTGTTGCCTCCAGAGAAATCTCTCTCTCTCTCCATTTGTCCCCACTACACAAGTAATATCTTTGTCAGCCACTGAAAAGAATGGCAATGATTTAAAAAACACATTTTGTGTATTTTTACGTATAAAGTATACATGCATAAGCATCAGCTGCACTTACCAAATAATCTTATAAGAGCTGTCGCCGTACCTATAAAGACCAGAAGCAACTTGGATTGTCAACTGTATATAATATGGACAGTACATATGTCATGTGTCCACAGCACTATTTTGATTGTGTGAATCCTTTGTGACAATGTGTTAATTGTTCTTCAGGAAATGCGAATTTGAAGGTCTGAGAGATACTTCCAAGCTGGGATGTCACTTGAATTTGATTAAATGCAATTTAAAATCACCCAGGAAAACATAAGAATTGATGGGACGCTACGCTACTGTACGTGCTTGTGTGCATGCTGTTGCTCGATTCTTCATCCATTGACTCCATTACCTTTTGATTCTGTTGAGCATGAAGTCTACTTTGGCCAGTTCAGATAACACTTGCCACTGGTTCGCCGTGTCCGGAAATAAAACTACGTTTTTATGCCAAACCACTACTCCATCCATTTATTTTCATATTTAAGTGCAATATCTTCAAGCATTATGTTTTACGGTTTAGGAATCTTATAGTATTAAATGTTAAAGTAGAATTTAATAAACCACACAACAGATGTATTTCTTTAAATGCATATTTTTTTATCTACAGAAAGCCTTACTCTTTGGTTTTTTCGGTAAAGTCACGTAGGTATGAAATAAAAGAAATCACGACATTTCGGGCGCAACACAAGCGTCCGTCATCACCTGATGACGACGTCGTTTTTTTATGTTAAGCCTACGTGACTTTACCGAAATAACCAAAGAGTATGGATTCCTGCAGTCACGAAAGTTTCAAATCAACACAGAAAGCCTGTTTGTGACGGGTTGGGCTTTTCGAGCATCTGGCTGAGAGTACATAGTGCTATTTACGAGTACCCAAGGGAGTGCAAATGCCAGAGAACAGACTCTGCACTGCAATGTTAGTTTATGTAATATTTATTCACCCACACATATAATTTCCAACATATGTATATATGAATATACCAATGAATATTGTATATTCAGAGAATGATGTGCCGATGAAGACATCCCCACTCCATTCATTCATGTGGGTTTTTTTACTATACTTAAAATTGGTGAAGGCAGCAGTCGAGTGTTGGTGACAATGCCACTCTCAGCCACTGCTGTTAGGCATGACCTCGAAACACTCACATAGCTGGACTTTATCGTGAACAAAACCCTTTATTATGAATCATGTTGGTCGTGAAAGCCTAAGTGTTAAACATATTTGCTAACCCAAGAAATGTTGGTTGAAGGTAAAAGTTTGTAAAGGTTGGTGTGTATGCAGCTACCAGTGTCAGCTGGTAAGATGAAGGAGCAGGAGGTGCTCCAGAGTAACAATCACTGTGTACAAACAAAATGCCAACTTCAGACATTTCTACCAAACATGCAAACTCTGTCTGGCGAATCAAATATTGAGCGAGACGGAACTGCAATAAATTAAATTGGGACCGTTGAGGGGTGAGGAGAGAAAATTATAAAAGGATAGAAATCAATAGTTTTGAATGGTGGTGACATTTTCTCTATTCGTGGAAATTCCACATTCCTACGGCAGTTTATATGAGATAACCACTGTGAACGTCCCCAAGGTGGTACTCATTTGAGATCTTGGAGAAATGAGCTGAGTGAATCCCCAACCAGGCTTTGAACTCATCACCTAATGAATGCAAACTGCTCATTGCCTCAGAGCCACCTGACCTATTATATGTAATTCATAAGCCACCTTTCAAAGTTTAAATTAAAATGGAAAAGAAGTTGTGCGCATAATTAAAAACATTTTTTTACTTATTTATTTCCCCATTGCATCTTTGGCCCTGTGCTGTAATTAATACATGGCCCTATTTGCATAATTTAAAATATATATACTTTTGTACTTAAATGATATGTGGAGTATATTAATGATTGAGAATAGGTTTTTCCCCTTGTATCTGGCAACAAAACAGATGTTAAGTTGTTAAAACACCAAACTGAAACCTTTTACAAGGAATCATGTCTGCATTAACCACTATACTTGTGGTTAAAATGCAAACAAAAACATACTCTGATAATATATGCATTGCCTTTTAAACTGATTGGTCCACACCAGAGACAGCTTTCTTTTGAGCCTCGTCTCAAACGGTGTTAAAAGGTTTCAGTTTGGTGTTTTAACAACTTAATACCTGTTTTGTTGCCAGATAATAGGGGAAAACCTATTCTCATATTTTGGTACTGGCAAAGGAGGTCCCATGATGTAGATATAAATTATTATATAATTACCAAATCAACTAAAAATATCCGGGAGCATCATAAAAATGTGTGTAATGTGTATATATGTTGAACTTCTTTCACACCGTATGTAGCCAACCGTGCTAATCGGAGGTGCAAAACAATACAAATACAGTACAAGAGAATAAAACTGAAGCCAGTTAAAATCACCAAATATGACTCAGGTAGGATGTACATCTGTAACACACTACAAGGTGTGTGTGTGTAAATATATGGAAATAACTGAAGGTGAATCAGGGTTAAATTATCAAAGCGATTGGTGAAGGAGAACAGGATTGGAGTGAGCCCAACCCAGTGGGTCATTTGACCATACTTCATCACGCCAGGCAGGCGAGGGTGCTGGGGAGCATAGTTGTGGGCGTATACAAATACAGTACAACAATTTATGTTACCTGCGATGCTCTCTGCTATCCATCAAATTGCACCAAAAATGCATTTTACTTCTATAAAAGTGTAATAAAAGACTCGGACGCTTCTCTCTGACTCCGTGTCCTTTATTTGGGTTCTTGTCTTTTACCCTCACGGCACTCTCTTAGAGACCCTCTGCTTGCAGCCCCTGGCTGTTGTCACTATTGTAGCCTCCTTCCTCTCCTTGCAGACTCGCTGCTAACTCCGTGTGCAGACCCCCGCTGCCAACTCCGTATGCAGACCCCCGCTGCCACCTCCGTGTGCAGACCCCCGCTGCCACCTCCGTGTGCAGACCCCCGCTGCCACCTGCAGCCTCCTCGCTGCTCCGGGGTCGGTCACCGTTGGCCGACGGTGCCGAACCTCGTTCCCCGTGTACGTGGCGATCTCGCCACTCTCCCGCTCTCGCCCTACGTGGCCTCACTCGTTCCTAGTCTCCCATCACTCCCCCTCCTCTTCCGGTTTCTCTCCCTATAGACCTGACCCCTCTCCCCCACGTGACGTAACTCCTCCCCTCATGACGTCACATCCGGGAGGTCGTTTACGCCCGCATTACACCACCCTCCCCCGTAGAGAAAATCCAGCCGACCTCGGCTGAACAACCCCTCACGGCACTCTCTTAGAGACCCTCTGCTTGCAGCCCCTGGCTGTTGTCACTATTGTAGCCTCCTTCCTCTCCTTGCAGACTCGCTGCTAACTCCGTGTGCAGACCCCCGCTGCCAACTCCGTATGCAGACCCCCGCTGCCACCTCCGTGTGCAGACCCCCGCTGCCACCTCCGTGTGCAGACCCCCGCTGCCACCTGCAGCCTCCTCGCTGCTCCGGGGTCGGTCACCGTTGGCCGACGGTGCCGAACCTCGTTCCCCGTGTACGTGGCGATCTCGCCACTCTCCCGCTCTCGCCCTACGTGGCCTCACTTGTTCCTAGTCTCCCATCACTCCCCCTCCTCTTCCGGTTTCTCTCCCTATAGACCTGACCCCTCTCCCCCACGTGACTTAACTCCTCCCCTCATGACATCACATCCGGGAGGTCGTTTACGCCCGCATTACAAAAGTACAAATATGCTACATTTAAAATACGTGGTATTTCTCAATAAAATGTCTTATTGGAGTTTCTGTTTAAAATGCCCGTTAACATTGTCTTTAAAACATCCTGAGAGGAAAATGTAGACTGAAACGTATCTTTAATAATGTTTTAAAATATGCAAACCTTTAGTAAGATTAACGTTTTCATGAATTAGCTCCTAAACTCTGTATAGAGTACTAGCATAAGTACCCGGCGTTGCCCGGGTGAAAAATATATTTCTTAATAACCTTACATATATACACAGATGGGCTGCTACCCCTGCCCCCCCCCCCCCAGCCACGATCTCCTCGGCCGCTGTGCAGTAATATGTACGGCCTATAGTGTGGTGGGGTGTCGAGGCCTAATACCGTGCAGAGCCTCCGGCCTCGCCTAAATTGCCCACCCGGCTGAGGCTGGGTACCGGGGCCGTTACCCCCCCCCCCCCCCGCGCTACAATAAAACTGTGTAATCGCTATAATTTTATTATCTACCGACCCTATAATAGTAATTGCACACATTGGGGTGGCGGGGGAGTGAAGAGGACGTGAAACTTTGATGAATTTACCTCATTGTCGCGTGGTGGGTGTCGAGGCCTAGTACCGTGCAGAGCCTCCGGCCTCGCCTAAATTGCCCATCCGGCTGAGGCTGGGTACGGGTGCCGTTCCCCACCCCCCCCCCCCCCCCCGCGCTACAATAATACTGTCTAATCGCTATAATTTTATAATCTACCGACCCTATAATAGTAATTGCACACATTGTGGTGGGGGGGGGGGGAGTGAAGAGAACGTGAAACTTTGATGAATTTACCTCAGAGTCGCGTGTTAATGCGTGCGCCTATTTTTAACGGGAATTAAAAATGGCGTCCACCCCACGGCGAATGCGTCGCTATCCGTTGCCAGGGGCAACCGCCGGACCAATCGTGTCTCGCAAATCCCTGACATTTCGTCCAATGAAACTGCGTATGGTCCGATACACAGACACACACACAGACAGACCGACAGACAGACAGATTTGTGATTTTATATATATAGATAAAAACAGGGTTTCTGCTAAGTGTTCTTACGAGCGCTCTGTCGTTCAACTTTTTAATCCACAAAAGTGTGGCTGGAGTTGATAATCTCCCAACAGGACACCGACAGTAGCCACTATGTAGCACATGTAATTAAGTGTTCAAAATATGCACGATTTAACATTTTACACCATTTATTTACGGGGGGTGGGGGGCGGTACTAAATAATTGTATATACACACCCTGTTAAGAAGTTAATCCACCTACATTCTCAACCCAGACAACAACGGTAACGATTGTAAAAACATCTAGCTATTTAATTTTTATATTTTGCAATCCGTTTTCATTGTTGTAAAAAGAAAGCACCTTCTTGGTTCTTTCGGTAAAGTCACGTAGAAGGGAAGTAATAAAATAATAAAAATAAAACATAATAAAACAATTCTCACGACGTTTCGGCCACAACGCAAGCAGCCGTCCTCAGGTGAAAACCAGGTCCGTCGAGGCGACAGAGTCTGAATGAAACAGCACACGAGCTTGGAGCATATATATAAGCTGGGCGCATTGACAAAGGAATTTGCATATCAACAGGAATTTAGCATATTTATGGGAAATGCAGGAATGTAATTAGTACTGCATATGCATGTGCATTATGCAGGATTAACAGCATCAAAGGGAGCTGTAGTTACTGCTGCTGCAGTAGTTGCTGCTGCTGCAGTTGCTGCTGCTGCTGCAGTTGCTGCTGCTGCTGCAGTTGCTGCTGCTGCTGCACTTGCTGCTGCTGCACTTGCTGCTGCTGCACTTGCTGCTGCTGCTGCACTTGCTGCTGCTGCTGCACTTGCTGCTGCTGCTGCAGTTGCTGCCTTATCCATTTTAATATAACACTATGTATTATTCTACCCACCCTAATGTGTATCATACTGCTATATGTTTACTGTACAATTACGACACCATACATTACTCTGCACACTGCACCATGCCAGTGAGTGGAACGCGGTCTGAAAGTCACCGTTAACGTGAACACAATCAGTTAAGATCCGAAATGGTTTATTACGTCCTTCCAATGATTGCTAAGCCAGAATCCATCTTCTCGGTTGAAATTGTCTCTGTGTTTGTATATGTGGATCGCCTCATGAACGAATCTCTCATGATAGCCAGATGGCTTGCAGAGAACCTCTGTCTTGGAGAAGTCAATGTCATGTGAGCCCACTGAATTGTAACAGTGATCTGCCACGGCTGAGGTGTTTGTCCTACCGTGTTTCAGGTCTGCCTTATGTTCACGGATGCGGTCCGAGACATGTCGTTTGGTTTCTCCAATGTAACTGCTACCACAGAGGCAACTTAGTTTGTAGACGCCAGGGTACTGTATGTCTGGAAGCACATCTTTTACAGACGGGACCAGATCACGGATTTTATGTACTGTGTTGAATCGGACCTGGATCTTGTGTTTAATCAGGATTTTGGAGATCTTTTTTGTGACCCCAGCAATGTAGGGTAAGGTGATGGTCTTGAAAGGCTCCTCAACAGGATCCTTCTTGATGGTTGGAGTGATGGCTTTGCGGATTGTGTAGTCGGAGTAACCATTAGCCTTAAGAGCGTGGCGTACGTGTTTGAGTTCACTGGAAATGTGTTCATGGTCGGAGATGCATTGGGCTCTATGATATAGAGTCTTGATGAGGGAATTCTTCTGGGATGGATGGTGGTGGGAATCCGGTTTTAGATAAGCATCCGTGTGGGTGGCTTTCCTGTAGACAGAGTGGCTCATTGAACCATCAGGTCTCCTTTTGATTAGGACATCCAAAAAGGGTAGCTTGCCATCATTTTCGACTTCCATGGTGAATCTGATGGCTGGGTGTATGGAATTGATGTGGTCGAGAAATTGGTCTAGAGCAGGCCGGCCATGTGGCCAGATGACAAAAGTGTCGTCTACGTACCTCTTCCATCTGGCCACATGGCCGGCCTGCTCTAGACCAATTTCTCGACCACATCAATTCCATACACCCAGCCATCAGATTCACCATGGAAGTCGAAAATGATGGCAAGCTACCCTTTTTGGATGTCCTAATCAAAAGGAGACCTGATGGTTCAATGAGCCACTCTGTCTACAGGAAAGCCACCCACACGGATGCTTATCTAAAACCGGATTCCCACCACCATCCATCCCAGAAGAATTCCCTCATCAAGACTCTATATCATAGAGCCCAATGCATCTCCGACCATGAACACATTTCCAGTGAACTCAAACACGTACGCCAAGCTCTTAAGGCTAATGGTTACTCCGACTACACAATCCGCAAAGCCATCACTCCAACCATCAAGAAGGATCCTGTTGAGGAGCCTTTCAAGACCATCACCTTACCCTACATTGCTGGGGTCACAAAAAAGATCTCCAAAATCCTGATTAAACACAAGATCCAGGTCCGATTCAACACAGTACATAAAATCCGTGATCTGGTCCCGTCTGTAAAAGATGTGGTTCCAGACATACAGTACCCTGGCGTCTACAAACTAAGTTGCCTCTGTGGTAGCAGTTACATTGGAGAAACCAAACGACATGTCTCGGACCGCATCCGTGAACATAAGGCAGACCTGAAACACGGTAGGACAAACACCTCAGCCGTGGCAGATCACTGTTACAATTCAGTGGGCTCACATGACATTGACTTCTCCAAGACAGAGGTTCTCTGCAAGCCATCTGGCTATCATGAGAGATTCGTTCATGAGGCGATCCACATATACAAACACAGAGACAATTTCAACCGAGAAGATGGATTCTGGCTTAGCAATCATTGGAAGGACGTAATAAACCATTTCGGATCTTAACTGATTGTGTTCACGTTAACGGTGACTTTCAGACCGCGTTCCACTCACTGGCATGGTGCAGTGTGCAGAGTAATGTATGGTGTCGTAATTGTACAGTAAACATATAGCAGTATGATACACATTAGGGTGGGTAGAATAATACATAGTGTTATATTAAAATGGATAAGGCAGCAACTGCAGCAGCAGCAGCAAGTGCAGCAGCAGCAAGTGCAGCAGCAGCAGCAAGTGCAGCAGCAGCAGCAAGTGCAGCAGCAGCAGCAAGTGCAGCAGCAGCAGCAAGTGCAGCAGCAGCAACTGCAGCAGCAGCAGCAACTGCAGCAGCAGCAGAAACTGCAGCAGCAGCAACTACTGCAGCAGCAGCAACTACTGCAGCAGCAGTAACTACAGCTCCCTTTGATGCTGTTAATCCTGCATAATGCACATGCATATGCAGTACTAATTACATTCCTGCATTTCCCATAAATATGCTAAATTCCTGTTGATATGCAAATTCCTTTGTCAATGCGCCCAGCTTATATATATGCTCCAAGCTCGTGTGCTGTTTCATTCAGACTCTGTCGCCTCGACGGACCTGGTTTTCACCTGAGGACGGCTGCTTGCGTTGTGGCCGAAACGTCGTGAGAATTGTTTTATTATGTTTTATTTTTATTATTTTATTACTTCCCTTCTACGTGACTTTACCGAAAGAACCAAGAAGATGAATCCCTGCAGTCACGAAAGCTTTAAATCGAAAAAGAAAGCACGTCCAGTAATTAAAATTGGACCTGTGCAATCTAATTTAACTATTGATAATAGGTTTTTCCCCTTTTTTCTGGCAACAAAACAGGTGTTAAGATGTTAAAACACAAGACAGCTTTCTTTTGAGCTCAAAAGAAAGCAGACATGATTCCTTGTAAAAGGTTTCAGTTTGGTGTTTTAACATCTTAACACCTGTTTTGTTGCCAGAAAAAAGGGGAAAAACCTATTATCATATTTTGGTACTGGCAAAGGAGGTCTCATGATATAATTTAAGTATTCTTTCTCATGTTAATTTATCAAAATATTAAATCTGTAAAAATCCACAAATGCTCCAATGCATTTGAATGCTAGTTTATTACATTTTAAATGCAACCTTTGCGCCTGATCAAGAACCGTGCATGATTATGCCCCGTTATTCAACCTGGAAGTGGCTGCCATGTCAATCAACGAAGCAAAAGGTAAAAGGTGCAGCCCTGAAATTGCTTGCTCATGACACTGCTGGTGGATAGGCCTCTACCATGGAGAGTCCAAGAGAACCCCAACTCTTGCATGCTGGCCAGACATGAAATAGAAGAGTACCCATACTTTACCTCACCATATGTGACCTGCTGATCAACTAACTGTGACCTAACCATTTATGCTGCCGGGTGGACTGAGCTGGGGGCATTTAAGAAACTTGGCCATGGTTTTAACTGCCACAGCGGGAGGTCGAATCACTGACCTCTGGATTGCAACTTCAGTATACTCACCATTACACCATAGCAACATCGCCAGCCAAATAAACTAGACGCATAAATAAGCTGTGCAGAACAGAATGCGGACACTTTGAAATAGGTCTTGTCTTAAAGCTTTTGGGACTGCAGGAATTCATATTCTTTGGGTCTTTCGGTAAAGTCACGTAGATAGAACAATACAATAATAAAAATAAATACAAATGAAGTGAATAAAAAAGAATACAAATATCACGACGTTTCCATCGCAACACAAGCAGGCTGTTTTTTGTAGACGCCGGGGTATTGCATGTCAGGGATCACATCCTTCAGAGATGGGATTAGATCACGAATTTTATGTACTGTGTTAAATCGAACCTGTCTCTTGTGTTTGTACATGATTTTAGAAATCTTTTTTTTGGTGCTGGTGACCCTTGCTATGTATGGCTTACATACATAGCAGGGGTCACCAAAAATATTTCCAAAATCATGAGCAAACACAAGATCCAGGTTCGATTTAACACAGTACATAAAATAATTCGTGATCTGATCCCATCTGTGAAGGATGTGATCCCTGACATGCAATACCCCGGCGTCTACAAACTAAGCTGTGCCTGCGGCATTAGTTAGTTACATTGGGGAAACTAAGTGACATGTCTTGGACCGTGTTCGTGAACATAAGGCAGACCTGAAACACGGTAGGACCAATACCTCAAGCCGTGGCTGATCATTGTTTTAATGCAGTGGGCTCACACGAAATTGATTTCTCGAAGACGAAGGTATTCTGCAAACCTACCGGCTATCGACAACGATTCGTTCATGAAGCCATCCAGATATATAGACACGGACACAATTTCAACCGATAAAATGGGTACAAACTGAGCAATCATTGGAAGGATGTTATTAACCAGTTTAAGTCATAACTGGCTGTGATGTTTCCATCCTACCTTCCGATGTTAGCAGTTATTTTCCACTCTGATTTTACATTAACAGGTTCACACTAACACAGCCGTCGTTTACATTGACATGCTAATCTCTCTCGCATTAACATCACTAGCCCCGCCCACTTTGTTTATGACCCTTGGGCTACACCCATTTCAAACTTTTTAAACAGCCTGCCTCAGCAGCTTTCCTCCCATTTTTCAACGGTTTTATTTAATTTCTCCTGACGACAATTGTTTGTGTTGCGATCGAAACGTCGTGATATTTTTTTTATAACTTTATTTTCATTTTTATTTATTCTTATTATTTTTTTGTTCTATCTACGTGACTTTACCGAAAGACCCAAAGAATTTGAAATAGGTCGTTTGAAATGACTTGAACCTTGCCAAGCGTCACCTGTCCATCTACATGTCGAAACAGTGGGCATCAATACTAACTTTAATCCTGCAAAAATATGATGTTTAAAAAAAAAATTTTCCTGCAATATTCCTTAAGGATCCTGTACTCCGGCATTATTGAACACAAATGGTCACTGCATCGCGTACTTTCAAATGCGTTTCTGCGACCGTCTGCAACACTCTTCCTTCCGATATTAGGAAGCCCCTGGAGCTATGCACTTTTAAATCTAGACTGAAAACTATTTTTTTTTAGAACTGGTTTTTGCGTTTAGTTTGTTGTCCTTCCCTCCCACCTCCGATTCGTATGGTAGGCTATGTACGGTCAAAATAAGTTTAACATCCTTACATGTGTGTGTTTTGTTGTTGCTGTGCCCACACCACATATCTCCCTTGTACAATAACCAGATAACTGGCGAAACAGGACCATCCGTGTAAGATATCAAAACAACCGTAGCACAAGGTGACATAGTTTGCCTACAGAATCTCAAGGAAGGCATTGGAGGTTTAAACGTGATACTGAAATGTTAATATTTGCAAATTTGGATACAGTATAGAGGAACGACTAAGCACGGAGGTTACGGGCAAAATCGCGTTCAACAACTAATATACCTTATGGTAAAACTGGGTTGTGTTCCTGGCTCTAAAATTACCCCCCCCCCCCCGAACTCCCGTTGTTTAACGAATTATACACGATTTCCACAGTTTCTTTTGTACCAAAAGGTGCCAAGAGTCACTCTATTAATTCTGTGTGACCACACTTAACTCTTCAATTTCACCCGACCACAAAAAAACCCCATCTCCATTATTCTTTCAGCACAGCGGCACTCACGCCCATCGCTCACTCGCCCCCACACCGATTTCCCAGCCCCACACTCGCCCCCTAACACTGTCACTTGAACATTCATGATTCACCATCTAGGTGTCCGTATGGCTGATGGCCTCAACAAGTGGCCGGCTAGATGCATGCAGCAACGTGTACGAACATTTCAATTATGCATGAGCGTGTTGAGTACTGTACCTGGTTACCACTACCACAAACACAGGCTAAATAATTCGTTCACACCAGAGTACCTTCCAACGGATGCAACGCTTGCCCTCTCGAAAGTCTATCGAACCACAATTTTAGCAACAATGTAACCAACGCTAACCGCATATAGCATAAATATCACCCCTGTGTTCTGGAAAACAGACCTCATGAAATAAACCGTGTATCGCCAAAACATCCATTTATAAAACCGCGTTCGGTGAGGTCTTCCTGTACAGAAATCTGTTACAGCCATAATTAGCAATGGTCGTTGTTGTTTTACCAAGGATAGGCAGATCTTTTTCATTTGTCATTGGGGGGTGCTTTCGATAAACATCTGGCCTGATAGGATGGTTGACCATCCCAACAGTGGATTGACAAAGCGCCGTACATTGTCCAAGTGTTGGTTTTCTGGGTTACGTGCAGCACGACCCAGAAAAACACACTTGAATTACAAGCGGATGGAAAAACGGACATGTAACGCCGTACATTATATAAATTATATCTTCCTGTAAAAGAATGCTCAATTCGCAATCAAAGGGGTGCAATTTCAAATGCGAGTCAGGGGGGAATAAACTCATCGTGTTCTTGATTTGAGTACCGCTCGGTGTGGAGCCTACATTTGTCATTCAATAGACTGGCTGTCATGGGAATGTGACATTTCCAACAGTGGTTTGGGGCCACCAGCAAAAATTTGCGTTGTCCCATTTGCTCATTTGAGCAAAGAGCTGCTTTGACTGTTCACAGTGGCTCATTTCAAAAGAAAAGTCGCTTGGCCCAAACACATTATTGCATTTACCTATAAGTATGCATAACATCTCACGCTTCACATACGCATATTATAATGGTAATATTGCTCTTGGCTGTCTCGTTGCAGATCAGGTTATTCACCTCAGACCAGTGATCGCGGGGAGACGATTTCCTAATTCGAAATTGCACAGCATTATTTCTATTTCGTAAGTGTAATTTGTTTATTGCTTATGCCTAAAAAGTATATAAAATGGCTATTATTCGCCACAAACTTTGCTTTTGTGACCAGGACTTTACGTGAAGGAATGACACAAATGCACATGTTTTCTCATTGAAAATAGAGTACATTTCAAAATATCACTGTCCTGGTCACTAAAGTAAAGTTTGTGGGGAATAATGGCCATTTTCTGTACTTTTGAGGCATAAGCAATTAGGAAATAACACTTACTACCCAGAAATAATTGTTTTGTTGGTGTAATTAATTCGTCTTTGGGTCCGATTTCATACGTACGAGACGTTTACTTAAATCCATCACACCGGTTATACTCTACACGCACCATTATATTGATGCATGTTGTAGAGTGAAGCTATGCAACAAATTATGCAGCCTTCATTTTTCATCCACCTGATCAGTTTATCGATGGCATTAAAGTCAACTAAAAGGTCCACCACCTCTTCAAAAAATTTAGTTTTTACAGAAATCAGAAGTTTGTTAGTCATAAAAATTCTTGGCTGGGTATTTCCCCCACATCTGAACAAAAATCAAGATAGTTGTTGTGGTATTGGGTATATCTTGTACAGCTGTCATTTTGGTTGTGCCAGAACTCAAAAGATACACCACCAGTAGGAACTTCTATATAGTATTTGTGCACCATAGTATACAGGCTGAAGCAGTGTTTTATTTGAAGCATTTTTCTTCAAAGCCTTTCCACGGTTCAGAGTCTTAACATCTTGACATTGTAAGATCTCTGGGGCAGGCGTGCAGAAAAAATCAACCTCCAAACTTCCCTTGTCCAACCCTTTCATCTAGAGCATGAACATTTATGGACCGATACAATACCATTGGAAGTCCATTTGAGAGGGCAGTTGCAAAAAAAGCTATTCCGCAAAGCCCTTTCTAATTTTGCCATAATGTCGTGGGTACTAGATACAATATTCCACAAAGACATTTTTGGAAACAGTTTGCCAGAGTAAAGATTTTATTCCCTTTTTAAGCAAGATTTTAATTACTATGGAAGCAATGTTTCTTATAATTAAACCATCTTGTGAAACATTCCTTCTTGCCGAAAGTTATTAAAATATTTAAAGGACGTTAAATCTTTTTACATTCACAAAGCCTCTGGAAAAATGTTAATGTCAAGTTTAAAATAAAAAAAATATATACATTGCATTCTTGCAATTTTCTTCTGTAGTTGCAGTAATAAGTAGCTGAAGTTTGGACATTTCAAACAATACACCCACGAAAGTAAGGACATATCCCTTAAATTAAATGCAAAGTGCTACATCTGCCACGGAGCCAACTCTTTAAAATTAACATACGCATTAAAGTGAAGCATTGGCATTCTGCATTTTAAAAGTAGTTACTCACATCTTAGAACGGGCCGACGCATTCCCTAGGGTGATTCACCCAGAACGTGAATCCCCGAGCAAACTTTAACGTGCTCCACCCGAGTGGGTGGGTGCCAACGGGCGTAGCAGCATGGACACCGACCCAATTTGGGACAATCTTAAGTGTTACTCCCACCAGGTCACACACACTTTACTGGATATCTGTCAAAAGAAAAACGTTAAAGCCCATCAAAATCCTCCAGTACGAATACATATTCTGATTCTGAAAAATGTATATTCCGATTCTGAAGTAAGATGTGGGCAGCAGCTCAAACTGTGCCACACATCCAAGAAACACAATCCCAAAGCCCTATGCCTAAAGTGTACAAGTCAGAACCTCTCGGCTATGGCCCTATGCTAACCCAAAAGTCCACGGAGTCCCTGCATGGCTTTGCAGCCCATCTGCTACAAGGAGCTTCATCTGAAAGTCCAGCGCGGTTGCTGCAGAATCCCCCAACAAGCTTCAAGACTGGATATCACCAGAGCATCACCGGTCGCTGCATCGTCTGACCTTTTGGGCCTGCTGGAAATATGTCGGCTTTCTCTCTGCAGAATCTCCTGCCTTCGCACACTCTCCCATCCGTGGCTTCCTCGCCTTCTGTTCACTTCTAACCCTCCAGCCTGCAATCCCACCAGGCCTCCTGTAAGCATAGCTTCGTGACAGACACTCCTCAAACCATAAATAAACTATCATGGAATATTATGTAGTGAGCGTAAGGTTTTGATGTACGACCTTGAAGACTGTTTTTTTTTTGCCAAAGGACCTACTGTCGCCTGATGCTGCTGGTTTTATGTTGCGCTCCTCGACACTTCCACCCTTCCCTAGCCCAACACATTCCTGCGGAGGGAGCTGGTAGGAACGTTGGGTTGCTCGGTCAATGGCCAGGGTCAACGGCGGCGTGGTGTATTCCGCAAATATGGCCGACTGTGATGGCGGGCACAAGCCGGCGTGAGTAGGTTAAACTTTGAGTTTTATAAGGGCACCACGGGGTGACCAGCCCCTCCCCACCCAGCCCCACCCCTCCCACCCCCCACCCAGCCCCACCCTCCCCACCCAGCCCCACCCTCCCCACCCCTCCCCACCCTCCCCACCCCTCCCCACCCAGCCCCTCCCCTCCCCACCCAGCCCCTCCCCTCCCCACCCAGTCCCTCCCCTCCCCACCCAGTCCCTCCCCTCCCCACCCAGTCCCTCCCCTCCCCACCCAGCCCCTCCCCACCCAGCCCCTCCCCTCCCTCCCCACCCAGCCCCTCCCCACCCAGCCCCTCCCCTCCCCACCCAGCCCCTCCCCTCCCCACCCAGCCCCTCCCCACCCTCCCCACCCTACCCCTCCCCACCCTCCCCTCCCCACCCAGCCCCTCTCCACCCTCCCCTCCCCACCCAGCCCCTCCCCACCCCACCCTCCCCTCTCCACCCAGCCCCACCCCTCCCATTTTTGGATGCACGACGGACGGACGGACACAATAATCCCCTGTAGGCTGGTGGAACCAGGTGGTTCCTATCAGTACAATTTCTGTTTTCTCGCTTACCCTTTAAGCTATCGACCCCCCCCCCCTCTGCTGCCTTGGTATTGGCTCATCAGCCTCATTATTTGGGGTGGGTCACCTGTAGCCACCTGTGGGTTTCAATTACCCCCCACCTCGCTTAATCATCCCTTTTGTTTTCCTCAATTTAAAGGAGTCTGATTCAAACCAGCTGATGCCTTTGTTGAGCATTAAAAACTGGTCTACCAACCGGTCCAGCAAAAGACAACCTTCATTATTACAGAGCTTCCTCTCCCAAAAACACACACAAAGAAAATGTGCTGCGCTTGTATGTATGTGTATGTTGAACTTCTTTTCACACAGTACAGAGCCAACCATGCTAATCGGAGGTGCGGGGAAGGACAAAAAACTAACACAAAAAGCAGTTCTAAATAAATTCGTTTCCAATCTAGATTTAAAAGTGCATATCCCCAGTGGCTTCCTAATATCGGAAGAGCATTCCAGATGGCCGCAGAAGCGCATCTGAAAGCGCGCGATGCAGTAACCGTCTTTGTTCGATAGCTAGTTATCCAAAAGCCGCTGCAAGAATGAGTTTGCATTGATGTGATCAGCAAGGTATTGTGGTTCATTTGTGGCAAGCAATTTGTGTGTGATGAGTGCGACCTTAACGTATTCGTTCAGCAACTGGAAGCCAATGCACCTCAGCGAGCACCGGACGGACGTGGTCGGATCTTGCAGTTACCGTCACGACATATGCCAAAGAATGTTGTAAACACTGCAGCTTGCTAATGTTTTTGGCAAACGTCCCGTAGAGTAGTGAGTTGCAATAATCAAGCCTTGTCGATACAATGCTACACGCCACCGTATTGGCTATCTCGTGATTCAATAGTGGCCGAATGTGGTGATAAAACGACATTCTGGTGGAGTATGGTATCGAGGCTCGTTCGTCGAGTAGAAAACTGAATCCTGGAGTCTACGACCGCCACACCTGATCCCCCACAAATGTTTTCGCCTGAGCCCGAGTGCCAACCAGCAGAACTAAGCAACACTCGCGTGCAATCGTCGACGTTACCGAGGCTCTCCATATCTAACTTCTACTTCACTGCGTTTCATTAGCATATTGATGGAACTTGATATCTTGCGATGAGATGACATCGGCGAACAGAGAGACTATGTCTAAAATATTAAGGGCCCGAGGACGGACCCCTGTGGTACGCCAACTTGTTCACGGCTTCACGAACTGCGATCGACGGTGTAGGTGTAATGCGAGCAAGGAAAGAGGGGGCGGAGTCTGGGTCACGTGAGGAGAAGGAGGAGTCAGGGTCACGTGAGAGAGAGAATTTAGGGGGAGAACCGGAAGCGATCTGGGAGTTGAGAAGGAGTGGAAACAGGGGGAGGCCACGCTGGGCAATGGCGAGAGGGTGGCGCCATTTGCCACGTGGTGGGAGGCCACGGCACCGTCGGCCAGCGGTGTACGTGGGGCACAGCAGAGCAGGTGGGCTAGAGTTAGTGGAGTAGAGCTAGCGGAGGAGAGCTAGTGGAGTGTGGGAAGCTAGCCGGGCATGCAGAGTGTGCGGAGCGGAGCAGCGGTGTGGCTGCAAGGTGCACGGTGGAGGAGGTGCGGGTCTGAGCGAGGACGCCGCAGGGGCGAGAGAGACAAGAACCCGAATAAAGGACAACGGAGACCTACGCTGTCTGAAGAGTCCTTTATTACATAGGTATGACTCAATTCACTCGAGTGCCATACCCGATACACCGATGAGAATCTCATGGTCTGATCGAGGCCAACCAATGCTGCAGCACGCCGGTCATGCATGAACTTGTAGAGGTCATCCATGATCTTGTCGAGGTCAACAGTGATCTTTAGTAGAGCCGTTGCAGTATTGTGGAACTTCCAGTATGCGATTGTAACCGTTTAAATCACAACTGGGGACAACTTCTATTGTACCCGTGACAAGGAAAATATAGTTTTTCTATCAACAACAATCAAATATATGAAGGATAATGCAATATCCATCATGAAATGCTTTGTGCATTAGACCAATACATTTTTTTTCACATTAACAATTTAGTATTCTCATGGAGTTGTATTTTAACAGCGTTGTGAATACTATAATGACACGACTTGCAACTGAAATGATGTTGCTCATGCAATGCATTCTTTTCGTGAGACTAATGCAGTGTGAATTGCTCCTGAATGGTAAGAGATGTTTGTTATAGTCCTGTGTATAAAAACGGTTGTTGCCAAGAGCATAAAAAACACAAAAAATTTGTCATGTTCCAAATAATGAACAATAACAGTGACCAGAATAGTTGTCAATACAACAAGTGTTTGAGTTTTTTTTATTCATATGCATCCGGTTGTCGTCATGAAATTAGCTTTTTTACAATAAAAGTTGTATTTAAAATGATACTCAATTATATACTCATAGCTGCGTGTCAGCCCAGTGTGTGGCTTCATTACAATCTACACGGAGGCTTATTTCATGGCCATTTCTTTCAAGAAGAATGGCTATAAATAATACTAAACATATGGCACTATTTTTTAAGAAGAATGGCTATGAATAATGCTAAACATATGCCGCTATTTGGAAGCACTACCAGCACAAAGTGTGCTGATGGTGCAGATGTCTTTAATAACCAACATTAAACGACACAGGCTGAACACCTTTCTCTTCGACAACCTGAGACGTGACTCTGAAAGCACGTGGGACATTGTGTATGCATTACTGTGTACTGCCCTACGATGAAAGGATCGGAGAACGAAGGTTATGATCAATCTGAAACGTTAGTAAAAGCTTGTATTGTTACGCTAATAACTGTTTCGCTGTAGTGAATTCAACATATTTTATTTGAAGTGTAAATTTACATACTCTTTGGTTCTTTCGGTAAAGTCACGTAGGTATAAAATAAAATAAATCACGGGAAAGCTTCCCCACCTGATGATGGACGCTTGTTTTGCACCCGAAACGTCGTGATTTATTTTATCTTATACCTACAGTGAGGGAAAAAAGTATTTGATCCCCTGCTGATTTTGTACGTTAGCCCACTGACAAATAAATGATCAGTCTATAATTTTAATGGTAGGTTTATTTGAACAGTGAGAGACAAAATAACAACAACAAAATCCAGAAAAACGCATGTCAAAAATGTTATAAATTGATTTGCATTTTAATGAGGGAAATAAGTATTTGACCCCCTCTCAATCAGAAAGATTTTTGGCTCCCAGATGTCTTTTATACAGGTAACGAGCTGAGATTAGGAGCACACTCTTAAAGGGAGTGCTCCTGATATCAGCTTGTTGCCTGTATAAAAGACACCTGTTCACAGAAGAAATCAATCAATCAATCAGATTCCAAATTCTCCACCATGGCCAAGACCAAAGAGCTCTCCAAGGATGTCAGGGACAAGATTGTAGACCTACACAAGGCTGGAATGGGCTACAAGACCATCGCCAAGCAGCTTGGTGAGAAGGTGACAACAGTTGGTGCGATTATTCGCAAATGGAAGAAACACAAAAGAACTGTCAATCTCCCTCGGCCTGGGGCTCCATGCAAGATCTCACCTCGTGGAGTTGCAATGATCATGAGAACGGTGAGGAATCAGCCCAGAACTACACGGGAGGATCTTATCAATGATCTCAAGGAAGCTGGGACCATAGTCACCAAGAAAACAGTTGGTAACACACTACGCCGTGAAGGACTGAAATCCTGCAGTGCCCGCAAGAAAGCACATATACATGCCCGTCTGAAGTTTGCCAATGAACATCTGAATGATTCAGAGGACAACTGGGTGAAAGTGTTGTGGTCAGATGAGACCAAAATGGAGCTCTTTGGCATCAACTCAACTCGCCGTGTTTGGAGTAGGAGGACGAATGCTGCCTATGACCCCAAGAACACCATCCTCACCGTCAAACATGGAGGTGGAAACATTATACTTTGGGGGTGTTTTTCTGCTAAGTGGACAGGACAACTTCACCGCACCAAAGGGACGATGGACGGGGCCATGTACCGTCAAATCTTGGGTGAGAACCTCCTTCCCTCAGCCAGGGCATTGAAAATAGGTCGTGGATGGGTATTCCAGCATGACAATGACCCAAAACACACGGCCAAGGCAACAAAGGAGTGGCTCAAGAAGAAGCACATTAAGGTCCTGGAGTGGCCTAGCCAGTCTCCAGACCTTAATCCCATAGAAAATCAGTGGAGGGAGCTGAAGGTTCGAGTTGCCAAACGTCAGCCTCGAAACCTTAATGACTTGGAGAAGATCTGCAAAGAGGAGTGGGACAAAATCCCTCCTGAGATGTTTGCAAACCTGGTGGCCAACCACCAGAAACGTCTGACCTCTGTGATTGCCAACAAGGGTTTTGCCACCAAGTACTAAGTCATGTTTTGCAGAGGGGTCAAATACTTATTTCCCTCATTAAAATGCAAATCAATTTATAACATTTTTGACATGCGTTTTTCTGGATTTTGTTGTTGTTATTCTGTCTCTCACTGTTCAAATAAAGCTACCATTAAAATTATAGACTGATCATTTATTTGTCAGTGGGAAAACGTACAAAATCAGCAGGGGATCAAATACTTTTTTCCCTCACTGTACATGACTTTACCGAAAGAACCAAAGAGTATGAATTCCTGCAGTCACGAAAGATAAAAATCAATATTGTAAATTAATATGCTTTTGATTTATGAGTCAAGTACAATACAGATAGATTTAAACAAGCAGTGTTTTATTTAAAATGAAATGATAACAGATTTGAGACTTACATACTGTAAAGGTGCGTATATTTTAATTTGCCATGCAATACAGTTGCACAATGCCGTGTAGTTATGACACATTGGTTGCAATGCACAAGTTTTTTTCAAATGCAAAATATGATATGCAAAACATAATTTTACATCACCTCATTCAACTGGTTGTATTATAAGCACACCAAACACTAATTGCACACAATATCAAGAAAATGCTTAGAGGCATTTGCAGTAATTGTGCAAAATTACGAATTATAATCAGGGCTTCATTTCAGCAGAAACAGTCTGCAGTGGTGCTCCATTATTTATTTGCACGCCATAAATATCTCACAATATTATGTTCTGATTTGTACAAACTTGTTAATCAGATTACTGTATAGGCATAAAAGGTACAATAACCTAGAAATATTATTGGTGGGCATACCTTGCATTTGAGTGCCGATAATAATCCATACCCCAAGTCAGACTATCAGTGTTCTAGAAAATAGTGTGAAATTAAGCCCTCCTTATATTACTCTTAAATTAAGCTACAACAAACACAACGACTGGACTTGAAAATGTACGTTACATCGTCGCATGTTACTTAAGCATAAACACTCCAATGTAGCAAGCGGTGAGGAATTTTAAATCATCGTGCCGACCGGAGTTTTGATAACCCGGGGGTTATGTTGCCTTACTGCTGTTGCTCAGTACGATAGCGAATGCGTTTAACCTTTAGAGAGCGTACTGGAACTCAAACGACCGAGCCAAATAAAAGCATGTTTGCGATTCGGACTTTGGTTGGTTCGTTAAAATTCAACTCGGGGATAAAATAAAAGCGAGAATAACTGTTACACAAAAATCTACGACTTGGGGTAATTTTATATGCTAGTGCTGAGATTAAGACATGGTTTAGGTAACTTCTTTACCAAGTAAAAATTTAAATTTGTATAAAATTTACAGCCGTTATTTGACAATACTTCACCACATATAATACTTAATTAGTCGTTTCGGTGTCACGTATTTATTTGTTTCACTTCCAGCGCATTCTCTCTTTCTCTCCCTCTTTCTCTCCCTTCCTCTCACTTCCTTCACAACACCATACTGGCGATGCCGGTGTTGTTACTGGGAGCCACCCTCCGTTTCACCGTGAACATCTTCTTGAGCTCGCTTCGAAATCTGTCGTGCAGCCACGCGTAGATGAACGGGTTGTAGCAGGCCGAGCTCATGGCGAACCAGTGGCACAGCAGCTGCACCAGATTGAAGTAGTACTTGTCGATCAGGCGGATGTCCACGTCGCGCAGAAAGTTGAATATGTGCAGCGGCAGCCAGCAGACGCTGAACGCAGTGACCACGAGAACCAGGAGTCGAAAGGTCTTGCGACGCCGGGCGCGATCCATTTCCGCCTGGTTCTGGGTCACCGTGCCTGGCACCACGCGGTTCTTCAGCTTCACCGAGATCTTGAAATAGGATAGTGAGATGACGAGCAACGGCAGTCCGTAGGTGAGCACTAGGGTGCTGTAAGCGTACGCAAGGCGCTCCCTCTCCGCGCCGATCCAGAACTCCTCGCAGATGGTCATGTGCTGCTCCGGGAACTCGCAATAGTAGGTGTGAGCCAACGCCGGGGCGGCGAGCGCGCACGCGGTCACCCAGATCGCGGCCAGCAGGTAGCCGCACGTGGGGATGGTGATGCGGCGGCGCAGCGGGTACACGGTGACGATGTACCGGTCCACAGCGATGACCGTGAGCGTGAATACCGACACGTACACGGACACGGGCTGCATGAGAAACACGAAGTAGCACATGAAGCTGCCGAACACCCACCCGCGCGCGTCGAACACGTACGCCAGAGTGAGCGGCACGCACATGGCGCACATGAGGAGATCGGAGAAAGCCAGGTTTCCGATGAGCAGGTTTGTCACGTTGTGCATCTTCTTGACGCGGCAGATCACGTAGACGAGCAGGAAGTTTCCTACGACGCCCACGACCACCACCGCTGTGTAGAAGAGCACAACGAATGGTTTCAAGGTGCGGATGAGCTGCACGCCCTTGAAGGGGGTCGACGCATTCGTGGTGGCCGAGGAGGCGGTGGTGGCCGCGTGGTCGAGCATCATCGCGTGAAGCGACACGTTCCTGTCACCCCACTCGTCCATGGTGAACGTGCTGAGCTCCATCGCGTGCGACGAACGCGCGGCGCCCGTTCAGCACCGGGGACAGCTACTTTATTAAATTAGCCGCGCGCGTTCCCGTTTAGAATCTAGTGCCTAATCGAGGCTTCCCCAGAGGTCCAGTTAAATTGATGTGTTTGCTTGAAGGGCAGAGCCTGGGAAAGTGACATTTAAATAACACGTGAATACATTGTCTAAGCTGATTCGGCTTGTGCAGCAACAAAAACGCTGGCTGCTCTATAAAAAACATATTTTAACATTGAGCTTTTGTGTTCGAATGAGTCAGCTTCGTTCTTTCACCGGTAACGGCCATTAACGCTGCTCTCAGAATGCATAACTTTCACACGGACGCAGCGAACGGTGTGATCGCAGCGAACGGTGTGATTAATTTACACGTGCAAACTTCACAAGCAGAAATGAATGATCACATTCCTATATGCGCGTGCACTTGTTTTTTGTTGTTGCAAAACACGCACCCGGGTACAGCAGTTTGCATCGAATATGCATGCACGCTGGAGACGTGTCGGTAGGATGTATTACGCACTTACGTTTTTTGCAGAGTGAATGGTCCCTTCCAAGCAGCTTAAAGAGGCGTCTGAATAGTGGCTGGCAAGCCCACCCTCTGACGCCTGCTGACATTCAGTCTCCGGTTTTGTATGCCTTCAGGTCGACATATTCCGACACGAGACCATACACCCACCCACTTCCTCCCGTCCCCAGCGATTTACGCTCCCCCCCCCCCCATGTTTAACGCATATAGTTGACAAGCGCAAACGGGGTAAATTGGAATGTAAATGGCATACCGAAGGTGCCTTTGTTGGCGTATTTTATGATAATGTGTAACGTGCAACACAAACGCTTTTATATGAACGGTTTATTCTGTATTTTGAATATATGTAGCATTTAGCAGAGTATTGTGCAATACGGTATTCACAGTATAGATATTTATTAATCACAAATGTGAATAAGTGACATTTTCACGGACATATCTCAAAATTAACCCCCCCCCCCCCATTTGTATTACAACTGTACTATCAGTGTCATGTCAGTCATGAGACAAATACTTCTTCCATATAGGTAACTGGCAGCTAGCAGTGCATCACTATGTGTCTGTTAACAACCCCAGATGATAAGGTCACAATTGCTTTATACTGTCACTTCAATCGACTTATCTTCACAATATGGGCGCACATTCTTTGTGCACTGCAATCCATTGAAACCGATTTTCTATTTTATTTTTGGAGCTGGAATAAACTCAATTCATCCATAAACCAAAATTAATGATGTTTGTTGGCGCGCAGTTATTGGTAAGCGGTCCTGAGGTCATAAACTGCACTTGAGAATCCGGTTTCACTGCCTGTATTCCCAATCCAGGATGTCGGCTGTGCCGGCCCATTGCTCTGACAGAGCATTCCCCTCCAGAGTCACCAAACGTGCATTTTTCAATAACATCGGCTTTCCTCAGTTGCTTCAGCATCCACCACACCATCCTCCATCTCCAATTTGCTCACACTTATATGTGAAAATCACTGTCTGATCCTTTCTGAATTGAGAGTATATATTACCATCCCTGAATAGAGGCACGATATACGTAGCCTAAGGTACAGTGTTATTAAAATAATATTTAATTGGACGATATATAGTTCTCATAAATACGACAGCTATTCCTAAAAATGTATTCAATTTGTGAAATAACAATCGAAAATAACCACAAATTCATCGGAATTATAATAATGACACAAGAATATGCACAAAAGATAATTAGCCTCAACCCTCCGAGGACAGTTTTGTGGAAATTTCACTAAAGGAGAATATTTTGCACATTTTCAGGTCCATTTGCATTTGCACATGTAAGCAGAATTAATTTCCCTATTATCCTTAATTATAAAATATAAATGGAAAATTATGACAATAGGCACTTAGGCACACTTCCATACGTATTATAATGTTATTAACGAGGAACTATTACAAAAAGCCAAGGGCATCACAATTGATGAAAAATATATACATTTTTAAGGAGGACATGAAAGATTAAAATGTATTCACAATCAGTTAAGAGATTCAACGAAACAAAGAGTATTTAATCTAAATTGATATGGAAATGCATATTGTTACATTCATATAACAGTACTGAACTTGTAAAATTATGTTGTCTTTTGAAATATTGTATCTTTTTGGCAAACGTGAATTGTTTTATTGAATCGCTAAACTATTCCAGAAAATGAATTATTTTAAAAATAGTTTTCTTGACAAAAGTCTGCATAATCCAAAAGAAACCTCCTTAAAATACTGAAAACTGATATTGCTAAGTTTGAGAATGCTTTGATATTGGAAGATATTTTTGAATTGTTTGATGCCATGGTATTGTATAGTCTCATCATCATCTATCACTTCTGGATGATGGCTTACACACGCCGTGATCATCCCTTGCGGTCTTGCGATGCAACAATCCGTTTTGTATGTGCGGATCGCTGATCGCATCACGCCACATCGGAGGTGGTCATCCTCTTGGCAACATTCTCTTCTTTGGTTTTCCATTTTGTTACGAGCCTTGCCCGTTGGCCATCATCCCTTTGAATGAGATATATCGTCTATCCGAGACTACTTTTTCAATGATTGATATGGTAGCCCTGATTTCTATGTTTCATTTCTAGTGCTGTGCTCCTCTTTTTGTTAACGTAACCCTGAGCTTGTACCGTGGATGTTTATTTTCCACCCATTGTTACTGGCAGTGTGTAATTAATTAAAACATCCACATCGTTATCATGTTCATCTTTCTTGTTGTCCTGTTTATATCAACAGTTTAAACCTGATCTTCCTTTAGAAATTGCCTAGCTATGCATATTCTATAGGTTTTAAAAACGTTCTCTCACAATATTATTTAGCAGCTTATGTTGTATATGCCCTTTTTTATTTAGCTTATGTTTATCTTGAGTGATTCTTGGTGTCCTTATTTGTTAAGTTTCAAAATTATATCTTGTAAGTTTAAATTAGTGTTTATGAATCATCAGATAATGTGAAATGGTTACACAACATGCTGTTTATCTATCCAATATCATTTCCGTTAAATGTGTTCTAATGTTGCTGAGATAAACCCTGGTGAAAATGTATGTTGTCTGTCACCTCTTTTATTGTATTTTTCTGCATTTTTAATGAAATCTCATGCAGTGGTATTGGTATGTGAGACCTTGAATGAATGCATCTGTACCCACTGAAAAAAATACCTCTTTGAAAGACTTGTTTCTTCACGTCTAGTGTTGTATTAGAAACAATGGTGATTTAAAGCTTTCGTGACTGCAGGGATTCATATTCTTGGTTCTTTCGGTAAAGTCACGTAGAAGGGAAACAATAAAATAAAATTTAAAACAATACAATTCTCACAATGTTTTGACTGTAACACAAGCAATCATCATCAGGTGTGAAAAACACAGCAAGAACATTTGAAATTTTCTTGCTGTGTTTTTTCTTTCTGTGTTTTTTTTTTATTGTTTCCCTTCTACGTGACTTTACCGAAAGAACCAAAAATACAGAAACAATGGTGCCGCGGTGGTGAGATGTTTTTGGAGTATGCATGTTTTCCCGATCGTCGTGTGGATTTTTTTCCGGTTTCTCTGATTTTTCCATGCACATTTAGATCATTTGGTTGCAATACATTTCCGCAAAATAATCCACTTCGTTGAGCTATCATTTGTGGCCAGTCGCTTCTGAAAAAGAGCTAATAGCTCAGTGGGCTTTCCCTGGTAGAATATAAATATGGGAATGAATGGACATATATACACTTTAGTGTTGCAGACAAATGTATATACACAAAGGGTGGGAAGATCTTTTACCAGTAGGGTAGCTGGGCTTTTATTGCAGGTTGACCTGTCTAAGGACAAAATGGAGGTAAGATAATCTACGCTGCAACTAAAGTCTTATAACGTAAGAGCAAAGAATATGTCTGTTAAATACTCAATACAGTTTTTCTTTGTTTTTTTCAGACGTAGAGAAGTGCTTTGTAAGCAGAGGTGCATGTATGTTATGAAAAACACACGGGATATAATGGGAGGTCTAAGTTTCAGGGTAGTTATTAAATGATAGCATTCCATTTTTATTTGTGTTCTAGATAAATGCTATTTTAGCCTGGAGTTCAGTAGTAGTTGAGTGTGGGCAATCCTAGAGCACATGTTGTTTTAAAGAAGTGGGTTTGTAAAGCTTAACGTTTTGGATAGAGTTCAACATACATACATACATGGAGTTGTGTTGCACAGTTGTGTTCCACAGACATCTTTAAATTAGTTAAGTATGTATACCTAGGGGGCAGTTATTGAAGGTGGACTGGGATCAAAGTTACGTAATAAAATAGGCAAACGAGAGCTTTTTAACAATGCAAAACAACATAACAATGGATCTGAAGAAGAAAGCGTTTGAATCAGTGAATATTCTCTGTTGTGACATATGGATCAGGAAGGTTGACAATGCTGTTCTGAAGGACCACAGTCGCACACTGGAGAGTTTTACATTTTCCAATTATGCATCAGGTATCCGCATCTGCCATGATTTGTGCGGATGCGGTTTAGTGTGGACCATGAGCTTCGTGGAAGGTCAAACCCAGGATCTTCTGCATTGGGTCTTTGACAAGTTGTTTGTTTAAGAGTTCTTTTGAACTCGTCAGTCAGCTAATGTGGTGTCAACAGCTCATCCTGCTTCTTTGGTGATGTCTGCGGTTTTCTTGTCTGGTCTAAAACCTTTCACTTTGTAATAAAGGCTTTTGGGTTAGATCGCGTAAGTATAAATGTGTCGCAACCCTCCACCACCCGACAGGGCCAATCAGTAAAACATGTGTCACGTTATATTCACTTAAGGGGAGAGACATTGTTGAAAATCATCTGATGAAATCTTTCACGTCTGGCACATTCTCATTTTCAACGGTTTTACTTAACTTGATTCCTCTGTTTGTCGTGGTCAAATCTTATAATCAAAATTTCGTCCACTTCCTGTTGTCCAATCATATCCACTTTTTGCACACGTACTCAGATCCGGTGACAATGCATGCATGTGTAATGCGAGCGTAAATGGGGTTGCTGCTGGGCTTTGGCCCAATCATACGGCCCGGGGTATTGGAGGCGGAGCCCGGTATGTGGGGCATGTGGGAGGGGCCGCCGTTCACCTCGGCTCCAATGGGAAGCGAGGTGAATGGAGGTGGAGCCAGCAGGGCAGTATGGGAAGGCCGGATCGGACGATCCGGAAGGGGAGGAGTCAGGGTCACGTGGGAAAGAGGATATAGAGGGGAGCCCTGAAGAGATCGGGGTCAGTTGATGGAGTGAAGAAGCGGGACCACGTTGGGTGGCCGCTGCGCCATCAGCCACGTGGCTGATGGGGCTTCGGCACACCGTCGGCCAGCGGTGTGCGGAACGGGGAGGAGCGGAGCGACTGACGGGAGAGGAGCTGACGGGAGAGCGCCGGCGCATGTCCTCCAGCGACCACGTGGCAGGCCGCCGCCATCTTGAACATCGCGGCGGAGAGGCGGCCGTGCGCTGCCATCTCGGAGGCGCCGCGTAGTGGGCATCCTGCTGCTGAGCAGCTGTTTTGCGGGAAGGAGCCGCAAGGAGAGGACGCCGATGCTGCTGCTGCCGGGGCGGGAGCACCCCCGTCCTGGCTCGTGTGCGAGACACCGGAGCAGTCGCGGGAGGACACCGCACTCACCGACCGAGTTTTTCGAGGCGTCTCAAGTCACCACCCTGCCGTCCTCTGCTCGCTGCAGCCCCGGGCGAGTCGTGACGATATGCACCCGGCCCTAACACACACCTCACCCATCTTGCTTGTGCCGGGGTGCGATTGTTGTTATGTTTCGAGCGTGCGGAGCGCGGGTCGGGCTGTGTGTGTGTGTGAGGATGGACGCACTGTTTGCTTGTGTTTGCTCTTTGTCAAATAGTGGTTATGCGTTGCGGCATGGGGATGTTATCTTGATGGCAAAGTTATTTATTAATTCGGTTGCATCGAGTGTCCCACGCTGTTACCATCCCGTGGGTTGCCGTGTGCGACGTGGTTATTTAGATTTTTTTTTTTGCTGCACGGTACGACAGGGTTAACGGTGTGTTGTCTGCCTGCAGCTCTGCTTGCGATTGTGCATAATGTACGCCCTGTGTGGAACTTTGCTGCTTGTAATCGCGATATGCTGACTGCACGTACTGTATAGACTGTCTTTCTGTACGGATACGGTGTGCGGTGCATTGTTTTGACCATTAGTTTGGGGTTGTTTTTAGTTGTGCGTACCTGTTCGGAAATTGGTCAATTCGTGGGGGACCCTAATTTTTGGTTATATGGGTGTTCGTGCACACGAGATTGCATGTGTGTTCATAGGAAATTGCGAGTGAGGGATTGAGGGCGTTGTTGGTGGCTCTGCTGTCAAGGGTGATGAGGCCGTAAATTGCCGCCAAGTGGCGTCGCTCTTTCCATTGATTGCGTGCGGCGAGGGGTTGCATTGCGAGTTGGTGTGTATAAGCAATGTATCTTGGTCAACTATGGGTTAAAAATTCCCCCGATATGACTGCTGTGCGCAGCGAGCTGCGGCTATGCGTCGTATCGTTGGGGGTTGTTAAAACGTGACAGGGGGTGTGTGTTGTGACCCCCAACAAGGGGTAGCCGGGGTGCACGCACGGGAAAAACTGCCGAAGTGGTCGCACATTGGGCCACCATTTTGGCTAGGGCGGGAAATCGCGGGGATGCGCTCGGCGCATGGGGCCGCAATTTTGAGTGCGCGGGGAAAACCTCGGTGGGGCGCTTCACGCGTGCCGCCGCCATTTTAAGTATACACGTCGAGCCGCGGGGATGCGGTTATGGACATCATCCCTTGACTCTCGTGTTGCGCTCTAACTTGTGTGTGTGTATTGCGTGTTGTGCGCAATGCTGGCGGGTTGGCGCCCATCGGGGTAACAGGAGCATAGTGGCCCGTGTCTGACTAAGGGGGGGCGTGTCATTGCACCAGCATTTTGGGACTGAGATGCTGGCTGGGTTCTATTCTGGGGCAAATATTTCACCAGTATACGCCTGCCATTGTTGAATGGGTGATGCACAAGTTGTGGTCACATCGGCCTATGGCCGATGGCTGACCTGACAGCCCGGAGGCGAGACACTCCGTGGTATGTCTCAAACTAATGGGCCGTGTGCTCATATGGCTCGGGGAGTCGGGGTTCCGTCGTGCGGTGGCAGACTGTTAACCTGGTGGGCCGGGGGCTCACGGAATTCAGGAGTAGAGGTTCCATTACGTTGCAGCGAACGGGGAGACCTGGCTAGCATGGGGTGAGGATTCCCCTTGTGGGTCCTCCAGCGGGAAGGGCCGCGGACTTGTTCCGCTCTGGGTTATGATGTCATTGAATGTATAATAATGGTCATTGAAGCGACTTCTGGAATCCGGTTTTTATTCGTCTTTCATTACAGCACTCCTTCACGCTACTGACAGACAGCGTGAGAGGGATACAAGAGAGAGACGTGCGCAGCCACGTGGCAGCCTGGACCCTCGCTCTCGCGTGGCCTCTCCCCTTTGTTCGTTCCAGTTCTGACCACGTGTTGTTCGTCTCCACCCCTATTTAATACCCGGGTCACGTGGTACATTTCCACCAATCCTGGTTAACCTCTATGGAATCTTCCAGACTCCACCGTAGGCTCCCGGGACCACGCCCCTGACTCGTCTCCCCATTGGCTGTGGCTAAAGCCAGCAGAACCAATCCTCTACAAACAGCTGTCACCTTTCCATTACGTCAGGGCCACGCCCCTAGGCTTCCCCCCATTGGCTATGGACTAGGACCGGCAGAGCCAATCATCGTGACGAGTTGTAATCCGTCAACGACCTGGATATAACCTCACATTACAAATGTATAAGGGAACTAGTCCTGCAGATCCTATTCGGGGATATGGATATTGTGGGGGTTCAAGTGATTGGAATATGGCCTAGGTTAGCGGAATGCGACGGGTCCGGGGTGATTGCTAGGACGGCAGTGAGGACACATGCTGGACAGCGGGTTCAGCCTATTGGTGATAGTAAGCCTAAGTTGTTCAGAATGCGTGTTGGGGAGTGCGACTCCATATCGTCAAGATATTGGCTAGGGAACATTGCCTCGTGGGGGGTCGATGGGGTCTGGCCTTGCCAAGGGATGAACCTTCCCTTGTCTGTAAAACATCAGACTATAAAATGCTGAGGTGTGTCCATTGGTGATGGGATAGTACGGGATGGAGCATGGCTGAGTTGTTGCGATGTGCCATTGTCTCGTCCCCGAAATTGCACTGGCCGAGTGGATGGCCAGTGGACGTTGCTGTGGTTGGACGACCACGGTGCGGGCGAAGGCAAGTTAAATGTTGCCGCTGGGGCTCTCTCCACGCGAGGGTGTGCGGCCGGGGGCTGTGTTGAGAGTGACAGTGGGTAGATGCTGTGTACGTGAGATGTCTGTTCTAGTCCTCAAGGGAGGACTGCTGATGGGCAAGAGCAGGAAAATTTTTGTTGTCACGTGTAAATAATATTTTTTTAGTTAAAATGTAGATACTGGGGTATCCATCGCGTCGATTTTTGGGTATTTATTGGGTTTCTCCTTACGCGGGGCGGATTTCGATCATCTCCACTACCCTGGGGCCGGGTGGCTGTTGTGTACGACATGCGGATGTGCGTTTCGTCGTGCTGTGCCTCAGGGGGTTGGGTTCTCCTTCTCGTCACAGATCTTCGGCGCCTGCCACACTGGGTGTCACCGGTTGTGCTAACCGGATGTGGACTTGAAGGGGGAATGGAGCGCCTGTTCGTCACTCCTGCTCTACCAGTTGTTCTCTGAAGTTGGACTTGAGCCAGGCGGATGGACCAGCAACACGGACACGCTCTAAGACACCACATTCCTGATTATGCGCGTCTGCCGTTCTTGCGTGTCAGTTACCGTTGTTGTGCATTGCATTCCATTCCTTAATTCTTCTTGCTTGTTGCACGGAGGATGGGCCGGTGTTCCGTACCGGATCCAGATCCCTTCCCTTTCGTTAATTGTGTTAGTCGTTGTACTCTCCATGGTGTCTGGGGTGATTCCTGATTGTGATGCCGTCATTCGCCTTTGTTTATCCTATTGCAGCCGGGACGGCTGGATTTTTCATCAGGGGGGGGGGGGTCATGTAATGCGAGCGTAAATGGGGTTGCTGCTGGGCTCTGGTCCAATCACACGGGCCGGGGTATTGGGGGCGGAGCCCGGTATGGGGGACGTGTGGGAGGAGCCGCCGTTCACCTCGGCTCCAATGGGAAGCGAGGTGAATGGAGGTGGAGCCAGCAGGGCAGTATGGGAAGGCCGGATCGGACGATCCGGAAGGGGAGGAGTCAGGGTCACGTGGGAGAGAGGATATAGAGGGGAGCCCGGAAGAGATCGGGTTCAGTTGATGGAGTGAAGAAGCGGGACGTTGGGTGGCCGCCACACCATCAGCCACGTTGCTGATGGGTTTTTGGCACACCGTCGGCCAGCCGTGTGCGGAGCGGGGAGGAGTGGAGCGACTGACGGGAGAGGAGCTGATGGGAGAGCACGTGCGGGGCACGCGCGAGGAGGAGCTAACAGAGGAGCGTGCGCGGCACGTGAGAGGAGCGTGCGCGGCACGCGAGAGGAGCATGCGGGGCATGCGAGAGGAGACACTGGTCCCTTGTCAGGACCAGCGGGGTGTGAGGACGAGTGGAAGAGCTGAGGAGGAAGTGCGTGCGGGGGCGCGCGCGAGACGATGCTGGTCCGCGGAGGAGACCAGCGGGGTGCGGAGAAAGAACTTGAATAAAAGACCAACGGAGACCAGCAGTGCCTAACGGAGTCTTTTATTACACATGAATAAAAATCGGCATTTTCGCTACTTTAAAGCAATTAACATTTTGTATGGATGCCTTATTTATTTATATATTTGTGTCGGTCAAATACGCCTCGGTCCCTAAACTGTGGAATCGGCTCGCACAAAACGCAAGCGCCGCGTGTCTCAGGCGACATTGACGTACTTCTCGACCGTCAGTTAAACGAAGTTGTTAATAAAACCGTTGTTTAAAAAAAAACATTTTTTAACGGAGTTTATTATTATTTACAGGGATCTTTGTAAAATGTCTCGATTATACATTGTGGTTCCAGCATGCTTTGATTTTTATCAAAAATACACTTCCTTTTTGCTGCCTCTGATCAAATTGTTTATTGTTACATTTTTAAATACTTTGGTGTTGTCTGATTTATGTTCTCATAATTTTTTGGTAATAAATGTACGGAGTTTTCTGTATTACACATTTGGTTTGGAAATGTAATTCGTTATCACTTGCTTGTTTGTCCGTCCTAGGACGGAAGTTGTGATATTTACGAAAAAATTGAGCAGAGTAATTGTATCTTGTGTAAATTTAATGGCAGTGAATCTGGCACAAACGAAGTAATAAAACACATCACTGCAGTTCACTCTAGCACTATATTAATGGCAGTGATTCTTGCACAAAACTGTCATAAAACACCTCACTTCATGTCACTGCAGCACTGTATATAACTGACCTTCAATTTGTTGAAATTCACTGCTTTGATACTTTATTCTTTTTTGCTTTTGGTCGCTGGGGTTGAAATAAATTGGAATTCGATACAATATCTGAAAAATCACCAATACGTGTCTATTTTACCTTAAAGTAGAAGCATAAATTAGACTTACCTTTTGTCTCAAGTGCTGAAGAAAGAAAGAAATAAAGACACCAAATACACTTTGTTGCGTATAATTATTTATTAGATTCAATTTCAATAAAAAAAAACATCAAACTTAAAGCGAATTTGCGGGAAAAAATATATTCCCGCTCGACTTTCTTCTGCGTGAGTGTAAAAATCCACCCGCTCATGAATATTAATGATGGGGGGTGCGGCATGTGGAGTGACGTCACGCGCATTATACACAGACATTCTTGGCTCATTATAGTAGTAATAACTCCCCTTGATATGTTTGGTTTTTAATCTGATTGTCTTTTAAATCACCTCCAACTTCGAGTGCAAGGGCATTGAAATGATTGTTGTTTCACGATTGTGCTACCATTGTGTTCATAACTTTGCTTCTCTAGAAATACAAATACAGTATGTTGCTTGGTTCCAGTACAACATTTTCACCTTATGAACTATTCATTCAACGGTCTTGTTTTGGCCAAAAAATTGCTTTGTGCTCTCTTTGTAAATGTCGGCATAAACTAACACTGATCACCTGCTGTGTTAAATTTGCTGAGAACAAAGATACCCCGAAGGTTTGGCAATTAAGCGACAGAATTAAATCAATACCGTTTTCAAAATATCTGCTTGTGCTAGTCTACAACAATTTTGTATAATCCTTCTTTTAAAAAACGTATTCATAATCAATCTTCACATTTGAGCTTTGAACTCAAATATGACATTCTCCTCTGTCTAAGACGACATTTTCCAATTATATTCTTAGGTTTTTTCGGTTAAGTCACGTAAGTAAAAACATCAAACCACACACAGAAGAAACAGCCACATGAAACTCCGACCAAAACTATCACGTTACCATACATAGCAGGCGTGACCAAAAAGATCTCCAAAATTCTAAACAAACATAAGATCCAAGTCCGATTCAGTACAGTGCATAAAATCCGTGATCTGATTCCATCTGTGAAGGATGTCGTTCCTGACTTACAGTATCCTGGAGTCTACAAATTGAGTTGCATTTGTGGTGATTGCTACATTGGAGAAACAAAACGTCATGTGGCTGATCGTGTCCGCGAGCACAAGTCAGATCTGAAACACGGCAGAACTGTTTCTTCGGCCGTTGCCGATCATTGCTACAACTCGGCGGGCTCTCATGAAATTGTCTTTTCCGAGACCAAGGTTCTCTGCAAACCTCCTGGCTACCATCAAAGGTTTGTACACGAAGCCATACAAATATACAAACACAGACATAATTTCAACCGTGATGATGGGTACAAACTCAGTAATCATTGGAAAGATGTTATTAACCACGCAAAAAAGACTTAATTACACTTTTTTGGACCATCTTATCTGACAGGCACTATTTTAATTTACTTCACCGAGTGTTAACATCCCCACGTGCAGTCTTTGATCACCGCTCACCCTCCGTCCCGACACGTTTCCATTCATTGTGTTGAGCACTGCGTGATGTCTTTGATCACCGCTCACCCTCCGTCCCGACACGTCTCCATTCATTGTGTTGAGCGCTGCGTGCAGTCTTTGATCGCCGCTCACCCTCCGTCCCGACACGTTTCCATTCATTGTGTTGAGCACTGCGTGCAGTCTTTGATCACCGCTACTCCTCCCTCCCGATACGTTTCCATTCATTGGCTACCACAGTCTAAGCTCTCCAACCCCCCCCTCTCCACCTCCCTTCAACTTGCTTATAAGGGATTACATCTTGAATCATTGCTTCACTTGATGCAGCTAATTCGGCTGTGACGGTCCCAACTGATGACGGAGACTTGTGTTGCCTCCGAAACGTCGTGATTTTTATTTTTATTTTATTTTGATGTTTTTACTTACGTGACTTAACCGAAAAAACCTAAGAATATGAATCTTTGCAGTCACGAAAGCTTCAAATCTAGAATTTTCCAATTACCCTATCATTTCTGTGTATTGAAGTCTCCCACTGATAATGTAGTGTGATTTAATGGCACTTTATAATGTGCTAAACCTCAACATATATTGTCACCTCTTGTACTTTGTCTTGGTTTGTTGGTAAAATATGTATTTAAAATAGCTTTAAATTGCATCGAATCAAGAACATTTAAGTTAGCTGGGCAACTGTCTGAACGCATTTCTGCTTTTTAAAAAATACACTTAATTTGGAATTTAGGTTTGACTGCCATGTCAAAAAATGCAACAATTGCATTTGCTAAGCAGGTGGGGGAGTAATGCCATCTACTGGAGACTAGATGTAGCTTAAAAGGATTTCAGAGGTAGCTCTGTAATATCCGTTTTCGTGGGCCATTATCGAACACGAAAGTTTGCCGTGCTCTGCGAGAGATCCGAATGGATTCTTCACATGACACTAAGAGCACAATTGGGTAAAAAATCGGGGAGAAATGGTTTGAAGCAAAAACTAATTTCATGCTTAAATGTAACATTCTTGGAAATTAAATTAATTAACTTTAATTTCAAATCTCCACATATTAAAAAAATACTTGTTTTAGCCGAGCAAGCTATTTTCCCTTATTTCCTTATGTAGTGTCGTCTGTGCGTGCGGGTGGCGTGCGACACGCACACAGCCAGAGACGAGGTGGTCGTAGGAGGCCCCGCTCTGCCCTCTTTATTCGTTGTTGTGCCGAGCTCACGCCACCACTCGTGCCCCCTCTCTCTCCCACACACGACCCCACTGCCGCACGCCCCATCCCAGACACGACCCTGTCCGCGTTCCACCGATGGCGTCGACCGGGACAGCCAACCACTGTCCGGCCGCGCAATGAACGGGTGAAGGCGGCGGCGATGAGGGCGACGACAACGACAGAGATGGCGAGACGAGTCCAATCCCGGAACCGGCAGCCCAGAGCTCTCGCTCCCCGCCGCTTATATTCCCCTCGGCGTGGCTTGGCTCCACCCTAGCCGCGCCTCCCTTATCGAACCCTCCAGAGGGTTCCAGGGGCTTCCACACGAGATCTATCATGACCCTTGCCCCAATTCCTCCACCTTGCCGGCACACCCGCGTATATGCTCAGCCGCGTATGCGCTCGGTGCCCACCTGCAGTTACTGCTGCTGTCCAACAGTCAGCGCTATGTCAGTACACTTACATTCACCAGATTTACCATTTGTTTAGGCATTCTTGGGCTCGCTTTCGACTTCTGGGCTTCATCAACAGTCAGCCATGATACACAAATGCTTTATTGGTGGTTTACCAGATGTTATTGGTGACATCACTCCTTACAAATTATGTGAAAAGCATTTTTTTTCTAAATAAAACTATGAGCTTTAGAGGCGGACCAGACCTGAAGTACCTTTGAATCGTAAAACTCTGATTCTAATTTCCAATAAGAGACAAAGAATCCCACTCTTTCATACTTACTGTTGTCTTCCCTTCTATTGTAGAACATGTTGCAACAATTCAAATCCATAGAGTCATCTGAATCTCTCCTCATAGTCCAATTACATCTCAATTTATTTTTACCGATTCTAACTGGTGAAGGATTTATTTCCTTGACAGAGGCAACATGATGTTCATAGCAGTGGTGAATCCCAGGTGGTATCCTATTCATACCCGGGGGTTCTTAACATCATCTGCTTCTTCAACATGTTTGTGAATGCCTTGCCTGGTAAATTCAGAGCTGCTAAGGATTCGGGGCCTGTGGTTTATGTCTAAGTCATGAGTATTGCTAGATAATTATTCACCACTCCGAAGACTGCGTATTGGTGAAGGAATGATATTTCGTATCGCCTCTCGCTGGGTACCTGACTGATATGGGTGTAAATTTCGATTTAAAGCTTTCGTGGCTGCAGAAACAGAGCTCTGTTTCGTCACCTGAGGACGGCTACTTGTGTTGTGGCCGAAATGTCGTGAGAATTTTAATTTTATTATGTTTTATTGTTATTATTTTATTATTTCCTTTCTACGTGACTTTACCGAAAGAACCAAGAAGATGATATGGGTGTCCCTATCATAATTTCGATAGGTCTTCAAGGGTTCCAAAGCTCTTTCACCAACATTAAAGCAGCGCACCTTTGAAGAAGAGTGCATCACGTACCATCAAATGTCATCAAATCCTAAATTGGCTATATGGGGACTGCGAGGGCACATTAATTGACAGTCTCTAAAAGAGGACCACACAGAAATGTTATCTACCCAACACAGCACTATTGTTGATCATTTATTTTACGTTGAATCTTGTGCTTAACATATAGCAAAGCGATTTGATATAAAGTATGCTAAGTACTCATTCATTTTAAGTAGTATGGATATGTAACCTGTTTTCAATGAAAATCAGTGATTAATGGTTGAACAAATTGATTCGGAAAATTCGGCATAATATATTATGACCGAGCATCTGTGTTCTTAATCAGAAGTTACAGTAGATGGCTCCAATGTGGCCTCCTGACTCAGGGTTATTGAATTTGTATACATATATATGAATGTGTTGTCTTACATTTTGGCCAGTTTGGTGCAAGGAGTCAAAGGTTAGAACTTGGTCCATGCTTTGAAATGTCATTTCAATGGACTGCAATTTTCTTTTATTGAAACTCCACTAAATATCATGCACATTGAGCTTCTTTCGATCCGTGAGGGATTATTAAGGTGCCAAGATTGATCACAAACAGTGAAACGGTAGAATAGGGAGCCTGGGGTGGAGGTGAGTGAAGTCGAATGTGTTCCTTTTTAAAAATGGTAAAATATTGACAAGAGAATAAACATTCAACTGTACAACTGTATTAATGTAATGCACATGGAGCGCCATCTAGAGGTTTTTTTATATTTTGTGTTAAACCTTTTATTGTATCAATCTTGATTTGAAGTTTTCGTGACTGCAGGAATCCATACTCTTTGGTTCTTTCGGTAAAGTCACGTAGGTAGAAAATAAAATCACGACGTTTCGGGCGCAACACAAGTGTCCGTCATCAGGTGGGAAAGCATGGCATGCTGCTGATGCAGACTGTTTTAAAGGTTTGAAATTGGTGGAGCCCAAGGGTTATAAAGGAGTGGCTGGGTCTAGTGATGTTAATGTGAGAAATTAGCATGTAACTGGGTACGGAAGTGGCTATGTTAATGTAAGAGATTAGCATGATGTTAATGTGAGAAATTAGCATGTAACTGGGCACGGAAGTAGCTATGATAATGTGAGAGATTTGCATGATGTTAATGTGAGAAATTAGCATGTAACTGGGCACGGAAGTAGCTATGATGGAAACATCACAGTTAGTTAAGACTTTACCTGGTTAATAACGTCCTTCCAATGATTGCTCAGTTTGTACCCATCATCTCGGTTGAAGTTGTGTCTGTGTTTATATATCTGGATGGCTTCATGAACAAATCTCTGAAGGTAGCCGGAAGGTTTGCAGAGTACCTCCGTCTTGGAAAAATCAATTTCGTGTGAGCCCACAGCGTTAAAACAATGATCGGCAACGGCCGATGTATTGGTCCTACCGTGTTTCAGATCTGCCTTGTGTTCACGCACGCGGTCCGAGATATGTCGCTTAGTTTCCCCAATGTAACTGCTTCCACAACTCAGTTTGTAGACGACAGGGTACAGCATGGCAGGAATCACATCCTTTACAGATGGGATTAAATCACGGATTTTGTGTACTGTGTTGAAACGAACCTGGATCCTGTGTTTGTTCAAGATTTTGGAAATATTTTTGGTAACGCCTGCTATGTATAGCAAAGTGATGGTTTTGGTTGGCTCCTCAGAAGGTTGTCTCCCCATGGCTGGGGAGGCAGCTTTGCAGATTGTACGGTCCGAGTATCCGTTTATCCTGAGCAATCTACTGCTGGATGAAGGTCTCCTCAAGCAACGACCATACATCGCAATCCTGCAATCCAAAACATTATTTCAATCAATATTTCAAAATAATTATTGTTTTATAGTGTGTATAAATCTACCGTTGCATATACTGCACTACGATTTTATTACCAGTCTAGAATTTTGAAACTTTGGTTACATGCCTCTACTTGACATATCGCTATTGTGCATATTCAGCCAAGTTGTTGTTTTGGATTGCCTATCACGCTATCGGAAGGGCTGCCTGTTGGAGTCGTGGTCAAAGATTGACTCAGACAATCATCACCGATTGTTAACACATTCCTGCGGAGGAAGCTGGTAGGAACGTTGGGTTGTTCGGTCAATGGCCAGGGTCAACGGCGGCGTGGTGTATTCCGCAAATATGCCCGACTGTGAGGGCGGGCACAAGCCGGCGTGAGTAGGCTAAACGTTGAGTTTTATAAGGGCACCACGGGGTGACCAGCCCCTCCTCTCCCCACCCAGCCCCACCCCTCCTCACCCTCCACCCAGCTCCACCCTCCCCACCCAGCCCCTCCTCACCCTCCCCACCCAGCCCCTCCCCACCCAGCTCCACCCTCCCCACCCAGCCCCTCCTCACCCTCCCCACCCAGCCCCTCCCCACCCAGCCCCTCCTCACCCTCCCCTCCCCACCCAGCCCCTCCCCACCTTCCCCTCCCCACCCAGCCCCACCCCACCCTCCCCACCCAGCCCCTCCCCACCCTCCCCACCCAGCCCCTCCTCACCCTCCCCTCCCCACCCAGCCCCTCCCCACCCTCTCCTCCCCACCCAGCCCCACCCTCCCCTCTCCACCCTCCCCACCCAGCCCCTCCCCACCCTTCCCTCTCCACCCAGCCCCTCCCATTTTTGGATGCACGACGGACGGACGGACGGACACAATAATCCCCTGTGGGCTGGTGTAACCAGGAGGTTCCTACCAGTATTAGTTTTCACTTTGTGGGTAGTCAACAGTGATCATCTTATAACAGACTGCTTCCTGTCATTGTAATGCGGATATTCCCACCACTAGTTCAGCGGCCACCAATGGAGACGAATACCATCCCATTGCTATCATTGACCACGCACGAACTATAAAGCAGATTCTGAAAATAAAAAGGCAAATACGTACCGTACCAAATCCCACGTATGCCTCGTCGCTGGAGAATGTGTAAAGGCATTTGACTCGGCGTATATGAATGCAGTCACCCAGGCTCTCGACAAACCGAGGCCTAAATAATATATGTTAATTTGTGATAAAAAATATATATATTTACAAATGGTCTCCCGCAGGAGTCAAATCATCCTATGAAGTATGTAGAACTTTTTTCGCACCTACGTGGCCAACCGTGCTAATCGGAGGTGTAGAAGGTGAACAAACTCAAAGTTCAAAAGAAATTCGTTTTCAATCTATCCGCATTTATGCATGGTAAGCGAGGCTGATAATGAGAATAATTCATGTGTCAATAATCACCACATACTAATTGTTCAAAAACCGTCTCAATAGATTTGAATTTACGCATTTTCATGCGTGGATCCAAAAAACACAAGAAAAATAATGTACCTATTTTATTTTCCCAGTAGGTGGAACCCGTGTCAAACTTTGACACAGAGAGGGCGTTCCGTAACCTCGGTAAACAATTGTTTACGAACATAACCTTACCTTAAATATGTTATGAAACCATTAATGTTTTTTCACAATGGTATTTCCACCACCTAAAGGTAGGAATGGCGAATACACTATGGTACATCACCTACACGTGATACTTTTGCAAAACAGGTGCAGCAGCGTACGTTAGTATTGTGTGATATCACAAATAACAAAGAATCAACACATTCGTGAATGGCATTTCGATGCTTTGAAGAGGATCCATTGTCCAAAACGCCGCCTATTATATACGTTTTTCCTTTTAGGGCAGTGCTCTTAATGTGTTTATTTACATTTTGAGGTTATGTGAGGTGGTGCAGTGTCATGTGTATTTGCATTTTTGGTGTACGTTGTCCATGTTAACATCCATTCATTAAACGCCTCAAACATTTATGTCGTTTTGATTAATGACTGCAGAGTGGGCTTGCACCATTACATTTTTGCACACTTTTCCCAAAACATTTTCACAAGATGTTTTTTTTTCATACTTGATCATAAACTTTCTTTGTCAGATGTTACACAAAAAGTATAGGAAAAACAATCTGGCAGATGAGCAACAGAAAATACACACAAAGATTATCGTCAAAAAGATCGACATGCAGTCAATAACTCGTGAAGCAGTGAAGCAATCAATGAAAACACACAATCAAAACACTGTTTGAGTCTGTCCTGAGAGTAAACACTGCTAATGACTGCCTGAATACTGGAGTATAATGTTTCTGTGTCTGAGGCTTATCCTGACAAGGTATTGATCAATGGAAGGTATAATTACTGGTTGATGAAAAATATATATAAGAATGTCGGTCAGGTCCCACTAAACTAACACTGTCAGTACAAATGCTTAGTAACCTGAACGTCGTCATTGTGCATTAACTTAGAGTATGGCTATAACCTTTATCCATGTTTGACAGCAGATTGACGTGTTCCAGTAAAAGGCGGTGACAATTTAGTATTTCATATGATGAAAGAATGTTAATGTGAAGTACTGTTAATGCATTCCTCTACTTAATCAGAGGTGTTTGAGAAGTGCCACATTACCAAAAGCATAACTCATCTACAATATTTCATGCATACTTTCATTCCTCCAAATTTTATATAGCAAAAAACCCACCTCCAGGTATATTAATCAAGTGGCTGCTGATGTAAGGTGAAATCTGAGGAAAGTATGAGGAGTAGAATGAAACAAGATACTATAAAATGTATGTGATATTTGGCAGGCATAAAAAAACACATGTTTAATGTTTCTTTTTGTTTAAAACCAGCCAGTACATACCAGACATCCTTGGTAAACTTAAATATTTTTGTTTCAAATTTTCACTTTGCCTTTAGTCTTTCTGCAGGACAAGTGCATTTTTCCGGAGATTTGTGTACGTAACAATGCTACAGTTATACACATTTTCGATAAGAGTGTGTGTATATCAAGGCCATAATTATAATAGATATTGGGGGGGGGGGACACACATCCCCCCCCCAATATTCAAATATGCTCAAAATGTCCGCCCCAATATATTGCTATTAAAAATATAAAAAAGTAATAATAATTGCTATGCTATTTAAATAAAAACAATTTGCTAAACCTTGGCCACAATATCTGGACTTGTCTTCATATAAATCAATGCATAGATTTGTATGTATATGATAATGGTTGTACTTTATTAATCCCTAATCTCAAACATTACATACAATGAAATAAGAAATGGAAAAAAAAAACCGAGAAAATAATACAATACACTATTAGACATTATTGTAAAAAATAAATAAAAAGTTAATCCCATGTGTTAGTGAATTTTAAAATATTTTTAGGCAGGAAATGGCAGGAAATAAGTTTTCAAATTTTGATATTTTTCTGGTTTGGCACCCCCAGACCCCCTGGAAGATTTGGTCGCCCCCCAATGTTGACCCCATGGCTACGGCCTTGGTGTATATCTGCTCTTCATTAGAAAAATAGTATACCTTGCTTTGCCTTTAACATTTGCATGGCATTGTTCGCATTATTATTGTGAAGTTGTTTTACTCATTCAGACAACTATGGCAAGCTTATCCGAATAAATCTAGCTTAAACATACCCTGCGGTTTGTATTAATTAAACGAATTACGTTCCTGTAGTTACTTCCACCAGGATGTTGGTATGAAGTGAGGTAGACTGGCATCATTGTGAATTCTCAGGAGGGCCTATAATAGCACCCCATCAACATTGATTGCCATAAAAAGGTCAGGGGCAGTAAATAACCTATATGAGTGCAGTCCGACTCGGTCTGATCATCAAACTGCCAGTGCCAACTGTTTCTGCTTGGTCAGAGAGTGTTGCAATTATTCCCATTAGAATTCCAGATCATGCTCTTGGGTTAGTTTTAGTCTGACCTTAATCCAGATGCAAATGTGCACCAACTATATAGTGAGTCAGGCAGATATTTTGGGTAACGGCCATTTAGCCTAGCATGTATTTTTCAATGGTGACCTACACTGGTCATAGCAGCAATAAACAAATGAATACAAACTATATTGTTACTGTACTACACTTCCTTGCACTTCATAGCTATGCATTTCGTTTAATTTTGCCATAAATTGTGCTAAATTGAGATCTGAAGAAAGAAAAGCAAGCCAGCGTGACTGCAACAGAATAAACAAATGTCTCAAAGACGATACAAGCAAGGACGAAAAATCATGAATATGTACAAATGTTCATATTTCCAACCATGCGTTTGGCCTCAGAAGTAGATTTTTAAGAATACATATTGCCAACTATGATGTCGGGATACAAACAAATCGAATGCATAGGCTAAGGCCATCAAGTAACTTAGTAGTGTGTTCAAATTGGGTAATTGCTACGATTTGTGCCCCACCTCGACATACACACGTGGAGATCTAAAGTATCTGCGCTTTCAACCTTATTAGGAAGGAGATAAAGTATGAATAAGCACAGTTTTTTGGTGACTGCGCTTTATAGATATTCATCATAAGAACGTATACATTACTCAAGATTTTCCACGAGATCTAAAAAAAAAGGTTAAAAACAGGAGACACCAAAATCCCACCAAACATTTTGCGGCTACTCTAAAAAAAAACACACACACACATACATACAAAAGACCATGCAAAAACTGGACGAGAAAGAAAGCAAGCTGAAGGTGGAGCAAGAGTTGTGTGGGGCCAAGCTTGACGCTGAATGAATCCGTGACACCAGAGCCCCACAAGGCAAGCGAGCAAACAAGTAAACCCGTAAAAACAAAGTTTTTCACTATAAATCCTTTATATGCGTGGCGGCGAACTTAATATAAAGGATTTAAAAATATATTCGCCTGTGGAGGACGCGGGGATCAATCCCGCGACCTTTGGCATGGGAAGCGAGGGCGCTACCAACTGCGCTACTCCGCCACGGCCTGTGGAGGGGTTACGCTCTGGGCTCTTACACTCTGACGTTCAGCCAAAACCATGAATGCGTTCTATTTGAATATATGTAAAATCATTTTTTTTTGCCTAAAAAGTGTAAAATTTTGGGAATTTTTTTTCACGAACAATAATTGTCTGGCACAACGAGTCTGTGTGGAAAATGTCAGCTCGATTGGATCACGGGAAGTGGGTTAAAAAACGACCGAAAGATTTGCACGGTCCCAAGCAAGCAAGCAAGCACGCACGCGAACTTAATATAAAGGATTTAAAAAGCCTCCCCACCACCACCACCAACACTGTGTCCTCCTGTACCCCACCCGGCAGCATGTGTGGCAGTGTAGACGACGCGAAGTGGGCGTGGACATTAAGCCACAAGCGGCCAATGACAGGGGCCCTCTGGTGGTGTGCGGAGGGCCGCCCACGTCTCAAGCCACAGCAGCTTTGGGTCCGATGCCCTCCTCCTTGTCAGTCGAAAACTATCATCGTGGCTCGGCAACTTTTGGTCGTTTTCGTTCGACCCCTAAAAGTTGTTTGCTTTGTAACACGCGACGCACCCACTCGTTCGTCAATCTCCCTTTATTTTAGCTGTCACGGAGCGGGACGTCCTCGGTCTAAACCAGAGAGGGGCTAGCAGCGTCATTTCGGTACGTGCTGCTGCTGCTTTGTGTGTGAACACATTCACGGATACCGCTTAAACCACGTTTGTATTGTTTGCCGATAGCCATTATTGCACACGGAGAGACAGAGATGATGATGATGAGGATACAGGGTCGGGTTAAACTAATGGGACGAGGTATGGTAACAAATATCGCGGAGCAATGTTACAGGAAAAGATGTTAAACAACGCGAAACTTATCTCACGAGCACTGCGCGCTGGGTTTAATTAAACTCCCCATCCGCCTTTCTTGTTGTTGATGTGATTTATTTTATTGTATAACGAAAGAAACGTAGACGCGCCTGTGGTTCTGTATTGTTACATTGTGCTAATGCCATTGTATGTGTGTGTCTTTGTAAATACATATAGATAAACGCATTGCATGATGTGTGTATTTACACACGCACGATATAACTCGTTTATAAACTACTGTACAAGGGACCCTTTCAAACGAATGCTTTGCTGTACTAAACAAACACGTATATAGATGGTGTACTTAAGGCGTTGGCCATGAAGGTGTGAATTTAAATAGCTTGTGTGTACTTCCTTAGGCATGCGTACACTGCTGTGTAGTTAGCACAGGCTTGGGTACCTTTGCTAGGTAACATCCTGAATATCGACCACTTTAATGTCAGGTGAGTAGAGTTGCCATGGGTTTGTTTGGCTGTCTAATATATATTATTACACGCAGAGATATTTTTGTATTCTCTTCTCGGTTAGAATTGTGTGCTCTTGATAATTGTGTTATTGAGAGGTGGTGGTGGTAAGGATGGGAGCGGTGGCCGAATCGATTTACGCACTGTGATATGAACCCAGCCTGGCACGAGTTCGACTCCCGGTCACGGCTAACGTCAGTGGCGAATGATGTCCCAACCAGCCTGCCCCCCACTATCTTCACCAGCCCGTGTGATGGTCAAACAACATACGATACGCCGTCCGGGAGACCCTCATATCCACCAGTGGATTGACAAAGCACCGCAAATTCTATCCAATTGTCATGTTATTTCACAGTTCAGCGTTACGGTGAACTTGCTTTGCCTGTATGTTGAGTGTACTGGAGTAATGTAGTGTTTTGTAGGCGACCGCGTTAGTACTACTTATATGTAAACAATGCTGAGTATGTGTGGGGGTAGAGATGGACTGCACAGCAGCATGGTACCGGGGTGAGAAGCACATGCTTGCAATTACACGGAGAGACAAACGGGGCTTTTGGGCAGGACACGTCGCTATAAAGGAATTGATGGTGGTCGAGACTAATGATGGAATGAATGGCAGCCAAGGGAGAGGGAACCCGCCAGAGTTGACGTCCGTGGCGGAGATGGAGCAATGAAATGAGCTCGTGGAATGGTGCTAGGTGGATTATTATTATCGCTACGTCGCTGGTCCGTAAGAGATGACAAGGGCTTGGGGGGGGGGGGGCTTCATCCAGCAGTCGAAATTGATCATGACCTGATAATGTGTGCATGTGTGGGTTTGCAGAATCAATTATAGTTTTATATTGAGTTTATGTCCTTTAAAGTGCAAAATTTGGCATTGCATGTCTTGCCATATGACAACTTAAGTTAATGGCGAACAAAGTTGTATTCATTGTTTTCTACCACCAAAGAATGGTCATGATGATCATGACCGCAATTTTAAATGGTATTCCTTCCAATATTGAGATGTTACCCCTGCCAACAATAAACAATCCAGTACTGTACACCACACTGCAATCCTTATGCAAGACATTCACCTTTTTTGTCAGCTATTCCGTATAAGGGAGAGTTTATACGTATGCATACTGTTTGCACACATTGCATGTACAATATACTCCACACACAAAGTGAGGTGGGCATATGTTCGGTATTATTTAATTGCATTTCTCGCAACAAAGCAAATCGGTGAGGTGCCAATGTGTACAGCTCTTTGTCAGTTATGTTAGATGAAGGTCTGCTCACAATGCTGAGGAGGGGGAATAAACAATCGGTCCTTATGTCGGATGTAAGGCACGGTCAGGAATGAAACCGTGCCAGGTTTGAAGCGTGGTCCTGTGTCACCCCTCCCCGGGAGATAGCAAGTCCCACACGAATATTGCTGGCATGTGCCAATGTAAGTAAAACACTAATTTCAGTCATGGCCAGTCAATGATGTATGTGACAACAGTTTTACTGTACTATTTTGTTGATTTCTCATGGGAAATAACAATATTGCCTGCATGAAGGTATGGTGCCACTGTAATTGCTTGCTCACGCCATTACTGGCGGAAGGGCCGCTAACCTAAGGGTGCTTTAGTGGAGGCTCTGGAGAGCTCCCTGGTAGAGGGCATTTTTGGCCTACTCTGCCATGCTGGCCAGACGTCTTGGAAGACATGCGAGTACCCACACTTTACCGTCCCAGCACAGTGGTGTACCCATTCACATTCTGCTGGTGGCGGGAGTTGATTTAAGAAACTCGCTCATTGTTTCAACCGCCCATAACAGGAGATCTAATCAAACTGGCGACCTCTGGATTGCAATTGCAGTGTGCTTACCATCGCACCGTGACCACATAACAAGATGTCCTGCAATAACCTACTATCTAAAACATCTCGCGTGTGTGTACGTGTGTGTCTCGTAGGGCTGTGTAGGAGTGCTCTGGGATGGTGGGGAGCACTGGCCTCAGACAGGGACGTCGTTGTGCCCATGGGATGGCCTCCCCCTCAGCCTTGCTGTTGACCCTGCTGTGCCTCAGCCCAGCTGCCATAAGTGAGGACCCAACGCCCCGCATTGTGGTGCGCTACGATGGTGAGTGCTTTGTGTCTACCCGTGTATACATTTACATTTGAATGTGTGCGCAATCTGCTCCCCCCACCCACCCCCCATTCTTTGTTTTTTTGTTTTACCCTTCATTTACTTTAGAACCGCCTTAATGAAAGTTATCCATTTTCCGGTGTTATTTTAATGGAGATGTATAATTAAATAATAATACTGATACTGTAATAATCATTTAGACACATTCGTTATAACACTGCTAATTAAGACCTCTCCATGACATGCATAATTATTGGGATTGTTTAACCGTACTTCACCGTCATGGTTAGAGTAGGTTGGTTAAGGGGGTGCCCTGGACTGGTTTAGATATCTCTCCCCAATGTTTATTAATTATGATTCTCTCACTATCCATGGCCAATAATCAAACTCGGGTCATCGGGCTTGTAATCACAGTGCGCCAACCACTGCAGCACCACCCCACACCTAGATGCATTAATTCGTGTTGAAATATTCGTAATTTAGGAACTAATTGTGCAGCAGTTGTATATATGTTTATGTAATTCGTACGGGAGAGAATACTGGAGTGTACTATGACTTTGCGCTGATAGTTGGCAGTATTCCTCCACAAGCTGTTATTCTCTTTCATGGTCATAAGTCATTATCTTCGTAGTCTCATCATTAATGCTCCTAGATACATTACAGTGTGCTGCTGTGGGCTGGGGTTGTGTGTTTTTATACCAGGTTACTACGTTTAGAGTTGGGCGTTTCTAAAAAACACAAGGAGATCCGGCAACGGTGCCCATTGTAAACTTAAAAACACAGCAGGCACTTATGATGGCAGTGTCTTTTCTTCAAACAGTATGCGGCCCGTAATCTATCCTTTGCGCCACTCAGAAATTGAAGGATGTGGTTACAGCGTGTTCCACATTGCGCGGATTGTCCGTTCATACACTTGGACGACGTCCTGCCTAACGCTGTCTCACCATAGAAGTTCTGCTTTAATGTGCCACAAGTTTTGCATGCAGAAATGACACCGATATCGCATATGTTTACATAGATTGGTAGGCTTACATGTAAGTGGATAGGCTTAAAGTTAAGTACCACAACATTACACTTTATGTACTTGTTCGAGCTATGTTTGCGACCATGGCAAATTAATGCTTCAGTTTTTAACTTCACGCCTTGATAATGTTTCATACACCTGAGTCTCGGCATCCACAGTGCTGGAACTCTGGTCTGTCCACATTTGGTAATCTGCATAAGAGACCAAATCAGTTAATGCTTACCATAGCACCTCTATCTCCCAGCGGGATTTGTCGACTTTCTTTCTCCACTACGTCACCGTGTACATGTATGTGTGGGCCATGTGGATTATTTTGCCATTCTGCACCGCGTTGGTCAGTGAAGGTTGGTTAAGATGGGGGGAATAGATGTGGGAGCATGTAAGTACTCTACAACAATGGATGCTGTTGCACTGCCCACTCCTGACCACCACGCAGCACAGCAGTGGTCCATGACAAACCTATTTGTGCAAGGTGGTCACCCATCCAGGCACTATTCAGGCTATTATATAGCATCATTCATGCGAACTGCTTCTCACGATATTGCACAATTCACAGTACATGGTGGTGCATGTACTGTATGTTAAAACGTGTTGAGCAAATCGATAAGCGTCTATACATGTTGAGGGGAAACCGGAGCACCTGTAAAAAAATCAACGCGTGCGAGTGGGCAACGCTCTATCCAACATTGATAGACCCAGGTGGAGACTAGTCCACATTTGCTGTACTCCATTCTCCTGAACAAGCCATGGTATAGGGCAGCTTGACGTCGACAGAAAGGGAGTGTCATCAACCATTTGTGTGATACACCAACTCTCGCCTCCATAGTGCTGGATTAAAGGCATCCACCACTGCTAGACCGGTGGTGGTGAGCGATTGGGATGCATTCTGGGATGATCGGTCAAGGGCCACAACCACAATCAGGTTTAATCGCATTAGAGCTGGACTTGGCTTAAAGCTAGTCATGTGACTGATTTGGACTGCATTTTATCAGTTGATGGAACGTGGAGTTAACTTGACAATAATGGTTACGGTGTACAGTAGGGTAATTACATTTGGACATTGAAATATGCTTGTATATACAGTATAAACAACACTTAAGATCCTGCACACGTGTATACTGTTAATGAAAAATGGGTGTTTCGCTTATAAAGTGTGTACAAATTGTAGTAAGAAGGCCAAATGAGGGCGTCTGTTGGGCCAAATCATGCTGAAATTAGGAATGCATATTTGTGCTTTGGTTACAGAGCCTTTGTTTAAAAAATAATACATTCATGTGAATAGTGCCTGCTAATTAGACCAAGGGGATGCAAGCGGTGAGCTCGGTGCTTAGCACACTGCGCAATGAACCAAGCTTACAGGGTTAGATTCCCGGCCACAAGCAAGCATCAATTGAAAGTGAAATTTTGAAAACGGACCTGGGTGCCCTCCTGTCTTCACAAACCCACACAGTCCAGCGGGGTGAAGTATAGTTAAGTAACCCCCACGACCGACAGATACATCGTGGAGAGGTCTTCATCCATCAGTTTATTAACAAAGGATTGTAAATTATTATTAGACTAATATGCGCAGCTATACAAAGCCTGTGGTGGAAAGTACAGAACGTATCTGTTTAAGCAAATAAATTATATTTGCTGTCGTACAGTATATGCCAGGGGGAGGTTTGAGGTGCCTGTTTGGCCTTGGGTGATGTAATGTGTATCGTGTATACAGTGCTGTATTTAATGAAGTCATCAACGTACAAGCCATGGCCACACGTTCTCAGATGGCTTGCTGACGTTCCACCGTTATAGGATAGCATCCAAGGCTACTTTTGCATGTTCGTTTAAAGTCGCGCTTTACTTGGCTCTGAGTATTGTGGTTAGATTTTGGGCATTGAGAAATTCAATTTGCTTCCTAAACAATGATGAAATTAGAGGCTTGGCTTATGTGCCATCAGACAGTACTGATTGGTCTTTCCCGGTCTCATTTGAATGTCAATAGCAAGTGGTGATTGGGCTCCAGTCCTGACAGTTTGATTCGAGCTTTCATTAACATGTTAATACTGTAGGCACAGCTGGCTGGAGAGCCGATTGTGTCAATGTTTGAATTGCTCTCACTCGACGGCGAGATCCTCCGGATGTATTCCAGGGCAAAGATTTTCCCATGGGGTTCTCAAGTGTTTACATGCTCCGGTGTACACATGTATTTGTGATATTAAAAACGATGGGTATAACTTTTTGATTATTTTTTAAAACAACAGAAGCTGTGATACTGCTTTGGCAGCAGTGCCACACATAACAACAAAAAGCTCAACACCATCAATAAGAGGGGGAAATTATTATATTGTACTGTACCAGGTGACGGTTCAGGCAATGACCCTTCATTGCAGAAGTGGTCATTATGCTGTTAAGGGCCATTGGACGAAAATTTCGCCTGTTATGGCATTATTTGTTTATTGCTTTAGTGATGAGTTATTGACCGATGTGTTTTAAAAAATGTCTAAAGGTAAGCGTCACGTTTTGCTATTGGCTGCTCCAAAAAAAGATTGCATCCTTTGCGAGGTATTTGTCAATTGACTTCGTGGTATTGTTTCTAATTGCATTGAAAAGGGAAAACATTGCAAGTGATCTGTGGCTTTGTTTTATTTCATGTTCTTTGGCAGCTATGTCGAGTGCTATATTTTACAGTTAAAGTTAATGCAGTAATTTTGCATTGGAGAAGTGCGCAGAGGCAATTTAAAGTATAACTCATAATAGAGGACACCCAGATGGAAACACAAGTAAAGCACACCCATTGGATTAAAATAATTCGTTCAAATTACCACATTTTAACCGGCCTGCATACAGTATGTATTTAAACAAAAAACATATATAAGTCGAGTGTGGGAACAAAGTTCCCTGCATAACAAGGCATACGTCTTTGTGTACAATATAGAATCAATTACACATGTTTCATTTTCACAAAGGCAACAGCACTAATAGTGGATGCACATGCACGTAATTGTTTTTCCACATGGTACCACTCTGTGATAGCATTTGCATGTCGGAATGCTCGTAGAGGGGACTGCGTGATGTAATGTGCATCGTCAACGTATGTGCCAAATGTGAGCACTGCAGTTGTAGTCTCTCTGCAAACTGCCAAGACCGGATGATGTCACTTCACCGAGGTCAGCCGTTTAAAACCATCTGTATGCATACGTTTCATTTTCATCTGTTTGTAGTTGAGGTTGTAAGGAAAATTAAATAAAATTGCGGGGTGAAATGGTGGTGCGAGTGATGAGCGGAGTGTGCTACAAAAACTGCCGACTCGAGTTCGATTGCCAGGCACGGCTAACATCAATGGTGAGTTATAATGTAAAATGGGCTGTAGATACATTATACATTTAAATAGCATATTTTATCATAACAAATATTTCAACTTTATAAAGGTACGTAGAAGTTAGATGTGAATTTTAGGCTTTTAGAGAACAGTATATCTGTTGATTTAAAGCTTTCGTGACTGCAGGGATTCATATTCTTGGTTCTTTCGGTAAAGTCACGTAGAAGGGAAATAATACAATATGAAAAATATAAAACAATACAATTTTATTCTTTTTAAAAATATTAAACAATACAATTTTATTGTTTAATATTTTTTTTATTTTATAATTTCCCTTCTACATGACTTTACCGAAAGAACCAAGAATATAACAGTATATCTCTTCACTTTAAATGTGTGCTATTATTTGCAGATGAAGGCCTCTCCACCTGTTGTATGTTAGGGTGGTTTGTTCGACCATACTTTACACTGGTCAGTGCAGGTTAATACTGGAGGGGGATGGGGGAGCCCAGGACAGGTTAATCTATCACTTTGCACTAATATAACTGATCCAGGCAATTCGAGTTGGATTCCTGGCCAAAGTACTGTAGTGCAGGACGCTAATCACTGTACAACCACTGTCCCACTCATAAGTTATGTTCGTTAAAACTTCAACCTTTGTAAGATTAGGAAAATTTGTTCAATATGTAATGGAATCATGTATAGAGAATGAAAATGCTGCACTGTTGTAATTCGAAGAAACCTTGAAAATTAAGCTGTGTTTTAAGTTAATTTGAGCGAACCTGATCACCCCCACTGAAGCTTTACCCACACAGTGATTGTGTTGAGTGATTTATCCTCACTGGCATGTTTATGTCTTGACTCCTTGACAAAGGATATTGATGTGTGCCATGGGGAGAAGCAATACACTCCAGGAGCTCAGCAGGAAGCAGTGAGGTTCATAGACTTTCAGAAATATACCCAACTTTTCACATCCGTTCACAGCATCTTGCCCGGTATTTTAAACCCAGATGTAAAATCATTGAAAAAGGCCTGGGAACAAGGTTTAATGGTGGCGCATATTGGTTATGAAACCGTGCAAGCTTTTGAAGTTCAGAAGTCAACGTCTGTTGACCAATAAACACACTTGGGTACACATTGAACAGCTACCCTTCTGGTAGCTTTGCAAGTTGATTTTCGTCTTCCGTTGATCATGTTCTGCAAATTACTGCCGTAAATATGGTTTTTCGAGCATTGTTATTCGAATTATTACCATAAAAGTCCTTCTGGTGAGTGCATCCATTGCGTATAGTAAATGCCACTCGAATGTATAATGTTAAAGGCACAGTTTAGATTTTTTTTCTATCTACTGTTCCTGCAATGTAAACGGGTTGACAGTTATGTACTTGAAGTTGGTGTGATCATAGATCAAGTGAGGGATGCTGCCATGGTGTAATGGTTTGCACACTAGTCTGGTAATCCAGAGGTCACTGGTTCGGCCTCCCAGTGCGGCAGTTGAAACAGTGGGGCAGGTTTATAAAGTACCCCCGCCTATCACCCAGCAGTACAAATGGGTACACCACATACTCTTTGGATTTTTCAGTAAAGTCACGTAGGTAAAAAAATAAAATAAATGAAAACAACTAAATTAAATCACTACGTTTCGGGCGCAACACAAGCATCCTTCTTCAGGTGGGGACAACGTAGCGAAAGCACATCCGCCTAAGTTTAGTTAAGTTTTTTTCATTTATTTTATTTTTTACCTACGTGACTTTACCGAAAAAACCAAAGAGTATGAATCCTTGCAGTCACGGAAGCTTCAAATCTGGGTACGCCACAATTAGTGGATCCACAGGTCGCGTGTAGTGGGGTAAAGTGTAGATACTGCCAATGATTTCAAGACGTCTGACCAGTGTGGAAGAGTAAGCCAAAACATCCTCGAGAGGGGCTCGCTTGGGCTCCGTTTAGAGGAGGCCTTTCCGGCAGTGGTGGCATGAGCAATTGCAGGGCTGCACCTTTTACTGGGGAACATCACTTTTAACTTGAAAGTGGTAATCCTTTCATTGCTATAACATAAGATTTGAAAAGTTGTATGTTGGAAATTGGAGTGTCAGTCGTGTCATTGGAATGTTGACGTACTATAAACTCCATTAGTAATCCTAAACTAAAAAATGTAAATTGTTCAATCGTATTAAAACATTTTATCTGCCACAGTTTTGTTATAAATATCACCACGTTATACAATACAGTGATTTATACCATAAATAAAAAAAATGTAACGACTCCACTACCTAATATACTTGCCTAACTGCCATTCAAGTTAAAAGATTTGTTTACTTTTAAGAAGCAGCCCACATAAAAGTTAATTGCATTTCACAGGGTTTGTTTTTTTAATGACCAAACTTGATGACTTAGACGAGGCTTTTAAACTAAACCACATCCTCCCTTCTAGTCTCTATGCAGGCATATCAAGGAGGGGGTGGTGCCTTATTGTGAATGATGCACACTGCAGTGCTGCACAGTTAAATCCTCATTACAAAAGACTGAGCTAGAAATGCATTCAGAATTACGTTTCCTTATTCCACAGCATGGGATTGGTGCCATGGTTTAATGGTCAGCACACAGGACCGGCAATTTAGAAGTTGCTGGTTCGGTTAGATCTCCCAGAATGGCAGGTGAAACAATGGTACAAGTTTCTTAAATGTTCTCGTCTCTATCCACCCAGCAGTATGAATTTGTACGCCAAAGTTAGTAGATCGGCAAGTTGTGTGTGGTTGGTTAAATTGTTGATGAAGGGGTTCTCTTAAGCTGCCTCTAGCGGAGCCCTCACATGAACAGTGGCATGGGAAATCAATTGCAGAGCTGTGCCATTTCTACTGCAGCACCCTTGGTATTTCACAAGCAGAATCTTTATTCATCCTGGAGAAATCCGATGAGCTAGGAAGATCTTTTTTTACAGACGACGTCCAGTAGGGGCGATTAACTGTCCACCAATGAAGAGTAGTATGAAACCAAGCCAGGTGGCTCAACTTGTGTAAATGCCAAACACTGCAATTCCTTTTGACTACAACACTGGAATTGTAGTAATAATTACTAGGCCGTTATTCATTAAAATAAAATCATCTAGCTTTTTATTAACTTCAAAAAGATATGGAGAAAAATGCCCTTCCAACCCCACATTTATAGCGACAAGTAGCTGGCATGCTTAACAGGATGGTGCCTCGCCTGCAAGGTGAGTAATTTCCTCCCAGCATGGTTTGTGTATGTATGTAAGGTGACTTACATAATGCAGCTATACCAATTTAGTTGGATGCTGGTTTCAGATTACAAGAGTTGAGTGAGGTTTAATTCATGCTCCTGGCACGGGATTTTTCAGCGTCCCCAAAAGATGTTTTCCAGCTGCCACGCATTGCTTCCACCCTGCCCCATCCCCCACACACACACACCTTTGCACCCTCTGCCATTGCGGTCTTTGTTCCTACGCCTGTCTACTCAAAGTAACTCCACCTACTACAGAGCCAATTCAAGTGAGATAAACGTGTCGCTGGTCATGCTATATAGTATATTATGGTAGGTTACCAATTTTTTGGAAGGGGGGAGTTCTGGCTTCGTGATTATTGCACTGCCTTCGCCAAACTGCACTAACCAGAATGGTGAAGTATGGTTAAATAAAAACCCTCAGGGCTGACGGGGCATGTGGAGTTCTTCATCCAGAAGTAGATTCGCAGAGGGCTGTAAATATTTGTTTTATTAAACTTTAAAGAGAATATGTTTCACAATGAATCCTGAAGTGACCTTAAAGTTCCTAATCATCATTCCTTTATAAAGAATCTTTACAGTTCCCCCCCCCCCCCTTGTCACTTTTAAAACATGGAATGTGCCCTGCGGTGATTCACATTGACACTGTACTTTCTAGAAGTGGTGGAAGGAGTTCGATAAGAGCAAAGATCAATTTCTTGCTTAAGTTTTATAAGATCTGATATTCGATTCCCACGGCAGTATATTAAAAGCAGAATTTCCACTGTTGAGCTCCGCCTCGGCAAGGTAAGGTAATTTACCATTTTTACTGGGTAAAAGGGTAAAGGTGTCGACATGCCAAGGGGTAAGGTAAAGGGTAGGATAAAGGAAGAGCGGAAGAATTACCCGGTAGGGTAAAGATAGCGCAAAGTTTTACTCGGTAAATACCTTGTTTACCGCTCGCTAAAAGCTCCGTGGCGCAGTCCGTGGCCTCAATTTCAAATTGGAATCATCGAGAGTATTCTATACAGTACTAGCTTTACTACCTGGCTTCGCCCAAGACTTCGATTATTGTCTTGGATTAATACACGGCCTACGCGGAGGATGGGGGGTGCGTGACGTCGCAGGCACACTGCGTGACGCTGCCGCATGCGGGTGACATCACAGATGTGACGTCAACGCTCACTTGCCGTGCAAAATATATCCATTATTGCGCGACCCCCCCCCCCCCCCCAAAATGCAAAAGTCTATTTTTATATATTTTGCTTTGTGTACAGTCTGGAAGCTGCCCACATGCCAAATTTCAAGTTAGTTGCATGTTGGGAAGTATGCTAAACATTTCGAACAGGCACACATATTCACAGATTTCCCTTTTATATATATATATACATATATAGATGAATAAAGCGCTGTACCTAGCATTTACCTGTTATAAACCTTGTTCATGTGTAGTACCCCAGCAATTACCCTGTAATCGGGTAATTTGTATGGGGTAAGGGTAAAAGGTAGGGTAAAGGTAGGCTCGTTGTTTTTACCTTTTACCTTACCTTGCCGAGGCCTATGTTGAGCAATGTTTACAATTACAGTAACATGGCATTTAAGAACGTTTTAAATCCACTACCAAAACATTCCACATATGGGAGAATTCTTCTCACGTGGGAGACCAATATTGTGGATCCTATTATCCACAATTTTTACTCCACTTATCCGCATGAAAACATACCAATATCAAGAAATAACAGGATACATTTGCTGCACGACTCTCCTTAACCACGAAAAATGCAAACAAAACTCGATTGGGGGAAAACACGGAAAATAAGAAAGAATAGTTTTAACACCTGATGATGATTGCTTGTGTTGCAATCGAAACGTCGTGAGAATTTTATTGTTTTATTTTTATTATTTTATTATTTCCCTTCTACGTGACTTTACCGAAAGAACCAAGAATAAGAATAGCAGCACAGATAATAGGAGTTCCAATGGAAAAGAGAAGTCAAGAGTAATAGGCTCCATTGATAAAGGGCGGTCTGTTTCTACCTTAATCCCGACTTGATTCCACTGTACAGGATTACAATATTTGCTACACAATATATTGTGTGCTTCTTAATGTGGTGTGTGTTAAGATACGTAACAGAACGTATTTTTTTGGATATACACGTGCTTCCTTATTCCGTAAAGGGCCATAAATGTTGAAACGAAAAGATACGTCAGATTTTTTTTTGTTCTTCCCTTAGGCCCTTTATGAGCGGTCTGTGCACATATATTTTCAGCACTGCACTATTTATCAATGATGTGCAAAGAGTCGTGTGTAATATATGCGACTGTATTGTTGACGTCCAATTAAAAACGTCAAGGCATGCCCCGTGTATATATATGTTGGTGATATGTTGCTTGAAGAGGGCTTCCATTTTCCGTGGCTCCGACTGGGACCGCTAAAAGGTCGAAAACCATGGTAACTGCTGGCAGATGCTGTGTATGTGCATGTTCCGAGCTGTGGCGTACATTTGGTATTTCTAAAGGTCAAATCATTTATACAGCTTAAAATTTAGTTTCATCGCAGGCAGAGACATGGGTGTTTGTCAGGATATGTCTAGAATGTGTAAACACTCTCCAACTCTCCTTTCACTGTACAGTAATAAAGTCTTATTTTTTTGTATGTTTTTTTGCATTCCTATAACTTAGTGTGTTATTCGTATACAGTCGTCCAAAGATTTAACAAAAGGTTAGTGATTCTTGTTCAAATGAGCATAGAGGTGGTATTCCTCTGCTTGCAGCCTTGAGCCAGTTATGTAAATTCCACATTGCAGTGATGGGGGCGACAACAGTTTGACTTCCCCCACAGTAGGTACTCATTTAATGGGCCCTCTGAGGGATGATGGGCTTAGTAAATTCCCAACCAAGATTTTAATTCGCATCTTTCCCATTGCGAGCCGCTTGCCCTACTGTCGCGCCACCCGGCCCCTATAGTCCACAATACAGCCGGACACCCAAGTGGCAGTTTTAATAACCACAGAAATGAATGCTTTGTGGACAGAACACCATAAAGGCCTGTTTGCCTTGTTTCCATGACCAGTGGGAACCACGCTGGCACGATGCTTGCACCGGCCCGATCCCAAGAGCCTGTGTTTCCATGACAGCCCACCCAGCAGGCAGCCGGATTCCCACTTAATCCCAGAACCGGGTCGCCATAGTCCATTCTCGCATTGAACGACAGACAAAGTTGTCGCATATCCTCCGCCATGACCAATTAAACACCCACACCCCAGTGGCAGCTTTTGTGAATGACGAGACTTGTCATTTTGTGTCGACGTTCCAATCTGCCCGTATCTCAGTCCCCTGTGAGTATGAATATCTGATGCTGTACTGTACAGCCAGGCAGAGCCCAGAACCAGTCGTGGTGTTATTAGGTCAGCGAAGTAACAAAATACGTGCACCGTGATATCTCTCGCTTGGTTTAGTTTCCGTGTTGTGTTCGTTTTAAAGTTCACAATAGATTGCAATGACTGTAGAGGTGTCCGCCCAGTGCTCAGGACATTGTGAAATTAACTCGGCCACCTGAGTTTAATTCCCGGGCACGGCTAACACCAACGCTCACCAGCATGGTGAAGTATGGTCAAACAAACCCCTATCACCAAAAGTCCCTCAGCAGTGGAATTTATAAAGGGGTGGACATTGTATTATATGCTAACTTAACTCGTGTCAATCTTTGTTTCAAACTTTCTTTCAAGATTACTTACCAACCCCCACCCCTTGGCTGTAGAGGTTAGCTCGAGGGAAGAGGCAGTGGGAGGAGATGGAGTGGAAGGTGTCGAGTAAGTGCATGTACTGTAATCACATGCAGGTATGTGAACTACCCTTATCATCCCCCGTCTTGGGATTCGATGAAATGTCACAATTCACAGTCTCAGTTACAGCTGTATAATATATGAAGAATATTTGTTTTTTTAATCAATAGTTTGTACAGTTATTTTTGCTATGTGAGATGAAAAAAAGTTTTACGTCGCATCAAGTATGGAGACACGTGGGCCTGGGCCCATCGGGAGGTTACTGAGTCAGTAACTCGACCATTCCTGGGCAGCACTGCATGGCTCCCAGTGGTTGTGAAAACGTGGCACAACCATCGAATACTATACAGCCAGTCCACTGGAACAGGTGACAGACTAAAGCATACAATCTCCATACCAACCATATCTAAGAGTTTGCAAATACAGTACAATCCACTGCTGAATGAGGGCCTCCCAAACACCATGCGGGTCGTGTGGGTACTTTTACAAACTGGTCTGTGTGGGTTGGTGAAGGCGGGGAGGATGAAACGTGAGTGTCGAATTTTGCTACAGTGTGCCCTCTGCTGCCCACAACATAGCCCTATGACAAACTGTGTGCGAAGTGGTTACCCATCCAAGCAACTCTCCAGGCTCTCCATTCTGCTTATCTTTCTGAGAATTGACAGGATATGGCGCATTTAGGCTCGAATGCAATACTGATCGGTACTCTACTACAACGTATTATTTGAAGTACATACCGGACTGATGTATATGGGTATTACAACACGAGTAAAAAGATAAATATAAAAAACAAATTGGTAAATAAGTTTTGTTTATGATTGTTTAAAGGATTAACACGCTCTGTTTACATGTATGGCTCTGCTTTGTTTGGGATAGGTGTGCTTTAATTAAGAGTGGCTTAGACCTTTTTTTTTCTTTAAGACAGATATGTTTATTTTTAATCATGTTTTTGTATAAGCACATTTTTATTGATGATAAATAGGCCTACAATTTCAACAATATTTTCAAGTTGGAGAGATATGTTTGAGAAAACATGCTTTAAACAAATACAAAATCTGGTAGATGTGTGTTTTTCAGATTTGCCATTGCTTGTCAAACTGGTTTTTAGAATGCTTCAGTGGATTTACCTCCAGTAGGGAGATGTGTGGGTGTGTTTTTTTTGGGGGGGGCGGAAAAGAAAGTTGTGTTTAATATTTTGCTAAGCCATGCAACCCTCTGGAAGGGCATAGCTGAATCACTGTAAAACCACAGAACGTGAGTAGAATGCACTTTTTTAAGTTGTTTTGGAAGAGACTGTACCTATACCACACCTATGTTGCACGCCATCTCTGAGTAATAAAGACCTGTCACTTGTCTTGTTTCATTGTCTCGCAGCACAGATGGACATTGCTTTAAAAAAGCCACAGGGGGTCTAATAACCATAATGAATGGTTGTTTCTGTGCTGCTCTTTTTTATACGAGACTGCTGGATTTTTTTTAAACACCAAGTGTGAGGGCAATGAAGCACATTGCCCATCTGTTAACTTATACACAGTTCATTTTTCTTAGTTTCTTGTTTTTAAAACAATAGACAATACAGTACACAGAGATTGCTGCCTTTGTGCAATGGTTATTACCCTGGATCCAGAGAAAGCCAGTTAGATTATATCTCCTAACTTGGCAGTTGAAACAATGAGCAAGTTTCTTAAATCTCTCCCCCCCACCCCACCTCTGTTCACCCAGCAGTATCTAAAGGAACACCACATTCAATCTATATGCAGGTCATATATGGCGGGGTAAAGTTTGGGTAACTCCAAGATGCCTGGCCAGTGTGGAAGAGTAGGCCAAAATAGAATCTTAGAGGGGCTCTTTAAAGCCCCATCTAGTGAAGGCTCTTCTGCCAGCAGTGGTGTGAGCAAGCAATTGCAGGGCTCTACTTCTATCGTATTTTTAAAAAAGACAATACATCACGCAACAATGCATTGACATAGTCCCCATATTTAACAGCTGGCACGTGTGTACACACAAATTACAATGTGCATTGTTTGTGGAGGGAGAGCCAGGGCGTGTGCCTTCCGTGCTCTTGAGCAGAGACGTGGAATGAGTGGTCAAAATGGCCTGATTAGCTGGGTTGGCCAAGAAGCGTGCAGCACCATTGAACTGCTCTATAGGGGTAAGCCTGAGCCAAACAATGTGCCATTGACTATGAATGTTTTTCCTGCTGAGCTGCAACTGTGCAAGCTTTGTTTGACACACTGAGCCACGAGCAGTAAGCGGAAAGTTGTTTTGTTGCTCACATTTTTGGATCGTGGTTTAATTGCAGGGATTTTATCAGAATACAGAAACTTTCAAATTGTAACAAGAGCACGGTAGTGGCTCATTCATACATTTTAAAAAGGACCTTTAAAGAAGCATGCATCTTAAAGGAGTAATTGTTTTGTGTACAGTAGAGCTGTTAGTCTCACGATTCATAGCCTAAAATTTGCAGCTACATTCTTAGAATCTAATATGATTCTTAACGGGTCTTGGCCAGCCAAATAAAATCCTCATTGAAATGTATGGTCGATCCGATGTCTAGTGCATAGGACTGGCTTAATTTCACCCTGATTCCAGAGTGGCATTCAGGCAAGACAAAAAATATATAGACTTAGCTGCTCAGTGCATACCAGTTGTGCATTGGCAGAGCAAAGGACTATGCCCAGGCTGGCCTCCACTAGGTCGTCCAGGCCCCACAGGCTCCCCATCTGGGGTAGAATCTGGCCAAGTCTGTGCAATCGGCGTCAGCTGTGCATTTTAGTGGCAATTCTTTCTGCCAGGAATACTCTTATATCAGCGCACAACTTTATCTATCTATGATGAACGCTGCATTTTCCATCGTTTTCATGCAGGGGGCGCTGCAAACCTACGCGCCCCCTGCATGAACGACGGAGGTGCAGGGACAGACGTTCGATTACGTTGGAATCGATCTGCAGATGGTGGTCTTCTCGCACGGCCAGCTCTATGTTGCCTTATCTCGATCCTGCAATCCCAAACAGGTGAAAGTCCGCATCGAACCGAATCCCCAGCAAGGCCATCTACTTAACGACGAGAGAAAATTCACGGGAAATGTCCTTTTCAATCAAGTCTTCCAGATGGAAAATTACATAAGCTTTTAATGAAGAAATACAATTATCTAATTCAAAACAATACAATTCAAATATATTTCATTTTAAAACTTCAAAACGGAGCATCGGGTGCTTGCATGAATGCGTCTTTTGTGTGAGATTGTTTTGTGACTTTCCTGGCCGAAGGCCGTAAATGGTTGTGAGGGGTGCCATAGTCGCCACCGTACAACTCCTCGTCCTATCAAATTAATGGATATTTCAACATTCACCCATAAAATAATCTAAATTCCTGAAAATAATAATCCAGGTTGGAATCGTAGGCACATCCTTACAATGTCTTTCTCATTCCACAGCTGGCAAAATAGCCTCCACTAGAGGGAGCTTTAGAGAGTCTCTCTTGAGGGTATTTGACCTACACTTCCATGCTGTCCAGACATCTTGGAAGAGGTGGAAGTACCTACACTTTAAGCACATACAACCTGCTCATTGACTAACTGTGGTGTATCCATTTAATAAAATCTTGCTGGGTAGACATGCGCGGTGGGGGTCATTTAAGAAACTTTCCCATTGTTTTAACTGCCACGCCAGGGCGAGAACCGACGATCTCCTGGACTGCGAGTCCAGTGTGCTAACCATTAAACCTTGTAAACATAGCAATCAAATACAATTCTTGTAGGAATTGGCCAGCTGTAATGATGTCCTCCCCATGGTCGCGTGGCTTTTTCTCCAGGTCCTTCGTTTTTTCCCTCCACGTTTAGAAACATGCTATACATTTCCACGTGTTAAGCCACTTCATTGAGCCATCATTGGTGGCCAGGTTGTTTCTAAAAAAAGATATAGCTCATAAAAAACTATACTGTAGTAGTAAATAGTATAATACTGTAGCTTTGAACTGCAAGCCCACTGAAGAGAGCAGGTAAGTAAACACTGTGGTAGTTCCTGCGTCCAGCTTACTGTGGGCAGGCTGTGAACCTTCACATCGATGTGTCTGTACACATGCCAGGCGGTTTTTTTTCTGACTGTACAGTATTCACTACATATGTGCTTTGGAAAATATCCAGCTTTAATTGTGCGCAGACGACGGAGGTTTTCTCAGTTCTGTCTCCAAAATGAATGTCATAATACATTGCACGTATTCTGATCCGCCTTGAAGCTTTGCTTTGTTAGTACAGTTTCTGGTCTTGACTTGATCCGACATGTACAGTAAATAGTCTCTTGTGTAGGATAGGTGTGGGTGGAGTACTTGTGCAGTATATTAACTTGCTGCTGTAGCTCGGAGCGATATTCATGTTTACTGGTGGTGGCTTTTAGTGTGTACACCCCCCGCCCCGAGCACACTACAGTGCTGGATGTCACGCAAGCGAAGTTTCACAGTGAATACGAGCCAGCAGGGAATACTTTACAGTGTGTGTGTACTTTTTTGTTGTTCTATCTCATTCTTCCTGCCTACGATTCCTTTTTGTACACGTGGTGTTTTGGGAAGTCGCTTGACAAAGTACTCTGTGGGAAATGAGTAAAGAGTAATGGGGCAGATGTTGTGGAGATGTTGCCCATCTTGGGATTTGAGGGGGCCATGTCTGCTGTAAAAGCTGATGGTGCCTGGGGTCATCGCCACGCACAACGGCTCAAACTGAACACGTGCCACAGCTGGCCTGACCTTCAGCTTTCCCTTCTTCCTGTTATCATCAAGGAGGGCCACTTGTGTGTTCCATTCAAGGTGTCCTTGAACAAGTATGGGTTTTTTTTTGTTTCCCCCTCTCGAACTTGTTGGGTTAAATATCATACATCTCCAAAACTGTCCTTGGAACCGGTCCACAAATCACATCTCAGCACCATAAGTGATATTACCTTGGGGCTAATGTAGAATATTTGTGGGTTTTGGATGTGCCAGTCATGTAACGCTGTGTTTAATCTGATAGCTTTTTCTTGTTTTTACTGTAGGCTCAAAACCTTGCTTTTTTATGTACACTGTATATATATAAAACTTGGCATATATGCAGCGGTAAGAAAATAAGCAAAAAATTGTCTTGACCAAACCACAGCATATCATTTATTGGTACAGTATTTTACAATGCTGACTGACTGGTAACTTTTATTTAGTTCATTTTAAATAAAAGAATTTCAGTGAAAAGGCTGGGACTGACAAATAATCACCCCTCTGTATGAATTGCTGTTCCCGCAATTTCCTCAAAATAGTTTCATCAGCCTTGAATGAAATCATCAAGGGATAGTCTGTTACCGCAGTATTTCATGAAAAATTGCTTTTGAGGTTACTGTTACACTTTCAGCTGTGCTCTCTTCACTATTGGCCAACCCTCATTTTTTCAGAAAATATCCACATTATTACGCCGTAGGAGCATGGGTGATGGTGATGGCTTGGGAGGACTTAATCCAGCAGTAGATGAATCAGTACCTTGATGTGACGCACAGTATAGTCTTACCATTCCTAGGCTTAAATCTTGACTTAAAGCTTTCGTGACTGCAGGAATTCATATTCTTTGGATCGTTCGGTAAAGTCACGTAGATCGGTTAAAAGAAAATAACAAAAAACTACGACGTTTCGATCGCAACACAAGCGGTCGTCCTGATGACGGCCGCTTGTGTTGCGATCGAAACGTCGTAGTTTTTGGTTATTTTCTTTGAACTTATCTACGTGACTTTACCGAAAGACCCAAATAATATTAATTCCTAAGCTCATACAGTGCAGTACGGCCATAAGCATAGTTTATGAAATGTAATACTGTATGAAGTGCTTTTCAGGTACATTGTACCATAATATTACGAATGAGACACATTTGTTGTCGCATTTACAAATCAACTGAAGCACGAGCATAATAAGCATACGTAACAATGTATTGTTGTGAACGCGAGAGGTTGTATAAGCATGCTCGTGTTGTATTTCTCACGATGGATGTTCGTCGCTTTTTGGCTGTCGCGCACCCTATGTTTGTGCTCGAGAATTGTTTTGAACACCCAACAGCGGTGCATGTTTATTGTCACCTCGTTCAGTTCATTTATTAGGTATAGCCCTGTGAGCCATTCGGCTCTTGAATCGGGTGCAACCGCAACAAACAAAAACATGAGCAAGAAACATCTTAAAGTAACGCGCAACAGAAAAGTCCAGGAAAGTCTTCCAGAAAAAGCACCGTATATCATTGCTGTGTGAAAAAATCCCAGTTGTGGTGTTTGTTGTTGTTAAAGGTGCCGCACGAAAATGCGAACGATGCATCTCACGCACGTTTGAAACTTGTTAAGTTCACGTTTCTGTTCCAGCTGTGTACAACAGTTTGCTTAAATTCCACGGTAATCATGTGGTATCTATTCATAAAACCTCTTCGTTTTTTTTGTGCAAAAAATGTAGTTTTCCCAACTTTAAGAATATCAAAATGATTAATCTCAGTCGCAATAGGAAACCTGATGTTTACTGTGTATGCTATTTTATAGTAACTCGTTGGGCGTTGTTGTGGAGCATTGTGGGTAAAAGCATATGTAAACAGTCTACATCTGTCTAATGGATTTCCAGACATTATCAAGTTTGCTTGCTTAAACAAATTCTGCAGAATCATATCGGTCTCGAAAACCAATACCGTTAAGTTCGAGGTACCAAAAAAAGTATGTATATGTGAAAACAACAGAGCTGCGCTTATATTTAGTTAAATTAGGTTCTTGGGTCCTGTGGCGCTCAAACACACTGTTTGTTAGCCTCCTGATACGTGCCGTATTGCAGTACACGCCCGAGCTCAGGTGTGTGCTCAGAGCAGTTCATGTTTACCCAGTGTCTCTCAAAGGGACCTTTGCCTTTCCTCTAACGTTCAGCAGAGAGCTAAGGGGCGTGGTATAACAGTGAAAATACACAGAACGCTCACAAAGCAGTATGTCTACCTGTGGCTAAAGTGGGAAATGCATTGTGCTGCTGACTGAAGAACACAAAGGACTTCCAAAGTTATTAATGGTCACCGGTGAGACAATTCTAATGGGATGAGAAAATACACAATGAAGCTGAATATTCTCATTATAACTCAAATAACGACCAGGGAGAGCATTGGAAGGGTGTTTGCATTGGTTAGATGCCAGTACATATATATGAAATGTGCACACAATAAGATCCCCTGCAGTGTGTTTAGGAAAAGAGTAGACGCAGTGTGTTTCTATTCATCATGATGATCCATACTGGACATCTGTGAAAAAGAGCTTCATAGCTTCTCGGATTCCTCCAGTGTCAATAATGATGCTGATGATTGTGCCTTAAGTGCGATAGTTTATGCTGCTTGACTGCTGCCCCCTGTTTCCATTGCTGGCCAATACCTTTGCCTGACTCAGGATACGTGGCATACTCTGCCGTTGTCATTCTGCAAACATTGTCTCCAGGGCAAAGCTCGCTTTCTGTTTGAATGTATAACCATTGTTCTCCAAAGGCAGCTACTGTCTTGCTTTGTGCTAAAGAAAATAATTCCTGTACACAGCAGTGGCCGGTGGGTAAACAGGCTGAACCGTTTAGGGATGGCCCACTAAAATATTACGTGCAAATTATTGAGAAATCAACATTTTATTATACTATATAAAAGCCTCTACATGTTTTCCACCAATATCAAAACACCAACAATATTAAGTATATTAACAGTCTCCTTATACGTGATATCGCCTTGCTTCTCTGTTCCTCTGAGATATGGAACCACCGCTTTCACAAAATTCAGTTCAATGTAGAGAGGAAAGTAAAAGGGTCATTAGCAATCGGTGGGATTTGACCCTGGAACGTACGTTGGTGGAGCACAAGTTATGATACCCTTTTGCAAATTATAGCCGTTGGATTAATACTTATTAGTTTAAGATCCACAAATTAATTAATAACGTTTTTAAAACACTGTTTCAGAAATTGTTAATTTGATCTTTGCCTAACTTAGCCAGATTGCCCAGGATGGCATTTTGGTGATTAACCATCTGTGAAGGTGTTCAAAAGTCAGACATGCACATCCGGACTTGGCTTGGTGGTTGGAGTAAAGAGTGGATTACTCAAAATTAAGATTATAGGGTGGAAGGTTCAACGGTTCCATTCATTCTATATGATCTGTACTACAGAAGTACTCATCTTATCTGTGGTATTTGCAGATTCTGTAGTTCTTGAAAACCCATGTGTGGGTATATTTTTGCTATTACCTGCAATTATCCATGGATTTTCTCTGTGGATCGGTGGGGTAAATTCACGGATAATACTATCTACAATATTTGCTCCCCCCCCCCCCTCACAATTCTGTATAAAATGAGTTTTCCTATATTATTAACAGTGAAGTCCTCAAAATTCATAATTAAAACAACATTTTGAAAGAGCAAGACATGTCATACAGTTAGTGCTAGTTTCTTAACAGAATATATTTATTTGATATTTCTTGACTTAGATTTGAAGCTTTCGTGACTGCAAGGATTCATATTCTTAGGTTTTTTCGGTAAAGTCACGTAGGTAAAAAAATAAAAATAAAATTAATAAAAATAAAATAAAAATCACGACGTTTCGGAGGCAACACGAGCTTCCGTCTTCAGGTGGAACCGTCACAGCACGATTGCTGTTTCAAGCAATCGTGCTGTTTCAAGAAATCGTGCTGTGACGGTTCCACCTGAAGACGGAAGCTTGTGTTGCCTCCGAAAAGTCGTGATTTTTATTTGATTTTACTTTTATGAATAAAAATGTTTTACCTACGTGACTTTACCGAAAAAACCTAAGAATATTTCTTGACTTACCAGACATGTTTCTGTTTTCAGAATTTTAGCTTCCTTGTATAAATTAAATATAGTTATAATAACCTTGAAAAATAATAGATACGGTTTCACATCCTGCCATTATTTCTGTGAAAATGTTCCTGCAGAGATTCACCCATACTGTTTGAGAATGTAAATTTAAACACTGTATATGTCTTGAGATGAAATTGAGCTGAGGACTAAAGCATTTCGCAGAGCACAGTGAGGTCTCATGGAATGTTACATCTGCAAAAGTAGAAAATGGAAGATATATTGTTATGACATGGAAAACTATGAGTTATTTGACACCTGCCCGTGACAATGTGCAGTGACCCGTACCACGAGTGTCTTTAACATCCAAAACATAAAAACGCATTGGTGTTTGATGAGCCAATTCTTTGGTAATGTAATTGACATAAATTGTGTGGTAGCATTGTTAGTTGACAATGTTCCACCACGTGCGCCTTAACACGTTTTCACAACACGTAGGTATTTTCAGAGTAGATGAAAACGCACCTTATTTTTCAGAATTGCTTTTTGGGAACCATCATACCTCGAAATGTTATAGATTTACAGCGCAGTTTAAAGGTGAAATATGGCTCAAGGCGTCAGGGAATCATGTCGCATGTGTCTCACGCTATATACCCCTTGTCTCACCTGACAGATGTACGTGGCAAAGGTGTGTCGCGCTTTTCTGAGTCGAACACGCACAATCTGTCAACCCTGCTGCTACACAAGGGAGGCAAGGAGCTCTTCGTGGGTGCGCGAGATGCCATCTTCGCCCTCAATGCTGACGAGGTTGCCGTGCAACTGAAGCCCAAGGTTAGCAAAGAGTTGGTTGTGGCTGGGGTGCTCAGAGGTTCGAAGCAATGAGCTGATACCTCTGAGAATCCTGGGTTTGAATCCAACCAGGCGCCCTTCATAAAACCAGGTCTCAAGTGTCGTGATTTAATCAGCTCAGCCTGGTCACCAGTGACTGACTCTACACACACCAAAATACATGAAATCTGCAGTCCAACTCGAGCCCAGTGTGAGAAAAGTGAAAAGTTATGCAGATGGCTCAGAGGTCTGAACACTGCTTAAATTCTGGGTTTGAGATGCAGGCAACCATCTGTGATTAAACTGGGTTTGAAAGTGTAGTGACTTGATGGCATATTTTTTTCACTTTTTTTGGCTTATTCCACCTCTGAGACTTAAAAGCACTGTGTTAGAATTGTCCAAATATCCTAATGCACAACACTCCGGAAAATTACTTTTCAGACTCGGTGAGGCTTTGGTGAATAAAAGACATTCATAACAATGTTTCAATGTTCATAATATTAATTCTATCAGCAATCATGGCCAGAAACCAGCAACAACAATGGCTGGAAACCAAATAAAATATAAGGAGATTATACCAGTGTACCAGCATAGGGTCATGTGTGTGTTTTTACAATGTTTTTAATATAGTAACAGTTTTTTTTATCACATTTTATCTATGGTTCAAAATTTCAATATCAATAAAAACCAAAATGTCAAACTTTACAGCAAACTGAACTGTGTATGAAACCTTGCATTGCAATCGAGGTTGCTTAATTTCCTGGCTGCCACATTTTCTTCCAGATCAGCTGGCAGGCATCTAAGGAAAGCCGTTCAGAGTGTGAGCAAAAAGGCCGGAAGAACGAGGTTTGTGTCTTTTTGTACAGTACATTCTATAGCGTGGTATTTTGTATAACATTGTTGGGCAGTTCTGTAAATTAAACAAACTCACAGTGGAATGTATTTAATTTTCAATAGTAATAAGCATGTACAATTTTCAGATAATTATCTATAGTCTTAGAAAACATGGCTTATTTGTAGAAAAAGTCATTAGTTTGACACATACATTAAAATGAATGCACCATCACCCTCCCTATGTGGATGAAAGAGTCAGATTATCTGAATGTCTGACACGTGGAATACTTACCTGAATTAGTCATAATTGGTTTGACATACTACATCCAAGTAAAATGGATTTCATTATTATACAATTACCCACATCTCTATAGCGTCTTAGATGTACGTCTGCAATTGTGGAACTGCCCCTACGGCTATGGAACTGTGTACTGGATTATTATTGTAATAGTTTAATTTGGGGAAGAGGAAATATATATTTCAAATTTAATAATGCAATACGATAAAATGTGGAAGCAATATGTAAGATAAAAATAAAGATCCAATTATGAATCACCAGTGATGAATATATGGCTTTATTTGTCTCATGGAATTTATATTATTTACGCATTAGAACTTGTTACTGGTATAATGTTTGCTGTTATGATGTTTAATTGTGAGTTTTAATTTCTAGAACTTTAGAAACTCTTGTTACAATTATTACAAAAATTATGTTTATATTTGTTTTTTTTATTTTTTGAGATCTAGGACCTTTTGCTGTTACGATGTTTTAAAACCTTATATTTTGTTGCAAATTTGTATTTCGTGTAACAGAAGCTCTGTAATGTTATCATGTACTATATTTAGTTTTACCCAGGTCTCCCTTGAAAAAGAGGCTTATTTTCTCAATGGGCTCCTACCTGGTAGGAGGTAAAGTAATTGTATTATATTTCAAATAATAATAATAAGGCAGGTGCAATATTATATAACTAGATTGTTTTTAGTATGTGAAATCAATCTGCCTACCATGCCACATGATTACATTAAGTAACATCCCAGAGATAATGTTTTGTGACCTTTTGTTCTTCAGACACAATGTTCCAACTTTGTTAAGTTCCTTCAGTTTTTGAATGAAACGCACATTTATGCTTGTGGAACATATGCCTTCCAGCCCACGTGCACATACGTCGTGAGTACTTCACTCATCACAATTTTTCTTTGCACAGTTCAATGTGAAATTCACTCATGTATTATGCACTACACGTTTATGTACAATTTTGCTTAACTTACATATTACATTAAATGTATTATCATGGTGCTCAACAGAATTCAAATGAGTTTGTACGAATGAAAGATGGAAATAACGTGGATATCTTGGAGAATGGCAAGGGCAAGTGTCCATTCGACCCTGAGCAAGGCTACACGGCACTAATAGCTGGTAAGGAATTTCATTTTGTTACGTCAATTCACACGTACTCCAGAATGTCAAGATGTGAACTTAGCTGTTACGTTCATGGTGTAAGCTCCGAAGCAGAAACGTAGCAGTGCACTTTTCCTGTGCGGATTCTACCATGGTGTAATGGTAAGTACACTGGATTTGCAATCCAGAGGTTGTCACTTCAGTTCACTCTTCAGGCGCGGAAGTTAAAACAATTGGCAACTTTCTTACATATCGCCACCACCACCACCACCTTTGTCCACCCAGCAGTTTAAACAGTTATAGCACAGTTAGTCATACGGCAGGTCGAGTGGGCGATGGGCACTGTCCCGTGCTCACGTCAGCGGGAAATTACTTTGCTGCTGGAGAAGCTGTGCTTTGTAATTCCTGTTTTTTTTGCAGTAAAGTGGACAATGGATTACAGCATCTTTGTTCATTATTCATAATCGTGTGACTATATAGGCCGGTCTCATCTTGATTTGTCCTGTTATGACGCTTGTGGTTATGCCAAAAAGGGCACACTGGAGACATTTCATACTTTGTCCAACACTCCTGCTACAGAGAGACTGAGGTCATGTTTGCAAAGATCATCAAATATAAAAAAAAATATTTAGCTTGTTCGAGCTTTTCCAGTTACTGAAAAGAGACTGTTCTTGTGAATCATTCACGTTTATTTTCTAGCCTAAACATTAGGGTATGTTACGTGTATGCACTTATTAACAGTAAGTGGTGCCTGTCTTTCCCTAATTCTGTTCACTGCAAAATAACTACAGTGCAACATTTATAATGAGAAGTGTATTTCCCATTACAATATATATTTTAAATAACATATAATTTAGTATGGAGAAAAACAACATGTGCAATTGATATACGATATATTTATATATTACATGTGTTATAAACTTTAATTCTGCAAAAAAATTCTCAATGTGATGTTTCATGGCTCAAAAAAAGCAAAGTACAACCTTTCTGCACTTTGTAATTGAATTCTGAAAAGGTTCAGGTTAAGAAAATTTAAAAACGGAAACACCTGCTGATAACTTCCTCTGCGTAATTATAAGTATTTTGCTGCTTCAATTTGGGCCCTGTGAATCAGTGGAACAAAGAGCTTTGGTTGTTCTTCACTAAAGGGATGATTATTGCCCTTCTCTGCAACCAAAAAAAATCATAATTCCCTAACACTTTTTTATTTTTTGCCTTTTTTAATATGAAAAAACATTTACAGCTGGCAATACCTGGCAAGCTGCGAGCCACCGGGAAGTTTTTTTAGGCAATTTTTTAAGCATTCTGTGTGCAACTGAGTGGACGTTAAATACCTTGTTGCATTCATGGATATATCAATCAGTAGGTTTGCATATGGCAACACACAGTATTAAATGTGCACTTGTTTGAGTTCCATTAAGCAAAATTGCATTTCTCTTCACTTGTTTTAGTTGCATTATTCACAAATACATCTCACTGTGAACTTACATTTCTTCAAATGGTTTCCTGAATAGCCGCGGCTGGCCGAGCCATTAAGGGATCCGTAATAAGCAAAGTAATTTGCTCTTTTTACAACTGAGTGGCATATGTTTAATGTAGCACCAACTCATCTGTCACGTTATGTTGCTAGACATATATAAATGTTGTACTGAGTCGTCTCTGTATGCTGAGCTACCAGTATCATCTTTTTAGACAGTGTTTTGTATTTTTGTGGCCATCATGCTACCACACCCCTAGAAGCTTAGCTGATTAAAGCTTGCTAATTGTAAAAAAAAAGCAGAAGATTCAAGTATAGGCAGAGGCATTAAATGAAGTGAGGCACTGACCCATTTCTAAAACACACAAACGCTTTTCTGCTGTCATGCGAGATGCCATCACTCGAAAATAAATGCCCTACATTATGAGATTTACTAAATAACTTGTTATCCCAGTGTTACATTTTGAAGCATACGAATGTAAAGAACCACCACCTCTGTGTGTCGGCTTCTTGGTTAGAATTTGCCAAACTTGAAAAATTACCCGCAAACTACTCATTTTATATTACACACACGGCAATCATTGCCCTCTACTGGCAGACTGATGCCTGCTTTCAGGCTAGGTGCTGAGTCGTTGTGTGCCACACAGGGACAGCTGCCACTGGGGGTGCCCTTTCGCATGTTTTAAATGAGAAGTGATGCCTTCTGCTCTGTCAAATGCGAATCATTATAAAAGGCCAGTTGTGCATTCATGTGGATTTTTAAATTTGGGCTTGAAAAAAAAGTCTTCACTAAGATGAAATGCTGTTATAAATACATTCACCATCCTTTTGGGTTTCAAATAAAAAAATGCAATCATGTTATTTCTTATGGCTGAGTTTAAATTATTTTTGGAGAGATATTATAAACACTTTATTTAATTTGGTGAGCTATAGGACAGTGCATTTCTATGCATGTTACATGATGATAATTCGGTAGTATCTGGTTCTACGTGAAATTTAAGAGCAATAAAATTTGGAATTTTGAGAGAAATGAACACAGTATAAAGAGAAAAACACCCCCAAAACCATCCCCAAATGAGATTATATATGTGAGTACCTCTTGAGATTGGAATGGCGCATTAAGGGGTTGTGTGGTCTGGTCAGCAGCATGCATCACCTCCATTGCGCATTTAGAGTTAATGTGCAGTCCAGAACTTGCTCACGCCACTGCTGTCAGGAGGGCACACTCTTTGGCTTAATCCTACACACAGGCCAGACATCTTGGAAGAGATCGGAGTACCCACACTTTACCCCACCACACACGACCTGCCGGTCAACTCACTGGTGTATTCATTTATATTGCTAACTTTCACATCAAATCCAATTGGTTGTTTCTGGATTGCAAATCCATTGTGTTGACCATACACCATGGCAGCAACCCACTAAGTTGAGATCCAGTACAAATTTAAGCACGACTTTGCACTGATGCTATTCATAGCTAGGAATCAAACCTAGGCAACTGGGATCACAGTGTAGTCAGACAATCATTGTTCCACCACTCCCCTATGTAAATGTACAGCTCTGTCATTACACTGCAGGATGAAATAGTCAACTGTCCCATTTCTAGACACATGAAGAGCATACGCCTTTATTCCGAATTGTCACCTAATCGGCTGCCAAGTTAATATCCTGAGATGGCGCTGGTACATTTTCCGCAGCAGCTGCGAGAGGGCAACGTGCAGTATGAAAGTGTACCTTTTGGCAGGGCATCATATTTCACCGTTCTTAGAGCATCAGGGATACGTCTCTTGGCAGATCACTTTAATAGACGTTATTCATCCTTGGCTGGTGTGATGTGAGAATAACTGTACTCAAACTCAGCATGCGTTGTGATATATTGCATAAATCGACACAAAACTGTACGAGGATTTAATTTTCCTCCAACGGTGGACCAGATTCTGGCACTTTCACCGTGTGTCGTGCGTAACCATAGTCAAATCTAAAAGGTGTCCTGTTTGTACCCGGTAAGTCTTAGCAGCACCTTCACTTACCCAGCCGGCGCCACGACTGGTGGAACCAAAGCTGCTGGGGTCTGGGGCCCATGGTTTAGTTGGGTTCAATCATGCGTGCGATGTCCATATTGCATGTGTTAATATGCAACTGTATATGCGGATTTTTTCTCTCTCCAAGTGTGGCCCAGATTTTGGTTGAATAATAAGTCCTAAGTAATGGGTCTGGACAGTCATATCAGTTCTGATCTCGTGAAACTGCTCTGCTTTAGACACTGGGTACATTAGCAAGCCCCAGTAGATTATATCTTTTTTGCAAGTTTATAAAATAAACCCTCTGGTTTATATTCGGATCATGCAAAATGCCCACTTTTGTGATGGGGGAGAAAAATCTGGTTTTATCTGCAACACCTTTTCACCACTTTTATGATGACCCAACATTTGTGTGGTAGAAATGCAAAGTACTATGCTTTAACAAAAACGCTTCACGATAATTGCTTAACATAGAACTGTAAGTTCATTGCCATTTTGCATTGGTCATCAAAAACTGATCGCGAGTTGTGAGATCACCACGAGACCTTGTGCTGTGCCGAATGTGTGTACAGTATACCGTTACGGGACCCTATGTGCTATGCTTGGTTATTGTTTATAGGTGACATCATTTCTCCTTCAAAGCTAATGGTGTTTGTTGAATAATGCCTGCAGAGGGAAGGGTTGTGCTTATTAGTGTTACATGCGATAACTAGCCTGTGAAATTTTGAGTGCTTTGAAGTGAAAACCCCTATTATTGTCTCAAAAGTACATTGTGCTATACACAGCATGTAGGGTGGGAAAGCAAAGCAATAAAGAATGCAGAGACTATATGTTATGAGCCCTAACGAGAATACAGCAGTACATTTTATCATAGAAAATTGAGCAGAAGTAGATGAGTGGCAGTGCCATATGCACAGGTGTGGACTCGTAAACCTTGCAAATAATTGTCAAGCAACAGCAGACACTCCGACTGAAAATCATTGGTGTTCCGCACAGTAGATTTCGTGTTGTGTGCAGTTTTTGTACACGCTTTTTCGGTCGCAATTACAATGATGAAGCATGATGGGTTTGATGCTCAGCTTATTCTCTTGCTCACCCTCAAGGCTCATGGTCACCTCGGCGCTTGAAAATGATAATTACATTCTCATGTCCAAAGCCCTGCCTCATCTTATGTGCATGGGCAACGCTGATGGTGTGTTTATCACTTCATAGTGCGCATATTCTATTTTTATTAGTTGAGCGTCGTTGTGTTACTGTATTATTATTAATATGACGTGACATATCAAAGTGTGAATTTTTTGTTCATATTTTCTGAAGACTAAAACGTCTGCAACACTTAAAACAATTAAAATACAGTATAAAATACGGTAGTTAAGGGATATTTAAAATGATGCTATTTCGTTATTTAGTGAACTTGAGTTTTTTCTATGTGAAAGGGAAAAGTCAGGTTAAATTATATACATAAAAATCCCACGATTAATATTCATGCCTTCGTCATCATGTGTCATGGTTAATCCACTGCTGGATGAAGGCCTCTAAGCCCCGCCGTCACTTCTCACGATTCTGCTGTGTAATAATCCATGCATTGCTATTTTTATGTATGGAGATTGGAGAAAAACCTCGAGTAAGTTGTTTTTATAGGCGTCCATAATCATTCAAGATCACGGTGAAGGGTTTTTCATTCTGGGTTCTGTATCCCTTGCATTTCTAAAGGATGGACATGGCAATAACATTGTTCTGTTTTTGAGGTAAAGCTATAAAAGACTGTAGTTCGTGTCAGTGGCAGGATGCGTTGGTGTGCATATGCAGTTATTGTTCTTTCCCTTGTCGTCGATTCCAGTTCATTGCAGAAGTAATTGGTTTCACAGACTTAAGTATCATCATAATGTGTCTTTGCCCTAAAGGGCACAGTGCACAAGACCGACCTGAAATCTCATCAACCACACACAGCTGTGCTCAGTATTGGCGTTGTGGGTAATGATCCTAACACATTCCAGATAATTAATATCTGTGATATAATACCTGTTTGTTAGCATCGCGGTGGACTGCAGTTTTTCAAAGCAGTCTCAGCTGCAGCTAATGTGTGTTTGTGTTAATTTTCTAAGTGGGAAGAAGAGACTGCACACATTGCAAAGCGGGCTTGTCATCACACAATTGGGAGTCGCACAACAGTCATTTATATTTGGACCTGTGAAGTGCTATTTCGTACAGCCAAATTGAAATGGCTAATTACCCACTAATGTGATAAACTGACATCTGAAATATTCACAACTTTAGTGCTCTCTCTGTGAGACAGAAATATCCCATGGCTGCAGGCTACGAAAAGAATACTTCAAGGCTGCGGGTTTGTAAAAAGCATGGGGGTTCATGTCGGTATTTTAGGGCTGCTCCTTCACAAAGAAGCAATTTTATTTAGCTCTTGCATGTGGGAATCATCTGAACAAAGCGGGAATGCATGTGCCCTTGAATTATGGGATCTGGCTCGTGTCGACAGCACTGATGTTTGGAAAGTTAAGACAGGTATGAGCGCTATATGAGCAGATGCACATGTGAAGCCAGACACATGGAGCACAAAATGGTCCCATTTGCATTTGCAATACATTACTACTGTAATGGCCAACGACCAAATTACCCTGAATGCACCCGATATTGGAAGCTAAGCTGATTTAAGCCTGGCGAGTGATTGGATGGGCGACCACCATGCATATAAGACAGGTGCTGTCGGCTGTTATGGGGCTATGTTGTCAGCAGCGAGCAGTGCAGAAAACTTTATGCTCCAATGTCTATTACTCAACTAACTTAAACTGCAGCTGGGAATTGGATTCTGGTCGCCAGGGGCTCAGTGCAATGAGCTAGCCACTCCAACACTGCCCCATCGCCGTGCATAAAGATTGTTACATTTGAATAATGGTGTCACGGTAGTTTGCAGCCTGAGATGATAACCAGGTTCCACTAATAAATGTATGTGATTAACATTAACACTCCAATTTGAGACAAGGTGGCTTCAAGTGTGATTGAATGATATTCACTGTGCATATCACAATACACTCTCTACCGAGCAATTAGATGATTTTTCACAATTTGGGGTCATGGGTAGATTCAGGATACTATTCTTTGTCTCTTTTTCACAGTCTCGTTTACATTTTTTCTTATTTAATTTCTTCTGTTATTCGTTCCATTCGCCTAAATGTGACAGTATAATTTACATAAGGATGTTGCCACGGTGGGATGGTTAGCAAATGCTGGACTTTTTAAATCTGGAGACATTGTGGCTGTTAAAATAATGGGCAAGTGTATTAAATTCTTCCCTCTGTCCACGCGGCAGTATAAATGGTTATGACATAGTCGATCGGAAGGTTGCGCGTGTGGGTTAAACTTTGCATACTCCCACTTCTTTTGGTTATCGTGAAAATGCCCTCTCGAGAGGTTTTCTTGAGTTTCCTCTCATGGAGGCCCTTATGCCAGCAGCGGCTTGGCAGAGCTGCATGTTCACTTTCGTAAGTTTGCGTAATTTGTCAATTTTAACCTCATGGCTTACACACACGATTTGATGTGATTATTGTGAGCGTGAGAGTCGATTTTAATCAACCAAGCGATGCATTGTGTTTTACGTGCATATTCACCTGAAACAGAAATAAAACAGCCCGAGCAGTTTCCTATCTCTGTCTGCCAAAGCGATCGCACAGCTGTGTTATGATTTACACTCAGAACGTATTTCCATTTGGTCTAATGTAAATATCTGTCGCAAAAAAAAAACACCTTAAAGTTCACACTGAAATAACTCTTCGTGTGTTCCTGCTTTGGCTTGCCTGTTCATCCAAAACCACTTGTACTGTACGCGGGTTGAAGATTGCTATGTGGCACATGTTTAAACACTGCCTGGGTGTGTCTGTGGACTTGGGCGTGCGCGTACACGTGCACTGCGTGGGTCTAGATGGGAGTGAAATAACGCCAAGGCAGAGTGAGGCAAAGGTGATAGGCAATGAGCCAAAACTATAAAAACAAAAATCCACAGTACAGGCGGGGGGGGGGGGGTCTTGTTGTTTATCACATAATTAAAAAAATATTCATATGAAGGCTCTCCAATTCTCCGAGCAGCTGTATTTTGATGTGATCAGCCATGCGGTGACAATCACAGACGTTAGAGCCCTCTGCTCAATAATCTATCGCGCACCGATGAACAGAAGAAAATGTGTTAAAATGCTGCAACATCCACGGTACTTTGTGTTTGCTGTTTAAGGCAAACACAATAACATGCCGATCATGAATGAGTATTACATTTATAGCGGTTGAAAATTTCCCACCACACACAATCAGGTGTTCTGGTCTGCCGGCTGAGCACCTGAATTTGAAAGCACACACACGGATAATTCCATATGCAATGTGCTTCACTTGTGTTTTCATCAAGGGCTCTGTTCGAGCAGCCTCTAAAAGCGGTCATTGCATACAATGAGCTGCTGTTAAGGCAGCCTCCTGACTGCACTAGGTAAGCCTCTTAGTGCTAATCCAAACAGAGCTGCGTGCAATTGCGCTTATACTGTGCACAGCAAGGATAACCAGATTTTGGAACTGAGTTTGGCTTCTGAAAAACGGCCCCATGATGTGCTTGGGCTTATTTTTATAGCACTTTCTATACACATTTAAGCATTTATGAGATTTTTATATGTGGAATTTTTTGTGTTCAATAAATAAACTTTAATAAATATACTCTTCATGGCACTGATTTATAAACTGGCATTGTGTTACAGTGACAGTTTTAAATCGTATAACATTAATGATTAAGAACTATAGATAAAATCTCCACCTTTTTATACATGGCAAATGCTGGGAGTGCACTTTTGTATGCTCCTATAACCTCTGTAAAAGTGAGATTATTGCTTAATGATGAGACCAAATGTCTAACTTGTGTGTGCATGTGTATACCTATATAGCTAATAATTTCTCTTATTTTACAGATGGGGACTTTTATGCGGCAACCACAAATAACTTCTTGGGAACAGAAATGGTGATTTCTCGGAACCTGGGTTCTCGGCAAGCTCTTAAGTCAGATTATGTTTCCACCTGGCTCAATGGTAAGCATTTGCATGAAGTCCTTTTGTTACAAATCTACATGACCCCCCATGGTTGGTGACTACCAGATGCATTTTGTGGAAACCCTCAGGTAAAGATTTGCCCTCGAAAGAAGTAATTTTAAATCGCTTGCAATTTACTGCACATTGCCTGCAATAATTAAATTAAAAGCTTGTACTCTTGTTTTCCCTTGCATTGAGATGAATATCATTTTATTCAACGGTTAACGGTTTTGTGCTGCTGTTCCTTTATTTCCAACACCAGAACCCATTTTTGTGGGATCCTCATTCATCCAAGAGAGTGTGAACAGTACATTTGGTGACGATGACAAGATATACTTCTTTTTCACCGAGACGGCAAAGGAATATGAATTCTACAGCAAGCCCATCGTGTCTAGGATTGCTCGAGTCTGCAAGGTTCGGCCCTCAGCAAATGCCACATAAGCCGCTTTAAACCTGTTGGGTGTCAAAATGTCATTCTTAGTATGCACTGCAAATTAACTTGCACTGAATAATTTTGCTCCTTCAAAAACCTGATCCATAAACTGTTATGACATGTGGAATTATGATTGGTGATTGTAGATCAGTCCACAGTTTTGATGAGGCTATTTCACTTTCTTGTCTCTCGATAGCTGCCTTGCATAACAATTTTACAATCTTGGACCTGAATATATATTTCTACGAACTCATGCATTGTTGTAGAGCATTGTGGGTAACACCATATGGTACATAAGTAGAACTCCATTCTGTATCTCCACACACATACAAATATTTAGATATATTTTTTTATTTGTCGGCCTGTTGGCTGATGAGAACTAGAAAATCAAAAACCGGTCCAATGTGTGCTTGCTTAAAAATTGTTGTTTGACAACATTGGTCTGCAAAGCCATTATCCCACTTGGATTTTTAAAATGTAATTTCATATACATTTGGAGACACGGAAATGTGATTCTGCTTACATGTATACAATGACTGAAAATGCACCGAACACTGTTGTTTTTTGGGAAGGGGTGATTCATCGTTCTGTGAACTTTCAGGACGATGCTGGTGGGAAGCGAATTCTGCAGAAGCGCTGGACCACTTACCTGAAAGCGCAGATCGTCTGTGCCCAGCCGGAGATACAGTTCCACTTCAATGTCATCCGGGACATATTCGTTCTGCAGCCAGCAGACTCTTGGGAGGACACCGTGTTTTTTGGGGTGTTCACCTCACAGTGGTGAGTGTGTGAATGCTGTTACTGCCAGCCATTAACGTCACAATGATGGGCAAAGGCCTAACCCACCCCCCCCCCCCCATTTTCTTCCATTCATTCCTTTCCTTCGTCGCTGCTGTTCTTGACTGTCCTCCAATTTGAGTCGCCTCGCCCTCTCGTCCATATGCTGCAACTCTTATTTACGCACTTAATATTGTCAAAATACTTTTTAAACAATGACGTTAAGCTCAGAGTACATATGACCTTCATCCTTTTGTCCACTGGTTCTTTGGTTGGCACACCGACCCGCCCACCCCGGCTTTCTCAGATGCCCTCCGTAATGTTTAGCTGTGACTGTGCACACTTAGGGATGCGGCGGTGACGAAATGTTAAGTGCCTCGTCTGGTATAGAGGAGGTTGTGGCTTTTATCCCGACCCTGACGCCTGCTGTATATTTGGAGTTTGCATGTTCTCCCCGTGGTCGCATAGATTTTTCTCTGGGTCCTCCGGTTTTTCCCTCCACATTTAGAAACATGTGTTTAGAGTATTTGGCTGCAATACATTTCCATATGATACACCACTAAATTATGTTATCATTTGTGGCCAGGTCGCTTCTGAAAAAGAGATAGCTCAGTGGGCCTTACCTGGTAAAATAAAACATCGTTTCATTTTAAGGAACCAGGTTGTGTGACTGTGTGCTTTCCTGTGTTGTTGGCTGGGTCCTTTAGGAGCGAGTCTGCTGGATCAGCCGTTTGCAGCTACAGCATTAAAGATGCCCAGAAGGTCTTCATGGGCCCCTTCAAGGAGTTCAACGAGGCCACGCAGAAGTGGGGCACTCACACTGGGTCCCTGCCCTCCCCCCGCCCCGGAGAGGTACTGCAGAGGGGATGTTCACGTATATAATGCGGCGCAATGCAGCATCTCTGACCAGTAGATCTACCCCGACCAATTAACTGCCAACAGCCAGTGCAGGATTTGTGCGAGGAGTTATTGAAGTCTTCTGCAGACGTTCACAAATCAGAGCTTGTCACATGCAGTAATGTGTTCTTAATCTCACGTACATTCACTGACTGCTAAAGTATGGTAGTATTTTCCTTCGTTTAAAGCAGTTTGTGTTTTATCTATGTCCAGTAACCTATTTTTGCATGGTGTAACTGTCACGTTTTATAAATGTTCACATCTTGTGGCACTTCCGCCCACTGCCTTTTGCCATTGTAAAACAATCTACCAGATTAGAGACCACATAGTGGTGAACCACTAAACGCTGAAAATGAACTCCGGCATTGAAGCAATGCACCACATCAACTGAAGCCATTCACTAGCTAACTAATGTGGGCATAGAATTATACTGTACATCGTTGTTCATCTAGGCATAGGCAAGATGTGAAATTATTAACATTTTCCATGCATGTTCACCTCGCTCTGCCCATTGGCATGTCTTGCACATGTTTGACAGTGTATCATCACCAAGTGGATAGACACCAGTGGATTAATAGTTGACTATGAAGAAAAGTAAGTGGGCTTGGGCAGAACGTGTCACACTGGAAGTGATAATGGCCAGTGATTGAGACTATGAACAGAAAAGGCAGCCAAAGGATGGATCATGCCTGGGAGGATGCCTGTTGCAGAGATGGAGCGATGAAATCAGTTCATTTAGCAGTTTGTATGTGGATTGTTGCATCGCAGGACGGGTGAGAGATGGTGACATCTCGGGGAAACCTTCTTGCAGCAGGGGATTGATTGTGGATGATGATTGCTTGATCATTAAATGAGAAAATTAGTTTAGTGATCACTGTACCATTTCTCATGCTTGCATGTGAGACTTTTCCAATGCAACTGCAGTTGCTGTTGACAAACCATGGATCACATGGTACCACCACTGCCTGGTTTGGTCATTTGCTGGCAGCATCTCGGTGATTAATCAGGCTAATACATAAATACATACTTTTCTGATCTGCTCACCATACAAAAGAATAAGGGGATATGTGATCATATAAAACCATATTGTTTGTCCCCCCCCCCCATCCCATTTAATCTTCCAATAAAGCCCTCATGTATAGCTTCTTGAGATGTGGTTGCATGCAGCCGCTATGTAAACTGAAGTTGGTTTGTTTCTTGCTGTTTGTCTCAGTGCATCACGGCGCAGCACCGGCAAGCAGGCTACAACAGCACGCTGGATCTGCCCGACCAGACACTGACATTTGCTCGCGAGCATCACCTCATGGACGAGCTGCTACAGCCCCTGGGCGCCCGTCCTCTCTTCTTCAAGCGTGGCATCAACTACACGCAGCTGGCGGTGGTGCGCGTGAGCACCGCCTCCGGGGACCATGACGTCTTCTTCCTCGGCACTGGTAAGGACGAGCTGCTGGGCCACACACGCATTCGCTCACTCGCTTATTCACTCGCTTGTCCGCTCTAACTGTCTGCGCATTAAATTGTATCCCACTTTCGACTGTTGAATATTTCGGGCCACCCAGTGTGAGCCACTGTTAACTGCTTCTCGAGTGAATTGTTTTTTTTTTGTAATTTGCAAATAAATCGTTTGCTTTTGTCCATTCCAAAACGATATATAAATGTTGTTGTAATGGGCAGCCAATGATGTGTGAAAATTAAGATAATAAAAGTGAGAAGATATTACACGCATTGTAAATTTAAATTGTCTATGTACACGTACAGCCGTCTTGGCAATTCATTGCTGGATACGTATCCTGCAATAATATGATGTTTAAAGTCTAATTATAAAGTGCTCCATTTAGTTTTTTTGGGGTTCCGCCACATGTTATTCCACATGGCATCTGACCTGTTGCTCCAAGTGCTGGGAGCTTCTTCTAGAAATGGCTCCCAGGATGTGGAGCGAAACGTCGAACATCGCACAAAACACGCACCCACAATACAACCAAAATCTACATCGAAGAGCTATGAAGGTATAACTAAAAATATCAACGCAGTTGTATAAGTCCAACGGAGGTTTTCAAGTGAGCTGTTCTCAACATGTTTTCAATGTCCATTTCTTCAAAGCTGATGGTGAACTACATAGAGCACAGTAGCTCATTGTATGTGTTGAAAGCCTTTCAACATGTTCACAAAATGCAACAATCAAAACAAGCTTTAGTTTATTTTTCGTGCTGAGGCACCAATGTTGTAGAGCATCAATTTAAAGAAAGTTATCTTCACCTGGAACAAGGGTGGCTGTGATGTAGACTAGATAAACATTGCTTTTTTTGCCATGGCTCCTATGAAAGTGCATCTTCTAAAACCAAACATACACGTGCACACGAGTCTGCAAACAAGGTCCTCCTGTGTGCCGGCCTTCAATGCAGGACTTTCTTCTGAACCGTGTTGATTTTTTATTTTTGTCTGTAAGCCTTACGGTCGGTGTTGGCTACAGCGGAGTGAGTCGGTATTGTGCGATGTTTGTAGGCAATGGCAGGCTGCACAAGGCTGTCAGCTTCGGAAAGATGGACACGCACATAATCGAGGAGCTGCAGATTTTCCCGAGGGCCGAGCCAGTGCAGAACCTGCTGCTGTCCAAGGAGAAGGTAGAAACTTGTTGCCAAACACATTAATGGCCTTTTTGTGGTGTGTGTGTTGCGTGCATGTGTGTGGACAAGAACTGAAGCCAAATTCTACGTTGGTCAGAGGCATTGCCCACACACAATTTGAGACGTGTATGCCTTTGAGTTTCCAAGTTCAGTCATCATCCACATGGTTGACTTGACATAGCTATGCTTGCATCTGTTTGATCGTTTGTTTGAGTTATGATAACAAATTTCACCTGCCTCTACAGAGAGCCAGATTGTAATTTTGTTTATAAAAAAATGTTAACGGCATTGCTTGTTGATGGTTTACCACCATGTGTGTGTATGTGGGTACAGTACAGTGTGTTGTTGAGTGTGCGTACACAGTATGTCTGTGTAATTGTGTTAGCTTTAATATATTATTGTTTATGGGTCGAGCAGTGCTGTAGTAGTTAGTGCACTGCACTATGAACCCTGGGCTCAATTTCCTGCAATGGCTAACATTCCGGGCTTATTAGATGTGAAGCTGTCCCTTGGTCTTTTCTAGGTCAACTCCGCCTTAATGGAGGACCTGGTGTTGTGAGTAAACAGCAATATCGTACCAGCATTCGTAGGTGCTCACGAAGAGCCCTTGCCCCAACAGCCTGTGTAGGCTATGTATAGGGAGTCTTTGATTTGCTGTAATGTACTATTGGAGTGCTGGCATAACAATGACCATGGCAAACATTAGTTGTGAGGGATATCCGAACCGGTCCTTGGCTCCCCTTCACCAACCCTCACTACTCGGCGTGGTGAACTACCATCCAGAAACTGCGCATGACCAGCCCGGTGTGGGGGAGGCACTTATTCAACTAGTGGATCTACAGAGCTGTAATTTGTATGTCATTGTGTATTGATTTGAAGCTTTCGTGACTGCAGGAATCCACCTACGGGACTTGACCGAAAGAACCAAAGAGTAATTTTGTATTAATATAAATTTCTGTTATATTTAGTGTATTATTGTCTGTGTATTCACTATTCTCTTTTTCCTTCCAGAATCTGTTGTATGTGGGCTCCATTAGCTCCGTGCTACAATTGCCGCTCGCAAACTGTAGCCGTTACCGGTCCTGCCTGGACTGCTTGCTTGCTCGAGACCCCTTCTGTGGCTGGGACAAAGCAGCTGGTGCCTGCTCCAAAGTGCCTCAAGCCAGTCAGCACCAGTAAGGGCACATTAACATACAGCTGACATGTGCCACCTGGTCTCATATACACTGCTGTTGGGTCAAGCGTAGAGTCGTTAAAATCGTTAGCTTTTTTGGCATTGCTGGTAACCACGTAAATTGTATGGTGAAAATAACCCATTCCTAGGTTGCACCCTCATAGACATGCCTGGCGTAAAAAATACAAAATTTCTACCTTTGTAACAGAGAAACTGTTGCCGAAGTGTAACGGTTTCACACTGGGCTCGCAATCTATAAGCTGACGGTTCATTCCATCTTGCGGCGTGGCAGTTGAAACAACAGGGCAAGCTTCTAAAATCCGCCCCTGCCTCTGTCCATCCAACAGTAGGTCACACGTGGTGGACTAAAGTGTGAATATTTCCCACAACGTATCACTAAAATTCCACTGAAATGTTACCGGTTCCTGCCATTCGGAGTCTGTTATCGATCTCAAAACGGTTACTAGTTCACCGGTTACCATTTATCAGTCTCTGTCCAAAGTACTGCAATTTATTTACATTAATTAATAAAAATATATTCCCTGGAATATCACCTGCCATTAAATACCTCATTTGTAATCTTGTTCCAGGTGTCAAGTGATGTGTAAATACCACACATAATGACCGCCAGTTCATATATAATATTCCCTTGCATTCTATTGTCTCAATGTTGATGAGTAAGCAGGAAAAAAAAATTCATTCAGCATTTTTGACATGTATGAAACTGCTTTTTTATCACCATGTTTTTAAGAAATATGTATTTTTATAACACATTGTGTTCACAATTGCCTGTTCAATGTTAGCATGCACTGATGCTATATTGTTTTAAACTTTTGAAAAACATTTTTTTTGTAAAAGAGGAAGGTCAGGTCCATTATTCAGAGAATCTACGCAATACGCCAATGTAGATGTAATTTAATGTGGGTGTGTGCGCTGTTTCCTGTGCTCGTAGAAGTGCAGTGCCTCGTTTTGATAGCATTTCTGCATCCGTGGGTTCAGAATTTTTCATGTCACGAGGCTAATGGTTTTTAAAGTTGTTGACGTTCGGAGACGATCCGCTATTTTTACGTACAGCACCACAGCTAGCATGCTGCGTCACAGTGGATGTCGTTCTGACTCGACACTGCCATTATTAAAAATAACAGTAACACCATTGTGAGGCTATGTGCGGGTCAACACAGGCATAACTTTGCAATGTGTTTTCGAGTTGTGCCACATGTTATTCGGCATGGTGCCCAACATTTCACCTTACAAGGTTGGGAGCTTCTTGAGGAACTGCCTAGAGGCTCCCAGCACATAGAGAGAAACATCGTGCTGAACAATGCACGCAATACAATCTAAAAACACATCGGAGAGCTCTGAACGCAACTGCGGACCCCTGCACAGCAGTCACACGGCTTAGTATGGAATGAGGTCAGCTTTGCTGGTTACTAACATTAAATATTCATTAAAACCTCATTAAAAGCTTTTCCATCGATTAATTAGTGGCCAGGTGCAGTGCAGTCGCCTTTGGTGCCGCATGTTCGCTTTCGTAACGTTAAGTGCTTTGAGAAGCATTGTTTAGTTGAGCAGAAAGATGAATGGAACATTGGTCTTTGGTCATATGTTATTTTTGTGAGAAACTCATTGTGCTCATTATCGGTGCACATCAGAGGTCGCAATCGGGTACCCGATACCCGGCTACCCGTACCCGGCGGGGTACGGGTACCCGTTTGCGACCCTGGTGCGGCCAGGTACGGGTAAGGAATCAAAACCCGTTTGCGACCTCTGGTGCACATTCATAAATGTTCCAAGTTATTTGGCCGCTCTTTTAGTCGAGTTTATTATCCTTCTGTCGCATACTAGTAACCAGTCGGCGATTTTTCTAATTTTTTTCAAACTGTGGGTGCATCTTTGTACGTGACATACATGCGTGGCAGCCAGGGGTGCAGTGGTTCACGTATTGAGCCTACAATCCTGATTTGCTTGGTTCAATTCACAGCCACGGATAGCATAGTAGCAAGTGATATCCTTAAATGAGTAGTTCCTCGTGCGGTGTGCAAACATCAGAACTGGAGAGGCGTTTCAGCACTTGAGGGGAGTGTGCTTTGCCAGCCTTAATAGGTGCTCGATGGGTCTCACCCTAACTCCTTAGCTGTATGTAAATATAATAGCAAGTGGCATGAATAATGAAACACATTTTAAGATACATTTGTGCATCCAAGGAGTTTTCACTTCCTTACTATTTCATGTGAAATGTAGCCGGGAAATGCACATTTTCCCAATCTGTGCAACATTGCAAGATAATTTCTGATCTGTACATTTATTAAATATTATTGTAGACACGTCAGTGCAAAAGTGGTATTTTTAATGAACTGCTTCGTTCATAGCACACAATGACAGTAAGGCGTAAGTTGGTGTTCATAGGCACGGCAATAAATCAAGGCAGGTGCATGAAAGTATTCGCCTGTGAGGTTATGTGGCGTGCTTCATCTCAGAGGAAAAAATGGGGCCCATGTGTGGTTCAGGGGCTTGCTTTCCCCAGACTTAGATTCACTACTGACAGCCAATAAGCTGAACCGTACCCACACGCAAGGGGGGGGGGGGGGGGTTGGGGGCAAGGGGGGGGGGGAAGCGCATCTTGAGAGAGAAAAACACATTTGGGGTTCAAACACCTCAGCTGCTGGGATGTCCAGTGTGGGAACGGTTTTGAGCGTCGCGTGCGTTTGCACTGAATGATTGCAATAGCCAGCCCCTCCCATCTCCTCCTTCAGCACAACAACAAAAACTCGAACGCGGTCCAGCCCTCCTCTTCCTCCGCCCTTTCCCCTCCATCTCCCTTCCCCTTCCCCTGCCAGTGTGTATAAACAGCCGCCCTGGGACTTCTGGAAAATCTCTCGGCTGACCTCGCTACTGGCCTCCCACCCCTCCCACCCGTTTTCCCTATTCCCATGGCCTTGTTCGGTTTTTTTCTCTCTTATTTTTCACAATTTGGCCAGAGTGTGTGCAATGACGTCAATGCACACAGAGACCCTGCAACGGGAAAAGGAAGTATTAAATGTTGATGATAACTTTCTTGATTTTAGGCAATAAGCTAATGGCCATTAAATTTAGCTGATATGTAAGATTTGTATTTTAAGATTCTGCAAGCTTTATCCCAACTCATTATTACTATTATTACAGAGATTTAAGAATACTTAAGCAATTTTGCATGAATTAAAGTTGAAATTGCTATTTCCAATTAAAACTATTGCATTGACTCTTTATTATATCAAAACAATACACCTTATTTCAACTTGAGTATAAATATCCACAATCTCATCGTAAAACATACTTAGATGCTTCGTAAATAATAATTTTAAGAATGGCCCTTTGGTAGTGTTACTAGTAATACTGCCGAATATGCCTTGTAAAATAAATAAGTGTATGTTGTATCAATAGGCTGTCACTATATTTGAAGAATCAATAATTTCCCCCCCCCCCCTCCCATTTGTTTAGTTGATTAGCCTACAGGACATTTTGCATGTATTCTGCATTAATCCTAATACTAGATGCATACATCCATCGTTTGTTAGATGTATCATGGTTGAAGTAATTATTTTTAATTGCTGACTCATTACATGCAATTTAATTGAAGTTAAAGCATAAGTTCTAGATTTGAAGCTTTCATGACTGCAAGGATTCATACTCTTTGTTTTTTTTCTTCCAAGCGGTTGTGCTTTCGCTACGTTGTCCCCACCTGAAGGACACTTGTGTTGCGCCCGAAATGTCGTGATTTAATTTAGTTTTCATTTATTTTATTTTATTTTATTATCTACGTGACTTTACCGGAAAAAAACTGTATTTAAATCATAAGCACAAGTTGTTTTCAATTATAATTATAAAGAACAGGCATAACATAAAAACCTACAAACATACACATTGTAATGAGACAATTTTTACAAACTGCTTAATGTCTACAACAGATATTTCATTTCTAGGGGATATTTCGAAAAATATGGACAATACGTAGTTTTTTGCACACTGCACTGTGAACCTGGCGACTTGAGTTTGATTATCTGCCACGGCTAAGTGAGTTCTGAACCATTCCAGCATCGTTCATCTCAACTCACACGAACTGACGTATGGTCAAACAATTCCTATGACGGATACAGGGTGTGAGAAAGGCCTTCATCCAGCAGTAGATTGACGAAACGCGATACATTCTGAAAATATACTTTATCAGTACCTTTTTTTTGTTCTCGTGAACTTGATGATGAAATTGCCTTTGAGATAAGGCGTTCCCTTGCATTTCCCTAGTGCCAACTGTTTGTGCTAACAGAAAAATTCTGGACACTCCGGAAGCGCACACGAGCACACGCAAAATGTAACGACTGCAGATAACGGCCTGCAGCTTTCTCACGCACACGCACATGGGCCCACATGGCATTGTCCAGGTCACTTCCTGCCATCCATGGAAGGAAGGGGCAGGGTTGTAGGGTGTGGGGGCAAGAAGGGAGAAGGGGGCGCTTAGTAAAGGTAATGTCAAATGCGCATTTCCAGCCTTTGTTTAAATTGCAGGAAAAATGAGTTCATTTGTATATCCTGCCCCTCTTGATTTTGACATGGGGACCCCAGGCAAGGGCTTGATTGCTTTACTGTATGTTTACTTCAGTAAAGGTCCCTCCAAATGAGCAGAAATTGTTTGTTTGTTTGTATTGTTAACATGAAAAAAGACGGGCACTTCTATAAATATTTAGAGAGTTTGCTTATGCCATGTTATCATTTATCTTGCCAACTAGATAAGACTGCAAAATGACTAGTTGTTGATAGTTGGGCTTGTATCTGATAGAGAGGTGTTGTTTTCCAAAATTGTTCACTGGTTGTGCTATTACTGCAGAATAAAGCAAATAACGTAACTATTGAAAAGGGTTGCATGCGCAAGTAGATACTGTATAATATTAAAAGTCTGCATTGTCATTCGTATGGTAATGTAAGAAGGTCATATTGTTTTACCGTAAGTTGTGGTTAAATTAATTCCTTGTGATGTGATTTTATTTCCCCAGGAGGTCTCCGTAAATGTTTTGTTTAGTATGAAAAGGTGGCCAGACAGGCGTAATGTTGATTCTTTTTTGCTTTTGCATTTTTACAGAAGCGGTTTTCTGCAAGAGTTTAATGTAAACAATATTGCTGCACGTTGCTCTGCTCAAAATGGTACGTGCCTGAAAAACACACACCACTGTATTAAAACTACGTTTTTATCTGGTCTTAAATATGTATGTGGACAGACCTGTATTTATTTTTGGGGGAAAGATGCAAAATCATGCCGTGGTTACACTTTTTCAGTCATTTGGGAAGTTCTTTAATTATTATAATTTGCAATTTTAACTACACGAATGTTTGAAGTTTATTTTAGTAATGAAAAGAGGAAAAACCTGCCCTATTTTATCTTAAATGAAAGCATGTGTGTAATGACGCAGGCTTGGGCTTGGCAAATGGGGAGAGTAAGGTGCATGAAACATTGCCAGCCTCTAAATGAATCCTTCGTTTCGCGGCAATATATGCCATGTGCATTTCAAATGAATATTTGTATATATGGAGGCTGCCGTTGTATAATGGTTGGTACACTGGTCTTGCAATCCAGAGGTCACGGTTCAATTTCCAGGTGTGGCAGTTGAATCAATGTTCAGGTTTCTTAAATCCCCCCACCTCTTTCCACTCAACAGTATAAATGGGAACACCACAGTCGATCAGCAGGTTGCGTGTGGTGAGGTAAAGTTTGGGTACTCCTACTTCGACAACAAAACAGCTGTGTTAAGATGTTAAAACACCAAACTGAAACCTTTTACAAGGAATAATGTCTGCATTAACCACAATACTTGTGGTTTAGAATGCAAACAAAAGAACATACTCTGATATATGCAGTCTTTGAAACTGATTGGTCCACACCAGAGACAGATTTCTTTTGAGCCTGTCTCAAATGGTGTAAGACCAGAGGACGCCAAAAGATGTGGACCAATCAGTTTCCAAGACAATGCATATATTATCAGAGTGTGTTCTTTGTTTGCATTCTGACCACAAGTATTGTGGTTAATGCAGACATGATTCCTTGTAAAAGGATTCACTTTGGTGTTTTAACATCGTAACATCTGTTTTGTTGCCAGAAAAAAAAGGGGAAAACCTATTCTCATATTTTGGTACTGGCAAAGGAGGTCCCATGATGATATACTCCTACTTGTTTTAAGAAATCTGTCCAGGATGGAAGAGTATTCAAAATACCGTCTAGAGGGGGTCTATATTGAACTCCCGCTAGTTGTGTGAGCAAGAATTTGCAGGGCTACACCTTTACTTCTTACGTGTTTCTGTTTACCTTTGTTTTGCTGCATTCTCCATAAGTTAAACATAATTAGATTTGTCCAGTTTAACGTAATTAGATTTTTCCATTAAACACATTAGCTAGAGAGAGAGATCTACTCTCGTGCCCTCCAGAGAGACTCTCTTGAACTCGTCTAGTGGAGGCCCTTGCGCGACCAATAGTGTGAGCAAGTCACCACAGGGCTGCATCTTTTTGCGACAGCGTGTTTCCTGCATTTTATATGTATGTGTAATGCATATATTCTTTATTTTAGCAGAAAAAATGGACACCGTGTTTGTCGCCGTTCCTATTGGGGGCGGCTTTAAATTGATCTGCGAGCTGCGATCCAAATTGGCGAAGGCGACATGGCTCCACAACGGCAAGGCGCTGGCCCCAGCGCAGGGCTCAGAGTTGCGGCCGGACGGTCTTATTGTGGTTTCATCCCGGTACGACAACTATGGGACGTACGAGTGCTTTTCAGTGGAAAGTGATACTTCTCAGCTGGCCGCACGGTATCTCGTGAACATCACAATCGATGGCGGTAGTTACAATCCGCTCACGCCCGAACCTCGCAACGAAAAGCATACGAGCACGGTGGTGGTGGTTCTGTCCCTGTTTCTCGCCACTGCGATCCTCGTCATCATTTTCCTCTGCTACATGCTGCTCAGAAACCGGCAAAATTGCAACCTTTCAACGGTGGGCTGCGGAGCCTCAAAGTCACCCAACGGCGGCATCCTGGACTGCTGTTCAACGCCCAAACGTGGACCGAACGGACACCACCATAATGCTCCCGTGTTCTACAGCAGTCGGGAAAGCATCCTGGACAAGCTGAAAGGTCCTGGAACACCAACCAAAAACTTGGCCAAAGACTTGGAGCAAAATGCGATACCTAAAGGTCCAGAGTCAAAGCCATTTATTATCATCGCGGACACATCTGGGCCAACAGCTGAGACCTCAATATGAAAGTTTGTCTTTTTATTCCCACTTGTGCTTGTTCCAAGACCTCGGACCCATTGGTGATATTGGGCGACAGTGTTTACAAGCCACTCTGCCTTGAGGCAATGTCCATTTCTTAAGATCATATTCTTCTCCACCTGTACTTTTGGAGTGGTCATTGGTTGACCGGAACACAAGCCACGTGGTCACTGGCAAACGCTTGCAGTTTCCTCGCAAAGTCTCAGGTGTCTGATGGGAGCAAGAGCTGGCGGGGGGAGTATGCACATTGGATCAGGTGTGGTTGACAAATGAGTTGAATGCCTATCTACGTGAAGGCAGTAAAATATCTCAAAGCAAACCGAGACTTTATCTGCATTTGAAGATATATGGACGGCTGTAATGAAACACATTGGAACTTTTAAATGTTGGCTTGGAATTATGAATGGCTGAAGCATACGAACCTGATCAGGCACTGATTGCCATGTCGGAATGCTTGAATACAGAGCTGTGAATCAAATAATGATTCAATCACTGACACAACCTGTGCATTCGTTCTCTTTATGAAATGTGTTCCGTTAATTTCTAGAACAGCAAGCTATAATCACTGAAGGCATTTATATTCCATTCAGATTTCCTGTAAAAGTTAACGTCTGCTTCGAGACACAATGTGGCCTTGACAGTTTGTCATTTAGAACACTGCACATATGAAGTCGAAAGCAGCCTGAGGGGGGAACGATGTGTGGCCTTGCAGAGTATTGTTGCTCTTTTCTGTAATGACATTAATATTTAGAGGCGGAATAAAAGCTCACATATAACTGCATCCACAAACAGAGACGTCACGTGAAAGCTATAACCAAGAGCTCCATATCTGCGCTGTTGGCATGTTTTTAGTTTCGAACTTGGGCCCACAGTAAACATTGCAACATTGTGAAGTGGTTTATCTTTGCTCAGAGGTGCCTTGGGGCCAGAACCCTGTGATGTGAAAGGACGCACAGGGGTCGGGGGTAGAGCGGAAACATGGAGAAGCGCTGAGCTTCTACTGCAATGACCGCCCCCATGGGGCCCCGGCAGATGTGGAAGTTTCCCACACCGGGATAATGTGTCGCTGGGCCCCACAAAGCAGATGCCGTCTTGCAAGCCAAATCTTGATGGGGGAGGGCATTTGTTCGCTGAGGCCGACATAATTTTGCTTTGTTGTGGAGTATCATGCATAACAGATATCGACAGTCTTCACATGCAAATATATTTTAATAATTGGCCTATTGCCTTTCCATTCACATGTTATCCAGCAGCATTTATTTAAGCAGGCAACCTCTGGACCGATTCAACATTATGGAAGATGTTCCACAAGGTTCAAACTGGCCTAAAGTTTGCTTGATTAAACATTTTGCTGGATAATATTGTCTTATGTGACCAGGTTGTTTGTCGGTAATTTTTGTTGTCGACAGACTGAACTGTCCGTGCTTTAAATGAAAACTGTTCCATACGCGGTTTTGTGTCTTTCCCATTTTGCACATTCTCAGGACCAATGATCCTTTGTGTATTCATGTACTGTACCTGGTTACTTATGGGAACATTTGATTGCATACACTGGTAGAGGTTGGTTTTTAAAGGGGATGTACATTTTCCTGATCACAATTTTTTTATGCTGTAACATGGGTGCAAACGTAATACATTAATTTAGCTGCCAAATTATCCAGTGATAAATACGTGCCTGTTATCTAGGCTTTATTTAGTATGAAAAATCTGAATGCGATTAAATTTTGTTCAAAGGTAAAAAAAGTGTCCCACAATTATTATAGTCGCCTTTGATAATGAAAACCTTGTAAAACAAAACTGTAAAAATCCTCGAAACCATTACCCATGGGAGCTGTAGGGATTTGAGAACTAGTATTCATGCTCTTATTCTCCCCATTCATTTTTTTCCACAGCCTTAGCTTTTCCCATCTTGCATTGTGAAATGGATTCCTGTTCTAAGCTATTTTTTTTATTATTGCTGTTAATTGGAGTCATGTAGCTATTACCCACGGAATAGCTGTCGGTATTACCCTTACATTTTTCTGTGGCATAACTCCAATTATCTGCAAGATTTTTCACGGATAAGAGTTCATCATGAAATTCATCCTATCTGCGATTATATGTGATTGCATTCTCCCTGTGGATAAGTGGGGTAAACCCTCCGCAGTTAAGTGGAATCCTGTTGTAACTGATGTCTCAAACACGGTGCATCTTTGATTCGCCGCACTGTAGTGAACTTGTCATTTTCGACTCATATTGAGTCACTTTCACCTGAACGAGGCACAGAATTCCAGCATGACACGAAAGTATCTATGCCACATTTTATTGAAATGTATATTTTATAATGGTCTTTTCATTAACCCACCTGCCCGACAAGTTGTATAACTCATTCTAGCTTTTAAAATATAAATTTTACATGGCTGTATATATTTGATGTAAAGTAAGTGAAGCAGTCACCTCAATAAATTCCATCTGTGAACTAGCTTATTGTAATTAGCCTTTTAAAATTACGCATTGTTTAGCACATGTGCAGTTATTTAAGCTCGCGTGTAAATATTGTCGTGTAAATATGCACAGAATTAATTGTTACCTGGGCTGTTGAGCATAAAAATGGCATTTGCTCGGTGTTGATTTACAGCTAAAATACATCAGCCTTAACTGCGCTAATATGGTTGGGCACATCACATGTCTAATAAGCCAGTCTGAAATCAAGCACACTGACCTAATACTGCAATGCATCGATCGGTGAACAATTTTCACAAAATTGGTTGTCAATCTATTTGCAAGAAATAGTGCCCGTGCATATTTCGCCAATATGCAGATCAATTGTTGCCTTTGATGTAATAGCTAATTGTATCACTTCAGGGAGGTAATACAAAATACAAATAAAGCAGTTTTAATAATGAAATACTATGTTTGCATATGAATGATCTTAAACCAGTAGTTTACAGTGTCTAGAATTGACACTGATTGAAGTGTCAATTGGATCATAATTACGTAGTTACAGAACTCTTAACCGTGACAATATTACTATCGACTACTATTATCCGCTGGAGCCGAACATGTTTCTGAAACCCCTATTATCCATGGACCTATTCTTGCTATTCCAAAAAAAATCCCACGGATTAGTGGGTAAAAATTGCACCTGTGCGGATAATAGGATCCATGATATTGGCCCCCCTCATCGCCACGTATAAGATGAGCTCTGTATCATTGTTTGTAAGCATCAACACTTTAAAATTGCACACGCGTTTGGTTGTTGGTCTTGTGAATGCATTGGGGCACAGAAGAACAAAAAAACACTATTTGTTCTTCACAAGGATTCGATTACAATCTGACGACTGAATTAATCCACTTGTCTATGTATTACACATCTGATTGCATTTGTATCTGTACAATACTGTATGTATACAATGTTAAAGGTGGCGGTCAAACAGGTTTGTATCGTACATGTTAAAATTATTTTTTATAAAGATGTAAGGAGTTGTATTTTGTCCAGCAGTACTGTAAATTGTTGGGTTGTGGTTTTGTAATTTTAGAGCTTTTTCCTAAATAAATATTGTGGTTTCAAGATTGTTACTGTAGTGCGTTTTTACTGTGGCTGTACATGTTTATCCAAGTATTGTTGCAATCACTCGGTCTGTAAATAATGTAATGGACAATACTGTGTGCCCATATCCCTGCATTGGTAGGCATGCCTTTCAGAACAGCAGATGCTTGTGTTTGACGATTGACTTGATAAGAAGCGATGAGGAAGTGTCTACAGGTGTCTTCTTAAACACCACACTGATGGCACGCCAACTTGAAGCAGAAATACTCTACCGCACGTGCTTGTGGCGTCAGCGAGGCTGCTGTGACGTCACGGTTGGCACACTGGACTTGCAATGTAGAGGTCGGCATGTTTGATCTCTGGGCACTAAAGTTTGAAACAATGGTGCAAGTTTATGAAATCCCCCTAAATCCACGCATATATATAAAACAAAAAAGCAACATTCTTCAATGACACGGTCTTAAAATGAGAAAAATATAGAAAAAGTGACGCTTCGGGCAATGACCATTCTTCATGGCACTGAGTGCAGAGAGATAGTGAATAAGAGTTGGAGACTGCACACTGCTGTAACACATTCCTGCGGAGGGAGCTGGTAGGAACGTTGGGTTGCTCGGTCAATGGCCAGGGTCAACGGCGGCGTGGTGTATTCCGCAAATATGCCTGACTTTGGGCGGGCACAAGCCGGCGTGAGTAGGTTAAACGTTGAGTTTTATAAGGGCACCACGGGATGACCAGCCCCTCCCCACCCAGCCCCACCCTCCCCACTCAGCCCCTCTCCACCCTCCCCTCCCCACCCAGCCCCACCCTTCCCTCTTCACCCAGCCCCTCCCTCCCACCCAGCCCCTCCCTTCACGACGTACGGACGGACACAAGTAATCCCCTGTGGGCTGGTGTAACAAGGAGGTTCCTACCAGTATAAATGGAGACTGCTGTTGAGCAGTAAGTTGTGTTGGTGGAGTAAAGTATGGGTACTCACAACTCTTCAAAGATGCATGGCCAGCGTGAAAGAGAAGGTCAAATACCCTATTGAGGGGTTCTCTGGAGCTCCTGCTAGTGGAAGTTCAACCAGCAGTGGCATGAGAAATACATTTCAGGGCTACACTTTACCTTGTCCGTGTAATTCGTTTCTGCCTTCATGTTAAACTGAATTTTCATTCTAGATTTGAAGCTTTCGTAACAGCAAGGATTCATACTCTTAGGTTTTTTCGGTAAAGTCACGTAGGTAAAAATAAATAATAGAAATAATAATAGAAATAAAAAAACCTAAGTATGAATTTTATTTGTTACATTAAAAATATATCATCTTGAGAGAGGTCTATTGTAAGCAAAGTATTGCCACTTAAATTCATACAATTATTAAATATGAATTGCTGTGATATATTATGAAATGTATATATTCCTATTCTTGGAAACCTCCAGACCAATGGTTCATGTTATACAGTACATGAGAACTCTCATCCGCAAAAAACTTGCGTCATATGCAGCCCTATTCCTGTTACCCATTTTCCTGAATACATAGTGAAGCGGCTTCCAAATACTCGATTTCTTTCCATGATAAAAGGAGTTGCATAGCAAGTTCTTCCTATTCGTGGGGTTATCCGTGAAGAAAATTACCCCGTGGATAAGCGTAAAATCAGGAATTGGATCCCCGATAATGGTCCCCCATATCTGTGGATAAGAGTTCTGTTCAATCACATGTACCACGACCTGTGTAGCATGGGGAGGCCCTCATCCAGAAGTGAATTAACAAATATGCTGTGCATGAATGTAAACAATACATTGCATAACACGGTGGTTATAGAAAATGGTGGCTTGCCACCTCCATATTTTGATAAATATGTTATTAGATTTAAGTGTTTTTCAATCATCTCAAAAATAATTTCATACGTTTAGCTGAAAGATTTTTTTTTAAAGAGGGACGTTTTGCTGGTACACGATATGTTTACATTTATTTTGGCATGTTTAGCCTTGTCATTTCAACACTGGTTGAAGCTGGGGGAAATTTCATTACCAAACAGCGTTGCCAATTGGGAAACCATTTCAAATTTGTTTTCACAAAATATCCTCCCGTTTTATCGCATCGTTCAGATTTGTTTTGCTCCAATATTGCCTGTAGACAGCATCTTCCTTCATGTGCCTGTGTGCACAACCCATTTTTTTCCCCTTTCCAGCTTCAACAAACGCCAAGAATAAAGTAAACAGAGCAGTTTCCTGTGTGTCTGCCAGATAGTGTTCATCCAGCTTGCAACGTTGCTTCAGCGGTAGAAGCTGAGCTTTTTAGGAGGCAGAATAGCTGCTGTTAACTCAAATTAATGTATCACAGGGTAAACAGCTGAGGATGCTGTTATGGGGTATACGGTTAGCACACTCGACAATGCTTTCCAGTTGGATCTCCCGTTGCAGATTTGAAACAATGGTGCAAGTTTCTTAATTCTACTCGCCTCTGTCTATCCAACAGCATAAATGAGTACTGTATCCCTAAGTCGATCGGCAGGTCAATTGTGGTGGGATAAAGTGTGGGTACTCCCTGCTCTTCCAATATGTCTGGCTGGTGTGGAAGAATAGGTCAAATACCCTCCAGAGAGGCTCTAGAGGCAGTGTTCTTCACTCATTTGCAGAGGGGGGGGGGGCACTTTTGCCGATAGGACATCATCCGTGTGAGGAACGCCACACATGAACACCGCTCTTGAGCTTGCTTTGAGTCAAGGTCCTTCCACCAGCAATGGCTCGAGAAAACCATTGGGGAGGGCTGCACCTCTTCCGTTTAAAGCTGAAATAAAGCACTGAGTACCCGGAGATGACGCAAATATTTTACAGAATTGCGCGTAGGATATCCATTCGATCAAACACTACAGAACATTTACATTATCTAGGTAAACTGCTTGAGAGTACGTACTCGTGCAACTGATTTCGGTGAATAGACTTGGCAACATGTCGTCCAAAACTATTCCCTTACATGTACGAGAGTTCAGGCAACCTTTGAGTGAGCCACCTGGTGGCCAGGTCAATGCACACATCTGGTCCCACAGATCCCTGAGATTGAAATCTTAACGGCTGCCCGTGATTAATCCGAATTGTCGAGCGTAGTGAGTTGATGGCGTCAGCCTGGTAAGCAATTATTGCACGTAAACACATTCCTGCGGAGGGAGCTGGTAGGAACGTTGGGTTGCTCGGTCAATGGCCAGGGTCAACGGCGGCGTGGTGTATTCCGCCAATATGTCCGACTGTGAGGGCGTGCACAAGCCGGCGTGAGTAGGTTAAACGTTGAGTTTTATAAGGGCACCACGGGGTGACCAGCCCCTCCCCTCCCCACCCAGCCCCACCCCTCCCACCCTCCCCACCCAGCCACCCTCCCCACCCAGCCCCTCCCCATCCTCCCACCCTCCCCTCCCCACCCAGCCCCACCCAGCCCACCCCTCCCACCCCCCACCCAGCCCCACCCAGCCCTCCCCACCCAGCCCCTCCCCATCCTCCCCACCCTCCCCTCTCCACCCAGCCCCACCCCTCCCATTTTTGGATGCACGACGGACGGACACAATAATCCCCTGTGGGCTGGTGTAACCAGGAGGTTCCTACTAGTAAAATGCTCACTTAAATTTGGTTATACAGTGAATGCGGAAAAATCCCAGCCTTGAGAATGAAAAATGTTGGTTTTACTATCATGCGAAGAACATTGCTGTTAGTGGCAGCACGGGTGGGAGAGTGCCACCCATGACTGTTGCGGACCAGAGGTCACTTGAAGGGATCTGAAATGGATCTGCTTCCATGAGCCATTCTCTTACAAAGTTTTTTTTAATCTCATGCTATGACGTCAGAAGCATATTCGGGATATAAGTGGTAAGAAAAAAACGTCTAAAGGCGTATGTTTGACTTCTTTCGCACCATACGATGCCAACCGTGCTTAATGGGAGGTGCGAGGGAACGACAAAACAACAAATCACAAAAAGCAGTTCTAAAGAATAGTAGGCAGCGTGAATCATGTTGCATAGGTAAATGTCCACAGTGCACCTCTCTTGTTCACATTGCTATAGTATCATGGGACCTCATTTTCCAGTACCAAAATATGAGAATAGGTTTTCCCCTTTTTTTGCAACATAACAGGTGTTAAGATGTTAAAACACCAAACTTAAACCTTTTACAAGGAATCATGTCTACATTAACCACAATACTTGTGGTCAGAATGCAAAAAAAAAACACACTCATAATATATGCATTGTCTTTGAAACTGATTGGTCCACTCCAGAGACGCCTTTCTTTTGAGCCTTGTCTCAAAACAGTGTTAGACCAGAGGACGCCAAAACGCGGCCAGCACAAATACAATACACTATCAGAGTAATGAGAGCTCGGGGTTAGCAGCAACATCATGGGACCTCCTTTGCCAGTACTAAAATATGAGAATAGGTTTTTCCCCTTTTTTCTGGCAACAAAACAGTTAAGATGTTAAAACACCAAACTGAAACCTTTTACAAGGAATCGTGTGGATAAATCAGTTTCAAGGACAATGCATATATTATCTGAGTAAATTTTTTCTTTGCATTCTGACCACAAGTATTGTGGTTAATGCAGACATGATTCCTTGTAAAAGGTTTCAGTTTGGTGTTTTAACATCTTAACACCTATATTCTTGGTTCTTTTGGTAAAGTCACGTAGAAGGGAAATTCTAAAATAAGAATATTAATCCCTGCAGTCACGAAAGCTTTAAATCAAGATTTTAACACCTGTTTGTTGCCAGAAAAAAGTGGAAAACCTATTCTCATTACTACAGTATTTACTATCTAGATTTGAAGTTTTTTTTACTATATTTTGCTGTGGGGGCAGTTTGTATGTATGTTGAACTTTTCTCGCACCGTACGTAACCAACCGTTCTAATCAAAAGTGCAGGGAAGAGCTCCAGTGGATTCTCAATATCGGAAGGGTGTTCCAGACGGCCACAGGAGCGCATGTGAAAGCGCGCCATGTTGTGACAGTCTTTGTTCGATGGCGAGCCATAAGACGCTGGGAGGATGACCGGGGTTCGCGTGATGATTTATTCTCCTTGACGAGATCAGCAAGATATTGTGGTTCATGTGTGGCAAGCACTTTGCGTGTCATGAGTAAAACCTTATGCATTCGTTCGGCAACTGGAAGCCAATGCAGCTCGGCGAGCACTGGACGGACATGGTCGGATTTTGCAGTATCCGTCATGACACGTGCCAGAGTAGTTAGCATTACAAGCTGTTGGAACATGATCAAGTGCTGTGGGTTATAGCCACAATGGCCATTTGCTCCATTTGTTTATAAGTCTGTTTCCCCCCCCAGCAATTAATCCGATTGTGCTATTGACATGATGTCATGAGATGAAGTCCGTACGGAACTCTCACGAAACAGTGCATCACCCTCTGTTAGACAATGACCCATAGAAGTTGGTATCACATAACTACTGGGATCCCTTAAAGGGACCTCTTATCCACTCTACGGGAGCTGTACTTTTATCTGTGCCCCTGCTATCTTTTTTTAGCCAACTTAAAAAATCTAATTTAAAATGTGCTTGTTTTGTTGTCATTGGTGGCTGTGCTGAGAACATTAACTCACTACATTTTTAAATCTGGGATCTCCTTGGATTGAACCCAGTATTTTGGCTATGTTGACAGTTCTGACCCCTGAACCACCCAGTCACCTCACTCTTAGCAGTAATTTATTATGATCTGTGATGAAAATGCTAAAATATGCTCAACAAACACTAGTAAATACAGTCCATCCGTAATCACTCACCCATTAAAAGGGAACATTAAAAAATACTGGTAAAACTGTACTTACACAAAAACACGTTCTGCAAATATTGGGCATTGAATTGTGATTTAAATGTATAGGATAAACATGGTTCTGTACGACTGAAATGTGATGCTTTCTGTGGAGTACTAAGACTAACATTTTATTATTTTAAGCACTTCATGAAAAGCTAAATCACAAATAGGCATGGACTAACGTGATGTACTGTGACAGCTCTCTTAATGCTTTCAGGCTGTTCGTGGAATAATGCATTATGGATGATTTAACCATTTTCTCTGTAGTCCTTTGCTTATCTCTCACTCTTTTTTTCCCCGACCTCAAAGCTTAAATATCGTACAAGCACATGCAAGTGTAATCCATTGTGATGCATGAATAGCCAATGCCTGGTTTAATTTGTAAACCTTTGGCTAAAACCCCTTACCAATGTTAATAGGGAAAGGTACCTCAATGGTATACTTTAAAAATGAAGGTAATATTTATTTAACTTCCTTAAATAATACGCCCCACACTAATCTAATCCCATATATGTTATTGACTTGTGTCCTGCTTAAGCAAGCGGGCTTACAGGTAAAAGGCGCCTTGCGGAGCAGCAGATCGGAAGAATGAATCAAATCATCAGCGAGTGTCTAAAATTTTATGAACTTCCTTTACTTTGCAGCAGTCGACCACCGCCCGACTAAACTCACGAGGAACTGCTGACCAGCCAGATTGGGTGGCACACACCTGGCGAGTGGCATGGAAATTGAATGGGAGACGAGCGCGTTATCTTTCAGTGCAGACCCAGCTGAGCGTGGTCGGCAAATACGAGATGGTTACATTTGCGTCACCTTTCCCTTTCTGTTTAAAAGAAACATTTCAAAACACAGTGCAGGCGGCATTATCAGAAACGGGCCATTAATTCTCAGCATGCCCAGTATTGTTCCCTTTGTGAGCCACCGTGAGACCTGTCCAGGACATTGCAAATTGTCACATTGTATGGCTTTGGTGGGTTTATTTAGTTAAGTGAAAACGAAGCAGCCCTGTTGCTGGGGTGCTTTGTACAGAAAAGTTTGCAGGTGACTAAAGTTGCACATAAATGGTTGGTAAATTACCTCAGTAAGATTTTCCATTGACTTAAATATGTATGGAAACGATCAGATAATTTCACAATTTCTGTGGTTACGGAACATCTGTTAAAAAAAATATATTAAGTTGCACTAAATATGGTAAATGTATTTCCAAAAGGAAATTTGACCTTTGTACCCAAAGGTCAGTCTCAAATCGCCTCTGGCAATTTGATGATTCAATTGCCATGATTCAGACCTGTGAAACAAGAATTCATTATTTTTGGTCTAATTCTTACGCTCATACAGACTTGTTTGTTCCGAATGCCTAAATGTAAGTGTATTATCTGTATACATTTAGTAAAAAATAAAACATACCCGTATTCCCACGCATGCCATGAGGTGCATGGATCGAAAGTCTTAAGACAATGAATACATGCATTGAAATACCATCTTATAAACAATAGATTTATATCCACTAATGATCCCAAAATCTCAGGTTGTTTTTGAAACGTACAGTATTGCATACTTAAGCTTCTTTGCGCATATTTCTAGCCTCGTGGCAAATTAAAATTGTCAATGCATACATCATATGCATTGCTGCCCTCTGCTGGGTGTTGCTTTACATTTCGGGTGCAAGGCGGGACGATAACCTTACAATACCCTCATTGAAAATGAAGGTTGATGGATTGCATATTCATTTTACCACAAAAATAGTACCTATTATTGCCATGTGACTTATGAATGTAGAATTTGTTACGGCGCTCTTAAATATGTGCATGCTGATGACAAATACCAGTGCTACGTGTCTAAAGCCTTCTTGCCACTTGCTGCAACGGCCTCTGTGAGCATGGGGAACTTGGCAATTCAAAAGCATTGCAAATAGATCAAAGTGACAATGCTTATTTGTTTTAGATACAGGGCCATTCCATGTTGATACAAACAAAAGTATTTCTCAGAAAACAATGCTACGCAATGCAAGATCGGGTGGAAGGAAATGCGTGTCAACAACGGCACAGCAGATGAGTTGCAAGAGCCCTTGAATCAAGTAGGAAATGTTTTTCTTACCAACGTGACTTTTATTAACACCACGAGAATAAAGTTTCGTTACATTTTCAAATATTCAATACCTATTGTTTTCATGTCGTTTAACCAAATGTGTTTATTGAGAAAACCCATCGTGTAACATAAAAAACAATATTCATTTCGTAGATGTGTTCAATCAAGTTTAATATATTATGTATAGGATCAGGATATGCTGGTGTCTCCTTTGCTCGTCTCAACGCAAGCAGCTATCTTCTTCTGCATCTCGATATTAATGGTCGGTCGCTTGTTGGTGAAGGGCTGCCACATGCCTTGAATGCTGGGGTAGTCGGTGTGGAACGGTTTGCGGATCCGCACAATGTCCAGCCCTGACTGAGTGCTCAAGAGCTTCACTTGCGATAGGATCTCCTCTGATGTCTTGCGTTCCACCGAAACATCTCGAACAGTGCCATTCACTGTAACAGAATGTCATTAAAGCATGTGACGGGGATTAAACAATGCTCCACTTGTATAATACAATACTCGTGTGTTTTTGTTCAAAGATGTTCCACAAAGTAATTATACTCACAGTACTCTGCAATAAGCCTTGGTTTTGAATCTTTTCTTGGTACAACGTAGATGACAGTCGCCTTGTTCTGCCTTGCAAAGTCAACCAAATGGTTTTCCACAAAATCCCTGCAGGTGAATACAACACAAACGATTCGTATCCAATTATTTACAGCCCAAGTTCCTGTCCAACATGAAGTTGAACACTGCTCTTATCCACAACAAGCAGTAGATACTAATACGCATTTCCCACCACTTCCTGATTTATATTACCCACGTATATGCATTGATAACGTAAATAATGTAACTGGGATAAGAGTATTTTCTGATAATTATAGGAAGAGTGGATACAACACGGATTAATCGGGAAAAAACACAATGCAGTTTTTATATTTTTTAACTCGTGTTCATAAGGCTCTTCAAGAGCGCACAGATGTTTCTCTGTACCCGGACGAATGAAGGATACTTTTAAGCCAATGTGACGCCTGGATGTGTTATAATTCGATTGAAAAAAGTGTCGTCAATCCTTGTTACTGAATCACGAGACATGAGTGAATAACAGCCGAGGACAACCACAATCCCTCTGAGGTTTATACTCAATCGGATGGTAACAGCGACACCCGGCGTCTAATAACTCCATAAATTGTTTCATATCCAGAAAAATAAATGCTATTTCCAATGACGAATAACAGAGCTAAAACCATTTACTTTTCAACCTGTGAACAAAAATCTTTATAGCTCATCGGATTCCTCCAGTATTAATATTCTGATTCTGACCAACATCGGTTGAATACCGATCCTAGATCAATGTGGATACAGGACAAAGATATAAGCCACACTCTCCCTTCTCTCTCTCAACTTTGACCTGTACAGCAAGTCGTGAGTGCTGCCCCAAATCCCTATCAATGAAGAACTCAAGTTTATTCTTGATTTGAAGCTTTCGTGACTGCAGGAATCCATACTCTTTGATTCTTTCGTAAAGTCACGTAGGTAGAAAATAAATAACGACGTTTCGGGCGCAACACAAGCGTCCATCATCAGTTCATCTCTGTGTTTCCAACGTTGTTTATGTAGAAACGTGTCCTGCTTAAGCGAAACATCTGCTGAACTTATGACCTTCTCAACATTCTGGTGGTGATATGATGATAGGTGTATGATAACCCGAAATATCTCGGTAGGTTCTAACCTGTAACTATAAAATGCTTGCTACTGAGCTAGTGTTTGTAGCAGAGGGCACGAACTGCATTCCTGACTATGGTGGTGAAGTGATTGTGGTGATTTACGTTGACAGCTTTGGTGTTGATGCTGATTAGCGGCCCTGATTGGTTGTGGTGGGTGGTGATGGTGATATGTTGATGGCAATGATATACAACGGGATTAATATTGATTGTATTACGCCAGTAGTATGGCACTAATGAGGGACAACGTTGTGAAGGCTTGGAGAGGCCTTCATCCAGCAGTGGAGTGAACATGTGTCGTGTGGACGCATGTCAAAAACCAGCACCTTGAATCTCCTAAACCCCTTCTCAAAACCTTCTTCGGTTCTTTCGGTAAAGTCACGTAGATATAAAAACAATAATAATACAAATAAAGTGAATACAAATAATTAAAAAAACTTTTTTTTATTTTTAAAATACAATTTAAATAATAATACAAATAAAGTGAATAAAAAATAATAAAAATGCTTTTTTATCATTGTATTCACTTTATTTGTATTATTCTTTTTTTGTTTTTTTTCGGCATAGTCACGTAGATAGAAAATTTATAAAAATAAAGTGAATGGAAATGATAAACATCTTTTTATCATTTTATTCATGTAGATAGAAAAATAATAATACAAATAAAGTGAATAACATGATAAAAAAACATTTTTCTTTTTATGCTTTTTAAATAATTTTATTCACTTTATTTGTATTAATATTTTTTGGTTCTTTCGGTAAAGTCACGTAGATAAAAAAATAAAAAGTGAATACAAATAAAACATCTTTTTATCAATTTATTCACGTAGATAGAAAAACAATAATACAAATAAAGTGAATAAAATGATCAAAATATTTTTATTCACTTCATTATTTTTTCCCCACCTACGTGACTTTACCGAAATACCCACCTAATAGAAGCCCCTTCTCCTCTCTTACACCTCTCTTAACATCTCCTTCTCGCTCACCGCATGTCCCTGCTGGAGTGCGACTCCTTGCTGAGCACGAGGGTCAGCCGCTGCAGCTGACACACGAATCGGCCCACGCCATTGTGCAGCACCGCCTGCAGGAAGCGGCTCGCCGTGCCGCGGCCCGTCATCGCAAACTTCTCCCCGACGCCTCTCGGCGACGCGACAACGCAGAACCACAACCACACGCGACGACGACGATGGTGGTGGTGGTGGGGACGATGATGGTGGTGTGGCTGTGATGGGAAGCTCCGCTGTTGGTGCTGTTGGCTTAACAACTCGCACGGAGCGACACGACCGCCGCCGCTACGAGTCAAGGGCGGCCCGCACGTGTTGTCTGTGTGTCCTGTGTGTGTGTCTGTGCCCTGTGTGTGCGTCTGTGCCCTGTGTGTGTGTGTCCTGTGTGATGTGTGGGGCTGCGATCGGTGGGGGACGACGCGGGAGCGATGATCACACCGCGGCCATATTACTCGGGGGAACGTGGCCACGTGACGCACAGCTTTGTGACGTCATAAAGAAGCCCCTCCCCCCTCCCCCCAGCTGTTGCCGCGGCAACGGGTTGCAGGGCGGGCTTCGTCACCCACGATGGCGATTCAGTCCGTCCCTCTTTTATTTTTTTCTTCTTATTTTTTTTCTCTTCTTTCGCGTGGCTGATAGAAGTGGACCTGCCAGTAGAGGGGGTAGGGGGGACGATGTTTGTGCCGAGTGTAATCAACGGTTGAGTAATTTGCGGGTAATGTTTCAGCATTTGCGACGTTTGGCCAGTAACAGTACCAGCTCAGCTCGTTTTTAGCAACGGGAGGAACCCGGGCAAGACTGAGGAAACCCATGCAGAACAGGGGAGAGCATTCAAACTCCATACAGTGCACAATTTCAGCAGCTTTTAGTTCAACTCAAACACACGTTTACTAAATGTCAGTATGATGTCTCAAATCAACTTACGTAAACTTGACGATGCACATTTCTGCTCTTGTTACGTGAATTTCGCGAGAGGTACTGCGCAGTTTTTAGCCTTTTATTTCCTTTTCCTACGAAAGATGGCGGTGTTGACAACTCACGCCGCTTCGTCCCCCCTACGCAAGATGGCGGTGTCGACTCACGCCACTTGGTTTTCCCCTACATAAGATGGCGGTGTTGACTCACGCTACTTCATTTCCTCCCTACGCAAGATGGCGGTGTTGACTCATGCTACATCGTTCCCCCCCTACGCAAGATGGCGGTGTCGACTCACGCCACTTCGTTCCCCCTACCTACGCAAGATGGCGGTGTCGACTCTCGCCACTTCGTTCCCCCTACGTAAAATGGCGGTTGACTCACGCTACTTCGTTTCCCCCCTACGTAAGATGGCGGTGTTGACTCTCGCCACTTCGTTCCCCCCCCCTACGCAAGATGGCGATGTCGACACGCCACTTCGTTCCAGCCATACGTAAGATGGCGGCCATGACTTAAATGACGTCACGTCCTTTTATTTTTTTGGCCGGAATTTAAAATTGCATCACGTGACGAGCGGACGAGTTCGGGTCTGAAATACCGCGTCATCGTCAATTGAGTTCCGCTTTTAAAGGGACGAAAGCACGTGTTGTTGCATTTTGCTTAAGGACCGTATTTGGCCACCTGACGTAAACTTCAGGACAACGAAGATTTATATTTTACTTTTATTTACGAAGCGGAGTTCATGCATTGCATTAATGTACGTACTTCTGTATTACATGCAAACACAAGTACGCAACGTCCAGCAACAAATTTTAAAGTTTATTTTTGTTGAACAATATTTACAAGTTACACTTGTGGTTTTCTAAAGTATTGTATTTGTTTGTAGATTTAAAGTTAAATATTTGTTGGTCGTGACAATTACTGCAAGTGCCACAAATTAAATGCTGCACTTGTATGTAATCGATCCTTAAAATCAATAGGTAAATCTACAAATTCCTCTCGAAGTATGAGTGAATTAATTTGCCGTCGAGTTCTTACAATATATACCCTTTATATGCTGTACCGTATTACAATCGTACATTTTCCCAGTAAGGACCTCAAAGGACTAATAGACTCCTTACACTGTGCACTCCGTCATATACGGTACAGAGTGTAGCCTTGCTTGGAAAAATGCAACCGCATAATACGAATGTCTGTTTTATTATATACAAATGTATTCGACACGAATGACGTAAAATGCACACGACAAAGCTTTCAAAAGACGGTAACAGAGACTAAAATTTACAGTTCATCAATAATAGTTCATCAGGAAACTCGCTTTACCTTTAAAGAGTATCATCCACCAGTATGTAAAAGGTACATCACTTAACCAGATTAGGCTCAGCCTTTAGCGTTGTAGTTAATCCTTGATAAAAACAGGTAGCATACATTGCTGGCAAATAACCCTATTTACATCAAGTGTCCATTCTGTTCAAGGCAGCATTCACATCGACTTTAATGTTTTAACATTGAGACATAACACTGTGATGCTGATAATTGCGGCAGGTGGTTAGAGAATGATTGTGTGCTTCGTCAAAACAGTAATTGACATTTTACACAATGGAAATAATGTAACCATTCTTTGGGTCTTTCGGTAAAGTGACGTAGATAGGTTCAAATTAATAAAAATAAAGAGGAAAGCAGCTTTCCCCCTCTTTTCCTCTTGATGACGATCTCTTGTGTTGTGATCTAAACATCGTAGTTTTTTTTTATTAATTTGAACCTTTCTACGTGACTTTACCGAAAGACCCAAAAGAATATGAATTCCTGCAGTCACGAAATCCTTAAGTCAAAATCTAACCATTGATAATGTAAATATAAATATTTCCAACGAGATTGCTGCTGCAGGCTTCAAGATGTACGACTCGCCAAAATTTTTTTTTAATGTCAAGTCCATTGAACTAAGTGCATTTTTTTCTTGACAATCGTCAATCTTCACGTACATTTGCACATTTCAAATTTGCACTTGTACACTCATCACATATTTTATTACGCTCAAACCATGTGTATACTCAGCCCTAAAGGGGGATCTTGATTCGTGGTCAAATGTTAGCATTTACTTAACTAGGTCACATGTGAAGTCCAATTATCCAGGTTTTCAATACAATTTCGATTCATAAAGAGTAACTACAGCTGCATTTTAAGAAGCGGTACTAATAGCTAAGGGTTTCGCTCGATACGCGATTACGTCAATCCTTGAACGGAGCAAAATGAAACAATGTTTTTGTACAAAAACGGAATCTGGTAGACAGCTTTAATTATTTTTTTACAATGTACTGCTAAATTCTGCAGGCCATCTGCTAAGACGGCAATAACAAACAGGACAGTACCTGAACCAGCCAGAAAGTGTCTTTCGTAGTAATTAAGGTAACATCTTAAAGAGAAAAAGTGGTATATGCCCTCGAAAAATAGCTTCAATACACCACGTTAATAGCATTGCACTCATTCCATAAAGTTACTCGCAATGCGTTTGCGTATGATTAAGGATGGTTGGAAAAGACGCAGGCTTTTTGGCTACAAAAAAAACTTTCCATTTCATGTTCTCCATACATAATTTCCACTGGATTGTGTAAAGTGAAAAAAAACAATTTGCTATTTATTATGCAAGGTGCTGCGTTCCTTACTTTATTTTACAACGCTTGAGCATAAAGTGGAACCAAATACGATGTTGCAGTCGATCTATGGTACAAATAACACATGCCCATCAGGCTAGTACATATTTGCATTGTTTCATGTAAGCACGTTTTACATTAAGCGCATCATTTGACAAATCACACACACAGCACAACAAACCACTTAGACCAGATCTACCTCTAGCTTTGTTTCAAAGAACTGCTTATTTACTTGATGTATTGCAAGGTAATATCACCAAGCGAATACAGAGGCAAGCTTTGTGCAATGCTGCATCACAACATTATGTTCTGGTCCTATAGCAGAAAAGACACCATATGTATTGTATATTCAGTAACACTGATCATTAGTGTGGAGAACTATTGTATGCACTTACTTTCAAATAGCAGTTCAAAAACGTCCATAGATTGTATAAAATGGGAATACAAGTGTGGCTAAATGTCTTTCCACATTTACAAACGTACGTATGCACTTATGTAGCCTGCATCGCCTTGACCTGCCACTAGCCAATGCCTAGGAAATAAACTGCAGATACTTTTTCAGTTGCCAGTTCTGCTCAGATTCCAGAGATGCAATACAGCAAGGAGAAGCAATATTACCCCACTCAGTTCCATTCATATTCGTATGTAGCCAAACTCCAAACACTGCAGCAATGATACAACATGCTTTCAAACTAGTTTTCAGAATGTAAATGGTCCCAATAAACACTGCCAAGTGCATTTAGTGTTAAAGAAATGTGAGGTCTTCTACACACAGTTCACATTAAATATTTCTGAAGCACAAATGGAGCCAACGACTGCCTCCTCAAGGGCTTCCACTTTTCTCCGAATCTCGTCTGTCCTTTTGAAGTGCAGAAAAAACCTGGAAAACAGGCAACACAACCTGTTAGAATGGATATCGGAACACTCATCAGGCATTCTTTTCATCATGACATTGTAAGAACTGGAGATTTAATGTTTGTGGCCCAAGGCATTACCTGACTCCACTTGCCATGCTTATTTTGCATGTTGATGGTGCCAATGGCAGCAAACAGTGGCTGGGCGGCAATGTTGTCTGGCAGGCGAGTCAGAAACTGAGCCCCCTGCAGGAAGTCTGTGCTGAGTAGCACATCCTGGTACAGACGGAGTATGCCCAGTGCTGTGCGGAAAAGAAACTCTTCCCCATCGCGGCAAAAAACATCCCAAACTCGACATGCCACGTCCAGAGGCAGGGCCTTGCTGTACAGCGTAAAAATCCTGCCAAAACAGAGCATATACACCTGAGCCATATGCAATTGGCTTTGTTATGCTACAAGTAGTGGAAATCAATAACGAAAAAAGGTACATAAATTGCATAATACAGTGATTGCCTAAAATGTCAATTTACAATTAACTTTGTTTTGTGTCATGGTGTTTTTTTCATTAAAACCTAGCGGTGAAAATTTTGCTCTCAAACAATCATCTGTACTGAATTACATCCGAACATCGCATGGCAAATGTGGCTATATCCTACACTGATGAAAACATAAGCATAGCCCCACACTGACTGCGGTCATGTCTCACTCATCATGAACCATGTGCTCGTTTCAATTATTCACTAGCAGCATATCAGATATTCAACAGGCTTCTAACTCCTGAAGGTGTCAACTGGCTCACCAACACTGCCACGAACACAAACGTTGCTGATCAACCCACCACAATGAAAGATTTATTTTTTACATACCAGTCAATCAAGTACAAGTCAGGTGTCAAGTTGCTGGTCTTGAAGTGGCTGAATAACCTTGGAAGGTTTTCTTCAAAGAAGAGCTCAAAGGCTTCAAAGTATTTAAGCATCTGTAAATGATTTAAGGTCAAAATTACTCATTAATCCATTGTCCAGCAACACATTGTCTCCGTATAAAATTAAAGTATTACAACATTTTTATATTCCGAGGATGTTTTATACAGTATATATATCAATGTTATTTTACTGTGGTACATGGCATCTACGAAAGTTCCAAGTAATTACCAACTGTGCCGAAAGCAACTATTGTAAAAAAATGCAATACTGCATTGTCAGTGGTGCACAAGCACAAACTGCCAAAATTCACCACATTTAACAATGATACTGCCCTAGAGAGGAAATATAGATCATAGGTTTAATTTCAGCCAATGGCCATTTGTCAGAGAAGGATGTTGTTGCACGTAAATACATATATCACTTTGCAACCTTAGAACTCCTGAAATCTAGACAGCTTAATAGAAAAACACTTTAGGTGGTGCATAAGAGACCAGTGCTTATGAACAAGCTTACACATTAGGAAATGTGTAATTGACTTGTGCTAGCTTGTGTCTGACTAACTAACCTGGATATGCCCCCAATCTCATCAGATCTCAGAATCGAATTAGGATTGTGCTTATATGGGCAAATGGCTGTACATACTAGCTTAGTAAGAAGGGGATGCAGTTTTAGTTGCACAAACCAGTGGGTGGTCGACACGGAAGAAGGCCATCTGGCAGGGCTTGTTGAGGAGGTTGGCGAAGGTGATGAATGCATCTGCCACGTCGAGGTTGAGCAACAGTACGGCTGCCAGGAACGACATGCCTTGCACCTGTTGGTACACGGGCAAATCCAATCACTACCCCGATGCCAAGGTAGGCTGCGCCCAACTGTTAAAACTCTCATTAGGTATAACAAATTGAAAAACATGTGGCCATTACTTATTTATCAACATGTAAAAGACAATATTAATTTGAGGAGTTTCTTGGATATAAAAATAATTTCCAAGTGATGGGGGTTATTTTCATGTCAAGCGAGGCAAATTAAAATTTCACATGTATTTGAAGGTGTATTTATGCAGACGTACATAGCCAACATCTGGACGATAGCATGTGTAGGCCCCAAGCACGCTCTGCAGGATGTCATGGTAAGGTCCTCGCTGAAAACAACAAAGCAAACTTTTTAAAAAGGTTCACATAAAATTAATGGATATATAAAGCAAAGCACATACAAAAGTGTAAAGTTGAATATGATAAAAAAAACACGAAATTAGATTGTCGTGACATTATATCCCTTGGGAAAAATGTGTGCGATGTCACAAACCTTCTGGAAGATACACAGAGATGGGAAAGTTCTAGATATGTCCAGACTTATCAGCTCAAGGCTGCTTTCTCGGTCAGCCCCATTACACCCAACATCTGGGAAATGACAGCCAAGAGGTTGACAGGTGTTATTTCCATGGCTTATAATGACGATTCTGCTTGAGGTTCACAGCTAATGGACATCAATGACAGTTGACACTAACCTCCATTCTCAGAATCTGAACCGGAGTCGCTATAGCTCCTCCACTTCTCTTTTGCCCGAGACAGAAAGATTTCGTACAATTCTGAAACAAAAATGTAAAAGCAGCATGTATTGCTAGACTCTTATTGTAAACACCACATTCAATACAAATTAATAACCAAATTACACCATATTCCACACTCTACAGATGCATTGGTATTTGTAATTAATGATGAAAATGATGGATGGTAGAAGCAGCTTACCAGGTGTGATGTTGAGCTCATTGCCAATAGCCAAACTCCAAATTTTCCCCCGGATACTGGGAGGGATGCCTTGCCACCATAAATCCCGTACTTTTCTCGAATTACACCTGTTTTCAAAATGTATCACAAGGGTAAATATTAAAGAGAAATAAATGTGCTGAAAGTAAACTTATGAAACAACAAATCAAAAGCTTAATTTACTTAGGTTGCATATTAATACTTTCCAACAACGTTGCAATCATTACAAGTCAAAGATAATTAATGTGTTGCATACATTTGTCTAGTTCAAATAGTTGGGATTGTCTCACAATGTTAGTATGTTCTTTCGCACCATACGTAGCCAACCGTGCTATTTAGGAGGCGTGGGAGGAAACTGCAGTAATCCGTAGAGAATAAAAACAAAATGCTTGAGTAGCATTAACTGCACCCGAGTGGCTGTACTCACGTTTGTTCCCAGTTTGGCAGAATCTCAGTGTTCCACACAGCCAGGGTACTGATGATCGAGTCTTCCTTTTTACAGCGCTCCTGCATCAGTTGCTTCTGCCGCTGTGCCTCTCGTGCTTCTATAAACAAACAACCACTTGAGGGGTAGGCTGGGAAAATGTTTGAGATTTTATTTTTGACAAAAGTCCTATTCACTTGTGCATTGTCACTTTTAAAACGGTGTACCTCTTACGATCATAATCTGCTATAGGCTGTTCTCAGTACCAATACAGATTCACAAATACATCATTGTCATGTGTTTAGAGGATGGTTTATATTATGAAGATGATAGTTATTGTTACCTCGCTTTTTAGCCTGGGAAACCATCTCAGCGTAAAGTTCCTGGTGTCTCTGCATCTCTTCGACAGGCTTAGCAGGTAGGTGCCTTCACAGCCACACGCAAACGGATTATGCAACGTACGTATAATACAAAATCTACCGCCCGCTTTAGGCTTGAAATGGTGATGAGGATTTGAACATGAAGTCACAATGTCTGTGGTTTCTCAATTTACAAAAAAGTGCCACAGATGTGATTTCTGTTAGCCCAGCTCATAGTGGTTTTAACCATAAAGTGTGAAAATGCCACTTACGCTGGCCGCTGCTCCAGAATGAGGGCTGTGGTGGAAAGGGGTTCAAAGTCCAGGTCCTTTCTTGATGGTGTCTGGCCAGTGGCCGCCTTCTCGCTTTTCGCTATCCTAGCTTCGTATTCCTACAGCACATGTGGGGAACCCGTTAAAAAGGATGACAAAACAACAAATCTAGCTTGCACTCTGGTGAAGCTGTTGAAGATGACAAATGAACACTGCTCACCTCGGTAAGATGCACGTGTTTATTTTACGAAATAACTTAAAAACTTGGCGATATATATTTTAAACACTCTTAACAAATTATTTCTTGTTCTCGCATGTGCACAACTTGAGAGAATGCGTCTCAAAACAAGTTCATTGTTTACAACAAAGGCATTGCTGCCACCCAACCTGTCATGTGACCCTGGGCATAAATCATGCATGTCAGATGTATTTGGTGAGGCCCGAGGTTCTCATAATTTTTTCCACGGTAGAAGCGGTCCGCTTGTAAAACAAGCGCAGTGGAAAACTGAACGTCCCGAACAATGAGCATTCACCCTAAAAATTTGACTTGGTGCCAAAGGCTTAAATGAACGTTCATAAGATTTCCATTCCTCAGTCGCCATATAGTCACTACATAATAAGCCTCCTTTTCCCCCCTTCCTGTTGGCACACCATCACATGTTCTCTGTGGCAATAACAGGAAACTGAGTCAAACTATTGGATAAACCGAATACTCCAAAGCTTGCCACAAGCACTTCACAGAATGGTTCAGTATTTAACTTTAAACAAATGCTGGAAAAGGTGTGTGTTTTTTTTTAAAATTCCAAGCCTTGAAATAGATTTTGATTTAAAGCTTTCATGACTGCAGGGATTCATATTCTTGGTTCTTTCGGTAAAGTCATGTAGAAGGGAAACAATACAATAATAAAATAGTTAAAATATATTGTTTTAGTACAATAAATCAGGAAATTAAGGTACCGGTAAAATAATTTAAATAATTAAGACTGTTTCATCTGCTTTAACCACAATAGAATTCAACTTATACTGCACACTAGCAAGAGCAACAGCAAAAGTTGGAGGCATATAATGGAAGTTATTTTAAGAAACATGCATTTTTATTGCTGAAAGATAAATCAAATGCTACAGAATAAAATACTATATGGCAGGTGGGCATATGACAAATTCCAGCTACATGTAAATGGTTAGTAGGAGTAAAATATATATACATGGAGACGTATTTTTACATTTGTGCAAAATGAAACTTTAAGAATGCACAGTATGTGGGAATGCTTGCACTTGCAAGCTGCACAGCTGTCCGCTGACGATCAGCAGGAATAAGAGAACAGTACTTCCCAGTCGATGCGTCACAACGCAACAAAGAATACAATACCAGGAAGCAAAGCGTTTAATATAGTTCTGCAAAATAATGTTTTTATCACTGTTATACATTCCTTCCTTTATGTAATGTGTACATATTAAACATGTTATTTTTAACAATAGTTTTCTCGTGCAAAAGAAGTTCAACATGCGTAAAGTTTTCAAACTAACATTAAAAGTTTTAATGCATTAGCTTTACGTCTGCCTGTAGTCAGAGGTAAAATGACTGTAAACATGATCAAATATAAACATGTTTTTATTAAAGTTATGTTGCTATTAGAGACTTAATAGAAAACTGGCCAAATGTATCAAAGACATGCCCAAAACTTGGCGATAACCAACGCTAAGCAAATTATCCTTGGCGCCCAAGCCAATGACGTCAGTTCACTATGCGGCTCGAAACCTATGGTCATTACCGCGAATCAGAGGTCGCAATCGGGTACCCGATACCCGTACCCTACCCGATACCCGGCTACCCGTACCCGGCCGGGTACGGGTACACGTTTGCGACCCTGGTGCTGCCGGGTACGGGTAGGCCGTGAGTCACTGGTGAGTCACCGTTTGTCACTCATTTCCCAACGTCTTGTCTCTTCTCACAATTCAAGTGCCTAAAATCAACCCACCCGCGCCTGCAACATGGCTTCATCCCAGAGGTCGCAATCGGGTACCCGTACCCTACCCGATACCCGGCCGGGTACGGGTAGCCGGGTATCGGGTAGGGTACGGGTAACCGTTTGCGACCCTGGTGCGGCCGGGTACGGGTAAGGAATCAAAACCCATATTGGAAAACATTTCAGAATCCATTCAGGACTTATGTTGTACCTGTTGAATTTTCTTAGGGTCTTTCTGTGGACTTTCTTTTGGTGGGACCCTTCCAAACAGCTTCCAGCCAGGTGGACTTGGAACACTCACTCTGCAGTCCTTGTTCCTCCACGTAAGTATGTTTCTGCAAGCAGTGGATGGTCATGAATAAACATTTTAATCACTTTTCTGTAAGTTCTCAATATAACCCAACTGCTATACTCAAAACCAGTATGAACGCCTAAAACAATGGATCTAATTTAGTTGACAAATATACTGCTTAATTGCAACTTTAAAACACAATTCTTTTTCGTTTAAAAGAACCCATATTCTTACACTAAACTAACAATAAATGCCACTTATTCCACAAGTGATACATGCTTAATTTTTGTTTATTCATGCATTGTGTAGAATTCTCAGCAAAACGTAAACGGTTTACTTTTGCAAGACAACTCTGTTACAGAGGACTGTGCCCCAGCTCAGAAATGCATCCCACGCACTGTAGATTGCCTAATGACCAGGTAATAATCTGTGGGAGGCCCTGGTACACTTTGTTCCCAGTGAATTCTTACACTTGACACAATAGTAAATTCCCATAAGATGTGTTATCACCGTGGTGACAATTTTTTTTAAAAAGGAGTTAACTGTTGTCTTGTATAAATGTGGGACATTTCAGCTGTTCACGTACCACTGTTTTTATTTAAAACGCCGGCTTCAAGGCAAATATGCTAAGTGCAGTATGTCGTAACACATTTAAAGGGACACCATAGGCTTCACTTAACAAAATGGCACATTCTACAACATCTGTATGCCCGAGTCCCAACGATAAACTTGAAGAGACTGAAATGAGCACATATGTTTGAATTTGACAGTGACCGTTTTATTTGCATGCAGTTTTTACAACACATTATCTTCTTACAGACACAAGAGTCCACGGCTGTATAAACATGTCACACAATAGTGGAGTGAAGCAATGTTTGCAACCATTTTTAAAAGGGAATCTAATAAATTATTGCAAGAACCAGATTAACCTGATTCCTAAAACACATTTAAATGTGTTTCCCATTTATGAAAACTTAAATTAAAACGTCAATCAAGACAGAGCAACATTTAATAATTGGTTTAAAGTCGAAGATGCCTTATTAACTAGTGAGAAACCCTTGAAATGAATTATTCCATTTCCAAAGCAGATCTGGATTCCACCAGTTATATCGGACAGTAATCACGTGTATTATGGTTTACTTGACGTATGCCTCAACAATAACATCCCTTTGAAAATACGGTATTCATTTAAAAAAATAATTGAAAGCAAAGTTTTTATGGGACTGCATTTTAAAATGCCGACAGTTAAAAACAAGACACGTTCGTGTAATCAATTACGTATGAGTAATAAATACAATTTTAAGTTACTGTTAGTGTAATGAACAAATACATTGTATTAATCCATACTGAGATTTCAACACATTAATAAGACACGTTAACAAACGTTAATTCACACAATACTTATTCTCGAAATTAACTTACCCTTCATAAATGAGAAGTGAAGAAGACAGAGCCATGCCACATGCTTAGAACACACAGCACTGCGGCCTACGACGCACACAAAAATCTCCGAGGCCAGACTTGGAACTTTGAAACATGGTAGCTGACTCACTGGCACAAGCAAACAGCCAAACCCTAGCAAAGTATGCCGGCTCTCTGAGAACGTTACTGTGGAATGGCGAAAGATTTACGTTGCCTATTTCTGTACATATTTAATAACTTGAATACACAAGAGTAAATATGTTACAGTACTGTATCGTCATACTCCAGCATCCAGGGGTGGAGAAGCAGAGTGGGAGGATGAAGACTCACAAAGGGTTGTTTCCTGGTCTGGTGAGTTAGCCAATCGCTTTCAAAACCAGGAAGCTGTGAACCACCCCATTTGCTTTGTAAACCAGAAAAGCCTGCCAAACAAGTATGCGTCTTTTAAAAAGACGTTTGTCATGAAAATTGTGACCAAAATTAACCAGATTTAAGCAGGTTTTTGAAATTCTTCATGCTCACCCACATTTCTCAAGGTCTGGGATTAAAATAGAAACGGGGCCTTTGTAAGAAAAACGAGAGCTAAAAAAACACACCAACTCTACTTTATTATTAGATTACTGTACATTGTATAGTATTGTAATAGTGGGCCATTCAAATTGTAACAGCTTGACTGGCAATATATGCAAGTCACATTTTTATATCCAGGAGGTATCAAATTAAAACGCTTCAAAGTTATATATTGTCCAAATTTCTTCAATTAAGCCAGTTTTCCAGGGGGGGATAATGTTCTGACACCTGTGCTTAATTGAGCAATGCGACAACTTTGTTCAGATAACCTGATGTGCTCTGCACCAAATGAATGGTACAGTATAATTAAAGTTACATAAACACAGTACATTATCAGCTTAAGAGGTTTTTGAGAAATTCCACATTTGTCTGGCATTTAATTCAAGGTTTTGTTCAAATAACTTATAATTTTCATCCCAAAAGAAACACTTAAGCCGACAGTGTTTTGAATGGGGCTGTTTATTTCCCACATATCAAGTTTCGTTCAGAAACAGTTTAGCATTGCTTGGAATGTCCGTTTTTGCACTTATGAACAACTTTTAACCCAATGACAAATCCTAGAGCAGCTGGAAAACAGCCGGCGTGTCTATTTGTCCATTATTTAAACGTCTTGGGCTCAGCTTAGACATGTATTTTAATACGTACTGTATATGCATAGATCTTTGGACAGTTTCTGTACGAGAAACTTCCAAATGGCAACATTGCTTCAAGCCTTGTGTAGCCTCAGTTATTCTACGCATTCAGTTTCATTGATGGATCAACCCTTTTTTAATCATCTTTTTGATTGATTGAAATTAGTTTATAATGAATGCAGTGTATTTCCATATACATCCCTTGAATACACACATCCTCAGTATTTTAAAGCAATATTTGGTGTTATTACCTACAACAAGTTGTGATTCCTGATCCCTGCTATCTGTATTATCAAACATTTTAAACTCTGCTATGATGTTTACAGACAGCAATGGCCTCCAAAATATTCATTGGTTTACCCCATCACTGATTTTTCATTTATGGTTATGAAAGAGCCTGGTAAAAAAGAATACTTGATTAATGACATATTTGAAGATGGTATTTAATTTCCAAGTCTTTCTATACTTTTTCCAGGATTCTCGATGCATTATTCAAACACAATGTAATCAAACCCACAGGAAAGTAATTACTTCATTTGTTGTTTGAACAATATAGTGACTGATTTTTCACCTTTAAGAGTATTATCCAATATCAGGGAATCCATGAAACAGAATAAAAATATGCACCACTGCCAGGTCAAGTGGATGTAGTAGCAGCAGCCTTCAATACAATTAATTATTCCCATTGCATGCTGCTTCCATACCTGTCAACCCATGTGGTTTACCCGTATTCTTGTACAGGGAAATTGAGTTCGGGTCCATATGGCATACAGCAGTTTCAATACGGGCATTTTTTGTCTATTTACGTTTCTCCCTTGTGATGGGACTTTGTAGGACGAACGTTGAGATTTATAAAGGCACGGGGTGACCAATAAGGTCAGAATTAGTCTGTAATATGGTAGGCACTGATAAGGGGTTGGCAGGTATGTGCTTCTGTTCATCTCGTCTGTATGTTATGGAGGTGTTGTAGTATTATGGCTCCACAGGCATTAAATGGTCTATTAATACTATGTCGTGGGATTTCCCAGACCTGGCTTTTTTACGCATTTATATCCTGTAGGTCACTAATTGAATTCCCTTGCGAATTGCTAATGTATACGTATGCCTACGATGTACTGCTATGCTTAAGCTTTAAATAAATGTTGAGATTTCGTGCGGGCTCAAACTGTGTTTTAATTAAGTCTGAGAGGATTACATGATAACAACGTTTTGCTGATAAACAACACAAAATCACCGTTGCAATTGGATTCCTTTTCACCGTTTTTAAACATGGAATTTCCACTATTTCCATTATGGACAAAACAACATTGGAGCTGCACTGGACACGAAGCTATTTTACTGTTAAAATATAATTTCGATCCAATGCGTAATGAAGGCCTTCCCTCACCATGCTGGCCTGTGTCAGTTTGTGAAGGGGAGAGACAGGACTGGTAAAGCATTCACTTCGTCACCGGTGTTGGCTGTAGCTTTGCCACCACTTCAACTGTTACTCTATACAGAATTAGGTTAGTCTACTGTACTGTATATGCACTTCAGTATGTTGACGCTAACACCTTTCCATATTTTAGACCAATATCGACAGTTTCCATCTCATTTCTCCATTTGCTTGCTCATCTGCTTAGTCCAGATTGACCACACCGGTTGACTACGTCAACTTTTACAAGGTATGGCTGCTGTAAGCTGAACACACGGCATATGTATAATGTGCTTTCGTTACTTTTCAGTAGTACATTAAATCAATTTTCCAAGAAGTGCAGTGTTCGACACTTGTCATTTTTTCTTATCTCAAAACAAACATGTCCCTTTCAAGGAATAGAGCTCAGCTCATAAAAAAGTGTTTCTAAATGTAACTGATGTTCTTCCTTAACCGTGTCAAAGATTCTGAGTGCTCTTAAACTAAGGGCATATTGGTAATATGTAGACATACATAATTTTGCCAATCCACTGCTGGATGTGGGCCTCCCCAAGACATGCGGACTGTGGAAGTCATTTCGATTATACTTGACCATGCCGCTCAGTGTGATTTGGTAAAGATGGAGACCCCAGATGAAGAAGCATTGAATCACAGTCCAATGGATTTGGCTGCACTGCTCTCTGACAACATAGCCCCCCGCGGCAACCTACAACAACCTACAAACATTATTTAACGCATGATCGTTGCCCGTCCCAGCAATACCCAGGCATATTCCAGGCTTAAACCCGCTTAGCTTCCAAGATATGAGATTGGGCACGTACTGTGAGAATTTATCTAGAATTAAATCACATCCGCAGGTGTACCATTTTCCACTTAATGCGCATGTGTATTTGATTGAAACATATATATGGAAATGCTATAAAACATATATGTATTTCGCTTAACTAAAGCGTATACGCAGTAAATGTATAAGAACGTTTTTGTAACTTGTGAATGGCTCTTCATAAAGCTTGATTTCATTAATACTGTACACATGAATGAAGCGTGGTTTAAAAATAAAATCACGTGCAAAATTATATATTTTTCTAAATGCTATGATTTATCAATGCAGTGCACACAACTTTATAGGAAACGATTCCTGTATTTCAGTTATGCTGAAACCAACTTGTTTACCAACGGCAAATGGCCGCATTCCAGCTCTCGGTAATTTGCTGCCAAGATCCAAGGAGGGCCAAAACATTCTTCTTGGCATGTGGTTTAAATCAGACATGTTTTTCCTCTTGGATTCAATAAGCTGGTTCCCTCTGCATACTGTAAAATAAGGTTCTGCGAATCCAACGTTAAAAAGTAGAATTGTTTTCCACGGTTAATTATCACCAATATGAGACTGTATATGGCCATTTAAATAAAACAAATATGGGCATAGTTATAGGTGTTCCACGGCATAACTATATCCACGCATGAGACGACTGTAGATGCCGTCTTTAAATTAAATACACACGCTACATTGAGGCAATGCGATCTTACTTGACATCCTATTGTTTGCAGGCACAGGCGCATCAAACGATCAATACTTTTAAAGTATTCGTGTTAATATTCTTTGGTTCTTTCGGTAAAGTCTCGTAGATAGAAAAATAATAAAGTAAAAAGAATTAAATAATAATAAAAAAACACTAATGTAGACTGTAGCCTGGTTCTTAATCGGAGTGTACTGGCAGTCTATAATGTAGACTGTAGCCTGGTTATTACATTAAGAACCAGGATAGTCTGTATTAGTGGGTTTTTTGTAGATTTTTATTCTATTTTTATTCACTTAATTTTTTGTGATTATTTTTCTATCTACTTGACTTTACCAAAAGAACCAAAGAATATGAATTCACGAAAGTTTAAGGTAAACATGTATTCGTGTTAATGTATTATTTCCAGGCCAGCACCCAGCCAATGTGGTCATGACAGCATTATTCACAGCTCATTTGGTTATTGGGTGTACTGTTCTGGTCTTCTGGCTATACTGTATCTTACAGACGATGTAATGGGATATTTGGCACGCCACCAAGGCTTTTAAAGTGCAGTGCCATGGTAAAAAAAACCCATGTTGTCATACCTGTAGCCCAAGGTGTACATTTTCAGCTCAGCACGCCAACGACCCATTGTGAAAGGTACATCTCCATTTTATAGTAACATTTTGCAAATTATATCAATGTAATGTCACGCGTTTACCATCATACTACAATAAGAATCCTGGTTAGTGGCTTTATGCGAATCGTCAAAATTATATGATTTGCAGTAAAAAATATTATCTAATGGGTTTCATTTTTTGTACAACTATAAATGCCACGTCAAATTATTGACATTGCATTACTTTTACTGAAAACGCTCTCCCTCCCAACCTACCCCAGGTGAAGTCCTTGCTGAGCTCCGGCTTACATGTCGACGGCGTTGCCTCTTTATGAAAAACAAAATGCACTGGCGTGCGTGCAATAGGACAACCCACCTCGTAATGTACGTGGCCAGCCCGATGCGTTTCGGCTTTTCATCTTCGCACAGCTCATCCTGATGGCACTTGGGGTCATCTTGAAGGTCGGGGTCGTCATCGCGATGTGGAGCATCCGATGCCTCGCTGCTTGTGCGTTCTTTGTCCGCAGCACTCTGACACTGCTGTCGATTCTGCTCGTCAGAACCTGCCACAGCTCCGGCTGAGCCTCCCACACCTGCCGACAGATCCGAGCTGAGGCTGGAGAGACTGGAGCGAGACACCGTGTCCGCCTCGTCCATCTCCAACTCGCCCTGGGCCATGTGGCCCACGGGGCCAGACCCTGGCTCGTAGGCGCCGCGGGGGAACGTGGCCGACTTACGGGCCCGCTCGCCTGTCCTCAGGGCGGCCGAGGCCGACAGTCCTGGCGGAAGACTCCGGCTGCTCTTCTTGCTGGGCAGCCTATCCGCCGAGAGGCCTGGCTCACAACCACCACCAACACCACCACCACCACAACAGCCAACACCACCAGCGGCACCACCACCAGCGCCGCCGCAGGCACCGTTCATGGAGAACGCCGCCTGCAAGCCATCGGCCATCATCATGGCCATGACCATTCTCTCCACGTCCCTGCTGTTGGCGTGGGATCCCTCCATGTGCGTCACTCCAGAGTCCTCGGACACGAAGCTCTCGCTGTCCTTGTGGGTGCCACTCACCCTGGCCGATCCAACTTCATCCTGCTGGTCTTCCTCATCATCATCCTCCTCCTCCTCGTCGTCATCATCCTCATCCTCCTCGTCCCCCTCCTCTCCGCTCTTCACCAGGGCGCACGCAGACCCATTCATGAGGTCCAATCCGGCCGGGCAGGTGGTCCCGACTGCCGGCGGACACACGTCCACGTCTTTCATCCCGACCCCAACCCCAAAGCTCGAGCAGTCTTGCACATCCATCGCTCGGATAGGGCAGTCAGGGCAGGGCAGTCAGGGCAGGGCAGCCGGGCAGGGCGAGGCAGGCAGAGATGGCAGGGCCCGGGGTCCCGCGCCGAGATGCCCTCCCCAATGCATGGCTTACGAGGCCGTGCCTAGAATGCAATGCCTCGTATTCAATGTCCTTCCTTCCTGTGTGTCTGTGGTGCAGTGTATGTACACGGTGTGTGGTGTATACTTGAGTAAAATAGATACTGCGAGGCGCTCCCCGATCATCCGAAAGCGATGACGTCGTTCATTGAGCCATTTATCGCACACGTGTGACCATTACAGCATCACTTTGTACTTATTGTAATGATTAACCAGAGGCAATTATGCTGTTAATAAGACACCGCGTGCAATCGGTGCAGCAAGTAGCAATGGTATTAACAATTGCGATGATTGCTGTAAGTAGCACTCTATTGATATCCACAGAAACGGGCACTGGACTATGGATGATGTATTGAGCCACCAAGCAAAACGCCACGAGAAAGAACAAGAATGGTTACACGACACCTAAAAAAAATTCGTAATTATAACGTTAAATATGTTAATTAATCCGCACTGCACAAGGGGGTGTGTTGGGGGGGGAGTGACAACGACAAACGCGACCCCGTCGCCCACCCCAATAGCCAGACACCGTACTCACTATTCTCTTATTATAGCGGCTCCGAGCGGTCTCTCTCCCTCTCTGTGTGTGTCTCGGCGTGCACGAATGCGAAAATAAACAAAGGGTGGCAAGAAGGAGGAGAGCCGCGAGTCACTGGGCGGCGAGACGCACCGCCGCCTCCGCCGCACTCAGCTGCGCGCACCGCCGAGAAGCCATTTTGAGTCGCGGCCCCGTGCGCGCTACCAATTACAATCGCCTCGCTTATACGCGCTACCGATTACAATCGTCTCGCCTCTGATGCGCGTTACCAATTACAATCGCGTCGCTTATGCGCGCTACCGATTACAATCGTCTCGCCTCTGATGCGCGCTACCAATTACAATCGCCTCGCTTATACGCGCTACCGATTGCAATCGTCTCGCCTCTGATGCGCGCTACCAATTACAATCGCCTCGCTTATGCGCGCTACCGATTACAATCGCCATCCCACTGTGGGAGGGGGGGGGGGCGAGAGGGGCACGTGGGCCGGTCGCCTGGCGGGGTGGTGAGTGGGGGGGTGAATGGGGGGGGTGGATGGGTGGGGTGGTGAGTGGCGGGGTGGTGAGTGGGGGGGGGGTGAATGGGGGGGGGGTAGAGGGGTGGGGTGGTGAGTGGGGGGGGGGTGAATGGGGGGGGGGGGGTGGATGGGTGGGGTGGTGAGTGGCGGGGGAGGTAGAGGAGGTGAAGGGGTGGGGTGGTGAGTGGGGGGGTGAATGGGGGGGGTAGAGGGGTGGTGAGTGGGGGGGGGGGGTGGTGAATGGGGGGGGGGTAGAGGGGTGGGGTGGTGAGTGGGGGGGGAGGTAGAGGGGGTGAAGGGGTGGGGTGGTGAGTGGGGGGGGGTGGTGAATGGGGGGGGGTAGAGGGGTGGGGTGGTGAGTGGGGGGGTGGTGAGTGGAGGGGGGGGTAGAGGGGTGGGGTGGTGAGTGGGGGGGGGGGGTGGTGAGTGGAGGGGGGGGTAGAGGGGTGGTGAGTGGAGGGGGGGGTGAGGGGGCGGAGGGGTGGGGTGGTGAGTGGAGGGGGGGGGTAGAGGGGGCGAAGGGGTGGGGTGGTGAGGGTAGAGAGGGCGGAGGGGAGGGGTGGTGAGTGGGGGGTAGAGGGGGCGGAGGGGTGGGGTGGTGAGTGGAGGGGGAGGTAGAGGGTGTGAAGGGGTGGGGTGGTGAGTGGGGGGGGGGCGGTGGTGAGTGGGGGGGTAGAGGGGTGGAGTGGTGAGTGGGGGGGGGTGAGTGGAGGGGGGGTAGAGGGGTGGGGTGGTGAGTGGGGGGGGTGGTGAGTGGAGGGGGGGGTGAGGGGGCGGAGGGGTGGGGTGGTGAGTGAAGGGGGGGGTTAGAGGGTGTGAAGGGGTGGGGTGGTGAGTGGGGGGGGCGGTGGTGAGTGGGGGGGGGGGGGTAGAGGGGTGGGGTGGTGGTGAGTGGGGGGGGGGGGTGAGTGGAGGGGGGGGGGGTAGAGGGGTGGGGTGGTGAGTGGGGGGGGTGAGTGGAGGGGGGGGGTAGAGGGGGGGGGGTGGTGAGTGGAGGGGGGGTGAGGGGGCGGAGGGGTGGGGTGATGAGTGGAGGGGGCGAAGTGGTGGGGTGGTGAGTGGAGGGGGGTAGAGGGGTGGGGTGGTGAGTGGAGGGGGGGGTGGATTGGGCGGAGGGGTGGTGAGTGGAGGGGGGGGTGAGGGGGCGGAGGGGTGGGGTGGTGAGTGGGGGGGGTGGTAGAGGGGGCGAAGGGGTGGGGTGGTGAGTGGAGGGGGGGGTAGAGGGGTGGGGTGGTGAGTGGAGGGGGTGTAGAGGGGTGGGGTGGTGAGTGGGGGGGGGGTGAGTGGAGGGGGGGGGTAGAGGGGGGGTGGGGTGGTGAGTGGAGGGGGGGGGGGGGGCGGAGGGGTGGGGTGGTGAGTGGAGGGGGGTGAGTGGAGGGGGGGGGTGAGGGGGCGGAGGGGTGGGGTGGTGAGTGGAGGGGGGGTGAGTGGAGGGGGGGGTAGAGGGGTGGGGTGGTGAGTGGAGGGGGGGTAGAGGGGTGGGGTGGTGAGTGGAGGGGGGGTAGAGGGGTGGGGTGGTGAGTGGGGGGGTGGTGAGTGGGGGGGGGGTAGAGGGGTGGGGTGGTGAGTGGGGGGGGGGGTGAGTGGAGGGGGGGGTAGAGGGGTGGGGTGGTGAGTGGGGGGGGTGGTGAGTGGGGGGGGTAGAGGGGTGGGGTGGTGAGTTGGGGGGGTGGTGAGTGGAGGGGGGGTAGAGGGGTGGAGGGGGGGTAGAGGGGGCGGAGGGGTGGGGTGGTGAGTGGAGGGGGGTAGAGGGGTCGAAGGGGTGGGGTGGTGAGTGGAGGGGGGGGTAGAGGGGTGGGGTGGTGAGTGGGGGGGTGGTGAGTGGGGGGTGGTGAGTGGAGGGGGGGTAGAGGGGTGGTGTGGTGAGTGGAGGGGGGGGTAGAGGGGGCGGAGGGGTGGTGAGTGGAGGGGGGGGTAGAGGGGTGGGGTGGTGAGTGGGGGGGGTGGTGAGTGGAGGGGGGGTAGAAAGGTGGGGTGGTGAGTGGAGGGGGGGGTAGATGGGCGGAGGGGTTGGGTGGTGAGTGGAGGGGGGTAGAGGGGGCGGAGGGGTGGGGTGGTGAGTGGAGGGGTGAGGAGCGGTGGCGGAGCGGTCAGCGCCGCTGCGCTAGGAACCCGACGGCCCGAATTCGATTAACGCTCACGGCCACCGTCACCAGTGACGAATATCTGAACCGATCATGGGCTTCCCCTTGGTCGACTCAGCCTCAAATAAGTACCTGGTGGGGTGTGTGCACCCCTGGGTAGACGAAGCCGGTGCTAGCCACCCACCCCCTCGTTTGCCTTCATAGAGGTGCTCGCTAACAGCACTTGCCCCAACAGTCTGGGGGTGTTTGCTGTGTGATTTCAGTGTTGTCAAAAATAGACATCACCATCGTTATGGTGAATTCACTGGGCCTCCCCAAGTCGTCTGGACATTGGGGGTCACCTGACCATACTTCACCACGTTGAGCGGTCGTGGTGTTCTCACACCGGCCCTAAGCGCCAAGCGGCCAGCGACAAATAGCACCAAAGTAGATAAGAATTAGCACGTTTATTGAATTGAACAAGATCACAAGGACTTTTGTTTAAAAAAAACTATGGAGGTGGGGGGTTGCAAGGAAGAAGCACAACTGTAATGACTTGCTGTGTGGTGAGTGAGTGAGCGTGTTGTTGTGACTCTAAGTGTGGTGGTGGAACATCGTACACGACGACAAAAACCAGCCAGTCTGAGCATCCGTGTAGGAATCAGAGCGTGAAGTTCACGGAAACAATAACCATGGTACAAAATGGGACATTTTTTGTCAGTTCTCTTTTATCTTTATCACTACTAACCATGGTAGTAGCGATAAAAGAGTATGGGGGTGCGGGGGCTCACCAAAAAGACAAGGAGCGGACTTCTCTCTATAAACGGAATGGAGTTAGAGTGCGAGATGTCACCGTGGTTCCAGTGTTGTACATCATCATTAGCCATGGATGAAAGTCTTCTCTTTAGCCGTGCAGTTATTTGACCATACTTCACCAGGCTGGTTGGTAAATATCGGGCGGGGGAGGTGGGGAGGACTATTCATTGTGGATATTGGATTGTCAGGCATTTAAATAAAGCCAGGAGAGATCGTAAGAAAAATTTAGGTTTATGATGTACCCAAAGCATCCATCCCTCATGAGAGATGCTGCTGTGGGGTAATGATTAGCACACCGGACTTGGCAATTCAGAGATGGCTGGATCGATTTGATTTTCCGGCGTTGTAGTTGAAACATTGGGCAAGTTTCTAAAAGCCCTCTTCTCTGTCCGCCGAGCAGTATAAATGGGTTCGCAGCAGTTGATCGGCAGATGTAGTGGTATAAAGTGTGGGGTACTGCTACGTCTTCCACGACGTCTGGTCAGCTTGGAATGTAGCCAAATACCATCTCGAGGCGTTCTCTATACCTCCCTCTCCAGTGGAGTTCTCTCCTCCCCCAGTGGCATGAGCAAGATATTGCAGGGCTGCACCTTTACATTACTCCTCAATGAGGTACACAATGTTCCATAAGAGTGATCATAAGCAACAATGTCTTGTTTTGAGTACATTCCAGTGATCAGGCGAATAATCACTAATTTTGTTCCGTGGTGCAGCACGTGGTCCCACATTTCCAAACGAGACTCCTGGGAGCAGATTGCCGATTGCCACCCTCCCCTTAATTCCAGAGAGCCCACGCGACCTTCTTCTAGAAAGTTAAGATGTCAAAGCAACAGAGAAAGGTGCCATTCGTTCAAATACATGTCAGGGTATCTCTCAACTTTGTTCTTCCCTCTGCACCTCCAATAAACACGGTTGGCTACGTACGGTGCGAAAGGAGTTCAACATACTTAATAAAGCCACGCACAAACCAGTCCATGACGAATGCAGGTTGCACAATACAATTAAGAATACTGGCTTGACTGCATGACATATCCAAACTTGCGTCACCGTCAACCTTCACAAAATATTTTCATAAAACCTGAGTCAAGTATATCCTGCAAGCAGTGGACATGTGCGGCTTGTAGTCATGCATTTTGGAGACCAAATATTCGTGGTACATCTCCACATCTGTCAATTATACCAGAATCGTAAAAGCTCGCGATTTAAAATACTATTTCAGAGATGTTTATGTGAGCATTAATGTCAAATTTGACTACTGTTACATTTCAACACCAATTATAAATAGAGATGTAGGTAAAGTTGTATATAAATACATTTATGTACACCGTTCCAGCACATTTTAAGTGATGTGTGTCTATTACTCAACTATATTGGGAAGATAATTACGAACTACATACAATACTTTCTATATTGTAGTTACCATACATGCACATTGCAAGTTGTTCAAACAGGCCTGATAGTGAGTACATGCAGTTTGAATATTGTCAGTGATGAACTACACTACTATTGTGAGCTGTGTTAATTCAAATAACTTTACCAGTAAATTGTTAATTATATCTCCCACAGCATAATATTTAAAGTAATAAACTGATAGTAAACTGAATGCTACTACTAAAAAATATCGAATTATTGTATAAGACATGTATGTACTGTGGGTGCTTGCTGATATTACATTACACAGCATGTTCGTACATGTACTGTTCAGCCCTTTTGGCAATCCACTGCTGGACGCCGTGGTGGTCGTTGGATCATACATGACTTCATGACACTGATCAATGCGTGATGTGAAGACAGGCGGTGGGGGGGGGGGGCATTATGATAGGGAACGTGGACGCACAATACAACACTGAATTATGCTGCATTGGCATCTGCTGGCCACCACGTATCCCCGTAGCCGTTACCTATTTTGTGGATGTGGTCACTCGGGTTGCCAAATCTGAAGCTATTCCGGGATATTTTGTTATATATTAATTTATTTGATTTGACATATCCTATTACAATTCGCGTCTTGCTTTCAATAGTCACCGGTAGATCGATGCCAATTCCGGTCATCAATCCAGCAGATTTTCCAGCCCTCCTCGTCACCTAGCCAAGCACGATCCACACAAACCTGGTTCGTTTCTGAGATCTGACGAGTTCGGGGACCTCCTGGATACTGTGTTCAGAGGCATTACAGAGCATACTGTGACAGTACTGTGTACAAAACACGACGTTACTGTGCTGTCAAATAAACATGGGTTTGCAATCAACCTTGAGGAATGCAAAAAAACGCAGTGGAAGTCAATTTGCACTGCACTCTTTGAATTCCATTCGCAAGTAACAATGCAGTTCGTTGTATCGCTCATCTCTGAGATAATGCGTAGAAGTTTTTATTTTACATTACATTTCAGTGGTACAGTATTCAGCTAACCATACCATAAACTGACCAAACACAGAACATCCGTGGGTTTTTTTCTGTTTTCCCCCAAGAGTGATTTTTCCAGCAGCCAGGGCTTTTTTGCTTCAATGGCAGCATTTTGAAAGTAGGTTTCTGGGTCATAATTGTAACAGTTTCCTCAGCCTGTTTTACATTAATGTATGTATTGCTGATCCAGCATCCAAAACCAAACAGTAGGAAGTATAACGATACATAACTACACTCTTTGCGTGAATAAAAATGACAGCCCTTAGGCAAAACAATAGTGGATGAAGACCTCCCCATGCCATGTCAGTGATGGGGGGGAGGGGACTATACTTCACCACGTTGCGCTGTTTATAGATTGTTTTGAAAAGTTATGTATGTTCGTAATGATTTGGTAAATCAGTTATCAAATATTGTGCTCGAAGTACAAAGTATTGTGCATGCACGTGCTACATTAAAGTGAATGCACATTGGTGACTTATTGTATTAATTATTACACGTTACATGAGTGTGGGATTTATTTTGTCAATGCGGCAGAATTAGTATTTTACACCTTTACCGAGTACAATATTTTTTATATAGTTTATCTCTTTACAAGATGTTATGTACACTAAAACATTACGTTTATGCTTGACTATGAACCCCAGAGCAGGTTTTCAGCAGAATTTGCAGGGTTTTAAATGTAGTCACTTACATTTTCCACAAACTTAAAAATCACAGAATTGTTGCATATTATGTATCGACGAATACGACTTTAGAATTAGTGTAAAATGCCACATTGTACATTAACTAAACTTGCCATTCCCACAGGCCATCCACTTGAGTTGAATGTCACATTAGCTGGACAAGGTTGGCTTCTCTCTGTTGCTATGGAGAAACATGGAGTATTTAGAAGAAGAAAAAACAAGAACATTTTAAATTGCTGCTTCAAGTGCCTGCGGCTACTTGCAGTGTTTACTGAAGTGGCAAAAGTAGAGACATCTACAATGTTGCATTCAAGTTTGTGTGCCTTCCCACATACGTTTCCCTTCGTAAACACTGATATGCAAACTCGTTTGTGTAAGTCCTTGGGTGTGCAGGAAAACTGGTTTTATTTGCCTTCAGCTTAAGATTTGGCGAATGCATGTAGGTTACCAATGGTCACAAGACCCAAGTGGAAGCTATTCAAATATATATACAGTACTTCCCTGGAGCGAGAGTTTATCAAATTGTACATATAAATTGAGTGTTGATTTGAAGCTTTCGTGACTGCAGGAATTCATACTCTTTGGTTCTTTCGGTAAAGTATATCTACGTGACTTTACCGAAAGAACCAAAGAGTATAAATGTAGTGGTCGGACAAGTTGAAGGTAACCTATTCCTCACTGACAACCAGTGTGAGACTATGATGGATACGTGCGACTATGAAACACCTATCAGTGTTATGGACACGCCAAGAAAATGTTTTAACTTGCAGTATATTGTGATACCAAACTGATCTTTTTCTCACAATCTTAGATACTGTATAAAGTACTCGTTGCAAATGCAATCATACAATATTTTGAGAGACCTCATTGCTGGGTTTAAACAGCTGACAAAACTAGATGGGGTCTTGTGTAAAGGTCCATTGTATCCATATTCGGTTAAAATGTAACACTCTAAAATGAGGAGTGCGGAAAAACCGAACGGAAGGCAGCCAGTTGGCTCAGAGGTCAGAGCGCTGAGCTGGTATTTTAGTTTAGTTTAGGCATCCCTAAAATAGTTGGTTTGATTAAAGCTGAGTTCTCAAGTTTATTAACTTGATGGTCATAGCCTGCTCACTCATGATTGCACAAAAATGTTACACTTAAAATAGCAAGAATCCAGCTCGGATAAGTGAATATATAGGATTGACTGCAACATAATGGACATTACTGTCTGTTGCAGCTTGTGTGAGAAAGTGATAAATTATCCTCCTAGTGTGTGCATCAGAGGTCGCTTGGAGGGGTCTCAGAAATAGTTTTATATTTCCTTCAATGGGCAATTATTTAACACGGGGAAATGCAGTAAGTATACTGCAAGATATTTGAATGGATGCATTATCTCAATTGTGGTGGGGTGGTGGGCCAAAAATAAAAACTAAACGAAGTTTGTCAACTGTACAGTTTAGAATATTTTTTTAAGTTTATGAATTCGTTTTTAAAAAATGCAACTGAGTAACGTGTCACACGATGCCTTTGGTCACAAGCAGTGGGTCAGTCTTGGTGACAATAACACCATTCTGTTGCTTTTGCAAGTTGGAAGGCCTGGTGGTTAGCACATTTGCCAGTGAGCCAGTTTGAATCTCTTAAAAAAATACACTTACAACTGCTGTGTTGTAATGTGGACATTAAAAGACCTCGTGACAAATTATTTTGCAAATGCCAAATCCAAAACATGATAGCCTAAATTCAAAAACATGTTAGAAATGTACTGAACTTATTTGAAAACGATTTAAAATAATTGGTACTATCATATACAGTAAGCTGTATATTATTACAGCCTTTTACTTCGTTATATAGTTGTTGTAGTTGCTTTCAGGGTTGTTTTCAACGACACTTGAGGAAGGATGCACTGTGAATGGAGCTCCAGCCCTATCAAGTGGTGGGTCTTCAACTGAGTTAAATTTTTAAACAGAATTTGGAATGTAAGCTGACACCATGGGTCCATTTGAGAGTATGGGGTGGCGGGGGGTGACTGGAAGTCTGGATGAAGCAAGTGGGTGAATTCTCAAAGCATCAAATACCTCACAATAGTCTCCCACAAGTGAAGATACCTAACCATAACAATATAGAAATGGCCATACAGAAAAAAATAGTTCCACTTGTAACAACAAGTATATCGGGGGCGGTGGTGGCGCAGTATTTTTGTGTACTGCACTATGAACCCGGCCCTCTGAGTTAGATTCCCAGCCTTGGCGAACATCAGTATCGAGTGATATCTGAACCGGTCTTATCCCCTCACCCTACCCTCTTCTTCAACGTGCACTCATCAGCATGGTGATGAGTTGGTCCAACCCATGTGAGACTAAGCTCTAATATAAGCTGTCTCGGGTGTGGACCAATCAACTTCAAGGACAGTGCATACATTATCAGAGTTATGTTTTTTGTTTGCATTATGACTGCAGGTATCGTGGTCTATGCAAACATGACTCCTCGTAAAAAAGGTGTCAGTTTTTTGCCAGATAAAAGGGTAAAAAACCAATTATCAGCATGGTGGAGTATGGTAACAAAAAACGCTGTAACCAACATGAACTTCAACATACAGCACATACATTGTGTGGTGGAGGCTTTCATCCAGCAGGGGGCTGCACATATCTTAATAAAATGTCAAAATTGGTATGTTTATTAGAAGAAAAAAGGATACAAAGACAACGTTGGGGTTACCAACAAGTGTCTCCAGTGCTTGTAATGAACCAGAAGTTACCTAAAGTGTGCCCTCCTGTCGAACAAAAGGTAATACAGTACAGCCCTGTAACAACAAATTAAGCAGTACAATTTTCAGAACAGTGTACTGATAAAAATACATTCACAGCAGATTCACTTGCAAATGAATTTAATACATTCAATTCCAGGTACCAGTGTGCTTAAAATGAAAGCGTCTTCACATGAAGTCCAGTGTAAAAATGTAATTGAAATGGATTGGTGTGTATACATTCGTTATGTCTTCAGTGGTGTCAACACAAAAATGTTTACTTTTCAACAATATTTTAAAAAACAAGTGTTGCGGCACACTGCAAAGTGCGGTGCTCTTTATTGTAATTGGAATGAACAGAATAAATATAAGAATTCCATGAACACACAACCCACAAGCCAAAAAATTGACACGTACAATACAACATAATGGAGATTATTTTTCATGCCGTATTCAAGACAGGCAAATGAAAACAGCACTACACATTTGAAGTGTGCTCTCCTGCAGGCAGCTGTTGCATGATACATGGCTGTGTTCAGCTGGAGGTTTATACGAAACACATTTCTCAGTGGATGAAGATCTGTATCCATCCAGCTGGTGTTTATAGGTCTTTCCTCCATTACACTGGCAATCTGGAAATGATTATACGGAAAACATGTTATGTGGTATGTCGAGGTCTTTGCCCGACAATGGTTTATGTACATTTTCTTTCTACTATGCGAAACAGCACTGAGCTGTAGTTTATTTTCTTAATTCATTTAGTTTCTAGTTTTTGCATGTACAGCAGTGAAACAAGTAGAGTATCATTAACATCTGTAGTTGGGACATTGGGAAAAGGGCATTAAAGTATACAGTACTTAGTAAGAATCTATTTTCACTATATACTGGAATTGATATTTGCTGGAATATATACTTTTATATATTTGCTCATTACCAAATGACGTACCTGGAATGAGCCTGGTCGCATCAGATCTCAGAAGCTTATCAGCACTTCGATGGGTGACCACATGACACGATACATTGTTATTGTTTAGGATATGTGGAGGGTAGATGAAGGCATTACAGAAAAAAAACATTCTATTGTCCGTACTATATTCATAATCTCCTACGTCTGTGCTCCCTGCCTTGACTAACCCGCACCGACCAGCGTGACGTCAAATAACCTCTATGACCCGCACACCGTGTTGAGCCCCTTATCTCGAAATGGGTTGACAAAGGGCTGTACATATACCATTTCTATTAAAATATGAATGCTCCCAATCCAGAAGGTAATAACAAAGATGATGAAGTATTTTTATTTTGTATTTTATCCCCATTTTTATTTTATTTTTCCAATTGTGCTACCAATGCCATGCCACGGGCAGTGAATCAATTCAGGACTCCAGGTTAGAGGACGGCCTGTGGAAGAAGATATCACTCAAAAAATACTTCTGAGATCTCTTGAAGTGACCACTGATCGACTTTCCCACCCACTATGCTACAGAAAGTAAAGTTCGTGGCACAACGTGCCACACCAATACTGTATTTTTTATTCTGAGAATTTGAATATAGCCAAATGAAATTTAACATCTTTTTATTTAGTTGTGTGTGCAGCAATTGGTGACCAGGCTGAGACCATCAACTCATTATACTTGTGTACCCGAAATAATCACCAGTGGCTCTCATTCGAACCCACATTTCAGCAGTCTTCTTCTTTCGTATGGCTGGTGTCGAGGCAGAGCAACAACTATCATTTCACATTCATATGGCCAAGCCAGATAACCGTGTCAGGAGCAGCGGGGTATATTTTAGCGGTGTTAGTTCAGAAGTCTGACCGTTGAGCCACCCAGTCACATCAAAATAATATCAAATATAATCTCCATCAGTTAAATATATACACAGTACAGTATTAAAAAGCTATTTACATCCCTTTGTGAAGCCACTGTGTTTGTCATGGGTGTCGTTTGGCCATACTACTTCACCACGTTAGCCATTGTAGGTTGAAGGGATTAGACCCTGAACTCGTGTGGATATCATTGTATCTGCTCTCCTCGCCAAATACAATGCTGCAGTAATTATATCTGCAGGTTACAGACGTTAAGGACGATCCTTTAATGCAGTGTGCTGGTAAAGAGGAAAGTATGTCTTCATTTAGTTAGATTTGTGTACAATTGCTTTCACTTAAGTCCAGCTCATTTAAATATTTCCAAGAAAATTCTAAGCCCAGAGGCAGTTACGCTTAATTGAATTTTATTTTCCTGGAAAATCACCGTAAACTTATAGAGATTTCAGGAGTTGCAGTACTGTACTTCAGTATATCAAACTTCTGGTTTACATTTTCACAACAATCACTGGGCTACAACTACCCAGCGAAAGCCCTTATACATGCGCAGTACAGATGTTATTTCTTTCTTTATTTTCACATAACACCTATTGTTGTAAATATAATTGAATTCTTGAAAAATTATGATTTTAGAATGCAAGAAATCATTACAGCAAGTAAAGTAAACACGCTGATTATCTATAATAGAGCCTTTTTTGGTTAGATCGCTTAAATATAAATGTGTCATTAAACCCGCCACCACCCGACAGTCATTTAGTAAGGTTTGTCACGTAAACCAAACTTGCTAATTCGTCACTACTTCAGCACATCGGTGTGTTGCAGAGTACAACCTGCAGGAATTGAAATTCGAGTACGACGTCTCGCCAGTAAATACAACTAGCATCATTAGAGAGACAGCCAGAGTTGTGGATAAATCCTCCTGATTCGGTCTTAAATGGAGATGTAAAATGTGATGTCGTTACTTGTGAGCGAAGGCCAGAAAGGGGGGGGGGGGGAGTTAATGTGTGCATATAAATACAAAGGACATTCATTACCGGTTGGGTTATTCATAGGGCAATCAACCTACACCATGCCTGCACATCCTGCCGTTTTGTGTGAAAGAAATTGCAATACCTTCTGTTGTCTACTTGCAATTAATCATCATCGACGTATGGTGACCTGTATAGGTATGCAGTTAAAACAGTGTATTACTTGATAATTAGCTTCCAAGCAGCACTAAGCCTGTAGCTATCAGAACGGTTAAAACAATTTCAATTCCTCTCAATTTAGATAGACTCTCGAATTAGTATTGGCCAGTAGGAACTAGTTTTGCACAGAACTTCAACATCAAAATCAATTGAACATCCTTGTTGGCACACGTGTTCTTCCACTGCCAACAATTGTATTTGGGAGTATGCAATATTTTTTGCTGTTATTTTAGTCTCATGCCGATCATTCGTCCAGTTTAACCAACATAGCATATTCCACAGGAGCAATTAATCCGGTATACACCTTCTGTTGATAGCTTCAGTAATACATCTTTAGTCCCAGATGTTTTGTTTTTCCAAAAATCTAGCTAATTTATCAGTTACTCCCGCAATGTACGGCATTTGAATAGTTTTAATTGCTTGATCAATTTCAGCGCTTGGGCTATTTATTTGTTTTTGGCATTCAGTGCTCTGTGGATTTGTGCATCATTGTTTCCGTTCAAATGCAGAGATTATTTAACATGTTTAATCTCCATTATAGAGGTTTTCTGGGTTAGATCGCGTAAATATGTGTCGTTAAAACCCGCCACCACCCGACACAGCCAACTAATAAGGGTTGTCACGTAAACAGAACATGCAATTCGTCACTCATACAGCACGCCGGTGTGTTGGAGAGCCAAGCCACAACATTTACAATCTGAGTACGACGTTTCACCAGTAATTACAACTAGCTTCATCAGGCGACAGCCAGATATTTGTAGAAGTCTGTTTCATTCCTTATATAGAGTCGTAATCTCACTCCTCAGACTTTCACCATCTGACACTTTTTTAGCACGATGGATAATCTTAGTCACGAAAGCCTACGTGTTAAACGTAAATTATCCGTTCACAGTAATGGACTGCTGTCATATAGAAATATGGTAACTGCATTGAGCAGAAATCGGTACTATGGACACATCCATTGTGTCAGTTTATAATTTAAATACGTTAAGCAAACTCAACTTGCAGATATTTGAAGAGACATGATGACATGTTTGTTGTTTAATAAACCCACAAAACACATTCATGTACTCATGCACAGTACCGACCCATGTTGACATTTTCACAAAAGTTTTTATTTTATTTTAGCTCATGACAGTGTTGTATCCATCCACTGCCTCCCTCTATGGGACATAGTTAAACACTGCACATTCACGTTAACATTTCTCACGCTTTCCAACTAAGGTTGAAAACTTTTATGTATTAGCTCTGCCCGTCCAACTTTTATCTCTGTCCGCTCATAAACGGGGGGAGTGGAGAGGGAGAACCATAATTCTGGTAAAAATGATCCAATATGAACCGACATTTTGTATGAAGTGTTTCTTACAGGTGTAGTGGCGTAACGTGCGGGGTTAGCAAAGAGAGGGTTCAACTGAGGTCGCGCAGAGGTAAGCGGGGAGACATGGATTAGGCGCCGGAGAGGCGGCAGCATTAAGGGGAAAAAGCAGTGATTGAGCGGGTGCATTTGGGGATGAGCAGGTGCAAGCATCAAGACATGGATTAGGCGTCGGAGAGGTGGGAGATGGAGGCGAAAAGAGAGAAGGCGCGTGCCGGAGGCGCCGTGGAGGCGTCAGCTTAATGGGGGGTAAGGACCCCAAATGAGGAGGGACATATATAAGGGAGTGTGCGGAGCAACACGGGAAGTTGGTTGGTTGGTGCTCATGGGATGAGGAACAAGAGTTGGGGAGAAGATGCCTGGGACCTTGCCCTCCTAACCTCCTCCCCAGCAGTGTTGGCTGATCCCCTGCTGGGGGCAGGGATGAGGGTGGAGGTGTGAGGGAAGCAGGACAGGTGAGCGGAGTATAGAGTGAGAGGTTAGCGGAAAATAGAGTGAGAGAGATAGCGGAGTATAGCAGGGAGACAGAGTGGTTACCGCGCACGAGGTGTGTGGAGATGAGTAGGGGGAAGTCGGGGAGTTCGGAACAAGGGTGTTTGTGTGTTAGTGTAAGTGAGGAGTATCAACACTAGATGCAAGGTAAGTAAAGTGACACAGGAGAAAAGCTAACAGTGTCCGTGTGAGTACGCCACTACACAAGAATTTACTCTCTGGAAAACTGGCATAATTGATCAAAGGGTAGCAAAATAAGAATGTTTAAAGATAAATAACCAGCGCTAAAAGTACCCGGCAAGGAAACCTGGCCCTGCCGACCGAGGTGTGCCCTCCCAGGCTGAGCCACTATCCGTGCACCGAGGTCTCATAAAAAAACTATTGTTATTTTTCCATATTAAAGGCCACTCTTTTTACACGCTTTCATTTCACTCACTCTGTCTGTTGTCGTTGTTGTCGTTGTCGTGTCCTCAAATCTTGTAACTCAATTTTAACCCACTTCCCAATGTGGTATCGACTGCAAACTTGGTATACTTATGTCATACTGATGACAATAGTATATTCTATCATAAAAAATCTATATTTTTAAACATTCTTTTTTTAATATGTTATGTTTCGGCCTGGGTATAATTGTCCACGGTCAACTGACGTTGGTTGTAATTGGCCACGGTCCCTTTCGTTATGCCAAGCTTTGGGCCACTTCCTGGAGTCGTGGAGTTCTTCCATTACTAGTACAGTTAATAAAAGCGTGTTTAAAAGAACGTTAAAAATTTTTTTTTACTTATTTAGAAGCGGCCTGGCCACAAATGAAAGCACAATGAAGTGGCTGTTCGTGTGGAAATTTATTGCAGCCAAACATTCTAAACGCAAGTTTCTTAATGTGGAAGGGGAAAACTGGAGGACCCGGAGAAAAATCCACGCGACCACGGGGTGGTTGGAGGGTTATCTCGACGATAACTTTCATGGTGATTTGGTGAATACTTCCGAGGACAAACGCATTTTGGAAAACATCACATAATATATGCGTACACATTGTATTGTTTCCAGTATATATTTAGCTACAATTTAAATCAAACCTCTGTTGTGGCTAGACTCCACAAACGCCAGTGACAATTACTTTTGCAACAGTTGAAAATGTTTAGACATCTTTGTTTTTTTACGGAATAAACAATTGACATTACAAACATTCATATATAGTAGGATCGGTGGCGTAGTGGTTGTTATAGCACACTACTCTAAGAATTCGGCGACCTGAGTTCGATTCGAGGCCACAGCTAACAATCAGTGGCGAATGAACCTCGTTCACCAAATCCGTGTTGACAATCCAGTGTGGTCAAGCAATGCCCACGATCGATTGGGTGTGGGGGAGGTCTTCATCCAGCAGAGGACTGACAAAGGGCTGTATATGATTATAATCGGAGAACAGAATGTTGTTGTAACTGTCTATGACCCAATCCCCTGGAATGCGGCCAATCTTGTTAGGTATCGAAAGCCTGGAGAGTGCTTGCATTTGAAGCCACCATAATATGTACACACCATGTCGTCATAGGCGTTTGTGCAGCTTTACCAAGTAGTGATCAGCAGAGAGCAGTGCAGTAACATGCTCTCCACCTTCCTTCACCATTCCGCACTGACCAGAATGAAGTATGGGGAAATAACCCTCACCACCAGCACAGGTGCGGGAGAAGCCCTCATCCAGCAGTTGATTGGCAAAAAGGTTGTCTGTGCATGTACAAAACAACCCCGCCAATGTGCAGTAATTGCCATGACTTTAATCAGGATGTACTCGAATATGTTCCACCCCATTATCACTATAACTTAATAGGACAACGTTTCAGCAGGCACATTTACTCAAATCCATCTGCAATCTAAGAAGGATTTCAACCTCCCCTTTTATTTAATATACACGTAGGGCGTCTGGAAATTAGTATTATTAATGACATGAATACAATTCACCACTTAAAAGTAAAAATGCAAGTTGCCGACTAAAACCTATCCTGATAGTGGGGGGAGACATTCAGACTGATAATGATGATTTTGCTGTAGCCAAAACGTCTCACTTGTTAAAATACTGTCTCAACATTATAAGTAAATGATACCTGCACCAAGTTGCAATGTCAATGCCGTGTTGGTGATAGGGGTTATTTTGACCATACTTCACCACGTTAGTCAGTACGGATTATTGAAGGGGTTTGCATGGTTATGACCAGTTAAAATATCAGTCCACTTCTGAACAAAGTGGGATTCAAACGTTGAAAGCTGGGTACAGAGCATAGGCTGCTAACCGCTTGTCACTGTTTTCCCCGTTGTCTAAAGAAACCTTGTATTATTAAGAAACCCTAGTTTGGCGTAAGCACTTTAAATGAATTATAAATATGCCTTTAAATCCTTGAATATACTCAAGTCTCCAGCCAAGTTTGCCCTTCAGATTAACTAAATTTGCATTCAGTGGTTTGTTACTGTGTAAGTTAATCAATCCACTCCTGCCACTTCTTTGGAAAACACGATTCTCTGCCGCCCTGAACTCATCCATGTTACACGTGTACACGTTTTGTAGAAACTTTCTGTTGGTGACACAGCAGGACTATGCTAATCCGAAAAAATAAACATATTTTATAGAGGTAAGTCCCGCAATTAGTGCCGGATTAACACAAATGTAGTGTTTTTATTTCACGCGGACACCTTCGTCTTTCATCTTCTCCTGTGTCACTTTTAGTCAACAGAACTCCTCGCGTTCAACACCACCACGCCACTCCGTCGCAACTCTCCCGCCTGCGCTGCTCGCATGCCTCGCTCTCTCTCCCCCTCTGCAAGCCTCTCCACTGCTAGCCTATCGCTACACACTCTGGTAGCTTCCCACCGTACACTCTGCTAGCCTCACCGCTAGGCTCGCCTGTTACCGTACACTCCGCTAGCTTCTCCACTGCTAGCCTCTCGCTATATACTCTGCTAGCTTCTCTACTGCTAGCCTCTCACTATACACTCTGCCAGCTTCTCTACTGCTAGCCTCTCACTATACACTCTGCCAGCTTCTCTACTGCTAGCCTCTCACTATACACTCTGCCAGCTTCTCTACTGCTAGCCTCTCACTATACACTCTGCCAGCTTCTCTACTGCTAGCCTCTCACTATACACTCTGCCAGCTTCTCTACTGCTAGCCTCTCACTATACACTCTGCTAGCTTCTCTACTGCTAGCCTCTCACTATACACTCTGCTAGCTTCTCTACTGCTAGCCTCTCACTATACACTCTGCAGCTCTCTACTGCTAGCCTCTCACTATACACTCTGCTAGCTTCTCTACTGCTAGCCTCTCACTATACACTCTGCCAGCTTCTCTACTGCTAGCCTCTCACTATACACTCTGCTAGCTTCTCTACTGCTAGCCTCTCACTATACACTCTGTCAGCTTCTCTACTGCTAGCCTCTCACTATACACTCTGTCAGCTTCTCTACTGCTAGCCTCTCACTATACACTCTGCCAGCTTCTCTACTGCTAGCCTCTCACTATACACTCTGCTAGCTTCTCTACTGCTAGCCTCTCACTATACACTCTGCCAGCTTCTCTACTGCTAGCCTCTCACTATACACTCTGCTAGCTTCTCTACTGCTAGCCTCTCACTATACACTCTGCTCAGCTTCTCTACTGCTAGCCTCTCACTATACACTCTGCCAGCTTCTCTACTGCTAGCCTCTCACTATACACTCTGCCAGCTTCTCTACTGCTAGCCTCTCACTATACACTCTGCCAGCTTCTCTACTGCTAGCCTCTCACTATACACTCTGCCAGCTTCTCTACTGCTAGCCTCTCACTATACACTCTGCCAGCTTCTCTACTGCTAGCCTCTCACTATACACTCTGCCAGCTTCTCTACTGCTAGCCTCTCACTATACACTCTGCTAGCTTCTCTACTGCCTCTCACTATACACTCTGCCAGCTTCTCTACTGCTAGCCTCTCACTATACACTCTGCTAGCTTCTCTACTGCTAGCCTCTCACTATACACTCTGCTAGCTTCTCTACTGCTAGCCTCTCACTATGACACTCTGCAGCTTCTCTACTGCTAGCCTCTCACTATACACTCTGCCTAGCTTCTCTACTGCTAGCCTCTCACTATACACTCTGCCAGCTTCTCTACTGCTAGCCTCTCACTATACACTCTGCCAGCTTCTCTACTGCTAGCCTCTCACTATACACTCTGCCAGCTTCTCTACTGCTAGCCTCTCACTATACACTCTGCCAGCTTCTCTACTGCTAGCCTCTCACTATACACTCTGCCAGCTTCTCTACTGCTAGCCTCTCACTATACACTCTGCCAGCTTCTCTACTGCTAGCCTCTCACTATACACTCTGCCAGCTTCTCTACTGCTAGCCTCTCACTATACACTCTGCCAGCTTCTCTACTGCTAGCCTCTCACTATACACTCTGCCAGCTTCTCTACTGCTAGCCTCTCACTATACACTCTGCCAGCTTCTCTACTGCTAGCCTCTCACTATACACTCTGCCAGCTTCTCTACTGCTAGCCTCTCACTATACACTCTGCCAGCTTCTCTACTGCTAGCCTCTCACTATACACTCTGCCAGCTTCTCTACTGCTAGCCTCTCACTATACACTCTGCCAGCTTCTCTACTGCTAGCCTCTCACTATACACTCTGCCAGCTTCTCTACTGCTAGCCTCTCACTATACACTCTGCCAGCTTCTCTACTGCTAGCCTCTCACTATACACTCTGCCAGCTTCTCTACTGCTAGCCTCTCACTATACACTCTGCTAGCTTCTCTACTGCTAGCCTCTCACTATACACTCTGCCAGCTTCTCTACTGCTAGCCTCTCACTATACACTCTGTCAGCTTCTCTACTGCTAGCCTCTCACTATACACTCTGTCAGCTTCTCTACTGCTAGCCTCTCACTATACACTCTGCTAGCTTCTCTACTGCTAGCCTCTCACTATACACTCTGCTAGCTTCTCTACTGCTAGCCTCTCACTATACACTCTGCTAGCTTCTCTACTGCTAGCCTCTCACTATACACTCTGCCAGCTTCTCTACTGCTAGCCTCTCACTATACACTCTGCCAGCTTCTCTACTGCTAGCCTCTCACTATACACTCTGCCAGCTTCTCTACTGCTAGCCTCTCACTATACACTCTGCCAGCTTCTCTACTGCTAGCCTGTCTACCCTCGTTCCTCCATCCTCGCCCCTGCCTCCAGCGGGGGACCAGACATCCCCGCTGGAGAGGACGAGGTGTGGAGAGCGGGGTCGGACATGTCTTGTCTTCACTCCAACCAACCCAACTGACAACTCTCCCCATGTGTCTCTGCACATCGCCTTATATCCCCTGACTCATTAACTCCTCATCATTACTTAAGCTGGCCACCTCCTGTCGCCTCATGCCCGTGGCTTCCGCCACTATCGCCTCATTCTCCAGACTCTGAGACGCCTACCCCGTGTCTGCATTTGCAGCCAGCCAATCACCGTTATGCATCTTAATTGGTCACCATCTCTGGTTGCTGTCTCTCTCCGCACATGCGTGCACACCGCTCGCTTGCAAACACCTGCGCTACTCCACTACACATAGGCCAATATTTTGTGGGCCCTATTCTCAGGCCCTCCGTTCCAAATTGAAATGTTCAGACATTGGAATACTTTTTGTCTTATTATTCTGGTTACATCATTCATGACCACAATTGAAGCTAGGATTTTTTTTTAGTTTGTTTGTAGAAATGGGTGCAGTGATTTGTGTTTCATGAATTGAATGTATCTTGAGTGGAATGCACTTTTTTTTAACAAAGGTAAATACACGTGTTGATGACTTCATACTTAGGCTCTTCGCTCCTGGAAGCATTTTGGTCCCACAACCTCAATCCGGCCCTGCTCGCAATCTGCAAAAAATCCACGCCGACGTGGTGTGCCACAGATGACGGGAGGAATTCCTCGCTACGAATCAAGAGATTTGTGTGGATTTCATGGTCGGCGATACCACGAATCGCGAACCAACCCGATTTACCGTAATCAATTCACGGATTATTGGAGTTCTCTATATTTCACCTCCATACTTTATTGCCGGATTAAGGTGTGGGGGAAACTCCACACATAATACACCAATAATTACCGATGTAGCCTCCCGGTTTTAATGATTTTGGGCATTTTTCCAAATTTTTTATTATCATTTACATTTGATTAGTTATTGGCGCTTTATATATATATATAACGCAGGGCTATCACGAAAGCGTTGTTTTATAATACTGTTATCCATATTACAGTTTTTTTTCGGTTAGATCGCGTAAATATATAAATGTGTCGTTAAACCTGCCACAACCAATTAGTAAGGTGTTGGGTTTAACCTTACTAATTGGCTGTGTCGGGTGGTGGCGGGTTTAACGACACATTTATATTTTTACGTGATCTAACCCCCAAAAACCTGTATTATGGACTATGTTGTTCGTGAAAGCCTATGTGTTAAACTAATACAGTTATAGTCTGCAATAGCTTCAAAGTAGTGGGGGGGGGGGGGCGATGTTTCTGTTGACATCGTACCAAGTTGCCGGGCACGCAATGGCCTTCTCAATGACGTCGCTGGATGTTTAACCACCCGTTTAAAATGGATAAATATACTGACAATGTTCTTTTAACAAAAAAAAGAACAATAATCCTAACACAGTACAGGAAGACATATGGGGCACGGAAACGTAGTCCAGACGTCTATGAGATTAACAGATCCTCTCTTAGTAAAAGGGCGTCTTTGTTAATGTATCACTTTTCAAATGCAAAATACACAAACGGTGTGTGTGTGTGATGTAGGGAGCGCTGGTTCTATCGATTATCGCGCTGTGCTGCGATCTTAGCGACCCGAGTTTGATTCTTGCTCACGGCCAACACCCAGTGACGATTATCTGGGCCTCCCCTAGGTCGACTCAGCCTCGAATTAGTACCTGGTGCGGTGTGTAAACATCGCCACTGGGGGAGACAAAGGCGGTCGGGCGTGGTTGTGGGCCAACCACCCCCCTTCGTGTGCCGTGCCGGCCGTCGTAGGTGCGACTCGCTTAACAGCACTTGCCCCTACAGCCCGTGGCAGGCTATACGGGGGAGCTTTGCTTTTGAAGGTAAAACCTCTGATCTGGCACGGGCGTCTGGCTCAGCCCCGACCCCGTGACCCCCAGCGCGGGGAGGAGGGGGGGGTAACCGCTCCGTGCCTTTACATTACACAGACCGCTTGCGCAGAAACCCGCGCGCCATTCCGCGATGAGCCAATCGCAGGCGAGCTTGCGACGCTCAGGGGGCTCGCCTCGACCAATGGGAATCGCCTAAGACAGACGCGCCGCGCGTTCCGTCTACGGAATGTAAACGTTGTTCCCGACCCCCCCCCCACCACCCACGAAGCCCCGGGTCAGAATAGATAGCACACACACGGGTAGGGGGTAGGGGGGGGCCCTCGTCTCTACGACGCCACTCGTCCGCGAGCCATTGTCTCGATTGCTCATTTAAATATCGATTATCTATAGCGAGGAAGGGGGAGCGTTCGGTGGAACGAATAAAATTCCGATTTGAGCGCGCGGGGGTTTATTTTTCTCCTCTACGCGGAGGGATACGCGGTGGGGGGGTGTTGCGTTGTTAATAAACAATCGGCGGAGGGATTTCGTGCGGCGGGTGAGTGAGTGGGTTGGGGGGTGGGGGTTGGGGGGTGGGGGTTGGGGGGGCGAGTGGGTGGGGGGGTGAGGGGGTGGGGGTGAGTGGGTTGTGGGGGGGTGAGGGGGTGGGGGGGTGAGGGGGTGGGGGTGAGTGGGTGTTGGGTGAGTGGGTGGGGGGGGTGAGTGGGTGGGGGCGGTGAGTGGGTGGGGGCGGTGAGTGGGTGGGGGCGGTGAGTGGGTGGGGGCGGTGAGTGGGTGGGGGCGGTGAGTGGGTGGGGGGGTGAGTGGGTGGGGGCGGTGAGTGGGTGGGGGGGTGAGTAGGGGGGGGTGAGTAGGGGGGGGGTGAGGGGGGGTGAGTGGGTGAGGGGTGGGTTGGGGTGAGTGGGTTGGGGGGTGAGTGGGTTGGGGTGAGTGGGTTGGGGGGGTTGGGGGGTGAATGGGTTTGGGGGGGTGGGGCTTCGTCACGTGACGTCTCCGCCCGGCGCGGCCGCGTCCCTCGCCTCGTCGTTGCGTGCGTGAGGGGAGGTGAGGAACTCCGCGGTTATAACGCGAATGCCATTGTTGTTTTCTGTCGCCGTCGAGTCGTTTTGTTACTCTCGAGTGCTCCCGCGTGTTGTGTTAACGTCGCGGTTTAAACCCTGCGGATTGAATGAGCGAGGCCAGTGCCCTTGCGTGCGGCCTAGCGGCCAGTCGCTCAGCCCGGGCTTTCCTGAATCTCCCCCCACCCCCCTCTCCGGCCGGCGCTTCAACAACAATAACAACGCGTTTAGTTTAGTTTTCGTTAAGGTAATTGGTCATTTCGACACATTTTTGAGTGGTAATACCGCTCGACACGATCAGGGTGATGTGTTAGTCGTTTTCTGAGGCTTGCGAAATTGTGGAAATTCCACATTACCATGGCAGTGCCGAGTTATTCATGTAACGCGGTAAACGTTGATTTCGCGCGAAGTTACTCGTTTTATACTTCCAAAAGGGACGAGTTATATTAAGAAAGGAATGTTTCCGACTGAGTGGGGCGCTTGTATTCACAACAATGGTGGAGCGCCTCAATATCACGTGTTTAGGGCGAAGTTATGGACGTTTAAAAACGCAGCCAGACGTGTTAGATTGAGGCTCCTCTGGTGGTGTTGGTTAAATGTTGGGAGACACAATGTAACAAAGGAATACATGTGTTACGTGCACATTAACGCTTTAAATGTTTTTCAAGTCGACAAATAAAAGGATTTTCTACCTGAATCGAATACAGTTCGTCCCTTGTTAAATACTGTACATAATAGGTGTTAGGTTCGTCATCAACTGTTCGCGTATATACGTGACTTGCCTCTGTCTTCCATTTTTCTTGATTCTGTGATAAACAGCGTTTTTAATGCTTAGCAAATACGTAGATATCGAAAAGGCGGGTAAGGGGGGGGGGTATGTGTTAAATTCGGTGAATATTACAATTGAATAAAAACACAGGGGGACCGGGTTGGATGTGGTCGCGCACAGACGAAATCTGTTTTGGCGCCTTGCTACCCATTTACTGCCGTGATACGGGTTGCTATAGAGGGGTCGTTGTTGGGCTTTAAAAGGACACACGTGGTAACCGTGGAAGCGCGAGGGAGTGTCTTTAACGGCGCCCCAAGATGGCGTGGCTGTTTGTAAGGTTGATAGCGCGTGTAGTGAGCACGCGTCTGTTTTGTTTTGCTTTTCACGACGCGGTGAAGTTACCCACGCGCGGGGCTTCTCAAACACCCCGCATCCAGCTAAGCTCTCAAAGCCCGAGCTCTTTAAGAATATTTGTTTAGTCCTGAGACTGGCGAGTACTACTGGGTGTGTGTTACTCGTTTGTTTACGTTTGAAAAGTACACGTGCATTGGAATCTCCCAGTTAATATTTGATTACAATAACATAATAAGCACGTGAATATATACACCGTTTTAAGTTTTGAGCATGAATTGTTTTGGATATTATAGAAATAATGATTTTGTCACTACCATTGACTGCATTCTAATTTTAATTTACGATTTTTTTTTTCCAGGTACCCAAACCTAAACATCATGTGGTTTGGCTGACATGGCAGGGAGAAGCTCTACCTAGGCTGCCAGAGGTGGCATTGCTTACCAAGTATACTGCACAATGGGTTTTCTAGGCAGAACTCCCTCCGTGAGGCCCATCTTTAGTTCTCTCCTTGGAAAAGTTGTCTGAAGGCTGCAGGGACGTGCAGAGTTCCTTCACCATGTCTATACTGCAGGCCCTGGGTCCTGTGCAGACGTGGTTGGGCCAGGAGCTGGAGAAGTGCGGGATAGATGCTGTGATTTACACACGTTACATCCTTAGCCTTCTCCTCCAAGACACCTTTGAAGTGGAACCTCAAGAACAGGTTAGTCTTTCTAAAGCTTTGAACGGACGGGATACATTTTATATTGGCCATATTTACAAATGGTCAGTGATAACGTGTAATATGACCTAAGGTTGGGAACATGCAAATTTTGTCAATTTGTGATTTTTTTCCCTGTATTTTCGAAAAATGTTTAGTCTTTAAAATGATATAGCAAGTGATGGTTGTTTGCTTTATTCTTATTTACAGGAAGGTAACATCTGTGTGCCATGGGACAAAGGACCAGGTCGCCGCTTGGGTAAGAACAAGAAGAAGTGGACGTCTGGTCTAAGTTTGGAGGAGATGAAGAAGCAGGCTGCTGTCCAATGTCTCCGCTCTGCTTCAGAAGAGGTAGGCAAGTGTATTTGCTGTGGAGAAGTCTCCCATTGAAAACAACCACGTGAGGTTTTCAGTAGATGTTTACATGTGCTATAAATAGTTATGTTATATTAAAGAGGCACTTATTTTGTATACGTAATTATAGCAGACTGTTTCCAAAAATAAGTTGCAAAATGGCAGCAGACAAAGCCAATTGCATATTTAAACATAAAAATGTGTAAATTAGAACAAATTCAAGCCACACATTTCAGAAAGTGTTCATGGTTTATTTTAGAAAAGTGAAAATTAGTTGTCTACTTGGTTATATTTAAACATGTTTTTTTCAAGCCTAATGTTTTACATGTGGAAATAAATTACACTTGCACTGATTATTGGAACTGCACCTGGTGGTAGGTAATTTTTTTTTTAAAGAAAGATTAATTGTTTTGATAAAAAGTCGCCTTGGACATGCAAATGGAGTGTGGTAAGTGCTGCTATAAAATACTAATTAGGGTTAACCCCATTTAGCTGTAATACAATCAACTGTCTCACAAATTAAACGATATACAGGTAGTCCTCTACTTACGATGGAGATGCGTTACAACGACCCCATCGTAAGTTAAAAATATCGCAAGTCGAAGATGGCCTAGCCTACCCAGAAGTCTTTGAACAGAGCAATTTACATTACCGTACTGTATAAACTATATACTGTATGTATTTATGTATTTATCGTACCTAGTACGCTGCTGCGTTTGCCTGACGCGCGAAATAAAAAATATTTTACAATTTTGTCGTATCGCTATCGCCATCGTAAGATCGAAATATCGTAAGTCGGACCATCGTAACTCGGACTATCTGTACAGGTATACCTAGATTTACGAAAGAGATGTGTTCTTCAAAAAACCCGCGTTAAACGGAATTGCTTTTACCATTTATTACAAAAAATTAGGGATGTGTTTTGGACAGTAATTTCAACTTGATACAATAATACAGAAAAATATTATAGTTTCACCAATACAAAAAGTAGGTAAAACAAGTTTCTCAATGCACACACTTTTATTTGCACTCGAAAGCAGAAATACGTTATTTTCACCCCAGAAATAAAATAAAAGTATGTACTGAATAAAAGTGGATGGGGTTGCACATAAAGGAAGCCACCCACTTTTATTCATGACATCGAATTTATACTAATACACAACATGTTATAAACCATTGACTAATAAAAAAATAGTTGCCACCTTTTAAGGGACCTCTCCTTTCCGGTCATGTTGGAATGACCGGAAAAGTGATGTGGAGACGTTAATGTTGCACGAGGAATACCATGATGCGTAATGCTGTCACAGATGAATGATGAAGCCTCCTGGGTGATTCTTGTTTGATCTCATGGCGTGTGCCATATGAATGAAATTTGTTAACGTGAAAATTCGATTTAATTAATTAAAAAAAGTATCCATAATTTGTCAATTTGGTTCACACGAAATTTTGTAAACCGAATGTTTATAAAGTGAAGGATATCTCTAAACTATTTTTTGTAGCTTGTATGGATACCTTAAAAACGTGTTTTTCAAGTAGGATTTAAGTTTCAATGAAAGTCAGGCACGTGACCACAACAGATTATTAGATAGTTCTTGGATCACTGCCACTGCTAAATTAAGTCGTCTGCCAATCCATCAGTGCTTCAAGAAATTATTTTATTTTGTTTGTACAAGTTTGCTATGGGTTTCTTTTCTAAACGTAGAATAAAGTTACATATGTATAACTTGAAACCGCTTTTATTTGATGTAAGTGTTGAAAAAATGGTGGTCGGTTACCAAACGTACTGGAATATGAAATATGCAGAGTATAATTTAATGACAAAAATAATTCTGCCTCGCTTGTGCCTGTGTTACTTTGTCTGTTGCTTGGCTCTGGTGTGCCAGCTATTTTTATCCTGCTGATCATCTCAGTTTACCAGCTTTAATGTCAGCTGACTTGGGCTTGCTCATAAGACGTCACTGTATAAACTAACAGTATGGTTACGTCTGAACGTGTTGTCATTTAAAACGCCATTTTATATATTTGACCAAAATTAAATTAAGTACTGGATGAGCGTGTTTTGTGTAAAAACGTGTAGTAGACTTAACAGCAATAATGTTAAACTTGTTTGAAAATAAATGGTGTGGTGTATCTCGTGTTCAATGTGCTGGAATGTTTGCGTGAGATAGTGAAACTGTAATAATGATGTGGCACTAAGTGCGAAAAAGCCGGTTCCTGTGGGACGGGACGAGAGCCCGCCCAGTGGCTGGTGTTGCTATTTTTAATTCAAGTACTGTGGTAGACCGACAGAGCAGAGACCCACATTCCACAAGGTCATGTGACTTTTGCTAATCCTGCAGCAAGTGTAAATGAAGGGCAATGGTGAAGGTGTGGCCTGCCTTCTCATACCAATCTCTTGATGTCATGAGTTTTATAAAAGGTCAAAGTTATACCTTAAGCTTTGGAATACAGTATCTGATTAAAGTACATTTTAAATTATTTACAAATAAGGCAAGTGTATATTCTATATTTAAACATGATTGATAAATACCCAACTGATTTTGGTGCCTCATACCTATTGGTAAACCGCCATTTGTCTTCACAAGTCCTTTTAATGACTTAGCACATGTTATGAGAATGATAGTTATTTGTCACTTTCATAAATATTAAAACATGTACTATATTTATGTGAACACTGCTGGCACTATACCTTCAAATGTAAATGTATAGTCTTTTCTTTGAGGACCAGTATATTCTACAACTTGGGTTTAAAAGTTTGTGTATGTATGTTGAACTTATTTTGCACCGTACGTAGCCAACCATGCTAATCAGAGGTGCGGGATATCGCATACTGTAGGAACGGAGTTAAAATATATTGTATACAGTTTTAATGCAGGCATTTGAATATTTGTCAACTGTGATGAATGGTGACTAAAACAACCACTTACAGCTGAACTGATGTGTTTTCAAATATTGTGTTTTCCAGACATCCGGTATAGAAATGTTGGTTGAAGAGCTCTGTTGTAAATTAAAAGATCTCCAAGACCAGCAAAAGGGTACGTGTGTAGAATATGTAGCATAGAGTATAATAAATAAAATTGCATAAAAAAAAATTGTTACCATTTGTCTGCACCATGAAGTGAGGCTAGTTTAAACTAGGGTTGTTGAAGTAGTTTTTTACCAGAGACCACAGACTTTTTTTTACTGGTTTGTCACACATATATAAATATATTTTTCAATAAACATCACATTTTTTTTACTTGTTTAACTGCGACACCAAGGGAACTGGTGGGGAAGCAATGGTTGAAATGTATTGTCCTCCTGCTTCTGTTTGCCCAGCAGCACGATTGGGTGGTACACCACATTTATTTGATTGGCAGGTCACATATGGTGGGAAAAAGTGGGTTACGCCCACTTTCAAGATTCCTTGTCCGCATTGACTTGGAGACCAAAAACCTAGGGCTCTCTTTAGTGGAGGCTCTTTCTACTAGTAATTGTGCAAGCAAGCACTTTCAGAGTTGCACTGCGCATGCCAATCAGTGCATTCCTTACTATAATTAAAAATTATTACGCGTTCTTGACTTTTGTAACCGGTAATTAATTGTGAAAATAGCTACGGTTGACCGGTTGTAGGTGAGCAACCATAGGCTAAACGCAGTGTTTATCGAGTGAAAGATATATTTAATATATTTTTTACAAACATAAGCAATTTTTTTACAGATGGACAGTCTTTTGGGAAGCTCACACCAAAGAAAGGATCTCCATCACTTGATGATGGGCCAACTTCTAACAAGGATGAAGCTGAAATGTGAGTAATCTTAAAATGTACCAACATTTTTATGATTTTTTTCTCTTTGCATAATTTTTTTCCTTTAACAAATATGTTGTTTTGCAGGTACTATGAAGCATTCCCTGCTCTATCAGAAAAGACTGCCCCATTTCCTGCAACTTCGACATCTGTCTGGGTCTGTAAAGCCAAGATGCTACGAGGCACCAGTTCTTCCACCTCTGACTCTGTCTCTTCAACGTCTACCCTCCAGCAAGCCTGCACAGAGACCTCCTCCCCAGTCGAGTTATGCAGTGATGATGACGAGACAGTCCGGGAGAGACCGTCTGGGAAGCCAGAGTCTGGTAGTTCTCCAGGGCAGAGAGACAGCGGCAAAGAGAACGAGCATGATCGTAGCATCTGCAAGCGTCATAAGGCCAAGCCATCTTTCTCGCGTCGGCAAGGAAGGGTTAGGTTGTCTGGAGAAGGGAAATTGCTCAGAACACATTCGGGCTCTTCTGACTCGAGTGATGCTGGATCTGCCTCTGGCTCCAACAGACCGATTGAAGTGAACACCTTGAGAAAGGCATTACGTCTAAAGCAGAGAATTAGAGAAACTGACCGGGTACCAAGGTTACAAGAAGCAATGGTTAAGCCGTCAAGGAAATATTCTAAGAAATTTGACAAAAGCAAATATTTTGGTGGTGGTACAGCCAGATATGAATCATATTCCAGAGGGGGCTTTGCTGAAAAAGAAAGGGGAAAAAGTAATGATTTGGAATTGACGAGTGAGGAAAACCTGTTTGGCCAAACTAGAAGACAAGGTCTTCAAGAAGAACCAATGTGGTATACAGAACCCCTTGGTGTTTGCTTTGTGTCGCAGAACCAGAAGAGCAAACTAGAAACGTCGTACCGTGGGCTTGCTAGTTCACAAGCTGAAAACTCTGAGTTGCATCCACAGGCCAAGCGTTCCGAAGAAGTTCATCCGCCACATTACAGTAAAAATGCATACGATGATGTTTTTAGGTCAGCAGGCACATTTATTGATGGGTGCTTTGTGGAAGTGCCAGTAGTTTCTTCTGATGGAGCTGAGCGTGAAATGCCAACTACAGAGCTAAAGAACAACATCCGTACTGAGCTAAACTGTTTAGACTGTGATTACTTCCGTGAAGTAAATTTTTATCAATCCATGTTGGATCCTTCTGCATCTGAATTGCTGCCTAACAGCAGTCGTATATTAAAGCTAATCCACCAAAACAGCACGGAGCACGTTTCAGTGGAAAGTGAAAATCATGTTGGTTCTTTTGAGACTCAAAGTAAAGAAAGTGAAAGTGCAATATGGACAGATGAACAGGTGTTGGAAAAACCTGAAATTCTGAACCTCCGTGATTCCCAGGATGGCAACAATAGCATTAACAAGCTGAGCCCAACAGTTGCTCGGTTCTGGGATTGTTCATCTCCTTCATTCTGTTCAGAAGATGAAGGCTCGCAAGATGACCATCTTGTGTCATTTTTCAACAGTCCAATTTTCCACATTGATGAGAGATTTGGTTGCCTTGTAATCAAAAGCAAGGAGTGCCCTCAAATTGAACAGTTAAATTCTGACAAAGATAAGTTTCCCAAACCTGAGCCCGGTTTAGATATGGCTGCTCTTTTCCCTGAAGTAGACGTTCAGTTTACAAACCAACCTCGGGGCCCTTTGGAAGTGTTTGTAGACACAGTAAGTGAGAAGCTTGGTTCAGCATTATGGGAAGATACAGGTGCAGCAAAAACCTCTCGCCTGGCAATGTGGACCCGCTCTCAAACGTGTGAAGATGATGGCCCTTTCTCTAGTTTGTCCACACGGACTGGCAGTCCATGGTCCCATTCTGATGATGTTCGTTCTGAAGATGCAGCTTCATTCAACTTACAGGGCGACGATTTATCAAAATTTCCAGCAGAGGAAAAGAATGTTAGTAGCCTAACTGATTCTGTCACCATGCAAGAGTCTGATCTTCTCAACTTAATTCCACAACATAATCAGTTTGATGTTGATGGTGCTTTGAGAAAATTGCCCCCATTAAGCTGCAAGCATGGATCGAAGTTGGCTGCTGTTTGTGGTATACAATTAGAGGAAGATGGAGAGGAAATCCCACTTGTCAATGAAACTATTTATTTGTCCTCCCCTCTTTCAGCATTTCCTCACCAATCTAGCTCAGGGAATTCAATACAATTTTTGAACGAGACTTCTCATGATGTTTTACCACCACCAAACTTCAGCCACTCTGCTTCTGTTACAAACCATACTTTTACAGTCGAGGTTACAACCCCACCTTGCAATGTAGAAGGAAAAAAATGTTTGCCTAAAATGGCTTCAACAGCTGTACAGCGGTCAGAGTATCGTCTTTGGGATAATGTAAATTCCAATGCATCAGTAATGGCAGAAGGAACATCAGAAAAAGTGTGGGATATGACCGAGGAAACAGACACGTCGTTTATTTTGGGTGGTGTATATGGAACAGGAAAGCATTTAAAGGATGAATGTTCAAGCATGCAAAACTGGGCTTCTGTATCGAGCACTGAACAAAAAGACAGCAGTTTGCTTGAGAGTGCATCCCCAAATGCAGTAATTATTGCAGGCCCAAACTTGTGTATGGCACCACATTTTCATGCACAACACAAATCCCTTTGGAAATCTCGCTTTCCATTTGCTCAAGGTGGACTGTCTGTAAAGTGGGAGGAGAGAATGGATGCAACCATCCCATTCCTTTTGCAAGATGATTGTGGGGGAAGTTACAGCAATTACCTTGGATCAGATTTTTGTCACAGCCCTGGCATCAAGTGCACTTTCCCGTCACTAGATCTCAACAGTCATTTTTCACATCTTCTGAGTGTTCAATGTGCTGTACAGCCTGATGTCGATTCTCCACTGGATGCGCCCTTCAAGCCGAAACCCGTTTTGAGCTCGGGCACAGAAGCACACAACCTGGAACACCACAAAGTGTATGGGCTTTGCCAGATGCAGTACCGTGCCATACGGATCTCGCCACGTACCCACTTCCGCCCAATTCAAGCTGGCGAGCTTTCTCCATTTGCAGGTGATACATCAGACTCTGAATCGGAGAAGGGTGATGAAACCCTGCCCATTGTAACATACAGCGACTTGTTTGAACAACCAGAGGCCGATCTAAGGCCCCTAGAAGAAGATGCAGTCGCTAATTACCAGGAATACAAATGCTATGCACAAAGTGAAACCGATACACAACATATGGAGGTTCCACAAGTAAGGAAGACTGCGATTGAGAGGGGAGCACAAACATCCCTGGACTCGCAAGATAAACTCACTGTGGCTTGTGGGGATGATTGTGTTCAAGAGTGTGCATCTGAAAGTTCCAGTGCGCCTCACGTTATTGGGTGCTTTGGTTCCAATGCAAAGCATGATGCCAATAAGGACATTGAGCAACAAAGCACTGGTGGAGAACGTGGAACAGATGAGTGCTATGGATCCTTCATTCTTGGTGGAGTTTACTCAACTTCTGATGAGCAAGAAAGATATGCAAAGGTAACACTAAGAATTCAATTTTGTTTCTATTTTGTGTAATCTGTTAAAATGAAAACATAAAATACCATTAATATATTGAGCTAATTCGTGGGTTAGATGCCCCTTTTCAATGGACATGTTCCATCCCATTTATAGCTTGCAGTGTTTATATTGCTTTTTAATATGAGCAACATGAAAATAAAGTGAATGTAATGGAAATCACAAGATAATTCTTGAATACACAAGCCAATGCTACAGTAGAAGTACAGTATTAAATTGAGTCTACACAACATTGAAATGTGCATTTTAAGTTGATGTTGCTTATGTGTAGGGTTTACCCCAAACAAATTACATGTCGGACAGTACATCCCCCCAAGTGATTTCGAGGGCATACTGTATTTCCTGACTGTCCACATGAGCCAGTTTGGACGTTTGTGAAGTATGTTTGCATATGAAAATGTTTATACCATTTTGCTGACTTTGGTCCTTGGTTACTTTTTTTTCTATAGCCATTTCTTGCTTGTAAGAATTGTTGGTCCGACAATGAGACCAAGGAGCAAGAAGACGATTGCTGGAATTTGTTGGACTCTATTTCTCGTCTAACAATCAGGTGTTCCAAACCTCCAGGTAATATATTCACTTCTGTTTTTTTTTCTGTTGAGGTATATTTAAAAATCAGATGTTTATAAGTGGTTTTGTAAGTCTTCAACTCGATAGTTTGCTTATTTGTATAATATGCATGTGACGAATTGGATGGTGTTGGGGTTGCCCTTGTGGTTTTTTAGCATTGTTAAAGCTCTTGGTGATTGGGCTTCAGGCGTCAACGCATGTTTTTCTTAGATATTTATCATTGCAGAGTATTTTGAGGAATGAATTTCTATCTTGACTATTTAAGCCCCTTTTTTCCATAAATGGATTGGATACATTCACTGTTATACACTTGCATTTTGAGTCCTGTGTACTATGCAGCAGTGCCATTAACAGCAATGTTTCTTGAAATGGTACGTTTAGCAAGAACATGCACAATAGATGCCTGTTTTTTAGTTTACAAAACATGATCTATAACGTTTCAAATTGTACGTGACAAAATCGCAGTTACATTTGCCTGAGCTTTTGTACTTTATAAAGGTTTATTTTTAGTAATGTACAATACCTCATAACATGATCTAATAGCCACACCCATTCCAAGTTATAAAAAAGAATTAAATGTAATTTTCAAAACTTTTTTCCACGTGCCTTAGTAACAACATCTTGGATTTTTTTCAAATATTGGAAATTGAATATCGATTCTTCCTGTCTTATGAAAGACTGAGTAAAATATCTTTCTCCTTTTCAGAGTCGTGTGAAAAGGGAGATTCCAGCTGGATTAACAAGCAGTTGGGTAACATCCAGACAAGCCAAGCCAGCGAGGTTGACTGTGGCATTCAGGTTTGTGCCAACCTTTACAGCTAAAGTATAACAAATAAATTAGCAGTGCAAAGATGTTTTTTTGTTGTATTTTTAGCCACTGAAAACCCTCATTGTAATTAATGGTATTTGTTATAGTGCTTAGGTCAAAAATGCGTTTTAATTACCATGTGGTGTGTGTGTGTGTGCACATGTGTGGTTTATGTAGTGTGCCACATTTCAGCCCGATGTATCTGCTGTAGTGGAGGGAAGGCATACTTTTCCCGGCAGGCTGGGTTCCTTCTTCATTGGAGACCCTGACCTCTCGGACAGCTCCGACGCAGAGAGTGATGGGAGCCAAGATGATGACACCACCTTCAGCGAGAAGGATGAACCCATCTAAGACCGGCAGCCGTCATCTACTGGCCGTCTTTGCTGAGTTCGATTTTTAATGTTTTGCCTGCATAATAATAAACCTGTGTTAGGAGGGGTTTTTTTCTTTCATTTTTGTCTGCTTGCTCTGCAAAAATGTGAAGTGGCCATTTAATAGCCTTAAAATTTGAATGAGTAATTTGATTAATTCAGTGTTTTACTAAAGTCTTTAAAAACGAGATAAACCTTGACACCCATGCATCTGTTCAATTGATTTCCTGTTTTTAAGTAGACCAAATTTGAATGATACTAACATACAGCCCTTACACACTATTAGAATTTGTAAGCTACCATATGCAGGTTGCCCTCATGGATGCACAGAAAATGCATAACAGAATTTCAGCTGAGAAATGTATGCGGATGTGTAAATATTAAGCTGACAGTATTTGAACTAGACCTTTCACAGAAATAAAAAATAATTCAGCTTCATTGCTATGGGTATAGGGAGTCATTTTCAATAAAAAATGTTGTAAACCGTAACAAATTGAACTTATAACTAAACAATGGGCTAAACTAAATTTGTTTTTCAATTACATTGGCTAGGCCTGATTGTTAAAAAGTACAAGTTTTAAGGCTTAAAATGTAAACGTTTACATTTTGTGGCATGCAGAATGTCTGAGCTTCCTTTGTTGCATAGTCTAATGCTTTATCTATAAAATAAAACATACTGCAGTTGTGGTCTGCACGTAGTTTCGGTTTTGGACTGGCGTTTTTTGCAGTGCACATTTATTACGTTTGTAAATGCACAAGGTCAAATTATTAATTAGATCAGTTTACCAGTTTAAATTTAACATTTTGTTGAACATTTGAATGCATACAAATTGTGTACAGTCTTCTCCCATTCAGATATTGATGTGTGGTGAAACTCCTGACGGTTTCATAACATCTGAAATATGGTTCTGGAATTCAAGTGAAAATTTAATTCTTCAAAACCTTTAGGTAAAGGGTAGTTTTATGGTTGTTGGTAGAGGGTGAATTTGACAAGTTGGTGAGCTTCAATGAATCCAAACTCAAGCTAGGATGATTTAGTTGATTAATGAGAAAAAAATGGAACTGCTTTGTGGCAGAAGCCCCCTGACGAGCAATGCTCAGCGTGGATGTAGCTGATGCAGTGGCCAGTGGCACATTTAATGGGTAAAACCTTTTACAACTATTTTTGTTCTTCAATTAGTCTAAGCAAACTGTAATAATAGATTACATAAATCGGATCGCCCAGTTCTAGTTGAAACCCGGAGCTCCCCTGTACTTTGGCAAAAGGTATGAATTGTGTTTTTATGAGAAACAAAAAAAATTGACAGTTAAATGCAATAATGCTTTCATTTAATGCTGAATTAAACTGAATTATAATGATACAATTCTGAAACCAAAATTTATTATTGAGCTCCGGGTTAAGTTTTGAGCAGAGATAAGGGCATTACGAGTTTGATGGTGTTGAATGTATACGTAAGAGTTTACCTCCCTCAGTTCAAGTCGTGCATTAAAAACCTCTGGCATGCATGATGTTGAATTATGTAAAACGGGTCAAGTTGAAATACATGCAGTAGCTTTGACATCACTTTTTCCAGGTCTGGAAGTTCACCATTACAATGCTCATCACTTGGGTTTAAAATATATGCAGACATTGAATAATTTAGTGTGCTATTTTGCAGACTGGTTGTACCTCCATGTGGATCTTGTGCATTTACAAATGTGATTATGCTTCAGCTTCCAAAACTGATTTGTTTAAGGATTGCAAATTTGAGAGCTGATTTGTATAATGGGAATAAAATCCTGAATGCATATTGAAAGCTGTAACATTAAGAACTAAACTCACATTTTCCATTTAGCCTCGGTTGCATGTTTTCTACATGCTGAGAGATGAAGATATTTGGGGCTCCTTAGATATATTTTTTGCAGAATGAACATTTATTTCACAACTTGGTGTCATGTGCATTTTAGATGTATAGTTGCCTGAAAGTGACATGTTATTTTACCATCTGTAATGCACAGGACCTGTATTTAAAGTGGCTTTCAGTTTTGTTCCCGTAAGTGGGCAAAGCAACAGTTCCATCTCAATTGGTGGTTGCTGAAAACACGAGATTGAGAGGCATACACTTGTATTTGCGGATAAGTTTTAAACTGGTTTTGTGTGCGTGTTATGTTGGAATTGGGGAAATTGACAGGCTTCCACTACTGCAACATAATAGGCAATATACAGGAAGTCTAGTTTATCCCAGATGACTGCAAGCATGTCAGTGCTAAGATTGAAGTGTTAAATTATTAAGCTTATTTGCATTCCACATCTTCAACATTTTAAATTTATATTTAACAAGTAATACTACAATATCTTTTGGTGTTTGATTTTTAAAGTTTTTTTTTTGATTTGCAGTATTTCTAGTTTGCATTTAAGTGAACTTTCTTTTTTTATTGGTGACAAGGAAAATAACAAACTTATGTATATGTGCTGGAGGGAGCGTTTTTAAATAATTGGTACAGGAATACACCATCTTACGAGTTGTACTCGGGTGCACTCAAGGTGTTTTGGCATTGTGTAGCATTCCACCATATTGCATTCATAATTGAAAACCAAACGGCACCGTTTAATCCTTAAGTAATAGTTGAGTGGGTTTGGAAGTGGCTCGCTCACTGGCCTGTTGACAAAAACACTTTTACATTGGAATAAGGATGGTACACTAATGCATGACACGTGGTGTAGTCGAGTACCATTTCTAAAATCAAAATGCAGTATGTCCCCTCCTGAGTGCATTTTGAATTTGTGGCGTGTTGGCAGGTTAAGTAGAATGTGTGTATTGTATGTGTGCATACAGTTACAATATATATGAACACACAACTGTAAGCAAAAATTATACTTGTGTGTTTATATATTTTTGTTTGTGTACATATCGTGTATGTATGCAGTGTACATTAAAACGCCACCAATTTGAACCGCTTAATTCAGAGGTGGGACAAAGTCATTGTTATGCAAGTCCAAGTCGAGTCTGAAGTCATCAAATTCATGACTCGAGTCTGACTCGAGTCCAAGTCACATGACTCGAGTCCACACCTCAGCCGCTTATTGTAGCCCATGTGCTTCATAACACTCTTGGGTCAATGGCTACATCTCTAATACCCTCGGTTGGGCTGTATCGATTAACTTGTGGCTTTTAACCCTTGACAAATTTATATTCATGTTCTCGTAAGCTCACAGGATAATTTGATCGGTTCTAGGTTCATGAATACAAATCTGTAATATACGATGCTGTGATAATATTCTAAACCATTTGCAAAAACATTGCTCATCTCAACCACTGGCCCAACTGCTTCCCATTTGTGACGTGACATGTATAAACTGTATGTACGATGTTTTTGGATGTATTGCGTATAACTTGTGTGCCTGTAATTCCTAGAAAATGTCAACATTGGAAAGATATTCCCAACAGAGCCACTTTGAAACAGAGTCCTTCGTAAAACTTTGCCTCATAGTGCCTTTAGCAAGATTTCTGCAAGCACATGCTTAAAACCGCTTTAGAATTACAGTACCTGTTCAGTTTTGTTAAATTTAAGCATGTACACGCTGTCATTCTTCATTGCAGGGTATTGTAAAAGGCATTATGGCCATTTGTGGTTTTTTTTTTATAATTGGACTTGTTCAGATACCATCAAGGGTTGCTTAGTGGCTGTAGCTTTTAATGGCTTAATGGAACATTCTCACTTTTAACCGAAGGGTAATAGAAAAGATGCTGAATCTTGATCTTAAATTTGGTGAATTAAACATACAGAAAGCCACTAGTAAATGTGTATGTGGGTGGTTAAATTTTTCTGAAAGCCTTTGTTAAACCCTAATGGCTGTCTGGGTGAAATTGTTGATTGTGTGTGTGTTCCGGTGTCAGGCTTGTTGTTTTGCTTACTCACAAATTCCTGTATTACTGCTCTATGTGATTGGATGTGAGGTTTGTGTCTTACAGTAGTGAGTGGCCATAAGTATGTTTGAAACTGGAACGCTTTGCCGATGGCCAGCGTCTAGTTTCAGCTTGTTAGTGGCTATTTTACTAAGTGTAAAAGTAATAAAAAAACATACAAAAAAACTTTAAAATATATTCTAGTTACATTAAATCTAAAACAAAAAAAGTGATGTTACAAAGAAATAAGTAAATTAAATTGCAATGATTTTGCGGTGCATTTATTTGCTTTTTCTTGGCTTTATGCTGAATTTACAGTATAAATTTCTGAACAGCATAAATTTCTGAACAGCATATGAACACAACCCTTTCAACGCTAAGAAATGCATAACAGCTTGGAGAAATACAAAAGGACCCCGTGATTACTGGCTAGGTTAACATTTTCAAATGTTTGTAAAATTATTAAGATTTTGTGTGAATCCAAAATACATTCGTTTTGATTAGCTACCGAATATATTGGTGTTTATGCATACACAAGGGAAACCTTTCAGTGCATATAAAACGAACCTTGAAACTTTGGTAAAAAACAGCTGCTTGGTTAGATACTTAAATGTAAACAGCCAGTAAATGGGGAAAATAAAAAAACTTTTCAAGTAGTTGGTGTTATCAGAGGGCCTGGCTGTCGTGGGAAAATGCCATTGTAATTCACGAGCATTTCATGACGGAGACAAGCTGGCATGTACCTTATGTCACGAAGGCTATCGTCACCATGAACATGGCAGTACAGTATTGTTAATGTGGTTTTTGTCGAGCACACTTGCAAAACGCATAATTCTCAAATGGCTAATTTCGAAGAGACCCGATGAACGATATAGCGTTGGTGCTCGGTGTGAGTACTTCGGTTAACTTCCAGATACAGTAGCAACATTATCCGGATATGCAGGTTAAGGCTATTTTTGCAGGTGAAAATATTTTCATCCATTATCTACTTTAGGGCATTTCACACGTAGGTAAACATTTTGCGAATTATATCATGCAGTGTGTTTACTTTTAGCCAGAGAATGCTAAATTAATGCGAACTCACGTACGTTTAAATTTAAGCAGAGATTGTTCCTGTTGGTGTTTAATAATTCCACTGAATTTTAAAAATTCAACTAAATGTAAAAAAAACTAAGAATATGTTTTGTCCTGCTAGATTAGGAACATCTGCCATGGTATGCGAATCGTAACTACGAAATGGGCACAAGTGCACCATACAACTTCAGACACTCGTTCTTCAAATGGGTGAACGAATGGTACAAGGCATCACAGTGCAGCTTAATCGGTTCACTTATCAAGCAGCTGAAGCTCACCTGGTACAATCGTTTTAACTTACTCAATTGCTTAGCCTTAAACCGATTCTGTTGATATGGTACATTTCAATCCCATCGTCCTTTCCCAAACCATGGATATCCAACGATTTTTTTAAAGATATTGCATGAATAGTTGATTTAATTTACGGTATTCTGTAATCTTAACCTACCACGCAATGTCGTATGCTTTTCGGGAAGATTTGGGGTGACCATTTAGCACGTGAACCGCATTTCTAAAAGCGTTTAGAGGGTTGTTACTGCAAACAATAGTATTTGGTGAAGTTGGCTACCTGGGTGTGTTGGTGGCGCCGTCCACTTAAGTTGCAGAACTTCCCAGGTAAGGCACTGATAATATTCACTGGACTATTGGGAACTTCCACTCTATTTGGTGCAGTACCGTGAATACTGAGCCAAATAGACTCGATCTAAAAAAATTGTTTTTTCTTGTTCTGCTGTAAGTCAGCTGTGTATGCATACAATAAACGATTAAACCACTGTGTGTGCCGTTTTCATTGTAATATACACTTTTTATAAACATGTATACGATGCCTTGCAGGGTGTATTCCTATGTTTATAGATGTATTCTATGTTTCAACTTTGAGCTGTGGTTTAACATTGATGTGTGTTTCTAAAATAAAATCTTAACTTTTAGTAATGATCATACTTAACACCACACAACTAATTAACGTTCTGCATGACTGCGCTGCCGCTTTACACTAAACATACTGTACCTAATACGTCAAGTGATTTTGTTTTTCTCAAAGCTTTGAGGCGATGCTCATGCCCTGTGTACAGTCTTGAGCAGGTAGTGGAAATTCCGCATTCCTATGACCGGCGTGAGTATTAATAGGCTAATCGCCGTTGACTTCCTCACTGGTGCTCATTCCATCCACCACAGCGCTAAAGGGCCGAGTCAACCCCCAACCAGGATTTGAACTCAACCTATGAGCACCAAGTTGCTCAACTGCCGAGCCACCTGGCCATACAACGCGTTTTAATTGGCACACGATAGATATGTTTCACAATCCAGTTATTTTTAGTAGTGCAGAGGGTGCTTATGAATCTAGAACATGACAGCCGTGATTTATTATTCTATTAATATTATTTCTCCTATTTATTTTTACCTCCGTGGCTTTAACGAAAAAACCTAAGTATGAATCCTTGCAGTCACGAAAGCTTCAAATCTAGAAGCACCAACATTACTAAAAAGTCAGCCTTCAGCCAGCACCCCCCCTAAGGTTCCTGGGTTTGAGTTACCGGCTTGAGTCTAGTTGGGTTATGTTGGCAAGTGTGCCCCCTCACCCTAGTGTGGGTAAACTGTTACTTCAGAAGAAGTTCCGTACAATTTTGCGTTTATTGACCGTGCTCGAACAGGATGATGGTGCTCTCTGCTCTGCAAGAGTTATAATTGAGTTAATGTTTTAGAAAAAGAAAGTCGTCTGACCAATGCATAATTATACCTTTTCCATATACTGTATACCTCAACATGTAATACGAGAAATGTGACGTAAAGAAGTAATTATTGTTCTAATAGAGTCCTGTACTCTGCACTATGTGGCCGACGCGGCGTTAGAGGGTCTTCAGCAGTGGGTTTACATGGTGGAACGTGTTCTCGTCTGTGCACGTGTATATGCCTATATGGCTTTAATGACGTGTTATTTGTGATCCAGGCTGGAATCCGTCAAAGCGTTTGCATTTTATCTTCAGCACAGTCAGGTGTCCTATAGAATGTAAAACAAGTTAATTACAGTCTAACCACACCTTGTATTACGGTACTTCAGAAATGTACAATTAATTTTAATTATTTACATTGGTGTAATTTAAAAGCCACAGTTAACGTTGACCCAGCATAACCACACGTGAAGATACAACATAGACTGTTAACGAAGTAATTTGGCCAAATTTAACAACAAATGGACATGGCACCCACTTTTCATGAGCCATTGCAATTGCGCTTTTTGTATATGTTACCTTTGGATTTCAGACGATCCATCAGTAAATCAATAACTTGTTTCTGGTCTTACTTGCACCGTCGTAAATAGTCGGACATAAAATCTTAAAACTAACGTTATTGGGAATGGTTATGTCAATGGGTATTTAAAATGACAACTGATCTATAGTTCCAAACAAGCAAACCATGTTTGTTTTATACAGCGTCCTTCATGCAAATTGCATTGACTCTTGCTGAGGAAGACAGCCATGTGATGAACCGGCGCCAACTTGACCACGATTTGCGGTCCTCTATATATTAAGATGGTTTCAGCCAAAAGTTTTTTAAAATATATATTAGAGGAAACTTGAGGACTCGGAGAAAAGCCACGTGTGCAAGGGAGGCACACTAACCCATACAAAGGGACATGATAACAGTTCACACTTTTCTCCATCGCATTCTCCTGGTAAGCCAGGATATTGCACCTTGACGCCCATGGGAAGGGAGTTTTGTACAATCCACTAACATTTTACGACGAGCTTTCATCATGTCAATAAGCAATGAAAAGATGCCCATATATTTTTTATCTTGATATGTACACAAATGCCCGCTGTTGCAATTGTGAATGATTTAAATATAATTCCTCCGTTTCATTTGCAAACAAACATTGGCTTCTAAACGAAAACAATATGGTTAGGTTTTAGCCAGCTAGTTGGTGACATGAACTGTGAGATTATTATAAAGTGTGTCAATAGTTCAGGTAATTATTTCTTTAAAATAGCCCACATTGAACAATTGTAACCGACTTTTTAAGAAAAGCATCTTCATGAGCCACTTTTCGAGCCACTCTTGAGACTCAGGCTTTCTTGAATACAAATAGTAAATTTCGATTTAAAGCTTTCCACCTCCTACGTATTTTCCATAAATATGCTAAATTCCTCTTGATATGCAAATTTTTGTCAAGGCGCTCTTCTTCCACCTCCAACCCAGCTTATATATACGCTCCAAGCTTGGCAGTGTTTCATTCTTCACCTGAAGACGGCTACTTGCGTTGTGGCCGAAACGTCGTGAGAATTATTTTATGTTTTATTTTTTATTATTTTATTACTTCCCTTCTACGTGACTTTACCGAAAGAACCAAGAATACAAATAGTAATTTACAGACCTTTGTTAATCCACTACTGGATGAAGGCCGCCCCATGCTGTGTCGGTCATGGGGGTTGTTTGACCATTACTTCACGTTCGTTAGTACGGGTTGTTGCAGGGGAGGCAGGAGGCCCACGGCTGGTTCTGATATCACCCGTCACTGATTGTTATCTGTGGCAGGAGATTGAATATTTGCAATATTGTATTCTGATCATCACCGCGTAGTTCTCTGGGCACCATCTGTCAATTTAGGCAACCTGGAAAATCACCCTTCACTCAGCTTTAGCTGGTTACATTATACCACGTTAAGTACGCTATTAACCTTCACCTCCTTTGATTCACCATCATACGACGCTACAATCTGTGCCAATCATTCAACCTTAGACATTATTTACACGTTAGCACCCGTTTTAACGCTTAACCATCCGGTTCCACTCTACAATAACTGACGGTTCTCAGCAACAGCTGTTAAGTTAAAACGCAGCAGATGCCTGTTGGCAACCATCTACTTGTGCTCGGGCCTGTAAAGCCACCAACAAGCTCATCTCTGTCGAACATACTTCGTACGTAAACACCACCTGCGTCAACTCCGGTACACAATTCCCTCCATCACAACCATACACAGTGCCCTCTCACAAACATACACAATGCCCCCCAATAACAAACATACACAATGCCCCCCAATAACAAACATACACACTGCCCCCCACAAACGTACACAATTCCCTCCATCACAAAAACACAATGCGCTCCATCACAAACACAACAACAACCACCATTCGCCATTAAGTGGTAGTGACGTCACCACGGCGCTTGTGCCAGGCTATGTGCACCTTGAGGCCACGTGAAGTGTCGAACGCCCGCTGGCAGGAGGTCACGGGGCAGACCCAGGTGCCATGGGTCGACTGACTGAGATGAATGGCCGATGCACCACCTGTACCCCAACTGTGCCAACTTTCTGTGTTTTAGCCGCCCGGCGCTCCACTCGTGAGCGTCGCTCCTCTGCCCTCCGTTGTAGCTTGAAGCACGACTGCCTCCAACTTCCCCAGCAGCGTCCTTCACGAACCTCTACAGCAGTAGCCGATCTTGAAACCGCTGGTACCAGTCATTGGCAAGTCCACTCAGCTCCACGTCCTCTTGTACCACATCACTCAATCTATTCTCTAGCCCGTGCCACTCCCGTTTAGCCTCCTCTATCTGACCGAACAAAAGCTGTTTAGGCATGCGGTGGCTGGGCATGCGGGCTACATGACCCAGCCAACGCAGCCTTGCCTGCTGGAGGTGCTCACTGATGGGACTTTGTCCAGATCTTTCAAGGATTTGTGAGCTCCTCACAATCCAGCCCGGTTAAAACCAGGATGGATCGTAGGCAGGCCAGCCTAAATGTTTCTCATCGGTGAAGATGGTTTATTAGGGGGGGGGGGGGGGGGTACACGTTTCGCAAGCGTAGAGAAGGGAGGGCATGGCCATGACCAAGAAGACCTTGAAGCTTCGTGTTGAGCGACAGACCAGATAACTTCCACACAGCGTTACTTAGCCGATTGAAAGATAATGCCACTTGACTGATCGGAGTGAGACCTCTGCTGTCAAACTGGAGTCGGTCATGATCACACTGCCCAGGTATGGAAAACTCTCCACTTCTCCACAACTGCCCCATCACCAATTGGGAGTTGTTGAGGGTGGGAGTGTCTGATGGTACAAAATACCCAGGAAGGTGCTTAGTTTTGGTGGAGCTGATGGTAAGGCAAAGCAACCCCCTACCTCCTCGTTGGTGCCGGACGGTAATATGTGGTGCCACGGCCTCGAAGAAACTCTGCAAGTGCCGTGACCCCCCTCCTGGCCCCCACACTGAGCATACACACGCAGCACACACACGTAGTGTCCTGGCGGGGTATTGTCCCGAGGAGGAAAGTTCCACAGTTTTTCAGCGCCAGGAGATTGGCCGACCCTCGCAGGACAGGTGACATTGCAGTGCCCTTGAGTTGGCTTAATATTGTATGGGTTCAAAAAGGTTAACCGGGCCAGCCGTAATGAGTAATTCACGACATGGGGAGGGGCTGGGTGGAATATTAAGTGAGAAGGGCAGTCATCTTCTTGGTTCTTTCGGTAAAGTCACGTAGAAGGGAAGTAATAAAATAATAAAACATAATAAAATAATTCTCACGACGTTTCGGCCACAACGCAAGCAGCCGTCCTCAGATGAAGACCAGGTCTGTCGGGGAGACAGACCTGGTCTTCGCTGTCTCCCCGACAGACCTGGTCGTCACCTGAGGACGGCTGCTTGCGTCGTGAGAAAAATTGTATTATGTTTTATTTTTATTATTTTATTACTTCCCTTCGACGTGACTTTACCGAAAGAACCAAGAAGATGAATTCCTGCAGTCACGAAAGCTTTAAATCGAAATTGAGAAGGGCAGACCATGAGATTAGGGGATCGCAGCGCCACGACCACCCCCGACCCCCATACCTAATACACACTCGCAGGGTGTATATTCGCCGGTTGGGAGTCATTCCGGATTAACAAGGGTGAGTAATAAATAAACGGGCTGTAATCACAAGTAGGAGCACGATTGGCCGCGCGGTACAATGTAACGCCGGGCTTTTGAAGTGAGGGGGGTAAAAGGGGAGCCTGAGGCCATTCAAAGGAGACTCTTCTTCAACATCTTGGTTGCCAAGACCCCCCCCCCCCTCCTGCCGTCCTTCCTTCTCGAGCCGCTCGCAGCATCCGTGGGACGCCAGCGAGTGCTGCTACGAGAGATAGGCAAGGTTTGTTCGAACTCTACAAATGCTGTGGTGAGCAGTGCCATGGGGGAGGGCCAATTTCGATTGGCCATTCCCCTCATGGCTTTTGTAGCCACCACAGCGGCCAAAGGGGGCTCTGGATGGGTGCGAGGGGCTGGTAACCCCTCCACCTTCAATTAATTACCACAAATCTTGACTTAAAGCTTTCATCACTGCAGGAATTCATATTATTTGGGTCTTTTGGTAAAATCACGTAGATAGGTTCAACGAAAATGACAAAAAACTACGACGTTTCGATCTTAACACAAGCATTCGTTATCAGCAAGAAAAAAGAGGGGGACAGCTGCTGAGGCAGACTGTTTTAAAGGTTTAAAATGGGTGTAGCCCTAGGGTCTAGTAGCCCTAGGTTTAAAATGGGTGTAGACCCTAGGGCTACTAGACCCTCCCCCACTGGCACTGCTCACCAGTCTGCAGACTCAAAAACTTTTGATTGCTGGCTCCAACCATCCGTCTCTCAAATAACATGAATACTTTTGGCATCACCTTGGACTCCACATTCTCACTCGACAACCACGTCCGCAACACGTAAATACACGTGTAATGTAGCTCTCAGAGACACCGTCTTGTCTTTATGTATATTTATTATGAATAAAATCCGCCGACAACTCAACGAGTAACCACGAATGACTATATACACTTGGGTAGTTCGACTACTCTATTCTGAGACAACATAACCCTAGCCTCAAGACTACTCAGAGGCGATGGAGATGACCCGTTCCATGGTGGCGGCGACGACAACGGCGATTCCCCACACCAACAGCCCCCAGGTCCGGTTCGCGCCGGCTCTTATACCTCGCACGACCAGGCCACGCCCCTATTCCCGAACTTTCGCTCACCCCACCTGGCCCTGTCAATCTCCGCCCTTATTACACTTTGCCTCCGTTGGGTCCCGTACTTCCCCTCACGTGACCCTATCTTGTCCCATCAATCATCATTAGCACGTCCATTAGTAACCATAGTCCCGGAGAACCGTACTGTCCCTATATCGCTCCTTCCTGTCTTTACACATGCAATCACCATCTCAGGGCCGTAAGGCACACCCGCCCAATATTAACTGCAGCCACAGAAAATACTGGCTTGTAGCATTTTTCATAATAACACCGGTGGTCTAAAGTAGTGAACTATTTGTCTTTTGTCAACGTGACACATTTTTTACTGTTTGGCCGTGTCGGGTGGTGGAGAGTTACGACACATTAATAAATAACGCGATCAAACCCAAACACCTTTATTATGAATAATATTGGTAAACTGACTTGTAGCATCTGTTGGCACTCACCTTGATTATATTATTGCAACACTGTCCTTATCCTTACTCAGATATAAAAACAAACCTAGGCAAAGTAAAGCGGCTTCAAAACAAACTGTCACGCGCTGTCCTGGGTATTATGTGCGGACTTATGGCTTCCAAGGCTTCGCTATAGACTTTGCACTAAATCTAAGATACCATGAAACAAGGTCTCCCGCTATACCTTTGAAATCATTCTTATTCTATTGAACACAGAAAACCGCTACATCATACGCAGCACGTCTAGCAATCCGTTCATGTTACCCAAAACCAGAGCTGCCTTGGCTGAGTGGCACTTCTCTGGAGCTGTGCCAGCTATCTGGAACTATCTGAAACTCTGCACATTCGCAGCCTCCAAGCCCCATCCACCTTTAAGCGACAGTCCAATGCTCCATTGTTCAGGCTTTCTTCAAGAAGGACACGTGGTGTTGTACCAGATGATGCCAAAAGGCGCACAACTCAAAGACAATGCACCATCAGAGTATGAGAGCACGGGGTTAGCATTTACACCATTGGAACCTCCTTTGCCAGTAGCAAAATATGATAATTGAGGTTTTACCCTTTTATCTGGCAACAAAACTCTCATACTCTGATGGTGCATTGTCTTTGAGTTGTGCGCCTTTTGGCGTCGTCTGGTCCAACACCATGTGAGAATAGGCTCTAAGAAAAGCTGTCTCGGGTGTGGAACAATCAATTTAAAGGACAGTGCATACATTTTCAGAGTTGTGGGTTTTTTTTGCATTCCGACCGCAGGTATTGTGGTCAATGCAAACATGACTCCTTGTAAAAAAGTTGTCAGTTTTGTTGCCAGATAAATGGGTAAAAAAACAATTATCATATTTTGCTACTTGCAAAGGAGGTTACAATGGTGTGAATAATTTTCTTAACATGCACTGTATAGTGTTGAATCGGTTGCTTATAACCGGTGTAAACATCCCTATCTTATGCACTCTATATTTTTACGTCAACTTGTTTTGCCTGTAATTAGTTCTGCCCTTTGGTCATGTTGTAAACTGCACCAGTCTCTTATGAAGTTTCTTTAACAATCTGCACGTTGTCGAAGATAATTTGCTTACGTAAAACATACCCCCCCCATATCCAAAATGGCACGGGAAGACCTTTGTCCAGTAGCGGATTGACAGAGTAAATAACATCATGTAGTGAATACTACTTTGAAAGTCACTGCAGACGATCGTGTTGATGTTAACAGTACATCAGAATGTTGTTTGAATTATCATTATGGGCAGCTTCTTAGGTGTGCAGTTACAGCGCAAGACATTGTTCATTTTATGATCGTGATTAAGTGTAGCCAAAGAGTGTCTCTGCGTTTCTGTGCCTCCGTCCAAGTTGGTAATGGAATTTTTAACGTCGTCCTCAGACATATGGCCAATCCGGTGTCTGTCTTCAAGACATGCCTTGCTATATAGTTTACAAGAAGTGGCTGTCGTGTGGAACATACATTTCCTGAAAGATAAACGTGTGCCCCTTCGGTGTAAAAAAAACAAGAAAGGTTGCGAAAAAGCAGTATGCGTGCAATGCATTGCTAGGGTTAATTAGTTACAGGGTCACGGATAACATTATTGCAGTTTTGTTGACTAATGCTGGAAGTTGGTCATCTACAAAACCCGCCCTCTTATTTGCAGTCGAACCTTTTTTTTACAAGTAACGCCATTTCTTTCGTGTTCCAGGGTCTGGGAATTTTTTGTTGGTTTTTCGTGCTTGTATCGCCCTTGGCATCCACGTGGAACGTCTCTGCGGCCCCGAGTCGATAGGAGGACGACAAGGACTTGAGCTCAGACGGCAAGGTAAGAACGATAGAACGTGGACTCTTTTTTTGTAAAACAACAAAGTGTGTCGGTTTCGATGAATTTGTGTTATTTTTGTTTATGAAAAAATATATAAAGCCCCCTTCACATCAATAAAGTCGTCTCAAAGGGTATTTTTTTTTGACATACAATCACATTTCCAGTAAGCCAAAACCTGGAATACGCAAGTAATTAGACATTAAATGTAAAATAATTCAATTAGCTTTGGCAGTATAGTTTAAGAATAAAAATAGCTTATATGATACACCTCTTGTAATCTCTTGACTTAAAGCTTTCGTGACTGCAGGAATTCATATTCTTTGGGTCTTTCGGTAAAACCACGTAGATAGAAAAATTTAAATCACGACGTTTCGATCGCAAGCGTCGTGATTATTATTTTTTCTATCTACGTGGCTTTACCGAAAGACCCAAAGAATATGAACTCTTATAATCTGCGCAGCGTTTTACTATTGACTTGTTCCGAAAGAAGAAACGTATATGTTTTTAATTGTGGTACAGTATTAGCAATTATTTAAACTTGAATTGCATGTGTTGCGGTTAATCTTAGCTTGGAAGGTTGTCGTGTAAGCCGTCCACCCTCAGCACCACGTATTAAAAAATATGCCGTCTTATTTTTCTCCGGTTTTTAACTCTCCTTTTTATGATTATATTTGTTTTAGGAACCTGAATTCATCATAACAGTGTAGATTTTATTAACTTTTTATTTTATCTCTGTGTGTAAATATTTCATTAATAAAATAAACCACGGTGGTTATAAACGCTATCCAAAGATGAATGTATCTCATCATTATCATAGTGACCATCAACATCATTAACTAATAGTCACCACTATCATAGTGACCATCATTATAACACTGTGTAACAAAACAATTGTTCCTGGGTAGTAAGTGTTATTTTCTAATTGCTTATGCTTCAAAAGTACAGAACATGGCTATTATTCCCCACAAACTTTGCTTTTGTGACTAGGATAGTGATATTGAGAAATGCATCTATTTTCAATGAGAAAACGTGGTGTGCATTTGTGTCATTCCTGCACAATAAGGTCCTGGTCACAAAAGCAAAGTTTGTGGGGAATAATAGCCATTTTCTATACTTTTGAGGCATAAGCAATTAGAAAATAACACTTACTACCCAGGAATAAAAATTGTGTTACATCCTAATTATCATCAACTGATCTACTGCGGATAATCGCGTTGTGCCAAACTCGCAGCGAAGGATTACACTCGGCCACTCGGGTATTTAACCGAAATATTATTTCTGCGTTCTTCATACGTGAACATTTAAGTCCTGTAATGAGCACAGGCTGACATTGAGCCGGGGGAGGGACGTTTTCAGCCATTTAGATCGTTTTATTATTTACACATTTTCTTTAAAAACGCACCAGATGACGATTAACCATGTGCATTGGCTTTATAGAAATAAAAAAACGTTTCAATTGTCAATTAAATAGAGTTCTAAGAATAAGTTTTACCCTTTCTGGAAATAAATCATGTGTTAAGATTTTTAAACACCAAACAGAAACCTTTTGTAAGGAATCATGTCTGCATTAACCACATATACATGCACACATATTGCATGTACTTGTGGTGAACATGCAAAATGTATATGTGTGATTCCTTGTAAAAGGTTTCTGTTTGGTGTTTTAACATCTTAACACCGATTCTTTTATTTTGATACTGGCAAGGGAGGTCCCATGATGTAGCTGCTCGCCCCGAGCTCTCAATGTCCTGAAAGTGAATTGTCATTGTATGCAAATGTATATAACAAGTATGATGTAGTATGGCTAAAAAACCCATATGACCGACACTACAGGAGTCCTTAATCCAGCAGTGGATTGACAAAGGGCTGTGCATTATACAGTACACGAGCTTGCTTATTAGTTGGGACTCGGTTTTTGACTCGGCTTGCGTGCTGTCTGTAAGTGTTGGATTTCTCCAACTTGGAGCATTGGCGTTTGGTAAAACAAGCAAATGAGACGAACACGCGCAACATTTGTTCTCAAACTGTAGGAAGACCATTTCATCCAATCCAGGTTCCGAATGCTGGTATATTAATCTGACATTCTGGCGCGTAATTTGCACATTCGCCAAGCTGCTAAAATGTTCCCCAATGTACGGAATCATACTTTCTCCCAAGAATAGAAATATATCATGATTCTGCTGTATCAAACAACTTACGTACAACATTTCCTTAGCTGGCATTTAAATTAGTTTCAAATAAGGGATAGGTTCACTTAAGGAGTTTATGAAAATAACCACGGACGTCCAGGAGGACAACCTAAAATACTCAACAGCTTTATTGTCTCTCATATACACCAGTAGAGTATTTTATAACTTATACAAGCGAAGATGATAACTACAAAGGGACAGCCATAAATAAGTTTGGACACTGCTGTAAGGCAATCCACTCCTGGGTGAGGGCGTCCACACGCCTGTACCGATTGTGGGGGTTATTTGACCATACTTCCACCTTGCTGGCCAGTGCAGGTTGGTGAATGCGGGTAGTATACACGATTCAATACAACTACAATTCTGACTTTTGCCTGATGAGGCCGGTTGTAATTACCGGCGAAACGTCGTACTCGAATTGTACATTTTATGGGTTTACTCTCCAACACACCGGTGTGCTGAACTAGTAATGAACTGGCATTTTTTTTATTTACGTGCCAAATCTTATTAATTGACTGTGTGTCGGGTGGTGGTGGATTTAATGACACATTTATATTGACGCAATCTAACCCCCAAAAAACTCCATTATAGTGATATGCTGTCGATTTTTGGATTTCATAAGTAAAAATCCTAAATTCAGACGTTGACACTGATTTTCGGATAATCATCCGAATTGTGATGTGACCTGACCATGGCGTCCTTTTGCGCTTACCTCCCCCCCCCAAAAAAAAATGGTGCCAAGTGGCATCGGATGAAGTCACTATTGTCAGCATAAAGACATTTAGCAAAAATACTCGATGGAAATGATTGTAAATTCTGAAAATATCCTAACTTGCCCTTGAATATCTGAAGAAGACACATATGCTCTTTTAAAATCCTAAACTCAAGTACAATATATATTTCATGCACTGTCCTCTACTTACGACCATGTATTGTTTGTTGTTGTATGTTCTGACCTGCCCCTCCTGGACATCTGTGAAAAGGAGCTTTATAGCTCATGAGATCCCTCCAGTAGAGTATAACATATTTATAGGTAATCATATAATTAACGAGGAGCATACAATTTAAATTCTACTATAACTGAAAGAAAGAAATATTCAAATGTAATAGCTGGTTATGACACCGGTACCTGCTCTGGTGAATGATTATGGTTCAAGGTGTTTGAGGTCCACTTTACGGTTGATAGTAAAAACATACAAACCAGTACTTCAGAAAATGGTGGGGCCGGAGAAACGTAGATAAGGAACAGTGCACGCATGGAACATTTATTTTAAAAACATTAATAGGTTAGCAACTGAACCAACATGGAAAAGTGATTCACACCTAAATAGAAGCTTTGAAAGTTCCTGAAAAATATAAATTGTGGTTCAACAAAGACATATTACAAAAGCATCTAAATATTAAAAATAAGGTGTGAAAGGTGGTAGGTGTTGCGACTTTTTCAAAGCACGAGGTAACTTGCTTTTCCGAGGTTCACAGATAGTCTCTGAACATTGAAGGTCATTTAACATTTAGCTAGGGATGTTTTAGTTACCTTTTGTTTCGCTATTTGATTACTTGTATTGCTCTAGCCACGGTGGCAAGACGTTAACTACCTATCCTGGTATACCGTTCGATCACAACTCTGACGCCTGTATATTTGGAGTTTGCATGTTCTCCCCGTGGTTGTGTGGATTTCTTATCCGGGTCCTCCGGGTTTCCCCTCCACATTTAGAAACATGCGTTTAGAGTATTTGGCTGCTATACATTTCTACATGATAAGCCACTTTGTTGAGCTATCATTTGTGGCCAGGTCGCTTCTGAAATAAGAGCTATACAACTGAGTGGGCCTTAGCTGGTAAAATAAAAATGTTGATTAGAATATGTCCAGCAACCTTCATGTCCCCAAGGAGCAGATACGGACCCCCTGTTGTGTGCCCTTAGGTGTCTTTTTATTTATCCAATGCACATGTGATTATAATTGTTTCTACATTAATCCATTTGCATCTTATGGCTCAGTTGCTGCTGTGATCTATTCCATATATTGCGTGTCCATCTGTGAATACAAATAATATTTTACAGCCACTTGCCGCCAATCGACTTCTGAAGGCGGCCTCCCCATTCTGTGTCGTTGACGGAGGGTTAACGTTACTTCGCCACGCTGGTCGATGTGGGTTAGTGGTGAACAGCGGGGAGCAGAAGCTGCAGGACCGGTGCAGGTATCAACTCATCACTGATATTAGCCATGGCTAGGAATGAACCTCAGGTCGCCGGATTTTTAGCGAGGGGAGCGGTGGTCCACCGAGTATATGGTCAAAGTGACTTCAAGTCGGACGAAACACACACAAAACAAATATTTATCCCCGTTATCTTTTTGATGTAATGTACTCATATTGTGCGTTCTGATCTGTTTAACACACGTTTGAATATGAATGCGATGACATACTTTAAATTCAGAGCCAGGCACTACAGAATTTTGCTCCAGCGCATTTCAACTGCGCATACGCCACACGTCACTACTCTAGTGCAACAGGCAAGGCGTCTTGGCTCTTAACTCATACCTGTCAACCCATACGGTTTACCCGTATTCTTGTACAGGGAATTTGAGTTTTCAGGTCCATACGGCGTACAGCCGTTTCAATACGGGTAAAATGTGTTTTTGTCTATTTGTTTGTGTTTCTCCATTGTGATGGGACTTTGTAGTATGAACGTTGATATTTATAAGGGGCACGGGGTGACCAATAAGGTCTGAATTGGCCTGTAATAAAGTAGGCACTGATAAGGGGTTAACAGGTATGTTAACTTACAACATCGCCCTTCTTGTTTATAGACATGCAAACATGTGTCATACAGCGTGGTATGATGGGAACTTTTTCCACAAACCAAACCCTAACTTATTTCTCATTCAGTCGATAAACGACGCGTAGTACACAACTACAGGGCAGTACTGTAATAAATTTAACACAAGAGTAGACCGCGGTAGAAATAATTTCCTGCCACCCGGACAAATATTAATGCCAATTCTCAGATTGTCCAGGTTAGATGGTAACCCTAGCCCTCAAGACACGACCCAGAAACGTAAGTTCAGTGTAAGAGGTTACTGCATTGGTTTGAAGATAAGCAGAGATTTGGACAGCTACCACTGTTTATAAAAGTTATCTTATCGGCTGCAACGGGCCTGCGTTGTCAAAAGAGGACAATTTCAGAAAAAATCCTTTCCACAATAATACTATGGTCCAAACCTTCATCAAGCCGCACTAACCAGCGTGGTGAAGTATGGTCAAGCAACTACCACCACCCTCACGGCCTCTGGAGGCCGTCATCCAGCAGTGGATTGACACAAGGGTTGTACATGTGAAAAGTATTTCACGCAACTATTGAAACAAGGAAGAATAATCATGCATTCACATGTAATGTGTAAACATGCGTTTGATCTTCGGAAGTGATTTTAATTCGCGTTAATAACAGTAGTGCCCACGCCAGGTGCCCAGGGAGAGGTGTCAGTACGTCCATAATCAGAATCAAAATCTGTATTTAGCCTGGAGGAATTCGATTAGCTATGAAGCTTTTTTTCATAGATATCCAGTAATGGTGGCGCATGCCTATGTAATCCAGAACTGTGGGGGCGAGGGTCGGTGAAACGGACAAACGTTATGTAACTCCCTTCCCGTGGGTATCGAGGTGCAATAACCATGTCTCACCGGGAGAAGGCAGTACAGAAAGTGGACTAATCGCAATGAGTATGGGGATAGAGTGTTGCCCCCTTGCAAGCGCGTTGTTTTTCGGGGTGCTCCGGTTCCCTACCACTCGCATAAACACTCACTAAATGGCTGAAAACATCTGAAAAATAAAAACCCCAAATGCAAGACCCTCCTGAAAAGGAGTCGTACGACCCAGTGTGGCTCTCCTGGATATATAAGTAAAGGTAAAAAAAGTAAGCCGCGATGAGACAGCGAGGCACGGAAAGTCGCTCTGCCAGAAAAGGGCGAACCGAGCTTTGGGCAACCTTTTGATCAACATGTGAGGTTTTCTATCGGACAGTTCTCTTAAAGTAACACGACTTTATTCAAGACTCAAGTTTGGTTCACATCGGACCATCTCTACGAGAGTTACCAAGCTACAGACAGGCGGGCGGACAGAGCTAATGTATTACAAAGTTTTACATTTGAGTTGGAAAGCGGTAACAGTGCAATATTCCACACGGGGATGCATTCATATTCACCGCGTGCGTGTTGCCGTTATATCGTGAATATCGATCGGCATGTGATACCATCGTATGAGAACAGGTTTTCCCCTTTTTTCTGGCAACAAAACAAGTGGCAAAGGAGGTCCCATGATGTGATACCATCGTTTGTAACCCTGCCTCCTATGCGTTAACGATTTGTGCACTCGTGACCCCAGAGGTCGCCAGTTTGGGAGTTTATTAAACCCACAACCTGTCCACCCAACAGTGTAAACGGATAAACTACAGGTCGCGTGGGGTAGGGTAAAGCGAGGGTACTCTCACACCTTCCAAGACACCTGGCCAGCATAGAATAGTAGGGGCCGTCTGGACCACCCTCTATTGGAGGCCCTTCCTAACAGAAGTGACGGGAGCGAGAATGGATGTTCAAGATCAAATATTTAATCTCTGCACTGTGCCTCCGCTGTTATCGCTACTGCTTCTGAATATGCGTGTCAAAATGTAATGTAACTTGTTAATGAAAACCACGTACAAAAGTTTCACACCAAAATTGTCTCGATGGGCCCTTTGGTTTTGAAGGCTATCTCGGGCATCATCATCATCATCCATTGTCAATGCACTGCTGGATGAAGACCTCCCCAAGCCTTCGGCGTATCCCGCGCTTGCCATGCCCACAATCCATCAGTAAATGTGTCACGTTGAGCCAACGTCGGCATGTGGTTGGAACGGTTGGGTCAAAGTTGGCCTAATGTCCCGTGTCTCCTTGGTTAGTTCCTTCTGCACACGAGAGCTTGGGCAAGATATGTCGCTCGAAAATAATGATGGGAATCAGCGTGGAGAGCTCCGTACCTGAAATGACAACGAGAAGGCGTAAGAGGAGCACATAGGTCCGAGAATATACGCAAGTCAGAGACAACCCAAGTGGGAATGGGCAGGATCCGTCACAAAAAAGAGACAATGAGCGGTGGTCGAGACTAACGACAGAATGGAAGCCAAAGGAGAGTCGATGCACGACCGAGTGGACGGCCACAGCAGAGATGGAGCTATAGACGTAGTACACATATACCTGAAAACAAACAACATCATCCTCCTGCGGGAGAAACGAAACATTTACATAGCTCGGCAAAATACCGACCTGCTGGGTGAACGCTGTGTAATTACGCAATTGGGCCGCATGGAAGCTGCATTGTCATCTTCAATCAATCTTTATTTTATATTCCGATATCGCCCTCGGTAAAGTAGGCATCAGTGCGCAGTGTAGAGAACGGCAACCGGTACAGGGGGCACGGAGCAACAGGAATAAAAGAAGAAACCCGTCACGACCTTAGCGACGAACAGCGAGTGAGCAAAGCAAATTTGCAACCGCGCACAAGGTGAGTAGCAAATAGAAAGAAATAATAAGTAAAGCAACGCTTCGAATAGTTTTTTTTTCCATTTTGCGGGAAGGCGAACCTGGACAGGTGCGGCTTGCACAGATCGCGGAATTGAGAGGCACGCGGCAGCGTTTTGGATGCTCGGTGGCAGGCAGGCAGGCGAGGTGGTGGCGTTCCACACTGTTGGGGCTGACCTCGAGAAGGCTCCGTCCACCCCCGGCGTCTTCGGGTGAACAATCCTGGGCTGGACAAAGTCTCGCCGTTCCCCTGGAACGGAGTGCATAGCATGTGCCTGAGGATCGGAGGGAGATGCGGTTTTGCAGGTGGATAAGGGGCCAAGCCATGCAGTGCATCTTATACTGTGCATAGGTAACAGCTCTTGCCAATCCACTGTTCGTTGAAGGTCTCTCCATTCCATGTTCGGTTTGGGGGTGCATCGAACATACTTCACCATGTTGGCCATAAAGGATTGATGCAGAAGGGGGGGGGGGGGTGAACAAATCAGTCCCCACTAAAGTTGGCCGTGGTCGTGAATCATAGTGCAGTGCGCTCACCTCTGCCGTCACCTCTCCCTCCACCTTTGCAGGAACACAGTGTAGCTATGCTGTTGTGCCGCGTGGTGGCGACATTGCCAAATGTGCGAATGCATCAAGGGGCTCAGGGCTCGTCTTACCCTATTTTATTACCCTATTAAGACAAGCGTTACCACCACCTGGGGTGGCATAAGATTCCAATAACTTCCAAGGGCAGAAGGCTAAGCCGTATTGCACCGTGTGTTTCAGACGCACATTTGCAATTTATTGTCAAATCAAACTTACTACGCCACCATTTGTAGCTACACTTTCTCTCGTGTGGCCTTGCCGTCGCGCAAGAGTTGTGATCGAGATGTCAAAAGACGTTTCAAGAAAACAATCGTGAGCGTCTGCCCACCTGGGTGGTACCAATAAGCCAACAACGTGCGCCACGCGGCACGAGGATAATGTCCTCCCGTCATTTGATTGGCCAGGCGTGCAAGGTAACACGTGTTGCCCAGCAGGCGGCGGTACCATAACGTTTGAATTTAGACAACCACACAAGAGGCTGGCAGATCATTTCCTTATGCAGGGAGAGAATTCTAAAAAATAACCCCCCCCTCCGCCCACCCGACACGGCGATTAATTGCGATCAACACAGGTAGCGAGGGAAGCGGCGATGCAGGGACCGGTGCATGATTTCACGCGTGGATTGTAGAAAACACCGTGACTCTTATGACAGGAAGCCCATTACAAACACACACGGTGTTCGCGGTGGTGATCTACCAGCGATGCACGAGGTTATAAAGGGTTGGGGTTAGGCTCAGAGTTTTGTCACGACCAGGGTAGGGAAAATATGCGTTTTTTAAACATGTATATGGTACGAAATAATTAGCGTCGTTGTGGGAAAGATACTTTAAGAAAATAGATAAGCAGACAATACGGCTCTATCATAAATTTGTTTCCCTACACAACAAAATAAACATTTTTTAAAATATACAACAATCAACCCCTACGTCTTCCTGACAGTTATTATATAGTAGATCACCACGATAATAAAAGTAGTTTACAATATTATTAAGGCGATTACGTGACGGTATGCGGAGGCCTTCATCCAGCAGTGTATTGATCATGGCTCATGATAAATATTGTCGATTAAAGGCTGCGTTGGGGTTGAGAGGGCCCTGGATAAAATTGCATGATAAATTAAGCCCTGGAGAAAGTCTGTGGATGGCGGAGGGAAACGATGTCACGACCTCAGCAGTCAGAACAAGCTCCACAAAAAGAAATAATGAAAAACAGCAAGTCCTTCCCAATATCGGTTATTATGAGATGTTTGACAGCAAAGACGCCACTAATTAGCTGTGTTTTTATGTTAAATTGTCCAACGCGCACATTGTTGTTAATTGGATCTCTGCTGAATGGGATTCAAAATTGAAAACGACCTTTATTATTATTATAACTAATACTTACATGTGCTGCGTTCACACTCTTATTTACAGTGGGGTATGTAGCACTTGCTGTAGGTGTATATTCTTTATCTTGATTATAGCCCAGAGCCTTGATAAAAATGTAAGCCTCCTAAGGTAATTGCATTTCCCACTACGTGTGTGGTAGCAGTCGTTTGAAAAAGAGTTTACCTTTCGTGACCCAAAGGTGCTGGTGGGCCACATTCACGCGTACCGTGCACTGTGGTTTATAACCAGCTTCGGTGTGTGGTGTGTAAACATCGTCACTGGGGAGACAAAGGCGGCCGGGCGTGGTGCTGGCCACCCACCCCCCTCATGTGTGCCGTTCCCGCCTTCATAGGTGCTCGCTAACAGCACTTGTCCCAACAGTCTGTTAAGGCTATACGGGGGATCTTTGACTTTGTCTTTGTTTGGTGGTGCTACCCCACGGGTGCCTGAAGTAAAACATACATTTTGGGACCCACCCCACGTCTCGATTTAAAACAACTCTTCGTGAGATGGCATATGTGATATACACAGGAATTAGAAATGTAATTTAGGAGAGAGATGTTGACAAAATACTGTTGTGTGATAAAACGGAGATGTAATGAAATTAGATAGTTGGAGACAACAGAAAAAGATGGAGATATGTGAGACAAGAGAGATACATTTAAGACAATATAGGGGCGAGAGAGGTTAATTCGGGTTTTTTATGCTCACGATTTTTTTTAGGTTGTATTACGATTTGACAGAGAGCTGAGCTCCTTGGGACCATAGGCGTTTGCTTAGTGCTACCAATAACAAACGGAGTCTGTTATTGTATAAACCTGACTTGTGTTTATAATTGTATTTCAGTAATTTACAGCCATTTGTCAATTCACTGTTGTATTAAGGCCTCCCCATACCATGTCGGTCATGTTGATTGATCATATTTCACCACACTCGTTGTCGGGTTCAGTGCACTAATCGCCACACCACCGCTTCACCCTTATTTTGTTGATTTCAGGCTCATTCTAGAAGTTGTTAAAATCGCTCATTTTAAGAATTCAATCGGCAGACTACATAGACAAACAAGTTTGCATGAATATAGGTAATTTGATGTTGTGGTAAATTTAAAAAAATTGTTATACAAATAGATTGAATCAGTAAATGCTCTTTTGTCATCCAGCGAATCTTTATACTGATTGTTTTCGATGTCATGGGACGTGCTGTTTTTGCGAGGTGTTAAGATTCTGCAGATTCACGTGCGTCTTTGACCAGGTCATGGTCATCTCTTCTAGCCGTCAACATCTGTGGACATTTCAAAGCAGAGCCTGACCTTCCTCTGTGTTCGTGGGCAGCTTTTTAATGACGCCACGGTCATCGCGTTGCTGTGGATTGGGAGAAATGATCACAAGAGGCAATGGCCCATCCATCCCCCTATTTTTTACCTTGCTGTCACATCCAGGCCATGAGGTTATTCATCAAACTGACGCAAGCGACCACTGCTCATTCGGTCGCACACACAAGTTCAAGAGCCAATGCGTTTAAGATTTCGAAGTGGCACACCATTGTGACCATTTTAACAATCTAGACTAGGTGTGAGGGGACCATCTTCCTTGTCCAGTGCTGAATTGGAGTTTCAAATGTCTTTTGGCAGGCCACACTTTAGAATAGACACCTTAGGCGTTATCCAATACATAACATAACCAACGAGGCAAGTAAAAACGAGAAATTGGTAGAGACGAGAGAAAAAACGAGAAGGACAGCACAAATGAGACAGTACATGAGACATACAATGCAGAGATAAGGAGACAGTAATATTGCAATTCAACACGTAGGCTTTCGCGACCAATATTATTCATAATATAGGTTTTTTGGGTCAGATCGCGTTATTTATAAATGTGTCGTAACCCTCCACCAGCCGACACGGCCAAACAGTAAAAAATGTGTCACGTTTTTCAAAGGACAAAATAATTCACTTCTTTAGCCCACCGGTGTGTTGAAGAGAGAATCAACAGCATTTTAAAATTTGAGACTGACGTTTCGCTGATAATTGAAGCTGGTTGTAATTATCAGAGAAACGTCGTACTCAAATTTTTAAATGCTGTTGATTCTCTCTTCAACACACCGGTGGGCTAAAGAAGTGAATTATTTTGTCCTTTGAAAAACGTGACACATTTTTTACTGTTTGGCCGTGTCGGGTGGAGGAGGGTTACGACACATTTATAAATAACGCGATTTGACCCAAAAAACCTATATTATGAGTAATATTGCAGTCAGTACAGGCGAGGCAACCAGAATTGAATATGAAGCAGTATAGTCAGGCATTGGTGGCTACACACACCTGTAATCCAGCACTGTTGAGGTGAGGGTTGGCGGATCACACATGTTGTGAAATTTTCTTCCCGTGGGCATCAAGGTGCCATACCTTGGCTTTCCAGGAGAAGCAGTAGATGAAGTAGACCAATCAGCGTATGTTTCCATTTGTACGGGGATTGAGTGTTGCCACTTTGCTTGCACGGGCTTTTCTATGGGTACTCCGATTTCCTACCACTCATTAATTGGATGACTAAAAAGAACGAAAATGAAAACCCAGTTGCAGGACCCTCCTGAATAAGAGTCTTACGACTGAGTGTGGCTCCCCTGGATAAATAAGTGAAGCGTATGGCGTAAGAACAATCAATACGCAATATAAATCGCGGCAATGAATGGAATTGCGGGGTAAGGTGAGACTTACGGGGTACATTCCCACGCCGACGCGTATCTGGCAAATGAGTGTACGTGAGCCACGTGTGCCGAGGGCGCCGAAGGGGCTGTGAGGTCATGGCGTTTTGTTTTAAAGTTGTTTCATATAAATGTGCGTGTCATTTGTTGTTCCTACAATAGCTGTTCCGCCTCGAGGGGAGTTTTATAGACACAATTTGTACAGACAGCATGTTTTTTTTTACATCCCCCCGTGTCAGTCCACTGCCGAATGAAGTCGTCCTAACCCACGCAGTGTCTGTCTCATTTGCCTTTTTACCAATCTTCAGGTCGCTGGACTAGTGTGTTTATTTATCCGGTACGGGAAGACACCATTGCTGTAGTTATTTGTTTTGCCACAGTTATCTTACGGAGAAACTGACCACCAACCCCAAGCAGGTTAAACTATAAAAATGGCTATCACTGTTTGGAAGCTGTACGGGACAATTGGTATTTAATTCCAATTGTGATACCACTGCTATGTTCGAACAAACTTGCATATTTCAAAGTACCGTACAGCAAATACAAATTATGTCAATATTACGTATTTGTTTCAGTTTTTTTTTATTTTCAGAATAAAATAAGTAGAAAAATAATCAACAAAAGAAATACCCTCCTGACCTTTGTCAGTCCACTGCTCGATGAAGGTCTCCCCACTCAGCGCGAGTTGGGGAATGGGGGCTCGATGGGTTCAGGATCATATTCTTGGGTCTTTCGGTAAAGTCACGTAGATAGGCTCAAAGAAAATAACAAAAAATAACAAAAACTACGACGTTTCGATCGCAACACAAGCGGTCGTCTTCAGGAAACTCCAGTTGTGATACCTGCCCCCCCCCCCTTTTTCTGAAGACGACCGCTTGTGTTGCGATTGAAACGTCGTAGTTTTTTGTAATTTTTTTGTTATTTTCTTTGGACCTATCTACGTGACTTTACCGAAAGACCCAAGAATATGAATTCCTGCAGTCACGAAAGCTTTAAGTCTGGTTCAGGACCAGTTTTAAATATCACTTGCCACTGATGTTAGCCGTGGCTGGAAAACGGATTGAGGTGGCTGGGTTCACAACAATGCACGAACCACTGCGTCACCACTCCACCGTCACTACGTTGTATGACACTTAAAATCTCGGTTTTATGAATGGCTTCATATACACGACAACGTACAGAATGTATTCCGTAAAGAAATGTACAGAACACCAACGTACAAAACATATTTTGTAATCACAAAACAGTTGGGTATTATTATAGCCGACAGCAGAGTGGTATAGACTGATATATGCTACAGACAAGACACAATTATTATATTTAATGCTCAGTAGAGCAAGATGAGTCTGATGAAAATCCCTTCATGGAATGTCTTGACCTTTGCTAAAACGAATTTAATTTGAATAACTTGCTCGTTTCAATTGTTTAATATAACGGAGTTCGTAACATTTCGGGATATTTCTAGAATGTTTCTATGACAGCTATTACCATTTTGATGAGACACAGTACTGCCATTGCAGCGCCTTTTGAAATAAATGACATAACGTGTGAAACGAAACGGAAATATCACTATTTAATGATCAGATAAGAGTGCAGTTGTTTCATTGAGATGTATTTCCTTTGGCAGGCAAACATAACTGGAGAAAGTAGGCCTGCAGTAAGAGAACATAGAACACAGATGCATCAGCCATGATCCATCCACTGTTGTATGAATACTTATCCAAGCTGTCACCATATCTCATGGTCTCGCGATGCAACAATTATTTAGCACACGAACCAATCTCGCCACTCCATCTCCGCAGTGGAAGTTCACTCGCGCACGTTCCTTGCTAGGCTCCCACTCTGTCATCAATCTTGACCACCGACTTGCCATCAATCCCTCCTGAAGATGTGTCCTGCCCAGTCCCACTTCAGTAGTATTCGTAACAGGCAACACGATGTTCTTTGGGCAATGTGTTCCATTTCTCTCTCAGAAGGCATCTTTCCATGCAAATCGCAATTGTATTTTTTTGTGACATTCCTTTGTCAGTATTCGTTTTTTGTCATAACAGGTGTAGAGGTGATACGCGCTGGGATTAGGGATCGTATGCCAGCGCGTAATGATTGGCTGTGTAGGTGGTGACGCGCGCTGACGGTGGAGGATCAGGGGTCAGCGCGGGGTCGTGGGTTACGGGGTACTGATTGGCTGTGGGCCCGTGACGCGCTGAGAGGGAGTGATCGGGTGGCAGCGCGGTGTGATTGGTAGAGGAGTGTTAACACGCGCTGGGAAAACGGATCGTAGAGAGAGTGCGTCGTGATTGGTTCACTAGGGAACGATGCTCACGTCGACGTCCGGATCAGCTCCGTCTCTCGTGAGCAGGGGCTATAAAAGGGGATGCACACAGGCGTAAGGGCAGTATGTAACCAGCGAAGAATGAAGATGAAGACCTAGGGCCCTGCGGTACCTAGTCCCGCTGTCCTAACGGGACCGGGACTCTGTGTAACCTAGAGGCGAGTGTAGTGTGTGTAGCCATAGGCATAGAGTCTACACGAGCCGAATGTATTGTGTGTAGCCAGAGGCATAGGGTCTACACGAGTCAAGTGTATTGTGTGTAGCCAGAGGCATAGGGTCTACACGAGTCAAGTGTATTGTGTGTAGCCAGAGGCATATGGTCTACACGAGTCAAGTGTATTGGGTGTAGTCAGAACCATAGAGTCTACACGAGTTAAGTGGAGTGTGTAGTCGGAAGAAAGGAGACCACACGTTGTATTGTGAACGTAAAGATTTAATAAAAGTGTGTTACCCGTCAAGAAGTTCCTGCCGTCAATTCCAATACTTCAACTGGCGTCAGAAGTGAAACGGTCTTCCAAGCATGGAGACAAGGAAGACCCGTCGGACCCACGGGATTGACCGCGGGGACAACCTCGACGACCCGGGCCAGCTGGCATCGGGGGGAGAGGACGAGGAATTGCCCACACTGCAGGATCTGCCGACGGCGCCGGACGAGCGACTGGGGACCGACGCCGTGCTTCGCGAGGCGCACTCCCGCCTGGCGGAGCTGATGCTCGCCGCTGCCTCCATCCTGGCGGAGATCAGCTCGTCGGGAGGAGCGGGGACGGCGGCGGACGTTCTGCAGGGTCGCCCCGCAGATTCCCGCCAAAACGACTTGGAGATTCCTGCCATTTCATCTGCTCCGACTTTTGGCGGGAACAGCCATCACCACGTGGCAGCGGTTCTCCAAGCGCGGCCGCTTACGTCACCAACGCGCGCTGCGGACCGCCATCAGACACCCGCCACTGGGGCCGCCATCTTACACACCGACGGGGCGGCGGAGAGGAAGCACGAGGAGGAGGACGACTTCATCTTTCAACAGCGCCTTCCCACGTTGTCAGCCTTCAAGGCGGAAGGCGGGGATTGGAGCCAATTTCAGCGCAGGTTTTTGGCGCATCAGGAGATGTCCGCCTGGTCCGACGCTACGGCACTGCGGGCACTGCCTGCCATGCTGGACGACAACGCGCTCGCGGCCTTCACGTCCGCACGCAGGTCGGACCGCTCCACGCTCAAGGATGCGCTGGCTCTCATGGCCAAGGTCTATGGTCCTCCCTCGGCGTGCCGCCATCATTTTTATGCAAGACGGAAGGCGGACACGGAGACTGTGCTCGCCTACCGCACGGCGTTGCTTGCTCTCGCCGACGCCGCGTTCCCTCGTATGGACGAGGAGGGCCAAGATGCGATGGTTTTGGAGCAACTGCTCAAGTTGGCGCAGGACCTGGGGGTCCCCATCAACACGGCCGACGAGACCGATATTTCTTCCTTACGGGTCGCTACGAGCATACAAGCGCACGAGGTCCTTCAACGTAAACAGGGGGTCGTCTGCAACGCTGCCGTGGCCTCAGCTCCGGGCCCCGTAGTCACCGTGCCCCAAGTCGTCAGCCCACGAGAGGAGGCGTTCATCGCGGAACGACCGGGGGACTGGAGGTCGGGGGGCCGTTCGCCTCTGCGAGCGGCCCGCAAGCTGGAGCAACCGAGATCTCCGACGACTGTCATCACGTGCTATAACTGCGGCCTCCGGGGACACGTGGCCTCCGGTTGCCGCGCCCCACGTCAGCGCGCCATGGGACCTCGGCTGGACGACGAACAAGGCCCCAAGTCATCCCTGCAAACCCCGGCAAGTCGCGGCACCTCACATGCTCGGCCCGCATACTCGACACGTATGGGTCGTCGCGTTGCGGCGGGGGAGAGCCGAGTAGAGTTCGGGGGTTCGGTTCGGAGAGGGGGGTTCGGCCGGGACCGGGGGGACATTAAATGGTCGGAGTTGGGGCACAGAATAGTGGCTGCCTCAGCGGGTTCATCCGTCGTTACCGGATCTATTGATGGGGTCGAGGTCAGGGTGTTAGTGGACACGGGGGCATCGGCGACTATTATATCGGATCTCATTTATAACATTCTCCCTGTACAATGTCGTCCGCTTCTTCCGGTGGATGTGCCATTTTACGCCGCTAACGGGGGATCGTTGGGCATTATCGGTCAGATTAGGGCGTCCATTTGCATTGGTGATATCAAATTGTCGGGACCCGTCTTCGTTTCGTCCTCCCTGGCGGTTCCCTGTCTATTGGGCACTGATTTTTTGGCAAAAATGCCCATCAAAATTCTCATTGATCAGCGTTGCATTGAACTACCATCGGGTCGCCGTATTTCATTTTTGACGAGCCCTAATGAAATTCGGACGGCGTGCGCTACCATACAGGCGTTAGCGACACAGACCGTGCACGTGCCCCCGGGTTCACAAATGTTAATTCCCCTCCGGTTGCGGAAGCCATGGGTGAGGGAGGCCTCGGAACAGGGCATGCTTTTGGGTCCTTCTAATAGGGCTGTTGGAGGTCTCGATTTGTCGGTGGCTCACACTTTGGTTGGGGCTGACAGGGATCCGTTTGTGATGGTTTTAAACGCTGGGGCGCGGCCGGCCGTCATTCAGCAGGGCACCGTGCTAGCTCACGCGGCGCGGGTCCCTGCGGAGGAGAGGCTGGTTGCGCAGGCTGATTTGAGCCCCACGAAAAACGTAACATTGAAGGAGGACCTCGAATGGGTTGATTCGCTGTGCGCGGAATCTCACGATTTGTCAGTGGTACAGTTGGGTGCGCTGCGCGGGTTGCTGATTGAATTTTCGGATGTCTTCAGTAAACATAAGTATGACATTGGGTGCACGGACCTGCTAAGCCACCACATTGAAACGGGCGATGCGGCACCGGTCAGGCAAAATCCCTTCCGATTGAGTCCTGCTGAGAAGGAACATGTTCAGTCGGCAGTTAACGATATGCTGGAAACCGACATTATTTCGCCTTCTTCCAGTCCTTGGGGAGCACCTATTGTGCTCGTTAAAAAGCAAGACGGGACCCTGCGATTTTGCGTCGATTTCCGTCGCCTGAATAAGATCTCTGTGGCCGACGCGTATCCGCTCCCCAGGATGGACGAGTCTCTCGACGCATTGTCTGGTGCGCGGTACTTTTCGACTCTTGATTTATTATCCGGATTCTGGCAGTTGCCACTCGATGAAGAGTCTAAGCCTAAGACTGCATTTCGAACTCCGGGGGGCCTGTTTCAGTTTAACCGGTTACCCATGGGACTTCACTCCTCTCCTGCGACGTTTCAGCGTCTTATGGAATTGGTTTTGTCGGGCTTGCAGTGGGATACGTGCCTCATTTACCTTGACGATGTCATTGTTTTCGGTAAAACGTTTGAAGAACATCTCCAGCGATTGAGAGGGGTGTTCTTGCGAATGCGATCGGCTAAATTAAAGTTTAAACCGGCCAAATGCCACCTTTTTCGTAAATCCGTGAGGTACTTGGGTCACATTGTCGACTCTTCGGGGATTTCTACCGATCCTGCGAAGACGGACTGTGTCAGTTCGTGGCCGACGCCCACGTCAGTGTCAGATGTGCGCAGTTTCATCGGTTTTGCTTCATATTATCGCCGATTCGTTGAGCACTTCGCCACCATTGCAAAACCCTTGCACGCTCTAACGGCGAAAGGAGTGAAGTTCCGATGGGGACCGGAGGAGGAGGCTGCATTCTGCTCCCTCCGGGACGCCTTGGTAAGGGCCCCACCCTTGCGCTATCCGGACTTTGCGAGTCCCTTCTTGCTGGACACGGATGCTAGCAACACGGGCATTGGGGGAGTGCTGTCCCAAGTCGTTGGAGGGGTCGAACGAGTGGTCGCCTATGGTAGCAGGGTGTTGTCGCCGGCAGAGCAGCGCTACTGCGTCACCCGTCGCGAACTGCTTGCCATTGTTTTTTTCGTACAACAATTCAGGCCATATCTCTATGGTCGTCATTTTACGGTCCGGACGGACCACGCGGCGCTCCAGTATTCATTGCGGGTCGCCCAGCCCTCGGGCCAATTGTCGCGGTGGTTGGAAGTCCTCCAGGACTATCAGTTCACGACTACATACCGTAAAGGGTTGCGACACACAAATGCCGATGCCCTGTCGCGGTTGTTGCCTTGTCACAAATGTGCGTGCTTGTCGGGATCGGCGCGCTGTAAACCGCCAGTTACGGAAGGTATGGAGGAGTTGGTTGCGACCGCGGGCACACCAATTGGGGATGTTCCCGCTAACCCAGGGGGTCAGGACTCGCTGCTCTCACTGTCGTTAATTGAGTGGGGCCGTCTCCAAATGGCGGACAGCTCCCTGCTAGCATTGCGCCGCAAGACGGGGGGTTCCGAAGGTGACCATGAACGAACTGGCTCCTACGTGCTTACGCAGGGCCTGTTAATGAGATGGGACAGTTTGTCCCGGCGGCACGCGATTGTGGTGCCTTCTGCTGTGAGGGGGAAGGTTGTCTTGGCCGCACACGAACGCCTCTTGCATTTGGGAGTTAACAAAACGCTTGCCCTGCTTCAGCGTGACTATTATTGGCCGGGAATGGGGGGTGACGTGGTGAATATTCTGAAGGGTTGTGTTGAGTGCGCCAGACGGAAACCACTGCCTGTGGCAGCTAATCCACCGCTGCAATCTATTCAGGTCTCGCGCACTAACGAGCTCGTCGCACTCGATATTCTGGGGCCTTTTCCAGTCACGCCTAGGGGTAATAAGTACCTGTTGGTGGGGGTCGAATATTTTACCCGGTGGCCTATGGCGTGGCCACTCGCCAACCAGTCGGCGGCGGCTGTGACGGACGCCTTTGTCCAGGGCTACGTCCTGGACAAGGGGGCTCCCGAACGCTTGCTGACCGACCAAGGGAAAAATTTTTCGAGTAAATTACTGCAAGAGGTGTGCGACCTGTTGGGTACTAAGAAGGTGCGTACCTCCCCGTACCACCCGCAGACGGACGGGATGGTTGAGAGGCTCAACAGGACATTGACTTCTATGCTGTGCCAGCAGGTGTGTGAGGCACATGTTGATTGGGACCTGCAGGTTCCTGGGGTCCTCGCCGCGTATAGAATGGCCCCCCATGCAGCTACGGGATTTTCCCCGTTTTATCTGATGTACGGTCGGGAAGCCGACCCGCCCATGGAAACGCAGCTGGGTCTGCCCGCACCACGGACTAATTCGAAATTGGCAGAGCATATTAAATGTAACATTCATAAGCTGACAGAGGCAAGGGAGGCCGCACGGCTTAATTCGCGGGCTCGCCAAATTGCAAACGAGCGGTTGCGTGCACGGAAGGTGTCCGTGCACAACTGGGAACCAGGTGACAGGGCCTGGCTGCATTGCCCTCAGGCACCTTTGGCTACGTTGCCTAAATTGTTGAAGCCATGGCGGGGACCCGTGGAGGTCGTGCGGGTTGCATGCCCCCAGTGCGTTCAGATAAAATGGGGAAAACGCCGTTGGTACGTCCACCCCTCCCGACTGAAACCGTTCTCGCCTCCATATGGCCTCCCCTTGTGTCGTGAGGGCCGAGCATGTGACGTGACCGACGACCCTAAGGGGGGATTGTCTTTGCCTGCTCCTCACATGTCTCCGCCTGGTCCGCTCCCAGGTGTCTCGGAACTGACAGCTGCCGACCACCGGCGGCCGGATCTTCGCGGCGGGGCCGGTCCTTCCAGGCCCGATCCGCGCCGTCTAGAGCTGCCGGAGCCACCGGACGTATGCCAGCGTCCCGTCCCATATGACGGACCGGCCAGACGGACTCGCGCTAGGTCGCGCTACTTTGTGTGACCTACCATGTGAGGAGTCGTGGCAGACGGAGCGCCTCGGCACTGCGTTTAGTCACAGAGACACGTGGCGCGTTCGTTTTCGGGTGTTCGCTCTTATTGTGTTGTTCGTCGGGCTGTATATTGCTTCATATTTAAGTGTTGTGTTGTGTTGTTGTTGTTGCGTTACGGGGCACACTGGGAGGTGGAGTTTCTTTATTACTGCGTTGACGTTAGGTTGTGTTGTTGGTTAACAGCCGGGCCGGCTGCAAGCTATGTGGGAGGGGGTGATGTAGAGGTGATACGCGCTGGGATTAGGGATCGTATGCCAGCGCGTAATGATTGGCTGTGTGGGTGGTGACGCGCGCTGACGGTGGAGGATCAGGGGTCAGCGCGGGGTCGTGGGTTACGGGGTACTGATTGGCTGTGGGCCCGTGACGCGCTGAGAGGGAGTGATCGGGTGGCAGCGCGGTGTGATTGGTAGAGGAGTGTTAACACGCGCTGGGAAAACGGATCGTAGAGAGAGTGCGTCGTGATTGGTTCACTAGGGAACGATGCTCACGTCGACGTCCGGATCAGCTCCGTCTCTCGTGAGCAGGGGCTATAAAAGGGGATGCACACAGGCGTAAGGGCAGTATGTAACCAGCGAAGAATGAAGATGAAGACCTAGGGCCCTGCGGTACCTAGTCCCGCTGTCCTAACGGGACCGGGACTCTGTGTAACCCAGAGGCGAGTGTAGTGTGTGTAGCCATAGGCATAGAGTCTACACGAGCCGAATGTATTGTGTGTAGCCAGAGGCATAGGGTCTACACGAGTCAAGTGTATTGTGTGTAGCCAGAGGCATAGGGTCTACACGAGTCAAGTGTATTGTGTGTAGCCAGAGGCATAGGGTCTACACGAGTCAAGTGTATTGGGTGTAGTCAGAACCATAGAGTCTACACGAGTTAAGTGGAGTGTGTAGTCGGAAGAAAGGAGACCACACGTTGTATTGTGAACGTAAAGATTTAATAAAATTGTGTTACCCGTCAAGAAGTTCATGCCGTCAATTCCAATACTTCACAGGTAATATACAATAATAGGCACATTATTACAAACTGTATTATATAGTATTTAACATTTCCAATTATGCTCCAACCTGCTCTCATACGTTGTTTTTGTTACCGGTCTGCCGTCAACAAAAATACGTACTCTGATGTGCCTTGTGTTCCAACAACGTACATCTTCCGTTATTTTTATCAATAATACAGCACATCACTTTTGTTTTGCACATCATATTACATTGATTTTAATCATGTACATCAACAAATCTGAGATGTAATTTTCTCAATGTACGTTTACTCCCATGTTCATTTCCAAATCCAATTCTCTGAACACAACTTATGGTGTCGCTGTGAATAAGGCTGGCGGATGCTTGTTTCCTGGTCCGACTACCCTTCTGCTATGCAAGTTGTTAATGCATTCACGCAATCTCAAGAGTATATAGTTGCTAAACTAGAAACTAATAAAAATTGTTTATAGTTTAGTTTTAATTTATTCATGCAATCTCAAGAGTACATAGCTGCTCCATCTCCGTATACGGAATATGATATTGTGTATTTATGGTGATCAAATACCAACCAATAATGTGTTATGTAGTCGTCTGGAATGCTGTTGCTTCCGATATGAGGAAGCCACTAGAGCTATGCACGTTTAAGTCATCTAGATTTAAAATTCATTTATTTATAACACATTTTTGTGTTTAGTTTGTTGTCCTTCCCCCGGCACCTCCCATTGGCACGGTCGCCTAAGTACGGTGCGAAAAAATGTCAACATACATACACAATGCCCATCCATTTTAGGCTTATGATAATGTACTTGGCCCCAATGGATATTGATACACTCCTGAAAATCTGTGAAAAAAGCGCTTCAATATTCTGATTCCGTGACAGCCATCCCTAAATGCCTTCGTCGTTTGAAGCAGCACGCGGAGCAGGGAATTACATCACCCGTTCTTGCCGCACAGATGAATCATCGTGATTCACATTGTTGTTTTAATTCCATGCGCTGTTTAAATGGAGGATCTTTTATAACCCAGTTTAACACGTAGGCTTTCGCAACCAATATAATCCATAATACAGTTTTTTTTTGTGTTAGATCGCGTAAATATGTGCCGTTAAACCCGCCACCACCCGACACAGCCAATAAGTAAGGGTTGTCACGTAAACAGAACATGCCAATTGGTAACTAGTACAGCACACTGGTGTGTTGGAGAGCAAAGCCACAACATTTATAATCTGAGTACGACGTTCTGCCAATAGTTAAAACTAGCTTCATCAGGCGACAGCCAGATTTGTGGAGAAATAATTCTGTTTCGTTCCTTAAATAGAGGGGTAGATGTGATGACAACACTTGTGAGCAACTTCTTTCGGGCAATGGTGGGGTGGGGTGGGGGATTATTAATGAATGCATATAAATCACGATGGTTTTGCGAGTTTTTAAACCCCCCCACACCAAATTTTTCGGTGCAATATTCAGCGGCCCCCTAGCGGCGAACGCGTGCGACGTTCAAACTCGCCACGTTGTCGTCAAAACGGTCATCGAACCCCGTCCAGGAAGCAAGCGTCACATCGAACGGCGTCGATTCCCCACCCACCACTCACACACACCACGTGGAGAATCGCGAAATCCGTCGATACGCGAAACTTTTTTGGTGTGGGGGGTTGGTGGAGGTCGGTAAGAGGCCGGGAAGGGCTGAGCTCCGGAAAATATCGTGGGGAGGATGGGAGGCTGCTGCAGAGGGTGATGGTCGGGAGCGGGTGTGGTTTTGAAGTTTCTTGTTGTTGTTGGTGGCCGCTTTGTTAGAACAAAAATATTAACCTCGAGTGGAATCGATACAACTACCGCAACTATCCACCCACCCCCACCGCAACATAGCGCGGACCTTAAATGCGTGTGCACTCGAAATAACCGGGCACTTCCTGACGCGTAGACTGAGCACACACACAGCCACTCCTGTCAGTACTCTCATCTGGGGGGGCACAAGCGGCGGAGAGAGCACGAGCAAAGTTCTGTGACCAAACAACTTCAGAGTCATCATCTCCGCAGACTCAGACACCATCACCACCACCGGCCACCCATCACCACCACCCACCCATCACCACCCACCCATCATCACCCACCCATCACCACCACCACCACCCACCCATAACCACCCACCCCATCCATCATCACCACCACCCACCCCATCACCACCACCACACACCCTCCACCACCCATCACCACCACCACCACCCACCCATCACCACCACCCACCCATCATCACCACCACCCACCCCATCACCACCACCACACACCCTCCACCACCCATCACCACCACCGGCCACCCATCACCACCCACCACCCATCACCACCACCACCCACCCATCACCACCCACCCCATCACCCACCCCATCACCACCACCCACCCATCACCACCACCACCCACCCATAACCACCCACGCCATCCATCACCACCACCACCCACCCCACCACCACCCACCCATCACCACCACCACCCTCCCATAACCACCACCACCGGCCTCGTTTCAGTATTACGCCGCAGTCGAGCTTATCACACAGCCTGCGGGTGGTTCCGTAGTTGTTCAGTAGTTTGCGCTTCTCGCTTGTCCAATCGAGGACTCGCCATAAACAACAAAAGCCATGAATTTGAGCGAGCCCGGCGAAGAAGTGCTCAGGCTGACGGTCGCCTCTGCCACGGCACCCAAGTGAGTTGAACTTGGGGCTTGCGTGGTGGTGGTGGTGGTTGTTGTTGACGGCGGTGTCCGATACCTGCGGCTTTGGTTCGTCGTCTCAACCCCCCCCCCTGACCCCCCCAACCCTCCTAGGTCGACTCAGCCTCAAACGAGTACAAGGTGCGGGTCTCGAAACGTCGCCATTCGGGAGACGAAAGCGTGACCCGAACGCGGTGCTGCCCCCCCCCCCCTCCTGTTATGGATGCTCCTCTGCTGACAGCACTTGCCCCAACACTCTGTCGAGGCTATACGGGGGCTCTTTGTCCTTTGTTTGTGGTGGTCGTTGTGGATTAAAGGGGAGCGGTGGGACAGCGGTTAGCGCCGCTGCGCTCACGGTCAACGCCACCGGTGATGGTTATCTGACCCGGGCGTGGGCCTCCCCTAGGTCGACTCGGCCTCAAATGAAGATCTTGCGAGGTGCGTGGATTTCTGCTGAACGGGCTTCAGAACTCGAAACGACCTTTATCATGATCACTACAAACTTTAACACGTGCTGCGTTCGCATTCTTATTTAGAGTGGGGTGTGTAGCACTTGCTGTAGGTGTATATTCTTTATCTTGATTATAGCCCCAGAGCCTTGATACAAATGTAAGCCTCCTTGCACTGGTGGCTTATAACCAGCTGTGGTGGTGTGTAAGGTGTGTGGTGTGTAAACATTGTCACTGGGGAGACAAAGGCGGCCGGGCGTGGTTGCTGGCCACCTACCCCCCCTCGTGTGTGCCGTGCCGGCATTCATAGGTGCTCGCTAACAGCACTTGCCCCTGCAGTCATAAAGGATTACAACGGGGAGATCCTTTGGTGGTGGATTAATGCAAGGGGCTTATATGGGGACTGCGTTCTGGATTTTGAGCCCCCCCCACCCATCACCCCGGAGAAAATATTTTTTTTTTGGAAATTGCTTTATTATAATGGGAGAAACGCATTACTGCCGCACTGTGAACACATGCTATGTATCATAGCATGCATCCGATGGATATCATTTAGGTCATTTGGTAATTGAAGGCACGGCATCACTGCGTGTGTGTGTAGGGCCGTGTTACAGGTATGTATGGGCTGACATAAGAAGGGGTTTCGTTTTAACTTTTGATTCAACTTTGATGTTTGTATGTCACTGGTTAAAACCAGAACTGAACTGACCAAGGTACATGATGTTTTATGGAGTATTTTTCTTCGGGAATGGGTGGTGGTGAAACCGATAAGGGAAGGAATTGGATATACCAAGTGGAGGTCTCCAAACGATAACAGCTCTTGGCTCCCAGCCCATTTTATGATTCCCTCGCGGTGTGTCTCCCCCTGTGATTGTGGTGTATGAATGTGTCTCCCTCTGTGATTGTGGTGTATGAATGTGTCTCCCTCTGTGATTGCGGTGTATGAATGAGTCTCCCTCTGTGATTGCAGTGTATGAATGTGTCTCCCTCTGTGATTGTGGTGTATGAATGTGTCTCCCTCTGTGATTGTGGTGTATGAATGAGTCTCCCTCTGTGATTGCAGTGTATGAATGTGTCTCCCTCTGTGATTGTGGTGTATGAATGTGTCTCCCCCTGTGATTGTGGTGTATGAATGTGTCTCCCTGTGATTGTGGTGTATGAATGTGTCTCCCCCTGTGATTGTGGTGTGTGAATGTGTCTCCCTCTGTGATTGTGGTGTGTGAATGTGTCTCCCTCTGTGATTGTGCTGTATGAATGTGTCTTCCCCTGTGATTGTTGTGTATGAATGTGTCTCCCTCTGTGATTGTGGTGTATGAATGTGTCTTCCCCTGTGATTGTGGTGTGTAAATGTGTCTCCCTCTGTGATTGTGGTGTATGAATGTGTCTCCCCTGTGATTGTGGTGTATGAATGAGTTCCCTTGTTGTGGTGGTGTATGAATGTGTCTTCCCTTGCGGTGGTAGTTTATGAATATGCAACAGTCCACACTGGTCTTCCTGGTGAGGGAACTTTATTGTTCTGCCGGAATCGGCACGGACACTTGTAGGACAGGCGGCACACAGCATAAACACTTGTTGTTGACACCTAGCCTTTTCTTCCCCGACGATTAAGCTGTCCGCAGCTTTGTCAACCTACACTGCCCTTATAACCACTCGGGAGCGAAATTCCACCTAGAGTTTATCCCTTATTATGCCCTAACACAGATGCAAGAGAAAAAATGGCAGAAGAATGACATGAGGAAAGCACACAAAGCAACAGAAAAATATGTACATCCTCCCCTGATAACCCGTACTGCGCAAGAACAACTAGCGATGGACAAATATGGAAATAAGAAGAAAAGAGCAAGGGAAGTTATTTTGTCCGGCAGAGTCTGTGGTACCGTTTGGTTGCACAGTGGACCCCTCCTACTGATGTGGGGATGGTCGCCAGAGGTCACTCACAGCTGGCCCTGCGGATGGAATTGGTGCACTTGAATTTGACGCGCCAGCCTATGGATGTTTGGTGGGCGACACCCTGGAACCCGGCAACGTTACTGATGACCAAGAGACTGGTGATGATGATTGAGAGACATCTGAGTCATGAACATGTGGTTCTAAGAAAAAAGGATTAATGTACCAATGGCAATTTTCCAATTTATCATTCACGCATTGTGACCACAGGATTCTGATGACTTTGACAGGTCCCTTCCATGGTCTATGCAATTTTTGGGATATGCCAGCTGGAACCTGTGAACAGTGCAGCCATGTCATGCCACCTACCTTCCACTACTTTCATGTTGTGGTCTTTGCCTGAAATTGTTTGTTTGCTGCTTGGACTGTAGCAGAGAAGCCCTTGGGGCCTCCCTCAATTCCTGCAGGAAAGTTAAAGTGTGATGGGAGGACGCCTGGCCAGGACCTTACGTGGGCCGATATTTTGGCCAGCTGATTCTCAGTCAGGGTGTTGGCTCCCATCCGTACATCGAGTAGAACGGGGAGAATCCTGTAGAAGCGTGTGAGGCCATTCGGTACGCTGTGGCATAATGGGGACGGAATAGTGAGATTCAACCTTTGAACCATTCCATCTGTCTACGGGTGGTAAGGCGAGGTTCGCAGCTTTTAAGTGGCCAACATAGTGCATATCTCTTTCAGGAGCTGGGATGAAAGATGATGACCCTGGTTGGGCAGAAATTGCTTGGGGAAGCCCTTATCTACCACATACCCATTTATGAATGCCTCTGTGGTAGATTTTGTCATCTGATCTGGAAGGGGTCATGCCATGGGTCAACAGGTCAAGTATTCAGCCCCAACCAGCAATAACGATTTCCTCACAGTGTTGCAGAGAAGGGACCCAGGGTTAGATCTAGGGCAACCATTTCATTCACCCGAGAGACAGTAATGGATTGTAGTGGAACTATTGGCGCACAAGGGGGCGGTTTTCATCGTGCGCACTATTTGCACACTACTACTCGGCAATGGACGTCCATGAACATACCTGGCCAATAATAGTGAAGTTTAAAGATAACGTGAGTATTTTTGTCGCTCAGGTGCATGAGCTGAAGAATGTAAATATGCCCAAATCTCCTGCGCCACGGGCTAAGAACAAGAACACATTGATGCTGCAAGGCCATATCCCAACACATCCATCAGAAGGCCCTCCCAATGTCAAAAATGTGACAACTGATGACTGAGACGCAGGCCTCTTTGTATTTTCGGAGTCCCCAATGGTGTTTAAGGATCTCAACCCATAATCTCCAAGCATCAACTGGTCTCTCTCCAGCCCTGCTGACACTGGGGCAATAACCCGGCTCCCTTCTGGGTCGATTACTTTACGGTGCACAAACCTGTTGTGCACGTGAGCCTAACCGAGGAGCCTAGTCGAGCGAGAGCATCTGCATTAGAATGGTGGGCACCTTTGCGATAAATGACATCCATAATTAAATTCCTGAAGTCGCTCAATCCATCTAGCCATCTGGCCCGACAGCTGGTCGAATCGCAGAGAGTATTGTAAAGCCACGTGGTCAGTGCGTACTATACATTTCTGGCTCGACAGGTAGGGGGGTGGTACTGGTGCATGAAGTGCACAACTAACAACAGTGTGTGATTGGTTTTGCAGTACTTTTGTTTGGCGAGAGACAATGCGACTGCAGTACGCTATCACCATTACCCTTCCATTTAGCATCTATGACAATACAGTCCTGATAATGACATCACTAGTGTCTAGAATAAAGGGAAATGAGAAATCCGAGTACGCGAAAGGGAGCGCCACCATCGGGCACATGCGCAGCACCCCATAAATTATCTGGTTTTTATTTTAAGCGCATGCAGTGGCTTCTCACCTTCAATGCTTCATCATCCAAGGTCCTAGGAATGGCCTCAATGCCTCCGGGGAGTCATGTCGCTGGACTCTTGTTGGAAGTAACTCTGTTGGAAGATAAGGACCCGTCCCAATACCAGTAGGGATGGCGCCAGCTAAGCGCCGTGGACAGCTTGCCCCGACGCCAGTCGCCGTCAGCATTGTGGTCGCAACTCCGCAGCCATTGCAAGAGCGGCAAGGAGCGGTTACCAACTCGCAGGGGTATGTGCCGTGGTTGCTGGAGTCGTGCCCGACGCCGCCCAGAGACCTGGAAATGACGGCTGCTGTGCAGCTCAGCACCCCAGATGGTAACCTGCAGCTGGGTCTCCCATCATCATCGCCGGCCCAGCCGTCCGAGCTCCTGGTAGCTGTCGCCACTGCGTCGGACTCAGTGGGCGCCGCTTAATCGCACAGCTTCAAGGTGGTGCCTCAAGGTGGTGCCTCGAGCTGCTGCGGATGTTGCGAGCATGGCCCCTCGGCCAGCAGAGCAACAGAACGGCCCCAGGGCTCTCCAGGGGACCGAGGGTGCCCTAACTCAGCTGCTGCCCTCGCTGTCAGGGTTGTGGAGAAATGCCTCAATAGTTGGGGCAGGTGGAAAACGTCTTGGCAGCCGGCGGGAGTTGGGAGGCATTCGTGGACATGCCGACCTCGGATGCCCTCCAACTCCCTCGTGTGCCGTGCCGGCCTTCATAGGTGCTCGCTAACAACACCTTCCCCAACAGTTTGCAAAGGCTATAGGAGGATCTTTGTCTTGGTGTATGAATGTAATTGTCATGCCTGTTGTGAGTACACTTGTGGATTTTTTTAAAAGGCAGACCCCGATTTAAATGATGCCATAAAGAGGCATGCGAGAGCAGGTTAGCAATGTTTTTGGAAAAATTAATTTATTGGAGTCATGAAAAGCTATGAACGTATCATGTGTCCCTTTTCCAGTGGCTTAGTATACATCTTAGCTCCACGTTTCAGTAATATTTCTTTCCATTTTCTGTGTCACTGTCAGTGGGTTTGATAAATATGTAATCACAAGTAATATGCAATGATGTGATACCATTGTCTGATACATTGGTATGATTAAAAGGTGAAAGTGCCAAAAGAAGTGTGATGTGCATACAGTACTTGGAATTACATCGAGGAACAAAAATAGGAACACATCTATCAGAGAACAAACACGATTATAGAAATGTTTTGACAGTTAAGTAAGGTAATTGGACTGGGGTAGGACCCATCTTGTCTAGAAGGCATGATGGCTGATTATTGAGACTGATAATAATAGAGTGGCATCCAAAAGAGAGTTCACGCACAGACATTTACATCATGGATATGGAGCAATTAAATTCAATTAGTTTGTGTGCAGGTGATAGATTGATTCATGCAACAGTATAGAGATCATGAATGCCAGTAATGCCAGTAATTTTAAACGATAATTATTTTATTAGTGATGTTTTTTGCAGGAGGAAATCGGACTACCTGGTGAAAACGAATCCATATGTCATAGCCGGGTAGCAGTAACTTATTGCTTTGTTTACCATATACATAAACTAGCTTTACTACCCGGCTTCGCCCGGGACTTGGATTCACCATGCCCGGCCGCCTTTGTCCCCCCAGTGGCAATGTTCACGCACCACACCAGTTACTCGTTTGAGGCCGAGTCGACCAGGGGGAGGCCCAGAACCGGTTCAAATAGTCGTCACCGGTGGTGGCCGTGAGCGGGAATCAAACTTGGGTCGCCGGGTTCGTAGCGCAGCGCGCTAATCACTACACTACCGCTCCCCCCACACACACACAGGCGCGTACACATACACGCGCTTGCTGCAGACACGCAACTTTCAGGGTGCGTACGGCAGTAAACGACTCAAATAATAAACCAATGCTGCGCGAAGAACGCCTTAGACCTGCAACACATTTGTATTTCACTTTACCCGCGGAGGGTTGGGGGGGGTGACATGAGCAGGCACACTCCGTGAAGCTTCCGCACGCGGGTCACATGACAGATGCGACGTCACAGCTCACTTGCCGTGCAAAATATATCCATTATTGCCCCCCCCGCCCCCAAAAAATACAAAAGTCTATTTTTATAATTTTTGCATGATGGAATGTACCCACATGGCAAATTTGCAGTTTGTTGCATGTCGGGAAGTACGCTAAACATTTTGAACAGACACATTCACAACTTTGCCTTTTATATATATGGAGATATGCACTTTGGAGTGGTCGGGGTGACGTGGTTAGTGTTGCACAATGCATCTGGCAACTTGAGTTTTTATTTCTGACATCAGATTAGGGACAAGTGATATGTGAACTGGTGATAGACCCCAGCCCTTCACTACCTCGCACTGACCAGCACAATGAACTCAGTTAAACGGCCGACGTCACTGAAACAGCGTTGGGAGACCTTTGTTCTAACAGTGGAATATTTCTAGAATTGCACCCCGTCATATTCGTGGAATATCTATCACTCTGCATATGCACATTTGCAAACACAATTGTGCAGATGGAAATTGTTGTGTTACCATTGCTGTGATTTTTCAGTAAATATATTTGGCTCAAAACCAGGCCTCCCAGAGCAAAGTTACAAGTTGACAATACCGAGAAAATATAACTTTTTCTACAATGAAAGAACCATATTTTATACCAGTATCTAAACAAATAATAAACAAAAACGTATTGCACCTGTCACGAACAGCAAGCTCATTGAACATGTTAGAGGGTCCCAACTAGAAAACAACAGCAATAATTGAGGGCAGGTTGGTATCAAAATTATGAAATAACGTGGTGCGCGTTAGCGAGATGGACTTCCATTGGGATATTCAATTTGACCATGAAAACCAATACGCCATTACAAACTATAAACTATTTAAACGCTTTTTTTTTATTTTGCCAGGTAAGGCCCACTAAGCTGCTAGCTCTTTTTCAGAAGTGACCTGACCACAAATGATAGCTCTACAAAGTGGCTTATCGCGTGCAAATTTATAGCAACCAAATACTCTAAACGTGGAGGGGAAAACCGGAGGACCTGGAGAAAATTTTACGCGACTATGGGAACAGAGAGACATACAAATGTCAAATATACAGGCATCAGGGTAGGGACCAAACCTACGACCTTGCATACCAGGCGAGGGAGTTAAAATCTTTCATCTCGTCATTGCGGTGAGATTAAAGATTTTAGTCAATGCATATCATCAGTCATAACATGGATTGTTAACATGGACCCTGGAACAAAAGGTAAAAAGTCTATAAAGAAGCTTGAAGAGATGCATACTGGCAATTATACTGAGACAAAGGAACACATTGATCAGAGAACAAACACAAATTGTAGACATCGTGTTGACTGTTAAATGTAAGTGGGATTACACAGAACACTGCTAGAAGGGATGATGGAAGAAGAAAATTCGTCCGAGAGCACAACCGACGTGGAGATGGATTGGTGAGAGCAGCTCATGCGCAGAAGCGAGATGAATTGTTGCATCGCAAGACCTTGAGATATGGCAGCGCCTTGGAGGCCTTCATTCAGCGGTGGATAGATCATATGGCTGGTGATCACACTTCTTACCACATCCCGTTCAATGGACAAGCGGACATTTATAATGTCACTGTTTTCTTTGTCAACATTACATTTACATAATGTCGTTTAAAATGTGAGCCTTATAAAGGGATTTCATCACTACAATGCAGCCTATGAAGTAGAGTACTTGGTGATTCTGCGTTGTCAGTGGTGCACAAGCACAATGAGAAAAAATACTTAACACACCTTGTGACATTTCTGTAAATGGCCCTTTTATGAAATGTCACCCAATTATATATAATTTTAAGGCAGTGTTGGTAGCAAGTGGGTTGAGCCTATACGGTTATGTGTTGTGTTTTTTTTGCTTTATTGCTGGTGTTTGACAGTCACAAATTGCATTGTCTACCCTTAGGCATATGGAGGGCACCGATCAGGAAGATATTGTGGTGAAAACTCCCTCGAAAACCAAGTTAAGTTTACATATTCACAGAAAACTGGAATTTCCTATCAACTAAAATATGTTTTTTTCATATCTATGTTACATACATTTAATGTAGGAGATTTTAGTCAAATTAATACTTTTTGCTCCAGTGTTAACAGGATATATTGTAACGTCGAATGAAACATGCATAAAGGAAACTAAGTTTAAAGTAACACTTTTCGTTTTACACACATGCGTGCAGTACTGTAAAATTTAGATAATTTGGAAGCGTTATTGCACATGGATGTGTTTCGGAAAGAACCAAGAATGTGGAAATATGAATCGCACCCTCCTGCGCTGTCTTCACAGGGCTTCACACGAATCCTGGTTTTGTCATCTCTGAGCGCAGCTTTCGGCTCATCCTTCATCTACGGCTACAATCTGTCAGTGGTGAATGGCCCTTCAGATGTACGTATTCCATGACATTTTTTTGTTCAAGTAGATGTAGATACGTAGGCAGTATTGGATTGTTCAACTACTGTCACAGTTAACCAAAAGCTAATAATTATGATGACACCCCCTTTGTCAATCCACTTGTGGATGAAGGCCTCCCTACACTGTCGGTCACAGGGGGTGATTTGACCACATCTCATGCTGTTCAGTGTGGGTTGGTGAAGTTAAGGTTTCCCTAAGACTGGTTTAGATATCGCTTGCCACTGATGTTTACTAATGTGAGCGTAACAATGCATTGATTTATAGATTTCTATTGGTATTTGATATTGCAATACAGGCAGTAAACCGTGTGCATATGGTTTAATGTTTGTATATTCACTAATGTTGTACGTAATGGGTTCGCATGACTCCTGCATCAATTAGTGGAGCTACAATTAACTGCAATGTTAAAAAACAATCTATTCGTGAATCAATCTGTGACTCTGAACCACAACAATGCATTGATTCGCTGCAGATGTCTTTAAACTAGTCCATTAAATGTGTTCATTTTATTGTTATACTGAACTATAGTGTAGGCCACTACATTGCACAGCTAATTTCCTTTTTCAGTTTATCTTTGTGTAAAAGATCCACAATGTTAGCATATATTGTGAAACATTCTTTTTAGAATTTAATTTTTTAAAATTCACAAACTTAGATTTAGTAATCTTCATTGCATGTATTATGTATAAGTACATATCATCTAGAGGGGCTCTATAGAGTGTTGTGAGCATGTAATTTCAGGGCTGAACCTTTACCATGTACAGGTACATAACATATACAGATAAATGCATAGATGGTGTACTTTGACCGTGCTAATTGCACCTCCAATTAACATGGTTGGCTACGTACGGTGCAAAAGAAGTTCAACACTGGCTCACATACATACACACTGCACATACTTAAAATAAACCTGAAATGTACTCTTAGGTTTTTTTTGGTAAAGTCACGTAGGTAAAAAATTAAATTGAAATTAATAAAAGTAATAATAGAAATAAAATATAATAATAAATCACGACGTTTCGGAGGCAACACAAGCTTCCGTCTTCAGGTGGAACAGTCACAGCACGATTGCTGTATCAAGTAAAGAGAAATCCCAATAGACCCGACCTTGTATATATACTGATTGAGGGGGGGGGGAGGAGCCAGGGTAGGCCACTGGAGAGGAGTTTTTATGTTAAGGTTCGTACGGCTGTGGCTACTGCTGGGACTGAGCTAGGCCTCGGCAAGGTAAGGTGAAAGTTAAACGGTAAAAAAAACAAGAGAAACTTTACCCTACCTTTTACCTTACCACAATACAATCGCGCCACCCTACCTTTTACCCTTTAGCAGGTAAGGTAAAAGGTAAACAAATAACGAGTCTACCTTTACCTTACCTTTTACCCTTATCCCATACAAATTTCGCGATTACAGGGTAATTACTGGGGTAAAAAAACATGGACATTTTTTTTTACGATAAATGCTAGTTAGAGCGCTTTATTCATTTTTCGATTTAAAGCTTTTGTGACTGCATGGATTCATCTTCTTGGTTCTTTCGGTAAAGTCACGTAGAATGGAAATAATAAAATAATAAAAATTAAAACATAATAAAATAATTCTCACGACGTTTCGGCCACAACGCAAGCAGCCGTCCTCAGGTGAAGACCAGGTCTGTCGGGGAGACAGCGTCTGAATGAAACAGCACCATGCTTGGAGCGTATATTTAATCTGGGTTGGAAGGGGGGGAAAGGGCGCCTTGACAAAATAATTTGCATATCAAGAGGAATTTTGCATATTTATGGGAAATGCAGGTATGTGATTAGTACTACTTATGCACGTGCATTATGCAGGATTAGCAGCATCAAAGGGAGGGGATATGGTAAATGCAGGTATGTGATTAGTACTACTTATGCACGTGCATTATGCAGGATTAGCAGCATCAAAGGGAGGGGATATGGGAAATGCAGGTATGTGATTAGTACTACTTATGCCCGTGCATTATGCAGGATTAGCAGCATCAAAAGGAGGGAATATGGGAAATGCAGGTATGTGATTAGTACTACTTATGCCCGTGCATTATGCAGGATTAGCAGCATCAAAGGGAGGGGATATGGGAAATGCAGGTATGTGATTAGTACTACTTATGCCCGTGCATTATGCAGGATTAGCAGCATCAAAAGGAGGGGATAGGGGTAGCATTAATAAAGGGAAGGAGTGTTAATAGTATGTAGCTGCAGTAACTAAAACCACCACGTAAACAACTAAAGTATAAACTACATAGTATCATCAGTATACTAAATATACTCTACAATAAGCTGAGTTACTAACAGTAAGTAATACATTACAATTCTACGTCGTAAAAATATAATATGCTTCCATCTAAACTTTATTCTCTTACATCACACGAGTCTACACCGTACTATATACTGCCATAGACAAACCCAACATTAAATTATATACTGTTTTATACCTTATACATTGTAATATTACACTATGTATTATTCTACCCACCCTAATGTATATCACACTGCTGTATATGGTACAGTGTATAATAACAAATAGTATAACATTTATATGCTTAATACAATGTACAAAGTAATATATAGTATCGTAATTGTATAGTGAAGGATGTTGTGTGGAGTTTGTCTGGTGCCAGGATGTTGAGTGGAGTTTGTCTGGTGCCAGGATGTTGAGTGGAGTTTGTCTGGTGCCAGGATGTAGAGTGGAGTTTGTCTGGTGCCAGGATGTAAAGTGGAGTTTGTCTGGTGCCAGGATGTTGAGTGGAGTTTGTCTGGTGCCAGGATGTTGTGTGGAGTTTGTCTGGTGCCAGGATGTAGAGTGGAGTTTGTCTAGTGCCAGGATGTAGAGTGGAGTTTGTATGGTGCCAGGATGTAGAGTGGAGTTTGTCTGGTGCCAGGATGTAGAGTGGAGTTTGTCTGGTGCCAGGATGTTGAGTGGAGTTTGTCTGGTGCCAGGATGTAGAGGGGAGTTTGTCTGGTGCCAGGATGTAGAGTGGAGTTTGTCTGGTGCCAGGATGTAGAGTGGAGTTTGTCTGGTGCCAGGATGTTGAGTGGAGTTTGTCTGGTGCCAGGATGTAGTGTGGAGTTTGTCTGGTGCCCTGATGTAGAGTGGAATTTGTCTGGTGCCAGGATGTAGAGTGGAGTTTGTCTGGTGCCAGGATGTAGAGTGGAGTTTGTCTGGTGCCAGGATGTAGAGTGGAGTTTGTCTGGTGCCAGGATGTAGTGTGGAGTTTGTCTGGTGCCAGGACGTCGAGTGGAGTTTGTCTGGTGCCCTGATGTAGAGTGGAGTTTGTCTGGTGCCAGGATGTAGTGTGAAGTTTGTCTGGTGCCAGGATGTAGAGTGGAGTTTGTTTGGTGCCAGGATGTTGAGTGGAGTTTGTCGGGTGCCAGGATGTAGTGTGGAGTTTGTCTGGTGCCCTGATGTAGAGTGGAGTTTGTCTGGTGCCAGGATGTAGAGTGGAGTTTGTCTGGTGCCAGGATGTAGAGTGGAGTTTGTCTGGTGCCAGGATGTAGAGTGGAGTTTGTCTGGTGCCAGGATGTAGAGTGGAGTTTGTCTGGTGCCAGGATGTATAGTGGAGGTTGTCTGGTGCCAGGATGTTGTGTGGACTTTGTCTGGTGCCAGGATGTAGTGTGAAGTTTGTCTGGTGCCAGGATGTTGAGTGGAGTTTGTCTGGTGCCAGGATGTAGAGTGGAGTTTGTCTGGTGCCAGGATGTTGAGTGGAGTTTGTCTGGTGCCAGGATGTAGAGTGGAGTTTGTCTGGTGCCAGTATGTAGTGTGGAGTTTGTCTGGTGCCAGGATGTAGAATGGAGTTTGTCTGGTGCCAGGATGTAGAGTGGAGTTTGTCTGGTGCCAGGATGTAGAGTGGAGTTTGTCTGGTGCCAGGATGTAGAGTGGAGTTTGTCTGGTGCCAGGATGTTGAGTGGAGTTTGTCTGGTGCCAGGATGTAGAGTGGAGTTTGTCTGGTGCCAGTATGTAGTGTGGAGTTTGTCTGGTGCCAGGATGTTGAGTGGAGTTTGTCTGGTGCCAGGATGTTGAGTGGAGTTTGTCTGGTGCCAGGATGTAGAGTGGAGTTTGTCTGGTGCCAGGATGTTGAGTGGAGTTTGTCTGGTGCCAGGATGTTGAGTGGAGTTTGTCTGGTGCCAGGATGTAGAGTGGAGTTTGTCTGGTGCCAGGATGTAGTGTGGAGTTTGTCTGGTGCCAGGATGTAGTGTGGAGTTTGTCTGGTGCCAGAATGTAGAGTGGAGTTTGTCTGGTGCCAGGATGTAGAGTGGAGTTTGTCTGGTGCCAGGATGTAGAGTGGAGTTTGTCTGGTGCCAGGATGTAGAGTGGAGTTTGTCTGGTGCCAGATGTAGAGTGGAGTTTGTCTGGTGCCAGATGTAGAGTGGAGTTTGTCTGGTGCCAGGATGTAGAGTGGAGTTTGTCTGGTGCCAGGATGTAGAATGGAGTTTGTCTGGTGCCAGGATGTAGAGTGGAGTTTGTCTGGTGCCAGGATGTAGAGTGGAGTTTGTCTGGTGCCAGGATGTAGTGTGGAGTTTGTCTGGTGCCAGGATGTAGAGTGGAGTTTGTCTGGTGCCAGGATGTTGAGTGGAGTTTGTCTGGTGCCAGGATGTAGAGTGGAGTTTGTCTGGTGCCAGTATGTAGTGTGGAGTTTGTCTGGTGCCAGGATGTTGAGTGGAGTTTGTCTGGTGCCAGGATGTTGAGTGGAGTTTGTCTGGTGCCAGGATGTAGAGTGGAGTTTGTCTGGTGCCAAGGTGTAGTGAGGAGTTTGTCTGGTGCCAGGATGTAGTGTGGAGTTTGTCTGGTGCCAGGATGTAGAGTGGAGTTTGTCTGGTGCCAGGATGTAGAGTGGAGTTTGTCTGGTGCCAGGATGTAGAGTGGAGTTTGTCTGGTGCCAGGATGTAGAGTGGAGTTTGTCTGGTGCCAGGATGTAGTGTGGAGTTTGTCTGGTGCCAGGATGTAGAGTGGAGTTTGTCTGGTGCCAGGATGTAGAGTGGAGTTTGTCTGGTGCCAGAATGTTGAGTGGAGTTTGTGTGGTTTATAGTAATACAGTATATAATTGAATGTTGGGTTTGTCTATGGCAGTATATAGTACGGTGTAGACTCGTGTGATGTAAGAGAATAAAGTTTAGATGGAAGCATATTATATTTTTTACGACGTAGAATTGTAATGTATTACTTACTGTTAGTAACTCAGCTTTTTGTAGAGTATATTTAGTATACTGATGATACTATGTTGTTTATACTTTAGTTGTTTACGTGGTGGTTTTAGTTACTGCAGCTACATACTATTAACACTCCTTCCCTTTATTAATGCTACCCCTATCCCCTCCTTTTGATGCTGCTAATCCTGCATAATGCACAGGCATAAGTAGTACTAATCACATACCTGCATTTCCCATATCCCCTCCTTTTGATGCTGCTAATCCTGCATAATGCACGGGCATAAGTAGTACTAATCACATACCTGCATTTCCCATATCCCCTCCCTTTGATGCTGCTAATCCTGCATAATGCACGGGCATAAGTAGTACTAATCACATACCTGCATTTCCCATATCCCCTCCCTTTGATGCTGCTAATCCTGCATAATGCACGGGCATAAGTAGTACTAATCACATACCTGCATTTCCCATAAATATGCAAAATTCCTCTTGATATGCAAATTCTTTTGTCAAGGCGCCCTTTCTCCCCCTTCCAACCCAGATTAAATATACGCTCCAAGCATGGTGCTGTTTCATTCAGATGCTGTCTCCCCGACAGACCTGGTCTTCACCTGAGGATGGCTGCTTGCGTTGTGGCCGAAACGTCGTGAGAATGATTTGATTATGTTTTATTTTTATTTTTTATTATTTCCATTCTACGTGCCTTTACCGAAAGAACCAAGAAAACGCTTTATTCATATAGAATACTCTCAAATCGGGCGTTTAGGCTGTCGATGACACCGTCCTCCATAATCTCCTCGTCCCAGTCGTCTTGGTCGATGGCGATCTCATCAACAACCTGATCAAGTTCTTCCTTGCCATCATCCTTGGACGGACGACAGGCAATAAGATCCTGCGCCGCTCCAGCCCAGTTAGACGGAACCTTCAGGCAGCCGGCCATGATCCATGAGCGCAAGCACATGGACTTTATGAAGAACGTCGTTGACAGCGACTGGCGAACGCATGTGAACTCCCGTCCGGCTCCGCTATTCGCACGTTCACAGGGAGTTGACGTCGCCAGCGCTCCCAAGTAGTCGCAGGCCATCTTGTAGTGGGCGGGGAGCAGCTCTTTGCCGAGAAACCACCACTGCATTACGTCAATGAAGGTGCTGGCGGTCGTGACGCCCATGCTCAGAAAATGATCGACTTCATCGCCGTCGTCTATGGAGTTGCCAACGTTGCTGAACAGGGTGCTGAACAGCGACCGCTCCTCCATATGGGCAGCAACTGCCATCGGCGAGATCGTGAGCACGTCCGAGTAGCGATGCTGCAGGACAGAGCGGATTGTGGCCTTCAGTGTAGCCAGCTCGACTTGGTCTGTCGTTTTCGGCAGCTGTGGATTCAAGTAGGATGCCACAATGGCGGGTTCCTGAACCAGTAGGTGGCGGTACCGCACCAGTTCGGCCTTCATCCCCGTCGCAGTCAAGGGCTCATCGATCGCTCTTAGGGCGGCTTCACCATGATCGCAATTACGGACGAGGTGCTCCATTGTCACCGGCACGAGATCCAATGTCGAATTGTGGTCCGCCGACAACGAGGCCATGACCTGGCGCGGCATTCGCAGGAATGCTGTCACGCCCTCAATGTTTGCCCACTGCAGTTCAGATAAAGCACTGACACTGATCACATCCTGGAAGCGCGCCATGATAATGTCCAATGGGACACGCTTCTTGATGGCGTCGTCGCCCATGTCAAACGTCGAATGCCACCTGGCCGGCGAGTCCTGGTGCGTCGGCTCCTTGCTGGCGAGCTTGGCGATCTCAGCCTCGCGGCGGTACGACTGCCGGACGACCTTGCTGCACCTGATATTGACGAGCGCCTTGCGCAGTTCGGCATTTGTTGACTTGATCAGTTTTAGAACTTGGACGACACCGATCTGGATGGAATGATCCGCACATCGAATATGGTGGCAAGCCCGCAACTGCTCATATCCGGCGTCCACGTTGACCAGGGCGAACAACGTCTTGACAGCACTGTTCGCATCGGAGCCATTGTCGCTGGTGACAACGAGCAGCTTGGTCGAGATATTGTGCCCGAGGCTTTGGAGGTGCTCAAACAGAGCGACCCCAATGCGCTTGCCGACACCCCTTCCGGACTGCACATCGAGGATTGTCAGCAGCATGGATATTGACGCACCAAATTTGCTGTCGATCCAGTGCACTGTGACCATCCAAAATCCCTTCAGGTTGCGGTTCGACCACCCGTCGATGGTGAGCGAGATGGCGACGTCCAGGTTGGAGAAGAACGCCCCGACGATGGGCAGCATGATGGCGTGATGCTCGATAATCCTGCGAATGATGGTGCGGGTCGATGGGCCCTCGTATCCCTGCGTCAATGTGTTGACCAAGGTCTTGAACTTGTCGCTGCCGGCGGCTCGCAAAGAGATTGCACCTTGGATAAGAAAATCCACCACCGCGTTCTCAAACTCTACCAGGAGGCGATCCGGGATTGCTGGCCGGCTCAACGTTTGCTGTATTAGGCGGCTCGCCGACGCCGACGTCCCGACCTCGCTGCCTGGGGCGAGCACGTTGTGTTTCTTGAGGTGGGCTTTCCACCCCGACGCGTTCGTGTGGGTGGAAAACCACTTGCGGCAGTGCACGCACTGCTGTTCGCAGCAACCCCAAAAAAGCCGTTGCTGGCATCCTCGTCCTCTAGTACCTCGACCTCAAGAACGTGGATCGTCTCCATGTGCTCCGCCATCACTTTAAAATGGAGGCCACGGACTGCGTCACTGCGCCACGGAACTTTTAGCGGTAAACAAGGTACTGTATTTACCGGGTAATTATTCGCCCTACCCTTACCCTACTGGGTAATTCTTCTGAGCTACCTTTACCCTACTCTTTACCTTACCCCTTGGCATGTCGAAACCTTTACCCTTTACCTTTATCCTTTTACCCGGTAATAAAGGTAATTTACCTTACCTTGCCGAGGCCTAGACTGAGCCTTTGTTATGTAGACTGGTTAAGCGTAGAGGAGCCAGGGTGGGCCGCGGGAGAGGAGTTGTTATATGGTTGGTGCGGCTACGGTTGCTGCTGCTGGGACTGAGCATTTGTTAAGTAGATGCCAGAAGCAGAAAAGCAAGTCAGGACAAAGCAGCCCCTTGTTATGTAGCTGGGTGGGTAAAACTCAAAGCAGGTAACCAGCATGTGAAAAAAGAAGCTAAACATGATAAAACAAAACTAGCTGTCTATCAGTAAACTAAAGAATAGTGCCTGTCAAATAAGATGGTCCAAATGTGTGTAGTTAAATCTTTTTTGCATGGTTAATAACATCTTTCCAATGATTACTCAGTTTGTACCCATCATCACAGTTGAAATTATGTCTGTGTTTGTATATCTGAATGGCTTCGTGTACAAACCTTTGATGGTAGCCAGGGGGTTTGCAGAGCACCTTGGTCTCGGAAAAGACAATCTCATGGGAGCCCATAGCCGCATCAGCCTTATAACAACTCATCTCCCGCGGCCCACCCTGGCTCCTCTATGCTTAACCAGTCTACATATCAAAGGCTCAGTCTCAGCAGTAGCCACAGCCGTACCAACCTTAACATAAAAACTCCTCTCCAGGGGCCTACCCTGGCTCCTCACCCCCCTCAATCTATATATATATAAAATCGTGCATGTCTGTCTGTCCGTCTGTGTGTGTGTGTGTGGATTTCGGACCATACGCACTTTAATTGGACGGCGGTTGCCCCTGGCAACGGATAGCGACGCCTTCGCCGCTTTCATTGGACCTGGCAACGGCTAGCCACGCCTTCGCCAAGGGCTGCAGTTTCATTGGACGGCGGTTGCCCCTGCCAACGGCTAGCCACGCCTTCGCCACTTTCATAGGCTCCGTAAATAATTAAATAATAGCCATTACACAGTATTGTTGGAGCGCTGAGGGGGGGGGAAGGCACGCCACCCGTACCCTGCCTCTGCCGGGTGGGCAATTTAGGCGAGGCCGCAGGCTCTGCATGCTACTAGGCCTCGACACCCACCACGCCACTCTGAGGTAAATTCATCAAAGTTTTTCCTACTCTTCACTCCACCCCCACCACAATGTGTGCAATTAATATTACTTTTAAACCCAACGCGCCAACAATCGATTACTTTAATGTTCACTGTACAAATAGTCATTAAGCTGGGTCAGCGTACTGCCAGTCTATCATGTAGACTGTAGCCTGCTTATTAAGCTCGGTGAGCGTACTGCCACTCTATCATGTACACTCTAGCCTGCTTATGAAGCTGACTGCGTGTACTGGCAGTCTATAATGTGGACTGTAGCCTGGTTATTATAATCGATTCTTTATATGTTCTTTGTACAAATAGTCATTAAGCTGGTTGAGCGACCCCAGTTCCATTCCAACTCACGCCCACCACCGCTGACGATTATTTGAAACGGACCTGGCCCTCCCCTAGGTCCACTCAGCCTCAAACGCGTAACTGCTGTCGTGTGTGAACATCGTCACTGGGGAGACAAAGGCGGCCGGGCATCGTGGATCCAAGTCCCGGGCGAAGCCGGGTCATACATATGTGTGTATGTGTTTATGTGTATGTCTGTGTGTCTGTATGTATGTGTGTATGTATGTGTGTGTATGTGTTTGTGTGTGTGTGCATGTATGTGGGTTTTTTTCTATGTCTTTATGTGTATGTCTGCGTGTTTGTATGTATGTACGTGTGTGCATGTGTTTGTGTGTATGTATGTGTGTGTCTATGTATGTGTGTGTATGTGTTTCTGTGTATGTATGTGTGTGTATGTATGTGTGTTATGTGTCTGTCTGTGTTTCTGCATGTATGTGTGTGTGTATTGTGTATGTGTTTGTATGTGTTTGTGTGTTTACGCTCGCATTACACAAATGTGTTGCAGGTCTAAGGAGTTCCTTGCGCAGCATTGCCGCTTTATTATTTCAGTCGTTTACTGCCGTACGCACCCTGAAAGTCGTGTGTGTCTGCAGCAAGCGCGTGTATGTGTACCTATGGACGCGCGCGCGTGTGTTGTGTAGGGGGAACGGTAGTGTAGTGCTTAGCGTGCTGCCTGTGTCTGTGTGTGTGTGTCTGTGTGTGTGTCTGTGTGTGTGCGTGTGTGGTGTGTGGGGAGCGGTAGTGTAGTGGTTAGCGTGCTGTCTGTGTGTGTGTGTGTCTCTGTCTGTGTGTGTCTGTGTGTGTCTGCGTGTGTCTGCGTGTGTGTCTGTGTGTGTGTCTGTGCGTGTGTGGTGTGTGAGGAGCGGTGGGTGTAGTGCTTAACGCTACGCTGCGCTACCAACCCGGCGAACCCAGTTCCATTCACGCTCACGACCACCACCGGTGACGATTATTTGAACCTCCCCTAGGTCGACTCTGCCTCAAACGAGTAACTGCTGTAGCGTATTAACATCGCCACTGGGGAGACAAAGGCGGCCGGCCGTGGTGGATACAAGTCCCGGGCGAAGCCGGGTAGTACAGCTAGTCAGTATATATACAAGGTCGGGTCTCTTGGGATTTCTCTTTACTTGATACAGCAATCGTGCTGTGACTGTTCCACCTGAAGACGGAAGCTTGTGTTGCCTCCAAAACGTCGTGATTTATTATTTTATTTTATTTATATTATTACTTTTATTAATTTTAATTTTATTTTTTATCTACGTGACTTTACCGAAAAAACCTAGTATGAATCATTGCAGTCACGAAAGCTTCAAATCTAAAACCTGAAATGGATTGATGGAACTTTTCAAAATGACATTCAATTGCTTTTGGCTGGGCTCTCTCTTTCTAATTGATTTAAAATTTGATAACTTGTTTAATTTAATTTAATGACCCCGAGAAATGTCAATGGACAAAATAAACCTTATGTTGTGCACTCTTTGGATTGAAGAACATGACTACTTTGATTTGGTCTATGTGGCAGTCTAAACCCAATATTATTTCTGTCCCGAATGTTGTCGTGTATGGAGCGTACAACATCAATTTTGAACATGACATTAAACAAATTCAGGTGAATCGTGAGAACATTCAGTATATTCTCTAAATGCCAAAGTTATCTTTTCCTATCAAGTCGTATAATGTCATGCCAGATGGCTTTGACTGTTCAATGATGAATGGTCATATAGTTTGGACACAAGTCCTGCCAATGAGGGAACAATTTACCCCAACCATAATTGTAGCTGAAGGTTCATTGAAAGTGTTTTGGCAATGACATTCATCATTATTGCCTCCACCATTCTTACAGCGGAAAAAGAGCAGTCATCTGCTATAGCCTCTATTTGATGTTATTTACATATAAATTGGAGAATTATAGTGGTAAACTCTGGTATTAATAAGCTTTCTTCTGCAATAAGAGTCATCACGCATTGTGTGTGTTGCTCAAAATAAGCGGTTTACACAAGTTAATGCAGTATTTTTTAAAGGTGTGCTCACTTGAATAGGAGTAGATTTATCAGGTTGTTCCATGGGAAATGTTAGGTAATGTCTTCAATTGCATCTTGCGTAGCAATGTTTGCAAAAATGCATCAATATTAACGGAGCATTTTTGGCATATTTAATGGAGAGATTGGAAATGTAATTGTTATTTGCTTTTGAATGAGATTAAGGAAGTTCAAATTGTAATGACCTCATTCTAAATGGGTTTGCTGCACTAAATGTCTGCGAGGTAAAAACTCTGAAGGTGTGGCCCGGCAATTGCTTTCTGAAATCACTGCTGGTGGATATACCTCGACTAAATGGAGGTCTAGAGAGTATTTGGCCTACTCTTCTATGCTGACCGAGATGCCTTAGAACAGGTGGGAGTTCCCACATTTTACCCTGCCACACACGACCTGCATATTGACTAACTGTGCTAACGCCAGAAGACGTCTCCCACTTTCTCAGTTGCCCAAAACGCGGACCAAAAATTAAATCGATTGATCTCTGGCTCAACCCTTGCAAAGTGGCGACACAACGCCACCTATAAACAGAAAGTGCGAGGAAAACAACAACAACAACTAACTGTGCTAACTGTCCTATGCATATTCTTGGGTCTTTCGGTAAAGTCACGTAGATAGCTTCAAAGAAAATAACAAAAAGCTACAACGTTTCGATCGCAACACAAGCAATCGTCATCAGGAGAGAAAAAATAGCGGGAAAGCTGCTGAGGCAGGATGTTTTAAAGGTTTGAAATAGGTGTAGCCCAAGCGTCATAAGCGAAGTGGGCGGGGCTAGTAATGTTAAAGTGAGAAATTTGCATGTCAATGTAAGATCGCAGAGCCGCCGCCACATCGAAGAAAACGAGCAACGGTGGCTGTGTTAGTGAGACATTTAACCTGTTAATGTAAAGACATTTAACCTGTTAATGTAAAACCAGAGAGTCGAAAATAACTACTAACATCGGAAGGTAGGATGGAAACATCGCAGCCAGTTATGACTTAAAGCTGGTTAATAACGTCCTTCCAATTATTTCTCAGTTCGTACCCATCTTCTCGGTTGAAATTGTGTCCGTGTCTATATATATGGATGGCTTCATGAACGAATCTTTGTTGATAGTCAGTGGGCTTGCAAAGTACCTTCGTCTTAGAGAAATCAATTTCGTGTGAGCCCACCGCATTTAAAACAATGATCAGCCACGGCAGAGGTGTTGGTCCTACCGTGTTTCAGATTTGCCTTATGTTCACGAACAGGTTCCGAGACATGTTGCTTAGTTTCCCCAATGTAACTAACTACTGCCGCAGACACAGCTTAGTTTGTAGACACCGGGGTATTGCATGTCAGGGATTCACATCCTTCACAGATGGGATCAATCACGAATTATTTTATGTACTGTGTTAAATCGAACCTGGATTTTGTGTTTGCTCATGATTTTGGAAATATTTTTAGTGACCCCTGCTATGTATGGCAAGGAGATGGTTTTGATTGAGTCCTCAGATGGTTCTTTCCCAATGGTTGGGGTGATAGCTTTACGGATTGTGTGTTCTGAATATCCATTCATCTTAAGAGCTTGGTGTACGTGTTCCAGTTTACTGGCTAGGTGATGACGGTCAGAAATACATCGAGCTCTATGGTGTATAGTTTTGATGAGGGGATTCATCAGGGATGGATGGTGGTGGGAGTCAGGTTTTAGGTAGGCATCCGTATGGGTGGCTTTCCTGTAGACAGTGTCCCATTGTCCTATTCAGTAAGTATACTGTACTGATAGTTTATTATCATCTGATAAATTCAGAGAAAAAAAACCCCCACCTCTGTAATATTAGTGTAAGGTTAGTGCTCTGCATGATGAAACCAGTGACTTGAGTTCGATTTACAGATACGGTTAACAACAGTAGTGAGTGATATCTGAACCAGTCCTGTCACCAACACTCACCAGCTTGGTGCTGTATGGTAAAAACATCATATAACTAACACGCCATGGGCAGGCTTTCATCCAATTGACAAATGGCTGAAAGTTATTATTTAAAATATATAATATTAGTCACATGGGATATGTCGTTCATAATAACTGTATGTCATATTGAAACATTAAAAAGTCATACCTGACATAATGTACTTTAGATATGCTTCAATTTACCATTCAAATTCGATTTGACAGATGACGATGATGATGTATATGTTCACGACATTTTGTTGACGTCTAAGTGTGTTTTCTTTTTACAACATTTTGTCGATCCATTTTGGCCATGTTTGTTTGTTGTAGTACAGAGTTAGACTGATGGCCTTAATCTAAGTTGTCTTGTGGTTGTTGTTATTTGACTTGCATCCCACTGGGATTTTTGCACACAGTGTTGGTGTACGGTGCTTTTTCTGCAATATTTTGCTGTCTTTTCTTGGATTTTCTGTTTGCACATAGTCACTTTAAGATGTTTTCATTGTTCATGTTTTTGTTTTTTTGTTTTTTGCGGTTGCACCCGATTCTATACCTAATAAATGAAACTTGAAAAACTTGAAACTTGAATGAGGCCTCTCTCCACTGCTGTGTTGGTCGTTGAGCTTGTTTGACCATACTTCAAGCTGGTCAGTGTGGGTTGGCAAGGGGATGCCAGCACCCGTGCTTGATTAATCTCTCGCCACTGACGTTAGCCATAGCCGGGCGTCGAACTCACGATCTCCAGGCACTTGGCAGAGTACGGCCAAGTGGCGGCAATTGCTGCTCTGCAGCTGTGTTTATACCGCCCTTATAACAAATATATCACATAATCCTCAGTATTATTTCAGAGAATATAGGAAACAAAATAAAGTAACAAAAATTATTTGGCAGTACCCTTATAAACGTATTAAGATACACAATCTATTATTATACATGAGAATATTGGCTGCGAAAAACCGACGTTAGGTTATACATTTAGAAGTTCACCAGCACTTGTTAAAGCAGCCTAATTCTGCTGACGAGATAGTGAATGTACCGGTCCAGAGGTTGCTTGTGTTGTACCAATGCTGCTGAAAATGATACACTCCCAGAAAATCGTATGGCTATGTACAAAATGCTGTTATTTATGTGGAGGGACAGATATGAGGAGGCATTATCGTCTGCTTGTTTATTTGATTACTTAACACATTAAACTCTTATTTTCTCGCTGACCAGTACATCAAGGATTTCTTCAACACAACATGGCTGGATCGGTGGAGCACATCACTGACAGACAACTCGGTAACGCTGCTGTGGTCTTTCACCATCGCCATCATGTCTATTGGGGGCCTTGTAGGAGCCCTGATCATGAGGTTCATGGTCCAGCGCTTTGGCAGGTACATTTAGACCCTCCGGTGTAAGGTATTCCACTTAAATATTCATCTGTACAATAAAAAAAAGTTTTATGGTGAAATAAAAAAGGCGATGCAGTTAGTCCATGTAGTGTTTTTAATATTACACATTAGATATGCAAAACCACACTTAGGTTTGAATAGGCTTTTGCTTAAGCATTGTCAAAATTAAGACAATATAAACAATTGTTAATTACATACTAATAGTATGCTTGCTTTGAAGCCTAATCTTTATATGGTTTTATGATAAAAGTGTTTCTATTTTTCTGTTGGTTATGGAGAGGCCACCATCCAACAGTGAATTGACAGAGGCTGTGAGTTGTTTGGTTGATATTGTTGTAAAAAGTGAAATGTTAATCTGTATTTTTAACAATACATTTTCCAAAAACGGTTTCCACTAACATGTAAATACTAAATTGTACACATTTGTATCTGTTGCTGTTTCAGCTACTATAAATTAAATTTGAAGGTGAGTATTTAGCTTTGAAAACATTAAAAAATTTCAACCGCTGTATTTGGGTTTCTTGCACATGGTAATAGGTTTTTACCCTTTCAACTGGTACAAAAACTGACACCTTTATACAAGGCATCATGTTTGCAATAACCACAACACAAGCAGTCAAAATGCAAACAAAAATAAAAAAAACTCTGATGATGATAATGATATGCACTGTCCTTGAAGTTGATTGGTCCACACCCGAGACAGCTTTTCTTAGAGCCTAGTCTCCATTGGTGTTGGACCAGATGACTGCCAAAAGGCGTACAACTCAAAAAACAGTGTACTATCAGAGTATTGTCTCGGGTGTGGACCAATCAACTTCAAGGACAGTGCATATCATTATCATCAAAGTTGTTTCTTATTGTTTGCATTTTGACTGCTTGTGTTGTGGTTATTGCAAACATGATGCCTTGTATAAAGGTGTCAGTTTTTGTACCAGTTGAAAGGGTTAAAGCCTATTACTATATTTTTCCACTGGTAAAGGAGGTCTCATAGTGTAAATTCTTGCACATGGTTACTGTGGCTGTTTTTTCCATTTATACTCAATCATTATGGTCTTAATGCCACCTCCCATGATCCTGAGATATAACAATGCACCTCGCACTCACACATGAACTGATTTAATCGTTTCATCTATTTGGTGGACATCCTCTTGGATGCATTCTGTTCCTTGGCCGCAACTCGCTCATTATTCTTGACCATCTGCCGTCATCTCCTCTCGCGTAATGACCTTCTGAAGCCCACTTACTTTTCTTAAGCGGTTTCAATTATGTAATTAACCCATCTATGTTTGTCAATCCATGACTCCCTCTTTTAGTCAATGTAATTCCAAGCATGGAGAAATGTGTACTTGGTTTTAATATTATCATGCAGTAAACAAGTTGAAGATGTTAATGGTGCCAAGCCTAATTAAATCAGACTGCAATATCTGCTTGTAATTATTTGTGGCATATAATCTCAGAGGTCATACATTTTCCACGTGAAAAAAAATTCCTTGGGAAACGGATTTTTGTGGAAAAAAATGTAGTCTTGTATGAATTTCTGAAACGCATAAACCCCAACAAACATCGCACCCATGTATATATATGTTTTACACTCATATTGGATGTAATTATTTTGTGTATGATCTGCGTGGGGGCTGTAGTGAGGTAGAGGGGGGGTGGGTTTTACCAAAAAAGAGTGAAGATCACAGATGTAGGAATGGGCGCCGCGGTTGCGACATGTTAACTCCCTCCCCTGGTATGGAGGAGGTCGTGGGCTTCATTCAAACCCTGATGCCTGTATATTTGGAGTTTGCACGTTTTCCCCTTAGTCACGTAGAGTTTTTTCCAGGTATTCTGGATTTTCCCTCCACATTTAAAAACGTGGGTTTATGAGTATGTCTGCTATAAATTTCCACATGACGATAAGCCACTTCGTTGAGCTATCATTTGTGGCCAGGTCACTTCTGAAAAAGAGCTATATAGCTCAGTGGGCCTTACCTGGTAAAACAAATAGTTTAGTTTAAGACGACAATAATTACTCTTTGGTTCTTTTGGTAAAATTCACGTAGGTAGAATTTAAATAAAAAATCACGACGTTTCGAATGCAACACAAGCGCTCGTCCTCAAGTGAAAATCGCGATTGTGAAGTCAGCAGACATCGTGCTGCTCGCAGCAGACATCGCAGCTATCGCGATTTTCACCTGAGGACGAGCGCTTGTGTTGCGTTCAAAACGTCGTGATTTATTTTATTTCTACCTACGTGACTTTACCAAAAGAACCAAAGAGTATGGATTCCTGCAGTCACGAAAGCTTCAAATCAAGAATGACAATAATTAACAGATGACCTTTTAGCGTTAGCCCCATCTGCTTCTGTCATCTCCAGGAAAGGCACGCTACTCCTCAACAATGCCCTGGCCATCCTGGCAGCCTTGCTGATGTCGCTGTGTTTGCTCGCGGGCTCCTGGGAGATGTTCTTTCTGGGCCGCTTCGTGGTGGGCATTGATGCAGGTGTGATTCCCTCCTCATACGAATGTTACCATCCTTGTGACCCTTTATTTGTTTTTTAATTACAGCAATGATTGACGACAAAGCCTGACACAAGCGTATGGGATAAGGATTGAACCTCCAATTCGATAATAGTGTCTTTTTGAAGGGAGAAAGATAATTTATAATTATACTGCAGTGTTTCCATTGGCTTGAATTATGTTTGCACTGTGGTCGGGTATTGCTCAATGAGAGGCTGTACCCCCAACTTTATCTGGCAGCTTGTAATTGTAGTTGCATTCTTTCCTTGTTATCGATTGTAACAAATTATATTTTTATCAATTACCCGTTGACACTTTGCTCGACTTCCCACAAGTGAACCATGGTCATCAAAAAAGGTATTCACACATTCACTGTGTTTGAAACCACTATGTTATGCAGCATCCGCGCATGTTAGCTGTGGCTCACTTGACCTACAAAGCCAGATAGATATTTTTTTCTCCTGTGTGCATGTTAAAAATACCAATATTTAAAATGCTTCGTTTTTGTAGTCGTGTTTGCATTGTAGTGATTATAAAGCTGGAGCTATTTAAAAAATAAGCAATGAGGTTTGTTGCTCCCAATGATTATTTTTTTAGCCAATTTATGCAGTGCTTTTTCTTTCAATTTACTGGACTGTGAGACATTTTTTGAAGCAGAGCTGCACTGCTGTTTTGGGGGGATAATATTTTCTCTTGCTGCTGCAATTTATTAAACTGATAAATGGTTCTACAGTTATGTTGTATTGTGAATATGTAGCTTGTATTGGAGCCAAACATCCCAGTGCAAAAAAAAATAATCTGCAAATTTCTAAATTTGGATTACACATCGCAACTTCAGTGCGAAAACTTAGCAGGATCCTCCGGAGAACGTCTTGAGACTCATCACGGCGTTTCTGGGTAAACAAGCCTAATGAAATTTCGATTTAAAGCTTTCGTGACTGCAGGGATTCATCTTCTTGGTTCTTTCGGTAAAGTCACGTAGAAGGGAAGTAATAAAATAATAAAAATAAAACACACTACCAAACTAGGAGCTTATATAAGCTCCTAGTTTGGTAGTGTCTCATTCTTCACCTGAAGACGGCTGCTTGCGTTGTAGCCGAAACGTCGTGAGAATTTAATAGTAGGTTTTTACCCTTTTAACTGGTACAAAACTGTCAGTTTTGTACCAGTTAAAAGGGTAAAAACCTACTATTATATTTTGCCACTGGTAAAAGAGATCTCATAGTGTCGTGAGAATTATTTTATTTTATTATGTTTTATTTTTATTATTTTATTACTTCCCTTCTACGTGACTTTACCGAAAGAACCAAGAAGCCTAATTAAATTATACATTTCTTAAGTTCTGTAATATTACAGTTCACCTGCACTTAATGCTGTTTGAGTATATGACAGTCTAATAAAGTGCAGTACTGAAGAGGTTTTTTTTTTAAAGACTAAAGACGTTTACTGCCCTATAGTTGTACAAAAGGTTGAAAGATAGGAGATGAACCTCAAACTTAAGTCCTGAGATGAACCTCAGAACCTCAAAAAACCGCTGCCTTTGCCTATTGTTAGATGAGAGGTTATATTTCCATTGCTCAAGCTTTTTAGTGTGCTGTTTGTGTGCTTCAGTTTTGGCTTACAAAGTAACTTTGACTTTCTAAAATAACTTATTTTTACTTTTCGAAACTGCTAATTTGACCGCGTTTGACAAGTCTTGTAACGACTGACTTGAAAGCTGGATGTGCCGTACTATTTTAAGTGACAATACATTTAATTCCATACTATTATCAAGAATTGAGCCATGGTGAATGTTGATTTTAGCTTTTTACTCTACTTTGAAGTTTGAATACCTATGTTTATTAAATACTAGCAGTCGCATAACAATTGCATTTAAATTCCCATTACTCCTGTACAGCTTCCACAAAATCGTAGCTCATGTTAGGATAGACTTTAACTGTTGTATTTGTATATATTCGATATTGCATAATAGAGATATGAACCTTATGGTGGGACCCCGGGCTCCTGAATAAACAGAAGTCAAAATCGTAATAAAATTATTTTTGGTGACTCCATCCCACCGCGCACATAAACGCCGCAACCCACCTGGCACGGATCATTCTGTTCTTCACCAAGCACCTGTCGTTGCCAAAATTGCCGTAGTCATAAACACAACTTTTGAACTTCGATTATCACATCGTGTAGAGCTCGTCGAGAAGAATAGATTGCCGTATCATTCACCTTCAACAGACATAAAATGACGTCGCAATGCAGTTTATGTGAGAGCTGGGGGCTTATGGGACCCCGGGGTCCCGCCATAAGGTTCATATGACAATTCACCACGTCAGCAGTTAGATGGATTGTCTCCATTCAGGATCGTAATTCAATTTACGAATTTATTTTGTTTTGGCTCGTTTCCATCTCGTTTGTATTGTTTCGAGTATTTTCCATCTTAGTGCAGTTTTGTTCATACATTAGCATGACTGTAACTTTTAAAATATAATTTGCAAACTCTTTTGAAGAATACTAAACATTATATTTCCATAGTATTTATTTGTGAGCATAAATATACATTTTAAGGAATTGATGCATCATGGCATGCCTACTCATTAAACAGTCCTACTGTGTTGTGTTGTCAGGGCTTATGTTCTCATTAAATATTTTCTCGGGGCCCCAACCCTCACCTGCCCCTGCCACCCCACCCTTCATCAGGGAAATATTTTCTGGAACTCAGCCCTGGACAGCTTTTGTTGAAATTATGCCTTGGTTTTAACAAAATGTAATACAGAAAAATGTCATCCTCAGAAGAATGATGGACATTCAATATCGGATTTCCCTTTCCACGCAGGCATCTCCCTGAGCGTCTTGCCCATGTATCTTGCGGAGATCTCCCCAAAGAATCTACGCGGATCCATGGGCCAGGTTTCTGCCATCTTCATCTGTCTAGGAGTCTTCACCGGGCAGGTGTTCAATTTGAAAGAGGTGCTGGGCAAGGTGCGTTTAAATCACAATCATACACGTGTAGTTTGTATTCCTCCGTGACGTTTTGTGTTTGGCAATAATAGACGACTAAGAGCAGGATAACTTTCTCTTGATTTAATTTTAAAATGTCAGCTTTTGTGGTATTCAACAATGTGCTCTAACATGTGCTTCTTATGTGTTTTAATATTTCTGTTCAGTTTTAGTTCTGTTATGTACAATTCACACAATTAAATTTTATTCATATGATCCTGTTCATATATGGCAGTTCTTACAAAAGAAAAAAAATATGAAATTAACGTGGCTTTTCATAATTGAAGATATGAAGTGTAGAATGCTTAGCAATAAATAAGGTTATTTTACTGTTCCTGTGAGTGACAGTTAAGCTGTGTGACCTTGGGCTTGGAATGTGCTTGTTAACCATTGCGCTTTCTTTCCCTGGCACCTTCTGCCTCTTCATCATGGTGGCAGGAATCACATTGGAGCATCTTGTTTGCCATCTTGGTAGTGCCACCCCTCGTGCAGCTTGCCACCTTGCCCTTCATGCCAGAGAGTCCACGCTACCTTCTTCTCGAAAGGCAAGATGTCAAAGCAGCAGAGAAAGGTGCCATTCGTTCAAATACATTTCAGGGTATCTCTAAAGGTATCAAATAAAGGTACACCCCTGAAATGTCTTGCTCAAACTGCTGCTGGTGGAAGGGCCTCCACTAGAGGGAGATCTGGAGAGTTCCACTAAAGGGTTTTTGGCCTACTCTTTCACACTGGCCACTTGTCTTGGTAGAGGTGGAAGTACCCAAACGTTATCCCACCACACGCAACCGACAAATCGACCAATTGTATTACTGCTGAGTGAACTGAGGTGTGGGGGTAGTTAAATAAACTTTCCAATTGATTCAACTGTCATGCCGCGAGTTTGAACCAACGACCTCTGGATTGCAAGCCCAGTGTGCGAACCATTACACAATGGCAGTATCTTATCTATAAACGTCCATCTGTTATCAAACAATTATAATCAGAAAGACATTTTAAATACATAGTTGAATGTTTGGGCTGTAGTAAATAGTGTTTGCAATTTTTTTTTTAATCTTGAGTGATCTTCACTCAGAACAGAAGCATTCAAAACAATTGCACTCGAGATATTCGCAAACAGTATATTGTTAGCAATGGCATGGCACCACGTTTAGAGGAATGAGACTCATGTTTGATCAAATCTTCACACTGCCAAGTGTGAGTGTCCTTGTACAGTTGTATTGACCTAGCTCAAATAGATGTTGAATTACCATTCTTTAAGAATGTATGAATCTTTCGTGGACACCTTGTATGTCTTTGTTGAATTGTCCTACATAACCGTGTTTATGTTCCACAAGACCAATGAAACAAGATTAAATGACATTGTAGCTTTTTCTTTTCCCGCACCTTCTTGGAACCCATTGAACGGCACAGAAAATTCCTTGGTATAGAGAGTAATGTAATATATCCTGAAGCAAGTAATTTGTCCTGTGAAAACGACTTAATGTCGTGGGATCTCAAAATTGAATGGCGAAAACGTATCGGACATTAAACAGTTAACATAACACGGTTACATCGCAAAACATCAGGTTCTTTCTGTGACAGCAAATCAGACGCATGGCGATGTAGAAGTAGGGCTTAATATCAGCTGAATTTTTTGGTAACCTGGAAATTACTTTTACGATGAAGCAATTTTTTTTTTTTTACCGGGTAAGGCCAACTGAGCTATATAGCTCTTTTTGAAAAGCGACCCGGCCACAAATGATAGCTCAACCAAGTAGCTTATCATGTGGACATTTATAGCAGGGAAAAACCAGAGGACCGGGAGAAAAATCCACGTGACCATGGGAAGAACATGCAAACTCGAAATATACAGGCATCAGGGTCTGGATCAAACCCACGACCACCTGCATACCAGGCGAGGGAGTTGCCATCTCACCACCGCGGCGAAGTATTCCCGCATCCAACGCACCACATCCAGTTTACTTGCAGCTTTGGCTGTGACTAGTAATCACATGTCTCCTGCAGTCTACCAGTGACGCAGAAAATATTCAGCAAGAAATGAATGTGTGTGTAGTACAACAAGGTGTAGGCCATCATGTTATTTCTGTGATGGCAGCAGAGGCGAGAGAGGATGTCGAACCCTGATATGTTGAGTGGTTACATTGGCTCGGTGTGCACTTTCCCCTAGCCCTGCAGAGGCTGCTCGGGCGACAGGACGTGCAGCGTGAGATGGTGGAAATACAGGCAGAGGGCATTGCACAGGCACACGTCAGCGTGGTGTCGCTGTGGGGCCTCCTCCGTGAGCGTGCCGTGCGCTGGCAGGTCATCACGGTCGCCGTCACCATGGCCTGCTATCAGCTGTGTGGTGTGAACGCTGTGAGTTTGGCATCCGCCTCTTAACAGCTTCGGGCATGAGGGTGCATGGTCAGGTTCCTGGGCCTTAACGCAGTTTTAGCACGGAAATGAGTAGAGGATTATTCGTGCTGCTTTATGGTGACTGTCCTTCAGTGAAAAAAAAGTTAAATGTGTTTCTACTGTGTGTATATAAATAATGCTTGAGTCTGTTCATATTTTAAGGTAAAGTTTCATTTTTCTCTGTCAAAAAAATGCAGAAATCGCATTTGGTTGCTTGCCAGTACACTGCTTAAAATGTGCAAATTCAGCCGAGATTCCACTGCATGGTCACGTAAATGATTGGTGCCACAGTGAATGTGCGAGTTTTGCCATATATCTCATTTTGTGTGTCTTTGCAGATCTGGTTTTATGCAAGCAGCATATTTAGACAAGCTGGCATTGACTGAAGCTATTACTCCTTATATAATCATATCCACTGGTGGAACAGAAGTCTTGGCTGCCCTTCTCTCTGTAAGCAGTGCATAGCAGTCACCACTGAACTCTACAGATTCAATATTTAAAACACAAAGCGTGGTCTTTAACGTGATCTAATATATTATCGTGCACTCTCATTCAGAATTTGCATTCCCTAATTGGTGGGCCGGTAGTCCATAAACCACAGCAGCTCCTCTGCATTACCAATGAGAGTAATTTTGCTTGTGTCGCGGTTTGTCAAGTTATTCTTTGTAATTTATAGGGTCTTGCGATTGAAAAGCTTGGAAGACGATCACTGTTGATTGTTGGATTTGGAGCGATGGCTGTGATATTTGGAGTCTTGACAGTGGCACTTAATCTTCAGGTACGCATACATAAATTATGTCTTTTAAATTAATCTTGCATGTATTTATTGGTTACAGCTTGTTTATAACTGCTTTTCTAATAAGCTGAATGCATTGCAATAATTAAATACGGTGAATTGTGACTCTTAAGAGATGTGTTATTCCTTGACAGGACACGTACCATTGGATGTCAAGCCTTAGCATTGCCTGTGTCTTGGCAGTCATCGCCAGCTTCTGTATTGGACCCGGTAAGGTTAGATTTAACTTTTGTGCAAAAAGTACATAATATTGTTTTGTTTTATTTTATTTTTATTAATTTTGATGTTTTACCTACGTGACTTTACCGAAAAAACCTAAGAATATGAATCCTTGCAGTCACGAAAGCTTCAAATCTAGAAGAACATAATAATATACAGACCCTAGTCAATTTACTGCTGGATAAAGGCCCCCTAACCAATTTTGTCGTGGGAAATGCGCTTCACCAGGGTGATCAGTGCGGGTTGGTGAAGGGAGGCCCAGGACCTGTTTATGTTTTCACTCGCCGGCCATGTCAGCCATGGCCTGGAATAAAATCAGGTCACAGAGTTCATAGCTCCGCTTGCAAACTCCATCTGACACAAAAATACTTGACGCTTAATTTTTACACGATTCTGATAAAATCGCCCTATTTGGCTATGATGCATGAGTGCAAACTTGTTCCCGTATTTGGTGATTCAGGTTCTCCCAATCATTGCTCGGAATGCTATTTGCAAGGAAAACCATATTTTCTTACTCGAGGCCTGAGTTAAAACTGAGCGCTGCTTTTTGGAACCCTCCCCCCCTGGATTGGGCTATCTCTGGCTCTCCTCAATATGTAGTCATTGTGCCCATTTACAAGATTTTTGCAGCATTATCCAGAGGACAAAATACAGCTATATGGCAGTATCCTATCTTCTCAATGCACTTTCACAATATGCAATTATTAGAGCCTAAATTAGAAAATTATTTATATGTCAGTGTATCTCATCATAATGCTGTATCCGTGTAATTGAACCCAGTTTCACGTACAAGGTTGTTTTGATTCATGTAATCATGAATAGCTGGATTGACTCTATCATCCTCATTGCACCCTGTCAAGTGAAATTAGATGTTAATGTTTCACTTGTTTAGACCACGTGCACTGGAGTGACCCTAACAAGCATCATTACATTTCTTATGCTCCCCCTTGATCTGATTTGGAATGGATGGTGCCATGGGTGGATCCTGTTATCCATGTTTATATATGCATTCCAATTTTTAGATCAAAGAAACAAGGTTGCAGACAATAGGATGAATTTGCTTCCACCTCTGGATCACTTCTCTTATCCACACAAATGATCTGATAATAATGAGACTAAAGCAGCACTTCTGGGAGATCACTTATGGGTACCTTCCTGTTATCCGTGCACAAGCTCCGAGAATAGGATGATGTTGAAATGACTTGCAGATCTCTTCCTCTTATCCATGCAAATGCATGGATAAATATAATAGGATTATTATATTGCACAGGTAATAACAATGTTCACAGATCACCGAGGGTGTGCTGGTCATATGAATGACAATCACAGATTAATTGAGACTCGGATAAGAATAGTTTTACTATCATATGAAATCTCTGAGTTCTCTGATGCAATAAAGTGAAGCCGTGAATGTAGCTGCATGCACATTTACAGGTCTGTAATATACTGCCAGGACGTTTATGTCATATGTGATACGTGATAGCAGTATGCCATACAATATTAGGAACAAAATATTTCAACGGATCAAAAAGGAAACTAAGGTGTAAATGCGAAGTTTCACTGAGAGACGGAAAGAGGAGAACATGCATCAGGGAACAATCACAAATCAGCGACATCACATTCACTGCAAAGGAACATAAATGGGCTTGGGCTGAACACATCACTGGAAGCAATGACACCCAATGGAGAATATTAGTGGCGTAATGGTAGCCAAGAGAAAGCGTGCATCTGAGAGGACAGCTGCCATGGAGATGCCGCGATGACACCAGTCCAGGTTGTGGCGTCGCATAAACTATGGAGGGAATGGAAATGGTGTGAGGAGGCCTTTATCCAGCAGTGGATATAAAATGGCTAATATTGAAGATGGTGGGGTGATGATTTTTGTAGGTTGCCAGAGAACTCGTGGTTTGAGTTGTGCCAGCTGATTACCCTGTCAAAGGCATTCATCCATTTGTTCTATCCAGAATTAGTTTTTATATTAAAGTGAAACTCCTCTTATCTGTGCGTGATGTGGGGGTGTTATTGGCAGATCCTGTTATCCATGCATGTTACACATATTACCCACGTGGCAATCTATGGAAATGTGTCGAAGAGGATGACTTTGGTGCTTTTTTAAACGATAACTCCCTTGATTTATCTCTGAATTAATGTGAATAAAAAAGTGATATAGTTTTACCCACTGTTGTGTCGTTTTAACGGTGTGTTGGTGAGGCATAGTGGGATGTAGTGTTTGTGTGACGTTAGATTAGGGTTAGTATTGGTTCGGGTGATTGTTGGTTAGGGTGATTCCTCTTATCCGTGGTTAAGCGCTGATAATAGGAAGAATTGATGTGCTCATATACAGGGGTTTCTGCAGATCGATCAGGGAAGGGGTGGATATAATATGAAGGGCATACAACAGGGGTGGCACATAAGAGGATTTTAGATGTCTGCCTTCCAGTTTGTGTCGTTTGCTGAATACACACTCACACGATTGAAATAGCCACAGTTTCATGTTGCACTATCTACTGCTGAATACACACTTGCACTGTGTTGTTTTGGGCAGGCGGAATTCCATTTGTTTTGACTGGGGAATTGTTTGAGCAGTCTTATCGTCCAGCTGCATTCACAGTCGCTGGAATTGTCAGTTGGCTGTCAAACTTCATTCTTAGCCTCGTCTTCCCATTTATCCAGGTAAGAAGCACGTCACTGAGATACCTGTTCACAATGTGTGCGTGCCAAATGTGTGTCTTCAGTTGAGCAGGCATTGACTGAAAGTGAATGTGTGTGTTTTTGTATGTATGTATGTTGAACTTCGTACGCACCGTGCAAAGCCAAACGTGCTAATTTATGGTTGTGGTTGGTCTCTATTTTTCCATAAAAAACAAATCACCCAAAACTAAATTAAAATTTTTCACCACCTATCATTGAGTCTATACTCAAATTTCCAATTGACTCAGATTAATGTATCATGGTGGAACAAAACGCCTAAAATAATCTTATGTTTATTTGAAATGAATGTGTTTCAGGCTGAGATAAGCTGATAATTATATAATGTTCCGTCATTTCACCGTTTCCTTGACGAACAACTGCCGTTACTCCCCGTTGGAATGCCTCACAATGTAATGAGATTACCGTGTGAGCAGTTATCTAAAGCTGAACATACATTACTGGTGCAGCCAAATGGCATTTAAAGTAATGAAGAAATTTAATCTCACATGGCAGTGTGATGAAGACGCTTTCATTGATGCATCGCTTCTCAAATCTTCCGGCTGCACACAGGTTGACTGAGCAGTCCATCAATTTTAAAACGCAGCGTGTCTCTGCTGCTCCAGAATGTCCTGAATGACAGGAGTGAATGCAATTGCGGGAAATGAGGGTGGAATGTTTGCCCAATAAGAGGTTAAGGCAGTGTTTTCTATTCCGTATCTCTCAGGCTGACTGGATTTCAATCCTCTCCGTGTCTGTGTCCTTCTTTTCTTCTTTGTGTGTCCCAGGATAACATTTTGGTTGTATGTATACATTAACACCTTTTAGTTTGACGCCCACGTGCATTCCTCACTCTTATAAAGTTTGGCTTTATGAATGCCTTCCAGTTACATTATTTTACTTACCTATCATCGATTTTGCATTCCTGCTTATCTGTTATATTCTCTTTGTAAAATGTTCTATTTAGGTCACCCGATTGGATTCATTGAGGAAGTTAATCTGTAAACATTTTAACGCTCTGTTGCATTTCAGGATGTGAACAGTTTTATTTTTCCAGTTGAATTTGCCTGTGAAACTGGCATCGCGTGTGGGCTTTTCGCCGTGAAAAAAACAAGGCTGTTCTTCAATTCCAATTCATATGATGGTTACGCTTGTTTACCCAAAAGGGCCTCACTGAGGCTCAACATTTTCAGGAGAATCCTGCCAAGTGTTTGCAGTTGGGGTCGATGTTGTTATGTTAAATCCCAATTCAGTAATTATCTGGTAATTTTTCAGCATTGAGATTTTTGGCCAATAGATTGTTTATTTAAGCTATGGGAGGAAACTGGAGAATCTGGAGGAAACATATGCAGAACAGGGGGAGAACATACAAACTCAACAACACAGGAAGGTGCCAAAGTCAGAAATCACGAGGCACAAGTGTTGTAGAATCTCCATCTTTTAAACAGATGGAAACCTAGGATTTCAGATTTATTTGCAAGATGAAGTAACTCACAGATGATGAATCTGGGATTTAAATCATCCCAATACTAAAGCTCTCAGGATGTCCCATACTTCACTACACATGCTGGGATTTTCTGAAGAAAGCTCCCAGCATGTGGAGCAAAATATCGGACATCATGTGAAAACAACACACGGTACATTCCAAAAGTACATGAGAGAGTTATACAGCGTAGCCTCTGTAGTAGTACCCTAAAATTGTTGTTGCGAAACGATTTGTCACAACATCATCATCATAAGCACTGGCAAAACAGTTCAGGGATGGCCATTTGGATACTTATCTTTGCTGTCGAATCAATAATTCATACATGGATGTACTAAATGATCCCCACCTGTCCCGGGCTTGGCAGTGTGTGGTTTGCTTTGACTAATGCGCGGAAGTCAGGCTTGCGATTGTGACATCGGCGGTTTTGAGATGTACACCAGGAACCAAGCGTGAGTGCCCCTACGCTTATTTTAATGCATCACCATTGCGCAGCGATGACTGCACTTTTACTGTCCAGCTGTCAGCCCGTAGTGGATGATTGGGAGCAAATTAAGATGCATTGCCAAGCATTGTAACCTTTACCTCGACTGACTATGGATGAAGGCACACTGCACGGTGGGGTGAGTCGCTGGGCAGAGGTGATTCACCAATTAAATCATGATGCATCAGGGCATTATGTTTCCATTTGCATTTAATTTAAATGGAATAGAAGTGCATAATAAAAAAAACTTTTTTTAATTGAAATAATCGCAGTTTCATGTTGCACTGTCTACTGCTAATAGGAATTGTATTGGCACAATAATGCAGCACGAATACCACCCCTCCTCTCCCCATCTCCTGTATTTTTAAATCACATGGTGAAAATGTAGCACTTATGGTTGATTTATTTTGAAGTTTATTGGGATGCAGTATCTTGTGTATACAGTGGTCCTGGTGAGCACCAAGGTCAAACTCCATTTCAGATAAAATTGAGCTTCACAAGTAGATTCTTTCGAGGCAGGCTGTACCGCATGTCAACAATGATCCTTTATGACTTTGTGACAACTGCTCTTCCATGGCCTCCATGGACCATTGAGCTAATTAGCTTAGCATTGAGTTAGCATTGGTCGATCACTTCTTGTTTCCTATATTGCGAGGGGAGAGTAGTGATTAAGATGTGTTGGTTTAACAAAGTACAAAGTGTGGCAACTGATCTGGATTGGAGATTTTTGTTTTCTATAGCAGAAATCTGTGTGGTGACATGTATGTATGTTGAACTTCTTTCAATAACATTTCATCATCAGACCCTGCTGATTTTTCCCCTTGCCCTTCGCCACAGGACTTTAGTCCATCCATCGATAGCTCACCCCCTCTCAGATGGGGCGAGACAAGATTTTAGTCAACAAATATTGATTTGGTCCAGGTTCACTCTGTCAGCCTCACAGCGTAAATCCAGCCGGCATAAGAAACTCGGATAGCCGAAGGGCTACTAGCGTCGGGAGACCTGGATGGCCTAAAGGCTACTAGGGTAGGTTTTCGTGGGTGTGCTGTGAAGTTCACCAGTCGGGGCAGTGTACCCAGGTGTGGTGCTTGTAGCCACTGGTGAGGCCAAGTGTCCTTTAGTCAAGGAATACCAAGTTGCCTCAGGTGCAACTGCCTGGTTGATCCCTCCCTCAAGAAGCACCGTTCATACTCCCCACATTCATACTCCCCACATTCATACTCCCCACGTGTAGGATTAAAGATGCATCCACTCCACTTCTTTCTCCACAATGGCAGGTTTTTTTCCTTCACCAAATGTTCCTTTCAATGTTCTTTCCTATAATATTACTTGAAGAAATGGCATTGGATTTTAAAAAAATGCCTTGTCGATATGTGTGTGCAGGTTTGTGTACTTTGTACTCAGCAAACATGCAACGTTGGCCCAATGTTGGCCCAACATTCCATGTTCACCGCGTATGTACTTTGTTTGCAGTGGTTTTTCTGTGTATGCATGTATGTGTGTGTTGTGTAATAGTAATGGTTATATACATGCCTTTGTTAATCTACTGCTGAATGGTGGTTGTCTTATGCTGTGTCAGTCTTGGGGGTTGTTGGACCATACCTCACCACGCTGGTCAGTGCGGTTTGGTGGAAGTGCAGTGCAGGACCAGTTAAAATATCACTCACCACCGATGTTAGATGTCACCTGGAACTGAACACAGGCCTCATAAGTGCCAGTGTGTTAACCATTGCACCACGAATTATCACGTGTGTTAAATAATATAATGTTTGATAGATCATCATCAGTCCACCGTTGAAGGCCTTTCCGTGCCAGTGAATTTCGCGGGAGTTGTTTGACCATATTTCACCATGCTGGTCAATGTGGGTTCGTGTTATATACGATATTGTAAATATGCTTTGTGTTGAAGAAACGTCTTGATTTTGTCCGTCTCATTTTCCCAAACTAGAAAGCTCTGGATGCATACAGCTTCCTGGTGTTTGCAGCAGTATGTTTGGGAGCTGCGATATTTCTCTACTTCGTGCTGCCGGAAACCAAAAAGAGGACATTTATGGAGATCAGCCGCTCATTTGACAAGTTGAACAAAGTACCTTTGGCAAGCATACTAGCTTTGGAGAAAAGAGAGAGTGTTAATGTTGTCTCTGCAGAATTCAAAACCATTCAGTCCCAGAATCTAGGAACCCATTTGTAATATATATATCAGCTACGGTCATTCTAACGCTGGATGAAGGCCTCCCCAAGCCGCCGCCACCTCTCACGATTCTGTGATGTAATTATGTACCCAGCACCTGCATGGAAATAGATTTAATTGCTCCGCCTAAAAAAAATAATGTGTATACTTATCCTTCTCCTTGTTTGTTCTTCAAGCTGTTGTAAAGATAACAGGAATGGAAGAAATGCTTTCCATACACAGCACAAACGAGTGCTACTTCTGTTAAAAGACACTTTTCTGGAAGCTTTTAGAAAGACACCATAACATTTCAAAATAAGTTGAATTTTTTGTGGAAATTATTTGAAAAGTAATTAAGCCGTTATTTGTATTTTGCATAAAAATGTGTGGCTTGCGTGTGGAAATTAGATGAGACAGGCTTCTGATTTATACATTGCATATGTTTAAACGTGCTAAGTTTAATTTTGCCCATTCCAGTTTTGAATGCATTTGGCCCACATTTTCTGCACGTAATTAAGGCCCTTTATTTTGGCTGCATATGCTTGAATGAGGGTTGCACTTAACCTATAGTGGTTCTGAATTGCGCACACGTTGATGCAAAGTGTATTATATGTGGAGCTTGATACATCACTGACATCAAGAGCACATTAAGCTCTCAAATCATTGTTTACCATGGGGTACTTAACATGGGTTTTTCTTTCCTAATACAAGATAATCGTAATTGCCTCATAAACAACAGAAAAGGGTGATTAATGCTTCAACGGAAAGACAAGCTCTCTTCCCCAGGAGTGTTTACACACTTTCTTTTTCAGGTTTATATTATTCAGGAGGCTAGTTAAAAATACTTAATTACATCTGAACGAGATTGTTTTTTTATAAACTCTGTCCATTGTTTGGTAGAGAAGATAAAGTGCACTATAATTGTATATTCATCAGATTTGTTTAATGTTTTGTTCTGTATTGGTATACACATAATTAATAATTTTGTAATGTTTTGTTTAAAAAAAAAACATATTGATGTTGGATCAACAATATACAGCTATATTTGTAGTGCCGCTTACAAAATTCTGTACATTATGTGGCCTTATCGTAATTTGTTGCTGCTCATACCATAGCTCAATACCACCTTAGATGCTATATTTAGAAGCCAAATTGTATTGAGATACATGTATTGAGATACAATTTGTCCATCGCCACTAGGTGGCTCTCTTGTTAGCCAAGTGAACATTGTTGTCTTAAGTTTCGATTCAAAGCTTTCGTGACTGCAGGGATTCATCTTCTTGGTTCTTTCGTGACTTTACCGAAAGAACCAAGAAGATGTATTCAGTTTGTTTTCCTTAGCCACATCAAATCATTTCTTTAGATTTCTGTAAGGAGATGATGTCTTCATGTTGAGCTGTGAACTCATAGGGTTTTTTAAGGTACATTTTTTAAAACTGTATTCCAATTATGCTATCGGCATCATGCCATGTGAAGCTGAATCCATTCGAAAATCTCACCGATTAGTGAGTCTTATGTTGTTGCAATATGGTCTGCAGAGATATTTCATGAGAAAAAAATATTTCTAATTACCTTTTTTTATCTTATACACAGGAGGGAGTGCACTTTTTCACATGCTGTCCTATGATATTCAAACCGATGTGTTTACTGTTCATAGTGGGAATTTAGCTAAATTTAAGTGCCACATTTTAAGTGGTGTTTTTGTGTGTGTGGTCATTAGTGACCAGGCTAACAACCGTCAACTCGCTACACTTGAGAACCCGGTTTAATCACAGGTAGCTGAAACCCCGATCTGAAATACAGGATCTCAGTGGTGCCACCCAGCTCCCTTCCTTGTTAGAGCTTTATAAAAAGATTAATTAAATTTGATGTGCATAGGGAACATTTTTGAGAGTAAATGCACATGACACTGCTGACCTATGATATTCACACAATGTATAGGATGTCGTGTATATGTTTGTCAAAAAGCGAAATGAAAAATTATAAAAACGACAAAAGTTTTATAGATTTTTATTTTTTATTTTCGGCCGACATGTTTTAATCGTTTCAATTCTGAGCAGTTGTCACAAATGCATATTTGAGTAACTTTACAAAAAGATCAACAGTGGATGTTTTTGTGATATATAAATGAATAATGTGATCCCACTTTAAGGAGAAAAAATCCCGGACATGATTGGGATATGAATGAGATTGAGATCATAAAAATTATGTTGTCTGCCTGTAACTTTCCCATTGCTGGGAAAATATCCCCCCCCGCCATTTTTTTGGCTTGGTTGTTCTTGTCCAGAGCAGCTTGATAAAGCTATCTAGGTATAAATCCATGCAACAGCCGACTGGTAGTGTCCCATTGCTCTTCTTATCAACGCATGGTCACGTGTGTGATAGCATCAATTGATTTTCGGCATCACAGATGCACGGAGAATTTTGGACAAACGGTTAACCCACTCGAGATCGATTTCACGCTAAGTTATACTCTATTTGGGACGCTCGACAAGGAAAAATAATTATCCTTTTTTAATGTTAGGATAAACTGTAGTAGCACATGACCATTTGCAACAGACATGGGAAATCTTGGCATAAATATGGCAACATTGTGAAGATTCAAGTGTGCAGCACTCAATCATGTCTGAAGCAAAGAAAGTAAAATGCTGATAAACTGACCGTAACCCATTAAACAAAGACTAGTGCATCTGCAAGCAGATTCTTGTTTGTAGCAATGTGATTGCCATGCAACCTTTATAGGCGGCATTTCCCGCGATGGAAATGCACTCCATGGTTTCCTTGGGTTTGTGGACGTTTACGTGCTTTAAAATGGCTCCTAAACCACCACCAATTTCGGTGTTACTGTCTTTTGTATCAAGCTGCTCTGAAAAGGTCATTTATTCAGTGGTAGGGTAGCTTACTTTAAGCGTGTGACATTCTAAAAGTAGCCATTGAAGTTGTCCTGTGGTGATGTTTTATGATGTGAATATCGTTTTTTTATTCTTTCACTCTGAATGTAAGCAACTCAATTTTACTTTATTTCCACTTCTATCGGAAAGTGGTCGCTGACTTCCAATGCCTGAAAGCAAAACAGTTTGTTACAGTTAATCACGAGAAGAGAGTAATGTGTTTCTGTTTGTGTGCGATAATGATTCAGTCGTGTTATGCAGTCATATGCCACGGTGTTTGGAATGTAATTAAGCGACCATGGTGCAGTTTAAAAATGTTGGCAGGCTTATGAGATGCTGGACCTTTCTCTGCACACCCGTCTGGATGATAATGGCTTCGCAAATAGATTTTCTCTCGGGTTCAGACCACTGCTCTATGTGGGCTAATTATTTACTGTGTGCAAACATGTGATTGCTGCTAATCTACCACCTGTCATGGATGGCTGCTGTACGGCAGTGGCATGAAGTCAATTGCACGTTAGATTGCGTGTATTTAAAAAAAAATCACGTTCTATTAACATATCCTTTCTATGAGTAGTTTATCAGATGTATCAGTGATCTCTTTACGTATGTCCTTTTTGGGAAAAAGGCAGAGATGTAACGATGAATGGGTCTGAGCAGTCTCAATTTGTCACTTAGCTTTACTTCAATGGGTGCAGTGCTTTGTTCTGCATCTTAGTGCAGCCACACGCATGCGTTTGTTTGCTCACCTTAGTTTTCCAACTTTGTTCAAATTTAATACACATTTATGTGAAGGGGAAATATCATCAATTTGACGCCATTTTGGTTATTCAAACATTTCCACGTTTAATATATTTACATCAGACAAGGTGCACATATCATTGTCAAGAGCTCCCAAGGTGACTTGCCTATCACTACTGAACTATACAAGCCCTTCGCCATGTATGCACTGATATGTCGATAAAAGGTGGTGCGTTTTGTGTGCTATCTGAGGTCATGCCTCTTGGTGCAAGGAGATGTGGAAATGAGTAACGCAATACAAATAAGCACTTTGTCACACAGATTGCTGATCAGTCAGGCTTGTAATGGTGAGACACGCCCATGATTTTTCACATCTTGTGCAACCTTTTTTCACTCTTTCAATAATTTGAATGGTTATATTCAACTTTCAACAAATGTCAGACTTGCAAAGTGATGTTTTGGTCACAGTTCGCAGTTCACAGCCCTGAGCCAGCGATGAAACAGTGGTGGAAGTTACACATTTTGTTGCGGTTGCACCCGAGTCAAGAGCCGCATGGCTCACAGGGTTAAACCTAATAAATGCAACTGAAAAAACTGAAAACATGCCTGCGGCGGGTAGGTGAGTCTATCCAGAGGACAACCATTGTTGATTTCCTCACAAAGTGGTACTTATTTGATCGACCTCAAGAGGTATGATGGGCTGAGTCAACCCCCAAACAGGGATATGAACTCGCAAATCGCGAGCCTTTCGCTCTACGGTTGAGCCACTTGGCCAGTTAAAAAAACTGCAAATAACTGAGTAGCACATTGCGGCGAGGAGAGTGCAGGGCATTGATATTCTTGTCTTCGGTCTCGTCATTGTGCAGATGTTTTGTGTAATATATATTTAGAAGTGGATGGCTTTTGTGATGCATCAGTATTTTACCTCTGTCTCAGAAAGTCCATACGCTGCTTGGAAGTTGAAGGGCTTAGCCGACCCGGGCACAACTGCTTTGTAGAGTGGTTCACCTTTAACCACGATTCTGCCCAGCGTACAAGTTTTAATTGAGTGCATTGGTTACGCTGAATTTCCCGATGGACATATAAAGCCGTAACACGTGTAATTCAATACACTTTGGCAGGATGAAAAGTGCAGCGTAAATGTTAGTATCGTTTAAAAGAAGCCACACAGTTTTTTTTTAAACATGTCATGGTGCTGTAAGTAATTTATAAATATGAAGGAAACTGAAGATGTGATTTATTTATGGTATTAAGTATGTTGTGAGCACGGTGATTGTGAAACACATTTAAATATGCTTTAATTCAAGCTAGTGAATGCTTTGATGTAGTGGTATATTTTTTTTTTCTACGTTTACCCCTTAGAGATATCATTTAAAGTCCAGTACATCTTAGTAGGGAGAATTTTGTTGGGTAAAGTGTGGGTACTCCCACAACTTCCTAGAGGTGTGGACAGCATGGAAGAGTAGGCCAATTACCCTCCAGAGGGGATCTCTACATCTCCCTCTAGTGGAGGTATTTTATTCCAGCAGTGGTGAGAGCAAGAAATTGTGGGGCTGCACCTCTACCTTGAAAAAATAGATATTTTTGCATCTTGGATAAAATAAATGTAAGATGTAATGTTTGCGGCTGACTACATTAATGTGCACAAGCAAGCTGCACGGTAATATAATATCTTGTGACCATATGATGAATGCCCAAAATACCCGATTAATATCGCATTCGTTCTCCACCCGTGCACACGGGGAACACGATATTCGCAGAGCGGAAAGTTTGCGTTCGTATATTATGCGCCATTGCCCCGTGATAGCACCAACGGCCATTTGTTCAATCTTGTGTTCAAGGTGGAGAACAAGAACCAACATGTAAAAGGTTTAAGTGTTCTTCCTTTAAGAGGGACATCATTCCCATTTTAATTAGACATCCAGTGTGACATCTGCCTGAAACGCTACTTTGTGTACAAGAAATGTGAAAAAGTATTCCATGCTTTTATACGCATTTGTCTAAACAAGCATCACTTATTTTGTTCTATATTTAACAGTGTCTGTGTGTTTTATAGCATATTCTTTGGGTCTTTCGGTAAAGTCACGTAGAACAAAAAAATAACAAAAAACTACGACGTGTCGATCGCAACACAAGCAATCGTCATCAGGAGGAAAAAAGGAGGGAAAAAGCTGCTGAGAGAGGCTGTTTTAAAGGTTTGAAATGGGTGTAGCCCAGCGGTCATAAACGAAGTGGGCAGGGCTAGTGATGTTAAAGTGAGAAATTTGCATGTCAATGTACGATCGGAGGGCGACTTCCACGGCAAGGGTGCGTAGGTGGCTATTGTAATGTGAGAGATTAGCATGTTAATGTAGGCATCATCAGAAGGAAAAAAGGAGGGAGAAAGCTGCTGAGGCAGGCTGTTTTAAAGGTTTGAAATGGGTGTAGCCCAGGGGTCATCAACGAAGTGGGTGGGGCTAGCGACGTTAAAGTGAGAAACCTTTAAAACAGCCTGCCACAGCAGCTTCCCCCTATCCTTTTTTCCTCCCCGATGACGATTGCTTGTGTTGCGATCAAAACGTCGTAGTTTTTTGTTAATTTTTTTTGTTCTACTTGACTTTAACGAACGACCCAAATAATAGGAATTCCTGCAATCACGAAAGCATTGCCACAATTTCACATTTTAATGTTGATCTGCGTTATGAAAACCAGTGTTGTAGTAAAACCAGAGTATATTTCGTAATATACAGCGTTTTAAATTAGTAAAATCAAGTTTGGTCACCAGTTTCTAAAACACAAAAACCGTGTATCAAAAGTCGTTTTACAACCACTCACTTTTACAACATGAAGACCGTATGCTAAATGCATTTTGAAATATTGACAATTCATGTGTTTGTTTTAAACCACACAGACTAATAAATATCTTTTTTTACTTTGAGCAAACTCAAATTTTGTCTCTACCAAACTATTTTTTTCTAACAATGTAGCAGCAATAGTTTTTGGATTTGGAAGCAACATATTTGTAACGACATCTCCAAATGTTGTTTGGGGAGGGTTGACCATTTCAAGGGCAGAGGTTGGGAAGTGGGGTAGGAGGAGGGGTCTTACAATGGAGAGTAAAAACAGGAATGTCTTAAACCTGGAATTAAACAAATGTCCTGTAATTGCATAAACAAAAACTAAATATGTAGTGATTGTTTTGTGTGAGCGCCTGCATATTGCCATTTGCAGTGCATTTGAGTGTATTTTTGCACGTTCTGCCCATGAAATGAAATGTTTAATGAAAGATAAAAAATATGGATTAAATCCTCATTTTGCAGTGTGGGTTCGATTGCCATGGATTGTGACAAGTAAGTAATCTGGCACACCATGTACCGTGGTGCTTGTAATTGCTCACCTGTCATACGCGCATCTGGTGTTCGCGTTGACTGTGGTGTCTATTTCGTCACCAATCAGCCAGTGGAAGCCTTCCTCCATCCTAATTCGAATTTGACTCCACTTCTTCCGTGTCACATACGTGCAGCCAGCATTAAAATCTCCCAGAAATATCATGTTCTGTGGAAAAACAATTGCACAAGTTACTGGCCGTAAATTTGTATTTTGTTTGACATAAGCAAGTTAATGCATTTTGTTAAATTTAATGATGGGTAGTGGGCATATTTCGTCGAGTGTAGTAGCTTTTTGTAACCGCTGTAGCAACAGTGCTCACAACTGCTGGCCCATAATTTCTCGTCGCGTGCTTTGACACCATTGAACGGGGACGTTGCCAAGCTGCCAGCACCATTATTGGTGTTGGCCTGCCTCCAAAAGGCACATGTATTGACCGTGACGGCATTTTAGGGGTCCTGGACATACACTGCACTCGCTTGACCCGAATCTGTCTTCCACAAATTATAAAGTATAATTTTCTTTACCTCTGTTTTCCAGCGGTTCTTAACATCCATGTAAACATCGTAAAGTTCATCCAATTCCTTTACGGAGGCCTCAGGGGTCGTGTGTTGTGGGATCAATATGAACTCTTTAATATCTGCATGGTACAAAGAAACACAATGGCCAAAGGAAGTAGACTTTGCTGAGGAAGGAAAAAAAATCTAAAATATTTCAGTTATTTTAAAAATATTATTTAGGAAGTTTACGGAACAATTAAACCCTCACTGCAAACAGGTGATGAAGAAAATAGTAGGCCTGTCGTTTGGTGGGATGAAATTTGCAATCCTTAAATTTATACCCAAATGTCTAAATATTAGGCACGTAACCATTTATTGATGAAAATCAATGATACATGCATTGAATCGTGCATCATGAGACAATTGATAATTTCTATGAACAATTTACGCAAATTATGTGGTGATATTGCATTGCCAGTGGTGCACGAGTAACAAAAACAAAACTCAACATGTTCGTCAATAACACACTACATCAAGTGCTATAGCACGTGCAATGACGAAGGGCCATTGCCTGAAACGTCGCCTCATTTTTCCTTTTAAGGACACTTATTGAAGAATGTAATTTTTATTACATTATATACACATCTTCCTCACAGCTGTTTTATATTCAACGTATACCGTGCCTCATATGCAGTACATCTCAAATGATGTTCTCGTGTTACATTTGAGCTTATGGAGCAAATGTCCGTATAAACAATAAACAACGCACATAAAATGGTAAAATTATTTTGAAAAGACGTGATAATTTAATTGTAACCTCGGTTCATCAAATTGTTGTGGGCGGTCGGTGTGGGGTGGAGGTGGGAGGGCGGTGAGGGTGTAAGGGGGTGAGGTGATCGGTGAATCGTCGCATGGCCTCAATAGAACAGAAAAGCTTTTTTTGTGAATCTTTAATACGAACCTGTCGTGGGTGAGCTGAATTTGACAACAAATGGCTCTCTGGAAAAGGCATCCACATCTCCGACCTGCTCATCCATATACTGGTATCTGTCCAACACACTCACCATGGTGTGTCTAAAAAAAGAAAAAGGCACAATTACCTTACAACGAACAATGTTTATCATGCATATTATTCCTTCCAATAGACATGTTGTCACGCATATTTAGGCAGAAATTTAAATTCATATTTAATGCCAACATTGAAGACAGTCTTAATTTTCACCCATGTTGGCATAATATAATTCATTTTATTATTTTGGCAATAGAAAAACACATTTTGCCAATGGTTTTCTATTCTTTGTTCTTTTATCTCATTCGCACTTGAAAAGCAATGTGCTCTCAGTAAATAAAGCAATTGTCCTCATGTCATTGCATTGGCTGAAATGACACCGCATGCAATTGTGCACATACCAAATTAGCACGTGCATAGAATTACATTTTTCTTCCGTGCAATTTCTTGTCAAACTAAAAATGTTGGAGAAAATGATTTACCTATCTGGAGGGCTTCATATTATCATTACTACTTAAAATGCAAATGTGTTCTATATTTGTCATGAACGAAATATGCACCAGCCATTTTCCGTCCATAAATTTGTGGAAAGATGTCTGTGCACCAAGCGCAAGGAGGGTACCTGTAGATAAAGGCGTACTGCTCCTTGTAGGACTTTCTTCCCAAGCGATCGCTGATGATGTAGGTGTAAGGCTTTCGTCTATCTCCTCTGGGGAGTATAGGAAATAACAAGCGTTGCAAAACAGCAACACAAATCGGTCGAAATATAAAAAAAGGTTGGTACACTAGTTTTTTTTTATTAGTGTACCAGATTTCCTTTATTCCATATGGTTTGGTGAATGCAGTATTTAATGACTTCAACGGAATTTGAAAAGACAAGATAGGTGAATATGAATAGTATGGGTGTGATGGGTTAGTGGAGATTTCAGTTTGCGGATGCCCATTATAGTTGTATACTATGCAATATTTTAAACGATCCATTTCTGTAAGTTATTAATTAAACTGTAAAACATGATTTATACTTGTTTCACGAATTTTTTGTATGTTCCTGCATTATCCTAATATTAAGAAAACACACCAATTGCGAAGTTGTAATCATACCAGTGCTTTAAATTCTCAAATTTGTAAAGACTATGAAGAAATGTGCAAGATTGTCCTGTGCAGAAAATATAGTTGGTATTATGATGGAAGAACAACACGAAGACATCTAAGAAGTAAAATCAAATTAACCGAAGATGAAGTAAAAAAAAACATTTACACCTGCTACCACACACCTCTTCGTAAGCTTCACATTTTATTGTGCAAAATATTAAAGGTTATGAAAAGCATTACTTGGGCTAAATGCCATTGAATTCTGAGGCATACATTATCACTGATATTTCCATGCATAAAGAAATTGTAGGCAATCTGGATGGAAAATATATTACTTTGCACCGACGTTATTAAGACATACATGCAACGTTTTAAAAGCACGCAAGTGGGTTTCAGAAACAGTGGAAATGTGTTAAAAACACGCCTTTTGTGCCATTTTGAATGTACAAATAACAACGCGTTTTTTTTCCAAATGACAGTTCTAGATGGAAACAATGCTATTCATTTTAATAACCATCTAATTGTGGCCACAAGGGTTATACAAATAATGTAGGACAATGTTATTTTAAATCACATATACACTGCAAAATGTACAGTAATTTGTTTTCGTTCAAATGTGTATGATATACAATGGCCAAAAGTGCAAATAAGAAAAATACTCGGTGATGAGATTTGTGCTTTGCTGCAACCACAGCTAACATTGAAATGCAGTACGCAGTAGAGGTTTGCTGTCAATACCTGCTCGGGAACCTGCTTGTATGTGAATAATATTACGCAGTTCTTCTCACATGGGTGGGTGCGTTCTTTATTCAAAGTAAGTACTAGTTTCTGAAAAATATATTACTTGGTCCTTTCGTAGCAAGGTAACTTGGCAAAGTAATACATTTCTATTGAGATTTAAGAACAATGTAGCTAAATAGTGTATGTATCACCTCACATGACATTTGTAAGAAATGCATTTTTGCAATGGATTTTTTAAAGCATTTTGCAGTATCGCACTGATGTGGTTTGAGCAGCACTGCGTGCTGCAACCAACAAACGCATCGGAGAGCTCGTAACATTTTGATTGAGAAAGATAATTTTAACCTTGAATTGTTACATTAAATAATTAATATATAAAGCACATATCGCTAATTCAATTAGTACAGTCACAAATAGTGTCTCTTAAACGTACCTGTTAAGTTCATTTACCAGCGACACTAATGATGATCCGGTGGAATCTTTCACTTCCATCACGAGCATGATGTCACATCGAGAAGTAATCTGAGTGCAATAAAGACACATGTTAAGCATTGACACGTGTGTGTTTGTATTGCTGCAATGTGTACGACTGCTTTAATACAGTCCTGCACTGCACACCTTGGCAATGATAGCCATGACATGTCCTTTAGCAGCCTTCGTTTCTCCAAACGATTGTACGTTGAAAGAACATATTTTTAGTGCATTAACTGCACAGGAACAAACTGCTAGCAGGAGCAGCAGGCTCAACAGAGACCGCATTTTTTCGATTGAAATCTGTCAATATGCACAGAATTTATAAATGTATCCCAGAGGGAAGTGTGCATGTGTAGACTCTCAAGCTCATCTGTTGCTTTAAACTGGTTTGGAAAAGTTTAAGTAGGGAATCGACACCCAGTGGTCGTATACCTCTTTGAATTTTGTGCTTTTTATACACTGGGTAAAGAGATCTATGGGATTAACATTCTTAACCTCTGAGCTTTTGTTCTCAACCTTTACATACCATAGATAACATCCCTCAACGTTGTTTACAATGTGTCGGTTTTTGAAAATGTTTTTCTCGAACAACGGCCAGTTGAAAATATTGGTGCGCTTTTCAGTTCTGTTATCTGCCAAAAAGATGAAGAAAAATGAAGTTCAAACAAGAAATGAATTTTCAAAATGCAATCTTCCGGTGCTAATTACATAGCTGATATATTTTACAAAATATGCTGTGTAGCTAATACATAATCGTTTACCTCATGACTATGCATACATCGGGTTGTACCTCATGTTATTCAATATGAAGTCCGACGTTTGGCACCAAGTGGCGACAGCTTCTTCAAGAATTCAGTCAAATCAGGAATTCAGATCCTGAAAAAGTTCCCAGCACATGGATTGAAACGTCGGACACGATGCCAAACAACACGCTGTACAACCCAAACACACATCGGAGAGCTCGACAGAACAACTCCTCGACAGCTGCCGCCGGTGGTAGCGCATTCGCTGCTTGTTGCGAGTTTCACGGTCCAAATCCAGGGCTGCTCTCATGATGTCTCTGGGTGTAATTGAGATTACATTCTGTGGACGTGAGATGCCCTGGTGTCATTCGCAAGATTCGACCATTGTGTGCTGGCGTCGAGATCCAAATTTGCCATATTTGAAAATGTCAAATGACTCAATTGGGGCTATTATGAAAAACAGACGAATGCCTCAAGTCACTTGCAATTGGTTAAACAAAATAAAACTTGGAACTTGATACAATCAAATGTTTATCCTCGTGTAGCGTCGGAAACGCGTATGCACACACCGCCTGTATCCACTTACCTGCCGTTCGCCTGTATCCACTTACCTGCCGTTCGCCTGTATCCACTTACCTGCAGTTGCAGCCAGCGGTCGGTAGGGTGTGCTAGCCTGGACAAGGGGATAGAGAGAGAGAGCCGCACCCTCGGGAGGCGGGGTTCCCCTCCCCTACCCCAGGTGGGGGCTGGGGAGGGGCCCTTCCAGGATCTTCTGGAAGGTTCCAGAAAGGGGGCGGTACCAGGGGCGGAGGGTCCCCTGTAGGTCCAGAAAGGGGGCGGTACCAGGGGCGGAGGGTCCCCTGGAGGTCTATAAAAGGGGCATCCCAAGCGCAGCTCGGGGCAGTGCTACGAAAACTGAAGACAAGCTAGACTAGGACCCTGGGACCTCGAGCCTGCTGCCCTTGTAAGGGCCGGGGCGAGCTGGGACCACTGGTCGAGACCCGTACCTTGGCTGGGTCGGGCCAGCATAGCCTCCCCTAGGGCACCAATAGCCGGAGGGCTGAGAGTTGAGTTGCCAATTATAAGTCACGTTAGCCCGGAGGCTGTACCTCCCTAGATAGGGGATGTTAAGGGAGTTGTATGTTAGTGTTGCCTCTACGACAACGTCTCCGTCTCCATAAGAACTCACTACACTCGCAACCATACGCAGAGACGTATGGCAAAGCAGTTCACACTTAAAGTGACTGTGTAAGAACAGGACTCATTAATGTGGCCCAGAATAGAAGATAGAAGGTACAGTGGTTTAGGTTTAGGGCGGTATTTATGAGAGGCACAGTGTGGGTAGTAGTGAACCTGTGCGTTAAGCAGCATTGTTGAAAACGCGGATTTGCTATTTCATTAAGAAAACGATCCAGGCTTTGCCGAGGCGATATCAGGAAAGCCTTTGGGGTTTCTGTCCCAAATTGACCTGACGTTCATTGTTTAATAGTGTTGTGAAACCATGTTTCATTCGTCATCATTGGTATAAGCCATGATGTATCCATCATGAAGACCACACCAGATTGTCGCCATCCCCCGTGGTCTCGTGATGCCACCGTTTATTCAGCATCTGCACATAAGCCAATCTCATGGCTTCATCTTAAGGATGGTAATCATCTCAGCTGTATACTCTCGTTTGACTGCCATTTAATGGCCATTTTTGACCGTTGGCTATCATCCCATCTCTAAATATGTCCTGCCCAAGTCCACTTACTTTTCTTAACGATCAATCAATACAATGTATCTCCATGATAGAGAGTTTTTTTTGGTTAGATCCCGTAAATATAAATGTGTTGTTAAACCCACCACCACCAGACACAGCCAATTAGTAAGGTTTGTCACGTAAACAAAACATGCCAATTCCTTACTAGTATGTTGGAGAATAAATCCAAATCTGGCTGTCGCCTGATGATACCAGTTGTAATTACTGCCGAAACGTCGTACTCTAATTGTAAATGTTATGGCTAGGCTCTCCAACACACCGGTGAGCTGTACTGGTAATAACTCAGCCTGTTCTGTTTACGTGATAAACCTTACTAATTGGCTGTGTCGGGTGGTGGCGGGTTTGATGATACATTTATATTTATGCGATCTAACCCAAACAACCTCTATTATGGATAATATTGGTCGCGAAAGCCTACATGTTAAACAATGTATCTCATTTGGGGTACGTTCTCTCATCCATGTACTCGATTTCCTCTCTCTTAGTGTAATTTCAAGCATACATTTAAGAACATCTAATATTTGACACTGTTTTTATTCACTGTCATATGATAGACCAGCCAATAATTGTTAAATACTATCGAAGCTTTATCTAAATTTAACAGTGACAGCTAAGGTGAAGGTGTATTATTTGCTCATGCCATCGCTGGCAGAAGGGCCTCTGTTAGAAACGGCTCATTAGAGCGCCTCTATACTTTGACCAGATATATAAGCCACATACTCGTGTATTTGGTCAGATACCTTGGAAGAGGGTCGAGTACCCATGCCTTACCCCACTACATGCTACCTGCTGATCAACTGTGATGTATCCACAGTTGGATTTAATAAACCTGCCCTCTGTTTCAAATGCCATGCTATAGATACAATTTGAGCTGGCTGCCATCTTCTGAATTGCAAGGCCAGTGTACTAAATTAAACGACTTACTACTATTTTTTTTTATTTTACCAAGTAAGGCCCACTATGCTGTATAGCTCTTTTTCAGAAGCGACTTGGCCACGAATGACGAAATGGCTTCTCACGTGGATTTTTATAGCAGCCAAATACCCTAAACGCATGTTGATTTTAAATGTGGAGGGAAAAACCAGAGGACCTGGAGGAAAATCCACTTGACCATGAGGAGAGAGAACATGCAAACTCCAAATATACAGGCGTCAGGGTCGGGATTTAACCCACGTCCTTATGGATGCAGTGCCTGAAAATACGCGCCACACTCGAGAGTGGATGTACGCGCGCTCAGAGTACAATGGGAGCAAAGGAGGTCGAGGGTGTTGTTGTCGTTAGGTGTAGGGGGAAGGTCAGATACGGGTAGGGGGCAACTAAGGACACAGGGCACTGATTAGCTGGGAGTTGTTGTCCAAAGGTGGTGCCGCGCTGTCTGAGGACAGTAGCAGGTGGTAAGGGGTGATTAAGGACGCAGGGCGCTGATTGGCCGAGAAGTTGTTGCTGTCGCTAAGTGGCGCCGCATTGTCTGGAAAAACATGGAAGGTGCCAGCGGGGGCTGGGGGCGAGTGGCGTGGCGGGGGATGCCTCAGATTAATTGAAGATTAATTGGCTGGGGGATAAAGAGAGGGGGTTTGGAGCAGACGGGAGTTCACGCCTGGGAGGAGACGGAGGAGGTTGGAGTTGAAGCAGTGGAGCTAGTAGCAGTGGAGAAGTGTAGGGTAGCAGTGGAGAAGTGTAGGGTAGCAGTGGAAAAGTATCGGGTAGCCGTGGTAAGGTATAAGGTAGCAACTGAGATGCCAGCAGAAGCGGCTGGAGTGTGACGACGAAGCCAGTAGGAAGCGGCTGGAGTGTGGGAGGAGAAGCTGATAGAGATACGGCTGAGTGTGACGGTGGAGCCGATAAAGAGCGGCTGAATTGTGACGGGGAGAGTGGAGAGGAGAGTCGATGGAGGAAAGACGCGGAGCGAGCGAGGCCAGCGGAACGCGGCGAGCGAGCGGACAGCGCGGAGGAGGAATGTTGATTGGTGTTAGCTGGAGGAATGTTGATCGGTATAAGCGAAATAAAGTGAGAGAGAAAAGCAAGAAGCTGTCGTGTCAAGTCGAGCACTACATGTATAAAAGACGAGGTAGTTAACATTTCGCCACCACGGCGCATATTTGCACGGTTACCGCGCATTGTTTGTGCCATGTGTTCAATACATCACAGCAGCATCAGTGACCACTCAGCTAATAGAGGAAACACGTTTTAGATGATTTAATTGTCTGGTTTTCCACACCGAGCTCAATTTAAAAACCAAAATAAACTTTTTTCCATTGCGTTGCTCTTGAAGCTCGTTACACTTCTTCGCCAAGTGGACCGTATTCAAATGCCACATTCAAGTAGTTTCGTGAAATGTTCATTATGACATTTGAGACCATTAAGGAACTTATATGCAAAGTGACTCCTCTCAAATGCTATTAACCTAAGTGAAGAAACAATGCAGACGGGACACGATTTTTTTTTATGAGAGATCTTCCTGTTGCTTTATACCTGCCACGGAGTAGCATTGTCATGCGAGAGGCTTGTCTTTCTCTGGCAGGCATTTGTAACCATGGGCTGATGAAGATGAATCCGGTCATTTTGTGGACCATTACCGACTCCTCTCCCGGGGCTGATAACCCTCTGCCAATAACTCACACAGAAGCCTTTGAAGGCCGCCCATGGGGCTATATCCTTTCCATTTTGCCAAGAGAATTGTTTGCCCACACTGTTGTGTACCGCATCAATGTGCAACTGACATTTGGTTTGTGTCAGACCGTAATGTCCTCACTCTAGGCATGGACACACGCAATGAGTAAAACATAAATAATTGTGTTAGTATCTGGTGAAATTGATGGCAGTCCTTTGCAAATTTTCATATTTTCAGGATTCACACTTTTGCTTGCTGTTTTTTGGTTCGGCGGGTCCGCAACATGTTTCTTTAAATTATTTTGAGTCATGTTTTATATGGCTTCAAGGCAGACACGTTATTGAGATTTCCTATTACTGCTGCAAACAACTCTATTTATTTACGCCTATTTCTTACAGTGGTATGAGCTGAGTTATTTTTTTTCAGCTCCACAATTGGGACATTTATTCCAAAGGTTATTATATCTAAAATAAACAGCTGATGTTTTTGTTTGCGTGAAAAGCTGTGGTGACTGAGAGAATACACATACTTTCAACAGACACACGTGAATGTAGATTCAGTGTATCTAGATCGTTCAGTAATCCGATTTACACAATTTTTCAGGTCTCTGGCATATTTGTAATGCAACCACTCTGTCTGGGAAACAAAGATGGGAACAGGGGACAGAGTTTGATGGAAAACAGTAATTAAGATGTCAGGGTTTGTGAAGGAAGTGGGCTTGGTTTCATAAGAGAGGAGTGAGTGTGATGGTTCCAAAATCTTATGTACATCATTAAAGTTGTTTGAAGGCTGTCTGACGAGCCTGGTAAGCTGGATAGATCGGCACGGAAACAATGGTCAATTGAATAGGTTGAACATTAAAAAAGAGAACAACAACTAATTAATTATTAATTTAAAGTATCAAGATGAGGGGTGAGGGGGACAAGTTTTTTTTGTATCTTACAGGAATTAGTTAGAATCTTGGAGGAGGCTTGGGAGGAGATCTAAATTTCTTACACTATCCCCCCCTGCCCTCCTGTCCACCCAACAGTGTAAACGCGTTAACCGCAGTTTGTAAAGTGTGGGTACTCCGACTTCATCCAATATGCCTGGGCCCAGTGTTTACGGGTAGGCCTAATACCCCATTGAGGGGCTCTCTATAGCTCTTTCTAGTGCAGGCCCGACCACCATTAATTGTCGGCTGTACGTTTACGTACTTCGTCTGGGAATAAAATAAACCTTTTTTTTAAGAGCACAAGTGCCCGACAATTCTCTATGAGGAAACGAGTTGTGTAAGGGTCATTCAGCATTCATTATCCATCTAACCGTGATGGCAAGGATAAATATCGGTACAATGAGCACATACGTTCACACAATGGTCCTAACCTTTATCAAATACAATTGTGTGGAAAAAAAGTGATCTACAGTGGCTTGTCCATTAGCAGATTGAATGCAGTGGGTGTGGAGTAGACATAATTGGACAGACTTTCCCACCGCAACCACGAGAGCAATTCATTAGTCATAACATGTTCATGGAACAATACACACACTGTAGACACAATGCTAAAGACAAGTGCACAGCTGCCAAAACCGTGATGGGGTGGGTCAACGTTGATTAAAATATGAATCCTTTATCACTAGGCACCGTGTATAGTCGGGAAATTACACACAAACTTGCAATTATGATTTGTAAATAATCACAATGTTATGCTTGTAATACAATGCATTGTAAATAGAGTAATTAAATAACCATAGGTTGGCCCATGTTTGACGCATAGGTTCTTAATATTCCGTTTCAACTAATTATTTTCAGCACAAGTAAATCGTGCATTGACTCTTCTGATTGAACTGGACATTGTAGTTTACTGACTAATAAATCCTGTAAAACCAGCATCCAAAGAACAATCAGGTATAATTGTACTTTGCTTGTGCACTTATTGAGATGGCCGGATGAATAGTAACTCATCAGTCTTGTGTCCGGATTAGTTAGTCAGCAAATGTGGTGGATGGCTTCAGTGCCTCTGTTGAAAGGTCAGAGTTCACAGTGGTTCACGACTGTTTGAGCTCACATGAAGCTAAATATACTCACATAGACACCGGTAGACTCACATAGAGACCCATAGCCTCACACAGAGACCAATAGACTCACATAAATACCCATAGACTCACATACAGATCCAAAAACTCACATAGAGACCAATAGACTGACCTGGGGTTCCCAGTGGGTCACTCCTATGTTGTTTATCTCCTAGTTAGTGTTTTTTCTCTAATCACACCAGGCTTTCGTTAAAATTAAACTTGTGAAGTGGGCGGGTTTGTCAAGAAACTGCAGATTAGATTGAATGTAGATCGTTGTTTTCCTAGATATCGACTAAATCCCAGAAATTATTTAGTGGGATGGGCGAGCAGGCATTTCGTCAGTGTTCACCCAATCATGTCGCCAGTTCTCTGTGGTGCAGAAGGCTGAAACGCGTATCTTTATAAAATTATAAAAGTTTTTGGTTTGTTTCGGTGTGCTGCATAGACACTCATATACAATGAAATTAGTACCTTGTAAAATGTACTTTTTCACTTTATTCCTCATTCATGTTTTTATGACATTGACATCTTCCAAATAAACATTCTTCATTTATAAATCATTTTCTTAGGTGTAATGCCAAACATAATAGAAGTCAACATGATGAATTACACGCGTAGTATTTTCCATTCAAAACTTTTTTGTTGTTCAGTTATATTTCATACTACGTGTGAAAGAATGTTGTTGTGATTGTGCAGAATAACCTTTCAAAAGCTGTACCACGATCAAAGTAAATTTATTTGTGTGAGTCAAAGGGAACCAATTCACAAATTCTGTACCTTATGTCCAACCTTGAATACTCACGGAATGAGACTGGCTTTTTTAATTATAATATTGCAAGATATATATGTTTTAAGTCCATTCGCCCGTGATGTTATAGTCATGTTGAAAATCAAAGTGCATACATGTACATATTTGCATGCCTGTAACAATCTCTTGGAAATATGAGAAACATATTTGTAAAAATGCTGGAGATGGTTTTGTATATTCAGAATGTTATTAGCTGGACATGTTTTGTTAGTCGCAATGGTAAAATAATATTCTGTCAATCTACAGCTGAATCAAAGTCCACTCCACACTGTGTTAACCATACTGCATCACATTGGCCAGCAAGAATTTGTGACGGTAGAACAAGGGTTGGTTCAGACAGTAGTCGCCACTCATGTTAGCTGTCCCAGGGAATCACTCAGGTGGCCAGGTTCTTTGCACTGAATGGTTATTATCCACATCCAAAGATACATCATATTGCATATCGCAGGGACATGTGGTGCCTCTTGCTCACTGAAAACAGAAAGCTTTGTAAATTTATCGTAATTCACAGAGGCCCCACACAGTCATAAAAAACATACCACGGAGTCTTTTAAAGTAGTTAAACAAACATAAGAAGTGCATGCCTTCTGGATGGTGGACTGCTGCTTCGCAGTTTGAGTCATGCTGGTTAATGAGACTGCCACCAGTTGTGCAAACGTTTGTGTTGAGGTGGGGGTAGGAATCCTGCACCTGCAGCGGTCTTCATCATAAACACTCTGCTCGCCTCCGAGAGCATCACTGGCAGCGGGAGAGATGAGGCAAATCAAAGGGATCGCATCGCGAATGCCCTCTTGAAAATTAACTTGAAAGGATTTTTTTAAAGTGAATTTGAGCCGGTGACTGCGTGGTCGTTTGGCACCCAGTTTAACTGCTTTTGGCCAGATGCTTCGCTGCACGGTGCTTTGCATAATGAGCTCAGCGGCGAAGGCAGGTGCGCATCCAGAACGCATCTCGCACCTCTGACGAATGTCAGAAGGTCCCATCTGTAAAGGAGCGCAATCCACTGCTTTCTGGGTCACATGGAATAACGGGGTTGGACAACAACAAAGACGTTGCTTTGCTATTTTGTATTGTCCTGAGCAACGCCTCAAGTAGATGGCTGTTTTATCTTCTTGGTTCTTTCGGTAAAGTCACGTAGAAGGGAAGTAATAAAATAATAAAAATAAAACATAATAAAATAAAATAATTCTCACGAATATTATGTTTTATTTTTATTATTTTATTACTTCCCTTCTACGTGACTTTACCGAAAGAACCAAGAAGATGAATCCCTGCAGTCACGAAAGCTTTAAATCGAAATAGATGGCTGTTTCTTTTCCTCTCTCAATGATTCATTCATATGAACATGTCCTGTATTGAAACCGAATATGCGTTGTTGATGTTTCGATTTAATAGACAGTAAAATAATGTATGATAATGTATAATCCTATGTCAGTCCCTTGGTGGATGAAGGTCTCTCCGTGCTGTGTTAGATGTGGTGGTTATTGACCATATTTCATCATGCAATTAACACTTGCTCCTAATGCTAGCCATGGATGGGAATCGAACTCAGGTTGCTTGCTGCGTTCATAGCACAGTGCGCTAATCATTGCACCATTCTGCCACCAATCCAACCTTTGTGATGAAGTGTGTAGTATTTCTGTGGCGGTCAATTTAACCAAAGACCTGGTTAACCTGGTAGCAATAAAAGTTCAAGGTTAATATTATAATACTGCCTAGTAATTGCTTATAGTTTTAATTGGGCCCTCACATTTTTTGGGCAAAAGTAGCGTTTTATAAATGATTAATAGAAATGCAAAGACGCATCTGTGGATATCCAGCCACTTCATATTGCAGAAACATTAATTATCTTGACATCTCAATGAGCGGTTATTTTGTCATTGCTATGTATCAAATGGAGGATATGTATTTGCAGGGTTGAATGATTTCCAGTTTGCTCTACACGTATTTTATATTGTCTTTTGCATGCGGATTGCACTGCTTTTGGTAAACCTCAGGAATATACGTCGTGCTTTCATGAACATTCTAGCTCCATTCAATAATTTAAGCGACAGTGGCAATGTCCTTTTAATGCACTGAATAATAAATTGAATCGTAAATGCACGTGAACCACTTGAGTTTAAACCACATACAAATTAACGCTGCTCTTTCTGCATCACAGATCAACAGCAGGCTTAACCTTCATGGGAGAATATGTGACACAAACCCCTGCAATTAAATAGTTCTCCACTAACAAGGCAATGAGCAAAGGCTACAGCGACCTTGTGGCTAAAGATAGTAAATAGTATGCCGTTGTCTGTGCCTGGAGTATAATTCTAAATTGTGACCTTCTGCTGTGAGGTTAAATATTCTTGGGTCTTTCGGTAAAGTCACGTAGATAGGTTAAAATAAAATAATAATAAAAACTACGACGTTTCGATCGCAACACAAGCGGTCGTCTTCGGAAGATGACTTATATTGTCTCTTGCATGCCGATTGCAGACGTCTTCAGAAGACGACCGCTTGTGTTGCGATCGAAACGTCGTAGTTTTTTGTTATTTTCTTTTAACCTATCTCGGTGACTTTACCGGAAGACCCAAGAATATGAATTCCTGCAGTCACGAAAGCTTTAAGTCAAGATTGTGAGGTTAAAGTTACTTAACATGTGTATACGGGTTAATTATTTATTTATGTAAATTTTCAATCTATAGTATCTTCCGTACGTTGTCGGATAAGTCAATCTACAGCCGTCTTGAGCTGGTAGACGTGAAGACAAGTTGCCCATTAATATTGTGGTGTAGAAGAGTCACTTTTAGTTTTCTGGGCCAGCAGGTTAATTCATGTTCTCATCTTGTTTTCTCATGAGCAATTACCTAAGCTATCGTTTGCTGCAGCACAACTTGTATTTACACAGCAGGGGGCAAGGCAATGGTGACAGAGGGATGGACAGCCAGCAAATGTGACCTTCACAGCTCAATTGCACACAGACTGCCAGGCAACAAACTTCGATCTTCGCTGAAAATGTAATTACGTCCACTAGGAAATGAAATTACCTTAATTATTTAGGTTGTCGGCTCGCTTTTTTTTTTCAAAATAATGTAATCTACTTTCAGAACAAATGTAATTTGGTTACAGGACAAGTATATTTATTAAAACTTCTCATTGCATTCTTATTTCCTCATCACCACTCAGCGCCTCTATTTGTGGCCACCCAGTCGCTTTGATGCATTATGTATCTAGACCGACACTCTGCCTCCTCCTTCTTGGGATCAGCCACAACCCTCTGTGGCCTAACACAAATCGCTTGAATACAAATGGATATGAAATATGCTGACAGACCCATTATGATGCCCCTTGCATGGAGCAAGGGTCTTTGAAAGACTTGTTCGGCTGCAAACGACAATAGTATCAATCTTTAATGTGAGCTGTGACAGCAGGGGGAGTCAATGCACAACGCTTTAGCCGATATGTGTTATCGAGCCAATGTGTATGTGGATTAAGTAGAGTAGAGAACTGCATTAAATAGGCAAAGTTTGTTTTAGCTTACCATTGTTTTGTGCTTACAACATGACCTAAATTCAAGTTAAACTTTAGATGCATTCTTTTGCGAGCTGAATGCATTTTAATCACTCATTTTAAGTACCAGTCAGTGACACCGAGCCCTCGGTACTCTGTTTAAAATGTAACCTTTCCAGAACCCACACCTTTGCAATGCTATGCTGGTGATGAAACATACACTTCAGGTAGGCTCTTTGATGTTTCAACACTTGTGACTTTGGTATGGAAATTGGATTTGTGGGATGAAAGAGATGCATTGACATTGACTAGCACAGATTAATGATCTCTGTTTTAGAAAACTAAAATAGAATACGTTATTTGTCGCTTTATGCATTCTCTACAATTTCTTTAAATGGGACTCTCAACGGCAGATGAAGAATGTTTAACAATACCCCGAGCTTTGAAATTGACGATGAATTTAGAACGTGAGATACGCAAATACATTTAGTGATTTTGAAAGTAACGTTGTGAAGCACGGTGTAGGTTGAGGTTTTATTTATTTTACATTTCGCTGCTGATAAAATTGCTTCCCCATGTGCAACCTGCTTCATCGACATAATCCTTACCCAATCCACTGCTGGATGGAGGCCTCCCGAAGGCACTGCCACTTGTCACGATCCTGTGAGGTAACAATCCACATAGCTCCGACAACATGCACTAATTTGTGTCTTTCGCTTTACCATAAAGGCCCTTTAATATGACACACAGAGTAATACTCAGCCAACTTTAACATGCAATCTCGTTCCCACAAATAAGTAGTCGCTCAAAGTATGCACATATACACTGCATACATGCTGTATTGAAAACAGGAACATTATTGTTTGTTTCATGCTGTCCTATTTGTAGCCCGAAATTGCTGTGTTTATTGACTTTCAAACACTGCAGCACAGGAATAGCCTCCAGGTCAGTATGGCACTAAAGCAAAGAGAAACCCTACCACATGACATGGAATTTTGCAGAAATTTGAAGCATATTATTTTCAGCTTTGCAAACACAATGCAGCTGTCCGAGACCAACCATCTGTCCTTTCCCATGGCTGAGAATATGGAGCACACATTCCATCATAACCGCGTGTATGGGATATATGGGATCTGTGGGAGAGGGATTTGTTTTGCATAAAACCCAAAATAAAGTCTCATGTGGCTTTTGCTTTGACTGTCTGGGAATAGTGCAGAGCATAATTCAACGGTGGTTGGCTTGCTGTGCACGTGTCTGTTCTCTTTGTGCCATCTCTACCCAATTTTATCCAGATTGTGCTATCGACATAATGTCACGAGATAAAGAATCCATCCAGATATGCCGCAGAGCAGTGTAACCCTGCGTGTTAGAGAATGGCCCAAGGAAGCGGATTTCATAGAGCTACCTCTAAGATCCCTTCAAGTGACCTTTGGTCCACTAAATTCCAAAGCTGAAATTTAACCAAATTTTATTCTGAGGGTTTTTGTTGTTGTACAGCTATTGGTAACCGAGCTGAAGCTATCAATTCACTTCCTTGAGAACTTATTATTTTTTAACATCTTTATCACAGGTACCTTTTCTTGTTTCATTGTCTGTAATGGCAGAGATTAGGGATTAATAAAGTACAACCATAACCACAATAATATAAACAGAAATCTATGCATTGATTTATATGAAGACAATTCCAGATTTTGTTGCCAAGGTTTAGCAAAGTGCTGTTTTTATTTACATAGCATAGCAATTTTTTGTATAGCAATATATTGGGGGGGGGGGGGGGGGGGGACATTTTGAGCATATTTGAATATTGGGTCTAGACCCAAAACATCAGTGATGCCTCAGCACTTTGTCATTGGAGCCACTTGGCAACCAATTCAAAAAATGGCTGTTTAGGTGTGACTTTCATTGTTAATGTTTGAAATAGCCGAATATCTGCTTTCAGATTTTTGAAGGCAAAAAGTATGATGTAAGCTGGATATACGCATATCCCATATAAGGAAAGTTCTGATATAAGCAACACATGTTTACTTTACGCCTGTGGGAGGAAGGCATAGGGAAGCTTCTGGTAAAAGCATACTTTGGATACACACACCTGGACTTGCTCTCAAGGTGTGTACTTAAATCTAGCTTCCGCTGTACTGGTTATGGAGAAGAATACGTGAATTTTGTTCATTATTAGCCAATGCACACGTGGGTTTCTACTCATGAATAACCAATTACACTTTCGAGCATGATGACCTAAATATACAATTGTTGTCTTAATAAGTTTGAAAAATGTGCTGGTTTGTATAACTGCAGTGGGACTTGGTCTCAATCTTCCTCTTTTTTACTGAACTTTTCATTTTAGCTCAAGATGTAAACATTTTATTCCAAAGAAGATTACCTTCGTTATTTTAAGTGTGATGACAACATACCCAATAGACTTCTGTGTTCGTCTGTTCGTATTCACAATGCTGCTGTTACCCAGGTAACCTCACAATATCGGCAATTTGTGTTGTCATGAACAGCATTTCATGGGTACTGTTGAGAGCATTTAAAATCTTTCAATTGTTTTAAAATGACATGAGTCCATGTAAAAAATGTGATCATCATCATCATCATCAGGAGCAGCAGTAGCCATCGTAAATACATTGCTGGATGAAGGCCTCCCCAAGTTGTTACCACCACCGCCACTTCTAACAATATTGCGATGCAGCAACCCACCCAAACTGATGTCATTGCTACATTACCTCTATAGGTGTAGGCATGAAAAATGTGATTCGTAAACCTAATGGAACACTTTGAGCTGTCCCGGTTGTCCTTTTAAAAACTCGCCACGAATTTCAGCGGAAGTAATCCAACTTATTTTTTTCTGTCGAAAAATCACGCGTGTCACAGAATGTGACCCTGTGACAGTGACTCAATATTCGATGCCCAGATTAAATACTGTAATCCGTGTCCGTCGTTTCTTTAAGATTCCTAAGCACTTGTTTTGTTCTTGGAAATCATCCAAGCCAACGTTATGGAGGCCAAGCCAAAAATATCGCTTTGGCAAATCTCTCAGGACTTGCAGGTGACTCGCTGCAGTGGTAGTCTTGTAATGAGTCCGGATGTGCGAGCTGCTGTAACCGCAAGAGCAGGCTGCATACCGCCGCCGCACACATTAATCGATCTCTGTCTAACTTCAACCCAAGCACGCTGTCTGCGCTGTGCTGATATACGTCATATAGTTGTTCCGCTGTGTTCCCGTACGAAATCCGCCATTGTCTTCACCGCCATATCTGCCACTGCTGCCACACAATCAGCTAAATTCTGTTTTTGAAAAATAATATCGAAGCTTCAGCTTGCCCTTGTAATCCATTAGACCACAACAGACACGTACAACGATTTTTTAAATGTCAAGTTTGGGTGTCTGTATTTTTACCAACCTATTGCACATTTTATTGTTGTCACAGCATAGAGGTGAATTGGATTCTTACGTCTTACCTTTATGCCGTTTTAATTGTATACATATATGGGTCATTTTCATAAATGTGTATCTCTAGTGATTCATGTAATATTGACATTTTATTGTAAATTAGTGACATCACCGACATGTTTCTTAATGTGAAGCAAAAGTTGCAACCTTGCAATTTCTTGCTCACACCACTCCTGGCAGAAGGGCCTCCACTAGAGAGCCTCCTCTAGCGGATATTTGGCCTACTCCTCCACTCTGATCATGCATTTGGGGGGGGGGGGTGGTTGGGGCGGAGCCCTTAAGCATTTAAGAGACTTACCCATTGGTTCAACTGCTGTGCAGGGACATCGAACTGGTGACTTAACCATTACACCACGGCAACATCCCACACGTTTATTAATGGCACTATAGAACAAATGTCTCAACTTAGTTAACATGTAATTCCTTTTGCTGCGTGGCTATTGACATCTTATAGTTACTGCCAGCACAGTGACACGGATTGCCCTGTAAAGGCCAGAGTCAAGATACATGTGTTGAAAAATTGACATTGTGCTAGAAAATCTTAGCGACGCGCAATGCTTCCGTGCATTTCTGATAGCATGTCATGCCAAGTCAGTCACTGTGACCAAAAATAACAGCAAGACCTGTTCGAGAATGTCATGTATTGATTATTCTTGAGGTCACTCAATGACCGTTTACCACAAATCCTGCTGACACTAAAACCATGCAATTCATCATCGGCCTTGGTCAATCCACTGCTGGACGAAGGCCTCTTGAAGCCATTGTCATCTGTCACGATCATGGAATGCAACAACCTGCACACGAGCTGATTTCATTGGACGCGTTTCATTGCTTGGCTACCACTCTGTAACATGGGAAGACTAAATAAAGACTGATTTCAGAAATCTTGATTTATTGTACAAACATAGATGTAATATGGATACATTGAGATGGGAGTGAGTGAAAGGTTAAAAAAGCATACTTGAAATATCGTGTTATTTCTTACACTCCATTGACTTGCCTTCCAGCTAAATATGATGTTTCCTTCAGTAGTCCAGCAAATCTAGTATTACTGAAATCATTTCTGCTTTCACAAAATGAGGGATAAAACCAATGCAAATGGTCCGTATTTACATTTTTTTCCAATTTATAAATAACAGTACAGACATAAATATTGGTCATCCTATTTTGAACATTCATATGTAAAATTAATAATACCCGACACAACAACCGCCATTCGGCACTAAGTGGCGGTGACGTCACCACGACGCTTGTGCCAGGCTATGTGCACGTTGAGGCCAGGTGAAGTGACGAACGCCCGCTGGCAGGAGGGCACGGGACAGACCCAGGTGCCAAGGGGTCGACTGACTGAGATGGGCATCCTTCCAATCCTGCGGAACCCGTCCAGTGGTCCAGACTGTTGTTGTGATGTCGTGTAGGGCAGTCTGTGCACAAACGCCTCCCTCCCTCAGCATTTTCCTTGGGAGATCATCTCTGCCCGGTGCCTTTCCTGGTCTCAGACTCTGGATCGCCTTCAGTACTTCCTCAACAGATGGCACCTCAGCAAGCCACTCACAGGGGGTGACGTCTTCTTCCAATATTTGAGACACCGCAGCCTCAGCAGGGTCATCCCCACTTTGCCCCATGATGTTTTCCAGGCTGAGGGATTTCCCCTCCCCCAGGACCTCACAGAAATGATCAACAAATCTGAAAACATGTTCCTGGGGGTCGGAGATTGGATCACCATTCTTTTCCCTAATGATGGTAATATGTGTGGCACTGCAGGTTACTTTTTTGATGATTTTAAATAGCGATTTGTGATTGCGGGACATTAAGGCAGACTCCATCTCCTCAGCAACCCGCGACCACCACCCATCCTTGCAGCGCCTCACGGCTCTCCAAACCTCCGAGCGAAGGCTGTGGTAAGCCTCCTCATTCTCTGACGTGGGATGCTGTAGACGATGAATCTGGGCCTGTCGCTTTTTCTCAGCCAGCCTGAACACCTCCTCTGTTAGCCAGGGTCTCAGGGGAGGTCTGGATCGTGTACCCAAAGCAGCCATTGCAGCTGCATGAGCCACAGTCCTAAACCTCGCCCATTTCCCCTCGACATCTGGAAGAGTGGGCGACGATGCTAACCCCAGCCGCAAGCGATGATTAAATTCTCGCTTGCAACTTTCATCAGCTAGCTGAGACCAGGCCACTTTGGGTTTGAATGGGGTCCGTTGTGTACACCCACCACCGGAGTGGAAGAACAGATGACAAGTCGATGGTCAGCGGGCAGATCAGCTCCACCCCAGGTGTCGAAAACATCCGATGTTCCGTCACTATGTAGTCCAGTAGATGTTCTTGCTTGGACCCGGCATGCATCCATGATGTTGTGTGGATGCGCCGATTCTGGAACAGCGTGTTGGTAATTACAAACTCATGGGCTGCACATAATTCTACCGAGTAGCGTACTGTCCACCCTTCATGGTGGTAGGAGCCAGAGCCGGTCCACCAGACCTCCTGAATACCACAGATATGCAAGCGGTACCGGTCCAGCTCCCGACAGAGGAGTGGTAGCCTCTCCTCCGCAGTGAGTGTTCGAACATTCCACGTGGCCACCCGCAGTGGTTTTTTATTGTTTCTGGAGAAGCCCTGAGGGTAAAGATTCAGTCTGCTGGCTCCACCAAATGGGGTTTGGCCAGGAGACGTCATAGATACCTGTCCCCCCGGGGCCTCCGGCACAAGCTTAATTTGATATTTTAGACGTGGTTTTGTGGTACTTAATTGAAGGTGGAGGGGTTACCAGCCCCTCGCACCCATCCAGAGCCCCCATTTGTTCGCTGTGGTGGTTACAAACGCAATCAGGGGAATGGCCAAACTAAATTGGCCCTCCCCCCCACGGCACTGCTCACCACAGCGTTGCCGTCCAGCACCAACGAGGAGGTAGGGGGTTGTTTTTGCCGGACAATACCCGGCACACATACAGTACACACACATATATTTGCTTTGCACATTTACAATGAAACATCATGTTCACAATATGCTTGCAAAAAATTCGGCGGAATATTTATGTTTACCCAGTGGTGAAATATATTTCATGTTTCACTTCACACAGCTGAAACAAAAATAGATTATCAGTCTTTTTCACCAACACCAGCCATCTATCCACCCTGCCTTTTTTTCCTCTCACTTGCTTTAGAAATATTGAATAATAACCACACCATTGGCTTCCACCATTACATAGACTACTGGCATTGTAAACAATGTTCAGCGTTAGGAGGCTCTCTGCCTGTCATTAGAGATTGATGCCATGTCTGTCAGGCAAGTCACGGTAGTGTTCAGTCATTTTCGTTTTACCCGCATTTGGCCGAAAGGCACCAACTTCCATCTCACCTCCTTTACTGTATTTTTCTCTCTATTTCTCAGTACATGTACAGGATGCTGCCATGGTGTAATAGTTAGCACACTGTATTTGTAATCCAGAGGTTACGGGGTTGATTCCATTTCCCAACGTGGCAGTTAAAACAATGGGCAGGTCACGTGTGGTGGATATCTGGGTTTGTATATTTATATAAATATGAACGTTTCATTTATTTTGCACCGTATATAAGCACACCCTGGTAATCGGAGGCTATTATGAAAGAGTAGACCAAATATCCTCTAGAGGCGTTCTCTTGAGCTTTTCATGGAGGCCTTTCTGCTAGCAGTGACATGAACAAGTGATTGCAAGGCTGCGCCTTTATATTTTACATGTGTACAGCTTTCTTGACATTTAATTCTATAATACAGTATGAAGATGAGCACTGTAGTGGCATTAATGTATTTGCTCAATTCAAATAGACTTTGAGTTGTATATTTTTTTGACTCCAACACTGTGTTATGTCGCACTGCTCTGCGGACTACATCATACTAAAATAGAAAGCACTTTTGGGAGGCTTTTAACGCGATGGAGATTGCTGTAAAAAAAAATCTTATACAAAATTTCGTCAAAATAGGAGCACCAAAAAATGTTGGCAAATAAAGGTTTAGTTATATATTGCTTTGACTTGACATTTTGGGAAAAATAATTTGGATATGTTTTACATTCCAAAAACAGAGTACAAGTTATTAATGTGCAGTATTGTGTCGTGTTGGTGTAGTATAATTAATGAGTATTGTAAAATATTCAGTTTCTTAGTGAGGTTCAGTCCAACATAAAATGTAACTCCTGGGGCATATGTCAGGATCATTAAGTATGTTGACTGTTTAAAAATTGTAGCTTAAACTTAATGCAACTCGTTAGAAAGCTGAGAGTTTAAATTAAATGTTCAAATTGCCGTGAATTTCCATAATCAACGTTGAACATATTACAAATTCTCTGTTTTATATATTAATATGACAAGTTACTCTTGGTAATTTACATGGATAAACGAATTATGATACATGTTTCTGATGTTCACCAAGAGTTTGTCTGATTTTCACATAATGAATAGTGTAATTTTCCAGACAAATTTATATTTCTCAGAGGAAATTGTGTATTAAAAATATATATATAAACTTGAAAACAGGACCCAACTATGTACATGAGGGAATCAAGGCCTACCGTTGTAGAGATTTTGAGAAAAAGTTTCCTGTAATTAGGAATCGAATATATATATTTCCACGCTTCAATTTTACCACTGAAATCATGTTTTTTTCATATTTTCTTTAGTTCAGTAACATATACACCGTTCGGTGAGGTAATAGAGTGTGGGGAGAGATGGTAAATGGGGTTGTATGGAGGGGAGTTGGGAGAGTTTTGTGAGAATCCAAGAGGATGAGGAATTGGGGGGAGAGGGAGAGTTTTAAGGCGCATACTTCGCTATTCTGTAACAACTGTAACAACCGCCCGGGAGTCAAATACGTTAACAGCTCACTGACCAGACACACAGTCACTCTCCACTCATGCAGAAACGCTCGTATTCCAAAAGCGCAGACTGTAATCCACAGCTTGCCGGCCCTTTATGGCTTATGCATTTTCGTCTGCGAACATATTTATTATAAATGTCCTGAAATCACAGAGCAGTGTACGTGTCAGAAAATTAACGCTGACTTGAGGTGGTGTGAATTCAATACACTGTCTGAGACGTTTTGCTATTGAAGTATAATATGTGGCGTTTCATAAAACTACAACATCTGCTCCAGTCAGCAAATCAATGTAAGGTCGTGAAGGTTGATGAGATGTTGATAACTCTACATTGTTTAGAGGCTGGGGTAATCTAGCATTATAGGTGCACGTGATTGTTTTTAAAGAGCATGCAGGGTCCTTTTTCTGAAAGTTGTTAATTGATAATACAATATAAAGAAGTGTTCGATATTTAAAATCTACTGATGTACAAACAAAATGTGTTAAGACTACTGAAGCTATTGGTTTGTGTTGATTCATATATGAATCGACATTATTTGTCTCTTTCAATATTCTTATGCCGGTTGTGCCGTTAGTATCATGTGACAAGGTATCCATTCGGATCTCTCACATATCAGTGCAACCCTTTGTATAAAAGGACAGCCCACTGAAGTGGATACCACAGTGACCTCTGTTCCACACAGTAGGGGGCAGCACTTTCCCATATGCTCTGCCGTTGAGAGTAATATATTATGCATATTAGTAAAGCCACATTTTTTTTTAATTCATAGAGTTGGAATTTATTTAAGTTAAATACAGAACCACATTGAATGGGATTGTGTGGGCAGCCATTGGTGATCAGGCTGAAACCATCAACCATCTCAACTGGAGAACACAGTTTCATCACAGTCAGCTGCGTGGATTCACTCCCAAGATGCTAGTGGTGCCAACTCAGCGCTTTGGCCTCTTACCACCCAGCCACCTCAAATATAAATTAATTTAAGCTTAGTTTTTCTTAGCTGTGTGCAAACTAAACATGCTTATGTGAAAGTACTGCTCCATTCAATGTTGATGATCATCACCATCATCATTAGCCCTAATCAATCCACTGTTGAATGAAGGCCTCCCCAAGCCGTCGTCAATTGGATTCAGTTTCTTTGGTCACGGGCCTGGGATTATTTATAACTCTGGTCAGTGCGGGTTAGCGAAGGGAGAACATTCCTCCTCACATCTTGCTGAGTACCTGGCTGATATGTGTGCCTCTGTCCAGTACATCTCCTGAGCTCTGCAGGCTTCTTCACCACGTCAAGGCAATATGTTGATAGAGCCAACATGCATCCTTCTGTTGTGTGTCCCCGCGTGTTGCTGCCTTGGAAGAGAATGAGCCACACCCCTTGAGTACAATGAACATTAATTGCGCTGCAATTGTTTTGAAGTTTATTACGAAAATTGTGATGTGCAATGTCAAATAATTGTAAAACATGCCAGAGTTGAACGATACTCATTACTCTGAATGAAACATCAGGGTACTGTTAATATAACTGCTGCTGTTTGTCAAACGAGAGTGGATTTGAAAATAAAAAAATACATAAAGGTAGAAACTAACAATCAATACAAATTTTAAATTGCTGTAGAGTTGCATTGGAAATATAACGCCATTAAAGTAAAACACACTACAGTTATAGAATGGTATCGATTTTGTCCTCTTGTTGTGATGTAAACTAATAGCTGGCATTTACAGGATGTCTGGAAATTAATACAAATGTTCAACATAGTTAAATGAACATAACTAAGCACGCTGATTGTTTAATGTACATTACATTCATCTGTATCCTGTTCCAAAACATTACGGCCAGCGTGGATGAGTAGGCCAATCAATACTCTTCAGAGGGGCTCTATAGAAGTCCCTCAAGTGGAGGTCGTTCCACCATCAGTGTTGCAAGGCCACACATCTGTATATGGCCACTTGTGCAAGTGGCCATATACAACATATATTGAAACACATAAAAAAAGCCAAAGGAATTAACTGTTAAATGTTACTGTGTGTTCTTCAGGACAGGCTTCAATATCCAGTACAAACTGCTGGATAAATGCCGCCTGAGCATGAACTCTTGACTTTGATTCCTCAAGTGATTTGCGTTGTCGGTGGAATTTTGCGGATTGTGTGGTCGATTTGGGTGCTGGCAAGGCCGTAATTATAATATAAATGCTTAAAATGTCCCCCCCAATATATTGCTATAAATAATTATTGCTATGCTATGTAAATAAAAACAACACTTTGCTAAACCTTGGCCACAATATCTGGACTTGTCTTCATATAAATCAATGCATAGATTTTTGTTTATATAATTGTGGTTATGGTTGTACTTTATTCATCGCTAATCTCTGCCATTACATGCACTGAAACAAGAAAAGGTATTAAAGAAAAAACAGAGCAATGTAATACAATACACTATTAGACATTATTGTAAAACATGAATAAAAAGTCCATCTCATGTGTTAGTGAATTTAAAAAAATTTAGGCAGGAAATTCGTTTTAAAATTTAGGTATTTTTCTGGGTTGGGACCCCCAGACCCCCTGGAAAATGTGGTCCCCCCAATGTTGACTTCATGGCTATGGCCTTGGGTGCTGGGGATAGTATGGATGTTAGACTTTAACACTGCGATTGTACGGATGTGAGATTTGGATGTTGGGATTGTAAGAATGAGGGAATTTGACACTGGGATTGTATGGATGTCAGACTTGGACACTGAAAAATTAAACCATTTTACAGACTGACGCATTTGAGACTGGTGTATCAGGAGGAGCTTGACTTAAAGCTTTCGTGACTGCAGGAATTCATATTCTTGGGTCTTTCGGTAAAGTCACTGTTATTTTCTTTGAACCCATCGACGTGACTTTACGGACTTTACCGAAAGACCCAAGCATATCAGAAGGATGTTGAGAATAGTATGGACAAAAAAAATTACGAACAAAGAACTGCGAAAAATCATGGGATGTCAAAGAACGATGTTGAATTTAGTCATAGAGAGGGAGATGGCTTACCGAGGCTGTGTAGTGCACGGGTCGTAGGGCATCCTACTGTTGTGCTCTCTTATCGTGGCAAATGGAAGGCAGACGGATGTGTTGGGGTGATGACATTAGGGAGTTGACACAGCTTAGCATGGGGATCATCACAATTGCTTGTGCTGAGAGGAATTGCTGACAAACGTTGTCCGTCGACCTCCGAACACAGAGCTTTTACTCATGATTGGATAAATGCTTCATGGATATGAACAGCTAAATCTTGAATATATTTTGGAAGGATTCGTACCTTTCCAGCATAAATATAAAGTCATGGATGTTTTTAAATTAAAAATATAAAGAATAAAAACGTGGCATAGTTATAAAAATTAATTGTGAACTTTAAGTCGTCATGCTTGGCTAATTTATCGAGATGTCATCATGCATAAATTAACATTACACTGTTTTGAATATAAGTAGGATATTTTAATGCAGCTTACTTTGCAATCATGCAGATTTTACTCTTAAATATATATTTTTAAATATATATACACAAGCACAACTCTGTTCTGTGTTTCCACAAAAAATAAAAACATGTTTTCGCCCATCGGTTTATTGGCTTTCGAGACCATTACCATTTAAGATCCAACAGGTTGCAGGAGATACCAAACGGATTTATTCTTATATAAGCTTATAACAATAATGCTCCACAACAATCCACTACTGGATGAAAATCCCCATGCCCTGTAAAATTTGACTGATCATACTTCACCACATTGGGCAGAGGATGTGGGTGGCTAGGACTGGTGCAGATGTAATTCACTGCTGATGCTAGGTCTGGCTGTCAAGCTCAGGTCGCTGGGTTCATAGTGCAGTGTGATAACCACTGTGTCACCACTCCATACCCTCCCCCCCGCCCCCCAAACTCGCCAACATGTATATTAGAACGTTGTAAATGTCCTTGACACGACTGTACTATAATTTAAGCAATACATGTCCATTAAATTATTTCAATTATTCTCAGATGTTAACGTATTTGTTTAATTAGGATACTGTACTTCCAAAGCAATGGGTACCGCCCAGGCTATGTGTAGCTGTCATAGATTTTCATTTCAATGAGCTAAGTCTTGAAAGATGTCATGCAACCCTTTGAATACAAGCACAACCAATGCCAGTACATCCACTGTGCACTGAGGAATTCTCGTGACAGCTGCTGGGCATCGTTTCAAGGCATGGCTGCTAAATGAACCGACATGTGCCAACTTGATAGTAGGATGCCAAAAAAAGAGTAAGAATATTACCTTGCACATCATTGATTAGCATGCGTTTTTTTTTACAAAGCTGACAAAGTGCTTTGTTGTTCATGGGGAAATATGTGAAACTGAATGAAATCTAATTTGAAACATATCATTTAGAGCATTCGTTTTGTAGTAATAAAGTCAAAGCTCTTTGCTACTAAAATGAGCATTAAGGCAGTGCTCATCTCCTGCTTAGAGCCACGAGCCAGTGGTGGAAATTCCTTATTGCTCTGGCAGGGGTGAGTCTATTCATAGGACAACCGCTGTTGATTTCTCCACAATGTGGTACTTATCTCATCAAACTCGGAACAAGTATGGGCTTGTTCAAACCCCGACCAGGATTTGAACTCGCAACCTTCTGATAGCGAGCCGTTCGTTCTGTCGCTGCTCGTTTTTTTTACCCCACTAAGTGACATAGGCACTTGTAAAGTTATTAATGGTAAAATCACTTTAATTTTTTATTTTCAGTTGCTCTATCTGACAAGAACATAAAGATGATAAAATAAGAATCAGAATATGTATTTCTACTGGAGGAATCCGATGAGCTAAAAAGCTATTTTCACAAATGTTCAGTAGGGGTGGGTCAGAACGTGACAACAACAAAAATGCAAAAACGCGAATGCAAAGTATAGAAAATGTAAACACATCACTTTCAAAATATATACCAATAAAGCAAAAGTATATATTTTTATCTTACCAAAAGTAAAGCGGACTGAGCTATTAGCGTATTTTTAGAAGCGACCTAGCCACAAATGATAGAGGATGCACCATGACCTTGAGGTGTCAGACCTTTCATGTTGCCGTCTGATGGCTATGTCATCTTGCAGGGGCAGTGCTTTTGTCAGTACGATACGATATTGACTCGGGTTGAAAGCGATGCAAAAAAACATCTCCACATTGCAGGAGGCAGAAGGTTCCCATCGACTATGTTGCTAAAAGGAGGGGCAATACCGATAAAAAAGAGTAATGGATAATTTGAAAGGATAGGGTGATCAATGAATGGCGGTTTAATATTTCTCTACCATAGGTGTAACTGTTTCAGATGATGGATTTTTAAGGTGAATGTTCCATCGTGCATAAAACATGGTCGATTTTATTTTTTAATCAGACATCCTCGAACTACCGTTTGCGGTTGCGCTGTATCGCTGTCCGATTTGTTTCCAGCTTCTACAGTGTGTTGTTTGGCAAGATGTCCGACGTTTTACTCCAAATTTTGGTAGCTTCTTTAGAAAATAAACTGAATGTGCAGTTCCTCAACTTAACTGCATTTTACAGTTTTTGGAAGAAATTGCCAGCAAGTGAAGTGAAACGTGGTGGAGTGAAACATTGGAAGTCATGCTGAACAACACACGCTATAACGCATTGGAGACTAACCGATACCTGTCAACCGATACGGTTTACCCGTATTCTTGTACAGGGAAATTGAGTTTTCAAGTACATACGGCGTACAGGCGTTTCAATACGGGCAAAAAAATTATAAAATGTTTCGTCTATTTGTTTGTGTTTCTCCCTTGTGATGGTACTTTGTAGGATGAACGTTAAGATTTATAAGAGCATGGGGTGACCAATAAGGTCTGAATTCGTCTGTAATAAGGTAGGGCACTTATAAGAGGTTGACAGGTATGTTAACATATGTATGTTAATCTTAGAATATTATTTTAGGCATATGTCCAAATATTCACGTGCTTCCTTCTACAGTATTGAGTAACGTAATCTATTTGGGCATAAACTACCGCTGGCCACGCGTTAACGCGGGATCAATGGCCAGGGTGGACGGTGGATGACGTCAACGTGACACATAACCGGGTGACGTCATCACGCAGATGTGCGCGGTTACGTCACCACCGCACACTTGCGCAACCGCGTGCCAGCCAGCAAAACTTTTTTTTACAATACATGTAATTTTGTGTATTTTCACCCCGGTGTAATGTATTATTGACGTGACTTATGGTTCACATTGCTTATGCAGATGAGGAGAAGCATATTTTTAAAGAGCTTCATAAATGCTACTAATATTATTACCCACAATGGTCCACAGCAATGCGAAATAGAGTTGATTTTAATCCTGTATTCAGAGATCGTTTTTCCCAAGAGGGTTGAACACAACTAATTTAACCCATAACAGTCCATAAATAAAGCTAAAGTGAAATATATTGTTGAGTAAAACCAGTAAAAGCATTGGAAATGCATCAACCTTTTCAACCCACATCGCCTTTAAAATAATGTTTTCTTTTAACAAGTGGTATAAAAGTGATAGGCTTGGCGATGGGAATGAGTCGGAGGGAGTGTGCCTTCTGAAAGATGTTTTTGTAGGCATGTAATTTGGGTTTTATAAACCTGCCTGTCTTTGCCTAAGGTGTGCCCCTAAGAGAAAGAGTGGATATGTTATGCCTGCCAAATAAAGTTGCAAAGATGCCAGGACTGTCATTGTATCCTCTCAGAGCGTTTGAATGCAATGTTGGTGGCACTCGCTCAGGGCTGGCAGTTCATCTTGCAAAATACACTGGTAGATTACAATTAGCTATGATCTGACATTCCAACAGAAAACAAGAAACAATATATTACGTCGTTGGATGTTCTGTTTATGTGACAACCCTTACTAGTTGGATGTGTCGGATGGTGGTGGGTTTAACGACACATTTATATGAGAATAGGTTTTTCTCCTTTTTTCTGGCAACAAACAGGTGTTAAGATGTTAAATCAACAAACTTAAACCTTTTACAAGGAATCATGTCTGCATTAACCACAATACGTGTGGTCAGAATGCAAACAAAAAACATACTCTGATAATATAGGCATTGTCTTTGAAATGGATTTGTCCACACCAGAGACAGCTTTATTTTGAGCCTCAGTCTCAAAACGGTATTAGGCCAGAGGACGCCAAAAGGCGTACGACCAGAGGATGCCTTTTGGCGTCCTCTGGTCTAACACCTATTCTCATGTTTTGGTACTGGCAAAGGAGGTCCCATGATGCAACATTTATATATTTACGTGATCTAACCCATAAAAAACCTCTTATGGAAAATACATTACCTTCAACACTGAAAGTTGTCGGGTGTGTGTAAATACAAATACTGCATACATAATAAGGTGCAAAATAATTATAAACTCAGTGGACCTGACTTCGATTCCCGCCAACGGATATCATATTGGAATGGGTTCTGGGTCCTCCCCCCTTGTCCCCACCACTTGCCCAACGTGCAGCAATAACTAACATCGTGAAGTATGCTTAACACGGTGTGTGAAGGCCTTCATCCAACAGCAGATTGACAAAGGGCTCACAACCATGTGTTTATTATTATTATATACAACGAGCCTTTTGCCCGTCCAAGGACGGGTGTATTGCAGTAAATCTGAAACTTGCAAGCGAAAAGCAGACCGCGACGTGATATGCATTGCATTAATTCGTGTGCAATTTGTAAGGGCGCGGTGACACAGACCTATTTCATTTCAAGGTTATAAATCCCTTGTTCATCATGACGTCCGTTTTACTTCGATGTCTCAACAGCGTTATGGAGATCGCGTGACGTGATGGTTCTGCCTTTGTAGTGAGGGTTGTAAGTTGACGCCAAGAAGGGGGGAGGAGGCGCCTCGCCCTCCATGTAGAGTGACGTCAGCCGCTAATTATTATGAATGGGGGGGGGGGGGGTGTCCACTTGGAGGACGTCACCTCTTCATGATTTATTAACGAGGGCGGCTGTTCGATGTGGAGTGACGTCACCTGCTCATGATTATTAATGAGGGGGGAGGGTCCATGTGGAGGACGTAACCTGTTCATGATTATTAATGAGGGGGGCTGGTCGACGTGGAGTAACGTCACGAGCGTTACACACAGACATTTTTGGCTCATTATAGTAGCTAACAATAATAGGGGGGTGTCTATTGGGAGGACGTCACCTGCTCGTGTTTATTAATGAGGGTGGGTTGTTCGATGTGGAGTGACGTCACTTGCGCATGATTATTAGTGAGGGGGGGGGGAGTTCTCCATATTGAGTGACATCACCTGCTCATGATTATTAATGAGGGGTGGGTGGGGGGTGTCCATTTGGAGGACGTCACGTGTTCATGAATATTAATGAGGGTGGCTGGTCGATGTGGAGTGACGTCCCGAGCGTTAAGGACAGACATTCCTGGGTGATTATAGTAGGTATAATATTATATATGGTGCTCGTATTTTATGTTGGTGCCCTATTACAAAATGTTTTTACGATTTACTGAAATAAATATCAAAAGCACTTCGGGGTACTCTTCTACACCGAATAAATATGAATTTCTGACAAAAGGCAGAATTTGCTTTTGTAAGCGTAGCCAACCTTTGAAACCTTCAATGGGAAGGTGCATGTAGGTCAGCTTATTACAGGCACCAAGAAGTGCTCTAAATATAGATTGGGGTGGAGCAGCTGATTTTCTCCCTGGAAAAAAAAGTCATGCACCTTCCAGCCGACTCCCCACCACATATTGTAGATGCATTGCTTACTATTGCAGAGATAGAGGTTATGCCCCTTAACGGTAACACCTCTCCCATGACTATCATTCTCCCATGCCTTGCAAGGCACAGGGAGTATTTTAAGAAGAATACGAGGTGTTTGCCAAATAAAGTTAGAAGAAAACCTCACATTTTATGAACAACTTCAAGTAACATTTTCTCTGTCTGTGATAGCCTTACGATCGTCAGTTAAATTTGTCCTGCAGCAATTAAACCTGAGGATTTTATTTAAGTGGCATTGACATTGAGGTACATTATCAGAGTAGTGCTGTGAGCCAGAGAGAATACCTCATACATGTTTGGTTTGGTTCATGGCTTGTTCTGATACATATATGTATAGTGTTTTATTATTGTAATGATCATTTAAACCCCCTTTCGTGAACATAACTTCGTAGACATGAATGCATTTATTTGTTCCTCTTGATGGAACATAACTGTCATTGAATTGTGTTTCATTCAACATCATTTCATGTTGCTCAACAGTGACTAAATCAATGGTTCAACCAGTCTCTTGTTTGGTTGAGTGGAGATGCTTCAAGGACCTGTGTTGAAATTCAGTCCCACTGCTTGTTAAAGGTTTGCCTCGCATCACTTGGCTGAACAGAGCACACAGGTCATCGTCAACGCTGGCGTGCTCCAGACCAACGTAGACCTACAAACTTTCCACAAGACTGCATCTTGCTGATGTAGGTTCACAGCGTCCAGTATCATGATAGGCAAGAAGCTCTATCACTAATGCGACATGGCCTTGGATGGCAGTGTAGATGTAGGGGTGTTAGAGAGAGAGCCGTTATGCATGGCAGCCTATGGCAAACAAACACAGTGGGCGGGGCTACGTAAGTGCACGGGGAGGTGCCCTCTACGACGTCCGCGCCAGGCACCCTGGGGGGGGCTGGTTCGAACGTTATGATCCCCCGGGGGGCCCACCCCTCAGGGAAGGGTTGGGTATAAAAGGGGATGTATCAAAGGGCTCGGGAGTCAGTTAAAAGCTAACCAGAGAAGACTGAAGACGTCTTAGGTAGAGCCCTGGACTCACCTAGTTCGATGTCCTTATCAGGGCCGAACAGGACTGAGCCAGCGGCGTGGTCCCGAAAGCCAGAGCCGGTGCTCTTGTAAGAGCTGGTCTGGGACTCCGGGTACCGGGCCCGACTTACCAGTGTCGGGCCAGATAGCCTCCCCTAGCCCATAGTGGAGGACTCGGGGGTAGGACAGGGATAGCTAGGGGTGTATTCCTAGTTATACGGGTGAGGGGGCCGAATACCCCTCGAGTGTTATATGCCCACTGTTGTACTGTAAAATAAATACACGTGTGCCTCCATCTCGGTGTCAAGCGTCCTCACCGGTACTTCAACTGGAGTCAGAAGTAAAACGAACATGGAAACGCGAAATACAGCTCGGGCCAAAGTACCGCAGGAGGAAGACACTGCCGAGATCGTCGAGCCCGAGACGGCTCCACAAGACATGATGCAGCCGGGGCCTGGCGCCTTCTTACCGGGGCATCGGGATGAAGAGGGGCCGCAGCCAGACGCGTTACGGCTGGCTCACGGAAGGCTGGCGGAGCTGCTGTATGCCGCTGCCACCACGCTGGAGACCATCACGCGATTGGGGGCTGGTGATCCACCACGGGGCGAGGCGAGCCGACGACCGGGACGCCTTCCCGCCATTTCAGAACAGTCGAATTTTGAATTTCCCGCCATCGACGCTACAGCTGCTCAGGGCGTGGCCAGCTTGAATATCCGCTCCGACATCGGCCTCGCTGGAGCTGCAGCGTCATCACCGGCGGAGGGTGCGTCACTACAACCGCGACAGGCGATCCCATCGGCCGTTCGCGCCGAGCCACAGCCGAGTCGGGGTGACAACGACCTACGGGGTCCTACAACAGCCGCTGCGCTCCACCAGAGACTGCCCCCGCTTAAGGAGTTCGTCGGCGCGGAGGGAGACTGGGGGGGCTTTCGGCGACGCTTCCTCGCCCACAAAGAAATGGCGAACTGGTCGGACGAGGAGGCTCTCCGCACGCTGCCGGCGCTCCTCGACGGCGACGCGCTCGCCGCCCTCACATCGGCGCCGAGAGAAAAGCGTTCTACGCGGCCGATGGCACTACAACTGCTGGCCGGGGTCTATGGACCATCAGCTGAATGCCGACAGCAGTTTTACGACCGCAAGCGGGGTGAAAAGGAGTCGCCCCTGGCATACCGGACGAGCCTCCTGGCGATGGCAAAGTTGGCCTTTCCTCGTATGGACGACGACGGCGTGGACGCGATGGTCACGGAGAAAATCCTCCTCCTGGCAGACGACCTTGACATCGCTGTCGTCGCACAGGAGGACGCGGAGATGACATCGCTCCAGGCGGCGCGGCTCCTCCACGCCAACCTTCTGTCACTGCGGCGGAAGGCCAGCAGGGCATCGGCCGGGCGTGCGGTGGCTGCAGCCACCCTTCCGACGGAGGAGCTCTACGCCGTCGACCACCGACGGCAACAAGCGGCAGGAGCACGGTCGGGCCGGGTCGAGTCGAGCCACTTCGACCGTTCATCATCTCCGACGGCACTCCCACGGTGTTTCAACTGCGGCGTCCGGGGCCACGTCGCCTCGGGGTGCCGCTCTCCTCGACAGCGCGGGACGACACCTCAACGGGACGACGGCCCTCGTCACAAGCTCCACCATCATAACCCGGCAAGTCGCGGCACCTCACATCTTTGGCCCACGCACACGCTCGTCACGCACTCAAACACCGCAACGAATGAGGGGCCGATATCGCGCACCATCGCACCATCACGCACCACTCTGGGTACTCATATCGAACCCGGCCAGTGGTCCGTGTTGGCCGATCGTGTGGTAGCCGCATCGTCGGGGTCGTCTGCCGTTGTGGGGCACATCGACGGGGTTGAAGTGCGCATCCTGGTCGACACGGGAGCATCGGCGACCATTATTTCGGAGTTAATTTACAATATTCTCCCTGTCCAGAGCCGTCCTTTGATGCCTGTTAACGTGCCGTTCTATGCTGCTAACGGGGGCTCACTTGGCATCATCGGACAGATTCGTGCCCAAATTTGTATTGGGGAAATTAAATTGTCGGGGCCGATTTTTGTTTCCTCCTCGCTGGCGGTTCTGTGCCTGCTGGGGACGGACTTCCTGGCCAAAATGCCGATTAGGATATTAATCGACCAGGGATGCATTGAGCTCCCGTCGGGCCGACGCATGGCGTTTCTGCCATCGCCTGTTACGACTCGGACGGCGTTCGCGACGGTGCCGGCATTCGTAGATAGAACGGTGCGCGTCCCTCCGGGGGCACAAATGTTGATCCCTTTGAAACTTCGGCGGCCCTTCGCTAAGGGTATTGGGGCCCAAGGGGTTCTGCTGGGGCCGTCTAGGGCCGGGGTTAGTGGACCTCATTTACTCCCGGCCCAGACCATAGTAAAAGGGGATGGTGAACCCTTCATCGCTGTCCTCAATGTGGGCTCGCAGACGGTGGTGGTCCCACAGGGGACCGTGCTTGCTCACGCAACGCCGGTGCCATGTGAGGAACCCGTCGCAAATCACGTCAGCGTTGTCCCTTCGCCGCGACCGCATTCGGACAGCGATGAAGGGTGGCTCGAGGCGCTTTGTGCGGGATCGACGGACCTGTCGGATTCAGAGCGTCAACAACTTAAAACACTACTGCAGGAATTTTCCGACGTTTTCAGTCGAGATAAATACGATTTGGGTTGCACTCATCTGCTTCGTCACCATATTGATACGGGTGACAGCGCGCCAATACGCCAGAATCCTTTTCGGTTGAGTCCCGCCAAAAAGGACCATGTCAAATCGGCTATTGATGACATGTTGGCCGCCGACATCATTTCCGTACACCGCACGGCCTGTTCCAATTCAACCGGTTGCCGATGGGCTTACACTCAGTGCCGGCAACTTTCCAGCGTTTGATGGAATTGGTTTTGGCTGGATTGCAATGGGAGTCGTGCCTCATTTATTTGGATGACGTTATCGTCTTTGGTAAAACTTTTGACGAACATCTCCAGAGGTTGCGGGCGGTTTTCCTAAAGATGCGGGCTGCTAATTTGAAATTCAAGCCCCAAAAATGCCATTTGTTACGCGATTCGGTGCGTTATTTGGGGCACATCGTGGGACGCTCAGGTATTGCTACCGATCCCGCCAAAACGCAGTGTGTCAGCTCCTGGCCGACTCCTACCTCGGTGGGAGAGGTCAGGAGTTTCATTGGCTTCGCGTCGTATTACCGACGGTTCGTCGCTGATTTTGCGACAATTGCCAAACCCCTGCACGCTTTAACATCAAAAGGGGTTCGGTTCCACTGGGGTCAAGAGGAGGAGGCTGCTTTCTGCTCCCTTCGGGACGCCCTGGTAAAAGCTCCTCCCTTGGTTTACCCCGATTTTTCTAAGCCCTTTTTGCTCGACACCGATGCGAGCAACCAGGTGGTTGACGGCGTGGAACGGGTGGTCGCGTACGGTAGTCGGGTGTTGTCTCCTGCGGAGCAAAGATATTGTGTCACCCGTCGGGAACTGTTGGCAATTGTCCATTTCATCCAACAGTATCGCCCATATCTGTACGGTCGGCATTTCACCGTCCGCACAGATCATGCGGCACTACAGTATGCCCTGCGAGTTCAACAACCATCGGGACAATTGTCTCGATGGTTGGAGATTCTCCAGGACTTTGATTTTGAAACCACCTACCGTAAGGGCGTTCGCCACACAAATGCGGACGCTCTGTCGCGCATGCCAACCACCTCCGAATGTGCATGCCTTCTGGGGTCGGGACGTTGCAGGCCTTCAGGAGACGTATCGGTTCCGGTCTTGGCAGCCACCGGCGACGACGAAACATTGATTACTAATTCGATCGAACAACAGGGAAGAGATTCCCTGTTGGGGTTGCCCGTCACTGAATGGGGGCGCCTCCAGATGGAGGATACCTCCCTCCTCGGGTGGCGTCGTCGCGTCGGGGGTGCTGGGCGGGTGAAGGGTGATTCTGATGCATGGGAAATGGTGCAAGGTCTGCTGATGCATTGGGACGGGAAATCCCAGCGACATCGGCTGGTGGTCCCTTCTGGGTTGCGAGGCAAGGTGGTGTGGGCCGCGCATGAGCGCCTTCTACACCTGGGGACCCAAAAGACTCTCGCCTTGCTACAACTTGATTTTTTTTGGCCTGGCATGACGAGGGATGTTGGGGATTTATTGGGTTCATGCCCTCGGTGTGCGCAACGGAAACCGCCGGCACGGGAGTCTAACCCACCCTTGCAATCGATCGAAGTGTCCAGAATAAACGAGCTTGTCGCGCTGGATATTTTGGGCCCATTCCCCGCCACCCCCAGGGGCAATAGATATTTGTTGACTGGTGTGGAGTATTTTACACGCTGGCCTATGGCCTGGCCCCTTGCCAACCAGTCGGCAGCAGCCATCGTGGATGCCTTTGTTCAGGGATACGTCCTGGACAAAGGTGCTCCGGAGCGGCTGCTAACCGACCAGGGCAGAAATTTTTCCGGTAAACTACTCAAACAAGTCTGTGAGCTCCTGGGCACGAAGAAAATTCGTACCTCCCCGTATCACCCGCAGACTGACGGGATGGTCGAGCGCCTGCATCGCACCATCACGTCAATGTTGTCACAGCAGGTCTCAGACTCACAGACTGATTGGGACCTACAAATTCAAGGGGTCTTGGCGGCATACCGGATGGCACCCCATGCAGCTACGGGATTTTCTCCCTTTTACCTCATGTACGGTCGCGAACCCGACCCGCCTGTTCGCGCCCAGCTGCAGATCCCCGAACCACAAGGAAAAACTAAATTGGCTGACCATGTAAAATTTAATCTGGCCAAGTTAACAGAGGCGCGGGATGCTGCAATGCTAAACTCGGACCTCCGTCAAAAGGCGAATGAGCGCCTCAGACTGGGTCGGGCGCACATGATACAGTGGAAGCCGGGGGACAAGGCATGGCTGCACTGTCCCCAGGTGCCACTGGCAACCTCCTCTAAGCTGGTGCGGCCGTGGCGGGGACCTGTGGAGGTGGTCGAGGTTTTGCGACCACAGTGCGTGCGCATCAAATGGGGGAAGCGGCGGTGGTTCGTGCACCCCTCTAGATTAAAACCCTTCGTTGCGGTACACAAACCCACTTCACATATGCGTGGCCAAACATGTGGGGGGTCGACCGACTCACTGGGTCCGTCTCCGTCGCCCTCACCTAATGCCTTGCCGGCCGTACCACCTCCAGGTGCATCAGGACTGACGGGCTCACGCCCGACCACCCCTCCTGGGGGTACCAAAGGTCGCGCGGCGTCGGATGAGGACTCACTCCGGGACGGACAATTGCCACCTGACGGTCCGCCACCCGGGGTTACCCCGTGTGAGGGGCCCGCTGCAAGGACGCGCGCAAAAATGCGCAGACTGTTGTGAGGCCGGAAGATGTGTACATAGGTTGTGTTCATTGTGTGTTGTGTGGGTGGTGTGTTCCCTGCCCATTGAATGTACATACGTTGGGTTCACCAGGTGTTGTGTGGGTGGTGTGTTCCCTGCCCATTGAATGTACATACGTTGGGTTCACCTGGTGTTGTGTGTGTGGTGGGTTCCCTGCAAATTGTTTATAGACTGTTTTTTTTCGGAATTCGTATTTATTCAGGGGGGGTGCGTCGGGTTGTTTCTCTTCTTGCTGTTGCATTTTGTTGTGTTCTTGTTGCTGTTCTTGTTATTGTTGAAAAATAGTGAGGCACACGCGCGGTCAGGGGGTAAATGCACTTTTATTGTCATTTTTTTTGTATATTGGCAGCCGGGACGGCTGCAAGCTATGTGGGGGGGGGGGGGGGGGGGTGATGTAGGGGTGTTAGAGAGAGAGCCGTTATGCATGGCAGCCTATGGCAAACAAACACAGTGGGCGGGGCTACGTAAGTGCACGGGGAGGTGCCCTCTACGACGTCCGAGCCAGGCACCCTGGGGGGGGCTGGTTCGAACGTTATGATCCCCCGGGGGGCCCACCCCTCAGGGAAGGGTTGGGTATAAAAGGGGATGTATCAAAGGGCTCGGGAGTCAGTTAAAAGCTAACCAGAGAAGACTGAAGACGTCTTAGGTAGAGCCCTGGACTCCCCTAGTTCGATGTCCTTATCAGGGCCGAACAGGACTGAGCCAGCGGCGTGGTCCCGAAAGCCAGAGCCGGTGCTCTTGTAAGAGCTGGTCTGGGACTCCGGGTACCGGGCCCGACTTACCAGTGTCGGGCCAGATAGCCTCCCCTAGCCCATAGTGGAGGACTCGGGGGTAGGACAGGGATAGCTAGGGGTGTATTCCTAGTTATACGGGTGAGGGGGCCGAATACCCCTCGAGTGTTATATGCCCACTGTTGTACTGTAAAATAAATACACGTGTGCCTCCATCTCGGTGTCAAGCGTCCTCACCGGTACTTCATATATAATGCGTAGTCTGTTACATTTCATCCCTCCAATATGTATAGCTGGACGTAAGAGATAAATGTGCAGCACTGCAATTGCTAGCTGACACCACTGTTGGTGCAAGGGTCTCTTCTAGAAAAAGCTACAGAGAGCCCCTCGACAGGAAGTTCTCCAGAGAGCTCCTCTAAAGAGTATGTTGGCCTACTTTCCTGCTGGAGTACGGACACTTTACCACACTACACGCGATCGGCTAATTAACTAAGTGTAGTTGTCCATTTATACTGCTAGACAGACATGATTTAAGAAACGTACCTATCGTTTCAAATTCCGTGCTGCAAGACCAGAACTGGTGACCTTGGGTTAACAAGTCTATTTCGCTAACCAGCACAGCAGCATCACTGGACATAGAGTAAAGTAATACATGATCGTAGCCCACAGCACATAAAGAACCTGTGACGAAGCTACAATTTGGACCTCCACAAGGCTCTGTGGATTTTTTTAAAATAAGTGCTTCGTTACCCTGGAGTGATGTGCAATCTTCGGGAAGAATAAAAACAAGTGACCGTGCTGGTTGTCAACTGCCACGGGAGGTAGTGGAAGCCACGTGTTGCAGTATGCTGCACGAGGGTGTGCGTCAACCCTGCTTATCTCCAGCCCGGGGCTGTTTGGGAGAGTCAAGTAGAAGAGACGGAATCAGCCGGACCAGTGGAACGACTCATCATGAGAAAAAACAAGGCCTTGCCATCGGTTGCCCGCGGCACGGACTAAAATAAGTCAGCGGATTGCCTGTCTGGACATATTTAAACTGGTCCACTGGACTGACTGCTAGTTGCACTGAGCAGCACACAGAGCAACCGAGCAAGTGATTAGGTATTGGTGGCAGAGTCATCGCGGTCAAGTCTTAGTTTCCATGAATACACCATGAAGTGATTATTAGTATTATTTGTTCAATAGCAAAAGTGTAGAGATTTTTCCAGCAGCATTACAAACGGTTAAAATGAAGCACTGTGGGAAACCGTAAACAGAATAATAGTAAATAAATGAGTGCTGCATATTCCATAATAATAATATCTTTAATCGACAAATCTTACTTTTTTCTATGGAGTCCTGTATTGGTTATCTTCATTAATGAGTGTTTTGTAGTGCGAGGAAATTAGAGACCGTGGATGAAACTTGAACGGGCTTGAAGGTAACACTCAAAGCGCTGCATGGCTAGATTTAAGAACACATTTACTGCACGATCAGTGTCCTTTACAGTAAACAACCAATGCACTTCGCAGAAGAAAAGAGCGCCTAGACCGGATGGCAACAATGAAGTGGGGCCAGTTAGAACATTAGCAGCATTCTTTACTCAATGGTTGCACATTAATGAAATACTTCAATCATGAAATGGTCCCTCTGTCATTGTTCTGCTTGAAAAGGGTGGTAAAACTGACTTGAAGAATTACAGACCCATTACACTTTGATAAATTACCATGTGTCATCATAAAAAGAGAAATAATATTCAACTTAACAAAGCATGAAATAATTGATTTGAGTGTGAACTTCAGATTGACGTACGTACAGCATTATACGTTTTTAAAATTGGATACAAATGTAAAGGTGCAGCCCTGCAATTGCTTGCCCACGCCACTGCTGGCTGAAGGACCTCAATTGGAGGAAACTTTGGAGATATCCTCCAGAAGTTCCCTTTGGCCTACTCTTCCCCGCTGGCCAGACATCTTGGAAGAGGTAGGATTACCCACACCTTACCCCCCCCCCCGCCACACAAAACCTGGTGATCAACTGTGTAACTATTGATGCTGCTGGGTGGACAGGGATTATATACACTGGCCCATTGTTGTAACTGTGTGGCCTTATGTCCCATAGGGGATGAAGAGGATTAACTAACGTAACAAATTATTTTAACTCGAATTGGTGTCCTCCAGATTGCAATGCCTGTGTCCAAACAACTGGCACTGCGGCATCATCCCGAGAGTGGACAGACAATAATCTCGCTTTTATTTCAAATCTAAACCTGAAGTTTAATCGGCACCCTGTGGTTTTGCGCTGCTACAATTGTCTCTTAACAATAACCGTGATATAAAAAAAACAAGTGTAAAACGCACTCAAATTGTGTGGTTCTGCAAACACATCCTTGGCATTATCGGAAGGTAGTAGAATAAAGTGGCAAATTAGTTATTGTCTTATTAGATTTCTTTGTAGACATTAGCACAGGCATTCAATTCCCAATGGAGCATTTTCATCAATATGCAGTCCTTGATTCCATGAGGCTGGCTTATTTAAATACCTTTGGGTGAATTTCCCTGTAAAGCGTTAAATGTCGGCGGTGTTTCAGAGTCGGACTTCTATTCCATCTTGACATTTACCTAACACACTCTAGTTAACGAGACATCACTTGCTATCGACAAGTGAGGCAACACATGTGGGTGTAAAATAAATAGAAATGGTAATTGGAATGCAGTTTAATTGATCGCTTTGCTGATATATCGTGGCTAATTGCATGGGCTATTGACTGCAGTTTGCTATATGTTTGCTCCATGTGTTTCCATTACTCTTTCAGGCTCTTTAGTCTCTCTTACACAGAACCTCTTAAACAAGTGTAATTAAGTGAAAGACAGAGTGGGGAGTTATAACAGAGCGCTGCAGTTTTCCATGAGGTACAATAGCTGCATTAGGCGGTAAAAGAAGTATGTTGATTCTGTAGGAAAGCATTTAATGTCACGTGATATTTGGTGTTTTTTCTACAATACTGACTTTTTGTATTGGCATAGACATCTGTGTATATTACTGCATATAAGTGGCTCTGTAATGCCCCCCCCCCCCCCACCTGGATAACTCATCCCAGACCGTTATGTAAATGATAATCAATGAGGTATCATTGGAAAGCTTATAAAATATGCAGTCCACGTAAGCGAGGTCAAAATTACATTTGACTTAATAACATGGCTCATTGGCCACGGTGCTACTAACCTGATCTAGCATGTATACGAGCCCGGCACAAGATGCGAGCCTCGTTCAAAATACATCGCCTCGGTGTGCGCCGTTGGCGAGCTCGTGGTGACGCAGGGAGGTTGGGAGACTGGAGTGACAAAATGCCTCGAAATAATAATCATTGAATCTCAAGAAGCTTCTTACTTGTAGATTATATAATAACTGAAAATAAATACAATAAAAAAAATATATAAAATAGAATAAAGTAGCACGGTTTATTCTTACAACACTTCTATCTTTATAATCCTATGTATGCACGTATTGATATTGAAAATGGCATTTATAAGACTGTGCGTGAAAAACCATGTTGGCAAGCACAATAAACCAAATAGAGGTGCATTTTGCGTGTGCACATGCATGCACACAACTGTGGGTGAGGGGGATGAATCTCTGAGGTTTATGTTAAATATTCACAAACACATCCATAACTCATTGATTGGTACAAAGGCTGTGATTTTTTTTAGGCAAACAATACAGATCTGAAACCTAAAACTATACAAGCTAAAATAAACGTGTGTACGCTTATATGTACGCGTATGAATGCAGTAAAAACTGGGGGAATGGTGGTACATTAGTTACCATATTCAAATCCCAGCTACGATGAACATCAGTGGTAAATAAAAATCAGCTTCCCCCCCCCCAATGTGGTGAAATAATATTAAACAAAAACTCCATGTTTATGTTTGCATGTTAAACGTCTTTCACACCGTACGCAGCCAACCATTCTAATCGGAGGTGCAGACCAACATGGTTGAGGTGAGGCGATCATGTGACTGTAAAATAAGTGCTTCCCTTGACTGAAATTTCACAGCTCTCTGATCAATGGGTGCATATTACTTATAGTCTGAGGCTCAATATGAGTTAAAGTTTGGATTTCTATGTGGGTGCATTTTCCTGCATCCAAATTTGATTGACTTTGATTCTCAAAACATGACCATGTCTTTTAAATGACATTTAATTTTAAATTACAGAGTATCGTGTCACATTTGGACATACCTGATTTACGGTATTGATTTCTTGAAACAATTGGAAGACGGTGACAATCTTCGATTGGCTCAGAGGAATGGCAAGCGAGTTTACAGCTATGGGTAAAAGCCAGTGATAAGCTGTATCATAAATCTGAAGCGACAATACTTAACGTAATAATAAAGAGACAGTGACCACTGGAATGGCCATGTCTCCTGAAATTCGAATTGAAAGAAGCAAGAAAGCTGAAGGTGACCTTGATCAGTGGAATAGAAAATGAAAAACATGCTAGACAGTTCAGCGGGATCGTGGTGTCGACTTCTTTATTTTGATGCATCTGAGAAATCGAGCCTTTTCTTGGTGTGACATTGGAGACACGATCCTCGAATAAGAAATGGTGTCACCTGAACGTTGTTGCTTTAAGGGATGACACTGAATGTTTTCCGCGAATGTATATGAATCAAATGTGTTTCTCATTAGTAATACACTCGCCCGTTGCATTATTCGGGGGCGTCTGTTGCGGTCGACATATTGGAGGTGCAATGACAATGCCGCATAACAAAAACTAAATCAGTGTTAGGATTTATACAAAATAGAATATTCGCCGCACTGCACGTTCTAAAAGAGCAATCACGGAGAGGGCCTAGCTCGTGTTGTAACATTTGTTTTACATTAATTCGCCTTTCCACTTTGCTGATTTTAAACCTCTAATCAAATCTTAAAAAAAGAAAATCCCCCCGTACGTGTCGTGTTCAAGTGCATTTTGTTTTGCTAACAAAATTAGGGAAAACATCACATTCAATGAAGCAAATTTGTACTGCAAGAACAGAGTTGGCTTCAATTTACATAGGGGATTTTAAATTATGCATATTTCTACTTGGGCTCAGTGGATGTGACTAGAGAGGAGAGCAGTGAAGTGGCAGCAGGTTGCAGTGCCCCGTGGACGCCTCAGGGATTAGCCATCTCTAAATGGATTTCAGAGGCCTCCTTGAGTCACCTCCATCTGAAATTCCTACCTATTTGGTTCCTTTGTAGGGGTACATTCACCTCAGTGGTGCACACTGTGATTGCGTGAAATGAGGTTTAAAAAAATGTATTGTTTGTTTTCCTGCGGCTCTGCCACACTTGATGCTCCCTTTCTGACATTTTGGCATTGGCAGTGACCATAAATAATCCTTAAGGTGCCTTACGATGACTCTGTGAGCTTTGGGCAATAGCAAAGAACCCTACACATTCTGACAGTGCCTTAATCTGGTGTGTGTGTGTGTGTATGTGGGCATATGCTATTTACTGTACAGTATTCGTGGGTGACTGCCCACGTCCACATACAAATGTATGCATATTTATGTAATTATTGAACAATAATACATGAAGGCATGCTATTGATATTCTGGGACAGATGCAACGTATTCATGTAGTTTTACTAATAGTTACAAAAAGTCAAGTTTTTCTGCGTGCAGTTTTGTATCTCAGGTAATATTTTACTTGGTCAATTAATTAAATCGATTCGACTGAGATTGACAGAGAAGAAAAGCCGAAAACATTATCTATAATGGATTCGCCGCTCATCTGCAGAAAAAAATACACTAGCTTTGCATTGCTTACAATTGAATAATTTTCATATGAGGGACAGTCAAAGATGTTTAAGATTTGGGTATTAAATGTCAGCGGTTACTTCGGTTCTCCTGCAATGTGTATCACAGGAGTCGGCCCACGATTTTTTTGTATCTCTTCCAGTTCGGTGAACTTCTTTCAGCTACGTTGGTAGTGTGGCTATCGAGTATACAGGCGGTGCAACTGCACTAGGACCCATTAGCGAGAGGGGCCCAGGTACCAGGCGACAGAAAAGAGGAATATTGGATAGGGACTCCTATTTGGTATCTTGCAACAGGTTCCGTGCAAACCACACTCCGCCGCTGAGCTTTCGTCCGTATCTATTCACGGTCTTCCTCTGGAACAGTCTGAGAGAGAATGTAGACTACCAAGTATTCACATTTCTTTGGAATTATCTATATGCCTAACAACAATGCTCTTTTGTTATTATTCGTTTGTAAAGATGTGATTTTAAAGTAAGCAAAAAAATACAGCAATCGTGTTTGCGGCTGCACGTGCATTTTGAATCAAGTGGTTTAAAGGCGGGTTATGTGAAGCTGCCAAACAATGCCAGGTTACAAAGTGGGTAACCTTGGAATGATGTCCACTCCATATGCGTGAGCTTTCTCTCTACACTCTGTTTTTTCCACCATGTAAAACACACCTCATTAGGTAATTAACTAACGTGTGTATGTGTGTGCATGTTTAACCTATTTATGCACTGTACGTCGTAGCCAATCGTGCGAGGGCTAATTGAAAATTAATCTTAAAACTCAGTGAGGCATCACAGACAGATAAAGTGACATTATTCTTGCAATATATATTATTTTGGTACTGCGCTTTCACAACGCTTTGACCACCGATTACTCTAAGAATTTAAACATTGTACATTCCCATGGTAGCAGCAAGGGTGTAATTTGTGAAAGATACAGATGACGTGATGGGAATATGGTCCTTTGTTACCATACGAAGAATTCTTGTTAATTAAATTTAGCTGGAGTTTATGGAGCCCAAGTGATTGTTTTGGCTACAAACGCACATCACTCTGACAGCTTGGCTTCGTGGGAAGTGGAATTGTCGAATTGCGAACATTAATGAATTATCCGTACTTTTTGGCAGAGAGATTAGGACGACAGATATTTTAAACTGGCTGGCAAGACTGTTTGTAAGCTGGACAACCGTTTTTTTCATGTAACCCAGTTTTGCACAATTTGAAATTAACAAACATACGTAATTCTTTACTATAAAGCGCTAATACCACATTTGAAGACGATCGCTTGCGTTGCCATCGAAACGTGACTTTACCGGATAACCCAATAATATTCATACCACCAATTATCAACTTGATTCTTTTTTTGCAGATTTCAACACTTTTGAGTTACATGCAGCCTATTATATTCGGACGAAAAATGCTGTTTTTATAGTTTTTTTTTTTTATAAATGCAGCAGCAGATGATATAGATTAGCATGTCCGATTGTGCTTATTCGTTAAACCAGAAACTTATTAAATTAACAGCCTATTTGCAAATTAACTTGATGTCATTTTGTCGAGAGATTTCATATATTACAAAGACATAATGAAATGTAAATATACAGATTTTCTTTAAAAATACAGATGTTTAAGTATTTAAACTTTCATTCTGCTCCTCCGGATCGAGAGGAGCCAGTTGAGATGGTTCGAGCACCTTGTAAGGATGTCCCCCGGTAGATCCCCCTTGGAAATCTACCGGGCAGTACATCCCACTGGACGAAGACCCCGGGGCCGACCCATGACAAGCTGGCGAGATTATGTCGCTCGGCTGGTCTAGAAACGCCTGGGAATTCCCCAGGAAGAGCTCGAGTCTGTCGCCAGGGAAAGGGAGGTCTGGACCGCTCTACTCAACATGCTGCCGCCGCGACCCCCCTCGCCAGGACAAGCGGACTTGGAAACGAACCAACGAACGAACGAACTTTCATGCTGATAATAGTCACTAAATTCCTGTTTCAGCTTCCCTACTGAATGCAGTTGCATTAGAATTGTGATTCTTGCGAGAGAAAAAAATCCTGCTATAGCAAGAATTACAATTATGGTCTATTTCAAAGATCACCGGTTTGCACTCTTGGCACGGCAGTTGAACGCATGGGCAACTCCTGAAGCTCCTCCAGTTTGCAGTACAAACGGATACACCACATATTGTCAATAGCAGGTCATGCATTGTGGGGTAAGGTGTGGGTACTCCCAACTCTTACAAGACATCAGGCCAGCATGGTAGAATAGACCAAATACCTTGAAGTGAGGCTCTCTGTAGCTTCCTCCAACGGAGGCCCTGCCGTCAGCAGCAGCATGCTCAACGAATTGCAGGGCTGCACCTTTACCTTTTTTTTTATTTCACAGTTCTAAGCTGACCAAATATCCCAAATCAATGCCTGTCATGCAAGAAAACTCCGACTACGTTGAACAAGCAACGCACAATTCATGAATTGTGCACGAGAGTGCTAACTTATATCACAAATGTGCCATTGACACATTCATATTCAGCATGATTATTAACCACACCATTTGTCATTTGAGGAATCTAGTTCTCTTTCCCCCCGACTGGTAATGAGTTTGAGTTCAATGTGCAGCACCTATCACGGGCGGTGTGATGCTCGTTTAACGCCAGGGTCAGCCATCTGTCGGTGATCTCCCTGCTGGGATCTCACCATCGGCAGGTGAGCGTGGCACCTGCTGCCCACGTCCTTTGTGTTGCAACCGCGGGGACCTCGCTCCCCCTCCCCACCGATTACAGAGGCGCTAACGGCGCCGCCGTCACCGCCAGCCGTTAAAAGTTAAACGCGTGGCTTTGCAGGCTCACCTCGAGCTCGTCGCAATGTGCACTGCCTCCGTTGTTCGCTTGTCATTTTAAGGTTGAAAATGACGACTGCGCTCCTAATATTTTACTCAACAACGATAAAATATTCTCGACATTTAATAATTCATGAGCGCCCAAAAATAGTATAAATGGTGTTGGTTTATTACATACACACGTCTGCCGGGATGCTCGTGTGGATACATATTTTTGCATTGCATTTTTTTCTTTTTTGATGTCTTAAGTTTTTTTTGTATTTATGTGTCTGTCAATGCGATGTCCTGTTCATTACTGCTGGGAGTCCGATATAAGCCAAGGAAGAGATATTCTCTTCCAGTTTTGTCAAATGTGATGGCTTAGGTGAACATAACGTGACAGGCAGTGTTTATGTAAGAACACGCCTAAATAAATCTTCCACTAATCATTCACCGTTCACAGATTTTTGCAAGCATCTCAACATTGTGACAAGATAATTAATAACCATCAGGTTGAGTTGGAGCTTTACCATGGGAGGTGTTGGTCAAGACCATGCTCAGTGGCCTGGTATATCTTCTTTTGAAATGCAAACATACTGTATAAACAAAAACAAGTAAATCTATGAATAGAAATTAGAATTTTATGAATTTGCAGTAAGAAAAATAACCAACCACAGATATACTTCGAATATGTGCCTGGGCATGGTTTTACATGTTCCCATATATAGTATGGTGTTGGGATGGAGTAGTGGCACAATGGTTAGTGCACTGTATTAGCCAGAACATGCATATAATTATCGTCTGTAGGGCTTTATTGATATTTGGGCATAGCTTTAAATTGTCGTGTTTTGGCTCCCTGAAAGAAAGCACGTTAATTGCTTCGTATTCAACACAAAAGTTCAATATGTCCCAGAGATTTAAAAAAGCACAGTAAATATTCCTGCACGCAATTTCATTGTATTACTTCATACCCTGTCGAGCGCCCGTGCCCGTACGCAAGAGTTCATGAAAACCTCTCTCACCAGTTGTGGCGGCAATTTAAAGTGTTGGCAGATGGCAACACTCGGTGCTCTATTTATAGATGAAATTTCGGTTAGAATGCTTGACAAGAGCATGTCCAGACTGCCATGGCATCGTTTTTTGTCTGAGCGCACTGTTTACTTGTGACTTTGCAACGGGTTTCCTGCCAGCTGCCGCGAGAGATGTAAACCTTTTGCTCGATCGCGAGAGCTCTGCGAGTGCGGGTAGCAGAGCAACAACAACAACAACAAAAATTCGCCGCAATAAAATCGAACGAACGCTTTGGGAAGCTCAGAATGATGCACTTTGCACTGCACACGTGTCATGGATTTAAACACACAGCAGACTGAAAAGTGAGCAGTGTGGCCTTTGAAAAACATTTTTCTTCAGAACACTGACTTGTAATTCTTTCAGTTGATTGGTGGTGACTCCTAATGGATGTTCTTTTTTTAACCAAGAAATGTAATAAAAATAGCAAACATCGTAGTGTGAAGAATCACATTGACGAGTGCCAAATGTATATACATCTTCTTAGAAAATGAAAATACATTCATCACTCCATTACAATTGCTTATGCCCCTCATGTAGGCTTCTCCCATCACCTGAAGCACAATAGCAATTCCCTCTGTTGGCAGGAGAGGCAAAATCAACGAAAAACATCAAGCAGCAAATTATTTGTGAACTCCAAACTTTTCCAAAATTGTCCCGACAGTATAAAGTGAGGTGACAGGAAATGTCGTTACGTTACTAAATTCACATGCACGCCTCTCCCCCACTTTGTTGTTTCGCGGTTAGCCCTTTGCTGAAATGATGATGGATTCCTGCCTGATTGTTCAGCCATAATAGATCCGATAATGCTTCATTGTCTGCATGGCAAACTGTCACAGATTGTGGATGTTTTATGGTAAATTATTTTGTAAATATACTACTTTTATTATAATATATAGAAAACATATTTACATCGTTTTGTCAATCCACTGCTGGATGAAGTCCTCCCCGCACCGTATTGCACGTGGAGATGTTTTCGTCCACATTTCACCACGCTTATCAATGTGAGTTAGTGAAAGCCAGATGTTGATAATTAAGCATGTGTCGTAGCAATACACCACTTGCTTATTGTCATGGTATATTTACTTCATTACCAAGAGGATTGTATTAAACAGCAATATTTTTTTCTCCCAGCACCCGAAATATCACGTGGTGCCTTTAACCTACCCTAAGTAATGTACAGGTATGGTCTGGGACTACAACATCTCCTATGGAATATATTTCAGGTCAAAAGGTTAGAGGGTAAGGCTGCATTGCTCACGAGAACTGTCATTCCCATACGTTTGAACTCATGACATCTCTTTGAACTTTCTTACCAATCTGAACTACATTTTCATTGATGGTCCACAACCACAGGACTTATCTTTCAGATTGGTTTTTAGATGGAAAAATATCACAGGTCAATATCATAAGACTCCTATGGGAAATATAAATTGATTGTTATTTTACAGTATATATTTTGAGCATAAAGTGCAGTATGTGCATATATTTTTACGTACAAATGATACATTTTTCATGATATATTGTAGTTTCGTGGTGTTTTAAATGTTAAAGGCACTACATTAGACGTTTAACATGTTACGCAATTGCCCTTGTTTTCTGCATCATTGTCTTACCTTCATATGCTAAGCCGATATTGCACTTAACTCATATTGGCCATGACTGCTTGGCCCAGGTCATACACTTGATTAAGAGACTTGAAGTCTCAATGGGGTCTGACCTGCTAAGATAAAGCCTATCAATCCTGTCACCTAAATGTCAATGATCTCGTCACATTTCTGAAGCTAAGGAGGGTTTAGCCCGGGTTTTCAGGGCTATGTGGTGAGCAGTGCAGATTTTTTTTCACCAGGTAAGGCCCATTGAGCTATATAGCAGAAGCAACCTGGCCACAAATGATAGTTCCTCGAAGTGGTTCATCACGTGGAAATGTATTGCAACCAAATACTGTAAATGCATGTTTCTAAATGTGGAGGGAAAACCGGAGGACCCGGAAAAAAATCCACGCAACCAAGGAGAGAACATGCAAACTCCAAATATACAGGCGTCAGAGTCGGGATCGAACTCACACCCTCCTGCATACCAGGCGAGGTATTTAACATCTCGCCAACATTGTGGCGACCAAAAATAATGCTCTCATATCTATGGTAACCGTCTTCACAACCCCACATTGACCAGCGTGGTGAAGTACAGTCAAATCACTTCGACGACCTACGTGGTGTGAGCTGTGTGTGTGTACTCTTACACTTTGAACAGGAGTGTAGTGACATAGCGCTGACTGCTGTAAAGCAGCTGCAACTGCAGGTAGACACTTAGGGTGCACACTGTTGAGTGTATACACGGTTGTGCCGGCAGGGTGGAGGACCGGGGGCAAGGGTCACGGTAGACCTCGGGAGGCCCCTCGAATCCTCTGGTGGGTTCGAGAAGAGAGGCGAGGCTAGGGCAGAGCCAAGCCGCGCCGAGGGGAATAAAAGCAGTGGATAGCGAGAGCTCCAGGCTGCTAGTTCCAGGATTGGACTCGTCTCGTCGTCGCTGTCGTTGTCGTCGCCTACGTCGCTGCCGCCTTCGCCCGATCATTGCGCGGCTGGACAGTAGTTGGTTGTCTCGGTCGACGCTGTCGGTGCAAGGCGGACAGGGTCGTGTCTGGGCCGGGGAGTGCGGCAGCGTGGTCGTGAGAGAGGGAGGCCGGAGTTGGTGGCGTGAACACAACAATAAAAGGGAAGGACGGTGCCTCATTCGTCTCCGAATGAGTGTGTGTGACGCACGCCACCCACACATACACACAAGCCTCGAGCAGAAGGAAAAAGAGACCTACGACACTACAGGAATATCGGATGACCGTGCTGAGGCGTACTGTGCAATGTTCTCTCTCTGGAGGGGCCACGCTGGCGCTTTGCAGTTCAGCGTGGCCAGTCTCGGTTGGAGTAACAAAGTCACTACACGGTTGATGCAAAAAGACAACTTCGCAAATATCTCAAGTCTCAACGGTCAACTGCCACCCTAACAAAAATCTAACTACATGTGCAACCAATGTGAGAAATATGGAGGGGGAGAGAGATATGATGCCACTCACACATTGGGCTACGCAGCCACAGTTGCACACACAAGACACGATACCATCAGCAAGTGTCGTTTTTGGACACGTAGGACACCAACAACAACATTGTGTTCTTTTGAATTTAATTGGTTTTCCATATCAGCAAAGTCTAAGTAAAAATAACATTAAACTTTTTGTATGGAACTTAAAAATAAAGCAGTCATTTTTCAATAGACAACTCAACGAGGGCATCCCCACGGAGAGGTTATATGACCATACTTCACCAAGCTGGTCATCGTGGATCAGCACAGTTGGGGAGCATAGATATTAGAACATAGTACAGTACAACAATGGATTTTGGTGCATAAACCTTTGGTGACAAATTGCTGTTAGGTGAGTGCTATGTTGTAATATTAAAAAAAAACTGTATGTAATACACGGTTACAAAAAAGTGGTCACGAATGCGTGTTGCTGGTTCTGCATTCTATGCACATTGCTTCTCTCATGTGGAGAGCAATGGGGGAGGGGTTCAATTTGAAAAGGTCTGATGCTGCCCCAAGCTACGGGCACATGAAGGGACACGAACGTCAAAGTCATGGGGGAGTCTTTCGGTTCTGAAACAATCATGTGCAGAACACAATGCACCGAGCTCGTTTGCATAACAGATGCACCTACGTCATAATGGCGGTATCGAAACACATACTTTTTAAGTGTGTGGCATTTAAAATGTAAGATCAGTTTTAACCTTTACACATATTTGACACGTAAAATTGTGTTTTGCAGCTAATGTCACATTACTGTAGAACACATCGTGTATACACACATATATTACAAGCAGCATGAAGGAGTAGCCCAAAATACCCTCTAAATGGACTCGAATATGTCTAATACAGCTCTTTCTCGTGAAAGGCTTTTCTGCAAGCAGTGCTGTAAGCAAGCAATTTCAGAGCCGCACCTTTTTTACTTTCAATTTTAGATGAAAAAACATCGTGTGTGCAACATAAAATGTATCAGCTTTTTGGAGTTTGAGAATGTGAATGCGGTTGAGGTGACCATTGCGGTGTGACAAGAGAGCTGCGTGTTCTGTACATTGTCACTTTTCATGGCAAATAAATATATTAAAAAGGTAAAATACCACCCCCTGTTTCCAGCAGTGATGGACACCACAGGACTACAGATCACTCTCATCTTTAATGCCACTACATACAACAATTTTCACAATTTTAAATACAGGAGAAAGGAAATGAAGCCAAATCTATGAAATCTAATGCAAGGGAGGAATTATGACATGCATGAAAACATTGCGTGTCTTCAATTTGTGTTCTTCTTTTCTTATATATAAAAAAAAGTAAGATGTGTGAAAATGTTACAAATTACCAATAATTTGTGCTGTTCAATAACCATATGAAAGTGGTAGATAATGATATCCGAACATATTCAACATACGTTGTATAATTTGCTCAACCATAGAGCCTATATTTACATGGAGAATTGTACATTGTATAAACGCTGGAACTAATCCCAGATGATTTATTCATCACTTAATACCTTTCACAGTTAATAAATCAGAATCCACAAAGACCTTTTCAATTTGAAGGGGTTTAACAAAATAAAAAATGTTCCCTTTATTTACAATTTTGTAAGTTGAACATTGTGGAGCAGTTCAAATAGTGTAGGCAGTGTAGCACATTGCCCTATTGAACCCGGCAGCTTGAGTTAGATTCCCGACCACAGTTAATATCGGTGTCGAGGGATATTTAAACCAGCTCTGGTTCCCCTCTTCACACCCCAACGAGCACTGACAAGAATGGTGAAATATGGTGAAATAATCCTTATGATTCACATGATATGAGGAGGCTTTCATCCAGCAGTTGATTTACAAACGGCTGTAAATTATGTTTATAGTTTTCACCTTGTATTTTTTTTAAGATAAAAGATTACAGACAATGTAACAATCCTTTAAGGTAACTACGCTTTTTTTTAAATTTGGAACATGTCATTGAATTTTTTTAAATGAAACATACAGTGTAAGATATTAATCATAGAAAAATAACAAAATTATTGTCACTATTGTAATGATAAATATAGCGATGCGTTTAAAATGTAGATTTAAAAAAAATAAGATGTGCATCATATGGCTCTTTGATGTGCTTTTTGGCTGTGATGCATGCAGTTATCATTATCAGCCATGTTCAATCCAAAGCTGGATGAGAGCCCCGCAAAGCTGCAACCTTATATCGTGATCCTATCATATAATAATACACCTAGCAACAGTAGCAGTAATGTTGAAAAATATGCTTTGAGCAACGGATCTGACACTTAACAATGTTTATACAAAATCCAATGTAAAACTACTTTAGCCTGATATAAGCTACAGGGCATTTGTATTAATTAACGTCCTCTGCTGTCAGAAGAGCTGCTTCAAACAATCACACACTGCTGATTCTAATTTTTCAGAATGAAAGTACTGGTCAAAATAATTAGGTATGGCAATGACAAACCTCAGTACTGGGGTCCAGCACCAGTGGTGTGTATGTATACGAAACTAATTGCTTTCTATGGAGTTTATACCCACATGGCAAAGCGCCCTTGGCGTCTGTTATTCACTCAAGTGCTATTGTGTTTCAGTTTCGATGCAGCATTGCCTTTCCTGATTGATTCCCTGACCTCGGCCTCCGGTCAGCGAAATTACAGGTGATCGCTGTAATGTGACCAAGTGATCCCCATTACAGAGGGCCTGGTCACCTCATCATGTGCGCTACATTATCGATGCGATAATGGTATCAAATCAGGATGTGTGCAAGCACAACTGCTTCTATCCCAAAGCGGGTATATTTGTAATATAAATACATTTACAGAGGAATTTCCTTTCATTTTTTTTACAATGCACTGTTGGCACTTGTGCTGAATTTATACAATCCTTTCCATATTCTTCAGAGTGAAAAACCCTGAAGCATTATTGTGGTAGTTTGGCCCAGTATTCTTACTTTGTCCCTTGAGTAATAATGTTCTTATTTCGTAATGTTGCCACACATGGTAGTGTAGCAATTATCATTTCAGCCATTGGATGTATTCATGTAATTCAATGTTTGCCGGTGTTTTCAAGCAGCCATGTGTCTAAAATGCGTGGAGTTTTTTTTGCGTACATACGTTTTTGCGATGTAAGTATTGTAAGTATTACAACACTATTGCTCTTGGCTTTGTTTCATGGGCTAACGTTAGGGGCAAGGTCCACGTCACCATTTTTTTGTATTAAGCTCAGAAGCACCGTGGCTCATGTTCTTCTTTTTAACATTCCCTCAGGTGCTAAATATAGCTCGGATTGAACTGCGATGAAAATCCTGCACAAGCTTTTGCCACTGCTCAGGTGGATGGCAGCTGCTCCACCGCAGAACCAAACACTGTGCTTTCGTGGGGAAAAACCCCCACATGGAACAGCATGGGTGGATTGAATCAGACAAACAGTGGGATCGTCAAGATTTGTTGCAACATTTTTCTTTTTTGTCCCACCATGTGGAGAACCTTTACGGATCTTCTATAGGCGCAGGGGTACTCGTGAAACAGAATTAGCCATCAAGCCTGAGACCTAGAGACACTATGGATTAGTGGGGAAGGCTATGGGTGATCCACGTGACAAGGCAATGCTAATTAAATGAGACAGGAGCTGGGAGGGAATAAACCTTTGGTTTGCAGCAACAGAATAAAAAATAACACCCTGTCCTCCCTCTGTGCTGACTGTAGCATCTCCACGGCTTTTCCATCAAGACAGTTTTTGTCTGCCAGGTTCGGATACATTTTAGATCCACATATACAAGGCACAATCATATAAATTGCGGATAAATAAAGTGCTTTGGATTGCACACGAACGGACGTGTGGCACCCGATAGTTAAATATTTTTGAGGTGGAAAAATAAAGTTGTATTCACATCTGGTAGAAGGGTGAAGTTTTGCTTTTTAATAGCCTATGCTATCAAGCAATGTTTGGGTTGAAGCTATTTTAAGTATGTATTTTTAAAATTACCTTTATATTTGATTTTTTGGATGAAATGTTGCATTCGACTTGAGAACTCTGTGAGACTGCGTTATTCAACTGATGTCACTCTGACTTCAATGTGTGCGTGGTGTTCTCATTTCAAAACCACTCACTCCCTTTCTAAATCTGCTGACAGCATGGATCCTAGAACAGAAGGGATAATATACATGCTCATGCAGGACAATTCAAAGTTCGTCTGTTCTTAATAAATGTATCACATGCACTATTACAAAGACCAAGTGCTCCAAAGGTAATGGCAACATTGTGTATGCACGCAAACATTGCCGTGGACGGTTCAGTGAAGATAATTGTTCATTCGCAGGACCATAAATCGGCAGTCTGGAAAGTCGTATTGGTTTAATGGTTGCGCTGCTATTTGTGATATTAAAACCTTGATTAGATTTAGCATCGCCGCAATTTAATTTACATTACTTTAAGATGTTGGGCTGAAAATTATTTAAACATTTTACTTGAAATTATACTGAGAGACATGAAGAGGAGAACATAAATTATAGAACAAAGGCAATTCATATACAGTAGACTGTTTAAGAAAGGTAAGTGGATTTAGTTAAGTCACATAACTCGAATGGACTTGACTCATGATGGAGTAGAAGCCAAAGGAAGAACATGCCAAGGAAGATGACCATTGTAGCGATGGGGCAATGAAATCAGCTTGCGTGCAGGTGCGAAGTGGAATGTTACATTGCGAGATCATGAGAGATAACCACTTGGAGGGGCCTTCGTACAAAAGGAGCAAGTGAATGACTAGATATGTTTCTAGATTTGAAAATGAAGATTGCAGTTGGACACTGAACAATGAATATAATGAACAATGAACACGCAATTATGTTCACATTATAGCTTCTATTTCCCAAAGCACACATCAATTCCCATGATATGGCTTGTCAGTAGCTCTTGATAGTGGCCACATAAAATAAACTTTGACCCAATAACCATTTGATTGAATACTGCATGAGAAAATGTACCGTTATTATAGCACCAAGCTGTAAGTGTAAGTTATGCTGATACATACGCACAATTTGTGGATACTTTATACATCTCTATACACCATCGCTTAGGTAATAGCTCGATAAGTAAATACACATAACGTGTCGGTAATTTGTTGGTACTTTACGGCGTAATTTTTCTTTAACAACGAAATTGAACGCAGTTTTTCAAGTTATTTATTTAGCGATCAGCTTATCTACTAAACAGCTAATGTAATAAAAGAGATTATGTTTATTACAATGCTTGATTTTCAGAGAACAGATTGTTACCCAGCTGGGGTTTAGAATACAGTGGAGCATTACGTGTTCTGGGTGTACGTGCGTCGCACATTAAAATGTCGATATGCTGCAGTGCACTTGCTGTGTGTTCTGCCCAGCAGGAAGCTTGTTCATCTTTAGAGGAAACTCTACTAGCACCATTAAGAAAGCTGGGGGGAAAAATGCAAACAAAATACACTTGGAATAGTGTGTTCAACAGAGTTTCCAAATGAAATATTTAATAAATAGCGATTTCATAGCTCGATTGTGTAGCAATAACAATGATGAATATGGGCTGATGGTTAGAATTCATAACGGGGGGGGGGGGGGGGGGGGGGCAAGCATTGGAACACTTCCATCATGACATCCACCGTGGAGATGGAGTGATGAAATCAGCTTGTGTGCAGGTACTACAGTAGGTAGATCACTTAGCAAAATTGTCAGAGGTGGCGGCAGCGGCTTGGTTGAGGCCTTTGGATTGGCCGTGAATGATGCTGAAACATTACTTTTAATATACTGTATTGATTTGATTTCGATTTAAAGCTTTCGTGACTGCAGGGATTCATCTTCTTGGTTCTTTCGGTAAAGTCACGTAGAAGGGAAGTAATACAATAATAAAAATAAAACATAATAAAATAATTCTCACGACGTTTCGGCCACAACGCAAGCAGCCGTCCTCAGCTGAGGACCAGGTCCCTTCCCCCCTTCCAACGCAGCTTAAATAGACGCTCCAAGCGTGGTGGTGTTTCATTCAGACGCCGTCTCCCCGACAGACCTGGTCTTCGCCTGAGGACGGCTGCTTGCGTTGTGGCCGAAACGTCGTGAGAATTATTTTATTATGTTTTATTTTTATTATTTTATTACTTCCCTTCTACGTGACTTTACCGAAAGAACCAAGAAGATGTATTGATTTGCTTATAACCTGAAGCCTATAGATTTTCATCAAGCACTTTCACGGTTATTTTAATACCCATAATGTTCAACAATGCATACATATTACACGTAATTTATTTTTGCATTGAACAGGGACCTGTCGTGTAGATGGCGTGCCCTTGCCAATAGCAACTGGCAATGTTTTCATGTTTGCTGACGAGACCCAAACGGATGCAAGTGGTCCAGAGTTTGCTCGTTTAAACAAACGCTGCTGGATTCACCTCTGAGATGGGGTGTTGAAACCAGCTCATGTGCAAGAGCTAGACGAATTCTCTTGTCGCACGACCATTAGAGATGGCGATGGCTTGGGGAGGCCTTCATCCAACAGCGGATAGATCATGATTATTGTATGATGATGAAGAAACTGTAGCATTTTTAAGACAATGAATGACAGTGAATAAAGTCGTTTGATGAAGTGTCGTGAGTTTTACCAAGCAGTTCATTAGCATCATTATCGTCACCACCGTAATAGATGACGATGGAATCCAGCAGTGCATAGGTCATGGCTCATCATGATAATTAGTATTACTGCTCAACGACAAAACAGAATGAGCGGTCATGCAATTACTGTACATAGTTGGTTAGCCCAATATCTCTCCGATGTGTTTTCAGGTCGTACTGCATATTGTTTGCATGATGTCCGACGTTTCGCTCGACGAGCTGGGAGCTTCTGAGCAACCCCTGAAAAAAATAATTGGAGGGCCGTTCAGCACAACCGAGAAAACCTACGCAGTCGGTCTAACGTCTCTTTAAGTGGACGTCAACGTGCAGACATCACCGCCACTTCCACACACACCCTCGTTGTGTAGGTGCCGTTCACCGATCTCCACTCAGGCCGGCACAGAGCCTCGGGGGGGTGGGGGGGGGTCTGGCTTGCTGACGTCACCACAATGCTCCGCATGCCCTCTCGGCCATCTATGGAGTCCGGTCACGACCTGCGCTATTATCACAGCGGGACCACTCCTCCAATGAGATAGTTTTTATACGGATGAGCTGTCAACCATCACGTCGGAATTTCAGCAACCACACATGGCACAGGGGCAGATAAACTTTACTCATTCTCCATTGTGGCACAACGAGAAGAGTACTGGCAATAGCTTTTGTGATGGTGATTACTAAGGATGTTTTGATTGCAGCATCGTGTGAATCAACGTGTTATATGAAAATAATAATAATTTGGTCACGATGTTTTGTCCATATGGTACGTCTCATTTCAATGCATTGGTCTGTTGACTGCAAATGGTTTATGGCAATTGCACATTTACATTACAATAATATATGAAAGTATAATTTTCAGCACACATTGGTTCAGTTTTTTCTTATTACATTTCTGGGTTATGAAGGTTGTGTATGTAATCATGGTAATGTTGTGCGCAATTGCACATTCATTGGTACACACATATATTTATATTTTTATAACATATTAATAGATTTTATTTAGCTATGCATGTTCTTAAACAGATGTACAACTCTGCACATGAATACAGTATTTTTCATTATCCTTTGATATGTCTAAAAAATTCATCCATACTGATGTTTGTCTAATCTTGCTCATACACAGAGCAGATTTATTAAATTGTGTTTTTACACTATATTAAACTTTAGCAGTGATTCTTCATTTATATTCAAATATGAGTCACATTGTAGGCTTTTATAGTTTGTGTTCACTGTTTTAGATAATGGTGAGTTCATCAACATCAGCCACGATGAAAGTCTCCCCAAGCTATCACGATCTCTCCGTCTCTTCATTGAATGTCCTCTGGGCTGCACTCACTTTGATTTATGATTGAGCCTGAAGCGTTGGTATATTCGAGTTTCTCTCAATTATTCTACCTGCCGTGTTATTATTGGTCATGCCATTAAACGAAGAAATATCCATTCGCAGCAGTGTGAACTGCCTTTTTTGGCGGCACATACTTATACACCAAAACACTTTGGATGCAAGGATTGGGTAGATGGGGCAGATTTGTGAAACTCCAAAACCTTCTTGGCAGTGAGGTGACCGAAGATGGCAGTACAGCAAATGTATTCTTAAATTCATAAATTTTGAGCATTCGGTGTTATCCCCGAATAAGTGTGGGTTTTCCCTGGGTATTCTGGTTTCCTCCCACATGCTAAATTATTATGAATACATTAGATCAATAAAAGGTTATACTATGCGTGTCACTGAACATCTTCAGCAAATGATAGAAAGCCCGAGTCTCGAAATTATTCTCGAGAGTTTTCTGCATTGGTAATTTTGGCCAAATTCATTTTCAAAGGTTATTTAAAAGAACCAGCATACTTGGAGAAACCCGTTCAAAATGAGGAGACGATGCCTAAAGTCTCTACAGTTGCGTTTATGAACCTACTTACTGTCCTGCCTGGCCATCTCATTAGGCGTTTCAAAAATATGTGTGGCAACTAACTCTTGTCTCCAACGTGCATGATTCCAGAGGTAAAATACCCTGCCCAACTTTACAACTATAAATCAAGCTACTTTCGATATCTCCCCATGCGAGGGGTACATCTATTTATATAACCTGCAAAAGAGCAATACAAATTTTTATTCTGAGAACAAGATTTAGTCGGATGAATTGGAAAATATATATATTTTTTGCGCTGTCATTGGTGAACAGGCTGAGAAGATTAACTCTCAGCTGGACGCTGGACTCAATCCCAGGATCTCAGCAGTGCCCACACAGCGTTCTGACACGGCACTGTCGTCTTGCTCCACTTGGCTACCTTCATGCAGTACCATGTAAATTTCAGCACTTCAAAACCTCAGCAAATGTGACAAAATAATGATGTCACCACTTGTCGTGACTTACGTCATCATCTCTGCCCAGGTGTGTCTTATTAAATTGTTGCGATGTGCTTACTTTGTATAGCAAAATTTCTGAGCAGCCAAAATAACCACAAGGGGCTTTGGGGACTATGTCAGGATCTCACATATTGAGGACCCTGCAAAAATATGTCTACTGGTTGAAACGCAATATTGTAGCATATGCTATGACATCCTACAGGTCATTTGGCAGTTAAGGCCATATAATATCATTATGTCCTTTACTACCAGTTATGGGCCGATATAAAAATAGTTTTGTTTGTTTAAACTTTGATTTAGTTTTACATTTCTTAAATTACATTTATGAAACTATAACTGATGTAACCAAGGTAAATAACAACGGACTGTTGGCCTCGTACATGGATTTTGGTAAAACAATACCAGAAAGGAACTGAATATGAGGAAGGGCTCACAAAACTATTGCAGCCCCGAGCCCTCACCAAACTTAATCTGGCCCTGTCCACCTCTCCACATATACAGACCCCAATGACTCTCTCTCTCTCTCTCCCTGGCACAAACCTTGCCAGACTCTCCACCAAGCTTATTCCCAAGCTCCGCCTTTGTCTTCTCCGAACAACTTAAACGTGTTACTTTTATACGCCGGACAAAGAGTATGGAGCACACCAATAGTTTGTATGTATGTGTAAAGAATCTCCTTCGCAGGTTCAATTTTATAGACGATTTATTTTACAATAACTTATTTACAAGGCGATCGTCTTCAGGTTTGCTTGTGTTGCGATCGAAACGTCGTGATCTTTTATTTTTTATTTACGTAACTTTACCGAAAGACCCAAGAGTATGAATTCCTGCAGTCACGAAAGCTTTACATCAAGATTCATGACGAACACGTTTCACAAGGCTATGACGATCTGCAGCCCCAGTGGTTTCCACTAGATTCATCTCAAAAAGTCCTTCTTGATGGTTTCCACAATGTAGATCTCCAACAGTCGGCCCCGATGTCGTCCACTTGCAGTCGTCTTTCAATCCCCGAGCTCCCCCTTATATACCTGCTCGGCCATGCCCTGGTGTAACTTCCAGCACTTTCTCCTTGTAGATTCTTCCAGCAGACTCTACCGTGTTCTACTTCCCTTCTCGAACCTTCCCTCGTTTCCACCCATCTTCACTGACCCCACTATAACCTTTCATATGTGCAGTACCCTACATATGGATAATTAACTTCTTTAGTGCCATACGTAGGCAACCGTGGTAATCGGAGGTGCTAATCAGTTAACAAGTGAGATATTTTTGACTACAGCATGGAAATCGTTGTCGTTATTGGTCTGAAATGTCCTCCGAGTGGGCATCGTCGAGGGGCTCAGTGGGATGGTGATATATGCAGTGTTCTGTACAAAACACAGCTGCACCTAGAATCTGACCTGTCCGCAGATATGCATGTGAGCTATATTTTTTTCATTTTAAAATATTAGGTTGATAAACTCCAGGCTGATGATGGCCTGTCCAAGAGGACGACCGACGGCAGATGTGGAGCGAAGAGATCAGCTGACGTGACGAATCGAGGTGGATGGTTGCAGCACGAAACCGCAAGGGATGGCGATGTTATGGGGTGGCCTTCATCTAGCAGTGGATCGATAGTAACTGATGAAAATGACAGTAATCATGCTGCTGTTGTTGAAACTCCTCACTTGTTAAATGAAAGGCTGCCTGCTCTAATTTATTGATCATATTCTCAGCTGCCCTGAATGCATTCTCATTTTCATGCTTAATAAGTATAACCCGTAAAAACAAAGTTTCTCACTATAAATCCTTCATATGCGTGGCGGCTAGAGTCCTCTCGTCCTCTGGCTTGAGATGGCTGCCACCTATGAGTCAGATGATTGTCTGCCAGTATTAAGCAATTGGTAATTAAATATTTAATTTGTTTTCCCTAAACAGTGTAAAATTTAGGAAACATTTTTTTCACGAACATTAATTGTCTCGCACAACGAGTCTGTGTGCAAAATGTCAGCTCGATTGGGTCACGGGAAGTGGGTTAAAAAACGACTGAAAGATTTGCACGGTCGTAAGCAAGCAAGCAAGCACGCAAGCACGCAAGCAAGCAAGCAAACTTAATATAAAGGATTTAAAAATACCCCCGTTACACCACCTCCTGAATCAAGTATCTCCCTTCCTGCTTGTTAATTATTTTACTTGGACATTCTTGCTGATCTTTCCTGTTTGCTCTTCATCCAGCCTCTCTGGTGTCCTCCCAAGATCCCTATTATAAGTGTCACATGGTGCTCGGAGGCAGCTTCTCGGCTGTCTGTCTAAAATTCGGATTAACCAAATTTGCATTCATCTGTGTTGATTGAAACATGTATTAAATCCCATGGATATATTAATAAATACCCATTGTGTGGGAAGCGGTAGTGTAGTGTTTAATGTGTTGGGCTATGAACTCGGTGACCTGAGTTTATTCCTAATCACGGACGACATCACCGGTGAACATTTTAATGGGTTATGTGCTTCCCCTAGGTCGCCTTAGCCTTCAATGGATACCTAGTGGAATGTGAAAATATGAGCAATTCTGGCCACACCACCCCAATTCTGGCCACACCACCCCTTCGTGCACCGCGCTGGTCTTAATAGGTGCTCACTCACAGCACTTGGCCAAACAGCCTGTGTAACCCATGTGGAGATCTTTATCTTTGTATACACGAATGAAACCAGGGTGGTTATTTATCTAAAATGTATTGTAACACAAAAAACAAAAAATCAGGACATTTGGCATTTGTACCATTCTTACAAGCTATCAAAAATATGTATATTTCACAGACGGTATAGTCTGCCAGTGAGGAGTGATTTTGCTATGTGGTTTTACCAAATTAAGTGATTGTGGGGAAGATTAAAACATGGTAAATTTGGACAATAACCCAAGCACACATCCTAATATATTTCAAAATTGGTCATGGGTTATTTAATGTTGACTTTGAAGAGGACTGAAAGTATTTATGGTACATACACCCACCGTGTTAACTAGGCTCGAACCACGGAACCTCTGCAACATGTGGCAAACGAACTAAGGATAAAACTTTGAAACCAGCCGTTTATTCCTTTTCACTGAACATTAGTGAACGCTCGCACGTATAAACATGATGCTTAAAATGTCAACTTATAAATGAACCAATATATAAGATAGTTACTTAAATGGGTGCTTGATAAATGTGTGCTTCTGAAGCACATGACATGTTGAATACAGAATGAAGATTAAATAAACTGGGTTTCATGATTCTGACCCTTTTGCTTTTAGTCAATAACGTGATTTACCACTCTAACGTGCAAGTATTCCAAAATAAGAGGAAAAAAACCCGTCTATTTTAGTTTGTAACTATAAATGTAATATATAGCTCTTGACGCAGTTTAAACATTAAGATAAATTGTAGATGCCAGATGTAAATGTAATGACCATTGGTTATCATCAGCCATGGTCTATCCACTGCTGTATGAAAGCTGTTGCCATCTCTCATGGTCCTGCGATGCAACAAACTATCTCGCACCTGCAAACGACAATTTCATTGCTCCATCTCTGTGGTTGATGTCTTCTAAGGCATGTTCTCTGCATTGGCTATCGCTGGATCATGTATTTTGATCAACAGCCATCATCCCTTCGAGTGCCATGTCCTGCCCAATTATAGTTATTTGTCGTAGCGGTCAACATGCCTCTAGCATGTGTTCCCTGTTTTTTTCCCCCCTCAGTGAAATTCCCAGCGTGCACTTATCCACGCTTCTTAACACACTCTTCAGCTTTTGTTTCATTCTCTTTGGCAATGTCCTTGTTTCTCATCCACGTCAAAACAGGTAATTCGCATTGATTTAAAACGTCCTTTTTTAGTTACATTGGTCTCGATAAATTACATGACAGCAAAAAATCCGCCTCTACGTGTTACTGTACATCCTCCCCGTACTCCTGTACTGCTCAGAGACTTGGTCAATGACAGCGCCTTTGCACAGTCAACTGGACACATTCGACCCTGTGGTGTCTGCGGTAGATGCTCAATATCCGCTTCAGCGGGAACATCACTAATGCCAAGGTCCATCTTCGAACAGCATCTCCGGCAGTGACTGAAATGGTCAGGGTCAGGAGATTTCGCCTCGTCGGACCAACGCTGCCATGACCGGACGCCTCGGTCCAATCACACCAGAGCCCTGGGCACCGTGGGATTCGAGTCGACCTCAGGGCAGAGTACGGTTGACGTACGTGCACTGTTGAGTCTGACGTCAAACCCCATGATCTCGGACCATGCTCAGCGTGATGCCTCGCTCAAGATAAGGTCGCCGGGTGGCGTCTCGTGGAGAACACGATGCTCCAGCCAGGGGCAAGTGACTAATGATGATCATGTTGCTTTATACCAAGTTCCGTTTTCCAGAGGCACTCCAACCTGGTCTCATCCTCCTCCAATTCATACATTTTATTGAAGTCCTGCTCCAATAACTGTCCCAGGTACGCACAAAATACACTGATATTATTCCCAGTTGTGTTCCTACAAAAAAGGCATCTTCAATTGTTTCGTGAACTTGTACGTGACTTTTGCTTTGCTTGTAATATCCTGAGCCCCACTTGAGATGTCTTTATTAAATACTTATTTATTTTGCTGGAGTTCATTTCCATTTGATGCTGTGGTTATGTTGGCAGCAAGCTTGAGATGGTTAACGCATTTATGCCTTTGTTTCTACAATCCAATATTTGTAAAACATCCTCACGTGTTGATGTAAATAGCTTTGGGTGAATATATGTCTCCTGGTCTGACTCTCCTTTTAATATGCATTTTGTTACTTGTGTAGTGAGCGACTTGCGATACATGTCTTGTAGAAGGCTTCTTATTTATTAAGAGCACACAGGGCAATCCACTTCGTAACACGGCTACACCTAACACGCAGGCCATCTCCGTTCCTGCGCTACGCTGGCTGGTTGACGAGCAATGCGGCGGCGACGAAGCTGGTCTTGCAAAAGAACAGCCACGTGGTTGAAGACGAAGAAATGACGACGGCAGCAACGCAACCAGGGCCCAGACCCCACACTAACAGCCCCGAAGCTCTGGTTCGGTGCTCCTTATATTTGCATGGCGTGGCCAAGCTCCACCTCTGGCCACGTCCCCCTTCTCGAATCTTCTCGACCTTTTGGGATGGTTCCTGGAGCTTCTCGACTGACACCGTCCTTAACCTTTACCCCAGATACGCCCCTTCATAATAAGGCATTATGTAATGCAGCTATAACCGTAATTACCCTTACAGGCCGGCAGGTGTCACCCTGTCATTACACTTGCAATCCCAATTTATATCCCACATTGTTGTAATTTACCATTGGTAGCATTGTCAATATTACAACAACTAAATTCCGCACATGTGTAGTGATTGTAGCATCACTACTGTGTACACACGCGTGACGTCACTATGCCGGGAGCGTCACTACCACGTGGGTCTACACACACACATGACGTCATCCTGGCTGGAGGCGGGAATGACGTCAGGGCCAGTTCTGGACTCGGGAGGCCAAGGGGGTGGTGTGAGGTCGTGGCACGCTCTGTGATCACGGCTGGATACGTGACCGGATCCCAGTGGGGGGGTGGGGGTCCAGGGGGGCATCTCGGGGGGCACGTGGACAGCAGGGGGGCTTCGAGAGGGTTCTCGAAGGGAGGCGTGGCCGGGGTAGGGCCCGGGCACGCCGAGGCCCATATAAGCAGCCTCCTCACGAGATTCGGGGCTGCCCGTGCCAAGAATAAAGATGCACCAAAAAGAGTCAGGCCTCCAGTCAGCGGACCTGCCAGTAGCCCACCTGGCTGGGTCACGCTAGAGTAGCTGAGAGTTAGAGACGTGTGTGTTAGCTAGAGTAGGTCGGTGGTCACCACCCTATGTGTAATGTACAGTGTTATAATACTGACTGTTCTAATAAATGAGTGTTGCATCCCAAGAAGTTGTGTGCGCCTAAATTGAATCCATTACACATGTATTGAAGTCAAAATATTTCTTACCAACTTCATATAATTCACATGCATAAGCTGTTACAGCTATTGCTTGGTGTAATTTAATAAAAATGAATTCATCCAATAAATATCCTGATGTGGATGTAATTTGCTCTAAAAACTAATTACATGTCATGATTAAGAATTCAACCTGTAGTTGCCAGTTTAACAGCGTATTATAAAATGGCATGGGACATTTTAAATTTCCTTCAACATTTATTTGAACTGTGGTTGTGCTACTTTAATTGCACCGGCAAACGAATTGGGAATGAGATTTGGGAAGATGGAGAGGGAAGCACTTGGTTTTAAAAATGACAGCTCTCACATCCATAAAAAATGTTTAATGAAGGGTGGGAAAAATGTGTCGTGTATTGTGTACAACAATTACACAAGTAATTGGCATCACCATCATCCTGTGATATAATAGGCCACTCAGCACTTGCAGACGAGTTGATTTCAGTGCTCCATCTCCTTTGTGGATGTGCTTTCAGATGCATTCCATTCCCTTCCGATCAGTTAATCAGTGGTTTTGACCGTCTGCCATCATTTTTTCTGGCGATATGTCCGCCCAAGAAAACTTAACACAATTCGATGACTGAGTAAAAGAGGCTATAAAAGTACATTCTGTCCTCCTATAACGCGGTAGTTTGCATTCCTGAAGAACACCGCGTTATGGAAAAATCGCGTTATAATACATAATACAGAGTTAAGTACAGTCCGCGATGATACGTGAGATGCGTATGCAGGCTGAACAAAAACTTAGGTGTGTGGGTAGCATCTAGAAGCATCCAGCAGCATCCCATCTTTTGTGATACTACACCGAGGCAGCCGTACAACCGCTTAATCCTACTTGCACGACATAATTCTGTTCAACTCAATCGCTTTATATTAAATACGCATCTGCATTATAACAACAAAAATCCCTTAATACATTATCGCATTATATACAATTCGCAATTATGAAAACAGACTATATGTAAGAGAACGGTTCTTCAAGGCTTTTATAGGTCTTTTTTTCAGGTTTATGGCAACTAATGACATATATTGGGTTTTCCTTTTTCAATATGCCATTAGCACATTTAAATGAACATCTGATTGCTTATGTTTAAGTTGGCAACTAAAGGAATTGATAAAAGTCCGCATAGACTGACAAGCTGAGATATACAAATAGAATTTTGTCATTTTGGGCCAAATTGCCCTTCATCCATACCTAATGCTTCATGATAATATGAGTGTATTGAAAAACAACACAAACTCTTGCTTAAACAACACCTTGCAAATTTTAATGGTATCATCATCATCGTCGTCATCATCAGCCATGATCAATTCACTGCTGAATGAAGGCCTCCTCAAGTCATCGCCACCTCTGCCGGTTCTGCAATGCACAACTCCACCGAGAGCTCTGTGTTCCCAGTGTATCAAACATTACTTGATAAATGGTTTAGGGCTGCCGATCCCACCCCCACACACACCCTCTTGGCATATAGCTCATACTGATATGAAGCACGGCATCACATGTGGCATCAGATTGTTCACGCAGTGATATAACACCAGGCAACAGGGATCAACCAATTTGTTCTTTAGTCAAAGATCAGCTGAGAATAGTAGAAAATCGTCTATCTTTCAATGCCTTTGCATGGGTAAACGAATGGCAAAATGCATTGGGCACTTTGTCATTTACTGTTAACACTTGGATGCAGCGAAATTCCATCAGTGTTCGTGACAGCAACCTGAATTTGATAGCAGCAACATAATTACACAACTTGGTAATGAAAAGAAATAATCGTTATTAAACTATGCACACTTGTCATTCTGCCCAAACGCTGTAGTGCGTGGGATAGTAATAAAATGTACTTGATATGAAAATTGCATTCTCTGAATATATGAAGTTTTATTTTTGGTCGGTGCATTACGTTTACTCTTTGAGATGAATTACCAATTTCTCTTTGAAAACACAACATGTATGACTATTTATTTGATTCCGCATTGCTTCGTACCATTTAGGTAAGCCAACTCCTAATAATAATGATCTTTCCGCCTCTGTAATAATAGAGGAGGCAATATACCATGATGATGTATGATAGCGCCGTCCTACATAGGCAGTAATCCCGACAGCGTGCTAAGTGCTAATTACTCATCGATGTCCGGAGATCGTCATAATCAGGGCAATTGTTGTGAGTCAGGAAAGGATGGGGGGGGGGGGGGGAACGTATTGTAGCTTTAGAATATCTCCGTGGGCTTTTTTCAGCTAGGAATGTTGATTTTAATATTTTTTTAAAGCGAATCAGAGGTGAAAATCATTATTACCCATATGAAAAATATATTTCACTTTGATTACAATATGAAAATTAAGTTAATTTTTGAAACGTTATGATCGGGAGCTTGCTCTTGCACCTCACAATGCAGTAATAATGCATACAATATATTGTGTGATACTCGTGTTTCTAAAGTTTAATTATGGCATAACTTTACATACGTGTTACATTATATATTGTCATATGGTAATTTCAGTGCAAGATAATGGAGGAATTATCATAATGGAATAATGATGCGAAAGTGCAGGTTATGAGCGCAAATTAAATGTGTAAGGGAAACATTCCTATTTAAATTCGAAAATGTTTCTGCAGAATTGCATTTATAAATTCCAAGACTGGTTCAGACCATATATTTATAACTTATTTTTTTATCATCTCATTTATATTTAATAATTAATAAGACATACATATACAGTTGATGCAAACACAATAACACATCTGCTAAAATTGATGATGGCAAAATTAACAAGACAATGAGAGACAGGTTGGAGAGGGATAAGCATGAGGAATGCAACAGAAGGGGAGATGGATAAATTAAAGTAGCATCTAAATAAAACATTTACATAGCAGATATACAGATGAGGCATCAGTGGCGCCAGCAAGGGAAGTACTTTATCAAACCATGAATAAATGATGATGATACACAGTTGCATATTTATTGTTAGTCATTCTGTGCTCACCGCAGGCAGAAGTCATCCCTTCTGATATTGACAGATCTCCATTTATAGTCCTTGTACAGCACATGAATTATTCACTTCATTCATTCAAATGTATGTTCTCTCAAGTGCACCATGAATCTAACATAATTCATACAAATATGTGTTGTCTTCTGTGCGCCTCTTTAAATGTAAAAAACAATGAGCGACCTTGGGTAACATCGTCATAAAGTGATGTACGAGTGCTTCCAGGTGAACTATGCGACTGGCAATGTATTATTCAACATGCGTGACCATTAACATGTGTTTAACTCAACGGCCACACTGGGAAATACGCTGTCAGGATGAAAAGACTTGCTGACAAATGAGAAAAATATGGCGTGTGTAGGTCATGACTTTAAAAAAGGGAAGATATGAGGCCATACAGCAACGCGCAGCTATTCGTATATGTGGCGATCGATACAGGGCTTACCCTTCGATGATATAAAATGGAAAAAAATATCAATGCAGATGAGCTTGCTGTTCACCCACATTGCGCTTGTATCTAAAGAAGGTGCAGGCTTGCCAATAGGAGCCTATTGCATGCAAGGCCTCTCGCTATGTTGCAATGTTCATCACATTCGGGCCATTGCGTTAAGGTGGGAAGGAAGACCACACATGGTGTTTTGCGCTTGTAATAAGTATAACCCGTAAAATCAAAGTTTTTCACTCTAAATCCTTTATATGCGTGGCGGCTAGAGTCCTCTCGTCCTCTGGCTTGAGATGGCTGCCACCTATGGGTCAGATGATTGTCTGCCAGCATTAAGCAATTGGTAATTAAATATTTAATTTGTTTTCCCTAAACAGTGTAAAATTTAGGAAAAAATTTTCACGAACATTAATTGTCTCGCACAATGAGTCTGTGTGCAAAATGTCAGCTCGATTGGATCACGGGAAGTGGGTTAAAAAACGACCGAAAGATTTGCACGGTCGTAAGCAAGCAAGCACGCAAGCACGCAAGCAAGCAAGCAAGCGAACTTAATATAAAGGATTTAAAAACACAATGGGTTGCCGGTGTTTTACGTATCCTGTTTTTAATTCCTTGTAAAGGGGCGGCATTCGAAACAAATTAAGTCTAGCTTGACATTCTTATGAGTTATTGTGTTATGACCGAGCAGGTCATGGGGTTTGTTTGACCCCATATCACCACACCGGTCAGTGTTGGGGAAAGAGGTGCCTGGGACAAGTTCATATATCACCTGCCACTGATGTTAGTCGGGATAAGAAAGAAATATGTGCAAGTGGAGGTACTCTATTGTACAAAACGCACAAATGGTCGCCTGTTGTTGATGATGGTTTATTTTCTTACATTCGTGTCAACGGTGAAGGGGCATTATGCATGTCTTTCACGAAATCACCAATAATTAATTCGATATGGTCATATCTCAGAAGCTAAACAGAGTCGAGCCTGAATAGTGCTTTAATGGGTTACCACAATGCGCAGAAGACAGGTGTACTCGGCATTGTCGGCAGTAGAGGGCAGTGCATTACAGTCCATTGTTGTTCTACACTCCCAGCACATTAACTAACCAAGCTGCGCTGCACTGCCCAGCATGGTGAAGTATGGTCAAACATTCTTCACAGCCTGCAAGGTGTAAAAATGTACCCGTAAAAACAAAGTTTTTCACTATAAATCCTTTATATGCGTGGCGGCTAGAGTCCTCTCGTCCTCTGGCTTGAGATGGCTGCCACCTATGGGTCAGATGATTGTCTGCCAACATTAAGCAATTGGTAATTAAATATTTTAAAAAAATTCCCTAAACAGTGTAAAATTTTGGAAAAAAAATTTCACGAAAATTAATTGTCACGCACAACGAGTCTGTGTGGAAAATGTCAGCTCGATTGGATCACGGGAAGTGGGTTAAAAAACGACCGAAAGATGTGCACGGTCGTAAGCAAGCAAGCAAGCACGCAAGCACGCAAGCAAGCATGCAAGCGAACTTAATATAAAGGATTTAAAAAGGCCCTAATCCAAGAGTGGATTGATTGACTTAAACAGGCCCTACATTTACATGTTACGGCATGCATGCCAAACTATCAACAGTGCACAAAGTGGAATTCAAGATATTACAAAATAAATGTTGGTCAAGAAAAGGAGTACAATAAACTATTTGTATTTTATTTGTATTTAACCAAGTAAGCTCCACTGAGCTACACCGCTATTTTGCAGAAGCGACCTTGCCACAAATGATAGCTCAACAAAGTGTCTTATAATGTAGATATTTCTTGAAGTGAAATACTCCAATCGTATGTTTCTAAATGTGGATGGAAAACCCGGAGAACAAAAATCCACGTGACCACAGGGAGAGAGACGTAAACTCCAAATATACAGGCGTAAGGTTTGGGATCGAATTCACGACCTCCTGTACACCAGGCGAGGTAATTAACATCTCGCCACCGTGGCACCCTCGGTGTGGAGTAGAGTCTTGTGCAATCAAGTATTCGTGAGGGACAATCATGGTATTCTTAGATAAACTTGTGTAAGGATGTATGCAATCAGGGTGGTTAAAGTACGCATTGAAACGAGTGGCTGAAATGCTTTCTCTTGGCAATACAGGCACTCTGGCCTTACACAGGTGTGCGTTTCGTTTAACCACTAATTGTTAAGCTTGATGTGTTTTGGCATGACACCATTTGGCATTTTCACGTTCATGTTAAATATGTAATTATCTCTATTCATTTATGTTCATGTTTCTGAAATATTTTGATTGATGCTGCACTCACCACGCTAAATGATCTCAATGTTAATGATTAAATCAAGCTGTAATTATATCAGCCCTTTTAAAATTATAATTCTATTCCGCTTTTAATGCAAATAAAAAAGTGCAGTGTAATACTCCTCATATGTAAATAGCATTCCTTTAACAATCCACTGTTGGATGAAGGCATCCCCTCACCATGTCGGTAATGGTCATAAGGGTTGTTGACCAAACACTCCACCCCCTCAACTCCCATTGCTGATGGAGTAGTTATGGAGAGAGTGGAGAGTTCCCATACCTGGGCAGTGTGATTACCATCAGCTCCAGTTTGACAGCAGAGGGCTCACTCCGAAACAGTCGGGTGGCATTATATTTTCATCGGCTGTATAATGCTGTGTGGAAGCTACCTGGTCTGTTGCTCCACACGAATCTTCTAGTTTTCTCGGCCACAGTCATGCCGTCCCTACTCTATTATTTTGAAACGTGGACCCCTCTAATGGACATTGTGCCAATTAGAAACATTCAGGCTGGGCTGCCTAAGATCCATCTTAGGTTTTACCAGGCTGTATTGCGTTAAAAGCTCACAAATCCTTGAAAGATCTGGACACATTCCTATTAGTAAGCTCCACCTGTAGGCTAGGCTGCGTTGGCTGGGTCATGTCGCCCGATTCATATTCTTGGTTTTTTCGTTCTACGTGACTTTACCGAAAGAACCAATAATATGTAATATGTTCTCTATGTTATATATGTGTGAATCCTTAAAGCCATAAAGTATTTACATTTTTTTAAGTAATAAAGTTCAGGCATCGTTTGTTTCCTGCACAGATTACAGTTTGTTGGTGCAAAGATAAATATGCCACACAGAGGGATTTTTTTCTCATGCATAATCTTTACAAAAGTAGTGATGGGAAAAGGGCAATGCATTAATTTAAGAATTAACAATTACCGTGACGAAAGGTCGCTATCACGAAAGGAGCCGAGGGAGAAGTGAACTGCATAAAACTTGCAATGAGGCGATAACCAAACTTATCATTTGTGAATGAATAAGTAAAGAATAAATCTTCTCCATTATGCAAGCAATCTGGAAGGTCAGTGCTTTACTATCATTTTAGTATCATCCATGCTATCTTAATTTTTGCCATGCACATGATATTTTCTAAATGGAAATTACTTCAAAGATTTGTTGGAAATAACCCACCATGTTCATGAATAGGTCATTTGCTACAAATGGTATGATAGTTGTATTTGGCATTCATTAATCTTATCCAGAATCTGATTGGCAGTATGTATATTTGTTGAAGCTAGATAAATATTTCCTAAACTGGCTCGCTCATATGTTTGGTTGGCTTCAAAGAGGCTCCCAGAGGCATATGGCAGCAGCAAACATTGACGATTGTATTGTACTGATGAGTCCTAATAAAAAATAACTACTGTAGTTCCAAATGAAAAATAAGAACTTATTTTACAGTATGGAGTGATACTTACTCCATAATTATCTTTGTCAATTAGTATAAAAGCAATAACGAAGACATTTTAATTGTATTCTTGTACTTAATTATTAAACTTTTTTGGAACCTTACAGATTCTTATATGTCACATTTGACACAACTGGGTCTTTCTTTAAAAGTGGCCAATATGCTGATGTATCTGATTTACTGACATTACACTTGCCCTATTAAATTATAATCCTTAAATACTCTAATTCGGCTCTCAGAGCCAATATTTTCAATGAAAACATTGAACATGGTCACTTTTATACATATTCTGATGTAATGCAGTTTCCAAATACGAGTTTGACAATGATTGAGAAATATTGTGATAAAATGACACTTGACAACAATGTTGGGAATTAAATCGTTTTATTACCAATGGCATGCTGTGCTGTGAACACATTGACCTGAGTTTGATTCCCAGCCATGGTAAACACCAGTGGCGAGTGACATCGACTCCGTTCCTGGAGCCTTTCCTTTAAATCATCCTGCAATGACTAGTATAATGAAGTATGGTCAAACAACTACCATGATCGACACGGCACCTCCGATTAGCATGGTTGGCTTCGTACGGTACGAATTTCAATATACATGCATACCTACATGGCATGGGGAGGCCTTTAGCCAACAGGGGATTCACAGAGCTGGCCCAACGGGCGCAGTCCCCCCCGGGACGAAGATGGAGGAGAGGAAGAAGCGGGTGGCGGTTGTACCGTCTACCCTGGTTTACCTGTGGGCGGCACCGCCGGCGGTTCCATGGGCGTCAAGCCCTGGGGTCCTGCGGATGGAGGAACAGAGTCTCGCAGAGGCGCAACCTTCGTAACCGTACGTCCGTCCCCGTCGGCCACATCACACACCCGGCCATCAGATGATAGAGATGAAATTCCCTCATAAGGTGGAAAATATGGTTTCAGTCGTGACGGGTGCACATACCAACGCCTGCGACCAACCTAGATCCATACACACTGTGGCCTCCTAACCTCAATTACCTCCACCGGACCCTGCCATGGCCTATGTAATTTAGGAGATGTTCTCATAGGCACCTGGGGACAATGCAGCCATGCCATCTCCCCAGGTTTCCATGATTTCCGATTCCTTAAGCCCAGACAGTTCTCATTTGCAGCCTGCCGTTCGGCCGAATTTCCCCAGGACGCCTCCCGTGCTTCCGTCAACCGCTTTAGGGTGAGGCTCATCAGTCCCGGCACAGCGACTCTCTTTTTGCTTGGCTCATCATTTAACTGGGCTTCCATGAAGAGGTCGCATTCCCACCCATACATAAAAAAAACGGGGAGAATCCGGTAGGAGGCATGAGGGGTCATCCAATAGGCCGCAAGAACTCCCGGAACGTGTAGGTCCCAATCGGTCTGTGCCTTGTTGACTTGTTGGCACAACACGGATGTCAGTGTTCTATGTAAACGTTCTACTATCCCGTCAGTCTGGGGATGGTAGGGCGAGGTTCGAATTTTCTTCATACCTAACAAATCACATACCTCTTGCAACAATTTAGAAGAAAAATTTCGGCCTTGGTCCATAAGGAGATGTTCCGGGGCCCCCTTATCCAATACATAACCATGCAGAAACGTGTCCATATTGGACGCTACCGACTGATCCGGTAGGGGCCATGCCACCGGCCACCGTGACAGGTACTCTACCCCTACCAGCAATAATGTATTTCCCCTCGGAGTGGTAAGAAATGGCCTGAGGATGTCGAGCGGTGGTTGGATCAGTCTTGGCAGGGGCTACCGGTGGGCACATGCTACACATCCCTTGAGCACGTTGTGAACGTCCTCTGCCATCCGGGGCCAAAAGAAGTCACGCTTCAACGTAGACAACGTTTTCTGCAACCCTAAGTAAATCAATCACACATGGGCAGCTTTCATTAATCTACCCCACAGAGCAGTTGGTACCACGATACAGTACCGTTGTACCTCCATATTCCAGCGCATAAGTATCCCATCTTGGAGTACCACGGGAGACATACCCCCTGCATCAACACGGTGCCGTAACGTTAGTAAGTAGGCATCCTCTGCTTGGAGGCGCCCCCATTCCTCGTGTGCAAGACCAATAGTACTATCGCGTGCCATCCCCAGTACGGGTGGCAGAGCATCCACCGATGCTACCACGGCCGGCGATAACAGTGACAGAGCATCCGCGTTGCAGTGGCGCAATCCTTTCCACTAGGTGACATCGAATGCCTAATTTTGCAAGATTTCCAACCATCGAGAGTTGCGTGGACGGCTGGTCAATGTGTAGCGCGTATTGCAAAGCCGCGTGATCTGTGCGTACTATGAACTGCCTACCGTAGAGGTACGGGCGGTACTGTTGTACAAAGTGCACAATAGCCAACAATTCGTGGTGTTAACACAATAGCGCTGCTCTGCAGGGGACAGCACCCGGCCACCATAAGCGACCACGCTTTCCACCCTGTTCTCCACTTGTGACAACACGGCGTCGATCCTGGTATCACTGGCGTCCATATTCAACGTAAACGGCAAGGAGAAATCGGGGTATTGAAGGGGGGGTGTGTTCATGAGGTCGTCGCGCAGTGCAACAAATGCGGCCTCTTCCTCCATCCCCCACCGAAACCTCTGGCCCTTTGCCGTGAGAGTGTGGAGTGGCTTCACGATTGTTGCAAACCCAGGCACGAAGCGGCGGTAATATGACATGAACCTCACAAAACTGCGGACCTCACCCACCGACGTGGGAGTCAGCTACTTACGCACACAGTCTTGTCAGGGTCCGTGGCGATCTCGGACTCGCTAACAATGTGCCCCAGGTATCGAACCGATTTTTGCAAGAGATAACATTTTTGCGGCTTGAATTTCAAATTAGCCGCCCGCATTTTAACAAATACCGCACGCAACCGCTGCAGATGTTCCTGCAACGTGGGGCCAAAGACAATCATGTCATCCAAATAGATCAGAGATGACTTCCAATGGAGCCCCGACAGTACCAACTCCATAAGTCGATAGAACGTGGCCGGAGCTGAGTGAAGCCCCAAGCACGTTAAATTGAAACAGCCCTTGCGGTGTCCAGAACGCGGTTTTGGGTTTTGAACTTTCATCCAGAGGCAACTGCCAAAACCCTGGCAATAGATCCAGGGTGGAGAAAACCGTACCCCCGACAGGGCATCCAACAAATCGTCCACCCGTAGGAGCGGATACGCGTCTGCCACGGAGACCTTATTTAATTTCCGAAAGTCCACACAGAACCGGAAACTTCTGTCCTTTTTAACCAAGACAATAGGAGCACCCCACTGACTAATTGACGGGAAGATTATATCAGCGGCCAACATCTCGTCGACCGCCTGACGAATGTAGTCCTTTTCCTTCGGACTAAACCAAAATGAGTTCTGACGAATGGGAGCGGCGCCACCTGTATCAATATGGTGACGCATCAGGGACATGCGGCCCACATCGAATTTACCCTTACTAAATACATCAGAGAATTTCTGAAGCAATGCCCGCAACTCCCCCATCTGCTCCCACGACAAATCCGGATTACCCATGTGTAGGGCTGTTATGGAGGGGCTGTTTGTACATAAGATCAAACGGCGAACAAACACAGTGGGCGGAGCTCCGGGAGTAAGCGGGGGGGGTGCCCGCAACGACGTCCGCATCGGGCAGCCTGGGGGTAGGGCTGCCCGGGGTTGTGATCCTGGAGGGGGTATAAAAGGGGATGACAGAGAGAGCTCGGGGCTCAGTATTAGAACAAAGGAGGGAAGATTGAAGACCCGGGTAGCTAGAGCCCTGGACTCCCCTGAGACGCCGCCCTTGTCAGGGCCGTGCAGGACCGAGCCAGCGGCGTGGTCCCGTGAACCAGAGTCAGCACTCTGGGATTCCGGGTACCGTAGCCCGACTCACCAGTGTCGGGCCAGACAGCCTCCCCTAGCCCGTTAGTGGAGGACTCGGGGTAAGTCAGGGATAGCTAGTGGTGTATCCCCAGTTATACGGGTGAGGGGGCCGATACCCCCTCTAGTGCTGTCCTGTCGTGACGACTTGTAAAATAAATACACGTGTGCCTCAACCTCGGTGTCAAGCGTCCTCACCGGTACTTCAACTGGTGTCAGAAGTGGGGTGCTCGGGTATCGCTACCGATCCCGCCAAAACGCAGTGTGTCAGCTCCTGGCCGACTCCCACCTCGGTGGGAGAGGTGAGGAGTTTTATTGGCTTCGCGTCGTATTACCGACGCTTCGTCGCTAATTTTGCGACGATTGCCAAGCCCCTACACGCTTTAACATCTAAAGGGGTTCGGTTCCACTGGGGTCGGGATGAGGATGCTGCTTTCTGCTCCCTTCGGGATGCCCTGGTGAAAGCTCCTCCCTTGATTTACCCGGATTTTTCGAGGCCGTTTTTGCTCGACACCGACGCGAGCAACACGGGTATTGGAGGCGTGCTTTCCCAGGTGGTTGACGGCGTGGAACAGGTGGTTGCATACGGCAGTCGGGTGTTGTCTCCAGCGGAGCAAAGATATTGTGTCACCCGTAGGGAACTGTTGGCAATTGTCTATTTCATCCAACAGTATCGCCCATATCTGTACGGTCAGCATTTCACCGTCCGTACAGATCATGCGGCACTGCAGTACGCCCTGAAGGTTCAACAGCCATCGGGACAATTGTCCCGATGGTTGGAGGTCCTCCAGGATTTCGATTTCGAAACCACCTACCGTAAGGGCGTTCGCCACACCAACGCGGACGCTCTGTCACGCATGCCAACCGCCTCCGAATGTGCATGCCTCCTGGGGTCGGGGCGTTGCAGGCCAGCAGAGGACGTGCCGGTTCCAGTCCTGGCGGCCGCCGCCGATGATGAAACATCGCTCCCCGATGATATCGCGGAACAGGGAAGAGATTCCCTGCTTGGGTTGCCCGTTAATGAATGGGGGCGCCTCCAGATGGAGGATACCTCCCTCCTCGCGTTGCGTCGTCGCGCCGGGGAGAGGGGGCGTGGGACGGGTGATGCCGACGCATGGGAAATGCACGCGGGGTTGCTTATGCATTGGGACGGAAAATTCCACCGTCACCGGCTGGTGGTCCCTTCTGGGTTACGGGGTAAGGTGGTGTGGGCTGCTCATGAGCGCCTCCTCCACCTGGGTACCCAAAAGACCCTCGCCTTGCTCCAGCTTGATTTTTTTTGGCCGGGCATGACACGGGATGTCACGGATCTGTTGGCAGCATGCCCTCGGTGTGCGCAGCGCAAACCACCAGCACGGGAGTCGAACCCGCCGTTGCAGTCCATCACAGTCTCCAGGGTGAACGAACTTGTAGCGCTGGATATCCTGGGCCCATTTCCCGCCACCCCTAGGGGCAATAGATATTTGTTAACAGGGGTTGAGTACTTTACGCGCTGGCCTATGGCCTGGCCCCTGGCCAATCAGTCGGTAGCAGCCATCGTGGACGCCTTTGTCCAAGGCTACGTCATGGACAAAGGTGCTCCGGAGCGGCTGCTGACCGACCAGGGTAAAACATTTTCTGGGAAACTCCTCAAACAGGTCTGTGATCTCCTGGGAACGAAGAAAATTCGTACCTCTCCCTATCACCCGCAGACTGACGGGATGGTCGAGCGTCTGCATCGCACCATCACGTCTATGTTGTCGCACCAGGTTTCGGAGTCACAGACCAATTGGGACTTGCAAATTCAAGGGGTCCTGGCAGCATATAGATTGGCCCCCCATGCTGCGACGGGATTTTCACCCTTCTTTCTTATGTATGGCCGCGAACATGACCCACCTGTTCGGGCACAGCTGCAGATCCCCGCGCCACTGGGTAAGACAAAATTGGACGAACACGTTAAATTTAACCTTGAAAAACTCACGGAGGCACGGGATGCTGCCAGGCTAAATTCCGACAGGCGTCAAAAGGCGAATGAGCGCCTCAGACTGGCACGCGCGCACGTGCTGCAGTGGAAGCCAGGGGACAGGGCATGGCTGCACTGTCCCCAGGTACCACTCGCGACCTCCTCGAAGCTGGTGCGGCCGTGGCGGGGCCCCGTCGAGGTGGTCGAGGTTTTGCGACCTCAGTGCGTTTGTATCAAGTGGGGGAAGCGCCGGTGGTTCGTTCACCCCTCTAGGCTGAAACCCTTCGTTGCGGTGCGAGGCCCCTCTCCACACACGCAGGGCCAAACATGTGGGGGGTCGACCGACTCGGAGGGTCCGTCTCTGTTGTGCTCGCCTGACGTCTTGCCGGTTGTTCCGCCCCCAGGTACATCAGGAATGACGGGCTCGCGCCCAACAACCCACACGGGGGATGCCGAGGGTCTCGCCACTTCAATCGCGGACTCACCTCGAAAGGGACAGCTGCCACCGGATGGCCCGCCATCTGGGGTTGGCCCATGTGACGGGCCTGCGGCAAGGACGCGCGCAAGAATGCGCAGACTCTTGTAATGCACAGAAAGAAATGTTTTTTTTTTTTTTTTTTAAATATTTTCACGTATTATGGTTACTGTGCGCTGCGTTGGTGGGGCGCTCCTGGCATGTTGTTGTTGTGTGTGTGTGTGTTGTGTGTGTGTTGTGTGTATTGTGTGTGTGTTGTGTGTGCGCTGGGGGTTCCTGGCGAATGTATATACTTTGCTTTTACGGATCTCGTATTTATTCGGGGGGGGGGGGCGCGTCGGTTTATACTCCCTTCAGGGGTATGGTTATTGTTGTTGTTCAATTCGCGTTCTGTTGAAAAAAAATGAGGCACACACGAGGGTCAAGGGGTAAAGGTACCTTTATTGAAATTGTTGCAGCCGGGACGGCTGCGAGCTATGCAGGGGGGGGGGGTGATGTAGGGCTGTTATGGAGGGCCTGCTTGTACATAAGATCAAACGGCGAACAAACACAGTGGGCGGAGCTCCGGGAGTAAGCGGGGGGGGGGGGGGTGCCCGCAACGACGTCCGCATCGGGCAGCCTGGGGGTAGGGCTGCCCGGGGTTGTGATCCTGGAGGGGGTATAAAAGGGGATGACAGAGAGAGCTCGGGGCTCAGTATTAGAACAAAGGAGGGAAGATTGAAGACCCGGGTAGCTAGAGCCCTGGACTCCCCTGAGACGCCGCCCTTGTCAGGGCCGCGCAGGACCGAGCCAGCGGCGTGGTCCCGTGAACCAGAGTCAGCACTCTGGGATTCCGGGTACCGTAGCCCGACTCACCAGTGTCGGGCCAGACAGCCTCCCCTAGCCCGTTAGTGGAGGACTCGGGGTAGGTCAGGGATAGCTAGTGGTGTATCCCCAGTTATACGGGTGAGGGGGCCGATACCCCCTCTAGTGCTGTCCTGTCGTGACGACTTGTAAAATAAATACACGTGTGCCTCAACCTCGGTGTCAAGCGTCCTCACCGGTACTTCACATGCACAACGGATCCATCCATGAGTCATCCAACACCACGTCCCCTTCAACCGCGGCCACGACCCGAGTGGTTACATCATCTGTTTCTTCACAATACGCAGCCATCATGTGGGCCAACACCATACCCACCTGTATGGCCGCGGTATCTAGCCCAGCATTTAATACTCGTAGGAAGGGCTCCTGATCCTCCCTCACTATCGTCTGAGCCCCTATCAAAGTGAGCCCACGAACCGCTCTATTCGAAGGGGTTAAAAGAACCCCACACCCAGTGATTTTCTGGTCGTGCCGCTTCTGCAGCCTCAAGGGTACGAGCATCTGTGCACCCAGGGTAACCCTAATAGTTTCACGCACCAGGGCCCAAACCACAGCGTTAGCCATACACCACCCAGTAGGGGACTCCAAAACATCTCAATCGATGCCCCGATGGTAACTCCACACAACCCTGGTCAATTAAAATCTGGAGGGGTATCCTCCTGTATAATTCTGTCCCCAATAAACAAGACACCGCCAATGAACTTGAAACCAACACCGGACCCGTCCTTTAAATATCGCCAATCCATATCGATGCCTCAATTTGGCCCACAATGCCTAAACTCCAGCCATTAGCGGCAACACGCGGACTATCTACAGGACTAAGGCAACCCACCATCGACAGCAGAGTCCTAAAAAACTCGGAAACTATGGTGGCAGATGCCCTCGTATCTATGAGCACCCATACCTCAACACCCTGCACAAATCCACATACCGTGGATGATCCCACTCCCGCCGCTATGACACGGTGTGCCAATGTGGTTCATTGCCCAGACCACGGTGGCCAACCATCATGCCCCGAAGCACCATCATCATACCCCGTATCACTGAGGGGCGATGGCATGTGCACCCGACACCGACTGCAATGGAGATGCACGAGGTGGCTGTGTCAACTGAGTGTGTGATGTATCGCGACCTGCCTTTGGACCCAGAGAAATGGAGGCTGGCAGGGCGAAGGACGGCAAAGCCTGGAAAAACTGCCCCAAATCAGCACGGCAGCTCCTGGAGATGTGGCCCGGTAGGCCACACCTGAAGCAGGTAACGGGGCCCCGCCATTGCGGAGGCAAGGTCCCACCCCCCACTGGTCCCGTCGTCATCCCGCTCTGACTCTCTCCCAACCACCCGATGCGCAGACACAAGGAGACTCTCGACACTCCTGGATGCCTTCTTCTCCCATAAATCCAGCCCCAGCCGCCACCCCAGCATGTCGTCGCAGGTTACAGTGGGCCTGGATGCATCGGGCTACCTGAATCGAGGACAAGTCGTCCTCCTCTGTGGCCGGCAAAAAAACTTTCATTTCCTGAGCCAGTGCCAACAGTTTCTCTAGCACCAGAGAATCCAGTCCTGTCCACTCCATCCTTGGGTACGCATCCTAGGCCAGCGACAGTAGTGCGTTGCAGAAGGCGAGGGGTGTCTCTGTCTCCCCCCGACCCCGATGCGGAGGCGCTACGTATTCTTCCTACAACGCTGGACGACACAGCCTTGGCGGCGTTTTGTTACATTCCCGAGGCGGACAGAACGACGCTGCGTCAAGCGTACGCCCAGTTGGCGGCAATTTTTGACCCTAAATTTGAGAGAGAGACAAAACAAATTTAGCAATCTTTGGAAGAACGTAATCCACCAGGTAAGGTGCTGACTGTTGTGTTACTTGATTCTCTGTGTTGTATTGCATTGTATTTCTAAGTTCACTAGGTTTGTTTTCTACCTGATGATGATTGCTTGTGTTGCAATCGAAACGTCGTATTCTATTATTTAATTTATTTTCTTTCTACTTGACTTTACCTAAAGAACCAAAGAGTAATTACTGCAGTCACGAAAGCTTCAAATCAAGTTGGAACCACCTCTACGGGGAGGATTTAAGTTTGTTTTCTCTGTGTGTGTATCTGTTTGTCAAATTTCACACTTAACTTCTAATTTAGCAATCTTTGGAGAACGTAATCAACCAGGCTATGCGTTAACTGTGTGTTAGACGACTATCTGTGTTGCATTGCATTACATTTCCAAAAATGTTCTAAGTTAGTTTTCTCAAACTGCCTATTTCTCTCTCTAAAATTTGCCAGGTTCTCATAGGTCCATTCACTCTTTCTCTCCCCCGGTCGCTGCGGGGTGGATTTCCACACAACTCTCTCTAAAATTTACCAGGCTTGTTGGTTTTTTCTCTCCCCTGGCCGCCGCGGGGTGGATTTACACGCAGCTCTCTCATTGACATGCTATTTTCTCTGCTCCAGCAGACCCACCTCTCTCTCTGCCCCCCCCCCCCTCTCTCTATTTAAGGCCTCAACACATAGGCGTTGGGTCTCTGTGTGTCTATGTTGTGTGTCTCTCTCTGCTTGTGTATCTGTCACCGTACCTGTGTGTTGTCTCTCTCTCAAATTTAGCAATCTTTGGAAGAACGTAATCTACCAGGTAAGGTGCTGACTGTTGTGTTAGCTGACTCTTTGTGTTGTATTGCATTGTTCTTCTAAGTTCACTAGGTTTATTTTTACCTGATGACGATTGCTTGTGTAATAAAGGTCGTTGAGGCGACTTCTGGAATCCGGTCCTTTATTCACTTTTCATTACAGCTTTCCTTCACGCTGCTGACAGGCAGCATTAGAGGGATAGAGAGAGAGAGACGCGCCGCCACGTGGCAACCCGGAGCCCCGCTCACGCGTGGCCCCCTCCTCCGTTCGTTCCCGTTCTGACCACGTGTCGTTTGTCTCCACCCCTATTTAATACCCGGGTCATGTGGTACGTTGCCACCAATCCTGGTTAGCCTCCATGGAATATTCCAGACTCCCTCGTAGGCTCCCGGGACCACGCCCCTGACTCATCTCCCCATTGGCTGTGGCCAAAGCCCGCAGAACCAATCCTCTACTTACAGCTGTCACCTTTCCATTACGTCAGGGCCACGCCCCTAGGCTTCCCCCCATTGGCTATGGACCAGGACCGGCAGAGCCAATCATCATGACGAGTTGTGATACGTCAGTGAGCCGGATATATCTTCACATTACACTTGTGTTACAATCGAAACGTTATATTCTATTACTTAATTTATTTCTATGTGACTTTACCAAAAGAACCAAAGAGTAATTCCTGCTGTCACATAAGCTTCAAATCAAGCTAGATAAACAAATAAAGTGACAACATGAAGAAAGTTAATAGTTGTAATCAAGAACCTACGCACCCAATGTCACTTCTCCTTTTAGCTGCTCTGCAGTTACTTAAAATCAGTGATGAAAAAATTGTGTTTTCTATTTGAATTTTTCAAAATGTATCACGGGGAAGTGGCAAGCAAACGTAATTTTTTGTGATGTAAAACACAATATGGCACCACGCACATGGGTAAGATGGTAGTATCAGTTTCCGTGATACTTCAGTAATGTACAGCTCCTGTCAGTTCACTGTTGGATTAAGGCATTCATCTCCTCATTGTGGGCAATTTGGCCATACTTCACCACACTGGTGAGTGCGAGTTGGTAAATAGGGGAGGGGACAGTCAGGATATCACTGACCATTGATGTTAGCTATGAAACAAGAATCAGACTCGGGGTGGTAAATAGCGCGACTCATTCCTGTTGCACCATGATGATATTGGTTGTAATGTAGTACTCGAATTGTAAATGTTGTGGGTTTACTCTCCAACACACACCATTGTGCTGTACTAGTAACGAATTGGCATATTTTCTTTACGTGACAAACCTTACTAATTGGCTGTGTCGGGTGGTGGCGGGTTTAACAACACGTTTATTTTTACGCGATCTAACCTAAATAACTCCCCTCTCTATTATGATTCCTCATTACTACAGTATTAATTTAAACGTTTTGGTTAAGAACACAAAATGTAACATAACATTTAAACAAGTGATGTTTCAATCATTCAAAAAACCCTATGAAAAACAACCCACTAAAGTTCTTCCACATCTCGAATGATGCAATATTACTTTCACACATCTTCAACTCCACGTTCAAATGGTAATTTCGTTTTTATTTCGCAGAAATATATTGTCAATAGTCATGCAAATAATGATCTCCTTTGAAAAATAATGTCAAGCGTGATCCTTTTGGCGTCATCTGGTCCAACACCATGTGAGACTAGGCTCTAAGAAAAGCTGTCTCGGGTGTGGACCAATCAATTTCAAGGACAGAGCATACATTATCAGAGTTGTGTTTTTTGTTTGCATTCCGACCGCAGGTATTGTGGTCAATGCAAACATGACTCCTTGTAAAAAAGGTGTCAGTTTTGTTGCCAGATAAGAGGGTAAAAAAAAACAATTATCAATGTCAAGCAGATTATCCTTAATGCCCATTCACCATCTCTTTTTAGGTTATTTTCATGTCTTTGGTATAATCCTCAAAACTATGGATTAAAAACACTCCAGTAAAGTACAACAGCTGACATAGCTGACATGTTTTATCAACGTGTAATGTATATCTTAATGGCTTGAGTTAGTATTATTGAGAGAATAGCAATAAAACAATCAATTTTCAGTCTTTGTCAATGCACTGCAAGATGAAGGCCTCGACACGCCTTGTCACAGTTGTGTTTTTTTAAACGTGGCTATTTAAACTTTGTCACTAAGCTTAATAATTGTCATTGCACTGGACTTGCAATCCACCCGGCACGACAAATGAACCCAAAGTCAGCAGCTGTTGGCCATATACCATCTCTCGCTGCATTATATACGTTCCCCCAGAACTGTATCATATTTTACTCATAACTGATGTTAGTCATGCCCAAGAATCGATAGACTGGATAAAGTAACAATTAAGCAAAAGTGGCTGCTCATAACAAAAAAAAAGTAGGAGAAGCCGGTGTACTGGCCCTGGTAAACACGTGTGAGTGATTGTACAAGATTGCTGATACAGTATAAGGCCGGCCCGAACCGCCTGCTGTGAAGCGATTACACCGTGGTTTACATGAATAGATCAGCGAATGTGCTTTACTGTGTTTTTCTGGGCAATGAAGGGGGTACAGTAGCGTTGGCCTCTTGCCTTGCTCTGCATGTGCTTGTAAGTTTCTCTCTTGAAATGGTTCCTGCCTCCCCTCTTCCCGTCCCACCTCTGCCATTTCCCGAACCCCATTCCCCCCTCCCCCCACCATTGTGGGATTCTATACCCCCACCAGTATATTTACCCACCAGCCGCCAAAGTTCAGTTCAATGCAAATGCAAAATGCGTCAACAGTCAAACTAAAGCGGCTGATTCAAGATCCCAAAAAAATGGAAAATTGATTAATCTCACTGTCAGATCCAAAGCAGCAGCATGCTCAAAATTTGGCAAAAAGCAGCTTTGAATTTTCCATCCATGCGTTGGTCCTTTTTCCACGCGATGAATCATACCACTGGACAGTTATTGGGAGCCACCAAAATGTATTGCTTTATCTTTACATTTTCCCAGAGCATATGCCACTCACAAGTCAAATGGTACTCCGATGAAATATAGCATCACAGTGATTCTTGCGATTTTTAGCACAGCAGAATAATGATTTGTGGCTAACACGGGTAATATGTCACACTCGAAAAAAATGTAATGATTTTTTATACATATTTGTTTGTTTGTTATAATAAACTCCAAATGGACGTATTAATATAAGCTACTAGCAAAACATAAATATAATATGCTGTTTATAACCCTGAAAATGCACGCAACGTAACATAAGGATGGCTGTGGAGAATATAAATAACAAAATAAATAAGCAGGCAATGTCTTAATCTGTCTCTCCACACACAACATTAAAGTATTCTGTATACAACCCCTTTGGCTCCACGGCATTCGCGGTGTGAATAATTTCAGCATCATTGATTCAGAACAAGCAAACTTTGTACCAGTTTCGACGCACATTGCTTGTACTGAATCAATGAGGCTCAAATTATTCACTCACAGAAAGCCATGGGTCCAATTGACTGTAAAAAAAATACAATAACTTTTTTTAAATGTTCAGATGTGCCGGTAAGCGTTGTTTCGTTATTTACATTTTTGATTTGGGATCAGGCCTCACCAGGCCCTAATGATCCACCGCCACTGAAACTGAAAGAATCATCAACATGGTTTTGTGTAACTTGTTAACTTACAGTGACCCACAGCTCTGATATACACTGGTCAGTAGCAACAGTAGAAGATAATAAAGTGAACAAAAGTATACAAACGAGAGGGAACAAAATGGCGACACTACAAATTACAGAAACTAAAACAACTTTTGCAATGTTTGCTCGTTGAATGGAATACATCAATGGTATACAGGGTTATCCATTATTAGATACCTCGCTAAATTATAAGGGAAAGGCTGTAGACATGCAAAATTGTATTTCAAAACATCTACATGTCTCCACCAATCTCAATACACCTATTACATATGTTGGGACTCCTCTGTAAGATGTGGAGACATTGCGTTATAATTAAATATACAATGTTCGGTTTAACACGTAGGCTTTCGTGACCAATATCATCTATATACAGGTTTTTTTTGGGTTAGATCACATAAATATATAAATGTGTTGATAAACCCGCCATCATCCGACACAGCCAATTAGTAAGGTTTGTCACGTAAACAGAACATGCCAATTGGTTACTAGTACAGCACACCGGTGTGTTGGAGAGCAAAGCTACAACATTTCTAACCTGAGTACGACGTTTCGCTAGTAATTACAACTAGCTTCATCAGGCAACAGCCAGATTTGTGGAGACATTCTCTGGTTTTGTTCGTTAAATAAAAGGGTAGATGTGATGACAACACTTGTAAGACCTTCTTGAGAGAAGTGGTGGGGGTGGGGGGGATTAATGCCAACAAGCACACTCAATTGATTTTGATAATGTTGAAGTTCTGTGCAAAAATAGTTCCTACTGAATCTTGACTCAAAGCTTTCGTGACTGCAGGAATTCATATTCTTTGGGTCTTTCGGTAAAGTCACATAGATAGGTTCAAAGAAAATAACAAACATTTTTTTTAAAAGAGGGGGAAAGCTGCGGAGGCAGACTGTATTAAAGGTTTAAAATGGGTGTAGCCCAATGGTCATAAACGAAGTGGGCGGGGCTAGTTATGTTAATGTGAGACATTAGCATGTTAAAGTAAGATCGGAGGGCGACGTCCATGACGAGGGCGCGAAGGTGGCTATGTTAATGGCAGAGATGAGCATGTTAATGGCAGATCGGAGAGCTGCAATGTCGAGCTCGGCGAGCGAGGTGGCTGTGTTAGTGTGGGAAATTTAACCTGTTAATGTAAAATCAAAGAGCCGAAAATAACTAACATTGCAAGCTAGAAGGATGGGAACATCACAACCAGTTATGACTTAAACTGGTTGATAACGTCCTTCCAATTATTACTCAATTTTTACCCATCTTCTCGATTTAAATTGTGTCTGTGTCTGTATATGTGGATGGCTTCATGAACAAATCTTTGTTGATAGCCAGTGGGTTTGCAAAGTACCTTCAATTTCGAGTAAGCCCACCGCATTAAAACAATGATCAGCCACGGCCGAGGTATTGACCCTACTGTGTGTCAGGTCTGCCTTATGTTCACGAACACGGTCCAAGACATTTCGCTTAGTTTCCCCAATGTAACTACTGCCGCAGACACCAGGGTATTGCATGTCAGGGATCACATCCTTCACAGATGGGATCCGATCACGAATGTTACGTACTGTGTTGAATCAAACCTGGATCTTGTGTTTGCTCATGATTTTGGATCTCTTTTTGGTGACCCCTGCTATGTATGGAAGGTGATGGTTTTGATCGGGTCCTCAGATCGTTCTTTCCCAACGGTTGGGGTGATAGCTTAATGGATTATGTTGTCTGAATATCCTTTCATCTTGAGAGCTTGGTGTACGTCTTTAGTTCACTGTCTAAGTGATGATGGTCAGAAATACATTGAGCTCTATGGTGTAGAGTTTTGATGAGGGAATTCTTCTGGGAAGGATGGTGATGGGAGTCAGGTTTTAGATATGCATCCGTATGGGTGGCTTTCCTGTAGACAGTGTCCCATTGAGCCATCTGGTCTTCTTTCGATTAAAACATCCAAGAATGGTAGCTTGTCATCCTTTTCCACCTCCATAGTGAATTTGATGGCTGGGTGTATGGAATTGATGTGCTTGAGGAATTGGTTCAGAGCTGGTCGGCCATGTGGCCAGATGACGAACATGTCATCTCTGTACCTCTTCCACAAGGACGGACGTAGAGTGGATGCCTGGATGGCATCTGTCTCAAAATTTTCCATGAATACATTGGCTACAACTGGAGATAAGGGAGAAGCCATTGGGGTCCTTTCAACTTGTTTGAAAAATAATTGCATTCCAGGTGACGTAAGTGTTGGTGAGGTAGTGTCTCACCATGGACGGTACATCAGCATTCAGTCCTTTTTGGACCAAGTCTTCAATGATTGCAATGGTGTCAGGCACGGGATCTTTGGTAAACAGAGACTACATCGAAACTAACGAGCAAATCACCTGGAGATAGTGAGATGTCCTTAAGAAACGATTCCAAGTGAGCTGATGATGAATGCTTGTGTTGGGATCGAAACGTTGTAGTTCTGTCGTTATTTTTTGTTATTTTCTTTAAACCTATCTATGTGACTTTACCGAAAGACCCAAAGAATATAGTTCCTACTGGCCAAGACTAATTAAATAATCAATCAAAATTGTGAGAAATAAAAATAAATAGCTACATACTTAGTGCTGCTTGGAAGCGAATCATCAAATAATACATTGCTTAAATGCATGCCTATAAAGGTCACCATACTTCAATGGGGATTACCGTTGAAGAGACAATAACAGGTACTGCTATTTTAGTGCACACAATCGACAGGAGGTACAAGAACAATGGGCTTGCATAATGTGAATGCATAAAGTACGTTGATTACCATGCAAATAACCCAACCGGCAATGGATACCCATTTCCATTTATATGCATTTGTAGGGGTGTCAGGGGAAGGATTCCCACCAATAGGAGGGTTAGTGGGAGGGGTGATCGAGTAGATATAAGGGGAGAACAGGCGGGAAGAGGAGGCCTTTTGGCGGGAACGAGATTGGGACGGCTGGGGACAGGTGTGGATGGGAGAAAAGGATTAAAAGACGAAACCCCTGCAATCTTGTGTCGGCTCTCCTTTACACATTTGTAGTGGTGATACGCGCTGGGATTAGGGATCGTATGCCAGCGCGTAATGATTGGCTGTGTATGTGGTGACACGCGCTGACGGTGGAGGATCAGGGGTCAGCGCGGGGTCGTGGGTTACGGGGTACTGATTGGCTGTGGGCCGGTGACGCGCTGAGAGGGAGTGACCGGGTGGCAGTGCGGTGTGATTGGTGGAGTAGTGTTAACACGCGCTGGGGAAAACGGATCGTAGAGAGAGTGCGTCGTGATTGGTTCACTAAGGAGCGATGCTCACGTCGACGTCCGCATCAGCTCCGTCTCTCGTGAGCAGGGGCTATAAAAGGGGATGCACACAGGCGTAAGGGCAGTATGTAACCAGCGAAGAATGAAGACGGGGATGAAGACATAGGGCCCTGCGGTACCTAGTCCCGCTGTCCTAACGGGACCGGGACTCTGTGTAACCCAGAGGCGAGTGTATTGTGTGTAGCCATAGGCATAGAATCTACACGAGCCGAATGCATTGTGTGTAGCCAGAGGCATAGGGTCTACACGAGTCAAGTGTGTTGTGTGTAGCCAGAGGCATAGGGTCTACACGAGTCAAGTGTGTTGTGTGTAGCCAGAGGCATAGAGTCTACACGAGTCAAGTGTATTGTGTGTAGCCAGAAGCATAGAGTCTACACGAGTTAAGTGGAGTGTATAGTCCAAAGGATAGAGACCACCCGTTGTATTGTGACACGTCAAGATTTAATAAAAGTGTGTTACCCGTCAAGAAGTTCCTGCCGTCAATTCAAATACTTCACATTCATTAATCCCCCCCTCCCCCAATTCGCACAAGAAGGGCTCAAAATTTCTGTCTTGCTGTCGCCTGATGAAGCTAGTTGTAATTACTGGCAAAGCATCGTACTCAGATTGTAAATGTTGTGGCTTTGCTCTCCAACACACCGGTGTGCTGTACTAGTAACCAATTGGCATGTTATGTTTACGTGACAAACCTTACTAATTGGCTGGTTCTGGTGGTGGCGGATTTAACGACACGTTTATATATTTCCGCGATCTAACCCAAAAAACCTGCATTATACAATATTCAATCATCTATTCAGAAAAAGTAATAGAGTTATCTGTACATCACTCACCCTATATTTTTTCACACAGTGCCTAACAGATCAGTACCAATTTCATCTTGTATTTCGAAAGTCTTTTCACTCGTGAGTGAGTGCAACCTTAAAATAGATTTGTGAATGGGCATTGCTTTGTTAATCCCAAACTTCGCACCAAACCTGAATAGATACATTTTCAAAATTGCGCGTTAATGAAAATTCACGTTGAATATGTAATACAAAATGAGTTTAAGCATCTTCTTGGTTCTTTCGGTAAAGTCACGTAGAAGGGAAATAATAAAATAATAAAAATAAAACATAATAAAATAATTCTCACGACGTTTCGGACGCTGTCTTCCCCACAGACCTGTTCTTCACCTGAGGACGGCTGCTTGCGTTGTGGCCGAAACGTCGTGATAATTATTTTATCATGTTTTATTTTTATTATTTTATTACTTCCCTTCTACGTGACTTTACCGAAAGAACCAAGAAGATGAATCCCTGCAGTCACGAAAGCTTTAAATAAAAAAAAATGAGTTTAAGCAGTTTATTAAAGGTTAATGTCTAAACCGTCCAACGTGTAATAACAATGAATGGAGAGTATGTGAACTACTTAAAACAAATGTGATAAAAGTAAAACAACTTTGCAAGTTTAGCCACTGCAGACACAGAGGCGTTCACAGAGTGGGGTGTTTATTTATTGGCTATATTAAACCCACCTCTATTTTAAATCTGAATTTACTGTGAGGTTTACTTGATCGCAGACACACTCGTGTCATTAACAGCTAGTCAAGGTCTAAGTGGACGACTTGACCCAGAAGGCTTACCACCAGTCCTCACGCTGTTGGCTTTGCTGTGATGCACTTCTACCATCAAAATCATTCCATTATTATTTGATTTAAATAATTTTATAAATGCTTATATACGTTTTTAAAATTCTCATTGTCACCTAAATTATTCAAATGTTAACTGAAAACTGTTAACTGTTCAATATGTTCCAATTTTCTCAGGCCATCATGGTGTGAAGTGCAAACTCAGCTCTAAATTCAGTCAATCACTAAACTCAACTTTTTTTATTACGTGTTGGACAATAAATATTCTCGAGGGCAGAGAGTGTGTGCCACTTCTCGCCACCGTGGGCACCATGGTGGCGAAATTTTAAGCACCTCATCTGGTATTCAGGAGGTCGTGGGTTCGATCCCGACCCTGACGCCTGCTGTATATTTGGAGTTTACATGTTCTCCTCGTGGTCGTGTGGATTTTTCGCCAGCTCTTCCCGGTTTTTCCTCCACATTTAGAAACATGCGTGTAAATTTCCACATGATAAGCCACTTTGATGGGCTAATAAATTTGTCGCTTCTGAAAAAAAACATATAGCTCAGTGGGCCTTACCTCGTAAAATAAAATAGTTTTAAATATATCGAAGAAAATAGGCGTGGCGTTGCCCGTATGGGCGTGTTTTTGCCCACGTATGGTCTTGTGGAATGGGCTGCTGGATGGATACCATACAGCAGCAATGTTGAATGTGCACGGAGAACAGCAGCGGCAGTTGCAGCGATAAAATGCGAATATGCAGCACATTGCTTACGAATACCGTGCAGACGATGCTGGAGTTCGGGGAGAGAGACGCGTGTTTTGGACAAGTGCAACCATCGTTCAGAATTGCATGTGTTGTTAAGCCATTGATTTCACTGCTGTTTAGTTCCAGCAATTAGCTATGAAGTGTTAAAGGTTAGAATATTCTTAGGTGGAATTTCTTGTTCACTCTCACCTGCGAGCATGCTTGACTTTTTCATTTCTGTAGATAATGGCTTAACAAGCAAAGACCTTTTTGTTTGAGAAGAGGGCTCTGTTCTGCAAAAGCTTCTGACAAGTCCTATCTGAAGCTTGCATACCTGCACAGCTTTAATGTATGCAACCAAAACTGGGCCGATTAGCCATATTTGGTGATGTTTTTCTGTTGACACTGAATGCTGGAGAAACTGCTTTACAAGGCTGAGAAACCCATAATAAATGAAGAATAGTTCAGCTTTCGTGATTCATTTACACAGTTTTTATGAATTATATGAGTAAGTCAATTAGCTCCTCATCCAGCCTGTTTAAGGCTGTTTAAGGCTCTATGAGTAGCTACCATCCAGCCTTAAACAGGCTGGATGGTCATAAGTGACCAGATGTGGGTATCTTGTTAATGAATTAGAGGGCTGATGTCAACTTTTAGTAACTTTTAACGGCAATTCTACTCATAAAGGAACAAACTAAAATTCTATGATTTGTTGAGAATGCGGCCCTTTAAGGAAACCCAAATAGACAATTTTCACTAATTACTTTATATACTTGCTTCAGCTTCACAAATGCTAATGCGGTTGATTTAATGACTGTATATACCTACAGTTGCTTCCCTTATCATGCCCGCAGGAAAAACGTGTGAAATTAGTTCTGAAGATGGGCTCGCTTGTCAAATGGAGCATCTGGAGGCAGTGTGAGAGTAATCCCGACACTAGATTGTTTGCCAAACAATATACAGAGAGCTTGTAATTACAACGCGTCAAATTAGGAGGGGCATAATAGGAGGGGCACTTTGGGGATTGAGTGTTAGAAAATAAAGTTGGTTCACATACAGAGTGTAGCATATTTTGGCCAGAGCGTGGACCTGTTATTGTTGTTGCTGTAATAGCATTGGAGAGCAACACTGCAGCTTAGAGGAATGGCAAGTGGCTTTTAGTAATTGTAAGGCAGGCAAATTATCTGAATTAAATGTCATTAACCCTCACTGGGTTACATCACGTGCGAGATACAGTTTGGCGTTTCCATGGTGGAGACCTGCATTTACCCGACACACCTTTTGTATGAAGAGGGGTTCAATTGTAAAAGAATAGATATGGTAAATAACGTCCGTATATTATAGAAAGACAAGTGCTGTTAAATGTATTTTTTGTTATTAATGACGAAAATAAGTGTGCCCATTTTATAAAAAAAAATGTGAATAATAACTCATTCGTTAATGATATTGTCCTAAAATGAACAAATCGATTATGTATTCTCCAGATTATACGACTCGCTTATTTTCACTGTATTTATTAAAAAAAAGGTTTGGGTGCATCTTATAATATAGTGTGTGTGTTTGTGACTGGATTTGTGTAACATTATGGACATTGGGCACAAGTTTTGGGTGCTTCTTACTTTTTGAAGTTTTATAATCTGGCAAATACACTAATCGGTGACGTGTCAGGCCATCGCCCTTCTTCATAGAAGGGCAGGGTTATTGTGAGTTTTTATTATTTGTGCTTGTGCACCACTGCCAACTTAATATACTATTTTCTGGTTATAATCCCTCAATAATCATCATCATGATTGAGAAGAGAATTTCTTACCTCTATTGAGCTATTTGTTTTTCACAGTCTAGATACATCAATGCAATATTAGAACGTGTGCTGTATAATTAATCAGCACGATATTTTTTCCTTCACAATTTCATTTGACCAGATTTTTCCGTTTGCAAGTGATATTTAATGTTGCTCATGCCGTGTTCAGCCACATTTAAAGTAAATTAAACGGGGGGAAACCAATGAGCTTAATTTCAATTAAAAGCCACCGGAAACCATGCAGAGAGAGTTGATTCGTTTGATGAACACACAGGTGGTTGGCTGAACCAATGCACAACATGAATTATTAAAACAATCCCAGCTGTTTACTGCTAAGACACATTACACTATGTAACACAATTTTTATTCCTGCGTAGTATGTGTTATTTCGTAATTGCTTATGCCTAAAAAGTATTGAAAATGTATATTATTCTCTACAAACTTTGCTTTTGTGACCAGAATAGTGATGTTTTTAAATTTACCTAATTTCAATGAGAAAACGGGCGAATTTGTGTATTTCCGTTCACGTAAAGTCAGAAAAAACAACATATGAATCAAAATGAACATGTATTTATACTAAAGTAATACAAAAATTACTACAAAAGATTTGGAAGTGAGTAGTTTGTCGAGATTTACGGTTATACTGTAAATCACTTTCACGAATCAGCCCCCAAATGTAGTCTCCTATCATGTTCTCGTTATACTCTCCTTCGTAGCGGCGTTCAAAGTCCAGTATATCCTGGTGTAAGCGCTCGCCTTGCTTCTCCGAGTACGCTCCCATGTTCTCCTTGAATTTAACAAGATGAGCATCAAGGATATGGACTTTGAGGGACATCCTACAGCCCATTGTGCTGTAGTTCTTCACAAGAGTCTCAACCAGCTCCACATAGTTTTCGACCTTGTGATTGCCCAGGAAGCCACGAACCACTGCGACAAAGCTGTCCCAAGCCGCGTTCTCCTAACTAGTGAGCATCTTGGGGAATTCATTGCACTCCAGGATCTTATTTATCTGTGGTCCAACGTAGACACCGGCTTTGACCTTTGCCTCAGACAGCTTAGGCAAGATGTCTTGAAGGTACTTGAAGGCTGCCGACTCCTTATCTACAGCTCTGACAAATTGTTTCATAAGGCCCAATTTGATGTGCAGTGGTGGCATCAGCACGTTCCGGGGGTCCACCAGTGGCTCCCACTTGACGTTGTTCCTCCCCACAGAGAACTCGGTCCGCTGTGGTCAGTCCTGCCTGTGGTAGTGCGCCTTGGTGTCCCTGCTGTCCCAAAGGCAAAGATACTGTAGAAGAGAAACTTGGTAACACCGCTTTGGAGACCCATCAGGAATGCCACCATTTTGAAGTCTTCAATGACCTCCCAGCTGTACTAATCATACTTCAAGGCGTCCAGGAAGGTCTTGATGCTGTTGTAATCCTCTTTGAGGTGCACCGAGTGAGCCAGGGGAAGAGACGGGTACTTGTTACCATTATGGAGCAGCACGGCTTTGAGGCTCCTGGATGAGCTGTCAATGAAGAGGCGCCACTCATTCTGATTACAGGTGATTCCGATTGCCTGGAACAGACTGTTCACATTGTGGCAGAAGCAGAGCCCATCTTGACGGGTGAAGAAGCTGCAAAAAGGTTGGTGACACTTCCTCTGATCTGTGACTCTTTACCTCTTCCACAAGGACAGAAAGTGTACACACGTAGTGTCCTGGCGGGGGATTGCCTGGCACGACGGGTTTTAATCCGAAGGGCCCTAGTAGGAAAGTCCCATGGTTTCCCGTTGCCAGGAGATTGGCCGACCCTCGCAGGACAGGTCACATTTCGGTGCCCCTGAGTTGGCTTAAAATTGTATGGGTGCAAAAAGGTTTACTGGGCCAGCCGAAATGAGTCATTCACGATATCGGGAGGGGCTAAGAGTGGAATGTTTTGCAAGAAGAGCAGACAATGAGTATCATAATTAATGAGCACGGGAGAACAATGGGGACGCGGAGCAGCAATACTCCCCGTGGCACAAGGTCCAAGTGAACGATTGGCCACGCAGTACAACGTCACCCCAGGCTTTTGAAGTTCGGGGAATAAAAAGGGGAGCCCAGGACCATTCAGGTCTCTTATTTTCAACCTCTGGGCCGCCAAGGCCGACTCCCTGCAGTCCTGCCTTCTCGAGCCGCTCGCAGCATCTGTGTGATACCAGCGAGTGCTGCTACGAGGCAGGGATAGGTCAAGTTTTCTATAATCCTCCTCCCTCCGACTCTCACAGCGTTCGTGCGATGCCGTGAGTATAGCTGCGAGGTACGTGATGGGGCGTCTGAGTGTCAGGGGATTTGGGTAGCAGTAGGCTAAGCTCTTCTCGCCAAAATATTCCCTCCGGGCAGTACGGGGTTTGCGCCGAAAATGAAAGTTAGCAAAGAGCATCGGTGTGTTGTCGGTGATTTATGTGTGGAGCGACTGCGTGGGGAAACGCACTGCGACAGTGAACAGGGAGGCTGCAGCACGGGCGCGCGGTGAGGTCATCGCTCGCAGGTGTGGGTGCAAGCGTGCCGCTTGTGTGCTGCGTTAGCTGTGGTTTATACGGGTGTGTGGGTTAACTCCGTGCGGCTGTGAGCCAGCAGCACGAGCATGTCCCTCAGAGAGAGGGCGCTAGCGCGGGGGGCCCGGCAGGAGCCGACCGACGCAGTGGAGGAGAGAGCGGAAGGGGCCGGACGTCGCACGCCACCTGCCTAGCGAGGGCAGTGGGGTGGACATCGCCCCCTCCACGGCTGCTCCCTCTATCTGGAGGAGTGGGTACAGGGAGCTAATGGCAGTGTGGCACCGGGACGATGGATGAAGGAAGGTCCGGATACGTGATAGCAGGTGCATTCTTGCCAGTCCGACGTTTGGAAGGGTCCACCATGCAAAGTAGCAGTTGCTTGAGTGGTCAGTGGGTTCCCGTCAAATTCTTGGGATAGCGAACTTCATGGCTCTCTTTTGCCCTCTGTATCATCCTACAAAAATATATTTATTTCACCCATGACTAATTTGTAAGAGATTTTCGCAACATTTTTAATATATGATATATTTTTTTCAATAAGATTGAAAAATGTAAAACATTTGAAAATTAAAAACGTTTACAATTAAAAAAATTGCAACAAATTTTATAACATAAAATTCCGAGCAACAATTGTTCACCTTACCTTCCAGAGTTTTTTTGCATTGCTCGCAGGTGAAATGAGGTGCCCAGGGCTTGTCTTGATCCCCTGACAGGCATGCCGAAATATGCCTTGTAGCCCTCACACATGTTAGCAGATGCTTCCACAGGTTACTTTTTCGCTCTTGTCTTGATAAATTGGCCGTAGACATAGCAAAATGCGTCTGCTGGATGCTTGTAGCCTCTTGATGCCATCTCAGGAAAATGCAGATATGTATTTACTTAGGCAGCTGGAACTAAACTGAACTGGTGGGCTTAAGGCCCCTGTATTTATACTACTATTTATATTACTGCAAAGTTTTAGAATGTTCGAGAAGTTACTTCAAGCTTACTCAGCACTGCATCTATCTGGAATATTTTGCAAAATAGATACATTTCAAAATATCACTGTTCTGGTCACAAAAGCAAAGTTTGTGGGGAATAGTAGACATTTTCTCTACTTTTGAGGCATATTTAATTAGGAAATAAGACTTACTACCCAGGAACAATTTTTTTTATTAGACAGTGTTATCATCAAGTTTGCTTATTTTGAGATAAATCATCCACTACATTATTTTTGGAGCATTTAATTTTATTTTTCACATCTTTGCTCATGGTATTTGCCATTTTAGACAGCCGCAGACTAGATACATGTATTGTATATTTCTTGAGGAGGCATTTGTTGTGTCTAGAGACAATGCTTCATTTTTCAATTTAAGTCTGTGTCAAATTACTCACTAAAATGCACGGTAAGTCATGTCAGTGAGCATTAGTTGATTTGAGAACCCCAATGCATAAAATTTTTATATGCCACATGAATTTAATTATTAGATTGTGGATCTTGACTTAAAGCTTTCGTGACTGCAGGAATACATATTCTATGGGTCTCTCGGTAAAGCCACGTAGATATAAAAATAATAAAAGGTACTTTGCAAACCTATTGGCTATCAACAAAGATTCGTTCATGAAGCCATCCAGACAAGGCGTAATTATAATATATATTGGGGGGGGGACACATCCCCCCCCCAATATTCATATATGCTCCAATATATTGCTATAAAATAGATTTTTGTTTATATGATTGTGGTTATGGTTGTACTTTATAAATCCCTAATCTCTGCCATTACATACAATGAAACAAGAAAAGGTAGAAAAAACAGAGCAATGTAATACAATACACTACACTATTAGACATTATTGTTAAAAATAAATAAAAAGTCATACCCATGTGTTAGTGAATTTTTTTTATATTTTAGGCAGGAAATTCTTTTCAAATTTAGATTCTTTTCTGGGGGGGGGGGACCCCCAGACCCCCTGGAAGATTTGGTGATTCCATGGTTACGGCCTTGCATCCAGATATATAAACACAGACACAATTTCAACCGAGAAGATGGGTACAAACTGAACAATCATTGGAAGGAGGTTATTAACCAGTTTAAGTCATAACTGGCTATGATGTTTCCATCCTACCTGGCGATGTTAGCTGTTATTTCCGACTCTCTGAGTTGCATTGCCAGGTTAGATGTCTTTGCATTGACAGGCTGGATGTCTCACTAGCACATCCACCATTGCGGTGGTTCTCTTACATTGACATGCTAATCTCTCACAATACAATGGCCGCCTCGACAGCCTCAGGGCGCCCTCCGATCTTACATTTACATGCAAATAACATATTGGGCCCCGCCCACTTACCCTTGGGCTACACACAATACAATGGCCACCTCCACAGCTTTGGTGGCGCCCAACAGGCCAATCTCTCACAATACAAAGGCCACTGCCCCAGCCATTGACATGCTAATTTCTCACAATACAAAGGCCACTGCCCCAGACTCTGTGGTTGGACCATGTCTCCGTGTCTAGCTCCACCCACCTACATTGATGCACCCATCTCAGGCCTCTATAAGACCTTGTCTCAGCAGCTTTCTCTCTCTCTCTTACCTGAAGACGATTGCTTTTGTTGCGATCGAAATGTCGTGATATTTTTAAACAATTTTTATATCTACGTGACTTTACCGAAAGAAACATAGAATAGATTGTGTATGTTAGTTTTCTAAAATGGTGTTGAGATATAAATATCATTTATACGTTAAAGATATACATTTTTAAATGCTTTACATTTCATAAAGGTGGAAAATTAATTGATAAAAAAAAACATTCTTAGCTATTTGTTTTTTCAATGTCAGAGGAGTTAATTTTTTTTAATGGCCTGATGTATAGTTAAATGTATAATCTTTGTTATGTTTTTCATGATGGCCAAAAGAGATTTTTTTTATTCTGTCAGTGACAGTAAAAAATACCCGTCATTTTGTTATTTTTGTATAAGTTAATTTATACCAAATGGCAACTTGACACCATAATACGAATACTTTCCAAAACTATTGTCCATTTACAGCCTTTTTCAATACATTGCTGAATGAAGGTCTCCCCATCCTGGGCTGTTCATAGGCGTTGATTGGCCATTCTTCACCATGCTGGTTGATGCAGGATGGTGAAGGGGGGTTGTGCGGGGTTGGCGGGGTGGGGGTAAGATCGGTTCATATCTTACTTGCCACTTGTGTTAGCTGTGGCCCTGGAATCAAACTGAGGTCACAAGATTCATTGCGCAGCTAACCACTGCTCGTCCCACCATTGTTCATATGGCATATGTTGCCATCAATGCCGCTGAGGAATTCATCCTCTAAAGTTTGCACACAACCTATTTAATTGCAAACATCATTCTTGACAGAACATTTTAGTAAGCCTGTGCACACACGCCTTGCTTTTCATTTTTTTTGTGGCACCTTAAGGATATGTTAAAAAGGAATGTAAATAAGTAATGAATGGCATAAGTTTTTAAGCAAATAGTACGCGGTATTTTATTACACACGTATATTATGTAACTTTTTACGTGTCTGATTAAATAATGTAAATGCCAAACTTACAAAATGGTGCTGGCATGTACACACTATTTGGCTTATGCTAGGCTCATAACAATTGTGGATTAAAGAAATGTTAACGCTCATGACGCATGCATTGAATCGTGCATGTAAGAAATTATAAATTGTGATTATAAGAACACATTATGCTCATGTATGTTACTTTTAGGCTAATGGAATGAATCAGACTGTACAAACAAGCCAGAAGAAATATAATATATAATATAAATCGAGACGACATTATAGATAAAAAGTGGTAAAGGTGTGTCCCTTGCCATTGCTTGTTCATATTACTGCTGGTGAAAGGGTCTCCACTAAAGGAAGGTCTGGAGAGACCCTCTAAGAGGATATTTTAGCCTACTCTTCCATGCTGGCCAGACGTAAAGCACTTGACGCAACCATAAGCGAACTGCCATTCGACTAACTGGAATGCACCCATTTATACTGCTGGGTAGACGACAGGGGGATTTAAGAAGCTTGCCAATTTATCGACCTTGCGACTTCTGGATTACAAGTCCAGTGTGCTATCCATTACATTCCTAATAAAGCAAAAACAATATTAACTTATTTTTTTAATCGAATTTTGAGCCAACATGATGGCAATCAAATCACAGAGGTGGAAGAGTAAATCTTAATATGGCTATGGTGCACCATTGGTTCAGATGAACATTCAATCCAATCAAGTTTTATTTCACATCTCCCAGCAATCTCTAAACCTACTACATCTTGCAATGCTCTCCTCTGTAAGTCATAATATTCCATCACCTCTTGAAGAGAAAGTAAGAGGGTCATTGGAAATCAGTGGGGTATATATAAAACGGATCACCCTGTACGGTGGTATGAATATATATGAACGTTTCTAGGGGTGTGAATCTATAATATCTCGAGTGGTATAGACTATATAAGCAGAGCTCTATTCTGTCTCCATATATAAATATAAACAATTTTAGTCCAATCAGCCTATTGGTTGTCCAGACAATATTTCTAGCAACATTTGTTAAGCAAGCAAACTCTGGATAGCTTTTGGAATTTTGAGTCTCATTAGCAGAGTCAGGATTGTTAAAGGAATGATAATTTGCTACCTGATGTTATATGCAAGAGCAGTGCATAGAAAAATATTTTGTGGATATTGGAAGACATTTAATTTAATAATCAAAGTATCAGTACATCATCAATATGCATATAGTTGTTTTATTAATTCTAATCATTTAAGGTCACAACTCAATTCAAAATTGAATTTTTACCAAAAGTACAGACAGAGGCTTCAATAGCTCCTGAATATCACTGTTTATGTAATTTCAAAATTTGAGAGTTATTTATTTAACTCAGCTTTTAAAATATTTAAACCAAAGTGCCCTATTGTATATATCCATAAGGATCGGGTTGCGTGTATACTTCTGTTTTGCACGAGGGACCTAATCCAATTCACCATGTGAGGCTCAATGGCTTACTCTATCGCATGAAGGATAAAGTTTATATCCTGAGAAGATAACCTATTTTCTCGTGTATTTTGAACTTTTTTTTACATCCCATAGCGCAGAGTTGTTTTTACATTCCACATCATTCCCGTGTAAACGCTCAAGTGATGGGCAAAAATTGACTGCTCATTGTTTTCCATCACAGCAAAGCTTATCATAATGCCAACTATGATAATAAATTGCAACTTATTACGACAAAATATTTCTCCCTCTCTTGAAAATCATTCAGTTTTCCTGTGTCCTACTTCTTAGATGAAGACTAACTACAGTACCTATCTCTGAATTTTTCTATGTTATTTTGTTCGCTTGCTTCGGTCGCCTAGCCTTTTTCGTCAGTATATAAAGCATACAAATTGTTTTTCTATCTCACCTTCATGATGATTTATTGTCGCATTATTTTGTTCAAAGTCCAGTGGTAGGCCTACTTCTGTATTTTGAGAGTGTATAATACTGAATTGTAAATACAATATACACACGTGTATTTGATGGTCTCTTCTTGCGCTTGATAAATATGTATGCTTCCTGAGATTCTTCTCTTTTCAGTGTCCTGAAATCATGCACAATGTCCTCAAATTACATTTTTGGGCCAGGCCCTGCTTCCAAAGGCATTGTGCCTTCTGCACTCCATAATGCACATCTATTAAAATGTACGACATCTCTTACCTGAGCACAGTGTGGTTTATGCTCCCAACATTGTGGTGCAATTCTATATGGGGAAAGGTATGCTTACAAATTAGCAACAACAAAACACCTACGAATTTGTTATACCTGCAATCACAGATGCATTGGAGTAAGGTGAAACAGTACAATTTCAGTTAGAGGCCAGATTGTTAGTCATGTGTTGTGTCTGGTGAAGAGAATGAGGCCCTATTGACATGGATCCATTATGTTTGTGAAACCATTGCATGCTGGCGAACAGCTATATGTTTGGAATGGAACAAGTAATTTTGTGTCTATTTCAATCAATTTGCATTTTCATGGGAAAAAATCGACAGAACCCAAGAAAATTGTGTTACTGATTCATCCTGAATGTGAGGAATTTCCAAGGTAACACGCAAAGTGATATTTTACCGTATGGCCTTTTTGTTATTCGTTATAGGGTCAGTATCTCTTTTTCAAGATTGCACGTAATTATCAGAACGTAAACTACAATTCGTTGTTCATTTGCCTAAAGCTTTCAGAGGTATGCCTTATGAATGTTAGTTATGCCTCAGTTTGAATGAAAACACATTTGGTAACACATCATTATTAAATATAGATCTCACGTAAACATTTTTACAGCATGCAAACAACACACAAACAAGTATGAAATATTAAATGCAGTAAAAATATTGGGAACCTTTGTTAAATTAAATATATATAATAGTGAAAATTATTTACAGTCTTTTAAAAAAAAACTACTTCTAGAAGTAGGGCACCCTAAACACGTGTCAGTCATAGGACGCTTTGTTAACCATACTTCATCAGACTGGTCACTAATATCAGCTGTGGCTGGGAAGTGTTCTCATTGAATATCATCCATCGTCATCATAAGCCATGATCTGCTGGATGAAGGCAACCCCAAGCCATTGCTATCTGTTTCAGTCCTAAAATGCACAAAATCCGATTCCAACCATATTTTTTCGCCACGGTAGATGTCCTGTTTAGTGCGTTTCCTCCCTCGGCTACCACTCCATCATTATTGTCAATCACCAGGCATCGTCCCATCTAGCGGTGCGTGCTGCCCAAACCCAATCACGTTTCCCCGCAGTCAATATGATATTCTTAACTTGCATATGTTCTCAAATACATGTACTGCTTTCCTATTTTATATATCTCGGTGTAATTCCAAGCATCACTACATTTCCATGTTTGTGATTCATCATATATCACAGGATGTGAAAACCTAATCAAGGCACAAGTTGGTTTTCATTATTCAGTTTTCCAAAAACACTCAATCCTGCTATCTTCCACCTCTTCATTTCATCAGTTTGATCTTGGTCCACCTTCAATCACTGCCCAAGGTCATTTGTTTTCTGGTTGTGTCCCTTTGACAGATATCTTCAGATGTCAAGCGAACTTGTTCCAGTGACTTTTGTTTTGCTCCTTTTATCTTGAGTCCTGCTTTGTAGTCTTCTTTGATCATTATTCTACCATTTTTTTATTTTTATATTTACATTGGTTGTTATAATGATTTTATCATCAGCAAATCTGAGAGGGTTAATATTTCCTTCCATTGATGCATTTGTTTTTCCAATCCCATTTTAGAAATACATTTTTGAGTGTTGCTATTAAAGTAATCTTCCTTGTCTGATTGTCCTTCTAATATGCATTTTGGAACATTTTATCTGCATAAATTTCCACGAAGGCAAATGCCATTTAATATTCTACAAGAGATGGGCAATAATGGCATTTGATATGCATTAGTCTTTTGAAGATTCTGATTGAGAGTATGTATGTGGTTAAAGGTAGAGAAACCTTTCCTAAACCCAGCTTGCTCATATTGTTGCTTGACCTCTATATGTTCTGTTATTTTGTCCCAAATTATTTTCGTGAACAATTTTATATATGTAATAAGAGGCTAATAGGTCAGTGATGAAAGACAGCTTCATCAATATTTTTTAGTATAATAATTATTGAGGCATCATTCCATCATTGTGCACTTAATAACTTCAACGGCTGGATCTAGTGCTTGTATGACATTTACCCCTACTGAGATTGCAAACAAATTATTGGAAACATTTTTATAATTTTTCATAATTTGGAAATGCATTGTATGTGTTAATGAATTGTCTCGACGTGACCTCCTCATTTAACCAAACATAAAACATATAATGCTACTTATAATGAAGCTTCATAATTGGCTGTGTTTGGTAAGTTTGTATTAATCCCATTAGGTAAGTGTAATCTGAATGTTGTAATGTCACAAGACTTTAATACAGCAGCAGCCAGACTTTGTCATTGCCCGGGGCTCTAGTTAACTTCACAATACACGGTATTACATCTGCCACATAACATCCTGACATTAATTAAATTGTACTCAACATTGCCAATTTGTTTAAAAATAAATACTCTTTTAAAATATACCAAAAACCCGTCTGGTTGGCAAACTTAGCTCCAATTAGAAAAATCAAAATGGAAATGTGTATCAGCGAGCACCCGTTGAGGTATCTCTCTCACAAAGGGAACTGGAAATAAACAAACTTTATTTACCTACATTCTGGCAATAATAATATGTTGACTCTGGAAATGGTGGAAAGTACATTTTCAGCCAGCATTTCTTACAGCAGCTTTCTTTGAGTCATGGTCGTTGTTGGTTGTTATGGCACATATGTGGACATTACATTGCTTCTTGGTACATGAGGTACATTGGTGATGGCAGGCACTTTCCATGCACTGCATATATAGTTAGAACAACCGTATACAGGGATTCAGCTGCTATGCTACAATGGCTGGCACATTAGACTTGCGATCTAGAGGTCACCGATTTGATTACATTTACCAACGCAGCAGTCGAAACAATGGGCACATCTCTTAAATTCTCTCTTGCCTTTGTCCACCCAGCAGTATAAATGGACTCACCACAGTTAGTCGATCGGCAGGTCATGAATGTGGTATCTATGGGACCTTTTTACCAGTATCAATATGATACTGGCAAAGCATATCCTTCATGTGTGGTGGGTTAAGAGTGTGGATATTCCCACGTCTTCCAAGACGTGTGCGGTGGTGTAGAGTGACCGTGCTCTCACCTCTTCTAAGACGTCTGGCCGGTGTGGAAAAGTAGGCCATATGCCCTCTAGAGGGAATCTGTGGAGGCCCTTCCGCCAGCAGTGGTGTGAGTAAGCAATTGCAGGGCTGCACCTTTATAACAGGTATACAGGACATACTAATAACCATGATAGATTTATTGGGCAAGGAAGAACAACGAATGACTTTTGGTCCCTCCTTAACATCAATAGAAGACATAATGAAATTAAGCAGTGGTCTTTTATTGCTGGCTTGGTATTTACGTGCCATTCATCAACAGAGGGAGAAGTCACTGCTTATAACAAATCAAGTATGACCAGCGGTTACTATATATATTATGTAATTTGTACATGGTTCAGATTTCTAACTTTATAAAATAAGTATAGATTATAGTGTGATGTTGAAGTCGAATAAAAATAAACATGAGTTAAAATGTATGCTCTTATAATACATTGCTTACGTAAATGAAATCTTATTTAACGTAATAACGTTATGGGACTTAATCCACGAGCGTGTGTGCGTTTGGATATATGGAGCAGACACATTCACACATATATAAAATTAGCAGTACATTGGGGGCACGCGAAATCCATAAACATCGATTCGTAAGCCAACCTTCACATAAAACAATAGCATTCTTTCCTACGTAATAGTCATTGCACAATGGTATTTTGGTCATCATATACCATGAAGGAATGGATATTCGATACGGCAACATTAGAGCTAAGCATTGCTATAAATATTAGGATTGACATTTGATTTATCTTACGAGCTTGCACCATTCGTCTTCATTGCTGCGACACTCACCCAGTGGCTGGACAAGATGGACAACTAACAATGGAAGAAAACACACGGGCAGTTTGAAACGTTTTACCCTGCAAGCAAGAGTGCTGGTGTGGGTTTAAAAGTCATTGCAAGGTCACCCGGAATGACAGTTGTGGGGATGTCATTGGACATAAATCAGTGTAATCAGGATGGCTGGAAATGAACTCCCTCCAAGCTTCCCCCGCCCACTGAGGGAATGAGTTTAGCCCTAATCACTGGGTTGCTGCAGGACAAAATAAATAGCATTTACAGGATTTTGGTAAAAAAACTGGGACCATTACAAATGTGGTAATTTAACTGCCAAATACCCCCCCCCCCCCCCCCCACAGAAACTTGTTAAAGCCCTGTCAGCCGTACCCTTTTCAGCATTCAGGCAGCAGCACAGCGGGGCCTGCATGTGGAAGGCAAGCTCAGCTTCAGAGCCAAAGCCTTGCCATGTATGTCTGGTATGGGCACGTGTTATAATCTCTTCTAGAATTCTAGTATTGTGTTGTTGGATTTTATTGACGGAATATGAAAACATCATGCCGGGTTTATTTTTTTAAAGTTCAGTTTCATACGGGATGACGACTTTTTGCAACGAGACCAAGATTTTGAAAAACAATATAATTTAGATGCAAATAAAAAAAGTGAGCATTTCTGAGGGATCAGAATGAAAAGCAGCCTTCTGCTATGGGCAATAGTATTTTTTTATTATAAATTAGCATATTTTTATATCATGGCTGGCTGAAATGTTTAACAAGGCTCATCATGCAATTGTGAAGGGGTATTCAAAGCTAAAGGCTTGCATTTTAATTAAGAGTGTGAATGTTTTTAATTTCCTATGCCATGCTTTCAATAAAATAGCTGTATTGAATTGTGGGAGGAGTGCCTCTGCGTTTTGCCAACTGTTAACACAGAGGGGGGAAGGGGGACCCACTCGCATATCAAAAGACAGTTTTAATAAGCATTAGGCTTTTGATATACTGTACTTTTGAATGTCAACATTGTCTTTGATAGTGTTATAGACCAATTGACATATATTATGCATGCCAGTACAGTATTTCACTGCTGCCGTGATGCTCCAGTGCTGTGCCCTCAGGTGAAATTGAGTCTAATGATCATCATTTGTTGCTATGGTGACATTGCCAAAGTGCTTTGGAACAGTGCAAAAAATGTTGGCAAATTTCACACTCTTAGGTAGTGGGATGGGGTTTTCTCCTTCTGACAGGGACATAATACCTGACCACAACTATTGTTGTGAGTTCATTTTAGATAACATTTCTTATTACAATCCTGCATTACCTGTACTAGCCCCACAAAGGTCCTTTGTATAGTCTACAAAGACGGTTGGGGCAAATACTGTGAGAGAGCACCTATTAAGTCCCGCCTGGCACAGAAGAGGGTTGTGAAGTCACCACCATGCCTGGCTGCCTTTGTCTCCTCGGTTGTGATGTTTACACATCACACCAGGTACTCATTTAAGGTTGAATTAACCTAGGTGAGGCCCAGGACCCGTGTGAATATCACTCACCACATGATCATCCTCTTTTTGAGGTAGCTATCCTGAGATGTCTGTAAGTTTTCCTGGGATATTAAAAGTCCCAGTTTTTGCAAGTTATGTAATGACACCGAGTAAAGAAACCCCATTTACATTAACTTATCTCCTCTTTTGGGATTGTGAAATATTCTTAATATTTGACCCACTTTTTGTTCTTCTTGGTTCTTTCGGTAAAGTCACGTAGAAGGGAAGTAATAAAATAATAAAAATAAAACATAATAAAATTATTCTCACGACGTTTCGGCCACAACGCAAGCAGCCGTCCTCAGGTGAAAACCAGGTCCGTCGATTTCAGACTCTGTCGCCTCGACGGACCTGGTTTTCACCTGAGGACGGCTGCTTGCGTTGTGGCCGAAACGTCGAGAGAATAATTTTATTGTTTTATTTTTATTATTTTATTACTTCCCTTCTACGTGACGACTTTACCGAAAGAACCAAGAAGATGAATCCCTGCAGTCACGAAAGCTTTAAACCACTTTTTGTTGTCAGACGTTGCAACCTGACCGACCACTGATAATGGCAGTGGCTGGTAATCCAACTCAGATTGTCAGGTTTGTAGCTCGGCTCACAAACCACTGCACCACCACTCCACAAAACACACACACACGCACAAAACAATGTGGCATTGGATGCCAAATCTCAATGCAGGACTTGAGTAATTTGCCTGCACGCGTGTTTTCACATGCGTGTCTGTGAGTCGTTCGTCGGGCTTAATCTTTCACAGAAACGAGCCGCGTGAAACAACCCAACGGAAAAACCTGCATTGTCTCAGGCTACATAGCCCGAGTGACTCACCGCACTTTGTCAGTTTTGGGAAGTCTCCGCGAGATGAGAGGGAGCGGCAGAGGCTGCCTCCTGTTCACACCGTCGGGCCACTCATCATTTTGGCACCAGACACTGGGCTGCTCTCCCGAGGCTGCTCAAAGCGGTGGCATGGTGTGGTACACGGTGTGCTTGCGTGTTTCATCCGTGCCACTTGTGTGGTGGAGGAGCAGCAGGCTCCTGACTGGCTCACGCCGAAGCGTCGTCGCATGCCTAATGACTGAGATGCCAATGCAGTTGTCCGATTGAATGTTTAACCCTATCGTGGCGCGTTGTTGACAGCTGTAACATTTTTTAAGCGATAATTTGTCAGGAATATAATATGGCTTTAGGTGAATGTTTATTATAATAATTAAATTCGTGTTTTAAAGGGGAGAGATACTGTTCTGACTTTCGACATCTTACGTGTATTTTTGTTTCTGCCATTAAACGATATAATAGTTTGTTAACAATTAAAGTGATTGTGTGTATCCACTGATGGCTGAAGGCCTCCCCCCGCTGTGTTAGTGATGGGAGTTGTTTGACCATACTTCACCCACGCTGGTCAGTGCAGGTTCGTGAAGGTGCCCGGTACCACTTCAGATATCGTTCTGCTTTGGCACCAGATGATGGCTGTTTGGCAGTGGCCGGTAATCAAACTCAGGTTTTAATGCACAGTACACAAACCACTGCATCAACACTCCGCCTCATATGCTGCAATATAAAAACAAGTAAACCCGTAAAAACAAAGTTTTTCACTCTAAATCCTTTATATGCGTGGCGGCTAGAGTTCTCTCGTCCTCTGGCTTGAGATGGCTGCAATCTATGGGTCAGATGATTGTCTGCCAGTATTAAGCAATTGGTAATTAAATATTTAATTAGTTTTCCCTAAACAGTGTAAAATTTTGGAGAAAAAAAATTTCACGAAAATTAATTGTCACACAACGAGTCTGTGTGGAAAATGTCAGCTCGATTGGATCACGGGAAGTGGGTTAAAAAACGAGCGAAAGATTTGCACGGTCCTAAGCAAGCAAGCAAGCACGCGAACTTAATATAAAGGATTTAATTACATACAGATTGCTGAGTGTACCCTGTTTAAATGTATTCGAAATACTAGTCGATCAGAATGGTACAAAAATATTATAATGTATTCAGTTTTTAATTTAAATGTTGCTTACTCAACATAATTCTACGTAAATATATGTGCTGCACATGGCATTGAAAAAAGGCACTCATGTAATTGTCTCAATTAACACCACTCTGTCTGATAATATGTTGCACTAAATATACCTTTAATACTTTACAATCGGCACATTTAGTGGATATTCTTGATTTAAAACACTTAAAAATAGTGGCACGCATTTCCTTTATTGATATTGCCAAGTATTCTTGTTCACGTATTAAGCAGTGGTATATATTATCATCTTATGTACGCATTGCTTAAGACGGTTGTGTGAACTTCCTCAGGGTTAATTATGTTGGCGACGTGGCTAAGCCAAATAATTTCCATTCGTCTTGTCTCGCGTCATTGTTGAGGGTATATAACATAACAGCAATCTCCACGAGTGGGTAAACTGCAATTATGTGTGGGGTGATGCATACCATGTCATGATCATGTGCAAGTACAATATTTTTGTTATATACAAATGTTTTCTTGCGTACAATATATATTCGCTGCGAATAAAAAAAAATAACAAGCCGGCATAAGTGTGGGTTTGATAAAAAAAACACAAACATGCATGTTCAAGCGTCATTCAGGATCGTGAATATAATCTTATACCACAGCCTTCTAAAATGGGACAATCACCTTCTTGGTTAAAATTGCATATGACACCACAAATAATGTCTAGAGTAAAACTACATTTACCATCAGTTGCAACGTTTAGTTATTTTGAATTAATTTACGACAACACCATTGTAAAAATAAAAACATGATAGTTTAAATTAATATCTGCTTGTGTCGTAGATTTCCACCAGCTCTTGCTCCTTTCAGTCTTTGAGTTTTAATTACATAAATATGGTAAACCTTTCTTTAACTCTTTCTACGTGTCACTTTCGTATTTAAAGGGTCAAACGTAAACAAATGTTGATTATTGTTTAACACATTTGCACAGATCATGGACTTTACATGGTTCGATTTTTCATAATTAAATAGATCTTTGGGGAATAAAAAATCTATATTAGTTAAGTAAAAATTACACGAAAACCTGGGTAAGTTAAATTACACATTTTTAAACAGCCAACATTTGATTCTATAATGTATATGTATACTAAAATATGAATCACTTTATAAAGTTCACGTGTAAAATGTCTTAAAACATTCGAAAAAAATATGGATGGTAATGTTTCAACAAGGTTGACAGGTGGCACACTGATATAGCGTGCTGACATTTAGACGTTATTTTACAGAAATCTTGACATTTTCAATAAGAGTTTCATGACAGAAGATAATGCCCATAAGGTTCAATATGTTAAATATCCAGACAACATAGGGACAAAGCTTCATTGTCAATATTGACAGGTCAATTTATTTTAAATCTACTTGCTGACAAGTAAAATTATGCAACCGAGTTAGACGTGCTGAAATTTCTATTTTGATGGCCTTGCTACTGTTGTGGTGACCAATGACTGTCCTTTTCATCTTATTTTATGGAAGTGACCGAAAACGTGATTGATGGTCGAAAAAGCCAAAACCATTGACTTAAGTGACCAAACTTTCCATAAATTTAAGGCACTGATGAAAAGGAACATAATTCTGTGTTATGTGATGTGTTTGTGTCAACGTAGTAACTGTAAAAGAATGACTTGTATTACTTTAATATAATGACGCTTACATGCATTGAACCTACTACACCTTCTTTATGCATGGTGGTCACCCACCCAAGGACTATCCAGGCTAAATTCTGCTTAGCGTCTTGGGTCTGATGGGATCGGATGCATTTCGCGTGATTTGGTCATGAGATTTCACACCACAAGTGGCATAAATAAAGGCACACGTTTTTGTGTGAATGTGAGTGTCTGCATAGTATTTAAATGACCTTAAATGTAGTTTTCAGTGTTTCGTTACTTGCAAAAAGTACTATACTAAATATGGTATCGTACAGTCTATAAAGGCTCCCTCTGGTGGATCATTGTAGCCCCTACATTTCAGCAGATTGCTAATAAGAAAAGGATGCGAGTTCAAGACGTTTTCACATGTTTTGTTTAATATTTTAAAGAGTTTTTTTTTATGGGTCGCAAATTGGTAAACTGCATCAAATAAGTAAATAAACATTTCAAAAAGAAATATATTAATTATTTGCAGTATGTTTTGGGAACATTGAGCAAGATGGTGGGTTGGGAACTGGTGAGAGTCATTTCCCATGCTTCCATATCTAGAGTCAGAGCAGACACCCCCAGTCATGTTGATTGGAAACCCTTTGTGTGTTCATCTTCTTGGTTCTTTCGGTAAAGTCACGTAGAAGGGAATTAATAAAATAATAATTCTCACGACGTTTCGGCCACAACGCAAGCAGCCGTCCTTAGGTGAAGAACAGGTCTGTTGGAAAGACAGTGTCTGAAATGTTTTATACTTTATAATATCATCAAAAAAGATGATATGTTGTATTTTTATTATTTTATTATTTCTTTTCTACGTGACTTTATCGAAAGAACCAAGAAGATGAATCCCTGCAGTCACGAAAGCTTCAAATCGAAACCTTTGTGTGTTGTTATTATTGTTGTTATTGTTGCCAAAGAACTCCCTTTTTCTCTTACATTCCTCCCTTTCCTTGGTTAGTCTTGTCGGATTTTATTTTTGTATTTAATCTTGCAATCTCTTCTGCTGTCTTCCTCTGTTTCTTTGGCCTTCTCTTGGCCTCCACTTTGTAGTTAACGTTCATTTTCTCTCGTCAGTTGTTCCCACGGTATGGCCTTCCCATATCCACTTTATATGTATCTTTAAAAGAAATTCACCATAATTAACGACAACAAAAACAGATAACATATATTACAACATCTATTGTAAGTGTACAGGGTGATTTGTTTATACAATTCTCACTGATTTCTAATTACTCTCTTTCTACTGACTTCTGAACAGGTGGTGAAATATTATCATCGTATTACTTGTTGTTACACTCGTTTGCCCACAAAAGACTCTCCGAATATTTCTCCGGAGGATGTGCCCAAATTATGAAAGTGATTTCTCGATATCGTACAAAGGAGAATGTTGAATACTTTCTAAGTATATTGAGTGAGAATTGAGTAACGTGGGAAATATGTTGAGGTTTTGATATAAAACGTTTTCAAAACTCCATGTTGTACTCTTCTTCTATGCTACCACATCTATGTTCTCTACGACACCAACCTACACTGTTCAGCATGATGAAGACTGGGCAAATAACCTCGCAATGATGCGGGGAGCCCCTCATCCAGCAGTGGATTGACAAAGGACTGCACGTGCACATTTTGTGCGTGTGGTTAGTCTAATATCTACCTGCCTGAGAAAAGTGTCTGGCAGCGGAGCTGAGGTTTAAACAATTTGAATATTCTCAGATTTCATGACGCACTTTCTGTAGAGAAATGGGAAGACGTGTCAATAAAAGGTGGTCGCCATGCATATCGCAATAACGTTGTCACCGTCCATCTGTTTCTCGTGACTAAAACAATGCCACAAGGTGCATTTCGAGTAATTAAATTTTGTCCACAAAAATGTCTGGGAAATATTTTTAACATCACATTGGCATAAAATGGGCTGGTGACTGTTCAACAAAACATTTACGATGTATATTGTGACACAGATTATTGTAGTATAGTGATGTAAATTTACGTGAATTATTTTAACATGATGGTGGCAGGCTAGCGCCCGGGTTCGATTCCTGACTCAAACGCCTTTCTATGTGCAGTTTATATGTTCTCCTCCTTTTCTGAATGTTTTCCTCCCTTACTGAAAAACACTTGGCCGAACCCTCCTAAATAAGCAACTTGAGACTCAGTGAGGCTTTCCTCGGTCATAATAATAATAATCGTAAAATAAATATATATGAATCCTATGTAAATGTTTACGTGAATAAAAGTCACATTTTGTCCGTGTAAGTGAGCTGACCACACTGTAGTGAAGAATATACTTGTGACAGGTTGATAGGTTCCTATCAATAGTGGAGTGGCACAGATTAATGCTGTCCACTACGCCAATGAAATAATTGGCCCACGGGGTGTGGGGGTTATCTCTCGGGGTGTATCTTGTTCCGTGGCATGTGATGCCATCAGCAATCACTCGCTGAGATGGAACTGCGGAGGAGGGGGAGAAAACATGATGATTTATTACCATTCACCTTAAAAAAATAAATCTCCCGCACCCCTCGTCACTACCCACTACATTGTGAAGTGTTTACTGTCTAATGTGAACTGTCAGTGATGTAAATCAAAACAGACCGATACATGTTTAAACATGTATAGACCCACTTTTGCACATGTATGACTCTATTACGTGCTTGAAACAAATAACAGCAATTATCGACCATATTTCATGGCTATGACTGTATAATCATATATGTGCACGATATTGTCTGATCTTGGAAGCTGAAAAATGTACCTGGTTAGTACTTGGATGGGAAGCTGTCTGGGAACACCACAGGTTGTACACTTTTGGCTGCGAGGCGCCTCGGAAATGCTCTTTATTTATAAATCAATCTGTGTTAACCTTTGCGCGTAACCCCCACCCAACATACATGGTGGGTTTATAATAACAAGCACATGCATTTGTCCAGTGTCATATTTCAAAGACAATGTGACGAAAGCGAGACCTTCTTCAAGCCAAGTCCCAAAAACTACGTGTAACAATAATGGGTTTTTTTAAATCATTCATTTGTTTTTAACTCTCTGGGCTTTCGTTTTCATGGCACATGTGGACTGTGGGACTCTTTGCTTGCAGAGAGTCCAGTTTGGTTGGGATCTTTGAGTCCCGCCCGACAATATTTTTTCTTTCAGAAGGCATTTTCTATTTTAACTCAGCCACTTATTACCCACACCCTCCATCACCATTGATGTAACAGCGCCTTAAGATGTTTAAGGCGTTATATCCTGTAAGCTGCTATTAGTATTATTGTTAATAACATACCACTATAATGAGAAGATTAATTAACACACATTTATTTATTCTTCTTTTCTCTTTCGTCAGATGCAAACAGGCGGTTGACGATGATGCTGGATGAAATGTCTCCCCTCTTTGCGTTCTCTGACCAGGGCAAGATGTTCTTTTACTCCCACATCTCTCTGTTTGAGCTCCTCTTTTATGTTGTCGATCAATCTTTTTTTTGCCATTGGTCTATACTTCGTACTGCTTTAACATAGATGCAGTGCCACAACCAAAAATAACAGGGAAAGAAGTAGGACATCCTGCCAACATTCTTTTACCGAGAGTAGAGAAGCAGAGAAGCCACATACACCCTGCCATGGGATTCACACGCTGCTTTCGTATCGCTTCTTTCAGACAGGACATCTGTCATTTCAAGTTTGTGTCTTATGTTGCCTTAGGTTTATTCTTCCAGTGATAAGATAGTAAAGTACATATTATAAACCCACCTCCAACTATACACCTACACAGGTTTGGAGCAAAGCATTTGTCTTGTTTAGAGCAATAAAAGTCACACGTTTGAAGCAAAAACACTGCACCCTGCGAGTTCTGGTTGGGTTAGTTGCAAGGCCACCCCAAAGAACTGTCAACAAGGGGCAATGTGCCCTATGCCTAACGGGACTGCTTTTTTTCCACTAATGAATTCGGGGGTCCCACCAAACATTCTGCCTCTGGGTGTCCCTGGTTAGTTGCTGTACTCTCTGAAATTTGGCAAAAAAATGTTCACCGTTCACTGCTCAGACCAGCCAACTGCAATGCACAAACACGGAAGAATCTGACATGCACCTTCATGTTTCGTGGCAGGATTTTAAGCGATGTGCAGAGGAGGCATAGCCGAACTGCCCTGAACCACATGAACAATTACCAGCATTGGCAACATTTTAATGGACTGATGCTTAAAGCAAAGTGCTGCATGTCCGACGTAAAATAAAATCACTCAGGTTACACACACAATGAACAAAGTGGTAAATTATTCATATTATTGCACACCTGATCTCTTTAGAATGGTCGTGCATGTTCCACACGTGCAGAGGCATGCACCTTCTACGCATATCCTTACACACGGCCGTTAATATTACACATGCATCGCAATGGCCAGTCGACAGTACATTATTGTTATTATTTGAACCCCGTTGGTAGCTTTACTTATATTATTCTGTGAAATATATTTTGTAATCCTTTTTTAAACAACCTTCTTGTATGGAGTGAAATATGTCGGTGCCGTTAAAACTGTGGTAATTACGCCATTAATTCAACAATGTAAACAGAAATGTTCTTTAACAATCAATAATACATCCACATTTTATGTGTTTTAATTGATCGAAATTGTTAAATGTATGTGTATTCAATCTGTGCGAAGCGAAGACAAACATTCTCTGTATAGCTTATTGGTGTACGTTGCTGTTCGCGAGCACGTACAGTGAGGGAAAAAAGTATTTGATCCCCTGCTGATTTTGTACGTTTGCCCACTGACAAAGAAATGATCAGTTTATAATTTTAATGGTAGGTTCATTTGAACAGTGAGAGACAGAATAACAACAACAAAATCCTGAAAAACGCATGTAAAAAATGTTATAAATTGATTTGCATTTTAATGAGAGAAATAAGTATTTACCCCCTCTCAATCAGAAAGATTTCTGGCTCCCAGGTGTCTTTTATACAGGTAAAGAGCTGAGATTAGGAGCACACTCTTAAAGGGAGTGCTCCTAATCTCAGCTTGTTACCTGTGTAAAAGACACCTGTTCACAGAAGAAATCAATCAATCAGATTACAAACTCTCCACCATGGCCAAGACCAAAGAGCTCTCCAAGGATGTCAGGGACAAGATTGTAGACCTACACAAGGCTGGAATGGGCTACAAGACCATCGCCAAGCAGCTTGGTGAGAAGGTGACAACAGTTGGTGCGATTATTCGCAAATGAAAGAAACACAAAAGAACTGTCAATCTCCCTCGGCCTGGGGCTTCATGCAAGATCTCACCTCGTAGAGTTACAATGTCATGAGAACGGTGAGGAATCAGCCCAGAACTACACGGGTAGGATCTTGTCAATGATCTCAAAGCAGCTGGGACCATAGTCACCAAGAAAACAGTTGGTGACACACTACGCCGTGAAGGACTGAAATCCTGCAGCGCCCGCAAGGTTCCCCTGCTCAAGAAAGCACATATACATGCCCGTCTGAAGTTTGCCAATGAACATCTTAATGATTCAGAGGACAACTGGGTGAAAGTGCTGTGGTCAGATGAGACCAAATGGAGCTCTTTGGCATCAACTCAACTCGCCTTGTTTGGAGGAGGAGGAATGCTGCCTATGACCTCAAGAACACCATCCCCACCGTCAAACATGGAGGTGGAAACATTATGCTTTAGGGATGTTTTTTTGCTAAGGGGACAGGACAACTTCACCGCATCAAAGGGACGATGGACGGGGCCATGTACCGTCAAATCTTGGGTGAGAACCTCCTTCCCTCAGCCAGGGCATTGAAAATGGGTCGTGAATGGGTATTCCAGCATGACAATGACCCAAAACATACGGCCAAGGCAACAAAAGGAGTGGCTTAAGAAGAAGCACATTAAGTTCCTGGAGTGGCCTAGCCAGTCTCCAGACCTTCATCCCATAGAATATCTGTGGAGGGAGCTGAAGGTTCGAGTTGCCAAACGTCAGCCTCGAAACCTTAATGACTTGGAGAAGATCTGCAAAGAGGAGTGGGACAAAATCCCTCCTGAGATGTGTGCAAAGTTGGTGGCCAACTACAAGAAACGTCTGACCTCTGTGATTGCCAACAAGGGTTTTACCACCAAGTACTAAGTCATGTTTTGCAGAGGGGTCAAATACTTATTTCCCTCATTAAAATGCAAATCAATTTATAACATTTTTGACATGCGTTTTTCTGGATTTTTGTTGTTGTTATTCTGTCTCTCACTGTTCAAATAAACCTACCATTAAAATTATAGACTGATAATTTCTTTGTCAGTGGGCAAATGTACAAAATCAGCAGGGGATCAAATACTTTTTTCCCTCACTGTATGAAGGCTGGTATGGTGCACGAGGGTTGTGATTTGGCCAGAACCACACCATGTCTCCTACATTATAAGCTAATTACACAATAATTAAGAAGAAATTTGGAAGAGTGAAGGATGAATAAAATTCAGAGCAAATGGCGCAGAGAATAATAATAATATAAAAAGCCTCTTCAAACAAATAAAGAAACAAATATGGAAATTGATGTTCCATGAAAACTAAAATGTTTAATTTTGTTTTCATTATGAACATGTCCTTGTAAAGATAATTAAGAGATTCTAATTGTCAAATGAACATGAACAAATTGTTACGTTTCACCAGAGGGAAGTGAGAATTCCCGTAAAAAAACTTTAATTACTCCGAAGAAATCTATTTAAATATTTGCATAACCAAACGCTTACATATTTTATCATATGCATGAAATGTAATGCAAACCAACAAAGTAGAATTAAAATAAATGTGTTTGCTCTGTAGACAATTACCATCTAAGAGCATCTGCTATGCCGTAGTGATCAGTAACATTTTCACTGACGAAAACAATTCATTTCTCATGGGTATGGATCACTACTGGTAGAATGCCCTCCGCTATTGGGAGCTCAACAGAACCCTTTAAAGGCTATTTGGCATCCTCTTCCACGTTGTCCAGACATCTTAGAAGCAGTCAGAGAATCCACATTTTACCCCACTATATGGAATCTGCTCATCCACTAACTGCGGCGCACCCCTTAATATTGCTTGGTGGACGGAGGTGGGGAGATTTAAGAGACCTGCCTCTTCTTCCAACGGTCATGCCGGGAGATCGAATCAAGCTGTCGCCCTCCCGCTTCATTCAAACGTGCACCATTGATTCAACTGCCTATGCTGGACGATCGAACCAAGGACCTCTGGATTGCAAGTCCAGTGTGCTTAGCCATCGCACCACAGCAGCATCACCAAGTTGGCATTATATATGAATAAAAACAATATATATTAAGTTACAAGGAATATAGGTCAGTCATGAAAACACTTATACTGTTCTTTAAAAACATGCAATGCATTGCATGCAGCTATTAAATGCAAAAAAAAATCGCCCAGGTGACAAATCAAAAGCTTATGATATTTTAGACCATGTTATATCATAAGATTTAAAATCTATACTGTATCGTGATACAAATATGTATTGTGTTCGTGTAAAGATGGGGCATTATTTTGCACATAATGGGATTGAATTTACAACATGCAATTCAGGGCTGCTTTTCATTGGCACTGTAATTGGAAAAACATTTCCTTGGCTGGGGGGGTATGGCCCGCCCTATTGAAGTCAGCTATAGTTTATGTCTGTCTCGATGGTCGACAACCCAGTCACTGATGTGGAATTTGAACTCTAACGATGGCCGTGCCTGTACATGTATTTAAAGCAGTAAAGCTTCTCCGTGAACTGTTTAAATTGTTGGCAGAGAATCCCACGGTGAGGTCACTGGCTGGGCACCACCTGCTCCGTGAGTTAATTTAACAAAGTGAGAGCTTAGGAAGTGTTGGCAAAGCGAGATGTGTACGGGGGCCAAGCACGTCCCGGGTTTGTACGACATTGCAGCTGCAATGTAATGATGGTAATTATTGTGGTTAACTATTAATCTTCTTTATCAAGTATCAGTTATAATTAATCTACTGCCGGATGAAGGGCTCCCCAAACCATAACCATCTCTCACTATTATTATCAATCAATCTATTGTAATTTCAATAGATTGATCAACAACATCAGCTGGATGATGGCTTCGCAAAGCCGTCACCATCTCTCATGGTTCTGTGACAACAATTTATATCAGATCTGCACATGATATGATTTTGTCACTCCATCTGGGCAGTGGATATCAGGCACGTAATTTTTTTCTGCCACCGTGTCTTTAGTCTCAATCTCAACTACTGGCCATCAGCTCTAATCTGCCCAAGCTCACTTCATTTTTAAGAAGTCAATATGATCTGATGTCTCTGAATTCGCATATGTTATCGAGTCCACACATTCTGATCTGTCAATCAAATTTAAATGATGTACCTTCTTTGCACACGTTTCAGTTTAGTCATCTTTGCAATGCAACGATTTAGACGACTGTGGTGAGATATTAATCAACAGAACTTTCTTATTTAGAATTTTTTTTAAATATGCCACTGTCTCCATGTTTGTAAATTGTACACAACATTTAACTCCAAATGTCACACGTAGTATGAGTTCTGCCTTGATATATAGGGGACCGTAGAGCTTGGGCAAATTTTGGCACCTACTGCCTTCCTGTTTGTTTGTGGTTCCTTGCACCCCTGAATTATTCTCTCTCTCTCCGAGAGTGAGTGCACACTGTGCACGTTACAAGTTGAAAAAATCGTGGTATCTTTCAAACATTAAAAGCCATATGTTAGCGTATATCACAATAGTTGTGGCTGCTAACAGTTTACTGTAATGTTCTCTTGTAGTATATTTAAGGAAGGTAATACAAACATAGGGAATGCTGTCCTTGTGCAATGTTTAGGACACTGACTTGCAATCCAGAGGTTTCTGGTTCGTTCACCCAGCGCAATAGTTTAATCAATTGGGGACGCTTCTTAATCCCCACCACCCCACCACCTCTGTTTACCCAGCAGTATAAATGAGTACACACCACACTTAGTCGATCAGCAGGTCGTGATCGGTGGGGTAAAGTGTGGGTACTTCCATCTCTTCCCAAACATCTTGCCAGCATGGAAGAGGAGGCCAAACATAACCCTCTACAGGGGACTTTATAGAGTGCCCTCTTGGAGGCCCTTCCTCCGACAGTGTATTGCAGCACCCTTCACATTATATTTGTAATCCAAACATTAGCTGCTGTAAACAGTTCTAAAAGTGGTCGATAACCTTGTTGTTGTGAAAAGGGGGGAGGGGTATTGTTGTAGGGGGGCAGCAGTAAGAGCTTATCAACAACACATTTGTGCAATTTGTGGAGCAATATAGTGAGGATTGGGGGGGGGGGTAGCTCTGGCAGTGAAGAATCGTGGGGGAGGGGTGCGGGGTAGACGTGGAGAATGAAACAAAAAGTAATCTGGGTCAGTTTTACGATACGACGGTGAAAAGCTCCTTTCCTATACGATGTAATGGTAGGGGGTGGCTGTGGTGCACCCAGGAGACTATGGGAGAATAAATTGATGCCCGCATTGGTATGACTTGTTCAGTAAACAAAGACAAAGATCCCCCGTGTAGCCTTAATAGACTGTTGGAGCAAGTGCTGTTAGCGAGCACATATGAAGGCCGGCACGGCACACGAGGGGGTGGGTGGCCAACACCACGCCCGCCTGCCTTTGTCTCCCAAGTGGCGATGTTTGTAAACCGCACCAGGTACTCCTTTGAGGCTGAGTCGACCTAGGGGAGGCCCAGTACCAATTCAGATAATCGCCGCTGGTGTTGGGCATGAGCGGGACCGAGTCGCCAGGTTCATAGCGCAGCGCGCTAACCATTTTGCCATCACTCCCCATACACATACGCGCAGACGTATGCACACATTCAAAATAAGTATTCAAAGATTTAGCATTTATACACTGTTGGCCAAAGTGCTGTGAGCAAACGCCTAATAAGACCTGGATGTGCATGACGGGGTGGTGTGGCTGAGGACATATGGGGGGGGTGGTGTGTCTAGCACGATGTCTGGCTGTCTTTACCTGCCAGTGCAAATGTTTATCCACTGCACCAGTCAGGAATGAAACAGCACAAAACTTCAAATCTAGATCAAATCGAGATTAAACAGCACAGTTTGCATGTTTCAAAGGAGTGGCAGAAATGTCGAGCGAATAGCGGAAAACACTTTTGAATGTGCAGACACAGAACGGCGTTCGGCTTACATACACTGTTATCCATAATGTTTCACAGCGATGCATTATGAGTTTGTGTCTAGTATTCTTTGAAATTGCAGGGGCCGCACAAGTTTGTTACATTTGGTTATCTATCAACATTTAACTCGCCTGACTGCTGATCAGTCCCGGTAGGTCGAATCTGGTCCATTGTTTGCTTGCTTAAACAAATGCTGCTTAAATAATATTATTCTGGAAAGCCAATTGGTTATAACATGGCTCTAACATGTTATTTATTTATATGTGAAGACATGAAATGGAGTTCTGCTTATACAAGGTAATGTCCTAAACCATTGTGTTACACACATGTGTACTCTACCTCATGGTCTACTCTTTGTGTAGTAGAGTTTGTGAATGTTAGGATGCACTATCGTCATTTCATAATGAATGCTAAACGTAATTTCAATAATAAAACTTCTCACGTAGGACACGTGAAGGACTTGACGATCTTGGTCAAAAGAGCGACATTATTTTTGTCTGCAAATAATAATGAGTTGAGTGTATCTCTCATATGCAGATGCCAGGTGAAATGTGAAGTGATCAGAAATCAAATCTGCGTACAAAGTATTATGACCAACGTGTAATCTAAAGTCACGATTGGCTACAAATATGGTGGTGCCTTTTAGTCAAAAATGTACATCAGGAAGAGGAGAGAATGAGCATGCTAATGTCATCACATGAGTCGTGGCATCTTGAATGTCAAGCAGGCAGGACAATGGGCTGCCTTCTAATGGCCACATTCTAACGGATGCAAGGCTTTGTGATGTTGCTTCTCAGTATGACGGCCAGGATTTCGTTTCCAGTTGATAAGGCTTAGTAAGCAAAGCCACTGCTGACATCTATTATTTCCCAATTACAAGGAAGGTACGTTAGGTGGATTTACACGGAAGAGTCCACAATAGGATGCATTGATTGAACTGTTCCAGCGGATACAAATAAATGAGGGCAATAAGAATAAGAAGTTATACTTCGAATTGCCCGATGATGCTGGATGCAATTACCAGCGAAACGTCGTACTAAAAAATTGTAAATGTTGTGCTTTCACGCTTCAACACACCGGTGGGCTAAAGCAGTGAACTACTTGTCTTTTGTCAACGTGACACTTTTTTACTGATTGGCCGTGTCGGGTGGTGGAGGGTTACGACACATTTATAAATAACGCGATCTAAACCCAAACAGTTGATTATGAAGTTATACTGAATGTCCTCGGTTCGAATCTAGGCAGCTCCTTGTGATAAAACCCGGGTCCTCAAGTGTGCCTAAGTTTATGGTCTAAGCCCTGTCACTACACAAAACAACCCAGCACATTAAAACGTGTTTCTGTACTTAATTTGGCTAAATCCCAACCCTGAGAACAAAACAACAATATTGGTTTGACTGTCATGTGATGAGCATCACTCTCCTATGCAGAGTGGGTGGGAAAGTGCTGACCCCTACTGTGTGTAGATCAGAGGTCATTTGGGGAGATCTCAGAGGTAAATATTTGATATCCGCTTCTGTGAGCCGTTCTCCAACATGTCGGGTCGCATTGCGCCGCGAGATCCACAAGGATACTTCGTCTCATGACACGATGCTTACAGCACAATTGGGTAAACACAAATGGGGGGAAATTATAAAAGTAAAAAAGGATAAGGAGTAAGAGGCTGATGTATTGAATTTGTACCTGGTTACATGTCTTGATGGATCGACCTTGAAACTATATTTCTAGACGCTGTAGCTTAATCTCACCCAAAGTACAAGCAATGTTGGGGAGAAAACATTTAATCCTCTCCAACATCCAACAACAACAATAATAATCATGTTACGGTGTACGGCACCATACTGACATTTTGACACATTCAAACGTTTTACCAGCCACCCTAATCTTTTGTTGGAGCGAAGTAATTTAAGAAACACTCTCTTGTGATTTACGGACACCCTTACAGACTCATCTGTAAAGGTCATCTAGAGTTCACATGCTACAAATAAATAACAAGCAGCGACCGTAAGGTATTGTTTACACGAATGCATTGCTCATGGTTAAATAGGTTTTTTGCTGATCGATGAATGAGTCGAGTTAATCAAGAGTTTAAACACGTATGTGTGTCCCGTTGTTTATTGGGTAAAATAACTAAATATATGGGCCAGGTGGCTCAGCAGTAGAGTCAGCTGCTCTCAATCGGAAGATTGTGAGTTGATATCCTACAGGCTAATCTCTCACAATACAAAGGCCACTGCCCCAGCCTTTGTGGTTGGACCATCTCTAGCTCCACCCACCTACATTGATGCATCCATCCCAGGCCTATATAAGACCTTGTCTCAGCAGCTCTCTCTCTCACCTGAAGACGATTGCTTGTGTTGCGATCGAAACGTCGTGATACATTTTTTTTCTATCTACGTGGCTTTACCGAAAGACCCATAGAATATGAATAGTTAATATCCTGGTTGGCGGTGTAGCAAACTTATCTTCATGGTGGGTTAGATACAATTAGTAACACTTTGTTGGAAAGTCAGGAATGTGGATTTATGATCACTAGCTCAAGGGTATAAACAGGAGATAAACACCACCGTATTGGCTCATTTGAGCAAAAAAATATTTTTCACGGGCATCTTGAAGATACAACATTTTATGTAAACTTTTTACATTGCCAAGCCAAAAGTATCCCCGGGGAGATATTAACAGCGGTGTGGAATAGTCAAGAGTTAGGAAGCCTCCATGCTCAAAGAGAAACGGGGCAGCACTCATCACTGCTGATGGCCCTGAACACGTGGTGGACATTGATGTGAGATCATCTGGAGATTGTATAATGCATGTAAATACAGGCTCACAAACCACACTGCGTTTGAAGGGTCCATTGTGGGTACACCTGACATTGGCAATGTAAAGTGTGTGGTAGAAGTTGCCACAATGGACAAAGCAAAGGCAAAGGTGCAACCCTGTAATTAAGTGATCACGCCACTGCTGGTGGAAGGGGACTCTTCGATGCTCGGCAGACTTCTTGACAGACGTTGGAGTAGCCACACTATACCCGAGAACCAGACGACTTGTCTTGTCAATCAACTATTTGTGCTGTACCCATTTATTCTCCTGGGTGGACATATACAGGAGGATTCATTATTTCACCTGCTGCACCAGGAGGGCAGTGTATTAACCATTACAATACAGCAGATTCCCTTCTGTATATTGGACAGACCTTGTAAAAATCTTGGCCTGTGTGTTATCGGCAGATGCCCCAAAGCACGGACACATTTTGCGTTGTGCAAAGGAATTTTGCCAAGCAGAATTGAGACAAACATGTCGAGATTTCTGGAGGGCATCTAATTATCCTTCCATCGTACTCATTTAAATGACGAACCTTCATGGCAATAATTTAGCCATGCAAATAATCACACCACCTGAGGATTTATACATATATTATTAAAATCTGATTTACAAATAGAACAAACATCTATTTTCGTAAGACCATTTTCAACAATGCGTAATGTAATATGCATCAACATTTTCAAGGAATACGATTTATAAATCACGTGAGCTGCACAGTAATTCCTATATTTAAAAAAATTCGATGTTACAAAGATAGAATAATAAACATTGATGGGTTTTCACTAGGAAATTATATATTCTAGTTTTCATTGGCTACAAAGCAACATGTAGATAGAAACCGATGCTCTAAACGTACGATAATGCGTTGAGGTTCAAATGGTTTAGTATATCCAGAGTTATTTAGGCCTACACTGCACTCAAAGATAACATTTAAAATTGTTCAACAATTAAACTATCTTGATTTGGAAGAACGTTATTAACCAGGTAAAGTCTTAACTGACTGTGATGTTTCCATCCTACCTGCCTATGGCAGCTGTTATTTCCGAATCTCTGTGTGTCTTTCTCTCTCTCTGTGCACCTCTCTCCGTTCTCTACTCCAGTGAGCCGGGTGCTGCCGCGGGGTCCACTTTCGGCCCCCCCCCCCTTCTCTCTCACCCTCTGCAGCCGATCTCTCCAGTGCTGCCGCGGTGGTCCACTTTACTCCAGTGACCCGGGTGCTGCTGTGGGGTCCACTTCATGCCCTGCCTACCCCCCCTTCTCTCTCCCCCCTACTGCCGAGGCCTATATAACCTCGTGCCACGGCAGATCTCTCGCCCACTTCAGCAGTTTTTTCTTGCTGTGGTTGTCCCACCTGATGACGATTGCTTATGTTGCGATCGAAACGTCGTGATCTATTATTTTTCTATCTACGTGACTTTACCGAAAGAACCAAAGAGTATACTTAAACTATTACATAAGCATTGCTGCCTCCAAGGGCTTTATGACATAGAAGTAAAAAAGTGATTGTACATTGTAGTTTTTATCATATATTCAATGATTTCTGCAAATACCTGTACTCCATTGTGAATTGTGGATTTGTTTCCGCTGGTTATTTCCCATCGGGTTAGTTTATTTCGTTGGGCCACGGCGTTGATCTAAACTAGGTTTCACGTTGCTAGCTCAATGAATACTAAAAAAATACTAATGCACAATGAAAGAAAGAAAAACACCTGAATACTGCACCAGCATAAAGCATGTACACATAGCTCTGCTTGGGATATTGCTTGCCAAACAACATTCATGTTGTGGCCCGTGCTTATATCATTTTCAATTCGACAACTAAGTGGCAAATGCAACCTGCAAGTCAGCCAGCCAGCCAGTCACCCTTGCAGTCGAGGCAGAACACAAATTGGGGATTTAAGGCTGTTGGCATATTGTGTGAGCCCACCAACACACAAGCAGACATTACCTTATACTAAAGAGAATTATGATTGGTGTATGGTGTGAGGATACATCCATCGAGGCGATGGAGTTACGTAATCCAGGCATCAAAGGTGGATTATTACATTACACTGCAGTGACAGATGATGGAGGCCTTAATCCATCAGTGAATTGAACATGGCTGATGGAGAAGATGGTGTGTTATACAGGTGTAATGAGCGACTTCTGCGACACATCGTGTAGAGGATACTTCTTCTTTATCACTCACACTGGGCACAACACAGGCCAACACTTATTCTTCCTCACACTGACTACAATACTAGATATTAACGTCTCTACTGGCTACACGCTGATCACTCAGCGTGGTCCCATCGCCCTCACTCGGCTACACCGCTGGCTGGCGGCATGAAGATGACGGCGATGGAAACCGCGCAGGAGATCTTCCACGTTGCCGGACGACGGAGGGAGATGTCGGCGAGCAGCGACGCAGCCAGGACCCAAGACCTCACACACGAGCCCCGAGCCCCGGATCCGCTCCCCCTGGTATCCCCCCAGGCGTGGCTAGGCCCCGCCTCCGGCCACGCCCTCTCGTGGAACCTTCGAGCAGGTTCCCGGAGTATCTCGGCTAACCCCACCTGTTACCTTTGCCCCAGATACGCCTCCTTCTCTGATTGGTTGGTACATAACCGTGCCCGTACCCGTGATTCCCTTTAAGGCCAGCAGGTATCACCCTGTCATTACACAGGTAATATCCCGTAACAATATATGCTGGAATTGTAGCAATACATTACAATGTGGCGTTATTAAAATTGCTTGATGCTCCAAAAAGTAATAACGTTTGGAAATATATATTTATTTATTTTTACATTTTCCAGCATCAGCAGCAAGCAAATAGTGAGTAGGTGTGAAAATAACACGTAGAACATCACGAAGCATCCGAAAGATTAAAAGAACGCTTTAACCCAACACCTCACATACATGATATCGTCTAATTGGGATTATAAAATGTCCAAAACATTGTTTCATGAGCGATATAATAAATATAGTTTATGCAAATTCACTTTAACTAAACTCAATGGACAATAACTTCCAAGTAGGATAAAAAACAACATTATTATCATTATAAGGATGCTGCTGGTGTACCGCAGTCCAATCTCCGGGCAATGGATAGGTTAATTAAATAATTAATATCACCACCTCCCCCGTCTCCGTCCACACAGCAGCATAAATGGTTAGACCACAGTACGTTTATCGGCAGGTCGTGGTGGTGTCAAGTGTCCACGCCCTCACCTCTTACAGCATGGAAGAGTAGGCCAAATATCCTCTAGAGGAGCTCTCTAGAGCTCCATGTAGTGGAGGCATTTCTGCCAGCAGTGATATGAACGAGCTGTCGCAGGGCTGCACCTTTACCTTTTTAACCGTTGCCAAGCTGTGTCGACGTATACATTGATTGCACCTTGTACGTGGCTGTCAGTAAGGGAAGGGCAGTGTCCGTTAATTCCCCATTTTTCTCTCGCTGTTTGACCCTCTGTTCAACCCAACTCAAAATGGAGTGATGCAAATGAAATTTGCCACATCCTGCTGTCACACTTGCTAGCCTTGTGTAATGACGCAGGCACGGGTTGATTAGATTGCAACACGTGAGTTTGTGCAAGATTGAAGCAAACGTTGGTCATATTGAAGCGAGAGGCATGCGAACTTTTATGTCAGCAGAAGTGTTTGCTTCTGTTAAAAACAATGCGAGCGGTGAAGTATAATTTATTGAATTAATAAGCGTTATACTCTTAGATTTTTTCCATAAAGTCACGTAGGTAAAAATAAAATAAAGATAATAGAAATAAAATTATAAATCACGACGTTTCGGAGGCAACACAAGTCTCCATCATCAGGTGGGACCGTCACAGCCAGATTTACTCTTGATACAGTAAATTTAGCTGTGACGGTCCCACCTGATGACGGAGACTTGTGTTGCCTCTGAAACGTCGTGATTTATAATTTTATTTCTATTATTATTTCTATTATTTTTATTTTATTATTTTTACCTACGTGACTTTACCGAAAAAACCTAAGAGTATGAATCATAGCAGTCACGAAAGCTTCAAATCTAGAATTAATAAGCGTTAAACCATGTTGGAAGTAGAATGGTTGCTTTGCCCACCACGCTATGAACTCGGAGATCTGAGTTTAATTCTCGGCCTGATGTAAGTGTAGGGTATATTCGTAAAATATACCGATAAAAGCTCGGCAACAAATATAACTGCATTGGTGTGGGGGATGATAGGCATCATACAATCTAAATGGTAGAGGTGGGGGTTTGGAGTTTATCAACCCGCCAGGGATTATTGGAATCGAAAATGATTATAAATATTTGCAGGAATACACCGCAATGATAAGCATATGCCTGAAGTATATTTGCAAATTAATAATGTATTACAGTTTCGTATTACTTATAGCAGTGTCTAAATATCAGCCCGCAGGGATTAAGCATTGTATTGCACTTGCACCAAACTAAATATGAAAACAAAGGCATCTATTTTTACCGACAAAAATTGAAACTCATTAGTTTGTATGTGGGTGTATGCAATTTCTGTTGTGAAATATAAGCCATTCGCTTAGCACAGTGATTTCAACGAAACGTCCATCATTAAGTAGTGGTCTGTCTCTACGTCGAATATCGATATATGCAGAGGAATAATACTTATATTTGATAGACATCATTTTCCGTCTGCATATTAGTGCAATAATAACTTCATTTTCTACGAACGATTTTTTTGTATAATTTGAGCCTAAAGTAAACTAAAAAATATTTCATCACGTAAGGCCCACTGAGCTATATAGTTATTTTTCAGAATCGACCTAGCTACAAATGAGAGCTCAACGAAGTGGCTTATCACATGGGAATTTTACAGCAGCCAAATACTATGAATGCACGTTTAATCATATTGTTTTTGTCATTTTCTTGACCTGCATCACTCTTATGAATGAGACTACCCTGGTCTCTTGAGTTGTGACCTGTTGAATAATTACACTTAACTTGCATTTACACAGCAGAATTTTTATTGTACAAAAAAGCACGCAAAGCATGTGTAAACCCTGTACCCATCACAGTCCTCAAGACTCTCCAAATTGCAAGTCCAGCACACGTTTTACAGAGTACAAGTGCATTATAGTGTTCCTAGTATTTCACAAACAGAGAAGCAACATATATTAAGAGGCACAGGATGACATTACATGGATAGGATAATGATGAAAGTCATTAATGTCCTATGGATTTTACATTCCAGCATATGCTGGTCCGCTAAAATCCTGGAACTAAGTGCACTTTGCTGGCATAATTGAACCACTGTGCCATGAATGAGACCTAAGGCCATGTTTGCACGACGCTGGTCGAGAGAGTATATGCGTATACGAGTAAAAATAGACTTAACAAGTGCAGCATAGCAGTACTGAATAAAGCAAACACTGACGCAGGTAGCTTGTGACGTACTTTTCACTACTATACAGTATATATTCAAATTATAACATCACATTGCTACTGCTTGTGTAAAGATTCCACTTTCCGCACAATGAAAAGCATTTTGTAAAATATTCAAGCCTTGCATAGAAAGTCGTACGTTTGTAGATTCAGCATCGTGCTTTGTGATGTGAGCTGAGTTCTCATGCGATGGCGATGTGTTGACCTTAAGGAAATATTACAGAAAAAAATGAGAAATTCTAATTCAAACCGGCAGCAAAGAAAGCGAGTGGTACACCTCAAAGAGTTCCCTACAGAATTTTGAAAGTGGGGAGGGGGAATTATTATTATTAGCGTTTTCACTGGAGGGAGAAGAAGTGTGTGGATAGAGAGATGAAGGCAGGAAAGGAAATCTTATCAAAGGCATCGGCTTGCCCCCAATCTCTCTTGCAAAATTAGATTGTATATTTAATCAGAAATGTGAAGTTAAGTTTTGAACCTGTTTCCTGTAATTTGTTCTGCAATGGTCCATTCTAATTTTGGTATATGTGGCACTCGAAACTTGAGACACCAAAATTCTAAGAATTACAATTGTAAAGTGTGCACAAAGTAACGACGCTCTTACGTGACACTCTCAAGAGCTGTATTTATTTTGACTTAAAACTTTCGTGACTGCAGGAATTTATATTCTTGGTTCTTTCGGTAAAGTCTCGTAGATATAAAATAAAATACATATATTATATAATTAAATTAAATAAAAAATTGAACATAAAAAAACCCACGACGTTTTGATCGCAACACAAGCAGTCTTCATCAGGCGGAGAGAAAAAAAAGAGAAAAAAAACTTCGTGGTGTTTTTAAATTTTATTATTTTCAATTTATTATTTGTATTTTTCATTTTTATTTTATTTAATTTTATTATCTTTTATTTGTATTTTATTTTATATCTACGTGACTTTACCGAAAGAACCAAGAAGCTGTATTTATGACCTTCAAATTCCGAGAGTGATGCATAGTTCAAGAATGAAATGATACCATGCTAGGAAAAATGAGGAAGTCTTTCTTGGTACAGTGCTCTATTTGTATGACTCTGGGATAATGTTCACGCATTTCTACTTCCAGTGGGCACAAGCGAAACAGACACTTTGGAACACTGAAATGACTGACCAGGGTGTTTGTATTTGTTCAAGCTATTGAAAGCAAACAAATGTGAGAATAAAAATAATATTCTGCACAGTAATACAACATTTCAATATTACCATTTCCTGAGACGGACATCACAATGCCTTTAAACTTATACCTATATTTATTCATCGTCCTATTCTTCACGCCCCTTTTTCAATCCACTGATGGATGAACCCCTCCAAATGCCATATCGGTCATGGGGGTAATTTGACTTCACTTCACCAAACTCGTCAGTGCGAGTTGGTTAAGAGGTAGGAGGTGATGGAGCGGGGTGTCCAAGAGCTGTCCAGGTGTGATTCACTCACCTTTGATGTTAGCCGTGACCAGGAATCATCGCTCATCGCGCATTGCACTAACAACTGGATCATTGCTCCACCGCTATATTGTTAATTAAGTGGTGGCATTTGCTCTGGAGATTTGCGACTGTGGCTCTGTATGTGGCACTGTATTGGCATTATGCATTCACCGTGAGTAATCGCTGGGAGAGGCACTTTTCAAAGTCATGTGTAATAACCCTCGCATGGTGCGATCAACATCATGTCTTTGCAGGAACATGCTGTACATGCGAAGGCCATTTTCCATTGCTGGAATTATAGGCAGATAGGGTATAGATTAGTGTTCACTTGAGTTGTATCCTGTACATCCAATCATATCTTGTAACGCATAGGCTGAGATACCTTACCACCATTATTACCACCATGTTCAATATTGCCTTGGAAACAACTAAGTTATATTACTTTTGGTAACCACTCTTATTCAGAGCCTCTAGTTATAGGGCAGAGTTCATGTTTATTTTGAATGTCTTTTCAGTCTGCGCTTGAACACCACTTCCATTGCTACCTCTGAAGTGATTGTGTTGATTGAAATACGTTTCATTGTAGTTCTAATTTTACGGCCTGAATTTATATAATTTTAAGTTATTTGGACTTTGTTCCAATGTTCTAATATTGCATTGATAGTTAAACATTAGATTGCTGATTGACAATGCTGCTGAACAAATCGTTTTGCACAGTTTCCATTAATACATTCTTTTCTATGCAATTCATATGATACACATAAAAAATGCGATATGGATATTTATAGCCTTCTGTTTTAATATTGAACGAAATATCAATGGTTACAATGTCCCTGCTGGTCTAGAATGGATTTCTCCAGGATAAATAAAGATTCTGGTTCGCATTTATTCCCAAGACAGTGAGAAGAATAGAAAAGAATCACTTTTTAATTGGTAACACTGTGTAACAATTTTTTTGGTTCCTGGGAAGTAAGTGTTATTTTCTAATTGCAAATGCCTCAAAAGTAGAGAAAATGGCTAATATTCCCCACAAACTTTGCTTTTGTGACCAGAACAGTGATATTTTGAAATGTATCTTTTTTGCAAAACATTCCAGATAGATTCAATGATGAGTAAACTTGAAGTAACTTCGAGAACATTCTAGAACTTTCCAGTAATATAAATATTAGTATAAATATAGGGGCCTTAAGCCCACCAATTCAGTTGAGTTCCAGCTGCCTAAGTTGATACATATCTGCATTTTTCTGAGATGGCATCAAGAGGCTACAAGCATCTGGAAGATGCATTTTCCTATGTCTACGGCCAATTTATCAAGACAAGTACTCTGTGCAAGCATCTGCTAAGATGTGTGAGGCCTACAAGGCATATTTCGGCATGCCTGTCGGGGGATCAAGACAAACCCTGGGCACCTCATTTCACCTGCAAGCAATGCAAAACAACTCTGGAAGTAAGATGGACAATTGTTGCTCGGAAGTTTATGTTATAAAATATGTTACAATTTTAAAAGTTTTTTTTTTTTTAAATGTTTTACAATTTTCAATGTTATTGAAAAAATATATCATACATGAAATATGTTGCGAGAATCCCTTAAACATTAGTCATAGGTGAAATACATTTATTTTTGTAGGATCGTACAGAGGGGAAAAGACATCGCAAGAATTCGGCGGGAACTCACTGACCACTCAAGCAACTGCTACTTCTGAATGATGAACCCTTTCAAACGTCGGACTGGCAGGAATGCACCTGCTATCACGTATCCGGACCTTCCTTGATCTATCGCCCCGGTGCCACACTGCCATGAGCTCCCCGTACCCACACCTCCAGAGAGAGAGAGCAGCCGTCTTTCGAAGAGAGCAGCAAGTCAGAGAGCGAGGAAGACGTTGTAGATCCAGATGACAATTTCTGAGGTGGAGCTGAGGAGAGACACTCATACTACCCCAACCAAAAACGACTTGATCAGAGATCTTGGTCTCACCAAGTCCAATGCCGAGCTTTTGACATCTAGGCTCAAGCAGTGGAACTTGTTGGATGAAACTGTGCAAGTGGCAGACCAGAGGAAGCGTCATCAACCTTTTTGCACCTTCTTCACCCGTCAAGATGGGCTTTGTTTCTGCCACAATGTGATCAGTCTGTTCGAGGCAATCAGAATCGCCTGTGACCAGAATGAGTGGCGCCTCTTCATTGATAGCTCATCCAGGAACCTCAAAGCCGTGCTGCTCCATAATGGTAACATGTACCCATCTCTTCCCCTGGCTCACTCGGTGCACCTCAAAGAGGATTACAACAGCATCAAGACCTTGCTGAACACCTTGAAATATGATGAGTACGGCTTGGAGGTCATCGGAGACTTCAAAATGGTGGCATTCTTGATGGGTCTCCAAGGCGGTTTTACCAAGTTTCCCTGCTATATTTGCCTTTGGGACAACAAAGACACCAAGGCACACTGCCACAGGCGGGACTGGCCACAGCGTATTGAGTTCTCTGTGGGGAGGAACAACGTCAAGCGGGAGCCACTGGTGGACCCCCGGAAGGTGCTGATGCCACCACTGCAAATCAAATTGGGCCTTATGAAACAATTTGTCAGAGCTGTAGATAAGGAGTTGGTCGCCTTCAAGCACATTCAAGACTTCTTCCCTAAGCTGTCTGAGGCAAAGGTCAAAGATGGTGTCTTCGTCAGACCAGAAAATAAAGAAAATCCTGGAGTGCAATGAATTCCCCAAGAAGCTCATTAATAAGGAGAAAGCGGCTTGGAACAGCTTTGTCGCAGTGGTTCATAGCTTCCTGGGCAATCACAAGGTCGAAAACTATGTGGAGCTGGTTGAGACTCTGTTGAAGAACTATGGCACAATGGGATGTAGGATGTCCCTCAAAGTCCATATGCTTGATGCTCATCTTGATAAATTCAAGGTGAACATGGGAGCGTACTCGGAGGAGCAAGGTGAGCGCTTCCACCAGGATATACTTGACTTTGAACGCTGCTACCAAGGACAGTATTACGAGAACATGATGGGAGACTACATTTGGGGGCTGATTCGTGAAAGTGATTTACAGTAGAATCGTAAATCTCGAAAAAATACTCACTTCTAAATCTTTTTTAGTCATTTTTGTATTACTTTAGTATAAATACATGTTAATTTTGACTTTATGTGAATGAAAACACACATATTCGCCCGTTTTCTCCTTGAAAATAGGTACATTTCAAAATATCACTGTCCTGGTCACAAAAGCAAAGTTCGTGGGGAATAATAGCAATTTTCTATACTTTTTAGACATAAGCAATTACGCAATAGCACTTACTACCCAGGAACAAAAATTGTCTTACATAGTGTAATCAGTGGGTATACATGGGCAAGAACTATTAATGAATTAATTGTTCTAGATAATTATTTTTAATATGAAATAATAATATACAGATCTTTGTGAATCTACCACTGAATGAAGGCCTCCTCATGCTGTTGTTTGTCATGGGAGATATTTGGCCATTCTGCCTGTCGCCTGATGAAGTTAATTGTGATTACTGCCAAAACGTTGTACTCAGACTGTAAATGTTGCGGAGTTGCTCTCCAATACACCCGCGTGCTGCGCTAGTAACGAATTGGCATGTTCTGTTTATGTGACAAACCTTACTAATTGGCTGTGTCGGGGAGTGGTGGGCTTTAACGACGCATTTATATTTACGCGATCTCACCCAAAAAACCTAGATTATGGATTTAGCCATACTTCACCAAGCTGGAATCTAACTCAAGTTCCTGAGTTCCGAGCGCATTGCGCTCAATACTGCAACAGCACTCCACACCCACAGACAATTCTATGAATTGTATTACGCTTGCACAGAACGTATGAGTTTCTTCATGTCTTCCATTATCAACAGTACTGTATGCAAAGGCAGTTGCTTTGAGAGCTGCAGTGGCATAACATTTCAAATAAATGAACATATGATATCTTCTTGGTTCTTTCGGTGAAGTCACGTAGAAGGGAAATAATAAAATAATAAAAAATTTACATAGTAAATACAATTCTCACGACGTTTCGGCCACAACGCAAGCAGCCGTCCTCAGGTGAAGAACAGGTCTGTCGGAAAGACAGCGTCTGAATGAACACCACCAAGCTTGGCAGCGTATATTAAGCTGGGTTAGAGGAGGAAGGGCGCCTTGACAAAGGAATTTGAATATCAACAGAGGAATTTAGCATATTTATGAGAAATGCAGATATGGGATTAGTCACTACTTGTGGAATGTGTAGGAGGTGGGGGGGGTCTCGAAGTAATATTATGCTCGTATATTATGTAGGATTAGCAGTAATAAAGGGAGGAAGTAGGGTTAGCAGTAAACATATTATAGTAATACTCTTTTTAAAATTGTAATTATCCAATAACATCAGGGACCTCCTTTGCCAGTACCAAAATATGAGAATACGTTTTCCCCTTTTTTTGGCAACAAAACAGCTGTGTTAAGATGTTAAAACACCAAACTGAAACCTTTTACAAGGAATCATGTCTGCATTAACCACAATATTTGAGGTAAAAAGCAAACCAAAAAAGTACTCTGATAATATATGCATTTTATTTGAAATTGATTGGTCCACACAAGAGACAGCTTTCTTTTGAGCCTCGTCTCAAAACGGTGTTAGACCAGAGGACGCCAAAAGGCGTACACAGCCCAGAGACAATGCACTATCAGAGTAATGAGAGCTCGGGGTGAGCAGCTACATCATGGGACCTCCTTTGCCAGTACCAAAATATGATAATAGGTTTTCCCCTTTTTCTGGCAACAATGCATATATTATCAGAGTACGTTTCTGTCTGCATTCTGACCACAAGTATTGTGGTTAATGCAGACATGATTCCTTGTAAGGTTTCAGTTTGGTGTTTTAACATCTTAACACCTGTTTTGTTGCCAGAAAAAGGGGAAAACCTATTCTCATATCAAATAACCTTTAGGACTAACCACAGGACCACAATCAGAGTGCTTATAGTGACGCAAATACACAGCTTGCCTTCCTTATCTCAAAAGCTAACTATGTATATTGAACTGCGTTTGCACCCTACGTAGCCAACCGCGCTAATCAGAGGTGCGAAGGAGGAAAAAACATTCCGTATTTAGGTCTTCTCCTACAATTGTAAACTGTGCCTTCCGTTTATTTCATATGTTCTTCAAGTTCCAAATCCATGCTGCTCACTTCATATAGCCATCTACTGTTTTGTGTATATATTGACGATCATTTGTGCAATTGTGAATTAAATTGATCACATTTACTTATCTTTCTAGATTCAAAATAATTTTAGTATTTTTATTTTTATTTGAGTTACATTATATTATTGCATGGGGCCTCTTGTTCAGAGGTATTTCTCCATGTGCTTCGATTTTGTGCCTCTTCTCCAGTCCCATCCATTATCCTCATATCTTGTTCCACAACATCGTTCCATCTCGCCTTCAGCCTCCCTGTACTCCTTATGTATGTTGAACTTCTTTCGCACTATAAGTAGCCAACCTCGCACCTTATGCTTTGCACTGGCATCTGAATATAGCCCTCCTAATTTAATCATTTTATTTTACCGTATATCCAAATGTATTATTGTACGGCTCCAAAAGTGAGTCTCTGTAATGTATATGTTTTACGTTTTTTGAAGTCGCACTTTCAATATTCTGGAAGAAGTTTTCTGAAATCTCTTCAGGCTGTACTAAAGGTTATCAAAAGCTCTTAAATATCCACATTGTCATTATGTGTTTAATAAAGTCAATCTTTCTTGCAAGAAAAAAAAACCTCCGCACGAGTTGGTTTCATCTTTTATTGAGAGTTGGTTCTGAAATTGAATTCAGGCTTCCATTTTTATTTTGCAAGGTGCAAAAATACCCGTCTTGATATCACCCTGAGGAAGACAATGTCGCTGATTTCTTTTAGACCTTTCGATAAAGACTGCATAATCGCTGCAAGAGAAAAAACGAGTTTATCCTGGTTTTGAAAATACAGGGCGTGGAAGCATAAATCAGGCTGCTTTGTGATGTTAATTATGATCGGTAAAAACAGGCTAATACACTATTTTTTATAACGGATATACATTTAGGATGGAAGAGGTAATTAACGTTTGTAATGTAATAACCGAATGCTGATAAATATAGATCATATATTTTAAAATATATTTTCCATAATGTATCACCATGCTGTTTTTCATCTTTCACAAGTAAGTGCTCAACACTTTCGTTACTGCAGGGATTCATCTTCTTGGTTCTTTCGGTAAAGTCACGTAGAAGGGAAGTAATAAAATAATAAAAATAAAACATAATAAAATAAAATAATTCTCACGACGTTTCGGCCACAACGCAAGCAGCCGTCTTCAGGTGAAGAATGAGACACTACCAAGCTAGGAGCTTATATATAAGCTGCGTTGTGCATATGAAGAGGAATTTAGCATATTCATGGAAAATGCGAATATGCTAAATTCCTCTTCATATGCACATTCTTTTTGTTAAGATGCTCTTCCACCTCCAACGCAGCTTATATATAAGCTCCTAGCTTGGTAGTGTCTCATTCTTCACCTGAAGACGGCTGCTTGCGTTGTGGCCGAAACGTCGTGAGAATTATTTTATTTTATTATGTTTTATTTTTATTATTTTATTACTTCCCTTCTACGTGACTTTACCGAAAGAACCAAGAAGGTGCTCAATACTCTTGTGAATTGCATTCTATAAATTCACATGTATCGATCCTTGCATATGCTCTATTCCAATTGCGTAATTAATAGCTCAGTGACGCCAATCAACGGGCCATGAAAACATGGTCAAATAAATGAATGACATTATGCCTGCATATTCAATGTGTTGCTTATAAAAAAATATATACCACAATAGCAGTCCAAGGTGACATGAAATCCACCACTGGTTGTCCCGCGCATCATTCGGCATGATGTCTAACTGCGTCGCGTGCTTTCAAATGCGCTTTTGCGGCCGTCTGGAACGCTCTTCATTCCAATATTAGGAAGCCACTGTAGCTATGCACTTTGCATCTAGATTGAAAACTCATTTCTTTAGAATTGCTTTTTGTGTTAAGTGTGTTGTCCTTTCTCCGCACCTCCGATTATCACGGTTGTCTACGTATGATGCGAAATAAGTTCACATAGTTTCACTCCACATGCTTCAAATATCGTCTAATTAAGCTTCTGATGTAGCTACAAATACGTGGAACAAAACTCCACGGGCGTTGTGGCGAACAACACGTGGTACAACCAGAAAACTATGAATATTGTAACGTAGCTCCCAGCACGTGCAGCATCTGGAGCGAAATGTTGGGATATCATGCCGAATAATCTATACCTCACCACCGTAAAACTCTATGGAGTAGTAGAAATCTACCTTTTTGAGTTTAGCTTTCTTATCAGAGGTGTGTTATATGTGGCTGGGCACTGGTCTACAGAGCCCTGCTATCTGAATCTGACCGGCGTGCTGACTGATGATGGTGCCTGCTCTGCCAGCTCCTGCCTCCACTGTGTGGATAAGTGGGGGCTCCAGAGCTTGAAGGGAAAACTCTGAAACCGACGAACAGAATTCAACGTGCTCTGCATGGGAGGCTGATGCCCAGATTAGCCCTACGACCTCCATCGTCAGCATAAGTCCGAGCAGAAAGAGAACAGCATTCGGAATAAGATAAATGGAATGGCAGTTCGGATGGGAAGCAGCAGATGTCTGGTCGGAAAACATTTACAATGTGAACATTCAAATTAATTTTATATTGAATTGGAACCTATTCACGCCACATTCTGCTATATCATGTTTCAGCCATATAATGCAGCAGCAAAATCAACAGATTAAAAATGCAGTCCATTATCAAAAGCTTAATTTTCAGCTTTGTCGTTTTATCACATGTGCTCATAATATGGTCTGGTATCAAATGGCAGTATTTTGGTTTCGTTTGACTGAAAAAGGCTCAAGGCATTGACGGAATTGGAGCTCACGTGACGATGTCAGGATGCAGGTAGTGGGTGATGAATTAATCGTGATGAGCCCTTCGTCCAGCAGCGAACACTGAACAACGATGACAACGAATTTGCCGATTGCAAATAAATATATAAAAGTTATGCTTCATAAATTAAACAAAATATTAGTATTAGTATCTATCATTAGGCAAAGCATAGTTACATCAATCTAAATGTATGTAATTATTGGTCATGTAAAAGTATATTGCATTATCTTATTTCGCTTATAATAATAAAGCATACATTAATGCGAATGAGAATGTATAACGTGTGGTTTATGCAAGTTATATATTAATGTTACAGCTGGGTTAATGAGGGTGAATGCAATTGTAGACCAAGACCAAAAAAACAAGTAACAATACAAACAAGATGGTGAAAGTGAATAAAAACACAAATCATCCTTGATACAAATAACAGTGAATCATAGAATACGAGGGGAGGTGAATCTTTACATCCCTAATTATGAATATCAATCTTCTTGTTTCTTTCGGTAAAGTCACGTAGAAGGGAAGTAATAAAATAATAAAAATTGTTTTATTATGTTTTATTTTTATTATTTTATTACTTCCCTTCTACGTGACTTTACCGAAAGAAACAAGAAGATGAATCCCTGCAGTCACGAAAGCTTTAAATCGAAATGAATATCAATGTTTTGTCATTAGAGCATAACAATGTCTTAATATTTGAATATATATAAATATCAGAGTTTGTACATGGAATAAACTATTGAAATAGAACCATTGAGGCAGGTACAATGTGACGACAATTGATTAAACCACTTGCTCATAAGGTAATTATGAATAATATAACTTCCATTTTTCTGTGCGAGTATAAGGCTTCATTTTCATTTAATGAAATAATTGTTTTGCAAAGGTCAAGCAGAAAGGCACCGTCAGGGATTAAGTGGCATTCTTGATTGTATCATTTTCTCGTGAGATATTGAATTGCAAAAGAGTTCAATATCTGCTATCGTATGATAACATTGCAGAGGGATTTCTAGCTCTGGTGATGGAAACGAAGATTGCCGGAGCAATGATTGTGCCCATGGAGCGTTATTCCGAACAGCATCTTGGCAATAATGAACCGTGATGAGCTTAGTCACTGTCGAACGGGTGTTACATTAAACATGCACCACAGAGTCTAAACGACATTCACATTTGAATGCTGTGGTTGTATTTTTAAGCTGTGCAGGTGGATTGTCAACACCATTTCCACCCTCAATGTAATGATTGGTTAATGAAACGTGGTGCACAATGTGGCCAGGGTCGCAAAATTCCGTATACATGGTTACATGATATGTTAAGCAAAAAAATGTACCGTCAATAGGTACAAAACTGTATATACAATGTGTGTGTTATTATTTATAAAAAAGGAACCCGAAAGGTGTATTCACGCTAGATGTACCTGAAATACACTGTGTGTTGGGGCCAGTGAATAGTTGAAGCGTTTTATGGAACAAAACAGAATGGGGTGGCTTTAAATATTTGATGCTGCACTCGTTGAGATAACTCTGTCCACCTATGAAAACAGTTAGCAAGTGTACAAAAAATGTTTTTTGTTTATATAACTACACAGCGTACAAAATCGTGATCTAAACGTGCCTTCCAGGCAGTGACAAGAAACATAATAATTTTCTTGAAATTGTTTCTATAGCAGACGTAAGGGTATCCCAAAGGAGGCCCTAAATAATTGGGTAGATGCCTTATGAAGCACATGTTATAAATGAGAGCAGCTGTCACTGCTTTAAAAATTCAACACACGGGGAAGAGAAGGCAGGGGCATTGGTACATTTTCTTTTTTACATTTGCGCTGCACACAACCTGCCCTCAGGTTTTAAAAATAGTAACTGAAAAGCTATCGATTGTTTTTGATGCTAAATCCTGCTTATATCTCAAAAAACTATATGTTTGGTTATGAAGACTACTGCTCATATAGGTTATTGTTTATGTTGGAATGATGCATCAGTTAATTGGCATAATTAGCTATACGTTGTTTTGGTCTGATTGGGTAAATGCAAATGTGAAAGGTAAATTGCATATTACCTGCATAAATTATTTTTTTCCCTCTGATTAACATTATCATGGCAGCAGTGTGAGCTGTGTCAAACCAGATTTATTTTTTAATCAATGAGAACACAGAAATGATAGACAGAATGGCCTTTATAGTTCCCTTAATTTACATATTCATACGTTTACGGAAAGGCGGTTGTTGTTCTTCTTAACATTACTCGAGAGCAATGTTACATGTGCATTCATAATTAACGATGGGCAATCTTGCACATGAATGAAATCCCACTGCTTAAAATAATGCATACACATTATTGACTTCCTTGGGGACCTGACAAAGACTTATCCAATTACTAATTTGTGCCTTGTGTACAATGCCGGAAAACCTTATCGTGCTGTAGCTTTCTTATCTGTCACAGCAGTATCGAAAAACTCGTCGCAAGACTGCAACGGCAGCACCCAGTTAACATTGTGTCGTGTCCGAGTATTTGTGACAGGGTTTCATGTTTAGATGTTGCTGTCCCAAATAAACAAAAACATTTTCTTTTGGTGTTGTGTCCGAGACATTAAATCTGCAGGCCGGCAATAAATAAAGGGATAACAAAATCAAATTATATTCGACGAATGCTCCAGTCACGATCTGAATCGTGAGACGTTCAAAGGAGGATTATAGAGAACCCGATCAGCACTCGGCATGGACCACGCAGAGCATCAAAGTGGGGAGGAAGCACTCTCCCCTCGCTGTGCCCCGTGACACATCCCATAGATTTGCCTGAATCAGGTCACCGCTTTTTTCCCCACCTATTTGCTTTGCACATCATGTCCAACAGCATAGTAAGGCAGTTTTATATATTTATATTACGATTGTTGATGCTTAATTTGGCGAATGACGCAATCGCCCACTCTTGCGGTACAATGAGATCATTAATGTCCTAGCAGGATTGTGAAGCAAGCCTGTTATCTACGAACATTCGAACACTTATGAAATAGGCAATACTAAGTGTGTCTATATTAAAGAATTAACTTGTCAGATTACTCCCCTGTAATTACGCCCACGTGCAGACTTTTAGTCAGTTGAAATGTACAATCATATGTTGTCCTTTGTGGATTGGTGAGCTAACCACACATCCACCCATGGTCTCCAAATGTGAGATTTGACAAATTTCCAACATGTACAAAATATGGTCTTTGGCAGGGTACCATTATTCACTTATGTAAAATACCGTATTTAGAAATTACAAGTGGTATGTACTAATATTATCAACAGCCGTGCTCTATCCACTCCTGGATAACAGCCTCCAAAGCCATTACCTCTCATGGTCTTGCAATGCAATGGTCCATCACGTAGGCAACCCTACACTGCATTCACTCAAACCATGGCAGATTTGGATGCTTAATACGCAAATTAAAATGTACAAATGTTTTGTTGTGTGCGACTGTGGTCACCCAGAACAGACCGCGGGACACATACTAACTCAATGCCCAATATCCAAATGCGAAAGAGGCAACGTTGGGATGCACTTTGCTTCTCCTGACACAATTCTCTGGCTCAACCACGTCAATGTAAAATGATAGTTGTTGCTCTACATCAGCCATATGAAGAAGTCCATCTACCAACCTGCACACCAGCTGTATTCATCACTTCATCAATGTGGCAAAAGTCCACTTGCGTGCATTCTCCCCATTTCTATCTTAGAAACAGCATCATGATCTGATATCTATATACATATATATTTTTTTTAAAGAGTTCCTTGCAGCAAATCAATTCTTAGTTGGTGATATAAGCATAAATATTGTGCCATCAAGCCAATCTGCCAACAAAAAAGCCATTGTGAAAACATGCTGATCTGGAGGGTCATGCGGGGTAAATAACAGAACCGCGTTTGGTTGAAATTATTTGCGCCGGAGTAGTTCTTTGTTCTAATGTTTCTCAAAGTGTGTTCTGGGGAGCGTAATGGCCACAAGCAGATAAAACAAAAACATCTGTCTGATTGTTTCAATTTGCACGGAGATTGCTAGTTGTCTTTACAATGTGCCCCAGTGCAAAATCCACGCCAGGGCTTCTCAAGCTCAGTGGATACGTATCACGTCCATCTCCAAAAACGACAAACTGACTTTTTATTTGTTTATCCACTGATGGTAATGATGCGTTCAGTTTTTGTATGTGTATCAAACCTTTGACTTATTCCAGGAATAAGCCACACGTGCAATGCCTTTAAACGACACCCAATATACATTATTGCAATGATTTTGAAATATTGATTTGTGAGATTACCTGCAATTGAGCTCTAGAAAGCCCTGATAGAGTGCATTTTTGCCGACTCTTCTAAGCTGGCCAGGTGTCTTGGAATAGGTGGGAGTACCCACACTTTACCTCACGACACATAACCTGCCGTTTGACTAACTGTGGTGTACCCGTTTATACCTTTGGGTTGATAGAGGCGGTGAGGATTTAAGAAACTTGCGCCATTATTTTACGTATTGTGCTGGGAGATCAAACTGACGACATCTGAAGTTCAGAGTGCAAATATTGCATTCAAAAGGGTGAAGGGGCGCATTGCCAGAGGGTGATCAACTAGTGGTCATGAACTCTGGGTCTCTCGGAGGAGACTGCAAAGTCAAGCGTGTGCTGATGCCTTGCTATGGGGAAAATGTATTTCTTCAAATTGAACTCGGCTCCCTCACACTAAATGTACCCTGATTCCAACATCTTGTTTACTCGGAATGTAAAACTTAAGTACACCATAAAAATACAGTTGATCAATGTACATATTAAGACAATTATGGAAGCACAGTGTGTTATGACTCAGCCTTTGACCCATTCACCTGCATGCATCCGATCTAATCAGATCTCAAACGCTAAGCAGTTCTTTTGAACCTAGTTAGTGCAGTGATGGGTGAACACCATGCACAAACAGGTTGTAATAGTCTTCTTGGTTCTTTCGGTAAAGTCACGTAGAAGGGATATAATAAAATAATAAAATAAACATTTTTTTAAGTTATTTCCCTTCTACGTGACTTTACCGAAAAAACCAAGAAGATGAATCCCTGCAGTCACGAAAGCTTTAAATCGAAAAAAAAAGTTGTAATAGGTAGTATTAGTAAAGGAGGTCTCATAGTGTGAGGTTGTAATAGGGTTTTTGGGCTATGTTATGGGCAACAAAGGGCAGTGCAGCAAAGTCTACTGTTGTACTCGACTTCTATTCTCCAATGTCTACTCTTTCTGCTTTCGCCTCCTAACAGTGATCATCCCAGTGAAGAATGCTCAAATTACTCCCACGGGGAAGCCCCCATCCAGCGGCGGATTGAAATGAAGTGGCTGTATATGTCTTGACCCACAATGTTTCCTCTTGATTCAGTATTTGTAAATATTGGATTTAATATTCATGCTTGTTTTTCAATTTGTGTAACATATTGCATTTTTTTAATAAAAAAAATCTGTTGTTATTTTATGTTGATTGTCATATAAACAATTCCCTTGTGGTTGCATAAATACCACCATTTTGAATATACCAGCTGCATGCAGACCAACCGCGAAATAAATAATTAGAACATACATAGGATATTTGCATCACACGATTAATTCAAGTGAATTTAATGCATGTTGTGTATTCATTGCATTATTTAGAGATTGACACCTCCTAATGCATTCCTCAATTCAAAGTAATGAAACTATTTATGAATCACAGAAATTCCTGTTTAAAAAAACACACACACATGGGCGAAGTACTCGACAGTTGCATAGGTTTCCAAATTACATTAAGATAGCATGTAATATGTTTTAAGTGGAATTAAATCACAACAATTCAACAATAATAATTCTGCAAATGGGGAGAGTGGTTACCTGGCGATCTGGGGTGATTCTCGGCCTGTGCTAACATCAGTGGCAAGTGATATCGGAACCAGTTCTAAGTTCCTCACACCCCAAATAACCCAGACTGGCCAGATGGGTGAAGTATGGTCAATTAACTCCCATGACTGACATGGCACGGGGAGGCCTTCACATCCAGGAGTGCACTGATTAAAGGGCTGTGAATTAGAGAACAAAATTATAATTGGGATTTTCTATTTAACGAACAACTATTTTCATTATCGTAATTACATCATCCTCAGGTTTGTCCTCATCAACTCTGTATAGTCCTTAGATCTGCTTACTGACTGAGGGGTTGAACCCTTCATTCACATGGCACTAATTATTCTTATTATGAACTACCATGTCCCCATTATGGTGGCCGTATAAAAAGGTTACATGTACAAATATAGCTTCACAGATTATGAGATTCATCTCTTGTGTTGCTTTTGCAATGTTGCCTACACACAAAAAATGAAAATATTCGAATGCATTGTTTCATCGTGAACATATTTAAGCATTGTTTCATCGTGAACATATTTAAGCACGGCTATTAATGTCAACATCTATAAGCTTAGCTTCATCCTCATGAATTAAGCAAAGACATATTGGTTAATGCGTTTATATATAATTAAGTTTTAACATTCATAATTTGGTAACTCATTTATCACATTTATAAAATACCTGAATGAAAAAAATACAATAAGTAGCATACTATATTTGATACACGCCATGATTATTATTTCATATATTTTTTTATAATATTTATAAAGACAGTGTTTTTTAATGCTGTGAGTCATGTCCCAGAAAGACCTGACACTCATCTTCGGCTCCGGCTGATAAAAGGTTGCACCACTTTATTGGTAAATTAATTATTTGTGCGTAATAATGTTTTACATGCTTTCATTCTGGAAGAGGATAACATACAGGCCAATTGCTGAAGGTGATTCCCCACCTCGTATGTTACAAATCAGATTGTTCTATCCCCTCCTTTATTTCATAAAATTACAAGATGGTATATAATTAATTGCATATAATATTGTGTTAAACTATCGACATTGTATTATCGGGTGACCATTGTTCTTGATTTAATTTCCTCTACTGAAATGCAGATAGTAATTATTCCTGCTAGTTGCATGATTTTTGTCGTCTGGACGGAACATAATTTCGCACAAAATGGTTATATGCAATCTAACAATGATTTGAACAGTCATTTCCGACACTGATACCCAAGATATGGGCCTGCCTTTTTCTCGGGACATGCTCACTCTGCCATTAAACTCATTGAATCGTGCCATCCTGCAGGGACACCCATGATCTGGTTCATTGTCACTTCACAATTAGCCTCCTCAACCGTGATATAGCAGCCCCTCGTGTTGTGCGAGGGACACGGCAGCCTCTCATTTCCTTCACTAAGCTCAGTTAGAGTCAGGTAACATTATTAGGGACAGCACGGTGGCAAGATGTTAACTACCTCGCCTGGTATCCAGGAGGTCGTGAGTTCCATCCCGACCCTGACGCCTGGTATATATTGAGTTTGCATGTTCTCCCCGTGATCGCGTGAATTTTTCTCCAGGTAATCCGGTGTTTTCCTCCACATTTAGAAACATGCATTTGAGAGTATTTGGCTGCTATACATTTACACATCATGAGCCACTCTGTTGAGCTATCATTTGTGGCTAGGTTGCTTCTGAAAAAGAGCTATACAGCTCGGTGGGCTTTATATGGTAAAATGAAAATAGGATTAGTTGCAGAAAACGCTAAATTGGCTTTCTGGACAGCTCTCATCGGTAACCAATGGCATTCACGCACTGATGAGGGAGAGAAATAATCTTAAAATAAATTATCTTATTTGCTGTGATATAAACATAGAATGGTGATTGTTGGGATTAGTTTAAAATGACTTTCTGTGGGAATTCAATGTTATGAATGCTAATTCAAAATAAGATCAAAAGTCAACAATTAAGCTGACAAAATATATTTGTACTGGATGAGGGCCCAACCATACCTTGTGGGTCATGGAGGTTATTTTACCATACTTCATTATGCTGATCAACGTGGGTTTGTGAAGGCAGGACGCATGATAGTACACAGTAGAACAAGTGATCTGTCCACATTGCCCATTAGGGCACGTCATGTAGCAACCTATGATCAAATCACCAAGAATATGGCTGGCCTTGTATTATCACCGATGGCAAGCAGAGTTTAGCATGGTTATTATGTGGATGGGTAACCGCCACCCACACATTGTGTCCTAGAGCTTACTGAGCTATGTGACTTCATATAACCATTAATAATCACACTTATTCATGCATGTATCCATTATTCATCATATGTATGAGGAATAAATCAAGGAATACTATTTCATGATATTTAACTGTTGTTGTTTTCAAGGAGGAAACAAAAACATGTAAAAGTTACAAAGATGTGAAAATCTCTAATACTCTGGTAGACTGCTCCTGAGTGTGGATATAATGGGCTTGGCAACTCTGGGGTTCTCGGTTAAATTTTGACCCAGGAGGAGCAAATTCATCTCATTTCACTCTTGAAACGGTAAAATTCCTTGTCCAGTGAGCAAAAATGGGATGTCAATATGCCCACCCCTGTAAACATTTTTCTAAAAAGTAAAAAAAAACTTCGTGAAAACTCGCAGATTCGACCCATTGTTCACAGTTCTAAACTGAGAGGGGCTCTCTGAATGGTGAGAGGAGGACAAACATTGCTATTATAGTCATATTCTTAGGTTTTTTCGGTAAAGTCACGTAGGTAAAAAAATATAATTAATAAAAGTTAAACAAAATCACGACGTTTCAGAGGCAACACAAGCTTCCGTCTTCAGGTGGAACCGTCACAGCACGATTGCTGTATCAAGTAAGAGCAATTCCAAGAAAACCGTCCTTGTATATATATTGGTTGAGGGTGGGAGGAGCCAAGGTAGGCCCCTGGATATAATTATTATTGTGAAGTTGGTGCGGCTAAAGCCGCTGCTAGGAATGAGCCTTTGTTGTGTAGACTGGTTGAACTGGGAGGTTCCAAGAGTTGTTAAGGTGCGGCTGATGTAATGGTGCGGCTGCTGTAAATGGGACTGAGCCTTTGTTATGTAGAGGTGATGCGGCTGAAACCACAGCTGGCTGGTACATTGGCAGTGGGACTCTCAAACAGGATGATGTCAGGTTTATTAATTGGGCTTCCTGGGATCTTGCACAAACTGCACAGGTTTGTAAGTGCTGCAACCAGAAGCTCTAAGCCCAAAGTGGTGGTTCAGTTCGCCATCTCCCTCTCAATATATATGATTCCACTTTCTTGATTTATGAGAGGCTGCTGTTGTGTAATGGTCAGTGCACCGGACTTGCAATGCAGAGGTCGCTGGTTCAATATTGTGGTGTGCCACAGGAAAACAATATGGAAACGTTTCTTGAATGCTCCACACCTCTCTCCACAAGGATGCTGGAATCAGGGTACATTTAGTGTGAAAGAGCTCAGTTCAATTTGTAGAAAGGCATCAGCACACATCTGACATTGCAGGTCTCCTCCGAGAAACCGACCCAGAGTTATTGCCCTACTAGCTGTTCACCCTCTGGCAATATGCCCCTTCACCATTTGTAATGCAATATTTGCACTATGGTACATTCAAAAGTGGGATACTGCCGTGGTATAAGGTTATTACACTGGACTTACAATCCAGAGGTCGTCAGTTTCATATCCCGGCATGATACTTGAAATAATGGTGCATGTTTCTTGAATACCCACCAACAGTATAAACGGGTACACCACATCTTCTTGGTTCTTTCGATAAAGTCACGTGACTTTACCGAAAGAACCAAGAAGATAAATCCCTGCAGTCACGAAAGCTTTAAATCGAAATTTAGGGTACACCACAGTTAGTAAAACGGCAGGTTATGTGTCGTGAGAAAAAGTGTGGGTACTTCCACCTATTCCAAGACCCCCGGCCAGCAGAGAAGAGTCGGCCAAAATGCCTTCTATCAAGGCTCTCTAGAGCTCACTCTAGTGGAGGCCTTTCCACCAGCAGTGGTGTGAGCAGGTAATCTCACAAGTCAACATTTCAAATTCATTGTAATAATGGGAAAAGCATAGGTGGATCTCTACAGATCTACCTATGCCCTTTAGTGGAGGCCCTTATTCTAACAGCGTGAAAAGTGGATTGCGGGGCTGCGCCATTACCTTTGTAGACGATGAATGCAGGGTCAGGCATATGTTCTTCCATCCCACCCTGTATAACCATGCTGATGCTTGTTGGAAAAAACATTAATAGGTGCAGCCAAAATTATTTCAATAGGAAAACACACTTTTTTATTTTTCTTTCCCATTGTGATGTTGCGTTGTGCATGCAAACATTGTTTTTTGGACATATCCGAGCCTTTTTTGTTATATCTTCATTGGTTTATCATGCTTGTGAAAATAAATAAATTCTACTTTTGTTTTACATGGTAAATATTACCTTTCATCTAAAAACAAATGGAATGGAATTTTATACAAGGCCACCATGCTGTTCCCAAATGTTAAGGCATTTTGTATTTGCCATAGGGAACGTGCTTGCTGTGTTGCTTACAGATAAACATGTTGCTGTCTCAAATCCTTGACAAAAGGCATTAACGCTGATGAATTTCCACCAATGGTGCAACCCAGAGCTATGAGCCACACAGTGTAGGGGTCCAGCAGTGTACGTGATAACTGAATGTCAATAACCAAACTGCAATAATCTTGAGATCCATGCACTCCACGGACATTCCTGGCACCACATTGAATGCTCTGTCTTGTTTCGCTCAGTTATGTTACAGAGCCAGCATACAAATGGTACTCAATAGAGCTGTATATATTATTCTGTTGAATCTATATAAATATGTTTGGAATGTGTCCAGCTTGACACTGTGGAATGAGGTGCCTCATTGATTAATCTTCCATTCATAGAGCTTGCGTATTACTATACTGTACATGCAATTGCTATTTTTTGTTAACTAGATTTAAAAAGATCTAGGTAATTTTTAAAAGTACTTAAAAAATTGTTGGCTAACCACTGAACAAAAACGGTTACTGCATTGCGCGCTTTCAGATGCACTTCTGCGGCCGTTCAGAATGCTCTTCCTTCAGATATTAGGAAGCCACTGTAGCTACGCACTTTTAAATCACCTAGGTTGACAACTAATTTCTTTAGAACTGATTTTTTGTGTTTAGTTTGTTGTCCTTCCCCTGCACCTCCGATTAGCATGGTTGGCTACGTACGGTGCAAAAGAACTTCAACATACATACGTACATGTGCGATATAATGTGTAATCACGAGAACAACATGTGCCAATTCTGCTTTAATTAACTACGTTTCATAATGGAGCGAACAACACCAGCATATCTAACGAAGCAATTACGTTTCTTCGGCTAAACAATTATTCAAAAATAACATCTCAACGGCGGTTGTTTACGAACGACACAAATTATAAGCATGAATGCCATTTTTTTAAGTAAAATAACTTTTGTTAAGATAAAGTTCGATTGCATCGATGTGTTGTACAACAATGCCCTTGAAAATGCATGTACTTTACCATATACAATAATAACAAATGTATATTATTTAGTCCTTTGTCCTTCCACTGCTGGTTGTTGAGGTTGATTGACCATACTTCACCTAGGTGGTCACTGCTTACTGGTGAAGAGCAGTGTCCAGGACTCATTGAGATATCAATCTCCACTGATAATTGATCACCGCGTCCAGGGCATACATTGTGAGATTTGTATTAAATATGCAAAAGGGACCATGTCTCCCTTCTCCACTTGCGTTGAGTGTAATGAAGGTTCAGAGCTATAATTGCCACAGCCACACATCTGGTGGTAGTTGATTTGCTTGATTACTTGATTGTTTGGAGGCTCAAAATGGATCTCATGCATACAATGTACGAGCCTATCCTGAAAATAGCAATTTTTAAAAATATTATTACCAATGTGTGTTATGCATAGGCACAACATAATTAGTATCTCATAAAGTAACCAATTAACAACTAAAACATCTAAACTAATGTTTCCCACTTGCCTACCAACCTGCACAACCTGTTCCAAGCATGGTAAAAGCAATAGGTGGGGGAAGCTTTCATTTGTCCGAGTTCTCCTCATTTTAGCTTCGTTATAATCACGTAATGTTCGCCTTTACAAATGTATCATCAATGGAACCAATCATATTAAGAGGCATTGGAATAAAATCCTAGATTGTATCCGTGAATGTTAAATAGTGCATTTTTATGTTGCCATGATTAGATAAATTGCGTTGAGCCAAATGCTAAAATTGTAAACTCAGCTCTCTGAATCATATTAGACTGCAGTTTTCAAGTTTCAGGTTTTTGGAATATCAGTAATATGTCATCCTCATACTGCACAGTAATTGGTCGTCTAATTGTCAGACAAAACAGATTTTCCTCACACCATCCTAGTCCAACAATTACTGTGGCTGACTTTACTGCAGAGGTTGGTTTTATAATAATTTTGTTTTGCTCAAATAACTTAGCTCTGTGGTTTTCTTTTCGTACGTAATTCGGATGCTAATGTGGCCCCGCCCATCTCATCAAGGGACAAGGGCATATCCATTAGCAGGCACCTCCATGCCATTATTAAATATATAAATGTTAATAATAAAAGTGACTATCTTTAGCTGACTAAATGAGGACCCCCTACTTCTCCATGGAATTAATTCAACCGTATTAAACAGCGGATACGTTTTTTTTTATTACGTAAAATTCAAGTCCTAAAGTGTGTCAATGGCGCTAATGAGAAATTGTTCTCAATGTTGCGCAAACATTGCACTTCGTGCCCATGAATTTGCATCGGGTGCTAATTGTCATTATGAGTTACATTTTTGCGAAATGATTGACTTTTTATATTTGGTGCAGAAATTGTACAATAAATGACACATATTGTGTCACCTAATTTAGGAATGTATTATAAAAAAAATATTTTTATTCATGACATATACAATATGCAATGTTTGATACATTAAACTCCATTGCATGTGCTTGGCTGGATAATACATTCAGGAAGAAATAAAACACATTTTGTGGAGAATAATTACATTGGAAAGACTGCTTTCACAAAAACAATGTTGAGTTAACTATTGGAACAAACCCTAAGGAAAATAAGAACAATATCCCAACAGATGTACAAACATTATTCTTATACGGAATGCTATTATGCTCGTGGATTTGCTTATCCTATGAATCTATTACAAACAAGAAATACGCTTTACTTACAGAACATATTTTTACTCCTCATGGTTTATATTACTTTTATGGTCACATTAAACTAAAGATGTGGATCAATGGTAAAGGAAGATATATTCTTATTTAGTATCAAATTTGACACCACACTACAGATAATGCAAGTTAAGTAAGTCTATATTGATTTGTTGATTATGGAAAAGTATATTTTACTATTAAAGTTTTTTTTAGTGTTATGTGTTTTCAGGATGGTTCAATACATTTCCGAGAATATGAGCCAGGTTAAAGAAGAGAGAAAAAGAGAATAAACACAGGGCAAGAGGTTATTCCAAAATAAATTAAAATTTATTGCCAATTCTAAAATTACAATGGTTGACAGCAATATTTCACAGCAAATGGTTTCTGCTGTTGGGTTAATAAAGTGAACCACTGCACTTGTAGCATGATCAGGCACATAAATTAAATGCTACTCAACGGGGTGAAACACTCAAATGGAGCTGTCCAGGGTACTGAAACAGGGCATCATGAAAGTGCATTACTGTATTTATTTATTTCTAGTTTGACTAAAGACATTCTAAATATCCAACCACTGTCCTAATATGTTCATGAATACAGCTATATTCTTTTAGCGTGGCAGTGCTAAACTTCTTTTGTTACCTTAAGCAAAACAACAAAAGTTAATGTCTGTTTCAAAAAAGTTTGTTTTTAACGTCTCATAACGCGTTAATACTTTCATAATGACGTTATGAATCAATACTGTTCACAATATCTGAATAAAAGTCGTCTTTCAAAGCAGCAGTTCTGGAATATCGGTGAATGAACCAATACTGTTTAAATATAAGTTCTGGCTACAGTGGTCCCACTTAACTGGCTCTTGTTAAAGACATATTACTAGTACAGCAGCATATCACCCCCACTGAACGTTTGAGCTCCTCAACACAACAATCTTAAAAGCAGAACGTAATGATTCTGAAGGGACTCTTTGTTCAGTCAAGCGATCCTAAGGCAGTCTTATCCTTCGTGTGAAATGTTCCACGGGAGTTCTTGTTTTGTTCACTCTGCTCAAGCTTGCGTCCGAGCTACGTTTCGTGCACCCCGTTGGGAGTGAAGGGTGTGATGGTCTCGAGACTCACGTCTTCATCGCAGTCCAGCCGGTGGTCGATGCCGGACCTGTCCTCCCGCATGCTCCGCGACTCCTCGGGAACTTTGTCGAAGTCGCCGTCGCTATCGTCGTTGACGATGACCACGTGCGGGATGAACTGCACGTAGTTGGCGCCGCCGTCCTTGTGGTTGCTCGTCACGTCGTGGGGGTAGGAGGCGACCTCGTTGCTCAGGTTCACCGTCTCGACCGGCGTGCTGGCGCACAGCGTGTTGCACCCAAGCAGGGTAGAGAAGGCTTTGCGAAAGTCGGCGTTGAAGGCGTATATGATGGGGTTCAGAGACGAGTTGGCCCAGCCGAACCATACGAAGATACTGAACGTGGTCTCGCTCACGCACAGCGGGTGCTGCTGCTGCTGCTGTTGCTCGTCATCCCCCTCGACTCCTGCGCTGTCGCAGAAGGGCACCACGCAGTTCAGGATGAAAAACGGGAGCCAGCAGAACACAAACACTCCCATGATGACCGAGAGCGTCTTCAGCACCTTGGTCTCCTTCTTGAAGGACGTCTTGAACGACATCTCGTTGGGGCAGTCGTTCGGATTGAGTTGGCAATTGTGAGCGTGCTCGGCGGCCCTCTCCAGTGAGGCAATGCGGCGGATTTGCCTCTGCGCGATGCGGTATATCTTGGTGTAGGTGACGATCATGATTGCCACTGGGATGTAAAAGCTGATGAGGGACGACGAGATGGCGTAGGTGCGGTTGAGGCTCGAGTCGCAGTTCTCGGGCACGTTCGCGTCCACGTCGCCACCGTCACTGGCGTTGTGGAACTCCCACGTCTGCTGCACGTGCTGAGCTTTGTGCCAGTTAAGCTGCACCGGGATGAAGGAGATGAGCACGGACAGTGTCCACGCCACGCTGATCATCACGAAGGCCACCCGCTGGGTCATCTTGCGCTCGTAGCGGAACGGGCTGGAGATCGCCCAGTAGCGGTCCACGCTGATCACGCACAGGTTGAGGATGGAGGCAGTGGAGCACATGATGTCGAATGCCACCCACACATTGCAGAAGGCTCCGAAGGGCCAGAATCCCGCCACCTCGGTGATCGCCTTCCACGGCATCACCAGCAGGGCCACGAAGAGGTCCGAGACTGCCAGAGAGATCACAAAGTAGTTGGTGACTTTGGAGCGCAGGTGCCGGAATTTGATGACGGCGGCACACACGAGCGTGTTCCCGAAGAGCGTGGAGAGGATGAGGAGGGAAAGCAGGCACCCGGCTAGGATTCTAAAACTTAAGCCTTTCCCGGGTTCGCATCCTACGACTTCATCCGCCGTGAGGTTCAGCATAGCCCTCCGAGTGTCATTTTCATCCTCGTTACCTGCCGCGCACGCCGGCTCTGCCTTGAAACCCTTCTCCTCCATCATCGCCACCACCACCATCAACATCAGCAGCACCACCCCCACGAGCGGCGATCGAGGCGCCCCAGTGTCACGGCGCCCAGCGGGGTGGGCTCACTCATGGTCCCAGGGGGCGCGTCGGTGCCGTCCTTGCGCCCCTCTCCGTGTGCCTGCGAGCGAGGGTGCCCCACATCCCCGACACGGCGCGGGGGGGGGGGGGCTCGGGTCGGTGGCCGCGGTCCCGGAGCGAACCGCGCTCTCACGGCTCGGCAGAGCGCAGAGTGCGCGGGTTCGCGCGCGTCACGTACATCACCACGGTGGCCTGCCGAGAGAGGGGGGTGCTGGAGGAGGTGTCGGGGGAGACGCGGGGTTGGGAGCGAAACAATGCACCCCGTACCCCCCTCCCCATCCCCAAAACACCACTACCCTCTCCCAGACATGAAACGAATTAAACACACACACACTCCCGTCTTTGTTGGCACAGCTTGCACGCTGCACATTCCCGATGGCGCTTGTCTCTCTGTTGTATTAGACAGTTAAGACGACTGCAACTTGTATCATTGTTGCTTTTCCTCAACTGATTTTATAACCGGATTCAATCGATTAATCCGGATAAACTCTCCCCTTTAGAGGGGTTAATATTATTGTTATTACGGTGAACACTTGAATTGCTGACTTAGTGTTTTTTGTAATGCGCCAAGAGACCGAGCATTGTTAAAGCCGCAATTTTAATAGAACAAGAACGCTAATAGCATTGAGACGATTGTCTGACGTGTCGTCGTCCCCCCCCCCCCCCCCGAGATAACGCTCACATTTAATTAATGAGAATATATATCACAACTAACATTGAACCTCGAGATGTTGTAAATACAGACCGCTTTACATACATATGTAAAATGTTGTACATATTTAAGACGAGCTGCGTATAAATACACGCGTATATTTTACAATTAACGTGGGGAAAAAAACAATTAGGTCCTATAGAGTAGCATACATTTCGGTCCACAATAGCCGTATAACTCTATCACTGGTGCGTGCGTGCGTGTGTGCTATTTTCATTCTCCTGGCATTAAGGTACGCTAGCTTTCCTCTACATTTTAATGGCTTTGTAGAGTTTTTTGCACTGTGGTCTCTGTAAAATGCACCCGCGGGCTATCGAGAGGCGCCCCGTTGCAGCTCGATTCACAACCCTCTCAGCTGGCGCCCTCTTTTGACTCAAATAAAAAAAAACACACTCGTGCCATAATTAATGCTTTGTTTTGGGTTATATCGCGTAAATATACATGTTTCGTTAAACCTGCCACCAACCCGATACAGCCCAATTCTTAAAGTTTGTCACGTGAACAAAACATGCCAATTCGTTACAAATTCAGCACACCGGTTGTGCGTTGGAGAGTAAACCCACAACATGTACAATTCGAGCACTATGAAGTTTCGCCGGTAATTACAACCAGCATCATCAGGCGACAGCCAGCGTTGTGGCAGCAGGTTTAACAACACATTTATATTTACGTTATCTAACCCCAAAAACCTCGATTATGGATAATATTGGTCGCGAAAGCCTGCCACGTGTTAAACACGCTCGTGCCCAGCAACATATTTAGGTAATTTCATGAAAACATTTGGATACAGCAGAAGAAGTTCGTTGTGCCATCTCCACATCAATATAAAATATGGATTTAGTCCATCAGACTTTGCAGACCAACGTTCCATATTATTGTTAAGCAAGCCAGCAGCATTTTTTTTACAAGTGTGACTTACGGTTTGCTTAATTAAACAAATGCAGCTGCATATTTGTCTGGAAATCCAAGAAGCAGATGAACTGAACATTTTTGTACTTGACGTGGAGACACACTACGAATTTCTGTGTGAACAATAAAACTTGTCGAAGTTTCAAAAGGAACTTGCATTATCGGAATAGCGTGATGTTAACATATACGTTTCTCGGAGATGTGTGAAAGACGTTTCTTACATTTGTTGTTGGAAATGACGCGAAGAAGAAAAAAAATAATCATGAATACGCAAGGTTTCGATAACACTTTCCAACACGCGTTTGTACACAGAGAGTATCGTATAGTTCTTATGGACGCATATTATCTGCTTTGACATATGAATAAGAAATATGGACACAAATGAAGTGGCAAGTGTGGATACAATATACATTTTACAAGGATCATGGAGAAGTGTACGCTTAGTATTATATTTAGAAATAGAACGATAAACACACGTATGAGAGAACATATTCAAGTTACAGACAGCATCTTGATATTCATGCAGCAGTGGATAGAGCATGATGAAGATGATGCGCGCTTGGAATGATGACTAATGAGAATCGGTTCGAGATAATATACCTGCTCTATGTGTTTGTGTTGTGTGCTACTGCACACATCAAAGACAGAGAGACCGACTGTTTTTGTTCGTGTTAAGCAGGCGAGTGTTCATTGACTGGAGAGTAGTGGAGGAAGATGAGACATGTGAGAATAAAGAACACATAGACGCTTTGTACGCCGACCGACCCGGTAATACACTTGCACAGAGGAAGTACGACAGTGAATGTCACGAGTGCCCACTGAGATTACACGTCTCTTGTTGAAAGTGGAGGTGACATGACATAATATAATGTAAAAGCAGGTACGGTAGATGAATGGGTGTAGTGGTGGTAAAATGGTTTGCACATTGTGTTCTGAACCCAGGTAATGTGAGATTGATTCTCAGCCGTGGCTGCCATCAGTAGCGAGTGATATCTAAATCAGTCCTAGCTACCCCCCTTAAACCCACCCACACTGACCAACGTGGTGATGAAAGGCATTGGAAGGCCTTCATCCAGCAGTGGAATTTTGAATGTCTGCGCACTATGACAATTAGAGGGTACGCCTGTAATCCAGCACTTTGGGGGGTTGGTAGATCGGACAAATGACAAAATGCCACGAAACTCCGTTTCCGTGGGCACCAATGCGCCATACCCTCGCTTGCTAGTGGCATTCAGTACAACAAAATGTTGACTGATGTCATCTGTCTCTTCTATATGGGATAGAGTGTTGCCCCCTCACGTGCGTGGGTTTTCTCTGGATTTTTCAGGTGTCCCCCCAACATGTATAAACATTCACCAATGGCTGAAAATATTGATATATAGAGAACTGCGGAGAAATTGCTGATTCCCGGCTCACCGCCTGCCGCCCTTCCAGCTTTGTCTGTGGTTCATCAGAAATTGTGAGATGCAATTTTCATGAACGCTATATAAAACTATTCATGGAATTTTGGGGATTTTTTTTTTAAGACTGGAGGTTGTGATGTCAGCAAAAATCATTATTCGCCAAAATTTTTGACGATACAGAAAATGGGGGACAGGATTCCAAAAACGTTGCTCATTACGATTTGCAGTAACATTTACTGCATTTGAATATGGCTTCATTATCTTGCACAGGACAGAAAGATGAACTATATAACTTGACAAGCTCTTGCACGGGTTTAATCCGAAGAGAGCCAGGGATGTTGACATCTTCCTGGGACTATTCTTAGCTTGAGCATTACCATTTGATACAATAGTCCCTGCCATGCCCAACACACTTAGTGCTGTAATTTCATGCCCTTTGTTGTATAGTGATGCAAGCATGCAAGAGCAAAGGGCCATATTGCTGGATTAAAAGCAACATAAGTATTTGCATGGGAAAGGGATGCAGAATGAGGGAGCTTCTAAATTTAGTGCAGTTTCTCTAAATATAACCTGAACTGCAAAGGGAAAAAATTTACTTCCTGAAAGCCTGACATGTAATCTTTCTCGCCTATATAATTATCTTCATGTCACCCTTCACACATCAGCCATGAGTCCATCAGCATTCACTGCTCAGATATTCAGTCAGCATGTATTATCCAAGCAACTGTAATTTAACATTTCTAAATTAGAATGAAGTATACATTTCGTTGTCTATGGCCTGACATAACCTTGGCTTCAGTTGATGATATCTTTGAGCTCACTGTTTTGCACGTCATAAGTTGTATCGATACATTTGAATGAATATCTAGTTAATTTCAGACTGTTGCGTGCCCATTTAGACAATGTTTAATATACATCATTAATTGGAACAAGAGACATGATTTTAAAGCACATTTTATTGGCATTTAAATGCACGTCTATTACTCAAAATTCAACCAAAGTAAATACACGAAACATCCAGAGTGTAAATACACCCAGCGTTGTCAAATGAACCAGCATAATTTTCTTCATTTGATAAGGAACATGGTGTTCACTTCTAAATTGTGTAAATCTGTCATCAGTGAACCATTAGTCCATTACCATGACGACTATAATTCAATTACAGTATAAGTGTCCTTCGAAGATGTCACTTATTCAATTCATTTAATTAAAAAAAAATTCACATTCTGAATGTAAATATAGTAAACAATATATTTTAAATATGAGGATATGCAATTGTTAGTAGCCCTTTGGTATATTTTGCTTTTAGAGAAGCCAGTATAGAAATGTACAATATTTAATATTTACAATTATTTTATGATAACATTTACCACCTTACAATCCCCATAACTACCACCGTTTTAAATGCAAAAATTACCCCACACACACTTACAAAATTCTAACATTTAAAATGTTTGGTCAATAATTTGACTATAATAAAAACATTTTTTATTTATTTGAGTGTATTCATGACGTATATACAGTATTTATTTTCAAAACATATTTCTATGCAAGAGAAGGGTTTAGCATGTTGTATATGCCAATGACATGACATTAATAGCTGGACATAAACACACTGTATATAAGCACAGTTCTATTATAAGCAACACATGCTTATAATACACTCATGGTGGGTGGGGAGGAGAGGCAAACCGGCCAGGTAACTCAGGTGGTAAAGTGAGCAGATCACAATCGGAAGTTGGCGCATTTCATATCCTGACTGAGGAGTTGACTCAACCCATCATCCCTCTGTGGCCAATACAATAACTATCACTTTTTGGGAAAGTTAACAGTGTTGGTCCCTCCCCCCCCCCCCCCCCACCAAAGGAATGTGGAATTTGCACCACTAGCTCAAGGCTGCAAACAGGAGACGAGCACCACCACATTGTTGAGCTGGAAATCACTTTCATTAAATCCTTTATATTAAGTTCGCTTGCTTGCTTGCGTGCTTGCTTGCTTACGACCGTGCAAATCTTTCGGTCGTTTTTTAACCCACTTCCCGTGATCCAATCGAGCTGACATTTTGCACACAGACTCGTTGTGCGTGACAATTAATTTTCGTAAAAAAAAATGTGCAAAATTTTATACTTTTTATGATTTTTTTTATTTTTAATTACCAATTGCTTAATGGTGGCAGGCAATCATCTGACTCATAAGTGGCAGCCATCTCAAGCCAGAGGACGAGAGGACTCTAGCCGCCACGCATATAAAGGATTTATAGTGAAAAACTTTGTTTTTACGGGTTAATTTTTTTTAACTTCTGTTAAATCACACTCGGGATATAAGCACACCTGGCCGTGGTGCCAAGATGTTATCTCCGTCGCCTGGTATGCAGGAGGTCGTAGGTTCGATCCCGACCCCGAGGCCTGTATATTTGCATGTTCTCCCCATGGTCGCGTGGATGTTTCTCCGGGTCCTCCGTTTTTTTTCTCCACATTTAGAAACACGCATTTAGAGTATTTGGCTGCTATACATTTCCACAAGATAAGCTACTTAGGTGAGTTATTATTTGTGGCTAGGTCGCTTCTGAAAAAGAGCTCATAGCTCAGTGGGCTTTACCTGGTAAATAAAATAGTTTAGTTTTAGGGTGTGTGCGTATTCATATTCTACTGTATTACAATATCACAGAATATGCACCAAAATGTTATAAACCCATGACACATGCTTGGCAGGGCCCCACATTCTGCTTTAAATGCCCATACGCATCACCCTGCGAGGGTATAATACTCTCATATACACAAAATATATAAGCTCCTAAAATCCTGCGTGTGCAAAATCTCTGGAGATGTTTGCATAATCACGTGTGGCGTACTGGGGAGCACGGCTTGCAGCTGTGCTTCGAGGCACCTGGGGCCCTCTTAAGTGGTGCAGAACACCTCAAAGAGGCTGGCCACTGAATGCATGCGATAGAAGACTCCAAGCGGGATGGAAAAATTAATGGCGACTACCCACGCTGAGAATCCATAAAACTGGTCCCCTATATTATTAATGAGGTGCAGCCGTTCACCGAAGGCTGTTATGATCCACAGCTGGAGGGGAAAGGGAGGGGGGTAGATAACGACAAGGGGTTGAAGTAGGGAAAGAAAAAATGACAACATTAGTCACATCATAATCGTTCATAATTCATCTCTTTCCTGCACGTAAGCTAATTTCATCACGACATCTCTGTGGTGGTCATGCATTCAAGCGTGTTCCCTTTTGGCTACCATTCCATCCCCAGCCATGTATCCTGCCCAAGCCAGTCTGCGATCGTTGCTATCTATAATTCCAACTACTTGTGTGAATGACATCAGGGATCTCTAGTGTTCACTTTGAAGCAAACGGCATGTATCTTTATGGTTATTACACCCGCAGTAATAACTAGGACGGCAGCTGGATTTGAACCGTGAAGCTCTACATCAAAGGGCAAACGTGCTACCACTAGGTAAGCCACTAGGTAGCACGGCTAGGCCGTGTCACCGCCCATGCATCTATCCATTCTTTTTTTGAAAACTCTTCAGGTCTTGTCCCATATTCTTTGTAAGTATCCATGTTTCTGTTCCAAACGTTATCGCAGGCAATATGTACACATGGAGAAAAATCCTTTCTGGGCACATCGATGTGTTGATTTCATTATCAATACATCAGTATTATTAGTAACACGGTTGGTCAACTTTCAACACAACAAAGTCAACAATGGCATTACTTGTTAACATGGATCCATTAAAATAAGTGGTTTTAATTAAATAAATCTATTTTGCAGAAATGCTATGAATCATCAAGTACATAATTGAATGAAATTACATCCTAAAAACATGGATTCAAAGCGAAAGTCGCGTAATTATCCACATCATATGACTTACCGACATGTTGCATAGCAACAAATAGATGGTGAAGTTTTTAATTATGTATGTTTTGGCATCCAACGGTGGCCTTGCAGTTCTTGAAGACCTGTTGGAGCTGTCTGTTGTCAAGCTGCCAATGCTCTCTGCTTGGGTAACACATTCACTCCTTTCTTTTAAAGAGTTGCTCACGACGTCATTTAAATCTTCGCTCATTTGAAACTGCAGTCTGTGCTGTGACATGGGGGAAATTGCTATCTCTGTTGCTTCCCGAGAAGAGTTTCCCACCTCAAATGCATCGCCGATGCCATCAAAATTGTTCAAACATTTTGGTGTGGATGGCAGTGTATTGCTGAATATCTCTGCGTCTTGCGCTGCTCTGAAATTGGGTGCATTCAGATGGAGCTTGCGCTGAGAAACTGGCGTGAACACTGACGGACTGTCACTTTCAAATGCCCCGTTGTCAGCCTCTATAGATATGCGCTGAGTGGGGCTGCTTCTCTGGTCGTGCACCAACACGGTCCTCGGAATACGGTGAAGCCCTTCGATTATAAAGAGATTCTGAGAAATGAGTTCAACGATTTTGCACAATGCAGCTGCCATTACCAATGCAGGGAAATTCGTTTCAGGATTCAAGCTAAACCCTGCGGCAATGACGGAGAAGTAGGCAGAAGTAAAAAGTCCAATTGATGAGCCAATGAGCAGGAGGACATCGAGGTTTCTCACTACATTTTTATCATTCCTCAAACCACTGTTTCCTAACTTGTATATTACTAATCCTGCAACAGCACAGATTGCCATAGATGAGTAAATTACTACGCCATATAGGTAATACATTGAGAGTGCCTGTCCTTTAGTTGCAGGAGTCCTGACTTGCACTTCAACTGTGACCAGAACAACAAGCGTTGATGCCAAAACAACTATTCCAAAGATGGGTCCCAACAGCACATTGTCCATTCGCATCTTGGGCTTTACGTGTGGTTCACACACACTGTGAGCGTCTGTCCGACCCACGTTCTTCCACATCACGTACAGCATGGCAGAGGAAAAGAGGCTGAATTCAATGTTGAAAGGATCCAGAAATAGCACGCTGTCATAGAACATCTGGCAGAAGTTCATCTCACATGTGCATCCCGTTTCGTTGTATGTTACTGTAAATACAAAAACAATGTTTTAGAACACATTTTAGATCTGTGAAAATAAATATGTACCATGACGATATTTGAGTATAATAATAGTAATAATAATACAAATGATTTACAGCCCTTCGTCAATTCACTACTGATAGAGGCCTCCCCCACACTGTCGGGCATGCAGGTTGTTTGACCATACTTCACTCTGCTGGCCAGTGTGGCTTAGTGAAGGAAAAGCTCAGGACTGGTTCAGATGTCCCTCGTCACTGACGGTCGAAAATCTAATTGGAGTTGAGGGTAATGGATTTAGAGCGCAGTGCGGTAACCACTTCACCACCACTTCACATCCATAGACCAATTTTACGAATATTATTATATTTTCACAGAAATGTACGAGCAACTTTCATGCCTTCCATTACCCATGGGATGGCAGCTGTTAGACCATACTTCACCATGTCTGGTCTGCAGGTTTGTGAAGGAGGAGTGCCACACACAGGTTTAGATATTCCTCACCACTTAAGTTGTGGTCAGGAATAAATTCAGGTTGCCAGGTTCATAATACAGCATGCAAAAACCACTCCACAACCACCCCAGGCCATATTATATGTGTTATTTTCATTGTGTTTTTTAATAACCAACGATATACTATTAAATTGTTTATCCTTTCATGCTGGTAAAAATAACAATAATTCAAATTTATATTGTGCATTCTGTCCAAGGATCCCAATACGCAATGCATAAACAGCAGGACACAAAAACAGAACCAGGGCAACCGACCAAACTAAAGATGGAAGGCCAGTTTAAAGAGATGGGTTTTCCAAGCAGACTTAAATATGTCGACCGACTCTGCCTGATTTCAAGTGGCAAGGCATTCCATAGTTTGAGTGCCATGCTAACAAAATCCCGATGACCAAAACAGCGCAACCAAGACCTGGGAGTGCTGAGCAGTTGGAGATCAAAATATCTTAAAGATAATGATGGAATATATAAATGGATTAGTTCCTAAAATAATATAGGGTGAGCCCTCTTAAAGCCTTAAAGGTGAATAGCATTATCTTAAAATCCACTCGGAATTTGACTGGTAGCCAACGAAGAGATAAGAGGACTGGTGTAATGTGCTCACGTAGTGGTGTACCTGTAAGCACTCTAGCAGTTGCATTCTGAACAAGCTGGGGTCTGCCCAGTACTTTACTCGGAATCCCAGCCAGTAAGGCGTTGCAGTAATCAGTCAGGATAAGGGAAAAGCATGGATCAGCCTCTCTAGGTTAGCAGGTGACAGGACGCGATGCATTCTGGTATTATATATTAGATGGAAAAGTAAATTTTAACCACCTTATTTATATTTGCCTCAAAGGTTAATTACTGGTCAAACTGAACACCAAGGTGTCTGACCTCCCGTGTGGGGCAGACATCGTAACCATGAATCAACAAACAAGGTGAACCAATTTTAGAAAGATGCAGAGGGGAGCCAATTAATATGGCTTCGGTCTTGTCGGCATTGGGTAGCAAAACTTTTGGTGCAACCATAAATTCACTACTGTTAGTGATGCAGCTAGCGCAGAAAAAAGATGTTGCATAGTCTGGGCCTAACTGGATATAAATTTGAGTGTCATCTGCATAGCAATGCTTGGATAAGCCAAGACGTCAGAGCAGAATACCGAGTGGTGCCATGAAGATGCTAAAAAGTGATGGGCCAAGCACAGATCCCTGCGGAACATCGCAGAGAACCGGTGTAATTGGTGACTTGAAGCCACCCTTTGTGATGAAGTACCTATGTTTATTTTAGTGAGCGTGGAACCACAACAAAACTATGCCAGAGATCCCCATTGAAACTTACAGTCGCTAAAGGAGAACCCCGTGATCAATGAAGTCAAATGTCGGGCTTAGATCTAGCAGAATGAGGAGGTTGACAAACCCTTCATCTACTGACAAACTTAAATAATGATTGACCACCCTTACCAGAGCAGTTTTGGTGCTATGTGCAGGTCCAAACCCTGAATGAAAGTGGCCAAATAGATCGTTTGAGGCCGGGTGCTGATGTAAACGAGTGACCACAAATCGTTCCAGAAGTGTAGACAAATACGGAAGGTTAGATATTAGGCAAACATTTTCCGGAAGCTTGGGATCAAGATCTGAATTTGTGTTAAAGTGGGGTGACCGCAGCCATCTTTAAAATGTCAGGAACTGTGCTGGTATTGAGAGACCTGTTGAGAAGACTGAGGATAAACGGCCTCAATATCACGGAATTGTTCTTTAATACCCTTGAAGGGAAGGGATCCAGTAGACAGCTGGTAGGTCGAGAGACAGCAAATAAAGAAATGAGTTGTGTAGTTGAAATTGCAGAAAACTCGGTCAACAATATGTCCTCAAACTGAGCCGGAGGCAAGTAGGAAAGAGAGGGAACAGAGGGAATAGGCAGTAATTTGGACCGGATAATGGAAACTTTATCGTGAAAAAACTCTTGAATTTTAGTACAGAAATCAGCACAGGAGTGGAGATTGCCTTTAGATCCTTTTTCAATAGTTAACTGATATAGGAAGAGAAGGTCCGAGGATTGTTATCACTATTTGCAATGCGACCAGCAATGTAGGAGAATTTTGCCAAGGTAATATTGTTATGCTAAGTAAAAAGCTATTCTTTAAATATTTTATGATGAATGGTAAGGTCGGACTTTCTCCAAGCACGTTCTGCTTTACAGACATATTTTTCCACCCTCAATTCTGCAGTGTACCATGGCAAAGGGTGATGGGAAGATATCCAACAGGTTCGGAGGGTAGCCAAATAATCCAGGATCTCTGATAGAACACAGTTATATAATTGTAAATCTGTGAGAGAGGCAGGGTGATAGATGTAATTTTGATAAATGAAATGTGCTATTTAATAGAAGGACCGGGAGGGGCAGGGATATATCAAAGAAGACCAAAGAGTGGTCTGAGATTCCTGGATCACAGTCAGTTCAGATAGTGAAAGCCCAAGAGAAAAAAACTAATTTAAAGTATGTTCACCTGACTGTGTTGACTGTTTGACATGCTGGGTGAAACCAAGAGTCAAGGATGGCCAAAAAGTACCTGACATGAGGTTTGGATGGTGTATGAACATGAACATTAAAGTCACCAATTATGAGAATCCGTTGAGAACGAGCACACACCGACGACAGATAATCCGAAAACTCTGAAAGGAATTTTCAAAATTAACTTTGAAGGGTGATAGAGCAATATTAACAATGCCGGCTGGGTACAAATTGGCCTCGAATCTAATGCCAGGTGCTCAAATGACTGGAACGTTGGCAATGGGCCAGGTTTTACAATTGCAAAATTTGCATTAAATAAAGCCAGCCCCCCCCCCCCTACCTAATGACCGTGGTTTCTCGCAAAAAGAGAAACCAGATGGAGTCACCTCGTTCAGTTAAAAATAGTAAAGAGGCCTATGCCAGGCCTCAGTCAGACAGAGGAAGTCAAGACAGTGGTCTGTGATAAGTTAATTCACTGCAAACACCTTTGTTGAGATAGAATTTACATAGAGTAATGCTAAAGTATTACAAACAGTTATGGGGCCCTTTAACGGTAATTGTTGAGCAGTCACAAAAGCTCCAAATTCAAGATTGGTCAATGAATGGTAGAGGTAACAATGGAGATGGTAGGGTTATAACTAAACAGATCCGATGTTATGACTTGATTGGTACGCGAACTGATGATTTTGCTACGACCAACCCCATGATGAACATAGGGCGATTGCCTGAGAATACCCAAGGAATTACTTTACATCATGAGATCAAAAAACAGCGCAAACTCAATAATACATATCTAGGGTACACAGCCATTGTATTGTCAGACTGCTGTCATCATATACATCAATCTACCAAGAGATACTTGTGCACAGGAAACTATTTGGGACACTGCTGAGATGATGCGTGTACACATGGGCAGTGCAACCATTTGTCAAGTAGCTGGGACTAAATGATGTCGCAACGGGGGGAGGGCGGAGAAGTAGGGGAGCTTAAGGGGTATGTGAGTGGGGCTAGAACAATGAAGCAGATGTGCGGTAGAGAAAAAAAACCAACGGTCTCTTGTGTGTGGGGGCGCTGTGGTCATGGAATAGTACACGAGGTAGCTTCTTCACTGGGCGGTGACAAGGCCTCACGCAGTGTTCTTCATTGCAAGGCCCATGGACCACTGGTGGCCTTTGGTGGCCTTTAGTGCGATCCCTAATGTGCGGCTCCTGACAATACACAAATGTGAAAACACCTCGATCGTGCTGTCAAACCCCAATGGTTTCAAATGCGTGACGGCCCTCACACTGATGGCGAAAGTGGCCCTCTTCTAAAAATTAGTGAAGAACACTGGCCTAGTGGTGGCGTTTTCCAGTTCTGGCAAAAGTTTTACGGTTCAAATCCAGCAGCTGCCCTGGTTATTACTGCGGGTGTATTAACCATATGATCACTCTGAGCTGTCTGCTTCACATTGGACGTTAAATATTCCATTACACTATGCCATCGTGTGCCAGGGTCAGGGTCCAAATTGAAAAAAAATTACCCGCAACTAGAGATAGCAACCATCGCCCCCTACTGCGAAACGTGGGCAGACCCCCTTATAAAAAGGAAAAATCATGAGACTCAGTGAGGTTTTCCTGGGTAAACAAACATAATAAAAATAAAATAATGTGCAAAGTGCACTGGTTGAAATCGTGAGATGCTGTTTGTCATGTTCATCATCATTAATCCTTCATCTGTAGTCTGCTAAGTCTGAGGGTGATATGCCCCCTGCCCCTAATTTGGTGCCATATTTACTTGTACATACGGAAAACAAAGAAGATTTTTTTTAAAAATTGCACGTGAGATTGTCTGATGTTATATTACGATATGTCTGTGTGGGTGTGTTTTAAATGCAGAACTGCATTAAATCAATTGATTTTATCTGAGCATGAAGTATAAAAAACATTTTTGTGATTTCATATTAAATGTGAGCAATATAATTACGTACCATTTGAAGGTAGCACTTCAGTTGCATGATCTATCTCCTTGATAACTTTTATAGATTCTTCAATAACGGTGTTAAACCATATTAAAATACTCGTTGCTAAAGTGTGCATCATGCCAAGTCTACAAAACAGAAGAAAGAAATGTGAAAAACATCACAACCAGAGCCAGGTAACAATCATTTGACCATCCATTTCATGTGTCCTCTTATGTTTGTTATTCCGAAATGCGTTCCATTGTGCAACTTTAAACATTGATGCAATAATTACAGACAAATATTCTTATACACGTGAAAAATGCTTAATTGCTAATTGACATAAATTTTGCATTGATTGCTTATTCATCATGTTGTGTTATTAGAACCGCTGAGTAAATTACCTTTCCAGAGTCTGCCATTCTCGGACACAGTATTTTCCATAAACCCAAAGTAGTAACACCTAGCATTGAGAAAAGGAGAAAAACAACTAATTAAAATGTACTTTTTGTAACAAAAATATTTACATCTAAATTCATGTAAAAAATAATGTCATGCTAATCTGGACCACATACACGACCACACATACAGCGAATGCTAACCTTACAGCAGTCAAAAATAAAAACCAGAAATCTTATTCCAAATTTCTACTGGAAGTCCGATCACCTGTCCATGCTTTACCATCAGCAACACCTGGAAAAAATTGCATTAAAGACCAGGATTGCATTCTTTATTATGGAGTGCGTTAATTTCTATCACAAAGTGAAAGTGCACACGGCGCCTGATTTGTTTCGGGCCTACTCCACCAGGGCTGTGGCCACATCATGAGTGATGTTCGTCCACGTTTCCCTGCAGTAGATTTGTATGATAGCTACCTGGTTATCCTCGCATCCCTTTATCAAGCCTGACAGGCTGGGCAAAGCTGTATCAGCTGTACTTAGGGTCGTGTCATCAGCAGATCCACAAGTTTAGTGCTTGTGTATTATATGTAGGGATAATGCTTCTGTGCAGGTTTACACGGTTGTGCTGATTCACTCTCCAAAGTGTTTTTGGGTTGTACCGTGTGTTGTTTGGCATGATGTCCAAAGTTTTGCTCCGTGTGCTGGGAATTTCTTCAGGAGCTGGGTGTTTAAACGCTTAAGTGTCTCAAAGTGCTTTAAATCACATCTAAACTCAACCATTGTATCGCCATATGGCAGTCGACCCTAGGGAACTCCAGTGATGATTGTTCTTACACAGCACAAGGTGTACATATCACCAGCCTGTAAATGGGCATGAGATGCACATACAGTACTTCACTATCGTTTCAGATTTTGAATGATAGATTTTGAGTCCGTGTTTCCTAATCTGTATGAAATGTTGACACTTGTGATGACGGGAAGATTGTATTCTCACCAAAATGATGCTGAATATGGCTTGTAGGACGGGGAATATGGCCAAGGCCACAGACTCGCAGTGTGTCATGCCAGTGTAGTACCCAATGCGGAACGCATCCAGAATGACCGTTGCCAGCGCAAATAAGGCCAGGCCACCTGTTGGGACACAGGCACGGTAGTCATCTCATGCTGCTCTATTTAAAGTAATTATGGTTAAAAAAAGGCCACACGTTTGCCAACGATCTATGGAAAATGCATTTTAGGAGTAAGTCGTATATATAGGTTAAGAAATAAGGACAATTACAGGGGTCACCATTGCTAAAGTAAAATTAATTCAGTGGAAATTGGCAGGACACGGGATGAACACATCTGATGAGGGATGAACAAAATTAACTACTGATTGGAGACCCAGAGAAGGCCAAAGAAGCCAAAGGAAGGTATCATAATAAATGACAACGAGGTTAAATCACAAAGTTATGAATTCCTTACTGGACAAAAACAACTAAGGAAAGGAAGGAATGGAATAAAGTGGGGGAGACCTTTGTCCATCAGTTGGAAGTTACAGGCTGACAACAGCAATGAAAACATGCATCCAAATATACATCATGATTTATGACGCAAGTGCGGAGTTGGTTACCTTTTAACCACTTGGCTCCAGCGTGGTGGTCCATCGGAATGCTGCTTGTGTCAACACGGCGCATGTGGAGCACAAAGCCAACCATGTACAGGATGGAAATGGTCACGATGATGCTCAGAAAGATGTACATTTCGGCATGGGTCACGGAATGGTTGGGATTCAGGATCTCGGCAAACTTAAAGGTGGCGCCGAACATGATCAAGTTGATGGCATAGAGGGACGAGAAGACCACGCCGGCCTTCGACTGCACGAGGGGCTGCACGATGGAGCTTGAGGTGCCTGAGCTGCCCAGGCTGCTTGGAGCGGCTGGTGGAGAAGGGACGCGGCCTTCCTCCGCGGCGCCCACGTGCACGCCTACATCGTCATCTTGGGACTCCGTGTCAGCGCTGGACCTGCTTGGCTCAGTCATCCTTCTGCACTGCGTCCCCCTTTCTCTTGACGCGGATCTTAACGACACATCAACACGGCCATTTTTGAGAATTGTGTGCAATTGGTATGGAAATATTTGATTGGACTACAAGGCACTAGAGATGTGTGTGCATAATAACACGTGCTTACAAGTGCGTGGGTATATCCTGCTAAACCTTCATGTATATTGTCGTCTTACACCTAAATACATAGGTTGTACCACTTTATCGCTTTATTTTTTTAAACAGTCCTGAGTCCATATATGCTGGACATGTCGTTTTAATCGACTCTACATCGGTATGACACGTGCTTCAGTATGCTTACACTTTCATTATGATCAGTAAAATTAGTGTTGATTGTAGGAGAGGCCGAGGGTGTGGGTAAAGGGACTGATGTACGGGTTTCACTAACATTAGTGATTATTGCATTTTCACGTAAATAAAATAATATTATCAACAATATGTTGAGTTTATAGCTACCATCGTACAATAAAACCAACATTTTATCAACATTGTGGAAACTCTCTATATGTAAATAAGCCTCCAAAGTCCACGAGGGCAATGCCATGTCACAGGGTTGTATTTTTTGTTTAGAGAATGATGGTGAGTAAGTAACAACATTATGAAACATAACTTTTACGAGATTTTTCCGAACTGTAAATTGAATGTTTTTTTTATTCGTAGCGAACAGGCATCAATTAAAACCCACACAACAACTCCAAAGAACAAATGGATACTATTAGAACACAATGTACGAACGATAATTGTAGCTGCTGGTCTGCATGGCTCCACACTCTGGATCGGGTGAAATGTGTTGTGGTGCGTTTGTCCCTTCTTTCGCTCGCGCCGCTGTTGCTCTGCTAGACAATTAATTGCGAGGCCACTTTCACCGAGACATGACTTGTGTGGTCGGGTTACCGCCACCAGCAGCGCTAATTAAATCAAGTATCTTGGCATTCAGCTGGAAGTCGGCTTTAACTCATTATCCTTTTACATGTCTCAACTTGCATTTGCTGCATTGGCCAGGCGCTTTGCTGGCGCCCATGTACCCGATGGCTCGTGCCAATGCCCCTTATATGTATGTTGTTTTCATATTCACACTATGGGAGCTGTAATCGTTTACCAACGAATGTTGTATTTTTTTAAATGAAAAATAATCATTAGTAATACAGTAGAATACGAAGCAGGCGTTCCGGTATCATAACTAGGCACATTGTAAAGCATTAATTACATCAGTACCCATGAGCTGCCCACAGAACATATAGCATACCACTAATCTAAACGACAATAATTCACATGTAATTTACACTTTATGCAAATTTGTATGCATCTATACACAAAGGGTTCTAAATGGGCTCCGATTAAAATGGTCGCATTGTCCAAAATTCGATCACGGAAACTTCTGGAATAATTTGCATATTAATAAAATAACATGCAAATAAGGATATTATGGACAAGCATAACTTGGAAGTTTGCTTTCGGTACGAACAATGCGAGCGGAAATCGCTTACTCAATCGGCCTGCGTCCCATTACCGCAGTGTGGTTTCCAAATAAACATTGCTCAATAAGGCGCCAAACACTAATGGAATAAATTGCTTTATATTTATTAATGTAAACCGATTCTTGTCTGTTTATTCTCTATACATTGTTTTTATCCACGAAGATAGGCATAACACGTGTTATACAATAGAGCGGTAAGCCATGATCAGCTGACCAACAAACTCACACGAAGCACAACTTAGCAGTCGGCTAGGCGGCTTTCGCGTATTTTTCACATTTTTGTCTTTGATTTGAGTTCCAACTTTTTCTACCCCAGAAGTTGCGAAATAATTCCGCGATTACATCATGATTCTATAGCCTGTAACGAACGGCTCTGGAATATAAAGTTAGCGTAAGTTGTCAAGGACCCTGGTACTTAGAATTTAAATCGGGAGAGGGCTGTTCAATTCCCACCCCTCATTGTTGGTCGTACGGCGATTGGGGCCCCATGGTCGCGTGGACGGACCCCAGCGCAATTTTCACATCCTTCACACGTGAGATGGATATCAATGCCACGGCTCAGACATATGTTTAGCCAAAACTATATTTTGGTGAAAAGTCAGAAGACCAATTAAAAACTTCACTTCTGGATAATATTGGTCGTCAATGCCTACGTGTTAAACTGGCCAATTAGAAAATTGAGCTGCGTACAAGACTCATTTGCCCACCGCGTCCCCCCTCTCCCACTCCACTCGATATGGACTGTCCCCACAAAAGCTCATCTCGGACGGAGGGTACTTTTTCATACTGATGAACATCAGGAACTCATTGCTGGAGTTAAAACATATAACTTGTAAATTTAAAAAGAAGGTTGACGAACCCCTAAATTGGTTATTATTAATTTGTACAGACATCTGATCAGATGCTTGATTGTTCTTCTTCTAAGTTATTCGTTCAATTGGTTGCACCTCTCTGGGGGACAGACAGATGGGTGAGAAGGCTATCAACGCTGGCCTCGTGGTTCGCCAAGAGCTGGGCGCAAAGTGAAGTGCATTCCACCGTGGCCTTTGTTGTGTGGTAGAAAGCCACCGCTACAACAGCCTCGCCGGCTATTTTTAAACGGCTGAGTGTTACCATTAACACAGAGAATGCGCCTCCTGAGCCCGCTTCTAAAACAATGCCTTAATTGTATTTCTGCACTAGCACCGTGCACGTACGAACCACTGGGTCACAAATATCAACAAACTCAACACGATCGTCAATAACGCTGCATTAAAAGGAAAAGCATAACAGGTGACGTTTCAAGCAATGGCCCTTCTTCATAGCACATAAACACTGTACAACTATGGGATGGAATGATGGCGCAGTGGTTTGCACCCTGCGTTATGAACGCCGCTACCTGAGTTTGATCACCGCCCTCTGCTAACATTAGTGTCACCAACCCGTACTGAAGTATGGTGAAATCCCATACTACTGAAGTATGGTGAAATCCCCCCCCCCCCAGCAGTGGATGTACAGCTGAGCCAATTGAGAGTTCAAAACTCGGCTCTGACCCCAATCAATTCTCCATCCTGTTGGAGACCGATACTATAAGAAGGCATTCCACTTTGTAGAATGTCAACAGTGGTCATACGATGAATGGACTCGACACTGCCATGAACATGAGGAATTACCACCACTGGCTCAGTGCTGCAAACGATAGAGAGACGCCACGCGACGTTCGTTTGGGCAGTGAAACGCAATGTCTTAAAACATTATGTAATACAATTATTGTCCCCTCGTATAGTTGAACATATCTTCGATTTACATTGCAAAAAAATCTCACCTCAAACTGTTTAATAATATAAAAAGCGACAACGTTATAACACGCATTGTTTATCGCAATTAAACCCACGGCAGACCTAACAGAAGGCTGTTATTTTTCAAGGCTATCAATTATTGTCCTCATCATCATCATCAGCAGCAGCCATGCTCAATCCAATGTTGGACGAAGACCTGGCGAAACCACCACCATCTCTAACGATCCAGCGATATAAACAGTGCCGATGCATTGACAAAGGTTGCAACACAATCAATATAAAACTCAATCACCCATCATCACCTATTCACGTTATGATGCGACCTCAAGAACGTGTGAGCGAGTACTCTGACAATAAAAACTTTGTGATACGTGCAGAATCCAACTGCGTCGGATCTATTGCCAAGGTCCCGAGACACATAAAGCGGTCTTGGACGCGCTTCAACATGATTTCCTTCATAGCCAAACTGAAGGAGGAAAGAAGGGGCTTTGCACAAACCCCGTTGGAGCTCTGGAAATGGGGCTGTGTTACCCCCGGCTGTTTAGTCTCTCAATGTAATGGCACTTTTCGATACGCACGCTATAACTCAACGCACGATACACACTGTCAATGTCAACTTGAAATGTTTGCTATACTTTATGTAAAGCCACTGCTGGATGAAGCACTCTTCCATGTCATGTCAGTAAGTTTTTTTCGTTTAACCATACTTCACCACGCTGGTCAGTGTGAGTTGGTGAAGTGGCACGTGGAAGTTGTGTAGACCCGAACATCAGTTCAGATATAACCCGCCACTCGTGTCGTTAAACCATGGCTGGGAATTGAATTCCGTTCTCTGGGTTCATAGCACAGCGCACGCCAACCAATACAGCACGATTTCATTCACAAGCAATATCAGCATTGAAGATCTCATCTTTAAACTTCCCCTCCCTCGCATTATATTTTTCAGAGCGTCTCCAAGAACTTCACGGCGCGTACTAAAATAACGATATTACCTGCAATCGCCAGCAAGCACGTACCTCTCTCTCTCTCTGAGTTTATCACGGGCGCTGTTGTTCCCGTGCGGTGGGAGATGGTTGGTGATGCGATCCGGTTGTGCGCAGGTCAGCCAGCCAGCCAGCCCACCTGCTGGACAAAACACTTGACCAGGCAAGCCTCTCAAGAAGGTGCGTTTTATAGCGAACACAAACCACGGCGGCAGTGAGCCCCTCCAACAATCTCGATCCATCCACCTCAGGTGAAACGTGACACATGCCCGCCCCACTCCCGCTGCCACCCCCACTCTGAACGTCTCTGATCCAAGCCAAATACCTCGAATTACTTTATAGGAGCTCACGACCCAGTGGCACATTGTAAACGAACTGTACCGCTTATCTTCCTGACATTTGATGTATACGGTGAAAGTGTGTACGTGCACAGATCTGGTACTGTAATCATGTACAGCGCATTGATGTTTACTATTCATTTATTATTGAGATGTTATGTATATTCTAAACAAGTGAGATACGACAGGCTGACAGGTCAGAATCAGGACCGCATGGCTACTCTCATTCGTGACCGTACTAAATCTATACATACACATGTGCAGCAATTTATGTTAATCCCCTGTTGGATGAGAGGGCCTTTCCACGCCGTGCGAGTCGTCAAGGTTGCTTGGCCATACATCTCGCCATGCGAGTCAGTGCGGTTTTGGTGAAGTCGGGGATCATAGGCGGGTGATCGTAGAAGTACAGTACAATAGAGCGCCCTTATCGTATATAGATACAGCACATGCAGCATAATGGTCCAGTTTAACACGTGCAGCGTGAAAAAATATATCTATATGAACTAAACTCGAGCATGTGATCAAGATCAGTGATAGAGTAATTGTTGCGGCCAATGTTGTCTGGCTAAGGTAAATAATTCAGGACTTCAAACGCACGCGTCACGCATTATCATCATATGCAATAATGTTCATGTATGGTCTTCAGCCCTGATAAATCAACTACGGGTTTGAAGGCCTCTCCAACCCATAGCCATCTCTCACGATCTTGCCGTGTAACAATCCATCTTGGACCTGCACACACACACACAAGTTGATTTTATCGCTCCATCTACGTGGTGGAATTCCGCTCGGGTGTGTGTCGCGTTATTTGGTTGCCATTCCGGCGTTCGTGACCATCGTCAGCATTAACTCACAAAACGTAATTGCCCCTGTACTGTGTCTCATCAGATGCTCAATCAAGTTTATTGCAATTGTGTTGTATCGCTCTCAAATTCACTGCGGTTCAAACGGGCATTCATAAGCAGTTACATGCATGGAAAATATTGTTGACGTGTTACAAAGATGCTGTGGAGTGCTTATTGAACGATATCTGTAATTTAAAAAAAAAACTAGGTGCGCATGCTAAATCGACTCTTGCAACCTTGAAATCATGAACCACGTTATTGATTCCGCAAAACATAATTGTAATGCAGTAGCTGCCATAAGCGAGCGGGGCTTTTTAGGCCAGGGGTCCTCAAACTTTTTAAACAGGGGGCCAGTTCACTGTCCCTCAGACCGTTGGAGGGCCGGACTATAGTTAAAAAAAAAACTATGAACAAATTCCTATGCACACTGCATATATCTTATTTTGAAGTGAAGAAACAAAACGAGAACAAATACAATATTTAAAATGAAAAACAAGTAAAGTTAAATCAACAAACTTTCCAGTAAAGTTAAATCAACAAACTTGCCAGTATTTCAATGGGAACTATGGGCCTGCTTTTGGCTAATGAGATGGTCAATGTCCGGTTCCATATTTGTCACTGCTAGTCGTAACAAGTGATGCAAGTGTGCATCCGTTAGTCTAAATCTGGTTGGAGATTTCAAATGTTTCATTCTGGAAAAAGTCTGTTCACAGACATAAGTGCTGCCAAAGATGGTTGCCATTTTGAGTGCATGGTTCCTGAGATGAGGATATGTCTCAGAGGGGAGAGATGCATAGAAATTATGAAGGCTGCTTGACTTGAATGCGTCTTTCAGAGAGTCAAAATTCTGCAGTTCAGCCAGTTCCATTTGGTAAATTGTATCCACATTTTCAATGTCAATAGAAAATGGGTTACGGAAAAGCTGTATGTCCTGTTCATGGAGATGAAGCTCTTTAAATCTAATTTGGAACTTCTTTTGCAATTTTTCCAGTGAATCCGCACATGTTTTGTTTGGGAATGCAACCAATGGTTTTTCCGCTAACAGATTTTTAGTTGTGGGGAGATGGCAGAAGTTTTCCTCCTTCACTTGTTTGATGAGGAGGCCTAATTTTACTTCAAATGCTTTGACATGTGATTGCATATCACAGATGAGCTTCCCCTTTCCTTGAAGGTGCACATTGAAACTGTTGAGTAGCTCTGTTACATCTGTCAGAAAGGCAAGGTGCCATTTCCATTCTGCATCATTGAGCTCTGGTACTTCTTTGTTTTTTTAAAGCAGAAAAGCTGTAATCTGTGGAAGTAAGTCATAGAAACGTTTTAAAACTCTCCCTCGACTCAGCCAACGGACTTCTGTGTGATACAGAACATCTTCATAGTCAACATTTAGCTCAGACAGAAATTCCTGAAATTGTCTGTGGTTTAGTGCATGACCTCTAATGAAGTCAACACAAGATACCACAAATTTCATAACAGAGTCCCACTTCAGTGATTTACTACACAGCGGTTGTTGGTGGATGAGGCAGTGTATGGCTATTGGATGAGAATGGTTATGTTTGTCCATCTCTTGGTTAATGCGAGCAATTACTCCTTTCTTAGACCCCACCATGCTAGGAGCACCATCAGTTGTCACACTGGCTAGTTTAGCCCAGTTCAGCTCCAAACCATTCACAGTTTGGCAAACCTTTTCATAGATATCCTCTCTTCTTGGTTCTTTCGGTAAAATCACGTAGAAGGGAAGTAATAAAATAATAAAAATAAAATATAATAAAATAATTCTCACGACGTTTCGGCCACAACGCAAGCAGCCGTCCTCAGGTGAAAACCAGGTCTGTTGGGGAGACAGCGTCTGAATGAAACAGCACACGAGCTTGGAACATATATAAGCTGGGTTGGAAACGGGGGAAAGAGCGCCCTGACAAAAGAATTTGCATATCAAGAGGAATTTTGCATATTTATGGGAAATGCAGGAATGTGATTAGTACTACATATGCCCGTGCTGCATATGTAGTACTATTATTAAATTATTTTGTCAAGGCACTCTTTCCCCCGTTTCCAACCCAGCTTATATATGCTCCAAGCTCGTGTGCTGTTTCATTCAGACGCTGTCTCCCCAACAGACCTGGTTTTCACCTGAGGACGGCTGCTTGCGTTGTGGCCGAAACGTCGTGAGAATTATTTTATTATGTTTTACTTTTATTATTTTATTACTTCCCTTCTATGTGACTTTACCGAAAGAACCAAGAAGATTAATCCCTGCAGTCACGAAAGCTTTAAATCGAAAGATATCCTCTCCTGTAGTTGTTCCTTTGATGCGTTGCAGTGCAGCAAGCTCTTCTGTGACTTCGAAATAGTCATTTGTCCCACGAATAAAAATTAGAAGTTGTGCAGAATCACGAACATCATTGCTTTCGTCGAGTGCCAAGGAAAAATAGGAAAGTTTTTTTGTGGAGTTTTGCAAATGCTGATGCAAATTGTCTCCCATTTCTTCAATACTCCGTGTAATTGTAGGTCCTGAAAGACTCACTGTACTAAATAAATCGGCCTTCTCTGGACACATCTCTTTGGCAACAGAAAGAAGGCATTCTTTAACAAATTCTCCCTCCACGAATGGTCTGCCAGTGCACGCTATTAGCTTCTTCTGCTTCACAAAAGTATTTTGCTGAGTTGTTAATGTATTTTTCAGTTTTAATATTTTATCTTTTCTCACTTCTCCGACCAAACAATCATATTTATCTTTATGTTGAGTTTCATAGTGTCGACGTAAATTGTATTCTTTGAACACAGACACTATATTCTGGCATATTAGACACACAGCTCTTTCCTTGTACTGCATGAAAAAGTAATCATAAGTCCACTGTTCTTTGAATATCCTACACTCCGAGTAAATTTTTCTCTTTCTTGACATCATTGTTTCCTAGGGAGTCAAAATTGATATTAGTAAAATACCAATATATATACAGCGCTACAAAAACAATATACCAGCAATAACTTTGCCCACACAGAGACATACAGACTGCACTGCCCATCAATGCAGTCTGATTGGGGGGAACTCCGCCCCCTCTCCCTCTTCCACCAATGACCGTCCTTCTCATGTAGAAAAAAAGTAACAGACAGGCAGCGGCGGCAAAAACACCCGGCGGGTCGGATAAATGTCCTCGGCGGGCCGCATGTGGCCCGCGGGCCGTAGTTTGAGGACCCCTGTTTTAGGCAATTCACTGCTCTGCATCACTTAACACTGTTGACCCTTGGTAAGTAGGAGATAAGCCAAAACATTGAGATAAGAGTTCTCATGAGTCATGCTAGTCCCTCCTTCACCTATACCCACCACATGCTTAAGTTATTGTCAATATTACGACTTTGACATTTGTACAGCAACCCAATTGCTGTTTTCAAAAAAAAAATATTGAACAACATCGGTGATCTATACTGGGTTTTATTTGTATACATTGACTGCAACGCATGTGTCCTGGATGTGTACTTTGTTGATATGTTGTGTGCACTCAAATTGGCCCAAATGTTTTAGAAAATGTTTCCATAAATGTAACTCAAATCTTAAACTGTAAGTCATATTTTAAAACTTACATTTGTTTTATTTACTCGTAATTTCATAAATTGCATGCATTTAAATCGGAGTCGGTGCATCTGTAAATTGAAACAATATTTCTACTCTTTAACACGTAGGCTTTCGCGACCAATATTATCCATAGAGGTTTTTTTGGGTTAGATCGCGTAAATATAAACATGTCGTTAAACCCGCCACCACCCGACACAGCCAATTAGTAAGGTTTGTCACGTAAACAGAACATGCCAATTCGTTACTAGTACAGCACACGGGTGTGTTGGAGAGTAAATCTACTCTTGTTTACACATACAATGGTGGACCAGTGGTGCAGTGGTTAGCACAATGCACTATGAACCTGGCAACCTTGCTTAAATTCCCAGCCACAGCTATCATAAGTGGCGAGTGATACCCAACCCGCACTGACCAGTATGGCGAAGCGTGGTTAAACATGCCCCATGAGTTACATGACATGGGGAGACTTTCATCCAGTCGTGAATTGACAAAGGGATGAAAATTATAATGATAATCCTTTTTAATTTATACATATACAGAAATATAATACACTTATATTTGTGAAAATACAATTATAATCTTCCAGCCCTTCGTTTTTCAATCCACCGATCCGGGTGGTAAAGTATGACACCCCATGTCCGACGAGGCATATCATACTTTACCACGTGGGTTGGTGAATTGGGACTCAACACCAGCTGAAATATCACGTACCACTGATATTAGACATGGCTGGGAATCAAACTTAGGTCGTCAGGTTCATAGTGCAGTGTGCTATAAACACTATATCACCACTCTCCACCCAAACATAGTCTTATATCTACTTGTGCCAATGTTTTTCAAAAGAGACCTTTCATTTATAAAACCACGAAGTAGAAACCACTCGAGTTCCATTTGGGGAGTGCCAGGTGGTCATTGAAACCAGGATGTCGCAATTTCCGAAAAGTCCATCTAAGCAAATTAGTGACTCGACGCTGTTTTTGGTATTCACAAACGTCTCTTGGCGCGTAGGGTCTGGACTATAGCAGACTTGTGAAATATCTCACCTGATATTATGCCATGCAAGTTGTGTCGCTTATTGGGTTGTGTACACAAAATATCTCGCCTGATATGCCATTCAAGTTGTCATATATTGGGTTGTGTACACAAAATATCTCGCCTGATATGCCATTCAAGTTGTGTCGCATGTTGGGTTGTGTACACAACCCAAACACATAGAAGTCAGATTTATAGCCCAAACATCTTCCTCCTCCTCTGTAGTAGTTGTAGTAGTTTTGAGAAATATTTATTGACACCCGGAAACTAGGTCGAGTAAGTCTGTATGTCATAGCTTTCACTACGGCTCCATGCAATCTTGATTTGTACAAAGCGATACTCTCCGCTCGGGCAATCGGCACGGCAATTTCCCCTCCACGTGAGCAAAAATGCTCAAAGATAGAGCCCACCTGCAGAGTAGCACCGAGGAGAGGCCTAATTTTGACTTTAATCAAGGAGGATATGATTATAAGTATGCGATGAGCTGTGCATTGGTACATGCAGTCCCCAAAAGCTGCATGAGCGTAGGAGTTGGGTAGTGACGCGGTAAAAAATACTTTTTTTTAGCCATGGGAGCATTTGCCCCCCTCACCAACACCGTCGCCTCCCCCCCCAATACTGAGCACGTCACTGCTCTTGTTAAGTCGTGCAAATAAGCTTGACGGGCCATACCGTCGCCAACGAGTGAATGTTTACGCGACAGAAGGTTACCTGACGTCAAGTATAGAGTGTTCCTGTGTGAGGCTGAAGATGCCGACTTGCTTGAAGTTAGTTGCGGTCGGTCAACCTTATAGCATACAGAACGCCTATACAGTATTATATTATAACTATGAGTGCCCCACTGTGATACCATTACACTGTGTAACAATTATTTTTTTGTCCCTGGTAGTAAGTGTTATTTTCTAATTGCGTTTGCCTCACAAGTCCAGAAAATGGCTATTATTCCCCACAAACTTTGCCTTTGTGACCAGGACAGCGGTATTTTTAAATTTACCTATTTTCAATGAGAAAACGAGGTGTGAATTTGTGTCATTCCTTCGCATAAAGTCCTGGTCACAAAAGCAAAGTTTGTGGGCAATAATAGCCATTTTCTATACTTTTTAGGCAGAAGCAATTAAAAAATAACACTTACTACACAGGGACAAAAATCGTGTTACATACTGTTATATTCAAAATAATTTGTGATGGTGAGGCGAGACTCGTGTTCATACGGAAAAATACTGCATCTTCGCTTAAATTCGTGCGATTCTGGTGATGCAGAAAGTTGTGATTTAACCGCTCGATTTGAGGACGTTATTTATAATGCAATTGGAAAGTGCTTGTTCAGCTCCGCTGATTGCGAGACCAATCACCAAATTATCCGGGACACACCCGACCTCGACAGCGAAGCGGAGCTGAGTCTGGATGGAGTGTGAATGGGCGACGACCATGCACGCCAGCTTGTGATAAGGTGCCTGTGGGGCTGTGCACGTGGTGGTCAGCAGAGGGCAGTGCAGTAAAATCCATTGTACTGCTCTTCTATGTTCCCACGTCTATGCTCCCTGGCTTCACGGACCAGCGTGGTGAAGCATATTCAAGTAACCGCCACACATTTTGATTTAAAGCTTTCGTGACTGCAGGGATTCATATTCTTGGTTCTTTCGGTAAAGTCACGTAGAAGGGAAATAATAAAATCATATAAATTAATAATAAAAATTGTTTTTATAATAATAAACTAATATAAAAAATACTGTTTAATATTTATATTATTTTATTATTTCCCTTCTACGTGACTTTACCGAAAGAACCAATAATATATAACCGCCACAACTTACATGACGTGGAGAAGCTATCAACGGGCAGTTTCGAATGCTCCTAACAGGAGCCCATAGGCATAAACGGGCCTCCTGAAGAGTGTGGCACGGTCCGGGTCATCGAGCACGACCAGTGAGCATCAGGTTGAGCGTAGGCAGCCCTTGGGCGATCCCACTTACGATCAGGTTTAGTTCCGATTAACAAAAAGACCTTAAGTGAAGGTGTGTATTATAATAATCTTTCATAATGCAATCGGAATGTTCCTGTTAAACAGTACCGAAGGTCAATTGCTTGGCTTCAATATTTGCGTTTTATGGGATGTGGCTTGAAGAGAGAACAACGCCTGTTTGTAAGAGAAGCCAACGTGTACACACATACCATAATCCGTAAGTCGAGGCACAAACAGCCTGGAATAATTGGATTCTGTAAGACCAACACACACTTTTAGCACATCACATCAGTCATGCATATGCCACTTGAATAAATCAATGCACACGCAGAAATGCACCATTCTTATCTCCTTAGATGTACTTTTCTTTAGCCTAATCTATCACCTCATAATATGCCTAAAGTTCCTCTTCTGAGCGTCCAGCATATATTTTAATAATTGAGATGTTAAGCGGCTTAGATTTCAATGTTCACAAGAAATACAATCGGACGATGCAAAACAGCAGAACAAAGTGTCTGCTGCCTGTTTGTCAAGCAGGATTCCTACTCTTCTCACCTGTATTCCCTCTTGAATTACTACTATAAGAATGACAAGAATGTCTGTTTGTGTGTAACGTGCGTGACGTCACTCGACATGCCGCACCCCCCCGTAATTTGAACAAATTGAAGGTCAGTTATATACAGTGCTACAGTGAAGTGAGGTGTTTTATGACGTAGTTTTGTGCAAGATTCACTAACATCAATACAGTGCTACAGTGAAAAGCAGTGAAGTGTTTGATAACATACTTTTGTGCTAGATTCACTGCCATGAAATTTACACAAGATACAATTATACTCTGCTCAATTTTTTCGTAAATATTACAGCTTCCGTCCTAAGATGGGAAAACAAGCTAGTAGATTAATAACTAAATCTTGACTTAAAGCGTTCGTGACTGCAGGAATTCATATTCTTTGGGTCTTTCGGTAAAGTCACATTAGATAGGTTCAAAGAAAATAACAAAAAACTACGACGTTTTGATCGCAACACAAGCGTTCGTCATCAGGAAGAGGGGGTTAGCTTCTAAAGGTAAACTATTTATAAAGGTTTGAAATGGGCGTGGCCCAAATGTCAGCAGCCATTGTTAATGTAAGTGGTGGGCAGTGACCACGACGGTGGTGAGTTTTCCACCAATCAAAGGGCTGCCAAATAAAAATTACCATGTTAATGTAAGATCGTTGAGCGGCCTCTACGGCCAGCACCCTGAGGTGGCTATGTTAATGTGAAAGATTAGCATGTTAATGTGAGAGATTAGCATGTTAATGGGGGACTGCAAAGCAGCAACCTCGAGCACGGCGAGCGAGGTGGCTGTGTTAGTGTGAGAAGTTTTACCTGTTAATGTAAAATCAGAGAGCCGAAAATAACAACTAACATCGGAAGGTGGTAGGATGGGAACATCACAGCCAGTTATGACTTAAACTGGTTGATAACATCCTTCCAATGATTGCTCAGTTTATACCCATTTTCTCGTTAGAAATTGTGTCTGTATATATGGGTGGCTTCATGAACGAATCTTTGTTGATAGCCAGTGGGTTTGAAAAGTACCTTCGTCTTAGAGAAATCAATTTCGTGTGAGCCCACCGCATTAAAACAATGAACAGCCACGGCCGAGGTATTGGTCCTACCGTGTTTCAGATCTGCCTTGTGTTCACGAACACGGTCCGAGACATGTCGCTTAGTTTCCCCAATGTAACTACTGCCACAGACACAGCTTAGTTTGTAGACGCTGGGTTTTGCCTGTCAGGGATCACATCCTTCACAGATTGGATCAGATCACTAATTTTACGTACTGTATAAATCGAACCTGGATCTTGTTTTTGCTCATGTTTTTGGAGATCTTTTTGGCGACCCCTGCTATGTATGGCAATGTGATGGTTTTGATTGGGTCCTCAGATGGTTCTTTCTCAACGGTTGGGGTGAGAGCTTTCTGGATTGTGTCGTCTGAATATCCATTCATCTTGAGAGCTTCGTATACGTGTTTCAGTTCACTGGCTAGGTGATGTTCTTATCTTCCAAGTTGCTATGCTTACAATGTTTGTTTTTGGGCGTCATCACTCTGTAAAACCCCCATTGTGGACATTGATACTTCTGTTTCTAGCCATGATTACTTCCTTAATAATTACAGCAGTGGTTTGCCATTGGCTTACTGCCGTAGTCTCTGCTTCACAATCTATCCCGCAAGGCAGCTGGGGGAGGGGTAGCCTTATACACAATCACATTTAAATAAGTTAACATTAAATATTGAATACAGTACTCTCAAACACAACTGTCGGCAGTTGCTGAACCTGCTTGCCAACAAGGCCACTGATTTGATTTTGATAACGTTGAGGTGTTGTGTAGAACTAATTATTACTGGCCGAGACTAATTCTAGAATCCATTGAAATTGAGAGAAATACTAATAATTTAACCGCACTGACAGCTACAGGCTTAGTGCGGCCTGGAAGCGTATTATTAAGTAATACATCTCACAACTGCATTCCTTTCGAGGAAACACATGCTAATTAACTGATTAATAATCTATTATATAATTACAATACCCCTTCCGCCTCTGATCTCTGCACCTGATGGGTTCAGTGATAACGTCGTCTTGTTCTATATTTAAGACCAGAATCAGTTGGATTGCTTCACTATTCTAGCAAATCGCCCGATGATGATGGATGTAATTACCAGCGAAACGTCGTACTCAAATTCTAAATGTTGTGGATGTACTCTTCAACACACCAGTGGGCTGAAGTAGTAACTAATTTGCGCGTTGTTTACGTGACAAACCTCACCGGCTTTGTCGGGTGCTCGAGGGTTACGACACAACATTTATACTTACGCGATCTAACCCAAAAAACCTACATTATGAAAAAGCATATACGGTATTAATATTATGAATACTTGAATAACGGTATTTTGTTAAATTTAAATCCATATACATGTGTCATGGAATTAAGTGGTTTAACCTATCGGAAGTGAGAAATTCAACCAACTTGCAAGTAAACCGTAAAAGGAATGTATGGAAAAAATGCCACTCCGCGCACTGCACGGGGAATTGAAATGCGCACAAAGGTTAAATTGATGACTAAGGCTGACTGGCCATTTTGTGAATAGGATTAGCCAACTCGCAGAATAAATGTTGTAACAGTGGCCTCTCACACCGGTAATTGCTCTCCGCACGTAAATGCTCTGGCACACACTTTATTTAAAAAAAAACTTGGAGGCCAAGGCAATGACAACACAAAAAAAATCTTGAGCATAGAATAACTGAATATTAAAATAATGTCACTGAAAAGAAGTGTTGTGATATTACACAACTTGTCCACACATTTGCATACACCGTCTATGACCAAATCACCCAGAAAACACTGGTCTGGTCCGATCTTGGAAGCCAAGCAGAATTGAGCCTGGATAGTGCTTGAATGGGCGACCACCACGCTTTTCTCCTCGTACCGTGTTATCGGTTGCGGGGTTACCTGGTGGGCAGTAGCTAAATCAATTGTTGTACTATATACTCCTGTGCTCCCTGCCTTCAAGAAACCTGCACTGACCAGTGTGGTGAAGTATGGTAAAATAACCATCCATGATCCGCATGGTGTGGGGAGGCCCTCGTCCAGCGGTAGATTGACAAACGGCCAATATATGTACATTTGCATATACATTTACCATATACAGAATACTGTAACATTCATACTTCGAGACTTTAATCTACGGAGAACACAAATGGCACTCCTGATTTCCGATGTTGCAAAGAGGCATTTGGTTCGTGTCTCAGCATATAAAAGTGTTTAGAGCAAGAGTTATTCCCAGGATGCTGCCATGGTGTAATGCTTATCATACTGGACTTGAAATCCAGAGGTCATAGTTCGATATCGCAGCACAGCACTTGAAGTAATGGGGCAAGTTTCTTAAATAATTATCTTTCTTATGACCACTCAGCAGTATAAATGGGTACATCACAATTATTATATTGGCAGGTCGCACGTTGTGGCGTAAAGTGTAGGTACTCGAACCCTTTTCAAGACGTCTGGTTAGCATGGAAAAGTTGGCCAAAATCACCTCCTAGTGGGGGTGATTTTGTCTAGTGGGGGTGATTTTGTCTAGTGGGGGCTCTTCCCTTAGCAGTGGCGTGTGGACAACATTTAAGGACTGCACTATCGCCTTTACCTCATTCCATTTCCAGCCGTACAAAAACATATTGGCATGATACTTCTTTCAGAGTGCATCTAAGGTTAAAGGTCGTCGACATAAATTTGAAACACACCGGGTAGCACAATTAATGATGCAGGTCCTGTTTGCAAATAGGTGTGACACGTTACGGAAAACATTTAACGAGCAGTGAAAGCTTTAATATATTGTATGTGGCTTCATTGTACCATTTCCTAAACCTGTTTTAAATAACCAACTTTGCATCCCTTTTTTCATTCCACTGTGAATGAAGGCCTCCCCACACTGTGATGATCATGACCATACTTCATCATACTGGTCCGTGTAGGTTGTTGAAGGGGAGGCACCTTGTTAGTGTTCATTAAACATATCTACTGACTTATGGAAAGGTAAGATTGTCATCGGGAATGAGCATTGGATAAAACATGCCTTGTTAAAACATAACCATGTATTATTCCACAAAATAGTTGCATCTGTTAAATATGCATACAAAAAGTCAGTGGAGTGAATGTGGCAGGTCAACAGAGTGTTCATTAACACCATTTTTGTGCTTTTCCCAGCAGGTAATTGCGACATTCTGAAAAGGGTATTGGTTCCTAATGCACACCTTCTACAGCAACGATGACATTTAACGTTTATGCAAAATCTTTAAAGGGTTTAAGGAATATTTGCTCTTCTTAGTCTGCCATGCAAGGCATGCTCATCTATCAAAGAATCCGAGCTGGAAATGACGACCCTTACGTCATAACTCAATAACACAATGGCTTCATTAAAGGTTTGGGTTCTAGTTGCAAAACAGGAACAGTCTATTGCAACAAAGGCGTATTGTGTGCCACAAAATAACTCGTCTCTTGTTTCTCAATTGTACAAGAAAGATATACATCCTCATTTGACTCAGTATTGGAAAGACCGAACTACACATTTTGTTTGTAGGTATTAAAGGGATATCAGTGTCCAATTCATTTAAATATCAACAAAGCCACGCTTTGTATTTTAATCATTTAGAGTTGATTTTAAAGAATTACACATGGTATAAAGTTCTGATTGGTGTTTAATTTCTAAGCAGGCAGTGCTTAGCACAATGATTTATTTTATAAGTAATGCAAATTGCAGGACATTGAATACCCTTGAAGTATACAATTTGCCTTTACCTCAATTGTGTTTTGTACTAAAAACTTACTCTTCCATTAAAATTGTGAATTTACAAACGTGGATACCCATGGCTTTTTTTGGGTGACAGGGTGGTGCAGTGGTAACACTTATGCTTCACAGGAAAAAGGGCATAGGTTTGATTCCCAACGCGGATGTCTTTCTGAGTGACATTTGTGTTTTCTCCACTAATCTGCATAAGTCTCCTACGGGTTCTCTGATATCCTCACATAGGTAAAAAAAAAAACTATTAAAGTGGTATTGACCAAACATCCTTATGCTGGAAATTATATGTGTTTTTTTGGTGATCTGTGCATAACGCCTGACACTTCTGTATGCTGTGTGTAACGCTGGGTAGGCTACATTTTCAGGAAAGGCTTATTAAAATTGTAACTAATTATTAGTTTGTTACATGGATAATACATTTTCTCAAAAAAATTACCATCACTACTTTTGATAAACGCCAAGTGCGCCCCTGTTTTTTATATTTTATCTTTTCGTTTCGCACACCATTACAGAATAATAAGAAATAATTTATCATACTCTTTGGTTCTTTATGTAAAGTCACGTAGGTATAAAATAAAATAAATCACGACGTTTCGGGCGCAATACAAGCGTCCATCATCAGGTGGGAAAGCATGATCTGCTGCTGGTGAGGCAGACTGTTTTAAAACGTTTGAAATGGGTGTAGCCCAAGGGTCATAAAGAAGTGGCCGGGGCTAGTGATGTTAATGTGAGAAATGAGCATGTAACTGTAAGATAGGAGGAGAGCGGCCTCCTCGACCAGGGAGTGCAACCCAACGGGTGCAATGCAAAGGGCATGTGAGTATGAGAGTGCAATCCAAAGGCATGAGAGTGCAATGCAAAGGACATATGAGCATGAGAGATCTAAGAGAGAGGCATAGAGAGAGACACAGAGAGTCGGAAATAACAGCTGACATAGGCAGGTAGGATGGAAACATCACAGTCAGTTAAGACTTTACCTGGTTAATAACGTCCTTCCAATGATTGCTCAATTTGTACCCATCCTCTCGGTTGAAGTTGAAATTTACGTTATTTACCACAAGAACCAAAGAGTATGGATTCCTGCAGTCACGAAAGCTTCAAATCAATAATCTCTCAGTTAATTTGTGTGACAATAGTTTTTTTGGGCATCGAATAGAAATTGAAATAAATAAGCGGAGTCATTTTTAATTTAAACTCAGTGCAGTTTCACTTTGATTACTTTTGCTCGCACTTACAGTGAAAATGAGTGAACACCGACCCTTCTGATCAAAAAATCGTAACTTTTTTCAAATTCATATCAATTTAGAACACAATAAGTTATTGTAACTGAGTGCAAATTATTTTTTGTAAAAGCGACCTTCTGGTTTATGTAATAGTTATTTTTTTGTATTCACATCAATACAGAATCCACTAAATCGGTACTCATAAAAATTAATTAATTAAGTCCTACAACAATTGCACATTTGCAACAAACATAAGTCGAGCACTAACTTTTATTTCGTTTATTGACTCTCACAGGTAAGGAAAAAATTAAAGTTTGGAAGACCAATTTTTTTATTGAAACATTTTGTTTACGTTCTTCCTGATAGAAATGTAACTCAAACATCTCTTATGACCATACAAAAAGTGTGTAATAAATTACTTTCAGAAAAAGAGTGAATTACATTCAGTACATCACATTCCGTAATTTAGATTTAATTCAGACTAATCCAGAAGAGTCTGCAGACGAAAGAAGGCGTCAATTAAACAGAGAAAGACAGCAGAGATGGCGTATTCGTCAAAGTCAAAAACGCGGGATCGTTTACGACGTGAAAATGCCCGTAATATGACGGGCAATTACACTAATTGGTGAATATTCATGAATTAATTTGGGACCAGGGCACCTATAAAATACTTTTATAAACTCATTGATCGTAAACGATGTAGATTCCAGGAGTAACTAGCGAGCGCGAACAAATTACGTCATGCATGCAGAGCGTCCGTTGAATGTTTTTTTTTATTTTCTTGCAGTTACCAGATCGTTAGGATACTTCACAAAAATGACCATAGGTTAAAATATTGATATTCTTGGTTCTTGCGGTAAAGTCACGTGACTAATCCCCTGTGGGCTGGTGGAACCAGTGGATTCCTACCAGTAATGTTCATTTGTGTCTCAGAAATCATGTTGGGTCAGGCAATGGGGGGCAGGTGGTACTCGGTTGAAACAAAATTCAACAAAGGGGGTACAAGTAACCAAACAAAAAGTTGAGAACCACTGATTTCGAGCATCGTTGGTCCATTTTCTCGAGCGGTGTGTTGCGAGTAGGGCCATTGCAGGGCTGCGCCTTTACCCACCCCCGCTACCCCCCGGCTGTTGTGAGCCGTTGCACGCGCCATGACGTCACTGTTGAGATAATCGCGTGGGTGCGGTGACGTCACCGAACCCATGCTCCTCGTCTGGTGGGTGTGCGCGCCGCTCAGCCAATAGGAGCGCGGCTCGCGCGGCACGTGACTCCCGCAACCCACAACTGGTTCCAACACCGGCCCCTCCCCCCCGTAGAGCAGCAGCGAGGCAGCCGCAGTGGATGAGTGAGTGGAGTGTGTTGTGTGATGATCACAGCAAACAATCATTGCTACGACTTTTACATGATACATTTCCGTAGTCATTCTATTGCCTGTTATGTTCACGCCAGCGTTTGCGAGCAGCGGTTAAGAGGGAAGCAGTGTAGGAGGGTAGAACTCGCTCTGGGCTGGGCCGCAGGCCCCGCGATTTTATTGTATAATAATAATAAAATGTAACCAATTAAATTGCAATTAAGCAGACGTCGCTGCTTACATTGTGTGTGTGAGAGAGATAAAAAAATATAAGTTGTTCGAAATAGGAGAGAGGGCTAAGCCAGGTGTCAGATCATGAATGTGTGGTGGGTCCCGGCGGACTGGATCGTCGGCTCTGGCATTATAAAATGGCTTGCGAATTATGAATGTGGCTCCACCTTTTGTCAGTCAATACCGCATGTTTGTACATCTGCTGAATGTATACGAACTTCTTTCGCACCGTACGTAGCCAAACGTGCTCATCGGAGGTGCGGGGGGTGGTAAGGGCAACAGACTAAGCACGAAGCAAGTGACTATAGTTGACGCTGGGCCCCTGCGGGTTTGTGATGGAGAACGTGGTGCAATAACAACAGTGGAGTCTGCTGCAATGCTCTCACACAAATGATGGCCTGGTAAATGCCACCGAAGAAGTCTGTGGTGGGTTTGGCTCCACCAATATCAATGGTCAATGCACAGACCTTCTATTAGGTATTGTACTGCTGGATGTGAGCCCTCCCCATGTAGGAGTTATTTGACCATACTTCAGCATTCTAGATTTGAAGCTTTCGTGACTGCAAGAATTCATACTCTTAGGTTTTTTCGGTAAAGCCACGTAGGTAAAAAAAATAGAAAATGATAGAAATAAAATAATAAATCACGACGTTTCGGAGGCAACACAAGCTTCCGTCTTCAGGTGGAACCGAAAAAAACTTAAGAGTATATCAGCATACTGATCAGTGAGGGTTGGTGAAGGCGAGCGGCATAGACATGGCAGCGGTTGTTTTTCCCTGCACTGCATTCTGCTGCAATGTCTCTGTCAACTGTTGTTAGCCAAATGTCCAGTGGGTGAGGTATAGTTCTGCAGATGTTAATGACGGGTGTATCCTGCGACTGTCAGTAGTGAGTGGCTTTGTGTCAACGTCGCCTTCAAAAGTGTCATTGGTGAGAATCGCTCCACAAGTGTAAATACGACGAATGTGTCTCCATAAATGAGTGCGGACAATGCTACCGTAAAAAATGCATGTGAAATTAATTGTGTGATTGTACGAGTTGCTATGAAAGGGCAATTTAGGATTGCTTGAGTTTTGCTTTGCTGACAACCTTGTACAGAATTATTATACAGAAGGGCAAAGGCATGTCTGTTGCCATTGTTATTCTCATTGGGTGTCTTTACTCATTACGATAGTTTTTCTACACGTTACGCATCTCTGTCAGGAATTCAACCTCTGTACAAACTGTGCCGGTGTCAAGTGTACAGAGCTTTAGATTGTTTGTCCATCCTAAATTAAATGTGTGACTGCGTTGCACTGTGAGATGAGTGACAATGATAAGCCATGCAACGTATGTTGACGGTATGGCCACTTTGTGTTGTATGGATATTTCGTGAGCATGCACTGATATTTATGATTTTATTTGACTATATCACGCCTTTGGTATTCTGGGCCAAGCATTTCGTTTCATCGCAGCATAAATTATTTAAAGATAATTCGGAAAGCAGCCATGCATACAAAAGCCTGATCCGAAAGCTCACAGGCATCATACATACTCTGCTGTCCTTTGTGACTCATTGTAACATGTTGGTCATTCAAATAGACTTATGCAAAAACATTGCATGGTTTTAATAATATGTATAGTTATAATTGTATTCCCCTTAATTTTGTTTTAATGATTGGTATGTTTTTAAAATTATGCAACGGTAGCTTTAGCTTCAGATAACGTGCATTTTTAACATGCATTTTGTTTCACAGCTGTAAGGGCCATATACAGCATGCTAAACACAACCATATAACTATTTGCGAGTCACAAAACCAAACATCGCTACGAGTGGAGTTCGACTATGTCCACAATCCAGTGTTTTATAGTAAATGTTTTTTTTTAGAAAGGGAATGTGTACCATAATCTAATAAGTATTGCCATTGTTTAATTTGTAAAAGCATCTTCATGCTGTACAATTTTCATGTAATAGTTGTACGTCATTTTCACATTTGTTTTCCATTAAGTGGAGCCAGCTTGTCGCATATGACCTTTTGAAGGGCAAATCAATGTCCTCGGCTTGCACATGCTCAGTGATGCAGAGGCGTTGGATGACCTAACTTGCAACAGCAGCCGGTGAACAAAGTGCAAACGCAGGCTGGAAGTTTATTGACAGCTTTTTAATGTATCACCAATAACTATGAGCTCCTTGATGCACATACGTTTTTGTTATTTTTAGTAAAAACGCAATCAAAATATGGTTGAGTTGTGATTATATGTTATTAGTTACCATTGTTGTTTATAAGTTTCAATTCTGTGTTTTTTTCTATGTTAGCAGAAGGTGGAGTCGTAAAGGCCAAAGATGTCTGGAAACTTGCGCAATGATATCAACATCAAGGAGCCACGCTGGGACCAGGGCACCTTCACCGGACGGGCAAAACATTTCTTCACAGTCACGGATCCCCGTAACGTGCTGCTGTCCAATGATACATTGAATGCAGCTTCCAACATCATAGAAAATTACAAGTATGTGGATGGACTTGTTTTTATGCTAGTAAGAACAGTGAAAGTAGTCTTTCTTTCTTAGTACTCCCAACATCTTACAACGTTAATAATAAAACTTAAGATTTTTCATGAAACATATTCTCCAATTAAAATTAAGATTATTCATATTGATTATGGGGGAGGGGGAGCGGTGGTGTGGTGGTTGCGCAATAACCTGCCACGGCTAACGTCAACTCCGAGTGATATCATAACAGGTACTGCTCCCCCTCATTCGCCTTCACGAACCAAGATTGCCAAGTGTGCTGAAATATGGTCAAACAACCCTATAACTGATATGGCATGAGGAGGCCTTCATCTGGCAGGGTATTGACAAATGGTTGCGCATGTTGTATAAAATTTTACTAACATTGGAAGGCATGGTACATTTTACAACTTTTAGGAAAATATAATTGTTAAACTTTGAAGGTTGAACGACATTTTTTCAGTATAAAAAGAGCATTGACAAAGGTCAGATTGTTACATCCTTTCTTGTGAATTTTTTTAAAATTTTAACAATTTATAAACATAATTCAAGTATAAATCTTGACTTAAAGCTTTCGTGACGGCAGGAATTCATATTCTTTGGGTCTTTCGGGAAAGTCACGTAGATGGGTTCAAAGAAAATAACAAGTATAGTATTATCTGGTGTACACAATGCATTGATTTGTAAGCAATAGTGATTGTGAAGAGACACAAACATATTAACTTACCATGTATTCCTTGAAAGCATTCACACAGACGTTATTACACTTCTTGGCCATACTACAGTACTGCTTTAAAGACTGGTGTTGACTTTTTAAAAAAGTTCGACCACCTCATTGAATTACAGCGCACATGTGAAAAGTGATACTTGACTTTGTGAACTTTTCACCATGGTCAATAAAGGTTCATGCCAAATATAGCAGTATTGTTACCTGCTTACACCAAAATGTCAAGGCTTGTTCTGTTCAGATTTTAATTAAATGTCTCATACATTTATTTACTTGAATCAGATGGAAAGTTAATATTCGACACTTGTAAGTTAAAATGGAATGTGGCAAGTACATTTTTTTGTAAACTCGTTACACATTTGGTGGGAAATGTGTATGGCCAATTACATTATTTTAAACATAAGACGAATGCATAATATTAACGACACGTTATTTGACGTTATTTATGAAACATGTCTTATATCCTTTACATTTCAAATACAATAGCAGCTATAAAGGAAATATTGGCATACCAGACATAATATGAACTACAATGGCCGTATTTAATTAGGGGAACACGTTAAAACCTTTACAAGAATATAGTTTACTGTAGTTAAAATGTGAGTTTGATGGCTGTTCCCAAAAGTGTGAAGTGAGTTGGGCTACGTTTTAATTTCCCAAAATGGCTGGTCATTACAAGTCGACACTTATGTATTGGCTATATTTCAACTAACATATTTCAAATAATACTGATACAATGTATTATTCTTAAGCATTGAATGCAGTTCCCCCCACATTTTGTAACAATATTTGCCTGTATTGCCCTTAAATGAAAGACTATTGGCTGTGACCATTGATGTGTTGAATCGAGATTTTCCATTGTTATTAATGGACGAGCCATGCAGTGAGTACAATCTTGACAAGTCTGACAGGTAATACCTCAAATATGACTCCAGATTAAAAAAAAAACTTTTGTCTGCCAAGTCTATAAAGTCAAAGAAAGAGCCCAAATAAGCTTAACACTTGACAGGCAATACAGGATACGATGTGCAAATGTGTTTTTCAAGTAACCGACATCTCCAGGTACACACATATGTTGTATACGACCATATGTATTGTATGTTGCCACATTTATTATTGTTTCCATAACATTTTACAGAATGAGAATAGAGCATTGTATCCATATGAATTTACCACTTTTTAAAATTTTATATAAAAACTTAAGGCTTATTTCTAAGTCTAAATATAATTTGCAGCCTATTGTGAATCTGCTTCTGGATGAAGGCCTCCACATATGTAAAATCATATTTGTATTTCATTTGGTAATTATATAATTTATAAGATGATAGAAAAGCCTTACATTTTATATGATTCATAGTGATCCGTGTGAAAAGTAAAATTATCTCATTAAAGTTTTATTTGAGTTGAATGTGATATATAAGGAGCATTCATATTACTATGACCATTACTGGGGGTCAAATGATGAATGACCAAGATGGTCCATCCAATGAAAGGAACGGGCACCATTTGTCTTGTAGCAAATGCTCAATTCTCATGTCATAGATCACTGGTAGTATCGAGATTCTTGATTACCTAAGCTCCTAACAATAAGGTGATTGAATGACCACCTTTGACCATCTTTACAGTTTTTTTTCCATATAGATGTGCTGTCATGGATAGATAACTTTAATGGTTTTTTATTTGCTGAAATAGATAATAGGTATGAATGTGTTTAGCATTCTGGTCATTACTCATTAAGGATTACCAATCTGTTTTAAATATCCGTTTAGCATTTATTGTAACCCCTTAAATGAATCGTCAGCTATGGCATTTTGGGACAAAATGGATTTTTATCAGATATTTTAATTTACAGATGGTTCTCCATAAAATAAAAGGTGGAGAATGTTATCAAAATCTGTTTTGCCTGTGTCTAGGTTGGGTGTTGTACCCCCAACCCTGACGGAAGATGAGCTCTGGAACGCCAAATATGTCTACGACTCTGCCTTCCACCCTGACACCGGAGAAAAGATGATGCTGATTGGCCGCATGTCGGCACAAGTCCCCATGAACATGACCATCACTGGCTGCATGATGACTTTTTATAAGTTAGTACTGCACAATGTTCATTTCCATCATTATAGATAATTAAAAAAACAGGTTCATTAGGCGGTTTTCACTGTCTTTTAATGCACTCGGCAACTATAATATTAAGTTACATTTTTGTTATGATAGATAATGTGACTCACGAAAGATTTACAAACAGAACATTTATGGTTTGATGGATGCTGTGATTTCTTTTTATTCAGATCCACTCCAGCAGTGCTCTTCTGGCAATGGATTAATCAGTCTTTTAATGCAATTGTCAACTATACCAACCGTAGTGGAGATGCGCCTCTTACAGTCAGGTAAACAATCTCAGTTATTCATTAAAAAGCTATTGTATTGAAGTGTGTTAAAATATGTTATACTCACACTTGCTGAGTTGTCATTTGGCTGCTGCTGATGTCTCTTGAAAAAAGAGCTGTAGAGCTCAGTAAGTTTTACTTTGGAAATAAACTTCTGAACTTCTTACGCGTTGAAGCTACATATAAAAACAATAGCTTCAGAGATTATGCAGCGGTGCATTGCAATTTATTGTAAAAAGTTAACTTGAAATGTTTGGGAAAGTTTATATACGTATCAGGTCCATATACATGTGTAAATATGTATGTTAAACTTTTATTTTATTCAAATGATTTTTCTTGAGGTGATCAGGTAGCTTATAGTTCAGTGCTGAACCAGTAACTGCTGGATTCAAATATTGGGCGCCTCCCATTATTTAACTTGGATTTCAAGTTGAGCGAACTAATGATATCAGCCTAGTTATCAATAACTGCACAAAAAAATCTTTATTAAGTTTGGTTTAGTATTTAATTTGGCTAAATTCCAGCCATGAGAGTAAAAAATATCGATGTAACTGTCATGAGACAGTTGAACAAATGGGAAACTGTGACCCCTACTCTCTAAAGAATAATAAAGCAACTCGACAATATTTTTGTTGAAGTCTTGAGAAAAATCTATTTAATGGGCCATTTATACACATGAGGTCTGCTGCTTTCTGAGCTTTGCAAATTCATTCTTTGACTTATGACACTGACAGCCTCATCATCAGCCATGGTCTACCTGTAAGTGACGATGACGGCTTGGGGAGACAAAGCATGATTGAAATCATTTTTAGGAAATATAAAAAAACATGACCTGAATGATTTCAGCCTGAAATTTTCATCATATCCTAGATCCTAATTGTGTGTATTGCTTTGCAGCCAACTTGGTACAGCTTATGTTTGTGCCACCTCTGGGGCTGTTATCACAGCTTTGGGCCTCAACTCCCTCACCAAGGTAACACATAAATAAATTGGATGTGTTAAATAAATGTTTACAGACTTCTATTCTTTATTTCCAAATACATGTAACAAATGTGTTATTATCTTTATGCAAACAATTATATTTTGTATATAAAATGACTGTGAATGTTGTTATTCAAGGCTGATATTTAGACTTACATTTGTTTGCACATTGGTGGCAAAATAATTACATTGTGTTAATCTGATGTACATGTCCCCATTGTCTACTAGAGAGTCAGCCCTCTCATTGGGCGCTTTGTTCCTTTTGCGGCGGTGGCTGCTGCAAATTGCATCAATATACCCTTCATGAGACAAAGGTACATAACATAACATGAGACCTGTTCTGAACTGCTTTTAATCATTGTCTGTAATGTCTGTTTGAACATTTTTTTTAAAGTTGTTTTTTAAAATAACTGTCTTCCTATTCATTTCACCCTTTTAAATGAAGCCCCCATACTTTTTTGTCTGGTAAGTGTTTCATGCAATATTACTCGGATATAGAATTGATAATAGAACCCTTTAGTTGCTTATAGTCGATTTAGTTCTAATTGTATGTATACATTCGTGCAGGTGTTCTCAACCCATTTCAGTTATTAAAATATCCATATTTGGAATAATTTTCTATAACCACATTACCCTTGACACTGGATCCCTGTATGATTCCTGCAGGTCAACGGTTGAGATCCCTTGCATTAGAATCCATGCTGTGTTTCGCTTGCAGCCCTGTTTACAAATCTAGTAGTTAATTTCCATACCTACTGTTTCTCCCTTGTATCCTAGAGACCCTATTTTCCTGGAAGTGGGTGGGAAAGAAGGGTGTAAGCTATCAAGTAACACTATTCTGTGTAACACTGTCATGTGTGTAGTTGGGTTTCTTATGATTGCAGTACTATGTTGCGTAAGTGCTTAATATGTAAATGTTATTGAAGCATGTGGTTTACATTATTGATGAATGAAACATATATTTTTTAGCAATCTTGTCCTGGCTCTCTTTCCATTTTAATGGATATATTTTGTAGTCACTTCTGCTGCACATATTTCAAGAACGCCATCAAAGTTTAGTTGTACAACCCGGCACGTATTTAGCCAGCTTTCAAAGTGATTTTTAGCAACAAAACTTTTTTTGGTATGTACAACATTTAATGTTGATAAATGTATGTCTTTATCTTTTTACTATTATCCTTTTCTGTACTGCCTATTGGGATTACCATATACTGTGTATTTAATGATTTTAAAGATTAAATATACAGTATAGCTCAGCTACACATGGGTCTGGCAACAATAGAAGAGTACGTATAATCTGTTGTAAATCTGAGGTTAAAAGGGTAGATGCGAAAACCTTCAATCATCATTGAATTGTTTGCATGTTTTACATGCGTTACAATTCAATCATGTTCCCTTTTCATCAGTAGATCAGTGTTTAAATACTACATTTACAATTGAGGACCTGTCATTACATTTCAAAAATGTTTCTTGTTGGCTTTTAGTGCTTGTTCATGTATGCAGTGTTCTCAGTCGTGCGTATGAGTGTGTAGCAATGCATTTTCTGTGGCATTTGCCCATGTGTTCCCAGGGAGCTGAAATGTGGAATCCCAGTGTTTGATGAACAAGGAAAACGCCTGGGAGAATCCACAAATGCAGCCCAGCAGGCCATCACCCAAGTGGTCGTTTCCAGAATCGGAATGGCAGCACCGGGCATGGGTAAGGATATTTGGACATTGCAGATGCATCCCCGTTTTTGTACATTACAGGTCATTGCTATACATCATATATAAACATGCATTTTAAAGGTATTGCAGTATTATACATTTATATTTATTAAAAGAAAGAGTGATGTATTGACAAATTTAGTAAGTTATTGATATGATTAGTTTATACGTGCTAAAATTATACTATTTTACTGAATATACAGCTCTGGGTCAATCCACTAATGGCTTTCCCACAACATGTCAATCATGGTAATTATTTGACCATACTTTAGCATGCTGCTGGGTAGTATTTGGTAAAAGTGCACCGATTACCAGTTTAGGTATCACGCACTACTGGTGTTAGCCTTGGTTAGGAATTTAACTGAGTTAGATAGGGTTATAGCACAGTGTAATAACTACGGTGGCACTATTTATTTATTTAGCTTGATGTCGTAGTTTTGTGAATCGTTAGAAGCAGCAAAACTTGTTTATTAAACAGAAAATATACACTTCCTTAAATATAATCAGTGTTAATATGTTTAACAATGTTGATGTCATGTTATTTTGAGTCTTGGTGAAGGTAGTAACGACATGGGCTCTTCAGTTTGTCCTAATGTCTTATCTGCATCCTGTTGTTCAAACATAAGGGAGAAAGCTGTTGTTTGGCTTGGTTAGCACTTGAACTCGGTGAACTATCCACCCACAATAATTACATAGAGAACATTATACCTTAAAAAATGACCTGCGAGTTGAAAGGTACTTCCACTAAACCAAACACTGTAGAAACAATATTAGCCTGCATCCTTTAAGGTTTAATGTGCTCAAATGTTTACTTCGCATACATTTGGTATTTATTCACCAGCATGTGTAGCTAAGTGATGATGGTTAGCAAATGAAAAGAGAAGTGAATCTTTAAGCAACTGAACATAGGAGTATAATGTAATATACAGTGTAATTGTCATTCCACTGCTGGATGAAGGCTTCCTCATGCCATATTAATCGTGGGTGTTAGGCGAACATTCTTCATCACGCTGGTCAGCGTGGGTTTATGAAGCGGGAAGCTAATGACTGTTTTCTGTGGCAGAATCGAATTTAGGTCACTAAATTCATAGCACAGGGCACTAATCAGTGCCACAACTCCATTAATTGTACAAGGATATATTTGCACCTGACGTTTGAAATTTCTATTTGCAGCCATCCCACCATTTATTATGAATGCTTTGGAGAAGAGGGCATTTATGAAGGTAATTGTTCAGCTTTCGTATATCACATTGGAAACAGACTTATAATGGCATAGTTTTATTATAAATGTTCTATACAAGATCATGTCAGTTCCAACATATGCCTACTTTTGTAAATTTCAGAGATACCCTTGGATGAGTGCACCAATACAAGTTGGTCTGGTGGGAATTTGGTAAGCGTTTTCTTTTTTGATATTTGAGCATTCTATTTTCTTTCCAAAATAGCCTGGTATAATGTTTCCTGCATTGGGTTCCTTGCTGTCGAATATAAATAATGATGCAGGCCTGTTTACTTGTGCAGATATATTCTCCATGTTTGTTTTCCTCTACAGCTTGGTGTTTGCAACCCCGCTGTGCTGTGCACTTTTCCCCCAAAAAAGGTATGCTGCCTTTAAAAAAAAAACATTTAAATAAATGACCACACTAGATACATCTGATATATGTATATATTGGTTATGAAAGTGATGCTGTTTTACGATCTTTCTCATGATACCAAATGCAGGAGATAATATCTTGCACGACAGTCAATAAACATGCTTGGTCATTAATTTCTATCCGTTATGGTCAAGTACTGCGTTTCACCTCTGGTAATTTGAACAATACTTAAACGAATGATTTAAGAGTACATATTTGTGGACTGCATTCCATCGTCACCTGTTGTTTCTCTCCTCAGTTCTATGAATGTCACCAGATTGGAGCCCGAGCTTCAGACCAAAATTCGTGAGTCTGCTCCAGGGGTCAGCGTTGTTTACTTTAACAAGGGACTCTGAGCGACCTCACTGTGGTGTGACCTCCACGTTCTGCTTCTCTGACCAGCACATCATCTTTATGGCACAAAATGTTTAATAGGAGATATGCACGAATGTTAAGTTTGAAGTCAGATGCATAAAACATTCAGGGAACTGGGGTCTTTTATAAAGGAGAGGGTGCTCATGTAAGAAACGAAAAATGAAATTGCTACATTTTAACATGGAGACGAAATGATTTAGGTTGTCTTCACATGTATCATGGATATTATACTTATATTATCTGGTACACAAAATACTAGATGAAGATTTCACTTTTCATTATGGTGAGAATTAGAATAGTTGGTTTGCTTTGTGGCATGTGTTTCTCCCAATGATGTTTCCTAAGTGCTGTTTATTGAAGTCTCTACGAATACCCTCGAATATACTTACCCAATTAATGTAATTTTAAAGTATATTCATATTTCTGCAATGTTTGAATGGGTAAAATAGTAACTTGCCCTCATTCTCCCTCTGAGAGAATGCTGTATTGATTTCACATGTACCGAACTCGTGCATGTCCCCTATTGTGCTCCAAGACTTGATGACTCTTACGATTAAATGTCAGTAATTGGATAGTCTATTTAGTAGATTTTATTGTAAATGTTATTGTAAATTTGATTTGATCTAGTTTGTTTTAAATGTATTGATCAGTGTTCGCCAATATGCACAATAAACATTTCAGTTTAATCACACCTGATGTCATTTTAAATTAAAAACGATGTCTTGCTTTTGCACATTCCATGGCAATTTCACTTTCTTACATAAATGCTAGATCTATCATTTGTAATGCGTAGCATACCTAATTATGATTATTGCATTCATGTAAATTGGATTGATTCACAAAGTTTATAGTAATGTAATTGGACTCTAATAATCCAGCCTGAATGAGAATTGATCGTGTCTATACTGGAAAGAGCCAGATTAGAAGAAGAATATCACATCACTTAAAAATTCCCAGTGTATAAAAGGACAACTACCACATGATGGTACAAAATCAAATTTTTAGAGGCATAGGCAGTACTGTATGACTGTGTATATGCATACAAATGCAACTTGATACCGAAATTGGAAATGGTGAAGTACGGTATAATGTTCAACTAAAACTTCCTCACTGTTTTGTATTCACACTACTGGAGAGATGAGCAAAGGTCAATGTGGCAAAATGTTATAATGAACACCAAGTTTAAACGATCAAACAGGAACATCTACATTATACGTGTAGATTTTATGAACAATATATTTCTCTTGGATTTATGTAATGCATTTTCTGAACATTTTTTGTTATTTGTAAAACGGGCGTGCATGTCCACAAGTCCATATGAATTAGCATTTTAATTATTTCTTCAGAATGGACATTTTTGCTCGATGTTCAAGTGTACAAAACATTTATTCTATGGTTAGAAAATAGTTTACATACTTGAAGAACTTCATGTTAGAGTTTTATTCCGTAATGCAGAGTACTTTTAATATATTTCCCAATGGGTCCACAATAAAGTTAACAGGTCGCATGACATGTCTCATGGATAGACGGTATGATGTCACCCCGTCGTAACATCATAACGTCTTTATATGTGACCACTAATCTATCTGTACCTATTTTCTCTCGGTCTCTCTTCTTGTTTATCTTGCGTTCATATCACCAATATTTAATCCCGTCGACAGCTCTCACCCCAAGCTCTGGTTTAATGCTCAATTTTGCAAATTTGTATCTCTGTGTCTTGGTGGGCCACTCCAACAACCATCGCAGCCATATCTGGCCCATGTCTGCCCGTTGGAGAACCCAGACGTAAGCATTTATATCGCAAAAGGGTACATGTGGTGTTTCAATAAATCTGCACATGTAGTACAGATGAAAATGCGTCATTAAGTTACTTGTATTGATATTTTACAGGTATGTGCTGCCTCATGCAAGAATACTTAAGCCTCATGCAAACTAAATTGTAACTTTTAGTTGTAATTAGGAGTCTTACCAACTTGAAAATTGTGTTTAAATCTCTGCAGTAAAGATGCTTATTTCCAAAACACTGAAATAAAAAACCTCCGAATTTTTCAGTAAAGCTGCTCACTTAGATTGTATGCTTTCTGACACTTAAACGGAGGCATTCTTGTTGAATTATTGTTAAAGGAAAGAAAGCATGGTAATAAACATTTGGTTAATTTGGTAATGGTAAATCACCGTATTGTCAGAATGGTTTGATAACATTTCTAGTTGTTAATTTGTTTTAACCATTGCAGGAAACTGAAAATGGTAAGTATAGGTGTTGACATGTATGACAATGTTAATGTGCTGGCATCATTATGGAAGTGTGTCGTCTGGCAAATCCTGCAAGCGCAAGTGCTGTAAAGCTGTTGTAAGTGAAATAAAGCCATCATAAGTCAATGAAGTCGGTTTGCATCGAGTTTGTGAAGGGTGTTCGCAGGTTGAGTAAATGTGTGCTGTTCCTTATTTTCCTATTTGCTTAGGTGCATACACATTTTCCTTTGAAGCAACGCCAGGTGACATGGTGTACAATAATATAATCAAACAATACTCTTTGTTAGAAAAAAAAGCACATATAAACTTTCTTTGATTTCATAAAAATGTATAGCTGTACACCAAGATCGTACTACACCTTGTAATTTGGTTAGTATATACCTCTGGTTTGTATGAATGTTTATAAGTGAATGTTGACCAATGTCTCGTTTTATGATTTTCATTATTAGTATTACCACTGTAACTCTATCTAGTGTACTTTTTAAAATAATTTATTATATGATTACAGCTGCTTTAATTAAGTTATTCCAGCATTTCTTGGTTAATTTCCACTAGCTATTTTTTCGTCTGCCATAAGCATTGATTGCTCAGTTTGTACCCATCTCGGTTGAAATTGTGTCTGTCTATATATATGGATGGCTTCATGAACGAATCTTTGTTGATAGCCAGTGGTTTTGCAAAGTACCTTCGTCGAGAAGATGGGTACAAACAGAAATCCAGTTGAAGTCATAACTGGCTGTGATGTTCCCAACCTACCACCTTCCAATGTTATTTTCAGCCCTCTGATTTTTTACATTAACAGCCTAATTTTTTCACTAACACCACAGCTACCTCGCGCGTCATCCTCGAGGCTGCTGCTTCACGATCTTCCATTAACATGCTAATCTCTTACATTAACATAGCCACCTTGGCATGCTCGCCGTGGAGGATGCTCGGCGATCTTGCATTGACATGCTAATTTTTTTCATACTCTTAGTTTTTTCGGTAAAGTCACGTAGGTAAAAAATGAAATTAAAATTAATAAAAGCAATAATAGAAATAAAATAATAATAAAAACATGGCCATTTTCATTTTCTTCTATCATGTGCACCAACAGGGGCTTGCGCACAAACACGTCCACGTCGTGCTCTCGTTTAGCCCCCCCCCCCTCCCAATACGTTCTATTCATTGGCTACCACATTCTTGGAATCCCTGCCTCACTTGATACAGCAAATCTAGCTGTGACGGTCCCACCTGATGACGGAGACTTGTGTTGCCTAATTTTGATTGGTGGAAAGCCCACCACCGCCATGGTCGCTGCCCACCACTTGCATTGGGCATTGGCTGCTGACATTTGGGCTACGCCCATTTCAAACCTTTATAAGCAGTTGTCTTTAGAAGCTAACCCCTTTTCCTGATGACGACTGCTTGTGTTGTGATCGAAACGTCGTAGTTTTTTGTTATTTTCTTTGAACCTATCTACGTGACTTTACTGAAAGACCCAAAGAATATAAATTCCTGCAGTCACGAAAGCTTTAAGTCAAGATTTCAAAGGTGTATATAACCTGCTTTAATGGGGGTTGTGAACATGGACCTAATGTAATAAAAGAGTGCATGAAGAATGATTGTTTATGCTTGAAATTACACTGAAAAACTAACATGTACTTGAGAACATGCAAGTTAAGAGACACCATATTGACAACAAATTAAGCAAGTCACCACTACATGGGAATGAGGGCCAATGGGTAAGACTAATAATGGCGTGGAAGCCAAAGGGACACCCGAGAAAGTGTCCACCGCAGAGATGGAGTGATGAGATCAGCTTCTGGGTAGGAACCCAGATGGAATGCTGCATCCAGAGACAATGAGGGATGGTGATGGCTTAGAGAGGGATGCCTTCATCCAGCAGTTGGTAGACCGGTACCGAAAATTATGATTTACCGTACTTATTTTTTGGTAAATTTCCAGCCATTGTGTTATATGGATGTATTGGCAGACACCGGTGCAGCATAACACACCGTGCCTCATAAAACAGTCTGACGATGTCGCTGTTGCCCTTGAGTGAGTTGCACTCTCCCCATCAGAAGTTTATTCAGCAGCTGCTTTCCCGTTAGAACGTGTGACATGAGTAAAAAATTAACCCGTAAAAACAAAGTTTTTCACTCTAAATCCTTTATATGCGTGGCGGCTAGAGTCCTCTCGTCCTCTGGCTTGAGATGGCTGCCACCTATGGGTCAGATCATTGTCTGCCAGCATTAAGCAATTGGTAAATAAATATTTATTTATTTTTCCCTAAACAGTGTAAAATTTTGGAAAAAAATGTTCACGAAAATTAATTGTCACGCACAACGAGTCTGTGTGGAAAATGTCAGCTCGATTGGATCACGGGAAGTGGGTTAAAAAACGACCGAAAGATTTGCACGGTCGTAAGCAAGCAAGCGAACTTAATATAAAGGATTTAAAAATGTTTTGATGCCACAGTCCGCCAAGAAAGTATTCCGTCCAACCAAATCTAAGGCACGAGGAAAATCTGCCTTTGAAACATGGAGCCAATCGTCATCAGGCTGGGTGCTATACGGTAACAGACTGTGAAGCTTCGTGTTCAGTTGCTTATAACATTCGTCTTCCGACTGCTTTGACATCACGAGAACTGATTTTGACATGCCCCACAAGATTTTCCGGGGTTGTGCAAATCGTGGGATCAAAAAAATTACTGCGAATTTTTTTAAATATACATACCGTGCACAGGTGTACCTCCAATACGCTTATGTGCCTATTTGCAATGGGAATGTACAAATTCAAACCTGAGGTGTCACGATATTTGAGGCAAACAGTTGCAACTATGAAGACATTCAATTTTGACTGCCCTTGATGCATTGGTGTTTACATAAGTCTTGCCTATGACCTAAACTGGATTAGTTGGAGGTCACGGTCACGCCAACCAAGTATAATTTAAGTAAACTTTTCCAAATAAGCACTTGCACCGAAAATGTTCCAATTATAAAGTAACCTAATTGGTATATACTGTTATAGAATACATAAAAACTACTCGTTGTTTAAAAGTAGCTTAAGATAACTGCCAGCATGTGAATAGACCGAGATTGGGCATTGCACAATGTAAAATAATGACGATTGTAAGGACAGCAAGACAGTATTAGTAAACGTAGACTGATTTATTTATTTTTAAACAAAGTAAACGTTTAACAAAGCCAGATGGATGCTTTACATTTTCACCCACTTTGTCCAAGAAATGTACAAGAGATCTTTTAAACTTTTTTTTGCATTTTTATTTTCCTCGAAGTAGGAAGAGGGGGTTGGGGTCAGTGTTTTCAATTTTCAAAATATAAAAAAAATCCATCAATTGCATTTAAGATCCGGAAACATTTGTGCCCGAGATGCTCAAAATAACACTGGACCAAACGTTTACAAGCGTGCGGTTATCGTACGAGAGCCACGTCAAGGATGCAGAACCTGGCGCGGCACGTGGGGCAGGGCGCTCGGCTCGAGAGCCACACCTCCGGGTGCTGCTGGTCCTGCCGGCTGGCAAACCACTTGCCCATGCACGTGAGGCACCACATGGGACGGCAGAAGCAAGTCTGACACTCTCCCTCGGCGTTCCCATCGCACTGTTTGTGCAGCTTCACGGTGGCTGGCACCTGCATGCATCCGATGCATGGCTCTGTCTCCTAGACGAGTGAAGAAAGCAGATTTATGTGGATAAGCGTTGATAAAATGCACATCAGGCCTGTGCACAAAATAGGATTCCTTCTTTGAGAAAATCAGTGATGTTTAGGGCTGTGTTTTTCTTCACGAATTGTAACATATGCGAAAGATACATTTTGACATTTAAACATGCTGCTTACAGATACTATTGGGAAAATAAGGGATTGTTTATTCAGTCCTTTGCATGCGTGTGATCTTGGAGCCATTGCGTGAGTTTGGGTGTGCATGCGAGTGCACCTGCGTCACTTGTTTGCCTGCAGCAAGCTTCGCGAGCCACTTCAAATGTTTGTGAGAATATATCACCCTGCCTATGCCAAGTATTGTCATTGCACATTACTGTCCCAGCCATGTATTCAGAATTTTCTAATAATTAATGACCAAGATTTTTTTTTTAACACTGGCTGACACTAATGTGTCTTTACATCTCACGGACAAAATTACCCAAAGAACATACTTAGCATATGGACAATATTATGTGCACAGCATATTAATTGTCAACATTAATGAAATATGGTGCTTTGTCTTATTTTATGGCTTGGCTTGGGAGGAAAGGTATTGTTAGACTTTTTGAGTTTGAGCTTGGCCAGAAATAATAGCCATGGTAATTCCCACGAGGCAACCTGAACTCTGCTCAACCCTCATGGGTCAGCAGGCATACACAAGAACCCATACCCATCGGACAGGGCCACCTTTTGTGTTTTGTTCTGTGCCAAGTGTTGTCTGCTACTCCTGGAATGTTTTTGTATTTATTATTAAGGGGAGATGCACAGCAGTGCTGACCGCCTGGTCACAACAACGGCCGCACTCATATGGAAGGTACCGTCGCTGACCGTTAGTATGGAGGCGGCACACAACGCTGTTTTGTGTGGCCAATGAAGGGCAGGTAAGCTGATCGCCGCTGTCACCGACTCGGGTCAGACATGGGCGATCCGATCTACAAATTAGTCTGTCGCCGTGTCGAGCCAACCATATACATTTCCCTACATCCCCTTGAGGAGAGGCAGCTTGATAGAAAAACAGGACAACTAAATCCATTCAAAATCCATTTTCTCCTCTGGGATGACAGCCCATTGAAGTTGGTGGAGATAAGATGCCACTGCTGATACATCTATTGGCTTTTCGGCACATACTAACGTTGTTAAATTGGTTATGTTGGAAGACTTGTTTTGTTTTTATATAGCTGAACAAAAACACAGCTTTGAACTCCCAGGCATGAATGCAAAAAATATTGTACATAAACAAGGTCAGTAGCGCTGCAGCTAACCATAATTAACATCAACATGGGCTTGTTTTACATGGTTATTGCTGGGGTATGCTGCAAAAACACGAATTTACTTTTCTTGGAAATATTTCAATAAAATTGTATTGCAATAGCTACAAATATAATGGCAATTCAGAATTCAAATGATTCTGAAAGCATTTTAATTGATGAGATGGTGCACAGCTCATTAATTTACCAATTTTTTGTTTAAATATATAAACATTTGAAATGCACACTGTCATGCACAACGCTTGATGTTGACTAGCTGATAAACACTTTATGAAATGGAATAACAATTATGTTAATGGGCATATTATTTTATTTCGAAATCACGTGAAAACTGCCAAATTGCACCCCAAGATATTCACTATTATTGTCTTACATTGATTGTAAATACAATAATAAACAGGTCTGTGTGCCAATTTACTGCTGGATGAATGCCTCCCCAGTATGTCGTTCATGGGGCTTGTTTGACCATACTTCCTGCTTGTTAGCACAGGTTTGTGAAGGGGGGGGAGCAGAAGTGGATAAGATGTCACTACTTGTCACTGATGTTAGTCATAGCTTGAAATCAAACCAAGGTCACCCGGTTTATAGTGTTGTGTTCTCCACCCATACCTGCTGAATATAGAGGTATTTTTTTAATTTAAGATGTCATGTTTATACAGTTTTGTATTTTCATACATTAGCATAAGTTAACTTTAGGAAACGTTTTCAGTTCATTGGTTATCATATACTGTTAGAATTTAAACCTTTTCATGTATTTCAATTCTTAATTGGTCACACTGGCTTTGAGTAAATTTTGCATTTACATGAACCCCACTCCATGACCAATACTCTATTTGAAAAGCTTATAGATTTTAAATCATAAAAGGGGCCCTCAAGGTCACACGTGCCAATCCTTGAATGCACATTGTTGTGATGCATGAAGTTTTATGTTGTACATAATATTATAATTAAATATAAATTATTAAAAAGAGAATGCACTGAATTTCAGACTACTTCCATTTGTTTTCTATGAGGTGTTAAGCATTAAAATGCATTTCAACACCAGCACAGGACAGACTATAGATGTCAATTGAACTATGTAATGTTTGCTTTATGATGTTGGTATTCATGAAGCTGCTGAGCTACTTTTGCATGAAAACAAAATTTTTCTATGCCCATTCATGTCTACAAATCTCTCAGAAAAATGTTTTAGACAAAACACCAACGGTTTCTCCATAATTCAAGTAGGCCTGTTACAGAATAGCTGTTATAACAAAGGTGAGTGATTGAGCTAAACATTCAGAAATAAAGCATCATTTATTTTTTGTCATATAAAAAAATGTTACGTGAACAGAATTACACACAACAGCTGAGCACAGTACTGTAATTGCTAAATTGGAAATAGTTTTCTTATTCTTGGTTCTTTCAGTAAAGTCACGTAGAAGGGAAATAATAAAATAATATTTATATAAAACAGGTGTGAAATCTTTCTGTGGATTTCACACCTGATGATGATTGCTTGTGTTGCAGTCGAAACGTCGTGAGAATTTTTATTGTTTTATATTAATATTATTTTATTATTTCCCTTCTACGTGACTTTACCAAAAGAACCAAGAATATGAATCCCTGCAGTCACGAAAGCTTTAAATCAAGATTTTATAGTTTGCTTGTTAAGCACTCTCGTGACCAAGGCTGCAGAGGCGCAATATTGTGTGGTTCAGTATTGAGTTCGGGGTGTACCTGCGGCTGTCCGACTGGCATGTAGTAGCAGTCATTGAGCTCCACTTGAGTCTTAAAAGCCTCCAGGAAGAGGTCGCTGAGCGTTTGGTGGATGACCACGTTGCGAGCATTGCGTATTGGGGCATGCAACTTCTCTCGCAGTTCTCCATACTCTGTCGAGTTCAACCTGCCACCCGGTCATTTTGCACATTTGTTTATAGTATACAGTATGCTTTTTGTCCCACTCTTATGCAGGTTAATAAATCATGTTACCAAAAACTTAACATACCTTTGTTACTTTCAGGTAGCGATTTTGTCAATTGACTACTTAATTAAGGTCTCCCCACATGGTGCAGGTTGTGAATGTTATGTGACCACATTTCGTCACACTGGTCACTGCAGGTTGGTGATGGTAGGGAGCATATAAACACAGAAGATTGAAACAGTACAACAATCAGAATCTGTACTTATCCTGGAGAAGTCCAATGAGCTATGAAGGCTCTTTTCACAGATGTCCAGGACATAGATCTAATGTGCTGCCCTCTGCTGCTCACAACATAGCCTATGTAATTTAACGATACATATTTTATGCTTAAGGGCAGATATCCACATTGGATGATGAACCAGCTGGACTGAGTTCAATTCCTGGCCATGGCTACCATCAGTGGTGACTGATATCTACACCGGTCTTGCAGCCTCCCCACTTTACAAACCTGCAATGACCAGTGAGGTGAAGTATGATCAAACAAACCCCATAATCCATGTGGTGTGTGAAGACCTTCACCCAGTAGTGGGATGATAAATGGCTGTACGTCTTAATTAAAACATTTAACATCCCATTCATATTTGGAAAGTATGACAACAAGCAGTCTGCTTTAGCCGTTAAAATATTCATAATATTACTTGAAATAAATATGGCACTATTCATTGGGGAAAACCGAAACCCTGCTGCTTCATGATGGGTATGATTACAGTCACAGTAGGATCCCAAATATAGTTCAGTTAGCAATTTCAGGAATGCACGTTGCTTTATTAGTTATATTCATGATTTATTCAGGAATAAGTCAATGTTCACTGCATATAAATAGTTAAATTATCCCAATACAGCACACGTAATGTCATTTAGACAATGTGTTTAAAAACACTGTTGATAAAGTAAATGGGAGAAAATTGAATTACAAATAAAAAAACATTATCTATATACTGTCCTGCAAACAATTTACTGCCTTTAAAGACATTAAAAAATAACATAAGAGGAAAGGAGAAGGATCAATCAGGACAGCTTTTAAATGGTAATTATGATGCTAAACTGTTTAAAAAACAGATGGCACTTTGGTTGTATTGCTCTTCAGATTATTTACTTTACGTTAACTATTTATTCACATGTTGATGAAACACGTCCCTTTGCCAATATCTCGTGAAAAAAATCACTGGCAGTGGAAAATTTGAACTTGTGGGAAAAAAATATGAAGCAATCCTGAGATAATCAAATCGCAATATCTCAAACACATCATGTTGTTTGCAGGCCAGTGAAAACATTACTGTATCGTCTTTTATACACTTCAAGTACGCTAGTGAATGACATATATAGAAAATCTAAATATTACATAAAACATATTATCACATTACATAGATTCTGGCGAATTGCCCGATGATACTGAATGCAATTACCAGCGAAACGTTGTACTCAAAAAATTGTAAATGTTGTGGTTTCACGCTTAAACACACCGGTGGGCTAAAGCAGTGAACTATTTGTCTTTTGTCAATGTGACACTTTTTTTTTGCTGACTAGCCGTGTCGGGTGGTGGAGGGTTACGACACATTTATAAATAACGCGATCTAACCCAAAAACGTTGATTATGAATAGATTGTCCTCTTTTCAAATCTAGAATAGATTGTCCTCTTTTTCTTTACTTGAGTAACATGCCAATTTGCCAAAAAATATCAAAGCCACATCTATTGTGAAAGAAAATTACTCCCTAATAGGATACTGCAGTTAAAACCCCTAAGAGAGAATGTTGTGGGAAACATCTTGCGGTTAATAATTTGTTTATGATATGCATCACGATTTCTGAAGCTGCTGGCCCAGTTTAAAGTGCTTCCGATTATAACTGCTTTCTTAGTGACACCTAGTGGTGCCAAACGGTGGCCATAGAGAGAAAGCAAACTCCGTGTAGCTGGGGTAAACAGGGGAATAGGTACCCCTGTTCCAAATATCCAGGGTTCCAACGGGAGGTGGGGGAGGTATGGGGGGGGTGGGATTAACCATGGATAACCAAGCATTTTGTGACGAAGTTTCCATCAGAACAAGGGCGCAATCATTCGTTGCATGCCTCTGAAGGCAAGTCCTACAGTATTTCCCCAAACACGACATGTGTATGGGAAGGGAGGGACCCTGACTAGCACCTCAGCAATGCATTGCAAATAGCACTGCATCAGCATTTGCATTCATACTTGATTTGGCAGCAGGAGGTGGTCCTAAGCTCTCTTCAGCCACTTAACCCCGATTAATCCCGGATATTTGGAAGAATTTTGCTGAATAACTCCATGTATCTATGGTTCTAACCCCGAATAACTGTAAGTATTTGCCATATAACTCTGTTTAATCATGGTCTGGACCACTAATATTTGGATGGCCATGCCCTCTGGATATTTGGAAGAGACAACTCATTTTAAGCGATTCTGAGAAACGAATTCACGGAAAATTGTCACAGATAAATTGAGTTTGACCGCATTTAGAAATATAAGATAATGCAGTTCAAATAACATTCAAATGTTTTGGTAGGGATGAAACGATGTAATCTGTAATTCTAAACCACATAGAACCTACATAATAACCAGTATTTTTATTTGTATATTTTATATAATGGTTTTACATGCCATCTGCAGAGACAAGTAGCCACTACATTCAACTTGCTAAAAAATATATATTATTGAATCGAAACACCACCGAATTGCAACAATTTATCAAATTATTGGGAGGTGAATCATGAAATCACTAGTTTTTAGTTTAAAATGAAGAACATAAGCGGTATAATTTTTTGTGGCAATTCATGGGAACATCTGTCAAAGAGAATGAAGAGGAAGCTCTGCCTCTTGGGTCTTCTCACCTAATATCGAAAGCTGGCACGCCTGGGGTGATGCTGACCACGCGTATGGTGAGGAACTGAATGGCAGAACTTGTTTCAGGCGACAGCGAGTGCTGTCGTGACTCGGTCAACGTCAGGTGTATATCGCGCTGCTGAGCCACGTTCACTTTGTAAGGAGTCACCTGCAGCCACACATGATAAACACCACACTGGTCCGATGTATATCATGTACATTAAGTAATTTATGTATTTTTAAAATTCAGAGTTCAGTTTTTATTCAAGAGCAATGAGCTTTTACCTTCACCACCCAAGAATCTGTGACAATGACTCTTGCCTCCGGAGGACCCGTAGCAAACTTGTCAATGCGTCGGAACTCTGTGTTAAGCGACACAGCAGCAGTGCGCCAACTCATGGAAGAGGAAACATGGCGGGCAAGCGCCCGTGCAAGTGGATGGTTTCCCCAGCCATTCCGTGACCAAAAATATCCCAGCGTGCCCAAGCAAGCAGGCACGATGAGGGAGACGAGCAGGTACATCCTCCAGCTGTCACTGGCCTTGTGGAAGTAAAATAGTTGTGCTTTTGGTACAGTGAAGCCCATTCCGATGTAGTAACCTAGATAGCAGTGAAAACATAAAAATTTGTTTAGTTTTCATTTTTTATCAGAAAATAGTTTATTGGATTCACATACACTTTTAACAAAAAATTCCCATAGCACTATTTTACATGTAACATAAGAGCTTTATCTTATTTAATGAACAGCGCCTACTTGGCATTGGTTATTTTAACATCTTATAAATATTACCAATTCAAACAGTTGTATTAATAATTACAAATATCAGGCAAAACCACATGTAAATAAAATAGCTAGCTATGTTAATTATGCATCCCAAACTGGTATCGCCCAAACCTGTGGTTTCTAACCTGACCACGGGTGGTCTTGCAAGGCTTTGGTAAGTGGTCCGTGGAATGAAAACAGATACTATGATTTAGATTGGTTATAATTTCTAAAGATATGCTATTGGTGCATAGTAGTCTGCGAAAAATGTTTAAGGGATGACAGTGGTCTGCAAATCCAGAAAGGTTGGGAACCAATGCTCTATAATATGACCATATATTTAGTAAAACCTTAACCTACAACCTATAAATTTCATATAAAAACACCAACATGTCACAGTCACAAAAACAGCAAGATCAGTTGATTTACAACACGAGCAAGCTGCGCTCACGCATACCAAGAGGCAGGAGGGCATGCACAACCATGGTGGTGGTGGTGCGCCGTGTATGGTAGCGCACAAAGTCGAGATCCTCACTACCCAGCCACCCCGAGAAGAGCCCTTGCACCGTGATTCCCGCCGAGCGGAACTCCGTGGGGGTTAGCAAGAAGCATACACAAAAAAGGAGGTAGGCAAGTGTGAACACCATCTCTGGGGACTCCATGGCTCTGTAAAACAAGGTGGGGGAAAGAAAAAAAATCTGTAGCCATAATCTAGTAGTGTAAAATACTAAACGCATTCATGTAAAATTTTAAGTTGTACAGTTTCAGCAATTACAGTTGTTATTTAATGGCAATGTGAAACAACAGGTTGCTGAATACTACTGATGTGTAGTTCTCAGAAAATGTATTGGATCATTAGCGTAATTAATTTGTGTAAATTTTCTTCTTTGCTGAATAATTCTAAGCAGGTTTTGCATCACATGTACTTATCATATTGGGGAAGGATGATGAGTCTTTAACATACCAAAAGGTTCGATGTAGTGAAATAATTGACTGTCATTTGCCTTCCCAGGAAAGCCTCATCGAGAATACTTTTTCAGGAGGGTTCTACATTCAGATGTTTGGAAAATTATTTTTGAGAGCACTTTGTATTCGGGAGATAATGTTTTTTTTTACTTATTTTACCTAAATAATATCCAATTGAATGCGGGAAAACGAGTTCATTTTCCCCAAATGCTGTTCTATAGCCTTCCAACCACCTCAAAACTCATGCGGTTTGGAAGTTTCACATCCAAGTAAAATCTACAAAACATTGCCTCCAAATTACTGGATGAGACGTGTGCCACAAAGGCCTGGTACATTGGAGTTAGACAACTATGGAAATCGATCAGGATAGTCCTAAACGTAAACACACTGACCACCAAGGGGATGTCGTAATTTTATGCACAAATTACAAATGACCGTACACACTCAGAACATATCAATACAAAGTCACTGCCACGTTGATACCACTGTTAAATCACATTGACCACCAGCATGTTAGACGTAACCCAATATCGCCAAACTGGAGCCCCAATTTGTCCAGCATGGACTGTGACATTTCATCGTCACCTACAATTAACTTAGTCGTTTTCACACTCTCACTGGCCAGAAGACTTCTCATGACATTAAATGTCAAACCACTGCTGGGTGAGAACCTCTCCATGTCGTGCGGGTCGTAAATGTTATTCGATCATACATCAGGCTGGTCAGTGCTCTTGCACATCATACCACACTGCAATGAAACTTCACTGCACTGCCCTCTGCTGCCCAACGTAACCTCGCAGCAGCCGATGACCAGCTGCCACGACACGGTTGTCATCCAGCACAGCACAATCGCAACCTCAATGTTTGCCGAGCTTCTTAGATGTTGCGCACTCTAGGTGAGATTTGCTGTAGGCCCTAAATGCAAATCGCAGTCCTGTATCCGGGCCCCGCGGTTGTCTTTGGCATATTGAGTCGACGTCGTCTCTTGCAACTCACAGTCGCTGACGCCGCCACGACGAGCAACCAGTTTCCTTCCACCGCCTCCTCCTCCTCCTCCACTACCCCTAACACCAACCCCGACAGACCAGCGCCGGCTGCTCCCACACCAGCGCCACTGTTTTGACTTGTTGCGATGACGTCACATCCACGGGTAAGAGCAAGTGTTGACGTCACCGATAGGGGGCGGGTGGTGACGTCATTATAGGGAGCGAGTGGGGACGTCACGCACGCAGAGCGAGTGGAGAGCGGTGTCACGCCCATAGGATGTCAGTGGTGACGTCATCCACGCGGAGAGAGAAGTGACGTCACCTGTAGTGAGCGAGTGGGGAGCGGGTGGAGTCACCCACGGAGTTGTGAGTGGTGACGTCACCCACTCGGAGAGAGAGGTGACGTCACCTATAGTGAGCGAGTGGGGAGCGGGTGGAGTCACCACGGGGTTGAGTGGTGACGTCACCCACGCGGAGAGAGGTGACGTCACCTATAGTGAGCGAGTGCGGAGCGGGTGGAGTCACCCACGGAGTTGTGAGTGGTGACGTCACCCACGCAGAGAGAGAGGTGACGTCACCTATAGTGAGCGAGTGGGGAGAGAGTGGAGTCACCCACGGAGTTGTGAGTGGTGACGTCACCCACGCGGAGAGAGAGGTGACGTCACCTATAGTGAGCGAGTGAGGAGCGGGTGGAGTCACCCATAGGATGTGAGTGGTGACGTCATCCACGCGGAGAGAGAGGTGACGTCATCCGTGGGGAGCGGATGGTGAACAATTTTCCTATTGAATGTTTCTGATTTATTGCAATTTCCACCAGTCCATCGACGGGCAGAAAAGATAGTTAACAAATTGTCTGATGACAAAGTTTTTCAATTGTATGACTCGTTACCTAAGTGTAGCTATTCAGTAACAAATCCATTAAAAAGTACCTGCTGAGATAAAAAAAAGGTTATTGTAATTTTATTTGAATATTATTTTCAAGTGATTTGTTTACCTTTGTTATATTTTGCACTCCCATCGTGCTTTTGTGTTGTAACTTTCTGACCAGCCCCTACTGGACATCTGTGAAAAATAACTTTTCAGCTCATCGGATTCATCCAGGATAAATACATCTTATTAAATCGCCGTACGAATAGTTACCTAAGTATATCTATTGAGTAACATTTTTTGTACTAACTTTGATAAAAAGGGGCCGTCCATAAATGACGTCACGCGATTTTGGACGATTTTTGACCTCCCCCCCCTCGTCACATGGCGTCACAAAAAGTCAGACCCCCCTTCAAATATGACGTCACAAAGCTCTCTCCCCCCCCCCCCAAATATAAAACATGCTTCAAATCGCTTTAAACTATTGTCATTGTAGTGCGTATTTAATGTGCCGCTGCACCCTGATGTTGTAGGTGAAAATATTTATTAAAAAGTATATTTAATTAAGTAAAACGTGTTGTCTATATTTATTTAAAGTTGCGCATTTTGATGTGACGTCACATTTCTAAAATTCCCCCCCCCCCCCGCTCGTCACACATCGTCACAAATTCTAGATTGAAGCTTTCGTGACTGCAAGGGTTCATACTCTTTGGTTTTTTCGGTAAAGTCACGTAGGTAAAACAATCAATAAAATAAATGAAATTTTAGTTTTCATTTATTTTATTGATTGTTGTAGGTAAAACAATCAATAAAATAAATGAAATTTTAGTTTTCATTTATTTTATTGATTGTTGTAGGTAAAACAATCAATAAAAGAAATGAAAATTTAGTTTTCATTTATTTTATTGTTGTAGGTAAAACAATAAAATAAATGAAATTTTAGTTTTCATTTATTTTATTTTATTGTTTTACCTACGTGACTTTCCGAAAAAACCAAAGAGTATCGTCACAAATATCTGACCCCCCCCCTCTTCCTAGGTGCGTGACGTCATTTATGGACGGCCCCAAACTAATGACAGAAGGACCTATTCTTTGGTTCTTTCGGTTGTCACGTCTAAAGATAAAATTATAAATTAAAATAATAGCATATTACGACGTTTCGATTGCAACACAAGCAATCATCATTAGGCATAAAAGAAATAGCAACAAAAATATAACTAGAAAACTATAGACAGACATACAGTTTTCTAGTTAGATTTTTTGTTGCTATTTCTTTTATGCCTGATGATGATTGCTTGTGTTGCAATCGAAACGTCGTAATATGCTATTATTTTAATTTATAATTTTATCTTTAGACGTGACTTAACCGAAAGAACCAAAGAATAATTCTTGCAGTCACGAAAGCTCCAAAATTAAGACAGAAGGACCGTTTTACCGAAACCTTACAGGATGTGACGTCGGGGGGTCCCCCGGAAGTATTTAATGGGGGGTGCGGTAAGGTGGGGGGACTCTGCTGGGGGTCACCACTTCTCGCCTGGGCCCCACGTGTTGTGGTAGAGGTGTCCACGTGTTGTGGTAGAGGTCGCCGGTCGCGTGGCGTGCCCGCTGCACTCGCTGTCCTGCGTGGCCGAGGCGGCCGCTGTGAGCTCTTGGCAGTCAACGCGTAAGCGACGTGAGCTGTTTAAGATGATTGTGTTGTTCGAAGCAATTGGTTGCTAGCGCGAATTGCGAGAAGCTCACACAGGGTGTTTGAAAGACAATTGTTGTCGTTCACAAAGTAGTTGCTATGAAGAAGTGCCGTTGTCCGAAACGTCGCCTATTTTATAGATGTGTTTTACTTTTAAGGCAGTGGTGTTATTGACCAATGTGTTTTTAATTGTGTCGATAGATTTCGGGAGCGACTTTTTGGGTTTTCCTAACGACAGCAATTTGTCAAAACTTCTGCCCACCAATACTGTCTGGGACAAGGACAATACCGCTTCTGCTTCCGTTTTGGCTTCCAGAAACGGTATTAAGGATTCTGTATAAGAGTTTGCAACACTGGGTAAATCTAATTAAAGGTGATGACATCGCATGTTAATGATTTTATGGCTTTGACTGTTTTATATCAACTGTAAATGGCTAACCCTTGGTGGTGTTGGTGTCGTATGTGCAAGCGGCTAAAATAGAAATGTATTGCATTTAATGTTAGTACGATATTTCTCATGAGAATTACAATACTACGGCAATTAATCAACTCGCCAGTAATAATCTTGATTGTGTCTGACCCCGTGGATGACAACCTAAGCCTAGTTCGTGCTTGAATGGGTGACCACAATGCACAAACAGCTTGTCTTGGAGCTGCAGGCCACGAGTTGTAAAGTCAGATGGCAATGCAGGACAAAATCACTGTTCTGTACTTCTATGCCTCCACGTCTGTGCTCTTCGCCTTCACCAACCCGTACTGACTAGCTTGTGGTCAAATAATGCCTACAACCCAGATCCCTTATTTGCCTCGTCCTGCAAATGGATTGGAAACAGGGCTGTGGCATGCAAATCCATATAGTCATTATAATCTCAAGAACTTGCAAATTATAGGAAACAAAAGGTGAAAAGTGTATTGAGCATATAGAGATTAATAATACTGTAGTACTGTTTACACATGAAAGCTAATGAAGTTGCAATACTTTTTCAGGAGGGTCCTGCATTGTATTGTTTGGCAACTTTAGTTAATGAGTGTTTTACTTTGGCGAATTTATAGTGTTTCATTCGATGAATGCTTGTAATTGTACTTAAATAAAGGAATCTGTGGATCAGCGGAACAAATGCAAAATCAGAGACATCGACTGTAGAGAAGTAAGTGGGCTTGGGCAGGACACATCAAAAGACGTGATTATGGCCAATGGACTGAGACTGGTGACAGATGGAAAGAAAATGTACCCAACAAGTACAACTACTAGAGGTAGAACGATGATATATCTTCAGGAGTGAGGTATATTGTGGCATTTTAGAAGCTTGCGGGATGTGAATGGAGATATGCAGAGACTTTTAACCAGCAGTGGATACACAATGTATGAATGATGATGTTGGAAGACACCTTGCATTGACCTGCTGGCTGCAGGATCAGACTCTGAACATGGACGGCGTGGAGGCAGCGCAGACGAAGGTGCAGGATGCCGTGAGTGGCATGGTGGACAAGCTGGAGAGGGAACACATCCGTAAGATGCAGGTAAACCATACCAAAGTATAAACCATACACTTGCACTGTTTTCCTGTACAGAAGCTACAGCAACTAGGTTGGGGACGTTTACATGTGCACTATGCTAGAGGTGTCGGCAAATAGGTGCTTATAGGTTGATTTTACCGATTGCAGTGTCTTATTACCGCTAAGATTTCTAAGAGTATGGAATATTTGATATGTTTCTGTGTGCTGTTCTCCAGGCACGCATGTTCCGCTGCAGTGCAGAGTGCTGTGAAAACAGCGCAGCGTCAATGTCGTCTGTACACCATTGTATCGAGAGATGCCATGCTCCTCTGGTGCAGGCCCAGAGTATTGTCACCAATGAACTGGAAAGATTTCAGGTTTGCTCTTGTTTCCTGACCATTTGTCCAATCAGCCTTTTATGTGCATCCTGCATTGGTTTGATTTTTGTATCATTCACACAAATATTTTCTATATTCCTGTGTTCAGAACCGCTTGCAGCGCTGTGCAATGAGCTGCAATGACAAGGCCAAGGACTTGTTTGACTCGGGGACCAAGGAGCAAGTCGTAAAACAGCAGCTGGAGTCGTGTGTGCGCTCTTGTGCAGATGAACACCACGATCTCATCCCCAGTGCGACTCGTCGATTGCACGACACTCTATCGTCCTTGCCACAGTAACTGTCCTCACCAGATGAAAATGTGGAGGAAGAGCAGTCGGTGAACTTGCTGTCTGGAGGGAAGATATTAAATCTGAAATCTTGTATGACATTGCTAGGGTAGTGAGGGTGGTTTGCACTCAGGCTATTGGTGCATGTACAAAGAAATAATTTAACCTAAATATGAGCTGACTTGTCAACAGCTTTTGCAACATCTTTTTACATATGTTTTTTTGGATACTGTGTGTGGTTTATTGTGTTAAGTCTAATGTTAATGACTTGGGCCCTGACAGCTATTATATTTTATTGACCTATGTGATGATTGAAAATGCAGATTACACTTGTCAATAAAGGAGAATGTGAATTTATTTAACATTTTCTTGTCACTATTCTACAATTAAGGAAAGACCTGTGTTTGCCATTTCCTAGCATGTAGCAGTGTTGGCTCTTGATTATGAAAATCAACATGAAAATGTAGCTCATTCAGAAAAAAATAATAAACTTTAGAAAATCTAATTACTATATAATTGATTTATTAATATACAGTAATACATTATTCATACATTGTACAATGCAAGTTAAGAGATTAAATCTCTTACATTTACTTCGTGACCAAAAATTGTATCCTGTTCAGAAGACACCTTGGGTTCCCTGAACCAGTGATGCAACTTTTACATTTCCCTGACAGGAGCCACATTGCTGTTTAATGTTCACATGCTACATATACAGATAATCCTCGACTTATGAATATCCGCACAGATTTTTTTTTACATCAACAGAACTCGCACTTTTGAAAAGAACCGCGGAACTACTGTTAAGCGGAGTGATCGTCAACAAGTTGTGTTGAGTCACAGCAGCCTGCTAGGAGTGTGTGTGAAAGTGTGTTTGGGGAGCCGGCAAAAACAACCCCCCTATCTTCCCGTGGTGCTGGATGGCAACGCTGTGGTGGGTAGTGCCGTGGTGGGAGAGACAATTTAGATTGACCATTCCCCTCATGGCATTTGTAATCACCACAGCAGACAAATGGGGGAACCTAAGCCTAGTTCGATTCCTGCTCATATCCAACACCGGTGATGATTATCTGATCCAGTTCTGGGCCTCCCCTAGGTCGACTCAACCGCGATGTACAAACATCGCCACTGGGGAGTCAAAGGTGGCCGGGCGTGCCGGTGGGCCAGGCTATACGGGGAGATCGTTAGTGTGTTTGTATGCAATTGTCCCCACAATTGTATACACACACAGTCATCATCATCAGGACTCGAGGTAAGTGAAAATAAAACTAGATTTATTTCTCTGTTACTTTATTTTGCTTCTATTTACTATACAGTATATTACAGTATCGCATGCAAACGAACATGTTTTCTGATTTGTGTATTTAATGCGTCCCATTTTTCTGCAACTTGTACACTATTGTTACACTGACCGTGCGTGCCTTTAAAGACGACGTTATTGTTCCGACTTACGAACGGGGCTCGTGCATAATGCACGGGCATAATATGACTTTAAACCCCCCGCCAAATCTCCTACGCATTTCACAAGTAGTACTAATCGCATATCTGCATTTCCTATGAATATGCTAAATTCCTCTTGATATGCAAATTATTTTGTCAAGGCGCTCTCCCCCCTCCATCCCAGCAGCTTAAATAGACGCACCAAGCCTGGGGTGTGTCATTCAGACTCTGTCTTATCGACAGACCTGTTCTCCACCTGAGGACGGCTGCTTGCGTTGTGGCCGAAACGTCGTGAGAACTATTTTATTATATTTTATTTTTATTATTTTATAATATTTTATTTTTATTATTTTATTATTTCCATTCTACGCGACTTTACCGAAAGAACCAAGAAGATGAATCCCTGCAGTCACGAAAGCTTTAAATCGAAATTTAGGGGCTCAAGAACTTTAAGTTTTCGTGGGAGGCACAAGGGGCGGGGCGGGGCTTGGCGGGGGCGGGGCTTGGGAGCGCGGGGGGGCGGGGCTTGGGAAGGGCGGGGCGCGGGGGCGGGGCTTGAGATCGCGGGGGGCGGGGCTTGGGAGCGTGGGGGGCGGGGCTTGAGAGCGCGGGGGGCGGGGCTTGAGAGCGCGGGGGGCGGGGCTGTGCACGTCACGTGATCCCGAGCGGAAGTGCGTCACGTAGTGGCGGCCACACTCCGCGGCCTCCTCTCGCCTCTTACCCCGTGGGTCCCTCAGACGCTTCGCGACTTTCATTTCACGACTCGAATCGAGTGAAAGACCGCGTCCACCATGAGCAAGGCGCATCCCCCCGAGCTCAAGAAGTAAGCAGGCGGTCACGCGGTCCCACGGCAAGCCAACGCGCGGTCAGCGCTGGCGGGGAGTTTGTGCGCGGGAATGAGCGCTGCGGCCTGCGTGGGCTTAGGCGAGGCGCTGGTTGCGGCCTATCACTCGCCATTAACAATTGTCTGTGTCGCGTGCGGTGCTTTATTTGTTGTTAATTACCGTGTTTAGTTTACGCAGGAATGGACTACGGCCGTAAATTGCTTCGATGTATGCGCCGAGCACGACTTGGTTGTTAGTGTCGCCAGCCTGCTGCTGGCTTCATGCGTGAGTGAATGAATGAACGGGGCCGCATGTGTATGTTCGTCCCTAATGTGTGCGCCTCCTTGTGTCTTTCTTGGCTTTAGGTTCATGGACAAGAAGCTGAGCCGTAAGTAATTGGCGACGTTTTTTTGCCGGGCATGAAAAATGTCAAGCGTATCATAATTAAGATTATTTGACCAAACACTGTATCGCGCTTAAGTGCTTTTGATTTGTTTTATTTTATACTCTGGAGCTTTGTCGACTCTAGTGATTACATTATGTTTACAGAAATTTTGCGAATTCATGGCCTCTGATTAACTTGATTGTTGCCTTGCAGTGAAGTTGAACGGGTCGCGGACGGTAACGGGCATCCTACGCGGATTCGATCCTTTCATGAACCTGGTGATGGACGAGTGCTTTGAGCTGTGTCAGGGCGGCGTGCAGAACGATGTTGGCATGGTGGTGAGTGAGCAGCCACTGGCATCGTGCTTTCATGCAATTTTAATCAGAATAATCAGCCTTTATCAATCTAAGCTATACTATTTTTTATTTACCAGGTCAGGCCCACTGAGCTATACTGTATAGGACTTTTTCGGAGATGACCTGGCCACACATGATAGCCAAATACTCAAAATTGATCGTTATAAATGTGTAAGGAAAAACAGGAGGTCCCAGAGAAAAATCCACGCGACCATGGGGATAACATGCAAACGCCAAATATATAGGTGTCAGTGTCGGGATCGAATCCATGACCTGTGTACCAGGCGAGGTAGTTAACATTTTGCCACAGTGGCGCCCACTGCTCGGTGCTTGTTAACTTGCAACTTCGATTTTGTCAAACTTCACGGTGGTCGGGTGTTTGGGAAGGGTCACTGCATTGAATTGACCATTGCTACTTAGAACGCACCGACTATCTAAAGAAATAAATGATTATGAAGAGTGACAACCTACTCTATCATCGAGGGAAAGTAAGACAGTAATTATGGAGGAGTGGGATTCTAGTCTCCGTGCAAATTATACGTAGATTTTTGGGGTACAAGATTTAATTTGATAGTGCCCAGATAAGCCAGAATATCAGTACGTTTTTGCAGAAACGTTTTCAATCATTTAATGAGTCATATTTTTGTAATACTTTAGCTTGTTTGCGTTTGTTTCTATAGCTGAGAGTGAAGCTGTAGTGCTAGAAATAAAATGTTCTATGGCGACATTTGCCATTGAAGCAGTGTATATTTAAAAGTACCATGGTAGAGCTGTGTTTTTATATAAAGCATCTGTGTTTTACCTTGGTCAGTTTTAAAATGAATTTAAATTTTTTGCCACTTAATATACCTTACGCAATTGTGAATAAAAAAAGTAATGTTTGGTTACAGAAGAATCACTTTCTGACATTAATTGAGCTCTGTATTTTTTTTTCAACAGGTGATTAGAGGAAACAGTATCATCATGTTGGAGGCCCTGGAGCGAGTATAGCTCTCCATGAGCTCTTCATGTTTATCATGTCAAGCGTTCATAGAAACAGTTTCATAATATTCTTGGAAAATAATACATTGATGCAATTGTTTAGATGCAGCAAGGATTGTTTGTACGTAACATAAATGTTCCCTTGTTTATACAATAAAGTTGTAATTTTTACGTTGTGCATTCAATCGTTTTGTGGGTTTATTAGAGTATATTGCAACCTTTTGGTTATTCGCATCTTGTATTTTTATTGGTTTAGAATGCCAAAAAACATTATTCAGCCATGGTCTATCCACGTGTAGATAAAAACATTCACAAACCGTCACTATCTCATGGTTTATCGTAAAAGTCCATCTACTGCACATGAGATTATTTCATTGCTCAATGATAATTCTCAGTGTGGACATTCAGGTGTTGCACCCTCCCTTGTCATTGCTGTTTCTTGACCTCCATCAATCATGCGTTACAGCAATGTGTCCTGCCCCAAGCCCACCACGATATAGAAATATGAAGCTAAATGTTTACGATCTCTAATGCATGTTTTCCGCCAGTAAATCCAAGCTTGCACCTCTCCATGCTTTGTGTACTTGGCTTTTTATTTATATTATCTACTAGCTTGTATACCCGGTGTTGCCCGGGCCAAAGAATATTTCAAAACTATTCAAAATCTAACAGCAGTGCGTACCGACTGGTGGTACCTGCTATGATTACAGCAGTGCATACCGACTGGTGGTACCTGCTATCACTACAGTAGTACATGCTGACTATATAGCACAAAGTACTCATCTGACAAGTGGCGTGGTGAAGCCTAGTCCCGTGTAGAGCCTCCGGACTCACCGAGATTGTCCAGCCGGCCGAGGTGGCACCTTGGCAGGCTGGGGCTGGGCTGCTACCCCTGACCCCCCCAGCCACGATCTCCTCGGCCGCTCTGCAGTAATATCTACAGCCTATAGTGGTAGCATCTACCACTTTATAGTAGTAACTGCACGCATCGGGGTGGGGGGGACATCACACAGTGAAGAATTAACGTCAGCGTTTAGTGTATTTGTATAGCATTTTTAACGCGAAATAAAATGTCCCCCTCCCACCAAAGGCGTGCAACTTGGCATGGGTCGTCCGCCCTACCAAAGGCGCGTGAGTTGGTATGGGCGTGCACGCGTCATAAATAGCGCACAAAAATCTCATGAAATCGTTAATTAAACTAATTTAAAGTTGACGGATGTGAAAAAGGAATAACACTTGCTGACGGCGGGGCTTATGGCGTGGTACCTGGCTTTTTATTTTACGTAAACCCCACCGTTGAGCCAAATCCTTTGCAAGCGCACGAATACAAACCCACAATTTTTTTTTATATAAAAGATAGATGTTTGAAATCCTTGTCCTAGCAGGTAATATGCGTTGGATTATATCTTTAGGAACATTTATATACTGCTTTTAATTATTTAGTAAAACATTTCCAAAAGCACTGTTATCCATCTACATCTTGATTTTATTATTCCCAATACACAACACATTCCTGCGGAGGGAGCTGGTAGGAACGTTGGGTTGCTCGGTCAATGGCCAGGGTCAACGGCCGACTGTGAGGGCGGGCACAAGCCGGCGTGAGTAGGTTAAACGTTGAGTTTTATAATGTCACCACGGGGTGACCAGCCCCTCCCCATCCAGCCCCACCCCTACCACCCCCCACCCAGCCCCACCCTCCCCATCCAGCCCCTCCCCACCCAGCCCCTCCCTGCACGACGGACGGACACAATAATCCCCTGTGGGCTGGTGTAACCAGGAGGTTCCTACCAGTATTATCTCTCCTAGGCATACATACTATGTGTTTTTCACTTGTCTCTACAATGGATATATTTGTTTTCCAAACGTTTGCATGATGTTTTTCCCCTCATTTGAACCTTATGGCGAGACCCCGGAGTCACATAAGCCCCTGGCTCTGGCATGAACATAAAGTCAACAAAGACTTTGGTCTTTTTCACCAATGGGTTTGAAGGATGGTGGAAAGTGTTGTCTTGTTAAACTATGCCTTTAAAACTGAAAATTATTGCCTGCAGTAGCTATTTAAATACACTATCGAAAAATTATTTACACCCCTCTGTCAATCATCGTGTTTCTCTGTGGATTTGTGAACACTATGTTAATAGTACATACAATAGTACGCGTTTTCAATGCGCTGTTCATATTGTAACAAGCGTTTTTACCAGTGTTACTCTACAGAGTAGTGGGTCACCGCTCCTCTTATCTGCATTGATACGAGTGGTATGTGGGGCTATGGCTTAACCGCAAAAAAAAACTATCTGCATAGATGCATACTGACAAGAGAAGTATGAATTATCAAACAGGTTGAATTAACAGTGCAACGCATCTCATCTGTTAAATATCTGCAGGTAATAGGATTGTCATCGATTGATCCTGGCTGCAGACATTGGTAGGTCACAAATAATAATGAAGATAGAGCACTATGAGACCTCATTTACCAGTGGCAATGGAGACTAGGCTCTAAGAAAAGCTATCTTGGGTGTGGACCAATCAACTTCAAGGACAGTGCATATCATTATTTTTGTTTGCATTTTGACTGCTTGTGTTGTGGTTATTGCAAACATGATCCCTTGTATAAATGTGTCAGTTTTTGTACCAGTTGAAAGGGTAAAAACCTATTACGAAGATAGAGCAGTTTCACTGTATAATGCATACCGTTATGACAAATAAAGAACTTAAGTCGTGTAGGCAATTTAAGCAGCTTTGAATACCACTCATGATCCTGCCCATACCCGAGCATGGAGTGCATTCGCTTGTTGAGCTCTTCTGCGCATTCGTCCTCGCTGCTGCGCTTGGGCATGACATGACAACAGAATGATCTGCGCCAGGCGGGTCGCGGCGTTGATGTACGGAGTCGCCAAAAATTAATGTATTAATTACAATTTTGACTTCCTTTTATTCGGGACCCCGGGGTCCCGCCATAAGGTCAATTTATATAGAGCCCAATATTAGGCTGTTCCTTTCCTGCAGTTAATTGCTATTGATAGTTATTTTTTTAATACATATGTCTATTTCTCTACTCCAGTTTTCACAACATAGTATTGCTGAATAACGGGATTGTGTGATTTCTTATCAAACTTGCCGATTAATATATATTTTTGTAATTGATGCAATCGTGGTGTAGCTGTTACAAATTTGGAATAGGTTTTTCTAGATTCATTTTAGGCCTTGTTTTTTTTGAGAGATTGGACGACTGCAACGATTTCCACTGAGTCAAACAACTTTTCAGTCTCAAAAAAACTAGGCATACTATCGGAAACTAATAGTTTGTAATCGATGGTTGAAACCTTTTGCTCAGAACTGCGTTTAAAAACAAGCTTAACCAGTGAAGTTAATGTTATGTGCCATCGTTTTTAAGTGCAACCGAACTTTGTGAATTGCCATTCACTTTCTGTACCATTTACTTTCGGTGTCTGATTGGTAGCAAGCATTTAGATGGTATATTATACTTTAAAACAGCCTGTCAACTGCATGCACCTAAATTTAATGCAAATTTTGTGTGGGGAAAGATAACTTAAAAACATTGGTTCCAGCAAATCATTGGTTAACTTTTTGTTGGTAAAGGCACTAACCTTTGGACTTTGACTTTGCTTACGCAGGACACTACTTTTAACGGCTACCACTCCCAAAGTTTCATCAGATATATAGTTACTGTGACTAAACACACTTGCACTTGAGTATAAACACGGAAAACGTGTATATGCATGCAGTATATACCGTCTCAATACATGAACACCCAAAGACACTGAACTTCTTATCACCTTTACATTTGAAGGTAAGCAATTTGTTGTGCTTACTGTGTTTGCACATAATCAAGACATGGGTGTTTGCAAAGTACAAGTAGCAAACATTGCGGGTGAGTTAAAGCAATTAAAATGTCATACATTTGATATCACATTGGCACTGCCGGTGTGGATGTTGTAGTGTAAAATCAGAGGTCGCCGGTTCGTTTAAACTCTCGGCACAGTAGTTGAAACAATTGCGTGTCTTAAACACGCGTGCTTCTGTCCACCCAGAAGCAGAAATTGGAAGTCAAATTTAGGACCAACTTAAGTCCCGATTGACAAACTTCAAACATCAAGCTACAAGGGTAATCGGTGAGGGAAATAAAGTTTTCCACTAGCGCATCGGTCGACAGCCACAATTGTGTGCGAGCACACAGTATGTATGTATGTATGTTGAACTTCTTTCGCCCGTATGTAGCCAACCTTGCTAATTAGAGGTTCAGGGAAAGACAACAAATTTAACTCAAAAAGCAGTTCTCAAGAAATGAGTTTTCAAACTCGATTTAAAAGTGCATGTCTATGATAACAGTGGCATTATTTTCGGACGACAACAATACGTGTGTACACCACGCGGTTTACTTGGCAGGTAGCAATGTAAAGGTGTAAAGTGTGGATACTCCTACCCCCCTCTCTCTATTTAAGGCCTCGACACAGAGACGCTGTCTTTCTGTGTGCCTATGTGTGTGTGTATCTCTCTTTGTCTCTGTGTGAGTCTCTCTCTCTGCTTGTGTGTTCTGTCTGTGTGTCTCCGTGTCTATGTTTTGTCTCTCTCTCAAATTTAGCAATCTTTGGAAGAACGTGATCAACCAGGTAGGGTGTTGACTGTTGTGTTGTCCGACTCTCTGTGTTGTATTGCATTATATTTCCAAGTTGACTATGTTTGTTTTCTCATTCATTTTTCTATGGTTGCTTGTGTTGCAACCGAAACGTATTCTATTATTTAATTTAATTTATTTTTACGTGACTTTACCGAAAGAAACAAAGAGTAATTGCTGCAGCCACGAAAGCTTAGAATCTAGTTTACTCCTACCTCTTCAACGATGCCTCGCCAGTGGACGTGAGTGACGAACGGGCTGCACCTGTATCTTTGCGGGTGTTCTGTTCAGCACGCTGGCTAGTGACCATGTTGCTGTTGCTGCTGGGAGCAGCCTCGGTGCTGCTGGTGGTGTGGTGGCTATTTCGTGATGATCCCCAAAAGCTGTTTGGGGTCTACAGCCAACCCGGCAAGTTCTATCACATCAAATACGCGTTCTTCTACTGCTTATACACGCTGCGCCAGGTACCTTGCACCTTTTATCAATCTCGTTTTTATCTTTTGCACACAATAGCCGGCCTCGACAATAAATGTGTTCTTGAAACTCACCACTAATTAAACATACTTTGTAACAGCTAAAGTCTGTCGTTGATGTTATGTTGAAGCATGCTAATACATTTTTGTGTTAAAGTGAAAATTTTAAAAGTGCTTCTAGAGCGTGAGAGTAGGTTCTCATACAAATGAAAAATATTGCTCTGTGATGCTTTCCAGTGGAGAAACAAACGTGAGCAGAATGTAATTGGGCAGGCTGGGTACGGCAGGAGGTCACGAAGCACGCCTGCCCAGATGGAATGTACACAGCCACTCTCGAACAACCCTAAGGTACGCTGACCTTGTCAAAGAAATGTAGCCACATTGCAACTCTGCACCACCCGACACGGCCAATCAGTAAAAATGTGTCACGTTGACAAAGACAAATAGTTCACTGCTTTAGCCCACCGGTGTGTTGAAGCCACAAGATGGCGAATTGCCCGATGATGCATCCAGCATCATCGGGCAATTCGCCATTTAAACCCAAAAACGTTGATTATGAATAACATTGGTTGCGAAAGCCTACGTGTTAAATTGCAACTCTGCTTGCAACAGAAAACGCACGTGTGTGCTTATCGTATGTTGATATGCACATTTTTGTCCTGTTATCAATCGATGGATTTGTGTTTTTTACTTTTGTTCAGGCCATTGATGCAGTTTATTTCAATGCAGCCAATAAGCAAGGATGTTATCTTGTGGCGGCCACGGCTCGACGGCCCAACAAAGTCATAAACGGCTTTATCATGATGAAGGTAAAGTTCAAGGTCTAATATGTCCCTGGTAAAAGTACCGTGCCGGTCAGCAGTTGGTTCGGAATTATTTATTTGATTAATAATGCATGTTGGAATAACTTCATATACATTACGCGTCTTTTAAATGGATCCACTTGCAATGAAAATATGTGTCTCTCCATGTTTAGCTGCCAAACATAGGGCTCCTATTGAGTACCAAGCTACCTGACACCATCTTGCATGCAGAGGAGGACATGACGTTTGGCGCAGAAGGTTTGACAATAAAGCCATTGGAACCAATGAGAAAGTGGAAACTTCTTTTTGATGGACCGATGAGGTAAACTGTCGATTCATTGAAGACAAAAATCACATCATTGCATGGGGTCGGCTGCTCATGTTTTCTACATGTAGCTTTTCTCTGTGCCTATTCTCTCGTCACACACAATATCCTCATATTATTCCACCTCGTCCTTCCCATCTCTCATTCGGTCTCCCTCTACTCCTGCCCTGTATGGCACCTCCGATTAGTGCGGTTGGCTATGTACGGTGCGAAAAAAGTTCAACATACATATGTACTGACTATCTCTTCCCACAGTGTGAATTGACAACTCAAATTGTACAATCAGGATTTTCACTAAGGTTACCTCTTGCCATAAATTGCTTGCCTATATCTTTTTTTGTGATGGTCATGCATTGTTTTCCATCTCAGGCTAAGGGGGGAGGATCGCACATTAAACGTGATCGTGGACCTGGTCTGGGAGAGCACCCTGCCATATTTTGACTTCGACACGGAATTGCACCCCACTTTCATCTGTCGCGGTATCGCTCGCGAGCCATGGAGTGGCACATTCTTCAAAGACCTCGAGGAGTGAGCCATACGCTGCACCACTTAATTTCAAATTTCTTTACCGCTTTCCAACTAAGATTGAAAGTGTATGCGTTAGCTCTGTCCATCTCTCTGTGACAGTGGGACATTGTAACTCTCCGAAACATTATCCGAAATAAGTGAATCTGTAATATAAAGTAGCTTTGCTTATAAGGAGTTATCCTTTTGAAAACTGCCCATACTGATCAAAGGAATGCCAAAACTTGGAGACAGAATTTAAACAAAAAGGACTACAGTATTTGTAAATATGCAAATAGGTTTTTCCCAAACAGCTACCTAACCACTGCTGTACTGTACTAATTCAATACTTTTGAGATCAAACGCAAGTTGGAAGGTGTGACGTAATCTGTCCATATGTTTAATTTCCCCTAAACTTTCACTGTACATTTTTTATAGTAATGTTAATAGATGTATCCAATTCCTTCACCCCCCCCCCCCCCCCCCAAATTATCATTCTTATTAGTTTGGTTTCATTTGCAGTCACTTGATCGAGGCTGAGACCATCAACTCACGACACTTGAGAATACAATGAAATCAGGGATCACTGAACCCCTGCTTCGGTCCAAGGTTCTCAGTGTCAGGACTCTCATGGTTTTTAAGACGGTGATTGGTTTCTGTGCGTTAGTGTTTTCAGCAAGTAGAGGAAGGTGCCGTCCATAAATGACGTCACGCGATTTTGGACGATTTTTGACCCCCCCCCCCCTCGTCACACGGCGTCACAAAAAGTCAGACCTCCCATCAAATATGACGTCACAAAGCTCTGCCCCCCCCCCCAATCATATTTCCATTTTGAAAAGAAAATATGCTTCAAATCGCTTTAAACTATTGTCATTGTAGTGCGTATTTAATGTGGCGCTGCACTCTGATGTTGTAAGAGTGTTGTTATAACAATTCCTGTAGTGGTGTTATAACAATTCTACATTTATTTAAAGTTGCGCATTTTGATGTGACGTCACATTTCTCAAACCCACCTCCCCCTCGTCACACATCGTCACAAATGTCTGACCCCACCCCCCGTGCGTCACGCCATTTATGGATGGCCCCTAAGATGATAACACTTTGGTGCTTTGCCCTTCCATCCCTCGCAGGTCTCACCAGACGCACTATGAGCAGTTTGGGTGGCTTCGTGGCACCATCACCGTGGAGGGCTTTGCTCCACAAAAGCTCATCATGGGCTCCATGAGAGATCACTCCTATGGTGACGAGTTTACTAAACCTCAGACGGAGTTATCGACTTATACACCTAAATGTTTTCGAATTAGAATTTATGCGGGCATCGTTGAGAAATATAATTGTTACATATTTGCTTTCTTTTGCACACACTCAACCATAACACACCCATAATGCCTTGTTTTCTGGCCCAGGCAAGAAGCGCGAGTGGAAGTACCTGCATCGTTATGCCTTTCACATGGTGACACTGGAGGATGGAACACAGTTTAACGTTGGGGTCGTTTCTCAGCCCATCACCACTTCTGTGTAAGTCACTCATTCCACCTGACTGCAACCAATTCTATTTTAGTTTTTTACTTTTTTTTTTTAGTAAACTGATCTGACAAAGCTACATGTTAACATTATTACAGCCATAACCAAATCACATGGAATGCGCTGGATCTTGGAAACTAAGATAGTTTAGTTTAGTGTTTGGATGGGCGACCACCATATATGAACAGGGCTATGCTGTAAGTAGCAGAGGGCAGTGCGGTATAATATATTGATGTTCTGCACCTCAAAGCTCCCACGTATATGCTGCCCTGCCTTCACCAACCAGTAGTGAGTTTTAGCAAGTTGGAGACCAATGATGGTCACCACCGTGACCCTCATGGTGTGGGGAGACCCTCATCCAGATGTGGATATACAAAGAACTGTATATGTGTACATGTACGTTTTTACGCCGTTTTAATAACACCGCAGCTTCAAATGGTAATTGTTAGATAATTAATCGTTTTAATACAGCGCCCGAGTCGCCGAGTGTGCTTTACATCACATCTCATCTTTAACATTGTTAAGGGCACTCACAGTAGCAGCTGTCCCTGTGGGTACAAGGTGACCCATCACCTGGCTTGCAAAGGGGCAAAGTGTGTCAGTAGGGCAGCGATGATTGCAATGTATAATACATTGAGCAAGTTTGATTTGAGTATATTCGATGTGTTTCATGACGTTATTTTGCCCTCTGACCTACCTGCAGTTTGGAGATGGGCTACTTGTACACACCGGTTGGAGAGATGCATAGCGTGAACTGGACTGACTTCGATCTGGCCTACCATGGCGAAGGGGGGACCCCACCCTCGGATTACGGATTCCGCTTCCGTGCAGGTCTACAACGCACCTATCTAGCCTCACGGGAGGTGGCGGTCCTCGTTATGCTTCCAGTGAGATGGTTATCAAATGTACAGGCGGTGCAACTGCACCGGAGTCCACGGGCCAGAGGAGCACCCTGGCACTGGGCTTCGGGGAAATTGGACAGGGGCCCATGCTCTACCATTCTCACACCACTGTGCCTGAGTTGGCTCACACCGTCTTAATACAGACAGTGTGTGAGTGAAATGCTAGAATTCGCTCTCCTATGTGTTTTCGGGTTCTGCTACACATTTTCCGATTATACAACCCCCAAACACATCGGAGAGCTTTACAGCACAACTGAAACAAAACCACAGTAATAAGTGCTTATCTTACTAGCTGACCAATATTATCCATAATATATGTTTTTGGGTTAGATCACGTAAATATAAATGTGTCGTTAAACCCGCCACCACCCGACACAGCCAATTAGTAAGGGTTTCCACGTAAACAAAACATGGCGATTCGTAACTAGTTCAGTACACCTGATGTATTGGAGAATAAAAACACAAAGTATACAATTCGAGCACGACGTTTCGCCGGTAATTACAACCAACATCATCAGGCGACAGCCAGAGTTGTGGAGAAATCCTCCTGTTTCGGTCTAAAAATAGTGGGATAAATGTGATGTCGACGACATTATGTATGGCTGAGATATGTTTGTAACATTTCAGCTATGTTCCCTGCTGTTCAGGTGGGAAGCTGTACAATGTGCAGTGCCTCGTGCAGGACGTCTCGGAGTTCTACATTGGCTTCGAGTGGGAGGCTCGCATTGTGGAGAGGCTGTGCCTCTTCATCGTTAACGGAAAGCGCGGCTGGGGCATCTCCGAGTGGCATTATCGGCGAGTGCTTATTCTCTTCCTCCTCATTCCACGATACTGACAAATTTCACTCATTTTCTCAAACATATGCTCCATAAATCTAGGATTGAAGCTTTCGTGACTGCAGGAATTACTTTACTCATTGGTTCTTTCGGTAAAGTCACGTATGTAGAAATAAAATAAAAATAAAATTAAAATAGATCACGACGTTTCGAACGCACCACAAGCGCTCGTCCTCAGGTGAAAATGGCGTAAACAACACAGCGAGGGAACACACAGAGGGACATCACACAGAGCACACAGAGAACGGCAAACTGCACGGAGGCAAATACAGCAAGAAGATGGGAGACGCGAACTCAGCAAACCTTAGAAATAGAATACGATGCAACCCAGTCGGCCAACAACTGCCAAGATTTCCCCTTTTAAAGTCCAGACTTGTTTTTGTTATATCTTCTGCGTATGACTGAGCTTTCTGTATGAGGAGGCTTCATTTTCACCTTCTTTATATTACCATCTGCATTCCGTCTGTGCACTGCAGCCTATTATGACCTCACTCTCTTCAGATATGAAGTCCTCTAGATGTAACTGCCCCACCATGTGTACATATTCATATGTACTTTGATATACATTATTTTTAAAATCTAAATTGTAATGTATGGTTTATGTGCGTTGCATATGGCGGAGGATTATTTGACCAATCAACTCATGTGTAGGTACTAGGTTGGATTATTACATCGTAGGATCGTGAGAGATGGCAGACTTGGGGAGACCTTGCCCCAGCAGTGGATTGAGCATGGTGGATGATGATGATGAATGTATTGTGGTTTTAAAATAATAGCATTCCTATTTTACAGGCATCATGGCGGACGTCCAAAAGAGTATTCTTCAACAGACCCTCAGTAGGGAGGTGTGAAGATGAAAGATACATGGATCCATGAAAAAAACTGATGCCTCACTTAATTATTTTTGTGCTGTAATTATTTTACAATTTTGACAATACAATATATCAGTGTTGTGAGAGATGTTTACCTGTAATGAATTAAGCACAACATGAATAGCAAATAATTAAGCATTGTATTGAAATGCATTGCATTTAGATTGACAAATGTAAACTTACTGAATGCTGCATTTGTTTGAGTATATTCATTGTCTAAAAAAAATGGAGAAAAGGTTAATTCTATCTCAACATATTACTTCGTAGAAGTAAATCAACACGACATGCTGCTTCGTTGTTAAAACATTTATGTGCTGTCATCAAGTCAAACATGAACGATGCATTACAGTGCAATAAACACAGGCAGTTCGTGTAAAATAACCTACTTTGTAAGTTTCCAAAAAAAAGTGCATCTTTGAGTCTCTATATATGCCACACATCAATCACGCACATTGATGATTGTTATGGCCACAATTCACAATTTCGATACACAGTACTTAAGCTTAAATCACAGCACGTGAAGGGGTGGGTTCAAGAAGTGAGCAGGTCACTCATGAGTGGCACTCAAATCGCTTCCTCCAGCCCTGATGCACTTTTGCTTGCAAAGGCGTAGCATGATTGGCATGGGCCCTGGAGCAAGGTATAAAATGGAGGCCCCTGTTAAACCCTTTCCCATTCAAAGACGTCTGCAATTTGCAGGATGGGTGTCCCGTTCTCCACCGAATCACGGAACGTCCAAGCAGTTCAGCGTTCATTTTATTTAGAGGCGTAGCGCCATTGTTTTTTTTTTAAGATATTGTACTCACCACAGAGAACTACAGTGACACAAACGCATTTTATGATAGCTGGTACCAAACTGTGCCACACCCCCTTCCGCATGGCATTTTACTTCGGGAATCGGAAGTAAAACTGATGATTGTACATGTACGTCATCGGAATGGGAGAGGGTTCATTTCCATCCTCTACATAACCCAGTAACTGGGGACCCTCTTGCCTGCGGGCCCCTGTGCAGCTGCACTCAATAGTTCTACAACTACTTGCAACTTCTGTAATCATTTCTCATGGCCCTTCTCCAATATCTCTGGCACACATTAATAATACAAGTTTATAAAGACACGAGAGGAAATACTTTTACAGTCCGTTAATGTGTCACACATTCACTTACAATATAATGTGTACGGTATAAAACCCAAGTCAAGGCTTGGAAGAATAACGTGTCTAGACATTGGCAAATTATTAGCAAAAACACCATGACAATTTAAGTGACATCAACAATTAAGCAAGACAATGTTTTGGATAATGCATTGAATAGGACTTAGGGAATATTAGTGAAGGACTGTTGAGAAATATTGATCCTAGTTGTTTTCATCACTGACCACACTTCACAACACCAGCAGAGTGAAGTGTGATCAAACAACCCCCATGACTAAAATGGCATATGGAGGCCTTCATTCAGGAGCGGATTGATGAAGGGCTGAACATTACTGTTATTGTATGATCATGTAAAGCAAGTATAACAAAATGATGTATCTCCCTCCTTGCACCCCTCCACTCGAATAAACTTCCCCTCTATATTAAGCAGGCCTCCACCTTAACCTCCTTTTGTTCCTCTCTTAAAGCTCACCTCTTCTCCATTGCCCATTCTTCTTCTTTCCTCCCCTCGCCCCTCCACTCCTTTCCGTCCCTCCCCTACCATTTCATAACCCCCATGTGCCCTCTGTTACGGTCACTCATTCCTCGGCCCTTGGACTTTCCTGCCATTTAAATCACTATTTTTATGGGTTTTTTTTACTCTGTGAAACACCTTGAGCTAAGGTGCTCAATTATAATTATTGACAGAGACTTCACAAAGTCTCAATACTCTTGGGTGCTTATTTATTAACCACAGCATTTCATTCAGAATAAATTAAGCATCTTAATATTCAGCTAGATTATTATAATACTGCGTTTTATTTTTTTTGGCATTTTTAAACATGCTCGCTCTTCCAAGTGTAAACTCAGGGGACAGGGCTTGTATGTATGTGGAACTTCTTTCGCACCGTACATAGCCAACCGTGCTAATCGGGAGGTGCCGTAGAGGCTTCATCCTCTATTGCGCCTCTCGGGCAATCCAGCCACTCTTGGTTAGGAAGCTGAGGATGCGCTTCTTGTGCGACTTGTCGAGGTAGGGGGGCAGGCGTGGCTTGGAGGGGATACCCTGCCGCTTCTGGAGGTAGTCGCGGATGAGGATGGCCTTGATGGTGACGTAGCGCGTGGGGCTCAGCCCGAGGGAGCCGCACAGCAAGCGCTCCTGCTCCGACAGCTCCTGGAAGCCTGGGAGGCTCTCCAGGGTGGGCACGTCGCCGTCGGGCTGCTCCTTGTTCCTGTGTGGATGGCCACGGAGCAAAATAAATTGTCATCCTCCATCGCACAGGTTAAAGACAGGCCCTATTGTAAGCGCACTTTTACTCTGATCATTGAGCTCTATGTAAGCATATGGCACAGTGTCACAGGATACATAGTTTCAATAGTTACGAAGTTTGATACTAAAGGATCAACTGTGCGAACTGTATAAAAGGAAATTAGCGATAATAAGCATTAATGTCTAAAAATGTATTGGTAAATTATTCGCAGAAACACCATAAACAATGAGAGTGCCATCAATAATCAATTTTTAACAATTTTGCCGAAGGATTGGTCCCCGTTTTGACGCCTGGTCAGTATGGCATAGATATCGAGAGTGAAGTTGCACTGCCTGCACTGCTACGGTTTTAGACCCCCCTTGCTCCGTGTGGCAAATCTAACCAGTGTGCGGGCGGTGCAAGCACACACGCAACGGCAATGCCACCGCCTTGACGCCTGCCCCACGCAGACCCACCTGAGCGCGAGGGCACCGAGGCGTGTGTTGGGCGTGGGGGGCCGCCCGCTCTGCCTCGTGGTCGGCGTGGGGGGCCTCCCCGCCTTGCGCTTCTCCCTCCGGTGCTTGGCCGCCTCGTACTCGGCCGACTCCTCGAGACGGGTGATGCCGTCGCAGCGGTACCTCTGCAGCTCGCGCACGCGCAGCCGCAAGCCGCGCTCGCGGCTGCCGCTCTCCATCATCTCGTCGAGCTTGTGCGCCGGCAGGAAGCGGCAGAAGGGCTGCATTCTCCCGCGCAGCTCCGTCTCCTCCTTGGAGGGCGGCCGCCCCTTGGGGCCGCGGTCGCGCTCCTTGCCCAGGAAGCCCGCGATGAGGTTGTACTCGCGCACGATCTGCTTGCGCCGCTGCCGCTCCTCCACGCGGCGGACGTACATGTCCACACAGGCGCGCTTCAGCTCCAGGTCAAGCTCGTCGTCCGAGTAGCTGAGGGCCAAGCCGCTGATGAGGCCCTCCGCCTCGGGGTCGTGCTCCACCTCGAAGTCGTCGCGCAGGGGCAGGTAGCCCAGCTGCTGGCGCTCGGCCGGGGAGAGCTCGAGGAGACACGGTGACGGTGGAGGGCTGCCCAAGCCGGGCTCCGTGCACGTGTGGTCTGTCACTCTTAAATACATCCAAAGCGCCTGTTGTTAGGATCACCAACTCCAAGTGCTCAATACTGTACTCACTGCCCAGAGGATGTGGTGGTATCAAATTTAATTACATGCACATGCATAACCCCTTTTGTCAATCCACTACTGGATGAGAGCCTCCCTGTGCTGGTCACGGAAGTTATTTGGTAATGTTGGTCAGTGTGGGTTAAGTGAAGGTGGGGAGCACAAACTTGGAAGAGTAAAAGCACAGTACAACAATGGATGTTTCTGCACTGCCATCTGCAGCCCACAAATTAGCCCCACAAATAATGGCATCATGTATGTGCACGATAGTCACCCATCCAAGGACGATGCAGCCTCCAACTTGTTTATCTTCAAATACGGTATCTTTAATCAGGTGCATTCCACGCGACTTGGTAAAATCAACTAATAATGTCCTTTATTTATCCAGTAAAACTTTACTGAGTGTCCAGCATTGTTTGGCCAATTACATCCATGAGTGTCACGTTGGAGAAAACTGCAGTACCCAGAAAAACCTCACATATACGAAGAAGAGGCTACACTCAATGCTCTGTACACGGGGAGATTCCAGAATCCAATGCTGTACTGCCATCTCAAGACCAACCTACAGGGAACTGTTTCGATATTGGGCCTTCCAGTGGATTTCTAATGAGATGGTCCCTAATGAGATGGTCCCAGCAACGGCAACGTAAGAACATAAAACATTTGGCTCTGCATTTCATCTCAGCTCACCTCTGTATCGGGCAGGGAAGGTGTGAACACACTGCCCCCTAGTGTGCGGATTTGAGGATCAGAGATCTGGAAGGAATATCAAAAGTACTGTACATACTGTAGTTTTGTCATAGCCACTTCCGAGGGCTATTCTGGAACACAGAGTTACACTGCACTGCGAGAGTTCTAAATGGATTCTTCGTCCGATGACATGACGCAAACAGCACAACAGTTATAGAGATGAATAAAACAGCATAGCGCGCGGACCTGAGGAATTAATGCAGTTACCCATGCGTAGCTTTTTTGTGGTTGTGCTGTATAGCCCTCTCAATGTCTTTTCTGTTTATACCGCGTGTTGTTCGGCATGATGTCCGACGTTTCGCTCCACGTCGGTTACCTGTTGGGGATGATGGCAGGGATGCACGCCCTCCCGATGTTACCGTACACGAAGCGACCTAGGTAGTGCTCCGTGGCCTCTGCCGCCGTGCGGGAGCCCACGTGCGCCGCCACGTCCTCCCAGTTACCGAAGCCATACTGCTCCACGGCCTCCAGCAGCAGTTGCTCTTCGCAGTTACTCCACGGGGCAGAAGGTCCCGCCGGGATGTCCTCAGGCGCCCCGGGCTGCCGGGTCAACGGCTCGTCCGGTCGCGTCTCCTCCGCCGACTCCGGCGCCGTCTGCGCGGCTGCCCCCGCCGAAGCCGCTGACATCGGCGCGTGGGTTGGAGCCGCCGGGGTCGGAGCCTGCGTCTGAGTCGGAGCCACCGAGATTGGAACCTGGGTCGGAGCGGGGGTCGCGGCCGACGCTGCCGGTGCCGTGGCCAGCGCCGCGACGCAGGGGGTCGCCCTGGGTAGTTGCTGCAGCTCAGGCGCACGGCCACTGCCGGGGCCACACGCCGGCTGTTGGAGGACCATCTGGTAGGAGTGCCAGCGGCGGTGCGGGCCCAGCTCAGCTCCGGCGCTGAAGCACTCGAGGCAGAGCTCCATGTCCGCGCACTCGGCGCAGCGCAGACGCAGGGCGGTCGCTTCCTCCAGGCAGTTGACGCAGTATTTCTTGATGCCGGATAGGGAGGATGAGGAGGAGGACGAGGAGGACGAGGACGACGATGACGAGGACGACGACGAAGATGAAGAGGAGGACGATGACGACGAGGATGATGATGGTGCCGCTGCCGGCTCCGCCGTTTTCTCGGGAGCGGGGCGTTGGCGCTGCCACTGCGCGCCGCGCTCCATCGCTGGAGGGGGGAGGGGGTACGGTGGATGAATCGGCGCCCCTGGCTCCGCCGGCCTTGCCCCTGCCTTGCCCCTCCTCCCACGCCAAAGAAGGAGCCCCGTTGCTGCCCTTGCAGCCCTGACCTTGCCCCTCCTGCGCTAGTGCGCATGAGGGACGACCGTCGATTATTAATTAGGAGACCGAGCGCTCCGCTCAGAGTGAGTTCATTTGAAATGCAAAATTATGCAATGATTGTACGTGTGCTCGCTTGTGTGTGCGTGTGTATATGTGTACGTATGTATAGACTGGCACGAGCGACCGATCATCCATCGTGACGCATTGCACTCGGAGTGCATTATGTCCACTGATTTATTTGTGTTGCTGCCATGGAAACAGCCTTTTTTCAACCAAATCCGACATGCTATTGACCTACTTAAATAAATCAGGCGCATATTTTCTACAAATCCCTTAATTATATAAACGTGCATCAATAATTATCCACGATTTGAGCTTCGGTTTTTGCTTTCACTGCAATTGTAAATTGCCCTTCGGTAAAAAAAATAAGCAATACATTAGCCGGGTCTTTTTTTAGCACGGCCATCCGTAACGTATTAAAATACACACTTGCTGTCGTCCGCGAACAATGTGGCCTCCAATAAATTTTGCAAATATATCAGAGAGGAGGGGGCGGGTGAAATCCATCATGTTCCCAGCCCAAGGCTTCCTGCTGCCCGCACGGCAGTGGTTGGGTGCAATGCAGTGCGGGCGCTGTCCTTGGTGCTGATGAAACGTCACTGACTCCCCCCCCACCCCCCTTTTGTTCCAGCCACTGTGCCAGGGTGTTGGGTAGGCGGTGTTCTGCATCGCAAACGCACGGCACTTCAGAGTGGCCGAGTGTGGTTCTGGAGCCACACAATCAATGGCCTTGTCAGAGCAATAAAGCAACGAGTACCGGCATCGGTAAGGTTTTGGGCTCCAGCCATCCGTGGATTTAAACCAGGTTTTCCGTGTAGAGAAAAGGTAGAGAAAAGGTTGATGCAGTTAGCACAGCGATTAAGGTTAAGGTTATTCCTTATTCCTTTTGCATGATGTAGTATACATATGTTCAATACAGCTTTATAACCAACATTTTTAAGGCATTTAAACTAGTTCCTTAATGTGGGCTATATTTTACTCCGACTACACAATCCGCAAAGCCATCACTCCAACCATCAAGAAGGATCCTGTTGAGGAGCCTTTCAAGACCATCACCTTACCCTACATTGCTGGGGTCACAAAAAAGATCTCCAAAATCCTGATTAAACACAAGATCCAGGTCCGATTCAACACAGTACATAAAATCCGTGATCTGGTCCCGTCTGTAAAAGATGTGGTTCCAGACATACAGTACCCTGGCGTCTACAAACTAAGTTGCCTCTGTGGTAGCAGTTACATTGGAGAAACCAAACGACATGTCTCGGACCGCATCCGTGAACATAAGGCAGACCTGAAACACGGTAGGACAAACACCTCAGCCGTGGCAGATCACTGTTACAATTCAGTGGGCTCACATGACATTGACTTCTCCAAGACAGAGGTTCTCTGCAAGCCATCTGGCTATCATGAGAGATTCGTTCATGAGGCGATCCACATATACAAACACAGAGACAATTTCAACCGAGAAGATGGATTCTGGCTTAGCAATCATTGGAAGGACGTAATAAACCATTTCGGATCTTAACTGATTGTGTTCACGTTTACGGTGACTTTCAGACCGCGTTCCACTCACTGGCATGGTGCAGTGTGCAGAGTAATGTATGGTTTCGTAATTGTATAGTAAACATATAGCAGTGTGATACACATTAGGGTGGGTAGAATAATACATAGTGTTATATTAAAATGGATAAGGCAGCAACTGCAGCAGCAGCAAGTGCAGCAGCAGCAACTGCAGCAGCAGCAGCAATTGCAGCAGCAGCAGCAACTGCAGCAGCAGAAACTGCAGCAGCAGCAGCAACTGCAGCAGCAGCAGTAACTGCAGCTCCCTTTGATGCTGTTAATCCTGCATAATGCACATGCATATGCAGTACTAATCACATTCCTGCATTTCCCATAAATATGCTAAATTCATTTTGATATGCAAATTCCTTTGTCAATGCGCCCAGCTTATATATATGCTCCAAGCTCGTGTGCTGTTTCATTCAGACTCTGTCGCCTCGACGGACCTGGTTTTCACCTGAGGACGGCTGCTTGCGTTGTGGCCGAAACGTCGTGAGAATTGTTTTATTATGTTTTATTTTTATTATTTTATTACTTCCCTTCTACGTGACTTTACCGAAAGAACCAAGAAGATGAATCCCTGCAGTCACGAAAGCTTTAAATCGAAATATATTTTACGATTTAACACGTAGGCTTTCGCGACCAATATCATCCATAATACATGCTTTTTGTGGGTTCAATCGTGTGTCGTTAAACCCGCCACGGGCTAAGAAAGTGTCAGATGGTGAAAGTCTGAGAAGTGAAATTAAACATGTTATAATAGTAGGGTTATTTCCCCTTTTAAACATGTTAAAGAAGCGCTGCAATTGATCTGTTACAATGATGCACAAATCAACAGGGCATTGAATGCCAAAACCAAATCAAACACTTATTTGATTTAGATAATGTTGAAGTTCTGTGCAAAACTAGTTACTACTGGCCAAGACTAATTAGAGAATCTAACCAAATTGAGAGAAATAAAAATAATTTTCATCGTTCGGATAGCTACAGACTTAGTGCTGCTTGGAAGCGAATCAAGTAATACATTGTTTAATTGCATGCCTATATAGGTCACCATACTTCAATAGGGATTGCCGTTGATACGGCTATGTTAGTGCACACAATCGACAGGAAGTACAAGAACAATGGACTTGCTTAATGCACATGCATAATTTACGTTGATTACCATATAAATAACCCAAACGGCAATGGATAACCATAGTCATTTATATGCATTCTTTAACCCCCCCCCCCCACACACACTTCACGCTGATACCCCTCTATTTAAGGAACGAAACAGGAAGACGCCTCCACAAATCTGGCTGTCGCCTGATGAAGCTAGTTGTAATTAATGGCGAAACGTCGTCAATGTTGTGGCTTGGCTCTCCAACACACCGGTGTGCTGTACTGGTAACGAATTGGCATGTTCTGTTTACGTGACAAACCTTACTAATTTATGGCTGTGTCGGGTGGTGGCGGGTTTAACGACACATTTATATATCTACACGATCTAACCCAAAAAAACCTGTATTATGGATATATTTACAATGTTTTACAAAATGTATCCTCGTCATCAGCCACAGTGAAGTATTTGATTACATACTTTCGTGCAACATTCACTACCATTAAATTCACACAAAATCTGCTCAATCTTTTCGTAAATATTACAGCTTCCGTCCTAGGACGTGCAAGCAAGCTAGTTTGACATATCACTATAACCGATTACAAAAACACAATGGCATACATAATAAACGGCTGAATGTATGCATGATCACAGGTAATGAATGAATGAATTATCGCAAATATATTTCACGGTACGGGCGAATTAATTGCACGTTGTTCATCAGTCGTGACACGCGTTCATCAGTCGTGACACGCGTTCATCAGTCGTGACACGCGTTCATCAGTCGTGACACGCGTTCATCAGTCGTGACACGCGTGAGCGAATGAATGAACGCCTGTGACGTCAGTGGGGGGGGCGGGAGGTTGAAGGTTTCCAACTTCCCGTGCCGCCGCCGCCGCCTCCTCCTCGGTCACCATGCCGCGTCTGGCCCAGCTCCTCGTCTCGCTCCTCACCGCCGTCAGCGCCGCATCCTCCGCCTTCATCGTTCCTCCCAAGAAGATCGGTAGGAGGGGGGGGGGAAGGTTGGTGGACCTGTCCGGGGTAAAATCAAACAAACAAAGTGTGGGCGCTTCGCTCGTTCGCTGCGCGCCCGTCTCTGCGCGCCTCTCCCGGTAGGGCGCGGTAGTCGAGGTGCCCTGGCCACGGCGTGGCCTCCTCCCCCCTAACACCACCCCACATTGACGACCCGAGCTCGGATCTCGCGCATTTATCGTGAGGTTTTATTCGTTCATGAAGACTCTCCTATCTAAATTGCGCCGTGATGCATGCGTTGCCGATCGTCACGGTCTCACGAATTTTATCTCGTCCGTTTTACACCCGAATGGTGGTAAAATGTTTAGCACCTTGGACTTGGATTCCAGAGGACGACCCCTGTCCACCCAGCAGCACAGAATGCATGGACGTACAACGGTTAGTCGATAGGCAGGCCGCATTTGGTGGGGGTAAAGTGTGGGTACGGCCCTATAATCACTGCCCTATATTCAAAGATGTGTGGCCATCGTGGAGCAGGTGGCCAAGTACCATCGAGAGGGGGGCCTCTCTAGAGCTCCCTGGAGTTGGAGGCCTACCGGTGATCAAACAATTGTAGGGCTGCACATTTATCGTTCACATTTCACTAAATCTGGAGCCGGCTCTGCTTTGACGAGCGCAGTATGAGAGCCCTTGACTTGTAAACGTTATTCACGTGTCAAATCAACACCGGCCACCTGCGTCTTCAAATATGACCACCGAGGAAGTTAAAGAGGCATTATTGTCTTTTACCAAATCACCCGGCACGTGTTAAGATATTGGTAGACCTAGGAAGATTAAATTGTTCTAGCCTGGATAGTGCTTGGATGAGCGACTGCCATGCACTGACATGGTAGAGCCCGTATAGGCTTCGGGGCTACTTTCTGGGCAGTGAAGAACAATGCAGAAGTATTCATTGTTGTGCTATATACCTCGATGTCTCTACATCTGTGATCACCACCTTCACCAACCCGTGCTGAGCAGTGAGCTGAAGTATGGTCAAATAACCCCCACAGTCCGCACGGCATGGGGAGACCCTCATCCAGCAGTGAATTGAGCAAGGGCTCTACGTGTACATTGTTAGATCATGAACATAATGTAATGTCACATTTCCTTACATTGCAATGAGAAATTCATACGGTTAAGGCACATCGCAAATTGTTTACGGACAGCCCCTTTATCAACCCACTGCTGGATGAAGACCTCACGGTGTGTCCGTCATGGGATTTGTGGTCAGTGCTTGTTAGTGAAGCCGGGGTGCAGGGCTTGTGACGAGGACTGGTTCAGATATCACTCGGCCAGGTGTCTCGTGCAGTGTGCTCACCACTCCTAACCACTGCACCACTTTGCCACCCACATGACAAATGAGCCTACTGCTATTGGTTCATCTTCCGTTGTGCTGAATGAGACTTCCTTCTCTTGTGTGTGCACCAGCTGTCATCGGCGCTGGCATCGGGGGCTGTTCGTCTGCCTTCTTCCTGCGGAAGAAATTCGGCCCCGAAGTGATCATTGATGTTTTTGAAGCAAAGCAGGTGGGCGGGCGGATTGCCACCATCACGGTGAACGAGAAGGTTTACGAGACGGGCGCCTCTATCATACATCCCCTCAACTTGCACATGCAGAGCTTCGTCAAGGACCTGGGTGAGAATTCGTTTGTTTTTCGCCACCAGACTTGTGCGTTTGTCACGGGGAAGAAAAACCATTGCATCGCGTTAAAATGCGTAGGTCTTAAGATGTGTGTCTGGGTTGTACCATGTGATGTTCGGCATGTTCGACGTTTTGTTAACATGCTTTAAGAACGTAATTCATTTTATTTCTTGAATCTCCGAGAATGCGTGTTGTTCAGCTTAACGTCTCATGAAAATGGTCGGATAAGAATCTAAACATGTGGTACAACTTGAAACAAATCAGAGGTATACAGTACAACTACTGAAACCTACGCAGTAATACTTTTTGGTGATGTGTGGCAAGCTCACAGTAATCATTACTATTTGCAGGTTTGAAGCAAAGGAATGCTGTTCCAGGAGAAAAGTTGGGAATTTACAACGGAGAGCAATTTGTGTTTGAAGAAAGTAGTTGGACAGTCATGGATGCCATCCACCTCATGTGGCGTTATGGCTTGAGTTATCTCCGAATGCAGATGTGGGTAGAGGAGATCTTGGATAAGTTTCTCAGGTAAGTTAACTTCCATTTACCTTAAACTTGGTGTAGCAGCACGAACAGCATTGGCAATGATGACCTGTTAACTGATACTATTCACGTGTATATGTCTAAATTGATTGGGAAAACATGACGAGATTGTAGCCGTCATTGTTACGCTGTAAGAAAGAACATTTTTAATTTATTTCCATGTTAAGCAACGTTTAATTAGTATTATTAAAAGTGCTCGTTTGGATAGATTTTTGGTTGCAATTTAGATTCGATGTGCACTTAAGGGGCTCTTGTGTGCAGGATCTACAAGTACCAATCACACGGATTTGCATTCTCGACAAACGAAGATCTGCTGCTCGCTTTGGGCGGAGAGGCGTTCATTGAATTGACAAAGCACTCGCTGGAAGAGGTCCTCGGGGATCGCGGCGTCTCCCAGCGCTTTCTTCAAGAGCTCGTTGGAGCTGCCATCAGGACCAACTACGGCCAGTCGCCCAACATCCACGCCTTTGTTGGCAAGCAGGCTCCGATTAATGCATTCATATGAACACCTTTTTATTGTCGTTATTTGGGCCATATTTCTTATTACTCTCGAAATAAGTGTGATTTCCTGCTCAAACGAGCATTAAGGTGGTGCTCCTCTCTGTTTACAGCCTAATGAGTGGTAGAATTTCCACAATCCTATGACGGGGTTGAGTAGTCTAAAAGCAAACACTTTTGACATCCCAACAATGTGTTACTTATTTTACTGCCCCCGGAGTGTTGATGGGCTGAGGCAACCCCCCCGACCAGGATTTTAACTTGCAACCTGCTGCTCGTGAGCTGTTCAGTCTGCTGCTGTGCCACCTGGCTTGGATAACTTCAACTCTTTATAGTTGACGTATCTGTAAAACATTGTCGTTAACCAACTTTCCTTCCCTTCAGGAGCAGTGTGCCTGGCTGGTGCTCAGCCTGGCCTCTGGGCTGTAGAAGGTGGCAACAGTCTGGTGTGCACGGGGCTGTTGTATGCTGCAAAAGCACAGCTGCAACTTGCCAGGGTCACCTCTATTTCCTTTAAAAAACGCCCAGTTAGAAAAGGTGAGCAGCGTTTATTTTCGTGCAATACATTTTGTTGGTTGTGATGTTCATCGTGGAGATGTTGCAGCGTGATTGTGCTGTTTGTGTTTTTTAGGTGGAGAAGTGAGCCTGTATGAAGTTGGATACGAGAGTGACTTGGGCAATGGACATAACCTTTATGATCTTGTCGTGGTGGCTACTCCACTTCATGAACAACTGTCAAATATTACATTTGAAGGTTTTATCCCACCTATCACTACCTTCCCAGGTTCCTATCACCACACAGTGGCTACCATTGTGCATGGCTATGTCAATACCTCATATTTTGGCTTCAAAGATCCAACATCATTCTCAATAAGCGAAATAATGACCACCGAAGACTCTGACCTTTTCTTTAACAGCTTAGGTAACCTCTCTCCTGTCAACGCAAGTGCGGACTATCAGCGCAAGCCCTTACACGAGTCTGCCGTATGGAAGGTTTTTTCGAAAAAACCTCTTGATCGGCAGCAGCTCAAAATGCTGTTCCGCACATATTACTCGGTTCAGGAGGTCGACTGGCTTGCTTACCCACAATATAACTCATTGCCTTCTTCAGGCAAGCTGCCTCCTATTGTTCTGCATAATTCACTTTACTATATCAATGGACTGGAGTGGGCTGGCAAGCGCAATGGAGATGGCAAGCATTGCTGGCCAGAATGTGGCCCTCCTTGCCCACAGCCGCTGGAATGGCCTTGATGATCGTGTTGATCAAATGGACCTGATGCACCGTATTAAAACGGAGCTCTGATCCCCCAAGGCAAGGCTTAATATGACCTGAATAATACGCATAACCCTGCGAGCTGGACTTGTTAATAACCTGAGGATTGTGTTCTAGATTGAGGGAAAATTATTTTACGTATTCTGCTTTGAGAATGAGCTTTTATTCAAGTTAATTTAATTCGAGTTAATGTTACACCACTGAAAACGGTTAAATAGTCGAGGCCAACATGTAGAAAATGTATTAAAATGTATTTTTTTCTACTTAGGATTCAACAATGATTAAAATAATAGCATTTAGAAAATTATGCACTAGGACAGTTTAATTTCTGTATAGTTGACAATTTTGAGCTTAAAGTGTTACAGACGGTTAAAATGTCATGTTGAAATGCTTTTAGTATTGGTGTGGGATTGTGCAAAAAAATATTGCTTGGTAAATTAAATCAACGTATATTTAATGGGACTGCAATTATTAATCCATGGTGATGTTTTGGGATTTATCAAGCAAGATTTTCATACAGCTGTTAAGGTATACCTCAATCTAGATTTGAAGCTTTCGTGACTGCAGGAATCCATACTCTTTGTTTTTTTCGGTAAAGTCACATAGGTATAAAATAAATTAAAACTAAATAAAATAACGACGTTTCGGGCGCAACACAAGCGTCTGTCATCAGGTGGGAAAGCATGGCCTACTGCTGATGCAGACTTTTAAAGGTTTGAAATGGGTGGAGCCCAAGGGTTATAAAGGAGTGGCTGGGTCTAGTGATGTTAATGTGAGAAATTAGCATGTAACTGGGTACGGAAGTGGCTATATTAATGTAAGAGATTAGCATGATGTTAAAGTGAGAAATTAGCATGTAACCGGGCACGGCAGTAGCTATGATGATGTGAGAGATTAGCGTGATGTTAAAGTGAGAATTTAGCATGTAACTGGGCACGGCAGTAGCTATGATGTGAGAGATTAGCATTATGTTAAAGTGAGAAATTAGTATGTAACTGGGCACGGCAGTAGCTATAATGTGAGAGATTAGCGTGACTTCACGGAGGTATACCATGGGAACCTCATTTGCCAGTAAAAATATAATTGGTTTTTTACCCTTCTATCTGGCAACAAAACTGACACCTTTTTACAAGGAGTCATGTTTGCATAGACCGCAATACCTGCAGTCATAATACAAAAGACATAACTCTGATGTGCACTGTCCTTGAAGTTGATTGGTCCACACCCGAGACAGCTTTCCTTAGAGCCTAGTCTCACATGGGTTGGACCAGATGACGCCAAGTCTTTGAGTTGTGCGCCAGATAGAAGGGTAAAAAACCAATTATTCACAGAGGTATATTTTATTTTATACCTACGTGACTTTACCGAAAGAACCAAAGGGTATGTATACCTCAATATTTTACCTATAAACATGAGTTGCACCTTTTATACAAAAAAAGCCATATAGTTATTAACGTTTGGTTTAGAATTTAGACTTTGTTCATCTTTTCAACTGTAATTATTTAGTTGATATGTATATACAAAAAGTGCCATCTACTGAAATGGGAAGGGTAAAATAGCTGATTTTTGTTGTAATTGTGTCGTGTATAATTTCGGTTATTAGTTTGTTTTACATGACCATCGTTGCAGTATATTTCAATTCCCAAAGCCAGCAATGTCAAGAGGATTTCTTAATATGTTTATACACGTTTTTAATTGCCTCTACTGGCCTATTTTAAAAAAATGGTCAGGGTTGTAACCAAGTAGCTGCTTGTGCTTCACAGAAGTCGCTTGCATAAAGAGTCATCCTTGCTATCCAAATTGTTAGTGAATACAAATTTACATGAACCAAATGAAACATTGACAAATGCAAATGACAATAAAATCAACATTTTAATGCAGGGCATATAACCGGAAATTATATTCTTACGACAGAACCCTAAATCAAATAAGTATATAATTATACATGTATAATGTACATCAACAGCATACAGTTTATTTACTAACTTGAATCAATTAATCCAAGTGCTTTTGCTGCTGACAACTTCGTTAGTTGAATGAAGAAAAAAAAATTCAACTCCTGAAGATGCCCGCAGCACTAAATAAGCTACTGCACAAACATACATGTTAAATCGAATCAGTTAGGTGTATAACTGCAAAGGTTACACTTACATGTAACACAAATATGGTTAAAATATACACTTGTAACAGTGTATGTGCATGAATTTATGATCGGTGTAAACCTTGAATACTGAGTGGCAGTGACACTTTAAAATTTAAATAAAAAAACTATTGTATGGAATTTAGGATACTGCTTTTGAAATAAGATTTAAGTTCTAGAATGTATAGGTGTACCCTGATATACTTAAAATACTTTGATTTACGATTTGTTAATTTTGTCAAATTGACACTTTTTTTTGGTTTGTCTCGTTGGTTTCGTTTTTACGTTTGATGACCCAAAAGGTGAGACAGACACTCCTACCGCCTCTCCCTCACCCTTCCAGTAACCCAACACCTATACGACCTGCACCAGTTTCTGGTTCGTAAATTGCAGTTTACATGCATCTCTCGATTTACGATCGTTCGGTTTACGAAATTTCGCCTTAATGCAATTGACATTATAGACAATTGTCGATTAACGAAATCGAATTTCCGTGTGAACAAAATTTCACACGGCACATGCCGTGAGATCCAAATGTAGCACCCAGGAGACTGCGTCATCCATCCGCAACAGTGCCACGGTATCCCGACGATACAATAACAATGCCTCAACATCACTTTTCCAGTCATCCTGTGCAGATGTTTTGGCGAGTTCCCTGAAAAGGTATTTTAAAAAATTCAATAATTTGTATTTGTTCCTTATTATTTTTGTTTTGTGAAAAGTGACATACGTGTATATTTTTAGGTTAGGAGTAGAATTGGAATTAATGTCCGAAACCCATCCCTAAATTTTCGTATTAAATGGGAAAAGCCATTCCAATTCACAATTGTTTTACACAAATCGAGGGATACCTGTAAAGTGTTTTTACTTAGCTGTTTAGTTACTATTCACCATATTTAGGCATGAAAATGTTATTTGTATTTACAATTGTTATTTTTTGTAGGTTTTAGGTCAGAACATTGTTAGGAACGCAATTTGTGATATATAATGGGACCTGATGAGAAAAATGTTCAGTATACAATTTTTTACTTTACATTCATGTTTTCAAGAACGCAAACTGAACATATCGAGGTACACCCATAGGTATATCGTTACACACTGCAAATTGTATTGTTTGTTTTTAATTTTGGGTAAAAAAAACTGCCTCAATTGGATATTTTTATACTAAAGTGGACAACACAAAGAAGTAAGATTGATAGAAGGTACTCGGAAGCTTTATTTTAAATAAATAAATTCAGCAGCGGAATGACAAAAGGGCTGTAAATGATTATAACAAAAATGTGGTATTGGGGAAAGCGCACCAAGACCATCCAAAAAAAGAGGAAATGGGAGTCAAATAATCAGGGTCCTTTGACAACACCGACGATGGCTGGCCTAACAATGCGGTTGTGCAGCTTGTAACCGATCTTGGTAACTACGCCAACTGTGCCAGGATCCTTGCCTTCCATGGGCACCTGGAAGAGCGCCTCGTGCTCATAAGGGTCAAACTTGGCATCAATGGGGTTCAGAGGAACCAGCCCATGCTTGGTGAACACTTTCTGCAGCTGGCTCTCGGTAAGAATCAGACCTTCGTATAAACTCTTCAGATGTGGGTTGGCGTCATTTAGCTCTTCCTTGGGAACACTCTCCGTTGCCTTCTGAAGGATGTCTGCAACTTCGAGCAAGTCCTTGCAGAAACTTTGAATGCCTGCAAAATAACAAGTTCCATATCGGTACACAATACTGTGCCCTCTTGAGACAAAATCGACCAAACAACTTAACCCATTGTGCTGTAGATGGTAGTGCCACTGTTACCGAATATCTTGCCATCTTCGATCATCCTTTGGCTCCGTCGTCGCACATTTTCAGTGTCCGCCAATGCACGCTTATAGCGATCCTGAATGGAATTGAGCGTTAATGGCAAACCTAATCTATGGTTCAATAAATCTAGTCTGACATAAAACAGGCAACATTAACAATTGAGTGGAAGCCAATGGAGGGAAAAAGAGGCAGACAAAATGAATTGGTGGGATGAGAGACGATTTGTAGTAGCAAGTAAGAGTGGAACACATTGGGGTAGGACCCTTTCATGTTAACAGTTAAAATATGTAAGTTGGATCAGCATTCCCATTGAAGACAAGCACAGTGCTTCTCACATATGCTTGTATGAGAAGTTTCCTGACACCGCCCTCCCCCAACCCTACCAGTAAAGTAAGGATGTGTTGCTTATTTAAGGACTGCTCTACAAATTCTCCTGGAGGCGGGCACATCTCAGCATTCACTAGAATCACCCCCACGTACCGTCAGATCTTTGACTTGCTCTTCGAGCTTGGTTTTCTCTTCGAGGGCGGCGATCTCCTGCGCGGCCTTGTCTCCAGCCGCTCTTTCCTCCACCCTCCCCGACGGCGCGTCTCCGCTCGACTGTTGCTCCGTGCTGTTCTTGTTCTGCTGTTGCGATGCCACGCATAATCCACGCAGCAGCATATCCCTGCGACGCAAAAGGCTAAAAAAACGACAATGGATTGGTTATATACAATGCTGACATTCTACATTTCGTCCTTTTTTCCTATGTCATTTAAATACCAACATTTAAATGCCGCATCAACGCAAATAATGCGTCTTATGAATTCGAGCATATTGTCCAATTAAGTTGAGGTGACCATAACTCCGTGCCAAAGAACAACGCGAGTTACATTAATCTCTGGTTTCATTTAAACATCGGCACATTTTCCGGTATAAATATTCTGATGTCATCTTCTTGGTTCTTTCGGTAAAGTCACGTAGAAGGGAAGTAATAAAATAATAAAAATAAAACATAATAAAACAATTCTCACGACGTTTCGGCCACAACGCAAGCAGCCGTCCTCAGGTGAAAACCAGGTCCGTCGAGGCGACAGAGTCTGAATGAAACAGCACACGGGCTTAGAATCCCTGCAGTCACGAAAGCTTTAAATCGAAATATTCTGATGCTTTGTGGGGTATGGACCCAAGGCCAAATCATCCATGCCGAAATCTGTATCATTTATTCCGTAGCCTTTAAATCGCACGATTTCCAAAACTCGCCTTCGCATCACTTCAGCCCAGTCCGTGCCAATGACGTGAGACGACAATTTCAAGCCATGCCCGGAATCAGCCAGTGCCACGACGCCTATTGGGGAACCTTTGAAGAGATTAGATGCGAAGAACCACTAAAGACAACCCCTAGTCCGTATAGGTGACGATGAGTTAGAGGGGCCGAGGCTCCTTGGGTTAGGTTACATGAAGGGTGAGTGGACCATCTATACCCATGACGGGCAATAGCCCGCAACGTGGCCTATGAGATACTATTTTCAACGCAATATTATTGACGACTGTCTTGACTGCCAAAGCAGTATCGCAAAATAATGAGGGAAATAAAGTCATAACCGGCTACCCTCAACCCGCACTCCTCCCCCCAGCTCTCGTCACGGGTACGTGAATGAGTGCTCAAGAGGGTTCAACGTGTGTCCGAAACAGCCTCACGTCTTGAAGTGAGGACGCGCGCAGCTGTAGTCGGTGTGGGGATAAGAGGTCACGGGCTGACCTAAAGCCTCGCTGCCTCCCCAACTCCAATGCCGGCGAATGACCTTACACGTGTGTGCCGACCGCGCTGTAGGGGGAGCGCTCCCGACTTGTTTCGGGGGGAGGCCGGGGATGAAACTCCGCTACGGTGAGCAGCCAAGGGGGGCGAGTCAGAGGGGTTCGCGTGCGGGCGAGGTACCTGGGCGAGGACCGCGACATCGCGGGGAGGAGGCGGCGGCCCAGGCCAAACACGCGGAGCCCAGCGGCGACGGCCATGTTGCTCCACCTTGCACGCGGTGCACGCCGGGAGCGTCACGTGCTCGGATAGCCACGCCCCCTTCCCGCGTGCCCCGTCCCCAACCCACGTGTAGTTGTGGTGGTGAGTGTGGTGGTGAGTGGTGGTGAGTATAGTGGTGGTGAGTGTAGTGGTGAGTGTGGTGGTGAGTGTGGTGGTGAGTGTAGTGGTGAGTGTAGTGGTGGTGAGTGTGCTAGTGGTGAGTGTAGTGGTGAGTGTGGTGGTGGTGAGTGTAGTGGTGGTGAGTGTGCTAGTGGTGAGTGTAGTGGTGGTGAGTGTACTGGTGGTGAGTGTAGTGGTGGTGAGTGTAGTGGTGGTGAGTGTAGTGGTGGTGAGTGTAGTGGTGAGTGTGGTGGTGAGTGTGGTGGTGAGTGTGGTGGTGAGTGTAGTGGTGGTGAGTGTAGTGGTGAGTGTGGTGGTGAGTGTGGTGGTGGTGAGTGTAGTGGTGAGTGTAGTGGTGTGTAGTGGTGGTGGTGAGTGTTGTGGTGGTGAGTGTGGTGGTAGTGGTGGTGGTGAGTGTAGTGGTGGTGAGTGTAGTGGTGAGTGTAGTGGTGGTGAGTGTAGTGGTGAGTGTAGTGGTGTGTAGTGGTGGTGGTGAGTGTTGTGGTGGTGAGTGTGGTGGTGAGTGTGGTGGTGGTGAGTGTTCTGGTGGTGAGTGTGGTGGTGAGTGTAGTGGTGGTGAGTGTGGTGGTAGTGGTGAGTGTTGTGGTGAGTGTAGTGGTGGTGGTGAGTGTGGTGGTGAGTGTTGTGGTGGTGAGTGTGATGGTGAGTGTAGTGGTGGTGAGTGTTGTGGTGGTGGTGATGGTGAGTGTTGTGGTGAGTGTAGTGGTGGTGAGTGTGGTGGTGGTGAGTGTTGTGGTGGTGAGTGTGGTGGTGAGTGTAGTGGTGGTGAGTGTTGTGGTGGTGAGTGTGGTGGTGGTGGTGAGTGTTGTGGTGAGTGTAGTGGTGGTGGTGAGTGTGGTGGTGGTGAGTGTGGTGGTGGTGGTGAGTGTTGTGGTGAGTGTAGTGGAGGTGGTGAGTGTGGTGGTGGTGAGTGTGGTGGTAGTGGTAGTGGTGAGTGTGGTGGTGGTGAGTGTAGTGGTGGTGAGTGTAGTGGTGAGTGTAGTGGTGTGTAGTGGTGGTGGTGAGTGTTGTGGTGGTGAGTGTGGTGGTGAGTGTGGTGGTGGTGAGTGTTCTGGTGGTGAGTGTGGTGGTGAGTGTAGTGGTGGTGAGTGTTGTGGTGGTGAGTGTGGTGGTGGTGGTGAGTGTTGTGGTGAGTGTAGTGGTGGTGGTGAGTGTGGTGGTGAGTGTTGTGGTGGTGAGTGTGGTGGTGAGTGTAGTGGTGGTGAGTGTTGTGGTGGTGAGTGTGGTGGTGGTGGTGAGTGTTGTGGTGAGTAGTGGTGGTGGTGAGTGTGGTGGTGTTGAGTGTTGTGGTGGTGAGTGTGGTGGTGAGTGTAGTGGTGGTGAGTGTTGTGGTGGTGAGTGTGGTGGTGGTGGTGAGTGTTGTGGTGAGTGTAGTGGTGGTGGTGAGTGTGGTGGTGGTGAGTGTTGTGGTGGTGAGTGTGGTGGTGAGTGTGGTGGTGGTGAGTGTTCTGGTGGTGAGTGTGGTGGTGAGTGTCGTGGTGGTGAGTGTTGTGGTGGTGAGTGTGGTGGTGGTGAGTGTTGTGGTGAGTGTAGTGGTGGTGGTGAGTGTGGTGGTGGTGAGTGTTCTGGTGGTGAGTGTGGTGGTGAGTGTTGTGGTGGTGAGTGTGGTGGTGAGTGTAGTGGTGGTGAGTGTGGTGGTGGTGAGTGTAGTGGTGAGTGTACTAGTGGTGAGTGAGTGTTGTAGTGTTGAGTGTAATAGTGGTGAGTGTAATGGTGGTGAGTGTAGTGGTGGTGAGTGTAGTGGTGAGTGTAGTGGTGGTGAGTGTTGTGGTGGTGAGTGTTCTGGTGGTGAGTGTGGTGGTGAGTGTAGTGGTGGTGAGTGTTGTGGTGGTGAGTGTGGTGGTGAGTGTAGTGGTGGTGAGTGTGGTGGTGGTGAGTGTAGTGGTGAGTGTACTAGTGGTGAGTGAGTGTTGTAGTGTTGATTGTAATAGTGGTGAGTGTACTGGTGGTGAGTGTAGTGGTGGTGAGTGTACTGGTGGTGAGTGTAGTGGTGGTGAGTGTTGTGGTGGTGAGTGTAGTGGTGAGTGTAGTGGTGGTGAGTGTAGTGGTGGTGAGTGTAGTGGTGGTGAGTGTTGTGGTGGTAAGTGTTGTGGTGGTAAGTGTGGTGGTGGTGAGTGTTGTGGTGGTGAGTGTGGTGGTGAGTGTAGTGGTGGTGAGTGTAGTGGTGAGTGTAGTGGTGGTGAGTGTAGTGGTGAATGTGGTGGTGGTGAGTGTGGTGGTGGTGAGTGTGGTGGTGGTGGTGGTGAGTGTGGTGGTGGTGAATGTAGTGGTGAGTGGTGGTGGTGAGTGTAGTGGTGAGTGTGCTAGTGATGGTGAGTGTAGTGGTGGTGAGTGTGGTGGTGGTGAGTGTGGTGGTGGTGAGTGTAGTGGTGGTGAGTGTGGTGGTGAGTGTAGTGGTGAGTGTGCTAGTGATGGTGAGTGTAGTGGTGGTGAGTGTGGTGGTGGTGAGTGTGGTGGTGAGTGTAGTGGTGAGTGTGCTAGTGGTGGTGAGTGTGGTGGTGGTGAGTGTGGTGGTGGTGGTGAGTGTAGTGGTGAGTGTAATGGTGAGTGTAATGGTGGTGAGTGTAGTGGTGAGTGTACTGGTGAGTGTACTAGTGGTGAGTGTAGTGGTGGTGAGTGTAGTGGTGGTGAGTGTAGTGGTGAGTGTAATGGCGGTGAGTGTGGTGGTGAGTGTAGTGGTGAGTGTACTAGTGGTGAGTGTAGTGGTGGTGAGTGTAGTGGTGGTGAGTGTAGTGGTGAGTGTAGTGGTGGTGAGTGTGGTGGTGGTGAGTGTAGTGGTGGTGAGTGTAGTGGTGAGTGTGGTGGTGGTGGTGAGTGTGGTGGTGAGTGCAGTGGTGGGGAGTGTAGTGGTGGTGAGTGTACTGGTGGTGAGTGTGGTGGTGAGTGCAGTGGTGGTGAGTGTAGTGGTGAGTGTAGTGGTGAGTGTAGTGGTGTGTGTAGTGATGGTGAGTGGTGGTGAGTGTAGTGGTGAGTGTGCTAGTGGTGAGTGGTGGTGGTGAGTGTAGTGGTGGGTGTGGTGGTGGGTGTGGTGGTGAGTGTAGTGGTGGTGAGTGTGGTGGTGAGTGCAGTGGTGGTGAGTGTAGTGGTGAGTGTGGTGGTGAGTACAGTGGTGGTGAGTGTTGTGGTGGTGAGTGTAGTGGTGGTGAGTGTGGTGGTGGTGAGTGTGGTGGTGGTGAGTGTGGCGGTGGTGAGTGTAGTGGTGAGTGTAGTGGTGGTGAGTGTAGTGGTGGTGAGTGTAGTGGTGAGTGTAGTGGTGAGTGTAGTGGTGAGTGTAGTGGTGGTGAGTGTAGTGGTGGTGAGTGTAGTGGTGGTGAGTGTAGTGGTGGTGAGTGTAGTGGTGGTGAGTGTGGTGGTGGTGAGTGTAGTGGTGGTGAGTGTAGTGGTGAGTGTGGTGGTGGTGGTGAGTGCAGTGGTGGTGAGTTTAGTGGTGGTGAGTGTACTGGTGGTGAGTGTAGTGGTGAGTGTGGTGGTGAGTGCAGTGGTGGTGAGTGTAGTGGTGAGTGTAGTGGTGAGTGTAGTGGTGTGTGTAGTGATGGTGAGTGGTGGTGAGTGTAGTGGTGAGTGTGCTAGTGGTGAGTGGTGGTGGTGAGTGTAGTGGTGGGTGTGGTGGTGGGTGTGGTGGTGAGTGTACTGGTGGTGAGTGTAGTGGTGTGTAGTGGTGGTGAGTGTACTGGTGGTGAGTGTAGTGGTGAGTGGTGGTGGTGAGTGTAGTGGTGGGTGTGGTGGTGGGTATGGTGGTGAGTGTACTGGTGGTGAGTGTAGTGGTGTGTAGTGGTGTGTAGTGGTGGTGAGTGTACTGGTGGTGAGTAGTGGTGGTGGTGAGTGGTGGTGGTGAGTGTAGTGGTGGGTGTGGTGGTGGGTGGTGGCGAGTGTACTGGTGGTGAGTGTAGTGGTGGTGAGTGTAGTGGTGAGTGTAGTGGTGATGTGTGTAGTGGTGAGTGTAGTGGTGGTGAGGGTAGTGGTGAGTGTAGTGGTGGTGAGTGTAGTGGTGAGTGTAGTGGTGGTGAGTGTAGTGGTGGTGAGTGTGGTGGTGATGAGTGTAGTGGTGGGTGTGGTGGTGAGTGATGGTGGTGGGTGTAGAGGTGGGTGTGGTGGTGGGTGTGGTGGTGAGTGTAGTGGTGTGTAGTGGTGGTGAGTGTACTGGTGGTGAGTGTAGTGGTGGTGAGTGTAGTGGTGGTGAGTGTAGTGGTGAGTGTAGTGGTGGTGAGTGTGGTGGTGGTGAGTGTAGTGGTGGTGAGTGTAGTGGTGAGTGTGGTGGTGGTGGTGAGTGTGGTGGTGAGTGCAGTGGTGGGGAGTGTAGTGGTGGTGAGTGTACTGGTGGTGAGTGTGGTGGTGAGTGCAGTGGTGGTGAGTGTAGTGGTGAGTGTAGTGGTGAGTGTAGTGGTGTGTGTAGTGATGGTGAGTGGTGGTGAGTGTAGTGGTGAGTGTGCTAGTGGTGAGTGGTGGTGGTGAGTGTAGTGGTGGGTGTGGTGGTGGGTGTGGTGGTGAGTGTAGTGGTGGTGAGTGTGGTGGTGAGTGCAGTGGTGGTGAGTGTAGTGGTGAGTGTGGTGGTGAGTGCAGTGGTGGTGAGTGTTGTGGTGGTGAGTGTAGTGGTGGTGAGTGTGGTGGTGGTGAGTGTGGTGGTGGTGAGTGTGGCGGTGGTGAGTGTAGTGGTGAGTGTAGTGGTGGTGAGTGTAGTGGTGGTGAGTGTAGTGGTGAGTGTAGTGGTGAGTGTAGTGGTGAGTGTAGTGGTGGTGAGTGTAGTGGTGGTGAGTGTAGTGGTGGTGAGTGTAGTGGTGGTGAGTGTGGTGGTGGTGAGTGTGGTGGTGGTGAGTGTAGTGGTGAGTGTGGTGGTGGTGGTGAGTGCAGTGGTGGTGAGTGTAGTGGTGGTGAGTGTACTGGTGGTGAGTGTAGTGGTGAGTGTGGTGGTGAGTGCAGTGGTGGTGAGTGTAGTGGTGAGTGTAGTGGTGAGTGTAGTGGTGTGTGTAGTGATGGTGAGTGGTGGTGAGTGTAGTGGTGAGTGTGCTAGTGGTGAGTGGTGGTGGTGAGTGTAGTGGTGGGTGTGGTGGTGGGTGTGGTGGTGAGTGTACTGGTGGTGAGTGTAGTGGTGTGTAGTGGTGGTGAGTGTACTGGTGGTGAGTGTAGTGGTGAGTGGTGGTGGTGAGTGTAGTGGTGGGTGTGGTGGTGGGTATGGTGGTGAGTGTACTGGTGGTGAGTGTAGTGGTGTGTAGTGGTGTGTAGTGGTGGTGAGTGTACTGGTGGTGAGTAGTGGTGGTGGTGAGTGGTGGTGGTGAGTGTAGTGGTGGGTGTGGTGGTGGGTGGTGGCGAGTGTACTGGTGGTGAGTGTAGTGGTGGTGAGTGTAGTGGTGAGTGTAGTGGTGATGTGTGTAGTGGTGAGTGTAGTGGTGGTGAGGGTAGTGGTGAGTGTAGTGGTGGTGAGTGTAGTGGTGAGTGTAGTGGTGGTGAGTGTAGTGGTGGTGAGTGTGGTGGTGATGAGTGTAGTGGTGGGTGTGGTGGTGAGTGATGGTGGTGGGTGTAGAGGTGGGTGTGGTGGTGGGTGTGGTGGTGAGTGTAGTGGTGTGTAGTGGTGGTGAGTGTAGTGGTGAGTGGTGGTGGTGAGTGTAGTGGTGGGTGTGATGGTGGGTGTGGTGGTGAGTGTACTTGTGGTGAGTATAGTGTTGTGTAGTGGTGTGTAGTGGTGGTGAGTGTACTGGTGGTGAGTAGTGGTGAGTGGTGGTGGTGAGTGTGGTGGTGGGTGTGGTGGTGAGTGTACTGGTGGTGAGTGTAGTGGTGGTGAGTGTAGTGGTGAGTGTGGTGGTGGTGAGTGTGGTGGTGGTGAGTGTGGCGGTGGTGAGTGTAGTGGTGAGTGTAGTGGTGGTGAGTGTAGTGGTGGTGAGTGTAGTGGTGAGTGTAGTGGTGAGTGTAGTGGTGAGTGTAGTGGTGGTGAGTGTAGTGGTGGTGAGTGTAGTGGTGGTGAGTGTAGTGGTGGTGAGTGTAGTGGTGGTGAGTGTGGTGGTGGTGAGTGTAGTGGTGGTGAGTGTAGTGGTGAGGTGTGGTGGTGGTGGTGAGGTGGTGAGTGTAGTGGGGTGAGTGTACTGGTGGTGAGTGTAGTGGTGAGTGTGGTGGTGAGTGCAGTGGTGGTGAGTGTAGTGGTGAGTGTAGTGGTGAGTGTAGTGGTGTGTGTAGTGATGGTGAGTGGTGGTGAGTGTAGTGGTGAGTGTGCTAGTGGTGAGTGGTGGTGGTGAGTGTAGTGGTGGGTGTGGTGGTGGGTGTGGTGGTGAGTGTACTGGTGGTGAGTGTAGTGGTGTGTAGTGGTGGTGAGTGTACTGGTGGTGAGTGTAGTGGTGAGTGGGTGGTGGTGAGTGTAGTGGTGGGTGTGGTGGTGGGTATGGTGGTGAGTGTACTGGTGGTGAGTGTAGTGGTGTGTAGTGGTGTGTAGTGGTGGTGAGTGTACTGGTGGTGAGTAGTGGTGGTGGTGAGTGGTGGTGGTGAGTGTAGTGGTGGGTGTGGTGGTGGGTGGTGGCGAGTGTACTGGTGGTGAGTGTAGTGGTGGTGAGTGTAGTGGTGAGTGTAGTGGTTGATGTGTGTAGTGGTGAGTGTAGTGGTGGTGAGTGGGAGTGTGAGTGTAGTGGTGGTGAGTGTAGTGGTGAGTGTAGTGGTGGTGAGTGTAGTGGTGGTGAGTGTGGTGGTGATGAGTGTAGTGGTGGGTGTGGTGGTGAGTGATGGTGGTGGGTGTAGAGGTGGGTGTGGTGGTGGGTGTGGTGGTGAGTGTAGTGGTGTGTAGTGGTGGTGAGTGTACTGGTGGTGAGTGTAGTGAGTGGTGAGTGTAGTGGGTGGTGAGTGTAGTGGTGAGTGTAGTGGTGGTGAGTGTGGTGGTGGTGAGTGTAGTGAGTGGTGAGTGTAGTGGTGAGTGTGGTGGTGGTGGTGAGTGTGGTGGTGAGTGCAAGTGGTGGGGAGTGTAGTGGTGGTGAGTGTACTGGTGGTGAGTGTGGTGGTGAGTGCAGTGGTGGTGAGTGTAGTGGTGAGTGTAGTGGTGAGTGTAGTGGTGTGTGTAGTGATGGTGAGTGGTGGTGAGTGTAGTGGTGAGTGTGCTAGTGGTGAGTGGTGGTGGTGAGTGTAGTGGTGGGTGTGGTGGTGGGTGTGGTGGTGAGTGTAGTGGTGGTGAGTGTGGTGGTGAGTGCAGTGGTGGTGAGTGTAGTGGTGAGTGTGGTGGTGAGTGCAGTGGTGGTGAGTGTTGTGGTGGTGAGTGTAGTGGTGGTGAGTGTGGTGGTGGTGAGTGTGGTGGTGGTGAGTGTGGCGGTGGTGAGTGTAGTGGTGAGTGTAGTGGTGGTGAGTGTAGTGGTGGTGAGTGTAGTGGTGAGTGTAGTGGTGAGTGTAGTGGTGAGTGTAGTGGTGGTGAGTGTAGTGGTGGTGAGTGTAGTGGTGGTGAGTGTAGTGGTGGTGAGTGTGGTGGTGGTGAGTGTGGTGGTGGTGAGTGTAGTGGTGAGTGTGGTGGTGGTGGTGAGTGCAGTGGTGGTGAGTTGTAGTGGTGGTGAGTGTACTGGTGGTGAGTGTAGTGGTGAGTGTGGTGGTGAGTGCAGTGGTGGTGAGTGTAGTGGTGAGTGTAGTGGTGAGTGTAGTGGTGTGTGTAGTGATGGTGAGTGGTGGTGAGTGTAGTGGTGAGTGTGCTAGTGGTGAGTGGTGGTGTGAGTGTAGTGGTGGGTGTGGTGGTGGGTGTGGTGGTGAGTGTACTGGTGGTGAGTGTAGTGGTGTGTAGTGGTGGTGAGTGTACTGGTGGTGAGTGTAGTGGTGAGTGGTGGTGGTGAGTGTAGTGGTGGGTGTGGTGGTGGGTATGGTGGTGAGTGTACTGGTGGTGAGTGTAGTGGTGTGTAGTGGTGTGTAGTGGTGGTGAGTGTACTGGTGTGTGAGTAGTGGTGGTGGTGAGTGGTGGTGGTGAGTGTAGTGGTGGGTGTGGTGGTGGGTGGTGGCGAGTGTACTGGTGGTGAGTGTAGTGGTGGTGAGTGTAGTGGGAGTGTAGTGGTGATGTGTGTAGTGGTGAGTGTAGTGGTGGTGAGGGTAGTGGTGAGTGTAGTGGTGGTGAGTGTAGTGGTGAGTGTAGTGGTGGTGAGTGTAGTGGTGGTGAGTGTGGTGGTGATGAGTGTAGTGGGGGGTTGTGGTGGTGAGTGATGGTGGTGGGTGTAGAGGTGGGTGTGGTGGTGGGTGTGGTGGTGAGTGTAGTGGTGTGTAGTGGTGGTGAGTGTACTGGTGGTGAGTGTAGTGGTGGTGGGTGAGTGTAGTGGTGGGTGTGATGGTGGGTGTGGTGGTGAGTGTACTTGTGGTGAGTATAGTGTTGTGTAGTGGTGTGTAGTGGTGGTGAGTGTACTGGTGGTGAGTAGTGGTGAGTGGTGGTGGTGAGTGTGGGTTGGTGGGTGTGGTGGTGAGTGTACTGGTGGTGAGTGTAGTGGTGGTGAGTGTAGTGGTGAGTGTGGTGGTGGTGAGTGTACTGGTGGTGAGTGTAGTAGTGGTGAGTGTACTGGTGGTGAGTGTACTGGTGGTGAGTGTAGTGGTGAGTGTAGTGGTGGTGAGTGTAGTGGTGTGTGTAGTGATGGTGAGTGGTGGTGAGTGTAGTGGTGAGTGTGCTAGTGGTGAGTGGTGGTGGTGAGTGTAGTGGTGGGTGTGGTGGTGGGTGTGGTGGTGAGTGTACTGGTGGTGAGTGTAGTGGTGTGTAGTGGTGTGTAGTTGTGGTGAGTGCACTGGTGGTGAGTGTCGTGGGTGAGTTGGTGGTGGTGAGTGTAGTGGGTGTGTGGTGGTGGGTATGGTGGTGAGTGTACTGTGGTGAGTGAGTGTGTGTAGTGGGTGTGTAGGTGGTGGATGGTGTACTGGTGGTCGAGTAGTGTGTGGTGAGTGGGTGGTGAGTTTAGTGGTGGTGTGGTGGTGCGGTGGTGGGAGTGTTTTACTGGTGGTGAGTGTGTGGTTGGTGATTGTATGGTGAGTGTAGGTGATGTTTTGTATGGTGAGTGTCGTGGTGGTGGGGTAGTGGTGAGTGTAGTGGTGGTGGAGTGTATTGGTGGGAGTGTAGTGGTGGGTAGTGGTGTGAGTGTGTGGTGTGAGGGTAGTGGTGGGGAGTTGGTGGTGATGAGTTGTAGTGGTGGGGGTGTGGTGGGAGTGGTGGTGGTGAGTGTAGAGGTGGGTGTGGTGGTGGGTGTGTGGTGGTGAGTGAGTGTTGTTGTAGTGGTGGTGAGTTGTTTTTACGGTGGGGAGTGTAGTGGTGCTTGGTGGTGGTGAGTGTAGTGGTGGGTTGTGATGGTGGGTGTGGTGGTGCGTGGTACTTGTGTAGTGGTGGTGAGTGTACTGGTGGTGAGTAGTGGTGAGTGGTGGTGGTGAGTGTGGTGGTGGGTGTGGTGGTGGGTGTGGTGGTGAGTGTACTGGTGGTGAGTGTAGTGGTGGTGAGTGTAGTGGTGGTGAGTGTAGTGGTGGTGAGTGTACTGGTGGTGAGTGTTGTAGTGGTGAGTGTACTGGTGGTGAGTGTACTGGTGGTGAGTGTACTGGTGGTGAGTGTACTGGTGGTGAGTGTACTGGCGGTGAGTGTACTGGTGGTGAGTGTAGTGGTGGTGAGTGTAGTGGTGAGTGTGGTGGTACTGGTGGTGATTTTTTTTATTGTGTTTCTCCCTTGTGATGGGACTTTGTAGGATGGACGTTGAGATTTATAAGTTGCACGGGATGACCAATAATGTCTGAATTGGTCTGTAATAAGGGTTCACATGCTCGTATTAGGGGAATTATGATTTTTTTCCCCCCACAATATACTGAGGCTGTGTTCATTGTCATGCGATATTCTGTGAAACTTAAATGTTTATTGTATTATCTTTTATAACCTTGAGCAGAGCCCCCAGGGACTCTGCCACCCCAGGGGTTGTGGCAGTCCGTTTAACACTTAGACATTCGCGACCAATATCATCCATAATAGAGTTTGTTTTTGGGTCAAATTGCGTAAATATAAATGTGTCGTTAAACCCGCCACCACCCGACACAGCCAATTAATAACAACATGCCAATTCGTTACTAGTACAGCCAACACCGTTGTGTTGGAGAGCAAATCCACAACATTTACAATCTGAGTACGACGTTTCGCCAGTAATTACAACCAGCTTCATCAGGCCACAGCCAGACGAAAGACGGAACGATTCATTTTCCCATCGATCCACCGAATTGCTTATTTGGCATCGATTCTCTGCTGTCTTGTTTGTACTTATTTATTGTCCCAGTTTTGCAACGTCGTCTAGTTATTGCGCCGCCTCGTTCGCACCTTCCTTCCGAGTATCGGTCTAAAGAAATACCGTACGAAATGTGCATTGGTGTGAAGTTATTGATTCTTATACACGTAACGATATATTTTGAAGTATCGTTAAAATGAGAATCGATTCGCTTGATTTTCTCGATACGCACCTTGTAAGGCTCAACATGAACATACACGATTCGTAGAGTATGTTTTCCGTTTCCATATCACAATGTTAGAAATTACTACGTTATTATAACCATTGTACGCTCCGTAATTGCGAGTGGAATTAAAGAGAATCGATTAATTACACGCGCGGATCGATGCAAGGATCGAGACCACAGGAATCTAAGAATCGATACGACCCCTCTTGGTGGGAAGGCGGCGGCTGGTAAAGTCTTCGTGTTGTTTACTTCCCTTCATCATCATCACCGTCGATATTAATAAGATTATCACCAATTTTGTTGATGATATAGGATACATCGTCGAATTACTCGTTACATCGTCGTGTCGATGGCGCCGTGCTCGTTTTGTTTGTTGTGTTTATAACCAAAGCGGCGTTCGCTGGGCACAGTTTCTAGGAAATCCCGCATGCCTGAATGGGGCCTGGTTGTATTTTAGTTTACATTTAAACGCTAAACTTGTTTTAAATTGATCGTCTTGGACGCGGTGTGTGTACAAGTACAACCTAGAAAGTGTAACTGTGTGTGTATATGGGTGGCAGCAGCAGTTGTTTCGTACACTGCCCTATGAATTACGGCGCCTGAGTTCGATAACCGGCCACAAATAACAACATCATCATCAGTGGCGAGTGATTTGCGAGCCGGTCTCTCGTCTTGGCATTCCCGTTCACCTCACACACCACCCACACACGCTGCACATCGTGGTGAAGTATGATAAACCAGCCCTGTTACTCACGGTGTGACGAAGCCTGCATCATTTGTGCGTTGACAGGGATGATACTTGTACTGTATGATGAAATACGATACATTCACGTGTAATATTAACTGAGGTTCCTGGAAGTGGCCCTGCATTATCGCAGATAATTTAGCTTATACCGCGGCACTTACACGCATTGGGAGATCGTACTTCAATGTGTTGCACTGACGACTTTGAGAAATGTTTACATGAAAACATTTGGTGTGTGTTCGATTTAAAAAAAAAGTTTATTCCAATTGTGCCATCAAAACTCTCGTAGTGAGTGAGCAGTGCACCACCACGATAGAATGGCCTGCAGACATATCATTGAACTGTTTCTGGGATCCTTTCAAGGGATATTCACTTGGAATGCTGCATATTTTCAGACTCCCTGCTATATGTATCTTTTCCATGGAGATGTGTGTCGCATGGCAGGCGAACTTTAATTTATTTTATCTTTGTTGTATTCTCAGAACTGGAATTTTGCCAGTTTTACGTGAAAACCCAGTTTTAATACTTATAACGCCATCAACTCGCTATACTTGAGAAACCGGTTCAGTCATTTACGCTGACACTCGGGTTTGAACCTGGGAACTCAACGTTGCAGGCTCAATATTGTGACCCCAACCAATCAATGTCATTGATATATGGGCATAAAAATTATTTTTTTATTAAAATGTATAGTTTAGTATTGGCATGACCATTTTTACCATTAATACATGTTGAATAGCAGACATCCTCATACAATTGCACATACAGAACACTGATGAAGGTGACTTTCAAGTATTTTTTTCATGAATTAAGCTCATTAATATTCATCAACTTAAGCCCCTTTCTCTATTTAAGTCCCATTTAAAAACCTTTTGTTTACTACGGCCTTTGAATAGACCTTGGTTTTGGTGTTATACTTTTTTGCAATATATTTATATTTTTTTGTTTTTGTCTTGTACAGCGTTGTGAGATGCAGTTTTGCATGAACGACGCCATATAAAATGTAATATTATTAAACTCACATGAGACAGCCCGTGATGCACAGTTTATTTACATGTCTATTAAATAACAGATATGTAATTTTGTGTTGCATCTTAACAGGGGGGCAATGGCTGAGTGCTTCCTGCCAGCACCAGGCAGCCCAGCCGAGAACCGCAGGGCGGCCGAGGGCTCAGGCATGACTCGCAGCCCCAGCTTTGAGGAAGTTAGCCCTACAAAGTTCCCGGGTCTCTACCGCCTCACTGAGCCCACGGGACTCACAGACGGCAGCCATCTCCCTGGAGAGGTCCCTTCTGATGAGGATCGCGACCACGCCAAGAAGAAGAGCAAGTTCAAGAAGAAAGAGAAGCGAAGTCAGTTATCTTGTTATTTCCCCATTTTGGTTCTTCTACGCATAAACTAACCCCATCGTAAGAGTCTGTAATTTATATAAAAGGATAAGGGCCACTCTTGAAGATGAGCCTCATCTCATTGCTAATATGAGCAGTAATACACATTTGCCTTTTTGACTTCAGTTTTATAAGTAACACATTTACGTATTGGGGTAGAACAGTGGCGCAGTGGTCAGCTGACTGCACGATGAACCTGGCTCCCTGAGTTCGATTCAAGTCCATGACTGACAATAGCAAGTGGTGCACTTGTCCAGGGTGTCTCCCTTCACCCACCCACATTGATCAGTGGAATCCCCCCCTTCAGCCTACATTCACCAGCAGGGCAAAATATGGTTTAAAATCCCATAACCAGTAGGGTATGGGGAGGCCTTAATCCATCAGTACATAGACAGATTGTTGTAAATATTCATACGTATGCTGGTGGGTTTTTCTTGGTTTTTAATTTCCCTGCTTTGTGTAAAAATGTGTGTTCCTTGAGCCAGCTGAGGGATATGCGGCTTTCCAGGAAGACAGTTCAGCAGATGAAGCAGAGTCACCTACCAAAGTGAAGAAGTCCAAGGGTATCCAAGTATTTAAAAAGCCCAGCTTCTCCAAAAAAAAAGATAAGGAATTTCGTATTAAGGAAAAGGTCAAAGAGGAGAAGCCCAAGGAAGAGAAACAAAAGGAAAAGAAAGTCAAGGAGCGAACGGTTAGATGCTTATGTTTAAAAAATATATATTTCAAGGAAATGTATTTTAACGAAGTTAATTGATCAAAAATGACTTTACATAATTTGTATATGGTAATACAGGATGTACGCTGTTATGGACAATACAACAAACACGCATTTTCTTTGTCATAGCAGGCCGTGGCAGACGTTGTAAAACTCCCCAAGAAAGATAAGCAACAGAAAAGCAAGAAGAAAAAGAAGGCCAGTGTCTTGACTGTACCAGAGCAGGATTGGCCCGAGGTAGAGGTGGTTGTGGGGCCCAAGCCTGGTCCCATCTTTGGTGCCACCTTGGAGGAGGCTGTGCATCGCACTGCCCTCTACGACGGAGTGCCCTTGCCAGCTGTGTGCCGAGAGTGCATCGACTACATTGAACGTAATGGCCTTAAGTGTGAAGGCATCTACAGGGTTTCTGGTGAGTTTCAAAACACGCTCACTTATGTCTGCATATTGGAAAATCAAGATTTATATTACAAATTATCAGCGTGTATCACACAATTTTCAGATAAAAATAACTTACACTGATAATAAGATGTTATTTATTCAACTTGCTAATTGAGGCCTTTGTCAATGGCAGGAATAAAGTCGAAGGTAGATGAATTGAAGGCCATATACGATCGCGAGGAGTCTCCCAACCTGGAAGATTATGACCCTCACACAGTTGCAAGTGTACTGAAACAGTATCTGCGGGAGCTTCCAGAGAGTTTGTTGACACGAGAGCTCCACCCTAAAATTGAGGAAGCCTGCAGTCGTCCTTTAGTTGAAGATCGGCTGGCTGAGTGCAAGCGACTTTTGGCAGAGCTTCCCAAATTCAATCGCCATCTCCTCTCCTGGCTCATGGTCCACATGGACCATGTTGTGCTGCATGAGAGTGACAATAAGATGAATGTGCAAGGCATTTCTATTGTCCTGCACCCCACAACACAGGTGCGTAACAATGCTTTGGCCATGCATATACTGTTGCTTATTGTGTCCTGAAAATGAAACAAAAACGGATTTCAATTAACCAATTTGTTTAATGTGTTTTCTTACAGATAAGCCACCGACTGCTGTATATGTTTTTTATGCATGTGAATGACCTGTTTAAGAACGTGAATCTGAATTCTGCAATCAGGCCCCTTCGTTGGTCCAACCTGGCAAATGCTCCAAACTTCCCAGAGAGCCAAGAAAATATCAAAGAAGAGATCCGGAGACAGGTTAGAATCTCAGCTGTAAATTAGACATTGCTCATGATGCAGTAGGTGCTCGTTGATATGGCTCAAATATGTAAAGGTTCTAAAAAAAATACCGTTATTTTTTTTATTAGTAACATTTTACATAAATGTAAATACGCTATTCTCACCCTTGCTGTTCACCATAAACCCATTATAAAAGCTTGTTCTTTAGTTTACATTATTGTTTATGATTGGCTTGTAATACAATGCCAATTTTTGTTGCATGTGTAACACATTGAATTATTCTATTGTATAGACATTACATCCTTAAAGTGTTCAGCTATGCCAAATAACATTGTTATTTTATTGCGCATAGGAATTCATGCTGAACAGGTTACACAGTGACCTGCAAGCTGGTGTTAAGGACTCTGGGAAGGAGGAAAGGCTTTGGGAGGTTCAAAGAATCCTGACAGCCCTTAAACGCAAACTCCGTGAGGTCAAACGACAGGTGAGAAGTGTGCAAGATATACCATTCCAAAAAGTAATATTCTGTACAGCAGACGTATGAAAACATATTAAAGGAAGAGATCGTTTCCATCTGTAATCACTGGACACATGTGGATTACATGTGTTTTAAGGACTGCGAAGAAAAGATAGCTCAAGAGATTGCCAGCCTATCAAAGGAGGATGTTTCAAAGGAGGAAATGACAGAAAATGAAGAGGAAGTGATCAACATACTCATAGCACAGGTATGTACATTGATCATATACTTCCTTTACTTTACAGTCCTTTGCCAATCCATTGCTGAAGGCCTCCTCACGCTGTGATGGTCATGGGGGATGTTTGATAATACTTTACGCTGGTCAGTGTGAGTCGTGGATGAGAATAAAGTTTGGATGCCAGTTTCATAGTGCAGTTGGCTAACCACTGTGTGACCGCTCCACCGCTAATTGTCAGATAACATCACAAAATGTACATTTTCGAATGTGTTTCAGGAGGGTTGTTTGCCATTCATGACACTGATCAGTATAGGTTGGTGAGGTTGGTGAAGTTGGGGAGAAGGACTCGTTCAGATATCACTTGCCACTGGTTGTTAGCCATGGCTTGAAAATGAACTCATTAAGTAAGATAAATCAATGTTGTAAATGTATGATTTGAAAATAATGGACATTGGTGATCTTCCACTGCTTATTCTTCAGGAGGATGAGGTTTTGACAGAACAGGAGGAGCTGCTCGCCATGGAGCAGTTGCTGCGGAGAAAGATGGCCGCTGAGAAGGAGGAGATCGAACGACTGCGGGCTGAAATCGCAGAGATACAGAGGTGAGGGCCTCTCCACAGATGTTGGTTTTCACATGACACCAGTTCGAGTTGCAAAATCGTGATCCTTCCTGTCAGTGAAATAGTTGAATCATAATTTAGTTCATCTTTAGAGCCTTTTGTCAAGCCATTGCTGGATAAGTGCCGTGTAAATCATTGGGATTAAATTTGACCATATTTCAGTCATTTTGCAGTGCACTATGCTTTGAATCCAACTCAGGTGGCTGGGTTTCTAGCACAATGTACTAACCGTTACACCACTGCTCCCCCAAGTCATTGGATAGCGACTGGAGGGAGCCAACACTTTGTTGTAAGAATATATTTATACGATAACACCCAAGTGAACTGATAAAATTAATCATGCATTTCCTGGCATGTTCTTATTGAATTCTAAGGAAGGAACGAACGTGTGTGCTTTCCTTGTGTGTGGCGAGGTAGTCGACAACAGGTGCGCAGTGAGACGGAAGATTACAGCTCGGACAGTGAAAGTGAGAGTGAGGACGAGGAGGAGCTGCAGCTGATTCTTGATGATTTAATTCGGCAAAATGAGGAACTTGAGGTAAACCATTGCAGTGTACAAGCATTCGAGTATTTTGGCTTGATTGTAACAACTCAGGGTTCTGAGTGTGGCCTTCCAAGCTAAGCCCCTTGTTAAGCCTTACCTTTCTCAAGCTTTCGACACACACTCCTGTGGGCATCTTCAGCAACTGACTTGAGAAATCTCATGTGGTATCTACCCACATAATGCTCAACACACAGCCCAACCCAGACCATCACACTTGGATAGTCTGTTGTGAACTCTAGCCTATGCCCAGCAATGAAATACAGAGTACATTATTTTGACATGGGTGATTTTTTTTTTGAAGGCAATATACAAATGTTAATATTTGTGTACTATTTTGTGCAAACATTTTGACATTTTTCACAGATCAAGAATAACCACTTGAATCAAGCCATCCACGAGGAGAGGGAGGCCATCATAGAGCTGCGGGTGCAGATCCGCCTTCTGAAGTCTCAGCGGAACAGGCAAGAGCAGTGCCAAGAGGAGGCGGCGGCAGCTGGAGAAACTGCCAAGCTCTCTCCAGATGCATCAGCCGTCATCGCTGTTGCACCCAACAAACTCAAGTTGGAATCCGCTGTTTCCATCGATGCAGCAGACAACAGAGCTGCAGCTCGGTCTCCTGCAGAGATTTCGGCAGATTCTAAAGTGGCCAAGTCACCTACGGATGCTCCTCTGGACTCAAAACCTGCAAAGGATGTGGGGAAGGAAGCGTCAATGGCAGGAATCGCGAATGCGAAGGTGTGCAATTTCTGTCCGTCATCTCTCATGTATTTGTGCAAATGTTGGCCATCATCTATTATATATAGCTCTTGAAGTTAGTGCCTGAAAGTTTTGTGATTTTAAGCGTTTAACTATTTTATTTTGCAGGATGCTGCAAAAGATGTTGGGAAGGATGCTGTCGCAGCAGAAGAAGCTGGTAAGGTGGTACAACCTGTGAAGAACGTTTGCAAAGATGATAACGCGACAAAGAATTCTGATGAAACACAGATCGCAAAGGATTCTGGGAAGGGAGAGCAAGTGAAGGGTTCTGGGAAGAATGTACCATCAGCCAAGGATCCTGGGAAAGAATCCAGGTCAGCAAAGGAAGTTGGTAAAGAAGAGGTAAAAGGAAATGCAAAGGATTTACAGAAGCCTTCGCCTGCCAAAGAAACAGAAATATAAAGTGTTCTTTAAAATGACCTATAACAAAAAAAATCTAACCTTTAAGCTATGTATAATATATTATGGGATGTGTTTTAACCGGGTTCTAATTTTCAGAATATGCACCTTTATGTCCACACATGCAAGTCAGAGGTATCGCTTGTATTTGTTTAAAATATTGTAGCAATAAGTGAAATGTGTATGTAAGTTGTTTGTCCATAAATATTATGGTTCCATTTTTAGTTCACATTGAAAAGTGAGCCAACCGGAATTTTAATCAGAGCACATTTTTTGCACATGTATTAACACCAAAATGAATACAAATGGAGTGTGAATTACAATTGTAAAATATAGGAACCTTCCATCTATTTAGGCCATAATATAATGGTCTGGCTCTGTTTTATAATGTGAAATACAAGTGAAACTGCTGTATTAAATTTCAAACAATGTGCCTTTGGACATGTCCCTGGGATTGGAAATAAAGTTTTACCTTTTACTCCTATTTTATTTTAATAACCTTGGTACATTTATTCATGTTATTTTTCTCGTCATGATGATTTGCTTAATTGCATATGCTTTGTAAGGTGTTAACTATTACGTGTAATATAGGATATGCACCTACCAGTTTCCTTTTGAGGACATTTTGAAATTAGATCAATATGCGTCAACACGACAAGCATTGTTTTTTTTTGTATCGGTCACATTGCCCTTTAATAGTGTTTATTCAATGGAAATATTCATGAAATGCGATTTAAATTCTGTAGCTGCATGCTGTAAAACAACACGTGTTAAGTGTGGATTAAAATGTATATGCATTCTCTGCATGATACGTGTCGTTGCATAAGCAAGCAGTTAAATGTAGTTGTTAAGTAGTTTATTCATGCGAGGTCTAAACCAATTGGTGATGCAAAAAAGGGGGCGGTGATGCAAAAAAGTCGGCAGTGATACATTGCTCTGTACTTTCAGTTAAATATTTACTGCTTATGCACGATGTTAAAGTCCTGTAACTCTGAAAGATCCACAAACTCGAGCGACAAAGCGTCAGTGGGGTTTTCAGTACCCGTTCTTTGACAGCAGAGGGCGAAGTGCGTTCAATGGAAACGGCCTTTGATACGCATGCCGTTCACAAGAAACGCAACCCATTCATTCACATTTACAAGCCTTTTAACAATTTACTTCGGAACCGATCGAGTGTTTCTTAAGCCTCGACTATCACACAAACAGCAGCACGGTATTTGAATACACTTTAATTGGTAATGTCCCCGTGTTGAAAATGGTGCGAGTGTGTATATGACAAACTCCAAAATGCGTGTACGAGACGTGTTCACAGCAGTATTCACTATTGGTATGCATTAGGAACTGCCACACGACGCAAAGTAACGTTCATTCAGCTACTGATGGAATATATGCATCTATAAATATCCACCAACTTTTTTTGTATGCGTTTTCTGTGAACAAAATGTACCCTTTGAGTTTATGAGCGCCTTTTATGACCGTTTATGCAACCGTTTAGTTATGCCGAATATGCAGTCATGCATAATTATAGGCTTATTCGGGAGCTTGTATTGTTTAGTGGTGAAGGCCGTCATCCAACAGTGTATTGACAAAAGGGATGTTGCACTGTAGGCAACAATGCATAGTTAATGTACGTGCTAATTGTAAATTAAATCACACCCAGTTTGGTCGTGAGGTCTTGCATCCTTGATTTACAATGCGGTGTAGATCCCAAAATACATTTCCGTTGATAATTTAAATCATTACATTGTCTGATTTCCTCTCCATTCCAGACAGCGATTTATAAAAGCACACCTTTCATACGATTACGTGCTTTATGCTGCATTAATCTCTAACCATGTTTAATTTCAGTCGTAGTCGCCTATTATGCAGTACATTCTGCATTCTGTCCTTGACCAACCCGCACTGACGTGTGTGGTGAAGCAAGGCCAAACAAATACCCCCATCGCCGGCATGGGTATGGGTATACGTCTAACCGTGATATTATAAGTTCCTTTAATTTATTATACCATAGTTATACACTAAGCAGGGGTTCTTAACCTTTACTGCAGCCTCTGCACCCCTTTGATTCTCAATCGTAATAAAATGTATAATGTTAATAAATACACAGGTTTGATGAAACAAAGTAGTTGTACTTACGTGCCCGTGTTTAATTTATTTGCGATGATTTACCTTGTTAAAAAAACATGGAATGTCTCGCACCCCCACAAAGGGCACCCCAGGTTAAGAACCACTGCTTTAAAGCAATGTTTCCACGTATTGCGTTGATCGACTCGACATAGACTTAACATACATCCTAACCAAGATCTATTTTATATAGCTAGGTGCAAAAATAATATTTTGAAACGCACGTTAAAACATGCGAATTAATGTGAAATGCAAAAAAAAAATCCATAACCAGCCGAGGTAAAAACCGCTTCATAAAAATGCCAATGTAGAGTTAAGGGCTGTAGCAATGCACAGAGCAGTCGTTCTCGTCAATAATTAACATCAGTAAAGGCAACCGCCAGATTGTCCCTCGTGTTGAGATTGGATATCATATATGTAGCCGACTGAACTGTATATCCTTCAAGCCTCAAATATAGCACTCATCAGCCTTCATCGATCCACTGTTGGATGAAGGCCTCTCCAAGCTTTCGCCGTATCTCACGATTCCGTGGTGTAATAAAACAACATCTCCACCTGAGTTGATTTCATCGCTTCATCTCCTCGCACAACCTTTCAACACGATCATATCCTCGGCTGCCACTTCCCATCATGTCTTGACAATCGGCCATTATCTCTTCTGCTCATGCCCACTATTTGTAACATGTTGAAATATGTAATCAACCTGCGTGTCTTCTCGAATTCATGTTCCTTATTATGTCTTGCAATATAGTTCTAAACATACAAGCACGTCTATTTAGCTCCATTGGTCTGCGCCAGGGCTTCATTTTGCATGGAATATATTCTGCCCCCCCGCCCCCCACAGTATATGTTGGTTGGGGTAAATATTTGCAGGAGCTCAGTCCCAGACAGCTCTGGTTGAAATTAAGTCCTTACCTACTCATTGCGTTGTCACAATTGACGCAAGGCGGCAAGCACGATGTTTATACTCTGCTGGGATTTCATGCGATTTAAATTTTGTCATTGCACCCTTAACGTATACTGTGGCATAGTGGGTTCCCATGCAGCTCTGCAGCCAGCTGCTAATACGGTAGCATCTTAAAGCAATTACAGCCCACATGTAGTTTTATTCTCTGCATGCCCACAGGATTACGCCTATATAAGCTATTTAAGGCAGATGATGCACGCTGACAGGCTGATTTTAGGAGATGGGGAGTTGGTAGCTCTAAGATTAATGCGGCCACGCTCTATAATGCACAATGCGTTAAACATGCCCGTTATTAAGTAGTTGATTGTACCTATGCAATTGAGGGTGTTTGTCATTTTGGAGACTGAGCTGCACAGTGTAATTCGGCGAGGTATAAGTTCAGAAACTATCGCCAAATCTCGGAAGCTAAACAGGCTGAACATAGTCTGGATAGTGTTTGGATTGGCGACCATCACATGCATGAAAACAGCTGTCACAGGCTGCTGCGAGACGACAGGGCAGCAGACAGCAGTGCAGCAAAAATCCAAAGTCTCCGCTCCCGACCTTCACCGATCTGCACTGACAAAGGGTGGTGGTGAAATATGGTCGAATAACCCCCATGACACGCAAGGTGTGGTGGAGTCTTCGTCCAGCAGTGGATTGACAATGTCTGTACAGTCCTCAGGGCCGGATTAAGGCACGGGGGCTTTAGGGGCTGCAGCCTCCGCCAGCTCCTCCAGCTGAGATTAAGTCAAAAGTTATTTCATTTGTGAATGCTGAATTTGATTTGTTGTGAGCCTTGTAAAAAGACGTTTATTTTTTTTATTTAACTTTGTTTTCCTTTTGAAAATATTACTGGGGGCATCAAAATCTTAATCCGGCCCTGGCAGTACTGTGTATGTACTCCTGACAGCCACGATTCACTGTCGGATGTAGACCTCCCCCAAGTCGGCTCCATGCGAGCTGATTTTACGGCTCCATCTCCTCGGTAAACGTGCTAGCCGTACATGTATCCATTCAGAATGTCACACAGGTACCCTCCCATCATTGCTGTGTCTGCGTGGCGGAATTCTGATTGATAAAACACCATGTCCGAAAGAAAAATAAACCCACACGAACGCAGAACGATGCACTAAATCAAATTGGACCGTCATCGATCAACAACCGAACATTTTTAGGGTCGCATGCCGCAGTTCTTTCCATTTAATTAATTTACACATTCGTCTAACCCCGTTCCTCCCTCGAGACCGTTTTTACCCTCATGAGAAATCACCTGTGGGACGACTCGTGCTGAATATTTGAGGCGCTGTAGCATAAAAAAAAAACACCGGAGGGAATGTTGCCGTGGTGTAATGGTTAGCGTACTGGACTTTCAGCCCAGATGGGATTCGTTCTTCCGGAGCGGCAGTTGTGTAAGTTTCTTAAAGCTGCCCGCCCCTATCTGTCCAGCAGAGATGTTAACTACATTGCCTGGTATACAGGAGGTTGTGGTTTCCACCCTGACCCCTGTATATTTGGAATTTGCATATTCTCCCTGTGGTCGCGTGGATTTTTCTCCGGGTCCTCCGGTTTTCCCCTCCACATTTAAAAACATGCGTTTAGAGTATTTGGCTGATATTAATTTCCACATAAGCCACTCTGTTGAGCTATCATCGATCGACAAATTGCGTGTGATAGGCAAGAATGTTGATACACCGACCTCTTGAAAGACGTCTGGCCAGTTGTGGAAGAGTTCGCCAAAATATAATCTCGAGGGGCTTTGTGGCGCTCCCTTTACTTGAGGCCATTTCGCCAGCAGCGGTGTGAATTTGCATTCTAAAGCAATGTTCCGTACATCACACGCACTATTTAGTATAGAGCACTTTGGTGCGTTTTCAGGCTTACCGCGTGTTGTGTGGCATTATCCCTGACCTTTGGCTCCAAGTGCTAAGAGCTTTAACACAACCACGAAAACATACGCAGTTCTGTAATGTGTATTTATGTTGAACTTCTTTCGCACCGTACGTAGCCAACCGTGCTAATCGGAGGTGCGGGGAAGGACAACAAACAACACACAATTCAGTCGTTTTTTTACCGATTTATATTGTTGTCACCATCATAATCTCAATAGCCATTGTTTATCCACTTCCAGATGAATGCCTCTCGACGTATTGTATTGTACAAGAGAACTCTGCCCGTTCACGCACCACCATTCTCACACCCACCCCAATTGGTGTCACGATCAACCAACTTATCCCATCATCGGCAGTGTTTAATTCAGCCCGGTCTGTAGGAGTCAATGATCAGCAAAATATTTCTGCATCCGCTCCACCACATCCAGTATAACTCTCACTATGACTTTGGCTCATAGGCAGGTTCAATCAGCAGCATGTTTTTTTTCTTTAACAAGCCTGACTGCTAATGAGAAGCAGAATATTTAAACCTGCTCATAGTTTCCTTAAACCAATTCTGCTTGATAATATTGGTCGGGAAAGCCAATAGGCTATTGGACTGAAACGTATGTATATGTGCAGAGGACAGAATAGAGTTCTGCTTCATATATTTGTGTCCTTCCCGACCCGAGCGCTTGGAAGCCATGGGTGGAAAAAACCCGATTTTTCCAGCGGCAGGCATCGGGTTTTTTCTTTAATACAATTAAACCCGATTTTGGGGAATTAAAACCTGGTTTAATGAATATAAAACTCTGATAGGCTTAGGCTGCTTCCTCGTCGGTGCTGCTATCGTACTCGGGGGGCCGTCGGGCACGGGGTAGTCGTAGAATGCGGCGGGCAGGTTGGTCTTGATGAACACGAGCTTCTCCACAATCGTGGGCGCCAGTGAGTTCCTTAGCTTGGAATGGATGAAGCTCATCGTTGAGAAGTGCGGTTCTGCAATTAGAACCAATTAAACCGAATTTCTCCCAATCTCAGATGATCGGGTTTAATATAAAAAGACAATTAATCCCGATTTTAAAAAACCCGACTGTGCCACCCTTGTTGGAAGCGAACGCCGGGTGTTATGTAAAGGAACGTCGCGAGCGAGGCTGGTGGAGAGGGGGCTAGGGGCCAAAGTCGCTTACACGAGGCTCATCCCCGAGAAATCGTGCAAAAAAAACATCTGCTCGAGGCGCACCGTGTCGAGCGAACGAGCCCCCCCCCCCCCCCCGTTCCTTTGCGCAATGTTAGCCGATGGGGGGCGCAATAGTGGCCGATGGGGGGTGGAGGTGGTGGGGGTTGCATTGCCAGCGAGGGGCGCGCACGTTCGGGGTGGGTGGAATGGTGGGGGCATCGTGGTGGTGGGTGGTGGGGGGTGGGGGGCTTGGGTATAGAGGAGGGGGACGTGGTTGGGTCGGTGGATTGATGGTTGGGTTGGATGGGCTGCTGGTGGTGGTGGGTGTTGGACACGGACGCCGCGTCGCTTTTAACACTTTCGCTGCGCGGAGTGAGGCGGATAGCGAGAGGAGAGCTGCAGAGAGAGAGACACACACACGGACAATCAATACACAGTGAGACACACTACACACACATACAGCCAGACACACTCACACACACACTCACACACACGCATAGATAAACATACACGCAGACACACACACCGACCGACGTGCGCACATGAGCCGGAGATGTGAACGCGGCCGGGCTGCGTGCGCTCCGATCCAGCTTGTGGCGCCCGGCGGAGCGCGGATGCTCAGGGTGGGGACTCTGCCACCGCTGCTGGTGACGATGTCGCCTCTGATGCTGCTGCTGCTGCTGGTGGTGCTGGCGGAAAGCAATGCTGTCAGCGCAGCCACAGCAGCCGGTGCTGCTATCTGGCGACAAGGGGAACTCACCCCGGCGGTCGTGCCATCAGCGGCACCAATTCTCCGTCGGGATCTGCTGGACTCTAAGCCAGGGGCTCCCAAGCGCCCGCGGCGCGTGAGAGCGTTGCCTCGGCTGCCTCTCGGAGTGCCCTCCGTGCGGGAGACCGAGGGCGTCGTGAGCAGCAGCTCGTTCGTGCTGGCCGGAGACGGCTCCCACAATCAGGCGATAGTCCACTGGACCGGTGACAACAGCAGCGTGAGTGGCCTTTTTTGCCCATGTGCGCCAGTAGTGAGGCATGCATGTGTGTGTGTACCGCGGGCGTGTGCGCAGGGCTTTAAAAAAATGTTTTATCAATGAATGTTGCCCGGTTCTTTGTCGCATGTCTAGTCATCTGGAATTGAATACCTCTTTCGCTGCGCACATCAGCGTTGGTGTCGTCCTGTCGGAATATGAAGTCTTCAATTCACCCAAGCCTCTGAATTGCCCTTTTTGAAGTTTAATTTGTGCGCGTTACAAATGTAATCATGAATGAATGTACGATAGACTGCAGTCGTCGGTACGTGATTAGTAGCCACAGGCAAAGTGAAACTGTACGTGGTGTGTTGGGAGCAGAAATATTTGTCCTCGTTGTCGACTTGGCTGAAATGAAACCCTGACCGTGTTTCATCTGCTTATTCGAATACATATATAGGTAGTTAGCTCTCTCTCTGCCCGTGTGTAAGGGCTGTACTGAACATTCAGTTTATATAAGGAATAGAAAAGATCATGACTTGAGTGATTCATGTAAATTACGGTATACAGTAATGATGTTTCATCAGGGCCAGAAAGTTGAAATTTGGCACAAGTATAGTCGAGTCTACTCTTCCACAAAAAAATAGGAAAATCACAGGAAATGTTCCTGGCAGTGAAGGAACAACTCGAAACTCAGGTGGTGGACTCGTTTGAAATTCATCAAAACTGCCTTAAAATGTTTCCCGATTACCTGAAAATGCAGACAGTTGGCATTCATATTGCCTGAAGATACGGAAAGTCTAAGTTGCCCCTTAACTGCTTGAACATTTCAGAATTTTAAACATTCGAAAGTCAACATTTTAGGTTTCTGAGTCTCCCAAAATTGCGGCAGAGGTTTATTGGTTTCACTCAGAGCAATGGTCAGCCGTCACGTTCTAAATTGCATTAGTCTCATGTTAAGAATTTACAAATATATGTATACCAAAGCCAGAAGGTTGGCGAAGACTAATTAGTGGATAAGTTTAGTCTACAAATTGTATTTAAGTTCAAACTTTAGCAAGGGCCGACTTAGCCCATCATCAGCATAGTTTCACTTAGCCTGGTCTGTACCAGTCAATAACCGCATCCGCTACACCACATCCAGTATATCTCTCACTATGACTTTGGCTAATAGTCACTTTAGTATACCAGAAACCTGGAAACTATTCAGTGAGAAATTGAGCCCTGACCATCATTTTCATCATCATCTTCTTCTTCACATATCCCAATGGGGCGGGTTAAATAAGCGCAGACAGGTGAATGGCTCCATTCTCTATTCACGGGAAACAACGTTAAGGATTTACACATTTTTGGAACTTGACATATCCTCCACTGACTGAGGATCTTGAAGATGAGTACTGCTCAACAATGCTTATTGGTGGAAGGGGTGGTGGACGTTTTTTTTATTTACATGACAGCAATGGGAGCAATAGCCACTGAAGTGGAAACTCGTGAAGAGTTGTGCCAGCAGCGTTTGCCCATCATGGGAAAATGTTCAGATAATGCGCTTTAAATGCAGACTTATAATAAGCGTATTGTTAAGAATGATACGGAACCACATTTCCAAAGAATTCGTTTTGCATATTCGCCTGCCACCAAGGAATGAAATAATTTTGCTTATAGAATTAGAGGAAAGAAAATAATCATGTTCATTCTCTTTATTGTAACTCATGTGGTATTGGTCACGGGAAACCACGATAATGTCATGAATAATGCAAAACAATGTCCAATTATAAAGGAAGAAAGTCTATAGCTTTGTTAAGCTACACGTTTCATTTTCAGCAAAAGCAGCCACCCTGCTTGATTAATGAAGCCCACTTTGAATTTATAGAGCATTATTAATCGCCTGCCTGGGTAAATCCATGTTTTTTTTATTGTTATTTAAGAAAAACATTTTTGAAACGTTTAGAAGTAACGATCAACCTTAATTCCCATTATCGCAACGTTGAACAAAGTTGTAAACAATTAAATTCCATTTCCTTACCTGTAGCGTATGTTGGTGATAAATGGTTTAATTAAAACTGTATTTTCTCAATATGTTATAAATAATAATGTGATCTTTATGATCCCGCTGTATGGCTTATTTAATATCTGTGCAGAATTTATCTCGACCGGATTTAGGATTTTAAAAGTAATCACCCAGCGCTATATTACATTTCTGTGTATGAAAATAAAACCATTTCAAACCAATTACAACAATGGCATTTTTATGAAGATATTGCCAAAAATATGGGTTTCATATTTCTACGTGTTTTTCTACAATTTCAAGAATGTAAACAATTAAAGCAATCTGTACTGAATTCCACCTGCAACAGCATCTGTAAGGCGCTTGCCTATAGCATCGAAACCGTTTGGAGGAGGCTTATTTAAGTAGTCAATCATCGGCTGTGATAAATCTACTGCTGGATGGAGGCTCCCCAAGCCATTGCAATATCCTATGATCCTGCGCCGTAATATTTAATCTGGTGCCTACACATGAGCTGATTTATTGGCTCCATCTCCTCAATGGATGGACTCTCGGGTGGTTATTTAGCTAGTAATCGTTTATATAAAAAACAACATTCATGACTAATCTTAAAAATTGTCTATGACATGCAATAGTGTCTAAACATTTCGCATGGGGGGAGGGGGGTTGGGGGGGGGGCTCTTCCCCCCCCCCCACCCTGCTCCTGATGAGCTTCTGGCTGGAAGTATAGAGACGTGATGTATTTAGATTTATTTATTTTAAAGTACCTGCATTTAAAGATGGACCACTGATGGTTCCAGACGTAAATGGTGAACACTGTAATCTCACAAATTTACAAGCAAGACACGTAAATAATGACCTAATTACTGGCTGGAGGTTGCCTGTATAGGCTGTAAATCCTGAGCGGCCTTTGCTACAAGACACTTGTGTGTATTTTACTCTGCATTGTGCAATCTAATCCCAATCCTCAATTATCGTTCATCTTGTGTTCTTTAGCAGTAAACAAAATAATTACACCAATTTGGCACTGGATGAATAGCATTGCATTTTGCATATCAAATATTCTGGCAAGCAAATGTACTGGGTTAATAATCAATTTTATATAATTTATGGTGGTCAGGTAATGGTAGCCTTGAAAGATAAACATTAACTAGGTCTGTGTTAAAATTTGTTCCAGTCACAGTAAATGCCTTTGAAAGCACACAATGGAACTTTAAGGATTATTGCTTCCCATTGGTTTAATGCAATAAACAACACACATGTTTTGGCTTCCTTACAAATACTTACATTTAAGCAATGTTAACCGCTGTTTAACATTTCTATAAATTAATAATCATCGGCCATGGTCAATCCAATGCTGGATGAAGGCCTCCCCAAGCTGCCACCATCTCTTACTATGCTGCAATGTAATTTAGCAATGAATATATTTCTTAAATAATATGGTATGTGTAGATATCTTTATATATATGTAGTACGTTGATAATTAATGTACTATATATAAAAGACAAATTAGCAAAATTATTTCGTGGAATTGTATTATTAAGATGGTTAACAGACTGCATATTGTTTACGGACAGAATTAACTGAATAAAGTTAAGAAAAAAAAGGTTTTTTTATTCGTTTCCGTCTGGCATTTGTATTTAGAATAGGAAGTTATGCACAGGAAAGAGCTGTTTGCAACATCAGCTGTACAGTAACAGGATTTTATTATAGGTAAACTGTGGTACTATTCAATCACGGCAGCTGTGGCAAATGACTAATTTGGGCAGCTTCTTAATATTCTTTTTATATTTTACAGTTGCACATGGCACATGCGAATGCTTTTGTTAAGTAACATAATTTCATAATATATTAGCAGGGATACAGTGGTAGATTTATGTATTATTATCATAACTGCATGACCCACATGTGACTGATTGAAATCCATGCAGCTGTTAAAAAATGGCTTTGTGAGAGCCAATCATCTAAAAATGTGTCATTTAACTACCACTGATGTGAAGATGGGATATTTCCATGGTGTAATGGTTAGCAAATTTTACTTGCAATTCATAGGTCTACAGTTTATTTCATTCTCTGAGCACGGCAGTTGAAATAATGGGCACGTATTTTTTTATGCCGTGCCTCTGTTCAGTTTAAATGGGTACAACACAGTAGATCGGCATCTGACCAGCATGGAAGAGCAAGCCAAATGCCCCCTTAGAGGGGTTCTCTAGAGCTCACTATAGTGGAGGCCCATCCGCTGGCAGTGACATTTGAAAGAAATTGCATGGCTGAGCCTTAACATTTTACATATGTGCAAAAATAATTTGATGGAACACAAATTCTTTCGAAACAGGAGTAAATATCATGACCGAATCCATCACACTCACATAACTTCATACCAACGGCTAAGGCTCAAACTAACTTCGTGATTTATTCATCAATCGGCAGCACCAGGTTTTGCAGAGAACATTTCTTGCCGTCAAGAGTTCACTATCGTGTAGGTTGTTACGGTTGTGCTACATAACTCTCTGATAAGATTGTCGAGTTGTACCGTATGTTGTTTACCGTGATGTTTGTCATGTCGCTCAGAAACTGTAACCCATCAGAGAGTTTACTATTTGTGGCTTTGTTGAAGTACATTGACTCTACAATTAAATTCTGCCAAGCTGAATTATGTGCATTTTTTTCCCATGCAGGTCATCTTGATCCTGACTAAATTTGTCGACAGCAATGTGGACAGTGTCACCGACAGCTCTTTGTGGCGGTGAGTAAGACCTGGAATCCCAGATGGCAGGTGACACGACAGATACGCAGAGCGGACCAATGATAATTATTATTATTAGTCCTTTTGCATTTGACAGCACTGACAGAGGATAAGCTAACAACGTTACAATTTTGCCATTTCATGATTTTAAAAAGGATTTTTGATGGAGGGACATACAAATGTCACTCTAAAGAACATTTGTGATGCCAAGTTAATTGTAAATAAGAGAAGAAGAAAATGGCATTAATATATGTTGACTCTTTTTTAGACTCAATGCATAACTATCGTTGACTGTGGGGCTACGTGGTTGGAAGCAGAGGGCAGTGCAGCATAATCCAATGTTGTACTGTACTTATATGCTCCCGTATCGATGTTCCTTACGTTCACCAACTCAGCACTCACCCACATATTGAAGTATTGTCAAGTAGCCACCACGACCTGTGGGGCAGGGAAATGCCCTCATGCAGCAGTGGAATAACACGATGGCTGTATGTGTGCACACTGTATTTGGAAGAACATTTATGAACGTGAACAGTTGTGCTGTGCTTTTGATTTTCCTTCGGAAGACTAGTCAGGTAATATCCAGTCACACCAATACATTTACTTTTCCCTTCTTTGTTCGCCAATGTAGTTTTCTTGGTATAGTATAAAACTGAGGTGAAGTATTTTATTGCAGGCTTTCACAATTTAACTGTGACTTGTATACTCACGATAATAAACCATTTTTTTATTTTTAAGGGCATCGACGAGTAAAAAAACAAATAAACAACAGTAAATCATTCACGTGTTTCGTTGTGTTTCATATTATTCACTGTCAAAAAATTGTGCACTTTTACAAACATGCAGCAAAAAAGGTTTTGGTAGCCATAGCTGGAGAATGCATTTGGTAAACCTGACTGTGTCCATGGCTTGTGATTTAGTACCTAGAGCTTAAAGTAAAGCTGGCAAACAATACAGTGCTGTGTAATGAAGAAACAATATGAATGTGAAAAGTGATAAAAAAAATACTTCTGCAACTCCACTGACCAATGAGCTTCTCTTACACGGTTATGCCCAAAGCCACGTGATAAGTTGCATTGAAGTCAATCAGTGAACGCCTTGTTGGTTGACTGGTTCTGCTGCAGTACGCATTGTGTGAACGCATTATGAAATGCAAATTTCATTTCATTGCAATGCAACATGAAAGTGTTTAATTTTTTTTAAAGAAAATAAAATCACACTTCCAGTCCACTTCCAGTCTTTGGTCATAGACGAGTATAGGATTTATAAATGTAACAAAATGACCATCGTGGCTACAGGTGACGTGGCTGGGAGTTATTTTGGCACTTGATTTATAGATCCACGCCGAAGACAGTGGGTGGCTCGTGGCATCCGTTTGGGGAAGGTGAGACAACTCTACATCTGGTTTTTCCGTCTCAGGTGACACGGGCAGGTGGATTAATTGCTAATTGCATTACAATGACAGTGAAATCATCAGTGCTTTTGCCACCAGATGGGCCTATGCAGTCCATGCAGTTTCTCTGAAGAATCGGGCTGTTGGATGCTCAGCGCTGATGCATCATTGCGTGTTGCTTTTCCATTCCAATGACCGTGTGTAAATGAATTCACGTGACCACATGAACTGAGACTGGGAAATCCAATGTGGTTATGTGGTTCCCTATAACTGGAGTCACAAAACCAACATCGACTGACAAAAGGGGTTAGATATGTGATCTGAATACGCAAACAAAATAAAGGTTTAACGTATCACGTTCGGATGCTCATGTGACACTTTTTGTAACCAACACCGCGGTTATGGTCGTCTTACTACATTCGGTAAACATATAGAACACATGCATGTCCAATATGCATTGTCACGTGATGAAGTAGTCTGATTGGCCATAAGGTAGTAAGGGCTTATAAAATATACCTCTTGCTGGCTCTGGAGCAGAAAAAGGCTGCGAGCAGGCCTGATCACAGTTGTCCATCCGTGACTTTTTAATGAGGTTTTTGGCAATGCCAGTAAGTATCCCTGGTAAACCTCCAGACAAGTGACTTATTCACATGTATCAAGCTGGCATGGTGGGCTTCTGGGGGGGAACGGAGGGGGAGGAGTGCATTATAAATGAAATAAAACATGTTAACTGGAGCCATGCCTGTTTTAAGCAGGGGCTATTGAACAATGGAGAAACGCTAAAGAAGTGGCATCAGGGAAGACCTTTTAGAGCCACATCCGCGCGAAGCACAAAGTGCTCACAGAGCTTCGCAGGCTTTTGTGAATAGCAGAGAACGGCGGGTGTTGTTTTGAGTGATTAATGGAGAAGGGGTGGGGTGGGGGGGAAGGTGGGGGGAGGGGAGGGGCTGGGATGCAGGAGTTGCTCGTGGTGTTCTGGGCTTGGGCAATCGCCAGCCGGTTAGCCCGACGAGAGCTCTATGGGCAGGGAATCGCCCGGCCTGATCTAACGACCCAAGCCACTTCATTACTGTCAAGGCCACTGAAGAGGCCTTTGTGGCAACATGACGGTGCAAATTGAGATGTCTGCGATGCTTTCTGCGATTCTCAAAGTGCTGTGATCTCAGGGAATATTTTTTCACCAAGTCGAATATTATTTTGCGGAGTAGAAAGAGAAAAAGAATAATATCGTACGATAAAAAAACCCATTTGTTTGCTTTTGATCATTTGGAATTTCAATGAAATAGAAATTCATCATTTTGGTGTGTTTTCACATTTGTTACTCGACTGCTCGTGCAATACATATGTTTAATGAGTGTATGTCGGCCATATGTTTGCGTTATGAATGCAGCATTCATAATCTCTTGCTCTCATTCTTTTCATCTTAAGATGTGCTTTACAAAGTTTGGGAATGGAAATGAATATATGAAATTGTATGACATCATCAGATGAAGGCCACTCAAGTAATCACCATCCCTCACAGATTTGCGATGTAAAAAACAACGATCCCCCGTATAACCGTAACAGACTGTTGGGGCAAGTGCTGTTAATGAGCACCTATGAAGGCTGGCATGGCACACGAGGGGTTGGGTGGCCAAAACCACGCCCGGCCGCCTTTATCTCCCTATTGGCGATGTTTACACATCGCACCAGGTACTCATTTGAGGCTGAGTCGACCCAGGGGAGGCCCCAATCCACCTAGGACCGGCACATGAGGTAAATTCATAGATCCATCTCCTTGGTGGACATTAGCCGGCTACGTTCCAATCACAAATGCTGTAAGGGTGGCGTCAGACATGTAACCATCACCATCCTCTGCGCAGGAGATCGTGGTTAGCAGCAGACAAGATGAAGCAGAAACCGTGCCTGGCGTTACAAGAAAACTGGACACTATCAGCAAATAATGCTAATAAGAATACAGCAGTTCATGATTTGATAAATGTATTTGTTGCTTGACATGCAGGTGCGCATTAACCCAGGGGATTTAGCAGCTACAGCCTCGGGTTTTGAGGAGCCCCTAAACATATGTAGTGGGTCCAACTGAGTCGCAGACGTTGTTCCTTTTAGAGGCAACACATTTATTTGTAACACGTGTAATATGAGGATATATCCGGCTCACTGACGAATCACAACTCGTCATGGTGATTGGCTCTGTCGGTCCTGGTTTACAGCCAATGGGGGGAAGCCTGGGGGCGTGGCCCTGACATCATGGAAAGTTGACAGCTATAAGGATTGGTTCTGCTGGCTTTGGCCACAGCCAATGGGGAGATGAGTCAGGGGCGTGGTCCCGGGAGCTTACGAGGGAGCCTGGAAGATTCCATGCAGGCTAACGAGGATTGGCGGAAACGTACCACGTGACCCAGGTATTAAATAGCAGAGGTGTGGACTCGAGTCATGTGACTTGGACTCGAGTCAGACTCGAGTCATGAATTTGATGACTTCAGACTCGACTTGGACTTGCATAACAATGACTTTGTCCCACCTCTGTTAAATAGGGGTGGAGACGAACGACACGTGGTCAGAACGGGAACGAACAGAGGAAGGGGGCCACGCGGGAGCGGGGCTCCGAGTTGCCACGTGGCAGTGCGTCTCTCTCTGTCTATCTGTCCCTCTTACGTTGCCTATCAGCAGCGTGAAGTAACTGTAACATAAGTTGAATTAAAGACGGATTCCAGAAGTCGTCTCAACGAGCTTTATTACACACGTAACACAAAGGGGTAACTGCCCCTTTACCAGATACAGCCTAGGGTGGTGACCACCCAGCTAACTACACTATACAGAGGAGTTACAGCTAAGAAGGGTCGGACCCTCTCACTCAGGTCCGCCGCGACCACGTGTTTGCCTCGTAGGACGTAGAGCTTCCAGCTTGTAGAATGCAGCGACCCCGACCCTCTCAGGGACCCACCTTATATCCTCTCATGGGTCGGGGCCGCTCCGCCCTTGGCCCCGCCCCTTCCTGGAGCCTTCCAGCTCCCTCTCGAGAGCTCTCCCCGGACACGTGATCCCCCCCTAGCCCCCCCCCCCCACCTGGGGGCCTCTCTGTGGATATTTCGGATCACGTGTCTACGGGGTCAACCAGAGTGCCATGGCCCGGGGCAACCCTGCCCCTGGGCTGACACTCTCCCACTCCCCCTTGTGGGAGCCCGCACTACACGCTATGCGTGGTGCCCGCGCTATCCCAGCGCCCACCAAGCCCCGCTAGGACTGGTACCACACCCGCCCACGGGGTGTATGCGATGACGGTGCATCACACGCCGTGGCCCCCTCAGGCCGACACCATACAGTGACATCCCCGATGTCACTACACATGTATACACTGCCCTATCATAGTTGAAACGCAATGCTGTCTGTAGCAACTATGATGAATCCTATACTGTAGTGTAATTGGGTAATTAAAGCCATGACATTACCATGTGTATTACCGTACTACCATTTTTTTTACTTTGATTTAGATTAAAAAATATTTAACATCACATTATAAACCTAGAACTGGAAGAACTATGGTAAACAGCAATGGAGTGTTTGGCTTTGGGCATGGTTGGTTGTACATCAAAAAAGGGAATCCATTAAATATACTGCACAATGAAAGAGTAGCCCCCAGCACTATCACTGCTCTAGGCTGCCATCAAACTTAACACTGCCCTAGACATACGGACTTTAAAATGTTAACGAGAGTGCCATTTGTATTTATTCTACTTTAAATACATAATGTATATGATGAACATACTATTCAAAAGGTATGTCTGGCAGAGACATTCGTCATTATTATGGTACGGTATTCATAACAAATGTAACGTATTTTATGGAAATGGAAAAATAACATTGAATGGGTTTAAAATAGGGCTGCCCTGTCTAATCAGTTTGGAGTTATTTGTATGTATTCTAAAATATATTTTCATGAACCAACTGGGTGGCATTGCACTAGAATAAGTGGCTTGCCAGTTAAATTTTTCTCACAGTTGCTATGCACAGGTCCATAGGCTTCAAACACCAGCAACAAACAGCACAACTTAAGATGTATTAGATTGGAGTTAATGTGATCCTTGAATTTATCAAGGTTATAAGAACTTTGGAAAATGGGTGATATAAGGAAATTCCAAGTTCAGCGCTGTGAGGGAAGAAGCAGACAAGGGTGCCATGTTGGCAAGATGTTAACTACCTTGCCTGGTATACGGGAGGTCGTGGGTTCAATCCCAACCCTGACGCCTGTACATTTGGAATTTTCATGTTCTCCCCGTGGTCATGTGGATTTTTCTCCAGGTCCTCCAGTTTTTCCCTCCACATTTAAAATCAACATGTATTTAGAGTATTTTGTTTCTATACATTTCGACATGATAAGCCACTTCGTTGAGCTATCATTTGTGGCCAGGTCCATTCTTACCTGGTAAAATAAAAAGAAAAAAACCTATAGTTTTTAAAGAAAAAGTTCTGAGTTCAAATCATAGTTGGGGGGTGGCAGGGGGGCGGTTGACAAAGCCTTTCCTTTCTCTAGGGTCAATAAAATGAGTTCCACTTTGTGGTTAAGTCAGCCGTGATTGTCATATTACAATACTGGCCCCTGCGATAGGAACGTGGATTTTCCACAAATTGCTGAGTGCCATAATCAGGGGACAGGTGGCTATCCCATGCGTGTAATTGAGTGGGAATCCGTTATTGTTTTCCATGTAAATTAGAAATAAACTAACCCCATTTGGGAAGTAAAGCTGCAGAATTAATTTAAACGTATATGTACCTACGATATTAGCATTTAATGTCCTCATCGTAATGCTTAACTTTTCTGCAGTTCCTGTCACATTTGCCTGAGTGTCTGTCATTGTGTATTATTATTTTATTAATGCACAGTGTTCCTGTTAATGGAGTCCGGTGAGTTGTTATTTTCTGCTGTTTATTTATAAGGCCATTATAAAAGCTCACCATGCAAAACAATTATGCCAAACTGTAATCTATTGGCCCTTACCTCTGCCAAGACAGATGGCTTCTAATAGCCTGATCAGGTATGAAGACTGTTTAGTGTTTAGTGCTGCTCACATACCATGGTGAAATTTTTGAGTGCAGCGTATAAGAATAAAATCATGGTAGATTTAAATGAATTCTATCGGATTTGAATATTCAAAGTAAAATATGTGAATACTGTATCGTTTGAAATTTATAAATGTTTCAAGCAGAATTCCTCGTGGTTATTCATCTTAGATATTACAAGTTCGTGCAGCCTCTTGCAGTCAATCATGTGCAACAAAAGAATCATTATTCTTTAGGAATCACCATGAATCTTCAAACATTGTCATGTGCGTGGAGTGTTATTTATTTGTTGCTGTTTATATTTACTCATTCAAACACCCCTGTATGTGTAGAGCTATGTATGAACGTGTGTGTGTTCATGCATCGATTTTTTTTTTGCTCTTAAATTCAACTTATGGACCACTCCACACAAATCCCACTACAATCTTTTTACATCAAAAATGCCAAAATATATTACAGAATGTAAATGTTGTGATGCTAACTGGCAATAGGTGGAGTGGTGTTGCAGCAGCAATCCCATTGAATTATGAACCTAGCGACCTGAGTATAATTTCCGGTCATGGTTAACATCAGTGACGAGTGATTTTGAATAGATCTGGCCCTCCCCCCCTTCATCAACCTGGGCTGACTGATGTGGTGAAGTATTTGCAACCAACTCTTATGGCTGGCACGGCATGGGGAGGCCTTCATCCTGCACCGGATTGACAAATAGCAGTACACTATGATTACTACTACTACTACGCAACAGATAACAACATATTAATACATAGTACAAAATTGACTGCTGCCAAAATGAGATGGCTAATCTTAAAGTACGTAATTAGCACCTTAAAATGTGCTGTTTTAAGAACGTGTATTGTATTAAACGTGTACATTTTGAAGTATAGCCCAGAATAGCCACATACTTTTTGTGTTTCAGGTGATACTTGATCCTGACTGTAAACATATTTCTTGATGAACGAGGACCATATAAACATTGCTATTTCAATTTGCAACAGCTACTTGACGCATTGGTTCAAGATGTAAGACCATTTTGTAAGGTGAGCCTTGGTGAAAATATATATGGCATTGGCACTCTTAGAATCACTCCTTTGTGAAATATCATTAATATCGCTCAGCAATGGATGTCTCCTGCCTGCTCTGATCCATTACGGCTGTTGCGATATGTAGAGGCATTAGACGCCAACTGTGAAAAGATGCCATTCCGTATATAGATTTACATGATCGTTCGGCTCTGGATTAAAAAAAAATAGTTTGTATAGTTGAGACACCTTGACACGAATTCTCAATCACTGCACGGCTTTGGTGTGCACATTACATACTTTAAATTTATCATGTTCTGCTTCCTTTGGCTGCTGTTAAAAAGCAGAATTGCTGACATACGTGTCAAGTATGAAGTATGGGATGACGTATTCGTCATAGTGGTCGTTGAAATCTAAGTGCCGGCGGGGACAGCATTTGTTGAGTTAATCTGGTAAAAGCTCTGCATTCACCCTTCAAGCGTGATGCTATAAATGACATTGACATTCAGACCTTATAAGCCTATTATTGTATTAAGGTCTGCATACAGTATACCCCACATTAAACTCTGGTGATGGAAGTGGAACAAAAATGGAGAGCACATCTCTGGATTTTTGTGAATGACAGAAATGGTGGAAAGGATTTGAACTGCATAACACTTGCTTTAACAGGATTACTTTAGACATTTTAACTAAATTGGGGGAAAAAATTGTAATCCCAATAAAATAGAAAGCTAATCAGGCAAAATGTGACCCACGTTTTTTTCTTCTGAAACTCTTGGGTTTTGTGAATACCAATGCTGAAATATTTATTTGGTATCGCTGCCAACGTGGCAGCATTCCATGTGGACAGAGCATCAATTCCAGCCATTGCCAGGAAGCCCGGGCATGTTGACAGAGGACTCGCATGCATTCCTAATTGTCATCATTTTCAATTGCTTTTCTTAGTCGTGGAATATAATGACAAGCATGCACGCACCTGTGTCTACCATCATGCCCCGGTGCTCCGTTATTCCTGTGTGGAATAAAGCCACATTCAAAGTGATTATATGTTACAGGGAGAACTACAAAGAAAGGGATATTGCCTTTTCTCAAAAGACTTATTCAATAATTTTGAGCACTGTAATCCAAAAGCAACATGATATTTAACAATTTTTTTGAACAGTTCGAAAAACACATTTTATTTTCATACCTCCAAAGGCGATTTCTTCAAATGCTTAATTAAAATATGTTGTGCAATTCGAATCGAAGTATATCAATTATAGATAAATGCTGAAATATAGCTATGTCCATAATAAAAATGCCTCTGCTCATCACCATACTCGCACACTTGCTTTCACTTATACTCACATTTAAAATCCAAATGGCTACACATGGAGGAATATTGAATATGCCAAATTATATGCAAACGGTTCTGTTATATTTCTTGTAATAAAACAAGAGACCAATGCTGAAAAAGCAAGGCAGATGGTGTTTTGCATATGTAGACTAACTTCAGTCACATGCACTGGCACCTAAAGTTACCCACATGGTGCATAAAACCCCGAGCGATGTAAAACGTTGTCTCAATAGGGCGCTTATGATAGTACAGTAATGTAAAATGTTGATTCGTTCATATGCTGAGAATTTGAATTAAATGCCCTCACTGTATTGTTAAACAAATGTGCCTCTGCCGCACTGTTGAATGTCATCGTTGGTAAAAAAGGAAAATAATATTCTAATGACGAACAATTTCTTAAGCACGTAACTATAGAGAGCAGGAGGTTACAGATGTCACAACTGAGCAGAACACCACTGCCCATTATGAAAAAGGTGAAAGCTCCTGTACAAGATGAAATATCTGTGGATATCATCAATGAAGGAAAACCAGCCTGCCCAAATAATACTATTGAAGCTATTTCCTAAATATGTACACAGGAATGAAATATTGTACTTCAATCATGGAATGATGCCTCAGTCATTATCGTATTTAATAAGGGAGTCTAAATTGATTATAATAATTACAGACCCATTAGCCGATCATACTGTATATAAATGGTTTGTGAAGAGCACGTGCAACTGAATAATGCCCACTTTGGAGCTCAACCTACCATATAAGAAAACTGGATTTCGATTTTAAAAAATGCCTACCATTAACAATATACAAACTATAAATCAAATTCCCAAAAGTGACATAAATATAAATACCATCATGCCTGGCTTTTGTAGCCTATGAAATGGCATTTGAGTTTGTGGAAATTGATGCAGTCATCCAAGCTTTTGAAGACCAAGGCTCGGATAAAAAAAAAACATATAGAAACTATTAAAACCACTCATACAATGAGATTGCATGAAGCAAATAAGGACAAGTCAGAAAAGTGTCACAGACGGAGATGTGATTTCACAAATGCTATTCACAGAAACACAAGGTATGTTCCAGAAATTGGATTGGGGAAGTAAGAGGCATAAATAAAATATAGAAAGTCTGAGCCATATCAGATTTGATGACAATGTAGTACTCTTAAAAACATTGTTTTATTTGACCAGGTAAGGCCCACTCAGCTGCATAGATATTTTGTGGCTTTTTAAGTGGAAATGTATAGCAGCTAAATACTCTAAACGCATGTTTCTAAATGTGGAGGGAAAGACCCGGAGGACCCGAGGAAAAATCCACACAACCACGGGGAGAGAGAACATGCAAACTCCAAATATAGAGGCGTCAGGGTCGGGATCGAACCCACAACCTCCTGTATACTAGGTGAAGTATGTAACATCTCGCAAGCAATTGAAAATAATGACAGGAAATATCTGAACATATTAACCTAGAAGGTTGAAAAGTTGGGCTTCATAGAAATGTGAAAACAAACAGAAGTCAGTTTTATCAAAATGTGTCAAACTAAATTATTGTTGAGAACAAAATTATAAAACACAGTAGAGTATGTAGCTGGGACCTTTATTGAAGGCTGAACGGGGTAAAAACGATTGCATAAATAGTTGACTGAGAGCAGGATAGAGTTTTTTTTTTAACGTTGGTAAATAAATATACCAAATATGATCCTTGGCACATAACACCCTGTAGTCTAGACATATTCTTGACTTAAAGCTTTTGTGACTGCAGGAATTCATATTTTGGTATTTTCGTTAAAGCCACGTAGATATAAAAAAAATATCACGACGTTTCGATCGCAACACAGCAATCGTCATCAGGTGAAAAAAAATCCTGCTATATTTTTTCACCTGATGACGATTGCTTGTATTGCGATAGAAACGTGATATGTTTATCATAATTGTTCTATTTACGTGGCTTTACCGAAAGACCCAAAGAATAGACATATTCTATTTAGTACAGGTGTTCTTTGCAGATATGCCCTTTCAATGATATGTCACTTGGGCTATATAAATATCTTCATTCATTCGTATATATATGAAAGGAAAATGTTAATCTTCGTGAAGTCTATTTTAATACTGAGACAAAAATAAATGAATCTAAAAATGCTGTTCGACTCTTTAAATGACGACTGAAGCAGTTTGGGCCACACACAAACCGAATTCATGAAGCAATTTGAAATGCGGAAAGAATAGAGGGTGACTGCTCGGGAGACCGGCTAAATGTATTGGGTTGACCTTAAGGACAAGGCTTTTGTCTGGTGGGTAGATATCGTTCTCAGAAAATTCATAGCACCTCTAAAGCATATTTCTGATGAACCACGAGGGGCTACCTTCTGGTCTTAAGGATGAATTGTGTGCCTCAGTCAGCCCCTTTGATCTGATTTGTTTCTGCATTCAAGCTTTTCTTTTATGCCTAATGCAAAAAAAAAAATACCAAAAACGGTGGCGTGGCAAACGCGGCACTTGCATGTTGAGCGCTGAAGATTCGTAGACTTTGGGATATGTCCCGTGGTGTCCCATGGACCCGATCAGTTGATGGTTTGTCAGGTCAGTCAATGAAGCTCATTTGCAGGTGTAGTTTCTTGAAAAAGTTGAAAATGAGATGCCAAATAATTAATAATTGATATAAGTACATTTTTTCCCTGCCATTTCACAGCACAAGGTTACCGCAAATAAGCTGTGTTTCACAGACAGACACAGTTGCTCTGGTAATGTTGCTATGTTTTTATCCAATTACATAATTTGTGGGTAACTTTCAAATATGGCAGATTTGGACTGTGACACTGGCGCACAAGATCGTCGCAGGACGTTTAGCGTCCACCGTGAAGCAGACGGCATATCCATATTTTTGTTAACACGCGCACGCAGCATTGACCAAGGTAGCTACAAGCCTTGAACCGTGAGCCTCTGCAACGACCGGAAAGCACGCTGCCCTTGGCCACATTGCGACCCTCGCTCTGCGTTCAATGACGCATTATTTTTGGAGTCAAGGTTATGTTGCAGCACCCAACAATGAGCCAAGCAGGATGTAGTCTGCTTACAATCAAGACCCTATTTTTTGTTGTTTGAGTTGTACATGTTTGTGGAAATTAGATTTAAATATTGACTTTCTTAAAATGTGTTAAGAATAAGTTACACTTGTTTAGCGCCTTTCATTTCTATTTGGAGAGTGTTGTTGCCGGGGTTTATTGATTGACTAACACAATAAACCTCGTGGAAATCGACTGCATCGAGTCACCAAGTTCCTATTACAAACTTGATTTGAAGCTTTCGTGACTGCAGGAATTACTCTTGTATTTCTAAGTTTGCTAGGTTTGTTTTCTACCTGATGACGATTGCTTGTGTTGAATTCGAAACGTCGTATTATATTATTTAATTTATTTTCTTTCCACGTGACTTTACCGAAAGAACCAAAGAGTAATTCTTATTACAAGCTAATTCAAATAATGAAAAATAAGGATGACGCCGGGATGCAATGGTTAGTACACTAGACTTCATCATGGGACCTCCTTTGCCAGTACCAAAATATACTAATAGGGTTTTCCCCCTTTTTTCTGGCAACAAAACTGACACCTTTTGCAAGGAATCATGCTTACATTAACCACAATACTTGCAGTCAAATGCAAACAAAAAACAATACTCTGATAATTTATGCATTATCTTTGAAACTGATTGGTGCGCCTTTTGGCGTCATCTGGTCGAACACCATATGAGACGAGGCTCTAAAGAAAGCTGTCTCTGGTGTGGACCAATCAGTTTAAAAGACAATGCATAAATTATCAGAGTTTGTTTTTTGTTTACATTTGACTGAAGTATTGTGGTTAATGTAAGCATGATTCCTTGCAAAAGGTGTCAGTTTTATTGCCAGAAAAAAGGGGGAAAACCCTATTAGTACACTAGACTTGTGATACAGAGGTCACTCACTGGCAGTTGAAACGATGAGCAATGAGTGTGGCAGCCCTGAGTTGAATACCCGGCCAAGTCTAACATCAGTGGCGAGTGATGTTTGAACCAGTCCTGAACACCCCCCCCCCCCCCAAACAATTTGCACTTACACCAACCAGAATGGAGAAGTATGGTCAAAATACCCCATAGGGAGACCTTCATCCAGCGCTGTCGTTACTAACACTGTATTTGCTGTGTTTGTATGTTCAACTTCCTTTGCACCGTATGTAGCCAACTGTGCTAATCGGAGGTGCGTAACGCAGCATGCAAAGAACCACTGCTGTGGTAATAGGGTTAATGATTTAAGAACTTAAGTCAAATTGGCGTAAAACTTTTTTTTATTTTACCAGGTAAGGTCCACTGAGCTATATAGATATTTTTCAGAGGCTCAACGAAGTGGCTTATCACGTAGATATTTACAGCAGCCAAATACTCTAAATGCACGTTTCTCTAAATGTGGAGGGGAAAACCCGGAGGACCCAGAGGAAAATTCACATAAACACGGGGAGAACACTCCAAATATACAGGTGTCAGGGTCGGGATCGAACACGACGACCTTCTGTATACCAGGCGAGGTAGTTAACATATCACCACCATAGCGCTATACAGCTGCGGTGTCTGATGAGTGCTGCTATCCAGCGCTGAAATTGGCAAAAATCTCCTGATGTGAGCGACTCAGTGGGGAAGCATCGCCCGCGAGAAACAACGCTTCATTCATCTGGCGGTCGTCATAGAGAACACTAAATACATTTGGCGAAGGAAGCGGTCATCGATCATTTCGATTCACTTCGTAATAACATACACAGTGCGGGTGTATGCTGGGATATTTTTGAGTACAGTGTACGCTTTTCATCGCTATGAATGAGTTTAAATTGTTAATTGTGGCCATTGTGGTCGCATTATGCAGTTCAGTGTGTCTATGAAGACACAACAACAGCTGTTCTGTTGCACTGTTTAACAAGCCCAATGGAAGAACCCTTGTGTAATTATGAGCATGTATGCTGCAGGAAGGGTAGCTTATCCCCCCCTGCTTCTGTTGATTTTTAGGCTTCTCCTTGATCACTCTGCGGTTCACTGGATGTGATTGTGGGGTCAGCTTCTGGGTTGAGCATGATTCCGGCATCCCTGGGGGCGGGGGGCTTTTCCGGAACGGCTACTGACTGACCGGGGGGACCCCCGCGTCCCCACTTCAACATCCGGACATACAACTACATCGACAATGTGAACCGGGTGCCTGTTTCGTCAAATGCATTCGCCCGTGTCCCTAAGGAAAGGGTGGGACGCGAATTAGCGGTTGAAAGGAAAGCGTGCGCCATATTAATCATGGCGCACAGTTCACTCCATGGGCTTGAGTAGAACATTCAGAATGTCCTACCTACATCTATCTGAAACCCCATGGTTATTCACTGCCTAGCAACCTGACACGATCTCAGCAACATATTTGCCTTGGGATTAGGTGTGCTGCGGATAAAATGCCTTCATTAATATTATATCTTTTCCCCCAGCCCTTTGTTAATCCACGAGTCATAGGAGTCCTTCCCCGTGCTGTATCAGTCATGGGAATTGTTTGATCATATTTTACAACGCTGCTCAGTGCGGGTTGGTGAAGAATGGTGGCTGGGGCAGGATCCGGTTTAGATATTGCTCGCCACTGATGCGAGCCGTGGCTGGGTATTGAACGCAGGCCATCAGGTGCACACCGAAGCGTGCAAACCACTGCGCCACTATGCAACCCAAATGCTATAAACAGAATACCATATATGATATATGGATGTGCATTTGTGAGCGTGAGCGTGTGTGGCAGCTGTCGAGTCGAGAGAGAAAAACACGTGTGTGTGTATGAATAAAGGCAAAAGTGGACATTTTGACTGCTGATTCTTTTCATGGAATCTAGAGGATATGCATTGTCTGAAGAAAGCCAGGTGGCCAAAATATAACTATTTTTGAAATGTGAGAAAAAATGTATAATATTTTATTAAAAAGTGTATTCATGTTAAAAAAATACTTTTCGCTTGCATATGCACAATATTTTGTGCATTTGTGTAGAATGTATGTAGCGTATTATATACACATTTTTTGATTGTGCAACAAAAACTGCCCTGAAGTGTATCAAACAGTACATGAGTACATTATTTCTATCTCTTAAAAAAATATTCTGTAAAGTCCTCCAATTTTTTTATCTTCATAATAAATGCCGGAATTTTCTGGATCCCCAAGTCTTGAGAACACTTAATAGCGACTGTTTAAAAAAAAGAATAAATGCAACTTAATCTATTAATATGTTATTAAAAGTTATATTTTAATGTCTTACACTACTTTACATACAGCTCTGTAATTTATAGATCTATACACTAAACAAATTTAGCTGAAGTTAAAACTGTCCACTATTTAAGTTTGTATCATATTGCTCCCTCATTCCAATTATACGGACACGTGTGTAGTGTTTTCTGGTGGTGTCTTGCGCTGTAGTAATTGTTTTTATTTCTTGCAAACATTTACATATTTATCATGTGCACATTGTGCTGCTGAGGGAAATATATTCCCAAAGGCAGCAGCTGTGGTGCATTTATTTAAAAAACTCCCCCGTAATGGTTCCAAACGGTCAGAGATGACTCGCACCCACCGTGGCTTGCAACTTATTATGACATTGGCTTAACCAGAGGGCTAACATTGATTTGCTCATCCATGGGTGGAAAATCCATGACTTATTGTTACCATCAAACAACTAGTTAAAGAATGATGCATAGATTTTCGTAGTTGTGCTGTATAGCTCTCCGATGTGTTTTTTTTGTGTTGTACCACGTGGTTGTTTGGCACAATGCCCCACATTTTACTCCACGTGGGAATTCAGTTCCTGACGAAACTCCCGACATAAGTAAGTGAATCGTTGGACATCGTGCAGATCAGCACACGGTACAACTCAAACACAGATTGGAATGGTATAACTAATTCAAGAGCTGCTACATTGAAATATAGTGTTAAAAAACTGCATCAACCAGCTCTTCAGAAAATAACGTATTTTTATTGCATTTTTTCTTCAGGGCTCAAAATATGTTTGCACCACCCGGGACACCGCACCCATTATACCTCTCATTATGGCTGTGCAACTAGGCACATGGCCATCTCCCGGTCATCTCCAGTTTAGCAGTGTGACCCAGAATATATTTAATGTGAAATTAAGCTCTGCCCTTCTCTAAAAGGGAACCTACCACAGCGTAATAGTTAGCACACTGGATTTGCAATCCAGACGTCACTGGTTCGATCTCCCATAGTGTCAGTTGAAATATGTGAGTTTATTCAATCCCCCCCCCCTCACCTCTGTCCATCCATTACTATAAATGGGTACAATCGGCAGGTCAAGTGTGGTGGGATAAAGTGTGGGTTACTCCCACCTCTTCCGGCACGTGTGGCCAGCATGGGAGAGTAGCCCAAAATACTCTCGAGGGGGGGGGGGGCAGCAGTGGCGTGAGCAAGAGTTTGGAGGGTTACCTTTAACCTTTTATATTTAAACACAGGGGAAAAAATGACGTATCAACCAGCCCTTCTGAAAATCTTGTTCGTTACATTTTGAGCTCTATCTGCAGAGACTTAATAGTTTCAGCTCGGTATGTTCGGGTTTGGTGACTCAGAAAAATATACCTGTGCCCGGTCCACCACGTCCACGATACCTCTCACGATGGCCGTGGCTATTGGTCACGTACCACCTACTCCGTTCTACCAGCGACCCGGAAAAATAGCGAGAAACGAAGCCCTATCCTCGCCTAAAATAGATTGGGTCTGCTGACATTTTCTTTCACGTCACACACCTGCTCGGCCATTCTGCACGGTCAGACATTGGAAAACCAAAATCGTGTCCGAGGGCCGGATGATTTTTGAGGACGTTCACGCGTGGGGGGTGGAGGGACATCCCTCACCGCGTCCGTTCACAACGGAGCCCTTGCAAGGGGGTTGACTCTTGATTACATTAGACAGCTGTGAGTGGTCTTCGCCCGTCCATGCGGCCTCGGCAATGAGCCACGTAATGGAGGCTGGAGTGCCCAGTGGGTGGGGGATGACAATCCGCCAGTGTGGATCAACTCGTTTCGGCGCTTCGAGCAAAAGGCGGGCGGGGGTCATGGCGCATTTGAGCTCAATAGGGATTCGCTCAATGTAAAGTCCTTGAATGCGTTGTGTGGTTTAAGCAGCAGAGTTCGCTCGTCTCGGGCATTAGTGGTTGCCAGGGATTGTTTTGATGTCCATTGCCCTCAATTCTGTTGAAATGTGTAAAAAATAAACCAGACGAATGAATGCTATATATAACTTGCTTAGTATTATGTGGAAGATATTACGCATTATTATTTATGCATTATTAAGCATGGGTGTATGCGTTCATTCATGATAATAATTTTTTGGCAGTCAACTATTTTGTGTTTATTATTCGTCTGTGTTTTTTGTAAATTCACGTATTGCCATGTGATATGATCAGTCGGGGTCTAACGATACATACATTCATCAATTGCTATCTATTCATGACGAACGAATTGTATATAAGTCAAAATGCATTGCATTGAAGTGCGTGCAGGAATCAATTCGCTTATACAGTACATGTATATGTTGTATGTGATGAATCCACATGACCCCTTCAGCAAATAACGGTCAGCAAGTTTCACCACAAATGTAAAAAGTAAAAATATCCTCGAATTGAATGTTTACCCTGATTAACATGCAGCCCTACGGCGTGTGGGGAAAGGGGGGAGGGGCGCCTAGGGGATCTTGTTGAAGGTTCAGCGCCCCTTTTAAATTCTTATAGTTTCAAGTTTGTTTCACATTGATTGTGTCGTGCACCCCTGAGGTTGCCTTAATCAAGGTCGCACACTTCAGGGTTGTTAGCGTTGAATCGTTGTTATAAGAAGCTTCGGGGCATTGACGTGGCCTCGCAGTAGCCCGTTCAATGCTTGTTGCAGAGTTAATGGTTCGTATACTGGCGGCCACCCTGATTAATACTTCTGGTGTAATAACCGATATAATACGTTTAACATGTAGGCTTTCGCGGTAAATATCATCCAGATCGCATAAATACGCGATCGTGTAAATACGCTATCTAACCCCCCAAAAAAAATCTGTATTATGGACGATATAATACGCTCTGTCTGCTTCGCAGTGGATGGAAAAGATCCAATGATGTTATTCACAAGAGTAGGCCATGGTGTACCAGTATCAAGGTCCAAATGGAAATTACAATGCTGAGTTTGGGATTATACATAGCAATCGTCGCCCGTTATGCGCATAATAATACCCCAGATCATTCTTTCAAATGAAACTCCTGGTCTCCTGAGTTCTCACATGGTTAAACAAAATACACTTGAAACTCACAGTTGAAGCTGAGTGGTTATGGCTGTACAAATGTGTGGTTTGCTGGTCTAGGATTGACTCTGTGCCAATCTCTGCAGGTCTACGAACTATGGAGCATCTTACACGAAGCTCACAGACAAACTCGACCCCAAGGCGATCCTGGTGGCCCTCTACGTCTGCCCCAGCAATAAAAAGAAGGTTGGTCGATGCCATCAGTTAATAGTATACAGCCCCATTGGAACCTCATTTGCCAGTAAAAATATGATAATTGGTTTTTCACCCTTATATCTGGCAACAAAACTGACACCTTTTTTACAAGGAGTCATGTTTACATAGACCACAATACCTGCAGTCATAATGCAAACAAAAAACATAATTCTGATAATGTGCACTGTCCTTGAAGTTGATTGGTCCACACCCGAGACAGCTTTCCTTAGAGCCTAGTCTCACATGGGTTGGACCAGATGACGCCAAAAGGCACATTATCAGAGTTATGTTTTTTGTTTGCATTATGACTGCAGGTATTGTGGTCTATGTAAACAAGACTCCTTGTAAAAAAAGGTGTCAGTTTTGTTGCCAGATAGAAGGGTACAAAAACAATTATCAATATACAGCCCTTTGTCTGTTCACTGCTGGTCGAATGCCTCCTCATCCCCATGTGGGCCATCGGGGTGTTTGTTGGACCATTCCTCACCATGTCGGGCAGTGCATGTTGGTGGAGGGAACTCCCAGGACTGGTTAGGGAATCGCTCGCCGCTAAGGTTAGCTGTGGCTGGGAATTGAATTCGGGCTGATGGGTTCATAGCGCAGCGCGCTAGGCACTGCGTCACTGCTCCCCACTGTTGTGAATAATAACGGAACTTATTTCTCAAGTCTTGAAGCGGGACGTGTTTACTGCATATAGAGAGAGATATCCCATGCTTCATTGCAATGTGAGATAGAGTTTCACTTATGTGCCTGCTCATTTTGTATTCTATATTAAACATAGGGCTGCAGGTTCATAGCACAGTGCACCAACCACTCCATCACTGCTCCACCCTACCTTCAATTAGACCGTCCTTATTTAAAGGACAGAGTTGTTTTGCTTATGAATTGCAGCCTAAATGACAATGTGTTAGTTATGGGGGAGTACTGCACGTTGTGTTTCGAGACTGCAGCTGTGCACATCTCAATATGTGTCATTACCGCGAGTCAGTTGGTAATTATGTTATAAGTAGATAGATTTTGTACATTTGATGTATTTTTAAATAATGTAAAGGGGGAAAAAAACGTTATTTTTTGGAGTAGTTAATAATCCCCTTTATGCGATATGGCTGACACATATTGTTTACCGAAATGTGTTTGCCCTCTGAATGTCGGGCTGTGTTGAGGCAAGCAGGGATATTTTTGTTACTGCACAGTGCTGCTTATACTTCACGTTTTTTAGAATATTGGAGCTAAACGGGATTGTAAAGAAACACTAAGATGATACGAAATAATTTTAAGAAATGTGTAATGATGTAATTTCCCTGTTTACAATGTGTGTTTTGGACAAAATTAAAATACGATTTTCTGACAGCAAATCACTGAGTCCTCATTTAGTAACCCTATTGGGCATGTTTGACCAATTTCTGACAAACAGGCTCATATATGTTCCTGAATTGCATCGTAAATTGTTGTAATGTGAAGGGTATCTGACCTGCTCCTCCAAACAACCTGGTTTCATGATTCCAAGTCAATACTTAAAACAAAGCATCAGTCTTTTCTGTGAAAAAAATATGGATTTCTACAGTGTAGCTCTTATTGAGGTAGGCTTTATTTTTGTTACCAATTTTGTCTTGTTAAGGTCCTTACTCGGACTGTGCGCAGTAGGCATTTGTGTTGAATTACAGCAATTCCGGTGTTTGCTGTCTGCTGCCCTGAGAGAGATGCAACTCAGCCTTGAGAGATGTAGCAGAGGTTGATGGAGTGCAATGACGATGATGTATGCAATGCAACGGGTCAGCTCTCCATTCCAAAGATAAATAACCAAGTCGATTGTTACCTGGTGGATTTCAATGATCAATATCATCTACTGTAAATATATGCTCACATTGGTGAAATAAAACAATACAATACCAATGCAATGATATCATCACATTGGTTTGATTAATCAGAAAGTGTACTATTTACTGCAAATCACTTTCAAACCCTTCCCTCCCCTCCCCCATTGACTTGTGACATATCTGGGATGGAGTGGTGGCGCGGTGGTTAGTGTACTGCACTCTGAACCCAGTGACCTCATTTCGATTCATGGCCATGGCTAACGTCAGTGGGATATGATATCTGAACTGGTACTCCTTGCAAACTTCACAAACGCACCTCCGATTACCACGGTTGGCTTAGTACAGTGCGAAAGGAAGTTCAACATACATACATACAAACATGCATTTTCACCAGTTCGGTTGAAACATGGAAAAACAACCACCACGACTGACACAGGGTAACCTTCATTCAGAAGTGTATTGGCAAATAACTGTAAATTATTACTATTATCCCATATGTTGTACACGTCCTGATTTGCATCGCTTCAGTTTGTATATACACACATAACAATATGTTCGCAATATTCTTCGGATTGTCTCGAGAACTCGAGAATAACTATAGCCACGCTTTGACAGCAGCGATGTCAAAATTATAAGGAAGGTGGCTCATTCATTCTTCATAAATCTATCAAAGATCTCTTTTAACTCTTTTTCCAACACATTCACAGCAAAGCTTTCCCCCTCCAAGCATGCGTTTGATGTTGTGCAACAAGTAATGCTCACAATTCACTTTGTACGAGAGCTTCTTAGACTACGTGGTGTGTCATTAATGTTGTAGCTTTCTACACTACACTTTGGAATCACATTATCTAATTACATATCTAGGTTCTTGTATATAAATTGACATTATTTCAGAATGAAAATTACAAATAAGGGCTTAGAGACTATTTAACATTAAAAGTGCGACTCCACTAAAATTTGAATGGCTCATATTGATTAATGCAATGCAAACTCACAGCACAGATGGTTCAGTGGGTATTGCTCGAAAGAGACTTACAAAAGATAGTTTACAATAGCAGTATATTATTCAATAATGCATTATACATGGAAAATAATCACTATTGAAACCAAGAAATACTTACACCTACCCTATAGAGTATTCTGCAATTACGTATTCATGAAACGGGACTGTGTTTATACTCTTTGGTTTTTTCGGTAAAGTCACTTAGGTAAAAAATAAAATAAATGAAAACAACTAAATTAAATCACGACGTTTCGGATGCAACACAAGCGTCCGTCATCAGGTGGGAAGGCATGGCCTCATGCTGATGCAGACTGTTTTTTTTATATTCAAAATCATCCGTTGTTATCCGTGCAATACTTTACCTGTCTGCTCGATCCTTAAACATATTTTTGCTTCTTGCCATGTATAAGGGTGCAATGATGCGTAGGATATTTGAAATGAGAGTGAAGACACTGGAGCATCCCCATTGGTCTTGACGGACTGCTTTTCTGATCCCAGAAATAAGCTGCGAGAAATAAAAATACCCAGGACATGACCCCGTGTCACCATCGCTAGCCGTCTGCTGCACCCTCTGCATTCCATTTGAGAAGCAGTATCTTCTTTGTGATGCGCAAGCTTGGCTCTCTCACGTGCTGCTGACGTGTTACGGTTCTGAATGATGGGGAGTAAAAAAAAAATATGAAATACCAACGCGAGTCGATATCGCGTCCAACTAAATATACTGTTTTCATTTCTTTTTGCTGTTCATATTGAATAAACAATATATTGAGTTTTTTTTATATCACAATAAAACGCCAAGCTATATCATGGAATTTGTTTAAGGTTATTGATTGGAAATTACATACAAAACTAATTGCATAATACTGTAGACACGCATGAGAGATGCACATGTACAGTCTGATTTGTAAATCCACTGCTGGATCAGGGCCTCCCCATAGTGTACGGATCGTGGGGGTTATATGACTACATATTCTTAGGTTTTTTTCCGGGAAAGTCACCTGAAGACGGAAGCTTGTGTTGCCTCCGAAACGTCGTGATTTTTATTTTATTTAACTTTTATTAATTTACATTTTTTTACCTACGTGACTTTACCGAAAAAACCTAAGAATATGAATCCTTGTAGTCACGAAAGCTTCAAATCTAGAATGATATGACTACACTTCACCATGCTGGTCAGTGTGGGTTGGTGAAAGTGTTCTGAGAGATATTAAAATTATATTAACAATGCGATAAATAATAATGTACTTCTCGTCATAAACAGTAGACAATTTTTTTAATCTATTTATAAAGTCCTGGTGTAATAATACGGCTCTTGTTAAGAGTGACATTTTAAATTACAGCATCATTTGGAACTGCATTTAACAAATGTTCAATCATTCACTATAAAGAAACATTCTTATCATGCGCTTTACATCAAACAATGCATAAGTATATATAAAGATTCTAGATTTGAAGCTTTCGTGACTGCAAGGATTCATACTCTTAGTTTTTTCGGTAAAGTCACGTAGGTAAAAAAATGAAATAAAAATTAATAATTATTTTATTTTTATTAATTTTAATTTCTTTTTTTTACCTACGTGACTTTACCGAAAAAACTAAGAGTTTATATATAAAGATACATATATAATGTGTACAGGTACAGCCTTTGTCAATACACTACTGGATCAACACCATGTTGAGCATGGGGGGGGGGTACCTTTGGCCATACTTCACCACACTGGTCAGTGTGGATTTGATTAAGAGGGTGTGCAGCAAGACTGATGCTGATACCACCCATGGCTGACTAACTGAAAATCTGATTCAGGCTCACAGTGCAGTGCGCTAACCACTATGCCACTCCTCTACCGTGAGGATGCATGTGTTAGGAGATCACGCAGACATGCGCTTTGGATCGGTGATATTAAAGCATAGGATTTGTTATGCAAAGGCCATGGTCTGGACAGCACAAGTCACATGGGACCACATGGTCCGGCAGATATTTATCTTGGAGTTTCTATATCGGAATGGATTGTGCATGCAATAACCGCTTTTGCTCAGAATGCACTATTGTTCATATTAAAACCCCGGATATTGTCTTACTAACAATATAAAATCTGTAACCAATGGTCCACAAATATGCATAATTGTCACGTTGTTTATGGCATTGTATGTTTAGCTCACAGAAAATTGAATTGTACTGTCCTGGAGCTATACCACTTGCGTATACAAATTCAACTTTCATGAAAGCAATAAACTGTAGCTGGTGCGATATTAGAGTATGCTTTTTTTGGTCCTGAAATTGTGCATAGTAGAAGAAAGCCGAGGGAGAGTAACGAGTATCCAGCACGTTGCCCAGGGCATTTGGAATAAAAACTTGTTTGCTGCCCACATTCACGCGAGTGGTTTTGGGCAGCGTGGCAGATGTCCCTGCTGCATGCTGATGCCCTGGCGTTTGCGTCGGCATTTGGTTCCGTGACAGCTGACGTGACCTGTGCTGTGTAGTTTTGCATACTCATTGGCCCAGCTGTGCAAGGCCTCCCGAGCGTAAGGAAATTGGCAGACTCAGGCCGCGGTTTCGACCGATTGAAACGTTTCTGCCGATGTTGATGCTCAAGAGTGAGGCCGTGGCAGTAGGGCGGAGGAGAGTTACGCAGAAAGTAGTGGAATAATGATATGCATCGCAAATAATATTTAAATAAAAGTATTGAGTTGGTTTTATAAGTGGTCGAAAATGCTATTGAAGGGTAACAAATTGTCACCTTTTTATTTTGTCAGAATCGGACAGTAGAATACAATTGTTTGTGTTAGGTGCTACCATAATAATAATTTACAACATATAACCAGAAAAGCATAATTTCATCAACAAAATGTAGGACGGTTCTCTATTGGGATATTTGGCAAATGTCATGAATGCGTGTTTAGCACATGAGAAGAAACCAGAGTAATTGGAGAAGGCCCACACAGTAGTGGGATGTTAACCATCTCGCCTGGTATACAGGAAGTCGTGGGTTCGATCCAGACCGAGATGCCTATATATTTGGAGTTTGCAAGTTCTTCCCGTGGTCACGTAGATTTTCCTCCGGGTACTCCGGTTTTTCCCTGCCCATTTAGAAACATGCATATGGAGCATTTGGCTGCTTTACATTTCCACATGAGCCACTTCATCGGGCTATTATTTGTGGCCAGGACAATTCTGAAAAAAAAGCTATATTACTCAGCGGGCCTTACCTGTTAAAATAAAACATAGTTTAGTTTGATCGTGTACTATGTCTACATCATCTGACAAGCCCTGGCAATCAGCCATCCAAGTACTTATTAAGTTCAAGTCTGCTCAGCTACTGCTCAGATTTGACAAAACCAGGCACATTAGGTGACATAGACAAATGTACAGTATTTACAAAAACATATCTTGGTTCAAAGCTTTTTCTTGGACTTCAGAGTCATAAAAAAGTAATTCGCAACAGTAATATTATATACTTGGAAATATATTTCATGGGTTCAATACTGATTTCAGCACAGAGGTCACTGGCAAGGCAACGTTGATTTGTTACTGTGTTAAGAAGAAAAAGTCAGATGTGGTCTGCATCTCTTGCTACATTTTGCTGCAAAACATATTCAACACCCCAGTACTTCAATGCTGCTCCAAGCATTATTAGAAAATATATTGCCTCTCAGATACAATAAAATAACAAGGTTTTATTTTTTTTACAAAATACAGTTAAACGTGGAAAATCCAATAATTTTCTAAAAGCATACTTGACATTTCAACAAATTAAGATGACCCTGATGTCATTAAAACATGCACTTTCCCTCTCCTCGGTAGTGAAATTCACGTTTAGGGCATTCTTTCCTCCCCCCCATTCACATTTAGATTTTCCTCAGGAGATTAAAAATCAATATTCATTTTTGGTATTGACATTTGTGATTTATGAACAATCTTATTTTAGCTTCCTCGGGCAGCGCTGGTTTCTACTTAGGTGCCTCATCCCCCTGTCTTTGCGTGAGGTAGTGATGGTGTGTGCAGGACGCAAATTGCATTACTTGCACTTCAGAATGCATTAGAGGGGCAAGCAATCTGCCTGCTGCAAAAGCCAGCCAAGCATGGCTTTTCATTCCATTTCCCACCAGGCTCTACAAAACACAGGGACAGTATTTAATCCAGAGAGGCCAGTTGCTCCCATGGTCTTCAGTGCAGGCGAAGAAGCCTCAACGTTTTTAGTGGATATGTTCTTATGCCTATTATCAATAACCTTTAAATATTCCCAATCTCATCAGATCTAGGAAGCTAAGCAGGATTGAGTATTTGATCCCGAGAGGGCAGTTGCTTTTGTGGTCTTAAATACACGTTGTTGTTCAACTTCTTTCGCACCGTATGTAGCCAACTGTGCTAATCAGAAGTGCGCGGGAACGGACAACAAATTAAACAGAAAAAGCAGTTCGAAAGAAGTGAGTTTTCAATTTCGAAGAAAAAGTGAAATTATCTAATATTTCCAATAGCACTTTTACTTACGCCTGTGACCAATTCAGCCAGAAAGCCACAAACCTTGTCAGATATCAGAAACGAATCAAGGTTGAGCCTGGATAGTATTTAAATGGATGACCGCAAGTCAAGGCACCTCGGGAGCTACACTGTCGGCATTAGAGAGCAGTGCAGCTAAATCCATTGTTGTACCCTGCCATGGCCTCACATCTGTGCTCCCCGCCTTCACCACACTGTTGTGACCAGCATCATAAGTAAAGCATGGTCAAATAAACCCGATGACCCGCACGGCATGAGGGAGGCCATCGTACTGAAAAAAAGGCTGTACGTGTACATTTTACTTATACGGATTCCTTCGCAGTAATGGGTAATATATCGTTTAACACTGAAGACTTCAAAGTTAAAACATGTTTTAAAAAAAAGCCTGAAGAGAAAATAAATCGTAGTAAAGTGCATTATAAAGCTTGGGCTCACTGTAAAGACTGGGTCAATGAGACATTAGTCCTGAGTGTCCGTGTTAAGTGTGTCCAATATGTTTAACCCTGGCAGGGCATTTACATGACTCCTGCACACACAGAATGATCCTACATGATCCTTAAAACATGTATATTCACCTTTAAAACATTTGTGTTAAAGTGCCTCTAGACTTGTTTGTTGACGTGAAATTACTGATGACATCCTATCTGATTTAGATTAAACATTTCAGCCGCTACTTGCACTTTTGCTTTGGAAACCTCTGTTTACTCATACGACTGCGTAGGTTTTCACGCGTGTGACGTATGTCCCTTCTATATGTGTTCTGGTTGAACCGCGTGTTTGGCACGATATCTGACGTTTTACTCCATGTTCTGGGAGCTTCTTCAGGAATTAAATTCCAGCACTTCGAGCAAAACAAATGTTTGGACATTAGACCGAACAACACGTGGTACAACTCGAAAACACATCAGAGGAGTTTCAATTGAATTCCATGAAAATTGAGATAATGGAAGAATACAGTCATTAACTTGTTTACTTCACAATGAATGTGTGAATTCGCAACCCACGGTCTCTCAAAGTCAATCACAGTTGGATTTCTGTAGCTGGAGGAATTGTACAAAGTAGACCTTCTTATCGGTATGTCAGATTCTACCAGCATCCATTCCCATTATATGCTCATTTTCATTCTCAGTTTATCCTGCATCAAATAATCATTAATACAATTATGGGTGTTTTTTCATTAACAAGGCAAGAGTCCATTGGGTTACACTTTCAGTTACAAGGCAGCCCTGCGTGTCATTGCAAACAAAAGACCACTCTCTGATGGCTTTTTGGGTTGTGCTACGTGTTGTTCGGCATTGTCTGACATTTCGTTCGACGCTCTGGGAGCTTCTTTGGGAGCAATTAACTTCCTGCTGAAGAACAAATACCGGATAACTACGCAGGGCTATGGGAGAGCTATGCAGCACAACCACAAACACCGGTAGAAAGGATCACTTGGAGGTAGCAGCGACGGGAATCAATTAATCTCTTCTGCGTAAAATCACATTATGGTGCGCTCACAAATATGCTAAACTATTCTTTGGTTTTTTTGGTAAAGTCACGTATAAAGATAAAATAGTAAATTAAATAATAGCATACGTATGCTATTATTTAATTTATTATTTTATCTTTATACGTGACTTTACCGAAAAAACCAAAGAATAATTCCTGCAGTCACGAAAGCTCCAAAATTAATAATATGCTAAACCTTTGCAAATGATTCTCTCATGATTTCATGAAACGTTTACACATAGTTAGAACGTCGAATATTCGACTCGCTGGGGACTGAGGTATAGGAGGATATGTGACTATTTATAGAAAATGACAGTCACACCATTGCAATAACGGGCTATTGGGCAAAAATAAATCGTGAACCGTTTTAAACCTGGGAGCAGCATAATTTGCTGTGCTTCATAGGTAAGAGAAAGTACGCGAGATTAATAACACATTACTGCATGCGAAAGGTCTTATTTGTTACCATCTATAGAAAAATATAGTTGCACCATGCAAATATACTGCACTGGGTGTTGGCAGGGTGAATATTGCGTTGATCCGATAGGGTAAACATCGACTGTTAAAGGTATGCTTAGCTGGTGCAGTAGCCGAGTCAATCTTAATACAACTTCCTCGTTAACGGAGCAGCTCTGCCAATGCTTATTTACGTCACTGCTGCCGAAAGAGGCCTCCTCTAGAGAGCCCCTCTGGCAAGCCCCTCGAGGGGGTATTTGGCCTACTCTTCTATGCTGGCGATGCATCTTAGAAGGAGGTTGAAGTACGCACACTTAACTGCGGCTTACCCATTGAGCCAGCTGAGTGAACAGTGGCGGGTGATATTTAAGAAAATTGCCCATTATATCAGCTACCGCGGTGGGAGTTCAAACCGGCGACCTCCGAATTGCAAGGCCAGTGTAAAAAGCAATTACACCCCAGCAGCATCCATAATAAAAAGTACAGTATCACTTCAAAATTAAACTTTTTTTGGTGAAACTGTGCGTGCACAATTAACAAACAAAAAAAACCCGAAACATATTCGTCAATAGCGCTGCCTTAAAAATAATGCGTCTATAATTGGTGACTTTTCTGGCACAAAAAAAAGCCCCTTTGTCGTAGCACGATATAAAAATTTCACTTTGAAAAGGGAAAGCGTTCTTGATGGGCTCCGTATATCCGGTGGCACGTCGAGGAGCATGAGGAAAGGGTGCACTGGCACGTGTGAGAGTCGGAGGCCTCGCGCCCGTGATTTGCAGCGTGCCACTGTCGGCCACCGATGGGTTTCCGCAATTGCTGATGCTTAATGGCACCTGAAACGTCAACTGGAAAAAATGTGTTCCCAGTCAATCAAAAAAGTTGAGATGCGAATGGCAGTTTATTTCCACTGGGAGATAGGGTTTATGAGCCTGTAAATTAAGCTGCTCGTGTGTTTTATAGTCACGTGTAATTGTTGCAAACTTCGTTCTTTACAGAATTAGTGTAATATCAGTAAGTTACGGAAACGGGTAAAGGTTCCATATTTTGGTTCGTAAAAATTGCGCGACAAAAATCCTTTTGTTATGATCCCATTTTTCATAAGGTTCTTAAATGTGCTAAAACTCACATGATGGCTTTATTGTAATATTTGTTAAAGGTTGGTTGGATGGGTGTTACTGCTAAGATTGAGCCTTTGTGAATAACACACTGTGTTCTTTTTTACTCTGCAATCCGTCAGCAGATTGCGTCTGAACTCTGAAGGATAATAGTCTGTTCATGGCACAGAGGAGATGGGGCAATGGTATCACAATTCTGCTTTGTTTCTCTGGGTCACAGCAGGGCACGGTGGGTGGAGAGAGGTGGTCGTAACACTCTGGGACTCTTGCTGTGTGTGTCAATGCCCCAGGGTGTTACTAGTTACACCCATCCAATAAAAAATCGGTACAATTACCAGCACGGATGCCTAAAATCTCTTTTCATTATATTCCCCTTTCGTCAAATGCAATTCGCATATATCTCTACATGGTATTTTGTACTGCGCATAAATGGAGATAGCGGTGCTCACTGCAAATACCCTAGGGGCACTGCAAAGGCCATTGATTTTAAGGTCTGTTTGGAGGCTCTTACGGTTGCAAAATGAGAATGTATATTTCACACTTCCATTGCCACGACGTCAGCCCTGCAGTGCTACATGTAACATTTAAGCAACCATTAAAATGCACTCATAGCTCACTAGAATTAGAGATGGTACTTGTTACGGTTACTGACACTTGCCCACAAATGTGAGCTCGCAATTGGACGTGCAATTATCGGAGCTGATGAAAAAAAATTGTGAACAATTTATCAGCTGGTGTTGGCCTAATTTTTTTTTACAGTAATGCAGCCTGAAAACTAATTTGGAAAAAAATTAAACATGCTGCTTTGGTTATAATGATGTTGTTTTCTGCATTTCTGGAATGGCTTTGTATAGATTTCAGGAATGTATCCTATGGGTTTCATATTGCACGTTGGTAATGTCACAACGGCAACTGCAACTGAGTTGTGGTTTCCTAAAAAAAAAAGAACACATGTACAATGTTGCATTGATATATCCTGTTGAAATATTTACCACAGCGATGCAATTGTACGAAAAACTACATCCTTTTTTACATGCCTTATTTGTGTATATGAATAATTTGAAGTAGTATATACTTGTACATACTACTTTATGGTAATATATACTTGTACAGTATATACTACCTTGAACATTTTCTATTATTTTACAAAATCCTACACAGACCCTAGTATAATGCCAGTCGTGTAGTTTATGTGCATATTGCAACACTTGGAATCCCTTAAGGCTGCAGTTTTGCTCCTTTGACTTGCATTGCTATACTTGAATAAGAATCGCCAATATGAGATTATATTTTTTCCTTCTTGTCACTTATTAAAGTAAGCACGAGCAAATGCTTTTGCTGCTATGACCTGCAGCATGGAACTGTTCGTTCGGTGGGTTGCTGCAGGCTTGCAAGTTGCGTGTGCATCGTGGTGTGTGCGAGATTGATTTTGTTTGAACCTTCGGTGCTGTTCTGTAACTGAGCATCAGATGCGGTCGCATTCCCAGGAGAGCTCGAAGACAGCGGATCACATCGCATTTGCTGTTTTTAAGTGTACTTCTGAAAGCGTCTGTGCTTTAAAAAGCTTGCCTCATGACTCCCTAACCTAGGCGAGTGTGCAGGACAGGTCTCGTGATTTGAATCCATCTCATTTTCTCTCTCCCTCTTCCCTTTTTCTTCCCCTTTATAATTTAGTTTTCCTCTTTTGGCCATTGCTCTTGACAACACTGACACAATGCACCACGTCCATTGGCTTGTGTTATTGCTGCCCTGGGTGTTGCATTTGTCTTTGTGTCTTGCGTTGCGTGTATAACGATGTGTCGATTAATAGTATAAACATATTTTAACACTCGTGATACATCCGTCGAATTGCGTGCGTATGAATCAAATATTTTATTTATTCATCTCATCGTCAGCAGCCATGATCTATCCACTGTTGGATGAAGGCCTCTAACAAAGTCATTGCCGTCCCTCACAGTCCTGCAATGCCACAGTCCTTCTAGCTCCTGCAACGAGCCCATCTCATCATTACATCGCTCCCATGACGTCTCATTAGGTGTTCCCTCCTTTGGCTGCCATGCCGTTGGTAATTGGTTTTTTACCCTTTTATCTGGCAACAAAACTGACACTTTTTTTTACAAGGAGTCATGTTTGCATTGACCACAATACCTGCAGTCGGAATGCAAACAAAAAACATAACTCTGATGATGTATGCACTGTCCTTGAAATTGATTGGTCCACACCCGTGACAGCCTTCCTTAGAGCCTAGTCTCACATGGTGTTGGACCAGATGACGCCTATTGGCGCCTTTTGGCGTCATCTGGTCCATACATTATCAGAGTTATGTTTTTTGTTTGCATTCCGACTGCAGGTATTGTGGTCAATGCAAACATGACTCCTTGTAAAAAAAAAGGTGTCAGTTTTGTTGCCAGATAAAAGGGTAAAAAACCAATTATCATTTTGCTACTGGAAAATGAGGTTCCAATGGTGCCATGCCGTTGTTGCTCTTGACTTGGAGTGTGTGACTTCTCCTGTCACTTGAGGTCACGACATTGACCGAAATATAAACAATAATCAGGATTCTTCAATCCAACCGCGTCTCCAAATCGTGAGGCGAATTGTCACACCTATGTCACAATGTTCATATCTGTGTGTCTGTGTTTGGGGCTTGTGTGTGTGTGCTCAACTATGTGTACGGCATTTTGCAGCATCATGAATAATTTAAATAAGGTACATGTGCATGTTGTAGCCAATTACAAAGTCATGTTAATTTACATTTCATTGTGAACCCTCTACTCAATGAAGACCTCCCCAGGCCATGTTGGGTATGAGGGTTGTTTCACCATACTTCACCATTCTGGTGAGTGCGGGTTGGTTAGGATGTTACTCGTCACTGATGCTCGTTGTGTGCTGAAATCGAATTCAGATCGCCTCGGCATAGCACAGTATGGGAATCACTACGCCACCACTCCCTGTTGTTATAATTAATAACTGAAATTCTTGTTCAAGTCGTGAAGATAGACACACATTTGGAATGAATATTATCCGTTTTGTTACAATGCCAGAGAGAACGTAATGTATACGTTGATGTCGTTATCGTGTTCTGTTAAGTTGCAACCAACATTTTAAATTACTCCAACCGAAATTTCACGATGATAATAATAATATCTTCACCGCCTGCTGCCTAACATTCCCCGGGAACTGACGGCAAGCATTCTGCGAGCGCGAAAACCACCAGGAGGCAGTCATAATTACGTTCCCGTTTTGAGACGGTGTAGCTTTGGTGTGAACGCAGAGGGCCCCCCCAGGGGAGGGGGTGCTGAGCCTGTGATGTAAATCGTGAGCCGCGTTTCTCATTGCTACGTTGACTGGGTGCCGTGGCGCTGGTGCAAGACACCCACCCCCACGTGTAGCCGAAACAGACTGTTGGGGCAAGTGCTGTTAGCGAGTAGCACCTATGAAGGCCGGCACGGCACACGTGGAGGATGGGTGGCCCAGCACCACGCCCGACCGCCTTTGTCTCCCCCAGTGGCGATGTTTACACACCGCAACCGGGCACTCATTTGAGGCCGAGTCGGCCTAGGGGCGGCCCAGGACCGGCTCAAATAATTGTCACTGGCGGTGTTGGCCCTGAGCGAGAATCGAACTCGGGACCCCGGGTTCGTAGCGCAGCGTCGCGCTGACCGCTCCAACACAACACGTGGCTTGCGCTCGCAGAATGCAAAGCAGATGACACGTGGTCGATCATCTGCGCGAATCTTCCGCAGCTGTCTCTTGAGCTGCCGCTGCTTCTCACGTTTGCCTTGCGGCTATCCTTGCACGCTCGATCCGCAAGATAAATAGTTACGTAAACGTGCAGAGAAAGTACTACACCTCTCCCTTAATCCAAGCCCCCCCAATAAAGAAAATTGCAATCCAAGGCATTTAATCTGCTAAGTTTTTATTTTATTTTGTGCGTAACATAAAACACGCTTACTGTGTTTAAACATATTCTTCGGTTTTTTCGGTAAAGTGACGTAGGTAAAAAAATTTAATTAAAATTAATAAAAGTAAATTAAAATAAAAATAAAATAAAAAATCACGACGTTTCGGAGGTAACACAAGCTTCCGTCTTCAGGTGGAACCGTCACAGCACGCTTGCTGTATCAAGTAAATGAGAAATTCCAAGAGATACTACCCCGTATATATACTGGTTGAGGGGGCGGATGAGCCAGGACAGGCCCCCTTTTTTTATTATTATGGTAAGGTTGTGACGGTTCCACCTGAAGACGGAAGCTTGTGTTGCCTCCGAAACGTCGTGTATTTTTTCTTTTATTAATTTTAATTAGAATTTTTTTACCTACGTGACTTTACCGAAAAAAACCTAAGAATATGAATCCTTGCAGTCACGAAAGCTTCAAATCTGTGTTTAAACAGTTGAATACCTGTCAACCCCGTATCAGTGCCCCTACCTTATTACAGACCAATTCAGACATTGTTGGTCACCCCGTGCCCTTATAAATCTCAACGTTCATCTTACAACGTCCCATCACAAGGGAGAACCACAAACAAATAGACAACAACAAAAATGTTGCCCTATTGAAACGGCTGTACGCTGTATGGACCTCAAAACTCAATTCCCCTGTACAAGAATACGGAGTAAACCGAATGGGTTGGCAGGGATGCAGTAGAGGCGTGCCGTATGTGTTTGATTGTTGCATGCCAGCGGTAGTCTGTCATTTAACACCGTGTGAGCATATTCAATTAAGGCTTCTTCTGTTCTTCCATTCATTCCTTGATAAATTGTACTCTATAATTTTGATGAAAACGCAATTCACCCCCAGTAGTCGTATATTGCGATGTCTTGTAGTTTTATGTCTGTTACCCTTGCGTGTACAAGTTGCTCTGTGTGTGTGCACCCCCAGGCAGACGTGGCACATTGATGGATGCGTTTGACTCGACGTCGTGCATACGTGACGAGTGTGTCCCACAGGTTTTCCTGTCGATAGCTGGACACATCAACTCTAATAAATTTACCCATGGGTCGAGTTCTAATTGTTCCCTTTGCGATTATATACACTTACTCATTTTTTTGCAGCCTTTGGAAAGCTAATCCATTCAAATGTATGCTGAGCCACGGACAATGCAATTACACGGCTTAATAATCCTACGTAGCATAATCACAGAAAATTACAGCACAAAGTCCTGATTTGGTGTCGAGAATTGAATGTGAATGATCTGGCTGCTACGTTTTTGTAGGTGTTGGATAATGCGATTAAAATGTGTGCACAGTCGATGAGACATTATTGCATATTTCCACCATGCAGGTTTGGCTGTTCCGTGGACTAGAAGGGGTTAGCCAGCGCATGTAGTTTCTACGTATTCCGAACATTTTGGTTTTTAAAAGCTTTCAACAGAGCCAGCTATAGGCATACTTTGCACAATTGTGAATTAAATCAGCAAGAACATTTCGTCTTTTTTGTAGACCTTTGAAATAAAATACATGACTTCTGTAAAAAAACATTTACGCAGAACCTTCAGCCATACTTTCTCAAGGGAGAAAATACGAATAAGAGGGAGACGATTTTTTGGTGCGAAACTGAATACAAAGAGTGCTTTTACCTCGGGAAAATAAATTACTTGAGTTGAGGAAATAAATTGGACAACCTTGAATAATATATTTTTAATATTCAGTTATGATTGCCATTACAAGATCGATACTATTTTTTAATGTATCTGTGCTTTATCATTTTCATCATTGTTTTTAGTTGGCCTCGTGAAATGTCGACAAGATATGTGTGAAAATGTTATATTGTAAGAACGTATAATTTTGTACGTATTTTTAAAAAAATTTATTTGGTTTTCGGACAACATTGTTGAAGGCCCTATTTATACATTTTACCAGACATTAGTATGTAGTTTTGTCATGAAACATCAATAACAATTACCACACGATACTGTATATTACAAATAATAATATTTGATAACTTAAAGATATTTGCCAATGGATGGTCTCCCCATGCTCTGTTGGTCATGGGCATTGTTTGGCCATACTTTTCAAAACTGGTCGACGTGGGGTTGGTGAAGCAGGGGAGAGCGGTGGCCTAGTACTGGTTCACAAGTCACTCGCCACTGATGTAAGTCAGGCCGGGAATCGAACTCACAGAAGCGCGCTCGTAGCACAGTGCGCTAACCACTCCGCTGCAACTCCACACACATATCGCTAACACCTTGCGTTGAAAAATTACAAAGAAGTATTAAAATTCAGGCTGTGGACAATGAGGTAAAAAAAAAATCTTCACAAGCTTTGAGCAGTGGTTTCCTCAGGAGAGGTCATTAATGTGTAATTGATTTTTCAATGCATCACCCCTTGAGGAAAGCAGCAAATGAGTCCTGTGGTTATTTTTTCGTAACTCCCGTCCAAAATAGCAGCTTTTGTAAAGTGTGAATACAGTGACAGCTTATTTGCATTCAGAGGAAAATTTTCCATTACGATTTGTTCAAAGCAGAGGTTGTGTATGCTGCATGTGACAGGTTAATGTCCTTTGGGTCATTCTATTTTAATGCAATTTCTTTTAAATGTGCCTTGCTAGCAAGTACCATACACCACTGACATTCTTGAAGATGTGTTGTTCATGTGTTGAGCATTTTAACAAAACATCACAGATTTTAGATTGGATATAACAGGATCATTTCACAAGAAGTAATCTTTATATTTTTTCAAACATGAGATTGAAAAAACTCTTTAATATATAGAATAAAGAAATTGTCACATTATGAGTTATTAAATCACGTATGATTTATTTATGTGATTACCTTCATGCTTATGTTATAGAGCTATCTTAACAAAATCAAATAATAATAAAAAATGTATTTGTAGTTTTCTATCATACGATTGAAAAATTCATTATTACTAATATATTATGATTTTCACCGTAATTTCTGTTATGTAACAAACTTTAAGAACATGACAACTAACAGTAAGGAAATATACTTTCTGCATTTTAGCTGTCCAGAAGCGGTCTAAGGAATAAACAAAAAAGCATTTTTCATATACCTTAATTAGACTGCAGAAACATTACTCAACGATGTTTTGTTAGTGTTGTGCCAAAGGGATATATAGCGATTCCTCCTGGATGTTCATAGAATTGATCTATGGAGCATTTACTAATATTTTCTTTGCTTCAAATTATATTGACTGCATTATTAAAATTTGTCTTTGATTTTTTTTTATAACTGAATATCAAACAACATTTGATGTCTACCACATTTTCTCTAAAATTCCAATGTCAGAAACAAAATTACTCCACATTATCTAATTGCCTCATGCATTTGAATAACTGGCTGACGTTTAGCTTGTCAGACCTTGTTTAGGCAGCTGGAAGCTTCATTAACGTTCTAAAGTTAATATCAATTGTTAGCATAAAATTGGTTTCTCCCTAAAAGTGAATTATGGTGAGAATGAGTGGTTCGGCTGACAAAAGGCATGAACAAATATAGAGCAGACTGCATCTGTCAATGCTCCATGCCATACCAATTATCTGGTGTTGAGCACCACTGCATTAGTAGGTTTTCCTGAAATGTCGTTGATGCTCATACACCAACATTTTGGAGCGGTAGTAGAGTAGTTAGTATACTGCAGTATGAACCCCGTGAGTTTGGTTCCTGGCCATGGCTAACATAAGTGGAAAGCGATGTTGAAACCAGTCCCACCCCTTGACCAACCTGCACTGACCATAATGGTGAAGTATGGGGCAAAAAAACACCCCATCACATGAGGAGGCCCTCATCCATTAGTGGATTTGGAATGGCTGCAAAGAAATGAGCCATATTGCATCATGAATTGAATCATGTAGATTTATTTTGGATTTTGTAATGTTTTTTTACTTAATTCAAAACATTTTAATCGTTCATTGGTCCCTTTTTATTACAAGTCATAACATTTGCCATTACAAATTTCGCCTAGTTTCTTTTTACTTATTCCATATAATGTTTACAATAATGTCTTATATTGCAAAGGTTCATTTGAGTCATAACCTAATTTTTTAAAATGTTTTTATTTTGGTTTAATGATTTATCTTTATGGACATTTCAGTGTATCCTTTTTTCTTTAAAAAAAAAAACCTTTCAGCATTTGAAGTAAAACGCCCTGGAAGGTCGCATGGTTCCCATGCTTCGACGTTGTCAGTTGAACAAAATTAATGAAAATGCAAATGGTGCGCCTTGTTAGAGCTGCGTGCTCAGGTCCCCAGCACCAGTCGAGATGTAAAACAATGCTCGAAGGCGGATTTTGGAAGCATTGATTAATGCCACTTGCAGCAGTTCTGCTGACGCTCTCATTAATTAGAATCTCCAACCTCTTTAGATACGGAGAGTCACCCAAATTAGTCTTTCTCACAGATATAGCATTATTTCTTTTGTCCGCGGTTTTGTCTATGTGCACTCCAAGCCCTTTGCAAGCCTGCATTGATTTATGGATATATGTGTCCCTTTGTCTGTGCCTCTGCATTTGCGTGCCATTTGTCTGCCGGAGCGTTGTTGGCAATTACAGCAGTATTTATCTTCCAAGTGCTTTACTCATAGATTATTTCCACTTGCGAAGTTGTGATTATATAATACCCATAAGTTGAAGCCCTATGTCAACCCACTGCTGCGCACAGGCCTTCTCATGTAGTACAGGTTATAGGGATGTATTGGCCATGCATCACCATGCTGGCCAGTGTGGGTTCGTGAAGGGGGTGCCCAGGACCAGTTTAGATATCACTCGTCACTGATGTTAGGCATGGTTGGGAATCGAACTCAGGACACTTGGTTCCTAGTGCAGTGCGCTAACGACTGTGTCACCGAATCATATAGAGAACATAGAATATACTCTACGTAGAAATATATATGTGAGAATTGCCAGCATGAGCAAGTACAAACCAAAGATAGTCAGGAGGCTGACATTTCAGGCAATTGCCCTTCTGCAGAGCACAGAATGTGATGTGCTAAAGGACCATTGCCTGAAACATCAGCCTATAATACATGATTCTGTTGGGAGGTAGTGTTGGTAGTGAATGTGGATAGTTTTGTTCGTTTGTATATAGTCAGTTAAAAATAAATTTGCCTATTGAGTAAATGAGACAGGCGTTGAGGCAATGCTTTGGAGGGGAGGATTGGAATAGCACACATGCACTGGGCTGTGACGGTGGTCAGGAGATGGCAATACAGCACGTGGATTCTTAAATCATTCTGTGCTGAGCCTTGCGTGTTACGGCCGAGTATGGATGGATTTTATTCGGGAACTCAGGTTTTCTTCACAAATAACAAACACATCAAAATATCAAATGGGTCAAACATGCCAATGCAGGACGCTCATAGAAAAGTTAAGACTCAGTGAGACTTTCTTGGATAAACAAACGCATTATTGTTGTTGTTGTTGTGATTCTGCTGGGTGAGAGCAGCTGGTTAGGCTAGTGGTCAGTGTGTTTCACCGTTGAGCGAATTTGTATTGATTTAATGGTTAGGGTCCTGCTGCTGTAATAATTACTGTTGGATGGTCGACACCGTGAGGTATTGACTGGAAAAGTAGGTCATTGTGTGCTGATGGCAAAGCCTCAGTTACAAAATATTAACTTTCCCGCAAATACAGCAACATGAATCAATAACTCTCACAATGAAGTTAAAGTTGGCCACAGTTCTATTGGAATGAAGTTCATGAATTTCAATGAGCTCTTAACTGGCTAAGTAGAGTAAATGTAATATATACAATAGGGAGAAATATGCATCATATGCTGTTATTTCTTTATTTAAGCGGAGATTACAATTAAATCAAAGTCTCTTCATCTTCTTGGTTCTTTCGGTAAAGTCACGTAGAAGGGAAGTAATAAAATAATAAAAATAAAACATAATAAACATAATTTTATTATGTTTTATTTTTATTTATATTATTTTATTACTTCCCTTCTACGTGACTTTACCGAAAGAACCAAGAAGATGAATCCCTGCAGTCACGAAAGCTTTAAATCAAAGTCTCTTCATTTAAGGAAACGTGGATAACAGAGTGCTACAATAAACATGCAAAGTAATTGTTAAAACATCTAACGTATTAAAATTTTATATCAATATACGAACATTGAACAACAAATAATGAAAGCAATAATGAATAATAAATGTATATAAACAAATTTACAATTTACAATCATACAGTGTACATTTTAAAAACTGTAATGAATATTTTCCAGTGACCTGTACTATCCAGCGTCATGAAATATGGCTCCGGTCATCCTCGCAGCTGCTTTTGGCTAGCATTGCGAGCTTCCAGATGCGCTTTTTCGGCCGTCTGGAATGCTCTTCCTTCCGATATTAGGAAGCCACCGGAGCTATACACTTTTAAATATCGATTGATAATTAAATTCTATAGAACTACTTTTTGTGTTCAGTTTGTTGTCCTTCCCCCGCACCTCCGGTTGGCTACGTATGGTGCGAAAGAAGTTCGACATACAGACAGAATAATGCTAATGCTTCCAGTCACAATAGTTTGTATATAGATGCATGGGCGCACATGTCACAATCAGTGTGTGCGTGTATGTTTTCTGTACACACTTGGAGGCAGACCATGTGGATCCATTTTAAACGCTTGTACATCTGTGATAAAAAAAAATTTGGCCCTTGGGGCTTAGGTTTAAGACAACATGTGTGTCGCTCCTCTCTTGCAGATCATACTGGTGAACGAACCCCACGTGGAGAGGAGCCTACACGTGAGCCTGGATGAAGGGGCCAGCTTTCAGAGGACACGAGTGACCTTCAGCCTGCAGAGCCTCCTCTTCCACCCGCACATGGAAGACTGGTTGCTGGCCTACAGCCAGGATGGAAAGGTCTGTGGGTGCTGCAGTCACACGTCTAACTGCCACTGTGAGCACATAGTTATTCGATGGACAGGTCACATACTGCGGCGGGCAAAGTTGGGGCACACTCATTCGCTTTAGGGAACGTGGAAGAGTAGGCCAAAATAGCCTCCAGAGGGGCTGCACCTAGAGCTCCCTCTCGCAGAGGCCCTTTCCACCAGCTGTGGTGTGAGTGAGAAATTGCAGAGCTGCACCGTTACCTTTGTGGTCACTGAGCTGTTCAAGTAAAAATTGCAGTGATCTATTCACCATGCTGTCATGGCGCATTCTGTTTCTATACATAATAACAATTTGCATCCCTTTGTTAGTCAACTGCTGGATAAAGGCCTCCTTTTATGTAGTCTTGATATTTTATTTTTTCAGTCCAGTAGTCTGTAATGCAAGTCTTCCCATTCCATTAGATGCCTGATGTATTAATATGACTTTTAAGACTTAAAAATAAGCCCAACATTAAGTTGGTGAAACATTTTTCATTTTATTTTACAATTCCCTTTATAGTTGTACTAATATCATTCATATTTGAAAAGACTCTGAGTGGAGTATATTTTAGCTGTAAAATCTAGATTGTCCAGTTGAGTTACTCCACTGTAAACCCACTCATATTCAGACTATTGCCACTTTCATCACATGCTCGATTACATCCCATGAGATAGAACACTAAAACAAAGAATTGTGAGCGATTATATATTCCGTTCATGTTTCAGTAGAATTGATATTTATTTCTAGGTGTCATCGGTAGCTAGTAATATGTACACCACAGCATTTGTACTATTGGCTCTGAAACCTTTTCTTGCCTTTTATAAACAATCCAGCTGTACGTGTCAATGGAACTCGGAAGAGACTGGCATTTGTTGCAAGAACGGGTGTCAGATGGCCGATATTACTGGTAAGAAAAATCGTGCACATTTATCATAACATGTTTATTGCTGTGCTTTGAACAGATATGTCAATGTAAATATGGAGGTTGTATTCCTCTCATTTCGTCGGCTCGCAGGGCTGTTCCTGATATCGACAAGGATCATGAGCTCGTGCACATGGAGGTACAAGGCGCAGATGGTGGTAGGTGGATATTGTTGCTCATACGTTAGGAATGGCGTGCTTGCTATCACTCTCAGAAAACAAATCTTGAGCTGCGAGGGCATTATTATCTGGTATATTTGTCGTACTTTCTGACAAAATGTACCAGCAACAATATCGGCAAAACCATACCGGAGGATAGCGTAACTATGAGGTACAAAATAAACACAATCTCATTCAATTTCGATTTGCAGGGAATTTCGACTGCAGGGATTCATATTCTTGGTTCTTTCGGTAAAGTCGCGTAGAAGGGAAATAATAAAATAATATAAATAAAACAAAAAAATTCTCACGACGTTTCGATTGCAACACAAGCAATCATCATCAGGTGTGAAAACCACAGCAAGAAAATTTGAAAAAAGTGGCGGTGGTGCTAATATTAAGAAAAAAACGCCACTTTTTTCAAATTTTCTTGCTGTGGTTTTCACACCTGATAATGATTGCTTGTGTTGCAATCGAAAGGTCGTGAGAATTTAATAGTTTCATTTTTTTTATTTTTTTATTTCCATTCTACGTGACTTTACCGAAAGAACCAAGAATAATAATCTCATTCGTGCAGTATTTTCAAATCCTTCTCATTGTAAATGTTGGACACGGTCAGAGAAGTTACTTGTGGGGCCGTGTTTGTTTGTCAAGGGAGTTAAGCGCAGGTGCAGCATCACCTGCAGCGCTGCAATGAGAGTCCCACAAAATTACGAGAGGCCTCTGCCATTGTGTGTCACCTCAGCTTCCCACAGTGTGGCCCTTGTGGGTTTTTATGTGTTGTTGTTGTTTCAAATTAAAAACTAGCAACGAAAAGACACAGCCTGCGAATACTTCTCCGATTCTGTCAAGCTCCATCTGTTAATTAATTGTTTCATTATTCAAGCAGCACAGTGCTCTACCATCAATAGCATCTATTGAATATCGAGTCAGAGAAACGTATCAGAATCAAACATTCTGCTGCAAAATGCATGGCATTGTCCATTTACTAAAATTAATTTTGCATCGTTCGTTAAAAAACGGAACGGTTATTGTGCTGCAGGTTCTGGCTTTCAATTGCTTTGGTTTGGCCTCTAAGAGGCATTTGTTACTGAGCATTTCCATTCTTTAAGCATTATCAGCATCACTAATGCACCATTGCAGATATGCTCTGAGTCATTTCCACAACATACTGAACGTCCGATTAGCACGGTTGGCTGCGTACAGTGCAAAAGAAGTTCAACATACATAGATATTCTAATTGCATCCTGAAGGTTAAGTGAGACACACATTAATTAATGTACACTGCAGATTATAAAAGTACTTCAGTGTTAAATTGCCATAATATCTGTGCCATAAATGGCATGTGTTATTCATGCCATTGAAAATCTGTTCACTTCGCAGAGATATCATCATCATGTGCCGGGTGGATTGCTCTGTGAAAACGAGAGAATTCGCATATTGCTCCTGTTGTTGTGCTTTCAGAATTTTACTACGTGACTTGTCCCATTTCAAACTGCACCGACGCGGCCCTCTTCTCGCCCTTTCCTGGAGCCATCGACCAGAACTCGCTTCTCGTTGAGAACCACTACGTCTTTGTGCAGGTAAACCCCTCATGGTTTCACCTTTTGTTTCTTTTTTTCCGCCATCTACGGCGATCGTAAAAAATAAAAACCTTCCCATTGTTGTGCAAGATTACGAGAATATCGTGTGAAACTTACATAAATCGGGAAATCAAAGTGTTCGTCAATTATTTTGCACTGAAGAGGAAAGGAAAATCAAAGGGAATGCAGAATCGACGGCGTTTTGGGAAATGGCCATTCTTCATGCGGTGGTGCCATTGATGAATGTATTGCGTGTTCGTGCTTGTGCACTGTTGCAAATGCCATATCATCACTAGTGCGAAGTTTTTTAAAAGACTGTGATGACCATTACTACAATAAAATCAACAGTTCCTTGAATTGTCAATTTAACTAACTATAGATTGAATAATAACTTGTAACAAAGTGAAATGCTGCCTTCAGTACTGTGTCAATAAAATAGTATGTTTGGGAAAGGAACAGCATTCTATTTGATTAAAATACAAAAAAGAAATGTAATTTTTGATAGAAAGTTTTTTTTCCCAATCCAAAAGTTACTAGAAGACCTGCCTTCGAAATGAAAAGTGGAAAATATATTCTTTGAATATCTGTCAGCACATTATATGCGGTCTCTGACATGAAATACCTATTGTGTTCTTGTATGAATTGAATCCAACCGACATCTGTGCTGCTCAAGCAGCCTTTGTAAAAAAAAAATTCAAACAAAGACATAATTTCTGGGGGCTTAATTCATTTCTGGAAAACATGAAGGTCGTTTAGAGTACTATGATTGTCATCTCACGAATGTGAAAATTACTCCTTTGAAATAACAACTTTTAGCGGTCTTAATTTCTCGCGTAAATCTCCCCTTTGTTCGCGGGAATTAAAACATGGGGAGGGATTTTTTTTCTCGTCTTCTTCTTCAATTGGATTTGCTTGAGCTCAATCAAAACAGGCTCATTACTGATGTGATGGTGATCGATTCGAGTTTACAATTCGAGAATAATTGGGAGTCGTTTGAGGAAGAGCGATGTGTGTCCGTGTTATCTGTACAATGACATTCTACTTTGTTTAGTCTGCCGATAGCTGTGGCTCACCCAGAATTCAATGTCTTTCTTTACTTGTTAAACTGTATATTGCCTCTTGACATTTTATATATTTTTTCGCATACATTTTGTCCTCTGCACGTAGAACCGAGTGTTTTCCTGTTAATGTTTGACAGACTATTTTGTGTACGGTGCAGGACACTGCATAGGGTTAAGGCAGGCTACTGTGTTGTTGTTTTTGTGTATATCTAGAACGCTCATGTACAAGGCTTAGACTACTCAGCAATCCTACCAACAGTGTTGGATGCATTGCAATGCAAGGGCTGTATTACCTACAATAATCATCCAGAAATGTCTGTCCGTCCCGCACGTGACGTCACCTCCACGAGGCCTCCCTCGCGTGACGTCACTCCACATGAGGCCCACCCCCCTCATTAATATTCATGAGTGGGGGGATTTTTCACACTAACGCAGAGGAAGGTCGAGCTGAATTAAATAATTTATTATGCAAAGTCGCTTCAAATATGACGTTACTTAACAGAAAGCGACGGTCAAAAATACATCTACGCAACACAGTGCTACATCCGTGCGTGACGTCACAACAAAAGAGGCCCCCCTCCACAATAACCATTAGCGGGTGACGTCACTCCACATGCCGCACCCCTCCACAATAACCATGAGGGGGTGACGTCACTCCACATGCCGCACCCCTCCACAATAACCATGAGGGGGTGACGTCACTCCACATGCCGCACCCCTCCACAATAACCATGAGGGGGTGACGTCACTCCACATGGGGCAAACCCCCCCCCCCCCCCCTCATTAATAATCATGAGCTGAACAATTTTTACATTGAATATTTCAGATTTACTGCAATATACACCCGTCCTTGGACGGGCAAAAAAAGCTAGTTACATAAATTAAAACTATAGAGACCACAGCAATTCATGCATTACACATAAACTCCCAGTACTGAATTGCAAAGAGGATCGAATGCCTCAATATGAATTCACATGGACACAGTGATGGCTGTATATGGTTATATATGGGACACTTATGGTGAGAAATGGGGAGCGGTAGTGTTACGGTTAGTGTGCTGCGCTACGAACCTGGCGACCCGAGTTCGATTCTTGCTCACGGCCAAAATCAGTGACGATTATCTGAACCGATCCTGGGCCTCCCCTAGGTCAACTCAGCCTCAAATGAGTATCTGGTGCAGGTGTGTAAACATCGTCACTGGGGAGACAAAGGCGGCCGGGCGTGGTGTGCTGACCACCCACCCCCTCGTGTGCCGTTCTGGCCTTCATAGGTGCTCGCTAACAGCACTTGCCCCAACAGTAAATTACAGGCTATACAGGGGATCTTTGTCTTTGTCTCTATGGTATACTTAGCAAGCAATATATGGCAGGTGTTATAATGAATGCAATACATGTGACACACAAAACACATAATATTATAATTTAGAGCATTTGTAAATCCACGACGGTATGAAGGTCTTCCCATGCTGTGAAAGTCATGGGGGTTGCTATATCATACTTCACCATGCCGGTCAGTGCAGATTAGTGTAGGAAGGGATGCTCAGGATCGGTTCAAATATCACTCACAACTGATGCTAGCTGTGGTCATGAACAAAATTCAGGTGGTCATCAGGTTCATTGTGCAGTACGCTAACCACTGCACCACCACTCCATCTGACAAAAAATAAACAGAGCTAAACAATTGACAGAGCCATCATTTAGAGTAGAAAGTTGATGTATCTTTGCAGTTTGTATACTAATTCTTTTTTAATCAGAAGACAGGTGGTGGCGTATTCACTCCCAGAAGCTCCCAAGCCTGCATCCCTGTGCAGTACGGGATTTGTGTATAAATAGTGCCTGTGTATTCATGGATAAAGAAGCCAGACTCGGTGATTGCCTCTGGTGATTAACGGTTGTAGGGACACCAACATTAAGGCTGTATGTTTCGTAAAAAGCTGTCCCAGTTAATAAGAAAGGGACATAGCAATTATATATTTCTGAAGGATATGTGCTGTTTCTTGATGTTCTTTTTTTAAAGCAGGTTCATATAAATGTGCTTTCACCATACAACAGGAAAAATTGTTTGTTATAATATGCTGACCCACCCCTACTGGACATCTATGAAAAAGAGCTTCATAGCTCACCGGATTCGTCCAGGATAAATCCCGATTATGATTCTGAAACATATATATATACAGTAAACTGTACATGCTAGTTTGGTGCAAAATACTCGCCAGTTCTTATACAAAAAAAACATTAAACCAAGAGAAGAATGAAAATAGGTCCCTTTAGAGGCGAAAATTGTTTATGACTGTCATGGGTTGACCTTTTAAAACAGTTTCTGTGCCAATTATCTTGCTCGCTGGGGCACGCGAAATCGTGAAGCAGTGAGAATCACAATGTAGTCGAGTTGCTTCACAAAGTCTGTCAAGACAGGGATATGCATTGTCTTTAATGGTACATCGGGAAATAAATGTATCCTACTTGTAGTACAATTTTTACTTATAGCAGTCATTTTGATTTAAAGCTTTCGTGACTGCAGGGATTCATATTCTTGGTTCGTTCGGTAAAGTCACGTAGAAGGGAAATAATAAAATAATATAAATATAAAACAATAAAAAGTCTCACGATGTTTCGAATGCAACACAAGCAATCATCATCAGGTGTGAAATCCAGAATTTTAATTGTTTTATATTTATATTATTTTATCATTTCCCTTCTACGTGACTTTACTGAAAGAACCAAGAATATATAGCAGTCATATTACAGAAATATATATGCCGAAGAGCCACAACACAGTACAATGAAAGAATACAATATCAATTCATAATATGCATTCTGTGTTAAGTTAGCAATACAATACAATTTGGATTAATATAGCGTATAAATGTAACCACATCTCAATACACTGTGTGTAAACTGCAAATCAACCCAGTGGATTGCTCTGTAATGATGTGTGTGAGACACCCACACCCATGGTAAAGGGCAATAAAATACCTCTAGGTACCTGATAGGTTTCTGAACTTTCTGTGCAGCGTTTGAGTGGCCTTCCCCTCCAATGGATGGATTTTTAATGGGACACTTTGGATTCATCACAAAAAGTACCATAGCCATCACCAAAATGCTTATGTAAATGAATTTGGTAAATATCCCAAGTAGGACTCGCCCTGACAAAGAGGACTGAAACATCACTAAGGCATTCAGTCACAAACAAAGAAATTAGGATTATCCTTGTCACTTACGGATGGGTGAATAGCGAGAAATGGGGCACCATTGTAAGCTCGCAGATGGGTGAGTTTGAGAAGTCGAAGGCCCTTTTCTTGCTCTGAAACTTTGCGTGCTTGTGTGTTCAAGGTGACAGATGGACACATAGCCCGGTATTATGTCTCTCATGGGCGGAGGCAATTCCGGCAGATGCTGTTCCCCAAGTACGCCTTGCCTAGGGTATGAACAATGTCAATATATTCCCTTTAAGCAAATACAAATTATTCTGCCCACTGCGTTAAGTATGCTTTTCACAACTGTCCTTTTGTAGCGCTATCTGACCTCAGTCCAGATTGAGGCCTCTCTGATGTTGCTCATAGTTTGCTCTTCAAAACTAAATACATGCATTATTGCATCACACGATATTCCATTTCGCCCATGAAAATAGAAAAAAAGTATTTAAAATGTACAATGGAGCTTAGTCGATCTAATTACTTCAGAACTTTCAGCATGGTGCTTTGTATTATTAAATACCTGGATAAAAGTACAGGGCAGCCATTAATGCAATTATTTCCCGATTCTCGAATAATTTAGGATTACGGTGAATTGTACTTTTTTGCGAATTCATGAGAAATCTCGAGATGTGCTCTGATACAATGTGCTGTATAACCTCCTATTGGCCATTCTGGATTTTGGTCACGTACACATTTTCATTACATTACGTTTCTGAAAAATAGTCCACTGCCTTTATATTTTTTTTACAAAATGTGATATAGATGCGGTTCTACATATGCATGTTCAATTTGATAAGGCTTTTGCAGATGCACAAACATTTTTTTATTTTTTATTTTCCAAAATATCACAATAAAAACTATGAAGTTGGTTAGTTATCTGTTTCGTATGCATACGTAGATATTCAAATTGTATAAATAATGACCCCGAATGGTTGCTAAGACATCACAGACTATTTACATATTATGAGGAGGCAATTTATTTATAATAAGACATTATTATTCATATGCATCTATACACACATATCACATTCGTCTATATAAAATGCAACCCTTATCATGAGCACATTTATAGTATTATTGTTCATGACTTTAAAATGTACTGTATATGTTTAAAATCAAACACATATTAGTAAAACCATGTTTTGGCATCGTTCTGGAAACATTTGACTCCACTTACATTCACATGGGTGAAGTAGAGCTGTTATAAGTTTACAGCAAAGGTCTCACATTCCTCTCCATGAAACCACATTGATCAGGTATTTCTGGAAGCAGTTAGCTTAAAAATAAACAAATAAAAACGATCCTAAAATACACCAAGCCTGGCAGTTCAGTGTGAGAGTAAGCGGCTCGCAATCAGAAGGTTCAAATCCTGGTTGGGGGTTGACCCGACCCATTATCCCCCTGGGGTCGATAAAATTAGGACTGCCTTTTGGGGAAGTCGACCAGTCATTGTCCTATGGATAGGAATGTGGAATTTCCACTCTTGGCTCAAGGCTGCAGACAGGAGATGAGCACTGCCTCAATGCTCATTCGGGCAGGAAATCGCTCCGGATTTAAAACAGGTGAGGCTTTATTGAGATTGGTCGTCGTGCAGTCTGCACATGGTGCTAACACTGGCTCGCTGGCGGCTGCTCTCCACGTGTGCAGGACCTGCACATCTTGAGCACGGGCGGAGAAGGCGTATTTGCAGCAGCGCGAGACTGGAATCAGAACCAGACATACGGACTCTACTTTTCGGATGAGCGTGGCGACAGACTGACCCTGTCTCTAGCCAACGTTGCCTGCAGTGATATCCCGAGTGCTCCCAAGATCATAAACGTGCATGAGGTGTGCCCGAGGCTTAACTTTTCACTGAATATTTGACACAGCAGGTAGCACGTGGCATAGTAGCTACAGCCATAGAGAGAGGTGTATTTGATGTATTGTGCTGGGCGCAGAAATCATGTCTTGGTCGCAGTCCCAGCCTAAATTTAAACCTTGGAAACTGGAAGCCCTGGCTGTCCTAAAACCTCAAGCGTGCTGAGCGATGCTGATGACAGGCCATGCAGGTTTGTTATAATGTTTATTATGCTACGGGATTATTTATGAGTTTTCCACCCAAGGGCATGTCCACGACTAAGGCTGTCTTCATCTCATGTATGTATGTATGTTGAACTTCTTTTGCACTGTATGTAGCCAACTGTGCTAGTCATATGATAGCATCCCCCTATTCACGTCGCAGCACCGCTCTCTACGAGCATTCTCTATCCATGGCTATGGAAGGGCGGTTGAGATGATTTCCCCTTGTCTTCCTCAACAATTTTATTTTAGATGAAACCATCAAGAAATTCTATTTCATCGATTGAGCATTTGGTGACTCTTCCAGTATTTAATATCTGTGTTTTAAAAAATACATATATCATGCTATAGCAATAGGTTTTACCCTTTCTGGCAATAAAACAGTTGTGTCAAGATGTTAAAACACGAAACAGAATCCTTATTCGAGGAATCTTGTCTGCATTAACCACACGCACTTGTGGACCAATCAGTTTCAAAGACAATGCATCATATATTACCAGAGCGTGCTTTTTGTTTGCATGTTCACCACAAGTGCGTGTAGTTAATGCAGACAGGATTCCTTGAAACACATTCCTGCGGAGGGAGCTGGTAGGAACGTTGGGTTGCTCGGTCAATGGCCAAAGTCAACGGCGGCGTGGTGTATTACGCAAATATGCCCGACTGTGAGGGCGGGCACAAGCCGGCGCGAGTAGGTTAAACGTTGAGTTTTATAAGGGCACCACGGGGTGACCAGCCCCTCCCCACCCAGTTCCACCCCTCCCACCCCCCACCTCGCCCCACCCTCCCCACCCTCCCCTCCCCACCCAGCCCCTCCCTGCACGACGGACACAATAATCCCCTGTGGGCTGGTGTAACCAGTAGGTTCCTACCAGTATAAGGATTTTGTTTGGTGTTTTAACATCTTGACACCTGTATCGTTGCCAGAAAGGGTAAAACCTATTGTTATATTGTAATACTGGCAAGAAAGGTGCCATGTATTATGCTGTTTGTTGAAGCTATATATATATTTTTTTTATAATTTTAGAACAATTATTAGTATGCAATTGGCAAGTCCAGTAAGTAAACAATTTAACATTTGATATGCCCATTGTCCACTTGTTATAAGCAATACTTTGCTTCATATCAATGTGCCATCCTCAAAAGCTTGCTTTGCATACGTTCTTGGTCCTGCGGGAATATGTTAAATTAAATTAATACGACTCCTGTCAATGCCGACATTGATGAAGAAAATATTGAATAAAGCCACTGGTCACTTGTTGATATAAGTAATAACTACGCTGCACCATAACATTGTGTGTATGTGCACTCCTAAAGTTATGAGAAAGCACCACAATAACAATAAATCAATATCAGCTATTGCAGTAATTACTCCTTAGTTGTGTACAGAATTGGCAAACAATTGATCCTTACTTTTCCAGCCATTGTCACGAAGTATAATTGATCATACACATTGCATTTGTGCTGTAGTATGCACTAAATCTAAATTAACAACGTCCTCTGCGTAGCAAACAACTACTGTGCTGTTGTGTTGTTCAGTGAACAGCATAAATAATACATCATACTTTAATACAAGTATTCTAGTGGTAATTGTGTAAATTAACAAAAATCAATAAGCGACATGGGACTATTTAGTACGTACAATGTTAGTACCTTAAAAACACCGTTTCTCTAAGATGAATAATTGACATCCCTTTGTCAATCTACACTGCTGGATGAAGGCATCCTAAATACCGTGTCAGGCGAGGGGTGTTTCACCATATTTCACCATGCTGGTCAGTGCAACTCGGTGAAAGAGGGGTACCCAGGACCAGTTCGGATATCATGTGCCACTAATGTCACCTGTGACCAGCGAATCAAACTCATGTTGCCTGGGTCACGGCGCAGTGCGGCAGTGCTCCCGTAGAATTTTAACAAGTATTTTTAATTAAAGGGAATAAGAAGCGCTTGATTTGAGCGTGTATCGCCCACCACTTAATATTCTTCAGTCACGCCGTCAAAGTTAATGCAAGGGTTATGTTTTCCTTGCGCAGGTTAATGGATTAAGAGGAGTGTTCCTGGCGAATCAGAAGCAGGCTGCCGAGGTGAAAACGTACGTTACGTACAACAGGGGACGAGACTGGAGGCTTCTGGCAGCTCCTGCCACAGATCTGCTCGAGAGGCCCACACACTGCCTGCTGGTAAGGCCTCGCTCTAGAGCCAACTGCTACAGGCGCCACATGTCCTGGTTTTCCCCAAGATGTCCCCTTTTTTTGAGATACTGTATTCTCCAAATATGTACTCTATCTCAGTTGGGGGTGCATATTATAATCTTGTAGGTGTGTGTGTGTGTGTGTGACCAGATTTCTATAAGTGTATTGATACTGAGGATAGGTTCGGGTGCATTTTATTGTCCAGAATGTCTTATGATCTTGAGATTACGGTAGTTGTCCTGGGAAATATGTTTACCCCCGATATTTCATGTCCTCATTTTGTGAGTTGGGTAAAAATACACCACTGGAGATGATGTATTTATACGTAGTTCTCCCTTCATCTGGTATTGTGAGTTATTCTTCTTCTTCCCATGATATGTCCCATTTTTTGTGCCTCGAAGGTGGAAACCATAGCTTCCGTCTCGTATGCGGTCAGTGCATCTCCTTGGCTGAAACTGTCAGCTATCGTCAAAGTGGTTGCGTTTTTGACATGCTACATAAAAAAAAGTTTTTAGAAAGTAACAAACGTGGCATTTGATTTTTTTTTCCATTTTCAAGGCCGTTTCTTTTTTGTGGAGGTTGAACTGTTTTAATAGTGGAAGATGGGGAAAGAAGCAAGACACGTTGATGGCTTTTAGATTCCATAGAATAATGTCTGCATCCGAGCCCACATTAGCATCTAAAGTGTCATAAAGTGCCTTGAGAGTCTTCTTAGGATGAAACGTTTCCTTTGACGTGAACGTGACAGTAATGTTAATGCTAAGGTACTGAGCCATTACTACTTGCTTTGATACCTGGAGTGGTTTAATGGCAATAGTGAGCAAGGCTTGCGCTTCATAAAATCATCTTTATTGCAGCCTGTTTAATGATCTCAGAAAAAAAAACTCTCTCAATGGCTTCATGGCAATGCTCTGTCAAACTGACATACCCCCGTGGCAGGGTCAATTGAAAGCTCAAATGTTTGCCTCTTCTCTTCTGCCTGTGACTGACTTCTCTTCTCTACGAAGGGTCTTCTCGCACCATACCTTAAGAATATAGATGTTCCTCCTTTTAGTGGCAGTCCTTTGATGCATATGTCCCACTACTCTGTAGAACGTGTTAAAGATGCAGTTGCATTTAAATGCTAAAACAATCAACATTGTATTGGCGTGCTCAGATTTGAGTGGAAATAGTGCGGTTCTGAAATAAATAATGGCTTCCACAGCAAGAATGTATTTCTTTCAGAAGTAGCATAAGAAGCATCATTTATAAACAGAAATGGAGATTGACTGATATTTTGATAAAAGGCTGGTTCTCTATTGAACGCCATGTTAGTCCGTGGGAGTTACAGAACTAAGCCATCTCTTAACCTCTTTTGCAACTGAGTAAACTCTTGTTCACTCGGGGCAGTTTAAAATACACTGTTGAAAGCATAAATGTCAACAGTGCATCATTTGTGTGATTCAGGACTTTGGAACATGCTTTATATTAGACACCAGGGGGAAGCATTTCTGGGCGCTTCCAATTTTACAAATAACTGCAATTGATGGAGCATGTTACACAGTACAGTGTTGGAAAGCCAAAAGAAAAAAATATCAAATAATAGAGTTATTTTTGGGTTAGATCAAATGCACGTTTTACCTATCAGTGCAATTTCTCTTTATGCTTCATGTAAACTATCCGAGTGATGTGCAACATTGTCTGCTGAAACATTGACCTGCTTAAGTGCATAGGTGCCACGTTATTTTGAAAATGATTTAAGTCAATAAAAAAAGTCGTTCGTGGATTCATTGCGCAATGTTTTTTTCCATGGATTAATTGATCACTGGATATTTTCTGAGTCACGAGTAGACTTGAGTAAGTTGCACATAACTAGTAGCCCCAGCCAGAGCAAGAGGGTATACTAGATGTGATGTGTCAGATATGGAAACATTTCTGCTGATATGAAGCCATGGGTAAGTGTGTTTGCTTCTGCTTGTTGGGAGGGATAATTTGGTTGTGTGTGCGTGCGTGTGTGCACTGCATCCTATACGTTATACGGGAGTCATGCTTGCTGCGTGTGCATGCTCTGGGTGTTTGTGTGCAGCCCGCGTGCTCACTGCACCTGCACCTTCACTCCTCTGGAGACACCGTTTTGGCAGGGAAGGTCGTATCTATGGCCACAGCTCCTGGCCTACTCATGGCCACTGGTGAGGCCTGAATTTCTGCAAACATAGCTGTTATGCACACGTGATTTACCTTTGCCGCTACACTGCAATTAAGCGCTTGAAAAAGAATGTTCCCTGATGTTTCACTCGCATTCATTCTCATATTCGGCCACGATCAATCCTATGTTGAATTAATGCATCTCAAAGCCATCCTTCGACATTACAATCCATCTAGCACCTGCACATCAGCGGATCGTATTGCTCCATCTCTGGGGAGGACATCCTCTCGGGCATGTTTTCTCCTTTGGCCACCACTCAATCATTAATCTCGACCACCAGTCAATTATCACGATTAGAAGTGTGTCGTGCTAAGCCCACTTACTTTTATTTACAGTGAATATGATGCCTATGTTTGCATTTGTTCGCGATCACGTGTTCTTCTTCCCGACTCTCAATGTGCTGTTGTGGGAGCACCTGGCCTATGAGATGTATCATTAAATCATCAACGTGGAACATTGTTTAACAATGTGAATCCCCCTCTTTTAAAAGGTTTGCTTTCCTAGAATGCATTCAGTGATCTTTCTGAAAATTCTCGAGTAAAGAAAATAAACCTCAATGGGCTATGTGCATATGTAAGTGAACAGCCTTATACTGTGCAAGCAGTCAACATGTAAGGCCATCTGAAGAATACAGTGGCACCTTTGGAGAGCCACAGCTAATGCTCACCATGGTCATAGTGCTGTTATTTTATTTATGTGCAGGAAATTTGGGAGCCGGATTGGTCGAGTACGAAGAAAAAATGTTCGTCTCCTCTGATGGTGGAAATACATGGAGTCAGGTCAGTGCAGAAAAAAGCATTCAAACCGCAAACTAAAAGGCAGAAATTCCATGACTTATTTATGATTTCCTATGCTGAGGCTGCACAAATTTCCAAGAAAATGTTATTTTTCATTTGCATGTTAAATGCAGAATCTGCTTACACATTGTGGATGTGCTGTGCAGCTCTGTGTGTTGTTGTGTTCTACTATGGTGTGTTGTTCGACGTTTCACTCTGCGTTTTGGGAGCTTTTGTAAGAAGTTCCTGCAGAAGCTTCCAGCATGTAGAGCAAGCGAAACATCAGACATCATGCAGAATAATCGTGGTACCCCCCCAAATGAAATCAGAGAGCTCAAGATTCTTGCAAATGTTCGGCGTTAATTTCACTGCTTTCTTGCAGGCATTCGATGATGAACATCATATTCTCTTCTTGGATCATGGAGGAGCGATCATTGCCGTCAAGGACACGGCAATGCCCATAAAGCAGCTTTGGTGAGATTTGATTTATTGCAGTTCTTTAAAGGCAATGATAGCAAATATATATCTAAATTGTCATTCGGTATTTTCAGATAAAAATTGCATCATATTTTCCTATTGCCCTTCTGGATGTATATTAACCAAAAGCATTCGTTTAAGCAAATAAACTCTTTGCCAGTTTTTAACATCCGGATTGTATTAGACAGATTGAGGAAGTAAAACATATTTTATTTATTTATCTACATACTTACTCACAATGCTCCACTTCAGCCCGTAATGAGTTTTTATTTTAAACACAATGGCTCTGTTTAGTCATCGTAAATGTCTGAAAGTGCACGTGCGTGTGCTGCCTTGTTTGTGAAAATGTTGGGGTGGTTGCAGGTGCAGCACTGATTAATTTGTTGTGCCTCACGTTTCCACCGTTGCACCTGGATGGTTCGATGTGGTGTGCAGGTACAGCGTGGATGAAGGCATCTCCTGGAAAGTCCACGACTTTTCTCCCACTCCCATCTACATTGACGGGCTGCTCAGCGAGCCCGGCGATGAAACACTCGTCATCACGTACGCACGCACGCCTCACTTGCTTGGTGCCACGCAACAATTGCCACGTCATTCTAAGAGCGCAATTAACTTCCAGTTTACGCACAGTTTGCTACCTCATTGAAAATGAATCCCCAGTAGGTGTTAGCTCATTTAAGGAGCTCCCTCCCATCTGGCTGGGGGTCTTTGGGAATTTACGCGCGTTTGTGTGCACCTGCGTTTGTCTGCACCTGCGATCCAGGATGTTTGGGCACGCGAGCCTCCGCTCGGATTGGGAGCTGGTGAAGATCGACTTCCGGACCCTTTTCTTCCATGACTGCTCAGACGAGGATTATGAGAACTGGACATTTCACAACCAAGTGTGTTGAATTTCTGTTCAATGCATGTTCATGGCAAACACGACGAGCAACAGTTTACGATCAATTAAATGTCCATTTTTAATACCTTCCAATGAATGTTGAAAACGTTTATGTGTTAGTTGTGTCCGACTCTCTCTAATTGAAAGGAATGGGGGGCAAGATAAACTCTCGTACAGATGTCCCTATATGAACAAAACTATAGGATACGTTTTTGTTGCGATTAGGGACTGAACCTATTGAAAGCCAGGCACGTTGATCCAAGGGTAGGCCAAAAGTTGCATAAAACCAGAGGGATTTTTTTTAATATGCATACATAATTGTCACGAACAGCTATTGGTCGAATTCCATACTGTTAAATAAAAAAAACTTGCAAGGAAAAACTAATTTTGGAAAACAGAATTAGTGTTTATTGATTTTGCATAACTTGATGCTATGAGAGACTGAAATTACAAACATACACGTATATTAGATTTGGGATATTAAATTGCAGAGCATGGCATTTGGCTCATCACTCATGAACCGCAGTGCGGGCCTCTGTTGCTAGCGTTTGTTGTGCTTGCAGGACGAAGCCTGCATCATGGGAGAGGTGCACGAGTACCGGAAGCGCAAACTGTCGTCACTCTGCATCAACGGCAAGAGTTTTAACAAGAGGTTGAAATCCAATCTCTGCCTGTGCAAGGATTCTGACTTTGAGTGGTGGGTATTTTACTCTGGGTTTTTTTTATTCTCCCTCTGAAAAAGTAGAATAAAAAACCGTCCAGGTTCGGTGGTCGGCCAAGTTTGTAATTCTTGCGTCTGATCTTTGTGCAGCGATTACGGTTTTGAACGCTACCCGGATGGTTCCTGCAGACCGGCCTTTTGGCACAACCCTGCTTCCACCCCAACCGAGTGCCTCCCCGGGGACACCTACACCAACAGTTCAGGGTGAGCTTTCATGAATTTGCACCGTGGCTGTTATGCGAACGCAGCAATACTGTGGGGTTGATTTTTCTATTAATATAGAATATAAAATAACAATTGTGATTAATGAACCCAGAATACAGTGGCAATTTCAAAAGGAGGGGTGGGGGGGGGGGAAACAGGTAACACGTAACAAGGCAGGCGTAACAACCCTCAAAATGTGGGAACGAGCGAGGGGCATTCGGGCTCGCTACCCTACCGCGTCCGGGGTAAAGATTGGGAGCAGTGTGTACACCGGGGAGGGGAAGAGAATTGGAGAAAGTGGAGGGGGTGTAACCAAACAGAACTCAAAATAAAATAACACGAAGGCAATGTCCAAGTTTGTCATTCTCGTTATCTCCCAGAAGCAACGATTACCATGTGTTAACGAAGGTGGTGGAGTATCCATAGTCCATCCCTTCTTCCTGGCCCCCATTTTACTGGCTAATTATACTAGGGTTCCGACTTTGGGTTGAATTTTCTACGTAAGCAAAAGTGCTCAAGTGCCTGGAAGAAGTGTTCAGCTTACATGGGGCACAGGAATGAACCAGACAGAGACCTTTGCAGATCATAGGCACCCTGCCTTTTGAAGAAGATGCGTGGAGAGATGACAAGCATGGAATTACATTGCCAGAAAGAGGAACACATGAATTAGAGAACATATGCAGATTAATGACATCATCCAAACTATTAAGAAAAGTAATTGGGCTTTGGCAGGATATGTCGCTAGAAGGGATTATGGACAACGGTCAAGAATAATAATGGAGTGGCAGACGGGGAATGGAATGCATCTGAGGCGTCGAATGAGGAGATGGAGGGATGAACTCAGTTTGTGTGCGGTTGCTGGATGGATTGTTGCATTGTAGGCTCATGTCAGCTGGCGTTGGCTTAGGGAGGACTTCATTCAGCAGTACATCATGGCTGATTATGATAATGGTAGAACACTTTAACATTTTATCTAATGACTGTTTTAAAACATACGCATTTCACTTTTGTTCATCTGCAGGGTTTTGGTATGAGAGTTTGGTGTGAGCATGAATGTAATGATTTGCTCTTCTTTCATTTTTGTAAAATGTCTCGATTTTTGGTTGCATTCTATTCCCTTTAACATTGTGGTAAATGTAATGCCTCTAATGGTTGGCGAGGTAATGTGAACCCATTTCAAATAAGGCGAATCAAAAATATTTGACGAATAGATGAATCCATACATATCTAATAATAATGAGGTAGGTTATTATGGCAGTTTATATATATAATTTACATATAAATCCCACTGATTCTGAACGGCATCTTTGCATGTGGTTATATACATACAATTTGTATATGTGTATACGTTTTAAAATATTGTTTCATAACGTTTCTTAAATCACCCCACCTTTGTCCACCCAGCAATACAAATGGGTACATCACAGTTCGTCGATGGGCAGGTCGTGTGTGGTGGGGTAAAGTGTGGGTTACTCCCCACTTCTTCCAAGACGTCTTGCCAGCATGCAAGAGTATGTAAAATATCCTCTAGAGCAGTGGTCCTCAACCTTTTTGGCACCAGGGATCGGTTTCGTGGAAGACAATTTTTTCACGGACCTGGGGGGGGGGGGGGGGTTCATCATTGGGTCTTTCCCCCTTTTCAAAGAAGCTCTCCAGCCACGTTTGTTTTTTACTCATTGTGGCTTGGGGTTAGCTTGTGGGCTCGCCAAAACTATGACTGAGACAAGTGCGCAGTGCGGGAACAAGGCGCGTTTGGAAGTGGTAAATAAAATAAGGGCGGGCCACGCGCGGACTAAAATAAGTGTCGGATTCTGACTTCTCATAAGGAGCGTGCAACCTAGATCCCTCGCATGCACAGTTGACAGTAGGGTTCGCGCTCCTATGAGAATCTCATGCCGCCGCTGGTTTTGACAGTAGGCGGAGCTCAGACGTTAATGCGAGCAATGGGGAGCGGCTGTCAATACAGATGATGAAGCTTCGCTCGCTCGCCCATTGCTCACCTCCTGCTGTGCGGCCCGGTTCCTAACAGGCCACGGACCGGTACCGGTCCGCGGCCCGGGGGTTGGGGACCCCTGCTCTAGAGGTTCTGTAGGACTCCCTCTAGTGGAAGCTATTTCGCCAGTAGTGGCATTAGCGAGAAATTTCATAGCTGCACCCTTGCTCTTTTCCTTACATATCTATACCCTGCAGTTGCCCCATTGTCCTCGAAAATCCCCAATTGTCAAAAAGTAGGCCAAACGCCCTCTAACAGGGGCTCTGTAGCATTCCCAAGAGCGGAGGCCCTTCCACCACCAGCTGCTTGAGCAAGGGCTGCGGCGTTACCTAATTTCACCTGTGTGTGTGTGTGTGTGTCTGCCCACAGGTACAGGAAGATGGTGTCCAACACGTGCGTGTCAGGCCTGGAGGTGCACTACGAGTCCACGGTGCTGGCGTGCCCCGTGATGCCCCCTCGCGGCCTCAGCATCGTGACTGTGGGAGGGAAGCTGGTGGTCAGCCCCGGAGACAATGTCACCTTCTACGTGCTGCAGGAGAAGGTGCAGCGCTACGCGCCTAGCACCGCCCGTCGTTTTGTGGCCATGGGAGCAGTCGCAGTTCATTAAGCCAGGTTGCTTCTGAAAAAAATAAGCGAATACCTCAGTGGGCTTTACCTGGTAAGATAAAAAAAATAGTTTATTTTATTTGTATTTTTATTTTAAAGGGATTTGTTTACCTTTCCTATACTTTGGGCTCCTATCATGTTTTGTATTGTTTGTTGTTGTAACGTTCTTACCTGCCCCGACTGGGCATCTGTGAAAAAGAGCTTTATAACTCATCGGATTCCTCCAATATAAATAAATATTCTGATTCTGATATTAGTCACGTGTCACCAGGAAAACATGAAGGTTGAAGACTTACATGAGGGACAACGTTGTCTATCATATTTGACCCTAACCTACGGGAGGTGCACACACGTCGCAAATGATTTGTCAGCTTACATGATAATCACTGAATTGAAACGAAAAAGTGTTATATTAACGGTTGATTAGGGATATGTTATGAATATGTATTTTTTTATTCTTTAATCAGTGATCAAAGAATCCCCAGGAGGCCCCCATTCAGCAGTAGATTGACAAGGGGGCTGTTCACGTAGCCTGGAGAGTAGTAAGGTGGGAGGGGGGGAGGTTATCTCCATAAAAAAATGCAATACCAGGGTATATAGAGTATTGTACAGCAATGAGATTGAAACCCATAGCTTGTTATGCACAACACAACCTGGTGCATACAACGAAGACTTATCAGTAGTAGTGCGTGCAATATATTTTAGCACGAAAGTGTAATTGATTGCCCCGCATAATTCATCGTATTGGTGGAGAATGTTTTCGTGGTAGCGGACAGGTGTAGGTGTCTCTGCGTGTGTGCATATGTGCCAGAGGTGGGACAAAGTCATTGTTATGCAAGTCCAAGTCGAGTCTGAAGTCATCAAATTCATGACTCGAGTCTGACTCGAGTCCAAGTCACATGACTCGAGTCCACACCTCAGAGGTGGGACAAAGTCATTGTTATGCAAGTCCAAGTCGAGTCTGAAGTCATCAAATTCATGACTCGAGTCTGACTCGAGTCCAAGTCACATGACTCGAGTCCACACCTCTGATATGTGCCGTGGAAATTTTCCTGCACGGCGCACGAACGAAACGTCTGAATATCGATGCCCTTTGCCGTTGCCAGGGAGACACGGCCACCACGAAGTACTTTGTGGACCTGGGCGACGGCTTCAAGGCGATTTACGTGAACCTCACGCTACGCGAGGAGCCGGTCCTGCACCGCTACCGCGAGCCTGGCGTTTACCGCGTGGTGGTGCGCGCAGAGAACTCCGGTGGCTGGGAACAGTCACAACTCTACATCCAAGTGCTGCGTAAGGAGACGTCCGTTGCACGAGCAGATTTGCAAGAGCGTTTTTTCAAAGCTATACACTAAACAATTTTTTTTTATTTCACCAGTTAAGGCCCACTGAGCTATGTGGCTGTTTTTCTTAAACACATCTGGCCGCAAATGATAGCCCACCGAGGTGGCTTACGACGCGGACATTCATACCGGCCAAATGCTCTAAACGTGCGTTGATTCTAAATGTTGTGGGGAAAACTGGAGGACCCAGAAAAAAATCCACGCGACCACGGGGAGAACATGTAAGCTCCAAATATACAAGCATCAGGGTCGGGATTGAACCCATGACCTGTATACCAGGCGAGGTCAACATTTTCTCACCACATCATCATCATCACCAGCTACGATCAGTCCCATGCTGGATGAGGGTCTCCCCAAGCCGTCGCCGTCTCACATGATCCTGCGATAAAACAATCCATCTAGCTGATTCTCATCACTCCATCTCCGCTTGGGCGTATGTACCCCTTTGGCTGCCACTTTGGCGTTAATCTTGACCACCGGCTATCATCCCTTCTAGAGATGTGTGCTGCCCCAAGCCTGTTTACTTTTCTTAACAGACAATATCATGTTTCAGACTTTCTTATGTTCTCGAATATTACATTGGCATTATACATCAATTATTGTGGTGAAAATCATTATTCATTTGGGGGTGAAAAATTTACCGAAAAGTGCCCTCGAGACAAACGGGGTACAGTATGACGCACGCCTACCTTGAACCACTCCGCGAGGTACTCGGGACTATGTGTGGTCAACATCAATGCGTCACATGGTCCTGCGATCCACCTAACATCTCCACGAGAATACAAGGGTAAAAACAAATGTCACCTTGGTGTTGTGTCATTTTAAGGTTGTGGTGGAAAATGTAATTGTCAATCTTGGCAAAAAAATGTATTTTGGGTAAGATAAGGGTGGTGAAAATGTATTATGGGGCAAAGGCTGGTTGTACATTTGAAATTTGTTCGAAAACTAATCTTTACTCTCCAGCTTTAAAATAGTGCCAGGTTACTGAAAGGTAAGATTGCATTAAAAAATACGAGCCAGTGGGTTATTTGTATTTCGCTTGTAGATTTATACAACATAAAAAATGTTATGTACGTACAACTGTGATTAAACAATAACATTCCCTAACTTAGTTTTTTTTTGCACCTAGAAATTTAAAGTAAAATCTGCCAGCGCGAGGAAGATCATTTTTTATTATGCTCTTTTATTCCAGACTAGAATTCACGCTGGTTTAAGTAGAGCTCTTTGTGCGTTCACGTCAATCCAAATTTGTTCTTTTTTCGTTACCGTGCAGAGCCCCTGTCAAGCGTGTACCTGTCTATGCCCCCCGTGGTGAAGCGTAACCAGCTCTTCAACGTGTTTACGCACATCACCCCTGCCGACAGCCAAGGAATGGTCTTCTCTTGGTGGCTGGGGAACAGTTCACAGGTGGCAGCACTCCCACACTCGCACACCTCGTTACAGACACAGCATGCGGCTTGGTGCACACGAAATGAAACTACAAATCCAGTGCGTAAATCCATACAAATAACGATGCCATAACACTAAACAAACACCGTTAATAAATTTCCCTCGTACAGTTTTCTCCGGGGGGAATAACACGTAAGTGTTTTAATCAAATTGAATTGCTCGTGTAATGTAATTTAATTTGTTCGTCAATTGCGGGTGAAATTTAGGTCCATTGGTTTTGAATGATGAAATGACCATGAATTAGCTGGGTTGTAGGGGTATACATTTTAAAAGCTTCCTTGATACACATATCCTAAAGTGACATTGTTTGTTGTGTGGTGTGGAGCACATCCTGGATAATTGAATCGGTGTCTATGAGGCACTGCATGGTGCTTCTGGTGAAGCGAACACAATGAGGATAATTATTGTAATGATGGTGATGATAATAAATACCAGCAATGGTCATTGAATGAAAATACATTACAATGTTAATGATGTTTGTTATTTTTGTTTGAATAAAATACAATTAAAATTTATTAAACCTTTCGAATATATTTTCGTATTTCGCGATGGTTTATGATTAAAGAGGTAAAAATAATCGTTCATAGAAGCAAACCTCATTTATACTCTCAGGGCATATTTGACTCGACTTAGTTGGTGCGTAGACCTTCTAGCGAGACTGTGGAATTCCTGACCGTCGCCTCTTTTCCGTGCTCAATTTTAGAACGGTGTTAACTCTTGTATCTCACACCTGGGATAGAGCTTTTTTATTACTGGTCACTTGGGCCTGTATTTTGCAAGTATGTAAAAAAACTAAAGTTATATTAGGGATTAGATATTGTGAATGATACAAAGTTGTCCATGCCAACTAATGCCATGTTTTGTTATGTTGGGACGATTCTGTGTTTGTGTGGGTCATGGTGTTGTCCTTGCATTGTGGGGAGCAGTAGTCTAGCAGTTAGCGTGCTCCACTACAAACCCGGCCACCCGGGTTCGATCCCCACCCACAGACAACAGCAGTGACGAATATCTGAACTGGTCTTGGGCCTTCCATAGGTCGCCTCAGCCACAAATGAGTACCTGGTGCGGTGTGTAAACATCGCCACTAGGGAGACAAAGGGGGTCGGGCGTGGTGCTGGTCACGCACCCCCTCGTGTACTGTTCTGGCCTTCTGCATAGGTGCTTACTAACAGCACTTGCCCCAACAGTCTGTTAAAGGCTATACGGGGGATCTTTTTTTTTTGTCCCTGCATTGGTTGTGCTCCCCTACCATTGACCTTTGGTGTCTTTTTAGTCTCTGTCTGTTTCCCTACATTTGCCCCAATGAGTTATCACATTTTTTGGTATTTGTAAGTAACTTTCATTTGCTGTGATGAACATGTGTGATGTCAGTAAAAATTAACTTAACAAAAAATATGCGTTTCTGCATTGGCAGTGGTGCACAAGTGCAAATACCAAAAATTTAACACATTTGCCAATGACACAGCCTTCAAGAGGAAAACAGGTGACGTTTCGGGCAACAGCCCATAGCAGAGAGATTTCAGAGATTGGCTATGATGAAGGGCCATCCTCAGAAATGTTGTCTATTTTACATTTGTATTCTTCTTTAGGGCAGTGTAATTGACAAGTGTATGGAGTTTTTATGATACCGGGTGTCAGTGTAAGTTTTTTTACAGAAGGTTGAGGCCTGCCTGTGAAGGCTGCTGATGATGTTTCTGCTCGGCTCCACTCCTCAGCCAGTGGTGTCTCTGTCGGGAGAGGTGACAACGAGTTTTCCTGCGGTGGGAGAGACGGCGATAAGCGTGCAGGCCGCCACGGGCAGTTGGGCTGTGCAGCACTCTCGCTCTCTCATGGTGTACGGTGAGAAAATCCAATGTCAAATCTATGCAGAGAAGAAGAGAAAAACAGCTTGTGGCCTGGGCGTGTGAAATTAAAATGCTTTTAAAGCATAACAGAGGATGCGAAAACTGCAAAAATGCTGATGACTGTGTCATCATATTGAATGAATATTTCAAAGAGCTCACCTTGAACCCCCGCCGGGGCTGTAGCATGTGACAAGAGGGCATTGACTACGGTACTTGCAATGTAAGGGGTTCAGATATGCAGTGAAATTGATGGTTGTAATTCGGTTGTTCATGACAGCATATATATATATATAAAAATATAAAAACTGCTAAATCTTTCCTTCACTTATATGTGCTGCGTTCGGCTCAGAGAGTGGCTTAGAGCCGGCCCACTCTGGATGTCAGCTCCAGTGCTGCTGTGAAGCTGAAGCCAGTTGATCGGGAAGTGGGAGAATCCCCTAAATTGCATTGTTCTTGGATCTTATGCGGTTAGGAGTCAGGCCTAGTCTTAGAATGATCAGAGAGTTATTCATTTGTGCTCACAGGTGATCGGGTGTCTTGTCTGTAACGCTGGGAAATTGCTTTCAAACAAGCATTGATGCAACTGTCTATCTGTACTGGCTTCGTGGTCCAAATTTGAGAAATATACTGGCAAAACTACTTAACTGGAATAACCAACTCACAAATAATGCCCACTTGCAGGCGACCGCTCCTGGTCACCTTGTGCTGCACAGAGGCAGCTGTCATTAGGGGCCCTCTCGGCTTAAAAAAACTGGAATAATTTAGTTGAGATGTAATATAAGGTACTTTGATATGCTGGTGCATTTAAGCACCCAATGAATACAAATTATTATTCTTATAGATAGAAACAAATCATATAATAATTAAATTATGCATGCATTATGAAAGCATATTTGTTTGCAAATTTTACCACAAGTATGTGTGGTTAGTGCAGACTTTGTGCCTTGTAATAGGTGTCTATTTGGTGTTGGAAGATCTTAACACCTCCTATGTTTTGCCAGAATTAGAATGGAGTCCATCAGTGCTGATGTAATAATTTTCAGTTTATTTTCCCGTATTACAGTATTGTTATTATTTTTAATGAATTTGATTTTAGACATTGTACTGCCTCATGTATAAACATGTTATGAGTACAAATTATTATTAATTGGCTGAAAGCATCTTAGTATATAGCTCACTGCAGAGCTTGGGGAATTATTGGCAGAGGGCTCACTGCCAAGCTGAGGGTTTTCCAAACTCTAATCCTCATGGCACCTCACCATGCTGCACACGCTTGATGATTGTTAAAGATTCTGATTCTGAATTTAAGCTGCCTGTGTCACGTGAAACACACACACGGAACACGTGCACAAAGACAAATATCCCCCGTATAGCCTTAACAGACTGTAGGGGCAAGTGCTGTTAGCGAGCACCTATGAAGGCCGGAACGGTACACGAGAGGGTGGGTGGCCAGCACCACGCCCGACCGCCTTTGTCTCCCCAGTGGCGATGTTTACACACCGCATCAGGTACTCATTTAAGGCTGAGTCGACCTAGGGGAGGCCCAGGACCGGTTCAGATAATCGTCACTGATGTTGGCCGTGTACACACACATGCACACTGCCATCTCAATCTTAATTTAATCGGCTCTATTAATTCAGAGCGTTAATTGCTTAGCGCATAATGTGGGACGTGTTTAACAATCATTGGATGCATGCAGCGTGGAATGAGTTAATTTGTAATTGCATAGGGAGCATGGTGGGTCGTGAGGACTCGAGTTTGGGAAACCCTGGCCTATCTGCTGCCTTCCAGCTTGTCTGTGGTTCCTTATCGATTGTGAGATGCAATTTGCATGAACGCCACTATATAGAACTAAACATGATTATTGTGATGACGATTATGGTGATCATCGCGCAGCGTGTTTTTCTGACAGGTGATTTATCGGGGAGTGTCTGTGTGTGTGCGCGACAGAACATGTGCGCGTTCTTCACCTGTTCTTCTCACCGAGCCTGGAATCGTACAACCCCGGGCTGCCCGAGTGGCGAGAGGACGTGGCGAGGGCGGTCAAGGCCTCTCTCTTACAAGTGAGTGCAGCTCATATCCAGACCACAATCTGGCAGGGAAATCCATTTACTGGAAGGAACTTGTAAATTAAAATAACAAAATATTTGTACGGATTACTGTACGTGGCATAGGATGGCCAGTTTCTTTTTTCAAACCATAGAGTTCTGTATACATGAACCAAAGTGGAATACTCTCGGTATGTTTCTCTAATGACGTATAATATTAGATATGCAATACAGCGTAAATCAAATCATTAGTAATTTTTTTGGTATCCGCGGCTATATTATTTGTCGCAAAGCTATCAGGAAGTTGCTGTGTTTCACAGTTTTTGAGTTGGGAGTGATTGCTCTGTGTGCTCCCAATTTAAGCTGGGAAAATTTAGACTGTGACGCTGGAACATATGGCCTACACTTTTACGGATAACGTCATGAGATTATTTATCTTCCGCTTTGAAACAGACCGCTTACATCGTCAGCATTAACTAGTGCGGCCCCAGAGAGCTAACCATGAACCTGTGCTCGTGCTCTGCCAGGCGACTTCCCCATAATCAAAGCCTATGTGGAATTTCCACTGTGGTTGATTCTACGCCAGGGGATCCCCAACATCTGACCACGGTCCATGCATAGAAATGCACCATTAACATTGCCAGAGATTTGTGCAAAAAAACAACTATTGTTAAATATGTATGAAAACATAAAATTCCGGTTAACGTGTCCAGATAGACCAGGGAAGGGTATGCAGATTGACTTGGTAGATATTCCTGTACTTATGTAGATGTAAGCAAACAAGCATGTTGTGAACATGCTCAAATTAGATAAGTATTTGAAACCTTTGAGTCATCATCAGGCCAGACCCATAATTCTCTATGTTTCTACTTTATAAGACCACCTATCTTCAACTACACAACAATAACATCCATTACTTCCATGACCTATCTACTGCTGAGACCCTTATCTTTTCCACGCCTTCATCACCTTTTTGCTCAACTACTGTCACGCTCCACTCTATGGCCTTTCCAAATCCCTCACCTTCAAACTGCAGATTTTGCAGAATTCCTCTGCCAGATTTCTTACCGGTGCTCATAATTAAAATTAGATCATATCACCCCAATCCTCAGATCCCTTCACTCACTCCCAGTCCAATTTCATGGCTGTGCTGCACAGCTCCCTAATGTGTTTTTTGTTTGAAACGTCTGATATAATGTGGAACAACACATGGTACAACTCACAAACACATCAGAAAGCCACCCACTCCAATTCTGAATCAACTATAAAATGATCATGATAAGAATAAATCACCCTCACCATCTTAAAGATCCTCTGTGGACTCCTTCTACTAAGGCATTCTGTCACAACTCATAGTTAATCTCCACTTTGAGGGAATAACAAAATAAGTAATGCCTTCTTCCCATGTGTCTTTCCACGTAAAATAGGAAAGTAATTTTACCCAATCCATTGGCCGCACGGCCTTCTGGGAATTGTTTCATAAAGCAAACTCTGGACTGGTTTTGACATTAAGTGTCTCATCAGCAGAGTCCGGCGAACTAGATCCATTGCTGGTGAACTCTACGGGAGGTCACTCATACACTGCTGCTACCCACATTTTTTTTAGTTCCTACCCACAAGCCTTCCACACTGCTGACTTTCTCTCTCACTCCAAGTTCCAGGTAAAAACATTCGTCTCTGCCGACGACTGAGTCTCTTTCTATTGTCATCATGCCTATCTTATCCTACATATTGTCGCCTCCCTTTCTGTTCTCTAAATGTTCTACCCCTTTGTAAATTGTACCATTGGTGTATGCCCTGCGTTTTAGTGCAGCATCTTGCCATTCAGTCACATCTACATTATTTACGAATCCAAATTGTATTGTGTAAGTCCATGCTGTTATAATGAAAAAAATATATCATATAGGAGTGCTGGTATGAATATATCGAAAGGTAGATGTGTATCCGGATGTCGGTAGATAGATCAGTACATAGCCTTAGTTGTGGGTAACAGGAGAATAATTATCTTTAGGCTACTGCTGGCTCAACCGTAAGTGGACATGGGCTGTTTAGCTCAATGGGCCTTACCAGCTGAACTCGGGAGAGTCCGAGTCGGACAATAGAGACATTAAACCAGATTTATTTAAATGATGAAATACTGTCGTAAATAACCCCTGTGTATGTTTCACTGTGTGTACATCATACTTCTACTTTCAGATGTTTCGTTTTTTTTTCACCAGGAAACACTGTACACTAAACCTCAGTGGTCAGTTTTGGTTTTATTTTCCAGTTGCACCTGAGTCATGTTCACAAATTATCTTTATTTTATTTTATTCTTACACCACACTGACACACTAAACAACATACATATTTCCCAGTGCACTATTACATCGTGCACATTTGTGTTTGTTTCTTTCACGTCAACCGATGGTACATGTAACAATTTTTTTTTACTAATTCATCAATGACACTGTGGCTTTAAAAGAATGAAATATATATTGGCTGAAGGTTTAGGCAATGGCCCTTCATAGTGTGAACGATGAATATGGTTAGTTTAAAAACTAAAAAACTATTTTAAAATTAACAATTTTTTATTTTACCAGGTAAGGCCACCTGAGCTATTATAACAGCCAAATACTCTAAAGGCATATTTCTAAATGTGGAGGGAAAAACCGGAGGACCCGGAGAAAAATGCAAATGCCCACAGGGAGAACATGCAAATTCCAAATATACAGCGGGCGTCAGGGTCAGGACCGAACCCGCGACATCCTGTATACCAGGCGAGGTAGTTAACATCTCGCCACCATGGCACCTAATGGTACTCGGATTGCCAATACACAGCCTTCAAATACTTAAAATATATTTTACTTTCTTAATTACAAATAAGGATTTAATTCCATCTGTGTAAATGGCACATTGATTGACCTGCATGCCAATAAGCTTCGAAATTCGATTTTCTAAATAATTGTTTATAAGAGCAGATGAAATAATGAAAAAAATAATAGTAATAGTAATGCATAACCCTTTGTCAGTCCACCACTGGATAAAGGCCTCCCCATGCTGTGTAATTCATAGGGGTTGTTTGACCATACTTCACTACGCTGGTCATTGTGAATTGGTGCACTTTGGCCCAGGACTGGTTCAGATAGCTCAAGCTGTTTATGTTAGCTATGGCTGAGAATACAACTCATGTCACTGGGTTGGTCGTGCAGTGTTTTGGATGTATTATATTTATAATGTGCAATACAATTTGATAATGAAGAGTAGTGTACCAATACACCCAAAGAAGAAACCTTTATGTGCACTACCTGCTATGACATATGGTGAAGAAACGTGGTTGTTAATGAAAAACAAAAACTCAAAAGTGTGCAGAAAAGCATTGGAGAGATGCATGTTTAGAATTACATTGGGAAACGGATAAAGGAACACATTTAGGTTAAAGACATCATCCGAAATAGTAAGAGAAGTGGGTTTGTGCTAGAAAGGATGATGGACGATGGTCAAGATTAATAATGGAATGGCAGCAATATATGGAACGTGTTCAAGTGGAGGCCCTACATGGAGATGAAGCAATGAAATAAATGCATGTGTAGATGCTGGATTGATTGTTGCATCACAAGGTCATGAGAGGTGGTTGCAACTTTGGAAGTCCTTCATCAAGCCGTGAGTTGATCGTGGCTGATGATGATGATGACAATTTGGATTTAGAGGTAAAATAAAAAAAATACCTAATGGTAACCCTTTTAAGTATTTACCCAGCTCAAATTCTGTTTAGCTTTTGAGATACGATGAGATTGGGCACATTTCGCTGATTTGCTCATCGGCAAAAGTCCGAGGATATCTCTGAGTGGCTGTAGCCGGCGCTTGCTCTCGTTTGCACGGCAGGCTGCCAGTCACATCTCGGAGGAGCAGGTCATCACAGACGTGCCCCTGGGCTTCCCCACACACGTGGACGTGTACGCAGTGCCACGCCGTGATGAACCGCGGAGGAGGAGGAGACGCAGCAGCCACGGAGCTGAAGTCGAACAGGTGGGCATCACACAGTGGCGTGGCTGGTTTGAAATGCACAGTGGTGCAAGGATGTAAATGGGGTGCCCTGTACAATTCCACCCACTTTTATAGTCCAGCACCCGGGCCTCTTCTGCCTGTGGGCTTTTGATACATTTTCACCGCCGCACACTTGATAGCTATGCCACTGTGGGCACCTTTTACTATGTAGCGCTAGCGTGGCTTATCAATGTGCGGGCATATATGTTGGTTGTCTGGGTACATGCGTGTGTATATATGGCAGCTGCCATAAAATATATGGTTCTTTTACTGGTGTAGTCACTAGACTCTTGAAATGACAATCTGAGGTGAGTAAACTGCTTGTGTCTTATCACTTTATGACAAAATAACACTGATTGGGCACGTACTCTTCCTATCTCGACGGTAAGTAAGGTTGAGCCTGGTTAGTACTTATACGCAAGACTACTTGGGTATACTAGGTATTGGAGGCTTGGGCTGTGAAATGGCCAGGAAATTACAGTGAAGCAATGCATTATTGAAGCTATTGGTTTGGAGCTTTCAGTGTTATCCCCTTGTATGCAACGGTTTTCTCTGGATAGTCCATAATAACCGGGACACCTGATGGGAAAATCTGGAGAATGTGTAAGAATTTATTGGGTAAATAAAGGTCAATAGTATTTTTAGAATGGTATTAATAATAATTGCATTACTTCTGAATGCTGGAGTGTAAGAGTGTAGGTTGGTACAAATGTATCATGAGTGTATAGATTCCATTTTAAATAAATATCTTTCCTACGAAAATATTACACAACAATCAATGTGTTTGATGCATAAAAAAACCTCATTCTTGATATATTATTGTAGCAAACAGTAGAATATGATATGTTTACTCAAAAGTTGAGAAATGGATTCAAATTCCTGGAAATGTGATGTTTGCATTATAGGTCTATGAATCACTTGTGTCGGTTGTGAAGAGAAACTTGGTGAAATTCAATCTTAATCCGGAAGTAAAAATCACAGTAGTTGCCGGTAAGTTTGCATTTTTTATTTATTTTTTATTTACACAGCATACATAACATGTTTCTTGAAACAGTAATCCAACAACACTCGCACATCCATATATTTTGATAAAAAGTATAACTTGCATACCGCGGTGATTGGATCGCGATTGAAGCCAGTTTTGAAAAAAGCGTAATACAAAAAAACGAGTGATAAAATATTGCAGCCTCTATCATCTGGTTTGGGTCACAAATAACTGACAACCGCAAAAAAAGACAATCTTTGATCACTTTTCCATGGCAGCTCCACTCAGGATGAAAAATTTTAGATGATGAGAGTGAGTCACACAGACTATAAAGTAACTCATGCGGGACATACAACTTTGAATAAAATGTCACTTGAGATTTGGGACATGAGTATGCCAAAGGTGCTCTTGCCGAGTGTGTGCACACATTTAAAATGCCAATTTTTTTTTTTCCCACTGGCTTATTGAGATGTCCGCTCTACCTTCCCCCAGTAGCAGGCTTCCAGCAGCCGGGCTCGGGGCCAGGTGTTACGCTTGTGCTGCTTGTGCTCTGCCTGGCCTTTCTTGGCCTTTTAATCTACATCATCTACAGGTTCAAAAGGTATGTGCCCCGTGTATGGATTTGATTTTTTAAAAATGTATAGTCGCATACACGCTGTCAATTAACAAGTTGTCAATTGTTCCTTCGGCAATTTTTTTTTTTTATAATTAATAATGGGGGTTGGAGCCAGTGACACAGTGGTTGACAGTAGCTTGTGAGAACTGAAACTAGTTCTGGGCCACCCCCTTCACCAACCCGCATTGACCAGCGTGATGTACGGTCAAACAACCCCCGTAGTTGTCGTGACATTAGGAGCACTTTATTCAGCTGTGGATTGACAAAGGCTTAACACGTAGACTTTCTCGACCAGTATTATTCATAATAAAGGTTTTTGGGTTAGATCGCGTTATTTATAAATGTGTCGCAACCCTCCACCACCCGACACGGCCAATCAGTAAAAAATGTGTCACGTTGACAAAAGACAAATAGTTCACTACTTTAGCCCACCGGTGTGTTGCAGCGTGGATCCACAACATTTACAATTTGAGTACGACGTTTCGTTGGGCATTATATCCAGCATCTTCGGACGATTTCCGGTCTTGAATAGTGCAGGATGACGTCATCATTGTTGAACCCCATCACGTTTCTAGATCACAGGCGGAGGCGGGGTTGTGGATGTATGCAATTATGTAATAGATCGGTAATCAGCCACTTAGCATGTGACTCTCCTGTAAGATGAGTCACATGCTAAGTGGCTGACAGTAGCTTGCTAAGTGGCTGCTTATTATGATTTACAAAAGGCTGTTTTTTTACATATTATAAATGAACAAGTTGTATGTTTGGTATATGACAATATAAGTAACTACTTTGCATTTGTTTTAATATATAAGGAAACGTAAATTTTTGCCTCCAAACCCTTCATGGTCAGTGTTTTACATTGGCAATGAAATAATATGGAACAACTGATTTGAACCTGATAAGTGGTTAGCAAGCCATAATTGATTCCCTTTGTTACCATTTTTTCTCAATAACTTTTCAACTCCAGTCCACGCAATCTCCCACGGCTCTACCTTTTACTTGATTATATTTTATATGCATACACAAATGAAGCCAATGAACTGCATGCACCCTGGGGGTGGGGGGGGGGCTCGTGAGAACTGGAGTTGAGAAAAAAACTGATTTAGCCCAGAGGAATTCCCTTATAGCTGAGCTGTAGTGTCAGGCACGGTCGCTCGCACCTGTAATAGAAACACTTTAAAGGTAGGAATACTTAACCTGCCAGGCTGTGAGGTGGGCAGAAGGCGGGAGCACAGCGAGTGGGTTCATGAAACTGTCAGTGCAGAATTTTAAATGTTATTCCCCTCATGTCCTTGAGGTTTCTCCAATTTCCTGTCACACGCAAAACACTTGTTAAACATTCATTGGTCACAAAATACAATGTCGAAACTTTCTCAAAGAGAATATTAAGACTCCAGTGAATATTGAGACTTTCCTTGGTTAAGATCATTATTTTTATTTGAATACATGATGCAGACTTTTTGCATGTTTCCTGATATGTGTGACTGCCTTGCCTGGCAGCCTGGCATTAGACAGTGACGGAGATATTCTGGGATAAATAAATTACATCTTTATTGTTTGCCACCATGTAAAGACCCCCTCTTAAGGGAAATGAATTATCCAAACAAACGGGTAATTTATGTTCATATCTTTTATTTTACGGCAACCTTGGTCATGTCCTCACATTTCATGTATTGTCCAGGGTGATCTATTTATAGATACCCAACTGGTTTCTAATGGACCCCTTCTCAACAGGTCATCAAATACGATGAAAGTGGTGGCTCTATATCGTACAGAGCAGAGAGTTATACATTTTAAGAAGTGTATTATTGAAATTGATAGGAAATATGAAGAGGCATTCATGTATGTGTTTTATCTCTATAATGTCTACATGTTATTTAAGTGGGGGGGGTCTATACAAGGATCACCCTGTGTGTGTGTGTGTTTGTATCCACTTTTCCCTCCCTCCCAAATATAACAAGAACTGGGTGAGTTGAATGTAGTAAGAGGGCAATAAAGATACCGGGGAAGAAGGACGGGTTGGTGGGGGCAGGGAGCAGTTGGTTTAAGTCCAAGCACTAAATTACTTTCCCATTCCAATAATAAAGTTGCCTTCGTGATCCATATAACAGCCAAGTAAGATACCTGCTGCCACTAAATCGCCAACTAAGGCGATAAACAGAGCCACAGTGTGAAACGTTTGGACAAGGCACCATTGATTGTTCATCTTGATGTGTTGTTTTGGTTTTGCATGTTTTTGACCATTTTTACAATATTTACCGTAACCTGCAAGTTAATGGGGGAAAAAATCCCTCATTACAGTATCTGTGGTGGAATGGCGGTGCAGCGGTTAGCACACCAAATATTATTTCCACCAAGGGCTCGCATCAGTGGCGAGTGATAGCTGAGCCGGTTCTGGGCTCTCCCACCCCAACACACCCTGACCAGCATCGTGAAGAATGACCAAACAACCCCAATGTCCGATATGGCGTAGAGAGGCCTTCATCCAGCAGTGGGTTGCCAAAGGGTTGTAAATGTGTTATACTGTGACAATAATTAATTCACTGCTAGACGAGGCCCTTCCCACTCTCCGTGTTAACCATGGGGTTTGTTTGATTATATTTTGCCACGCTAGTCAGTGTGGGTTGCTGAAGTGGGAAAGGACCAGGATCTGTTCCTGTATCACTTGCCACTGATGTTAGCCTTGGCTAGGAATGGAACTCAAGGTGCTCAGGTTCACAGCACAGTGTGTTTAACCACTGCACCATCACTGTCCTCAGCCCCACACCTGCAGCGTTATAATTCTTTGTAAATTACTTGGAGTGAAGTTGCCACTCAACCCCGCAGGAAACTGGTCGGAGGAAACGTCTATGCGCAAATGCACAACGAGAAGGAGCAGGATGTGGCCACGCCAGGGGAGGTGGCCACCGTTATCCAAAACGAGGCACTGCACAACCAGGAGGAGTTCATTGACGATGATTTGGACTCACAGACACTAGGTACGCACAAGCACGCGACCTCGGAACACTCGCTCATTCACAAGATAGTGTCTCTAATTGCGTGAACTTTGTGCTGACCCCCCTGGGTCGTGCAGAGATTAATACACCGACTCTGAAATATTGACGCGCCTTTCAACCTTCCCTGCTCCGCTGAATTCTGCTGCCAATTCCCTCTGTCCTTTCCCCTCCCACCTTGTCCTCCTCATAAAAAAAAAAACCTCATAAAACTTCACGGCCGTTAATCCTGTGGCATTTCAAAAATGACAATAGATTTAAATGTCATAAGTTGGGTAATATTTACCGTTATTGATAGCATTTCTTAGCGTGTAACTCTTTGCCTTGTCTTTGGTGCGTGCGTCGCAGGAAACCACAGCACTCACGTCGTGCTAGGCCTTCACGCCAGGGAAGCAAACAGCTACGTGAGCAGCTAACAGCAAATAAACTCCAATCTCAGACCAATATGCCACGGTTTGTCCCTTTATCAGTGCGTTGTCTGAGCAACCCCCCCCCTGGTCCGCTTCACGTCCTCCGACACTGCTCCATCATAACTGCCGTCGCTCGGTAGACCAAAGAGAGAGAGGGAGAGTGCCCAGTGCTGCATGCTGCGCTTTAACGTGGACTTTCAACAGGAGTATGTGGAGTCTCAACCTTGCGTTGTGGCTGAGAGTACGTGCACTCTAGATTAAGGGTAATGACTGGTATTGCCAGAAATTTTTTTAAACATTTCTTTTGGGATCCTGTGGTTTTTTGAAATTATTAGTTGATATTCCCTAAAGTGTGTAGTTTTATCCAGTTACCCCTCAAATCATTAAATCGCTTTGAACAACAATACATAAAATTGGTTACTGAAGTCCCTAGAGTTTTATATCCATAAAACGTTTCACTAAATTGTAACCAAATAGTTACAGACAGCCTACGGCTTTTTCGAACGCTTGTAGGATGAGCTGTTAGGAATGAGAAGTTTGCAAAGTAGTACAGTAGAACTCCTCTCATTCACGTTGACATCGGGGATGAATATTGCAGATCGGATTTTCCGCAACGTTATCCAAACATTTATTATACTTATTTGCATTTTTTAAACTAAAAACCCACAGGCAATGGAATGAATTTGCCGCGTGACTCCTCTTATCTGCGTATGATCTGCGAACAAGAAACCTTTCCAAAATTCAGGATGTGAAAATCTGCGGATAATTTCGGAATATAGCAATACAGTACCTGTAATGGGGTCACATATAAGAGGAGTTTTTGTGGAGTCTACATCTCTCGTGGATAATAGGAGTGCCAGATAATAAGCCTCGCGGGAATAAGAGAAGTTTTACCATGTACACATACATATAAGGGCCTTAGTAATGCAAGAAATGAATTGGTGGAAAAATGCTTCTGTCAAAGCTCTCTGTAGAGGAAGTCATCAGCCCCAGCCTTGCGCTTGTTCACGTTACCATCAGTGGTGTTTCAGACATGTATATGTTATAAAGATTTGTGAACCAAAATATTGTATGCGGTATGTAATGAACATAAGTTAAAGTTTTTGAATGCTTCAGCATTGAGCCTGTATACATTTCTCATGGGTTTTGTAAAGCACAGTATATTCTAATATATGCTTGTGGTAATCCTTCGATGAGAGTTGGCATGTATAGAAAAATATATGTTATTTTAAGCAACAGAAGGACGTTTGCTAACAGTATGCGTGATCGATGTGGCGTTAATTTAAGAAACATTAAATGTGGCACAATGTATAAAATATAACTATTTATTTGCATTTCTAACTATCAAATTAAGTGTTGAGCACACAATGTGCTTTTAGTGGCATGCTTTACCATTACATGCTGCCTTTTCATAAGATTTGTTACCATGAATACTTACCAATGCTTGTAGTATATGACTATATGAGTAACCTTGTGTTTTCTGTGCTGTTAATGCCTCGTGGAGATCTTTGGTTTCGACAGAGTAATACCCATTTTAATTTATTTACAGTAAATACCTTTTGTGTATATTCCCGTTTGCATTCAGTGTGCATTTTTATGGCATCGTGTGGGAATCATTTTTTGCGTGTGACAATTTTGCAAGGTGTTGAAGAGAGAGAGAGCCGTTTGTGTGTGCGATCGTTTCATATGCCTGATCTACAAAGGGCTGCACCTTCTTGTCATTCCAACGCACACCTTACCTTCCGAGCTGACGTATTTATGAAACACAAAATTCATTGAACCCTGATCCTGACTCATCCGTTGTGTGATAGGCACTGGATCGTAAAGCTTCACCATCCTGCTGAGGAAATATTAAACTGACCATTCGGGTTTGGGCGAACGTAATAAAGCGCCTCACAATACGCCCACAAAATTATACCGTTGATTTGCACCGTGGCAATTCACAACCCCCAGTAGCTGTCTTGTGTGTGATAATATCACATGCCGATTTTCGCTCGTATTTACACGTAGCTACCCCATTAAGCTGCGTGGACATTGTCGGCAATGATTTCGGATTTCTCCAGGATAAAAAAAAATTCAGATTCTGCGGCTATGCTCGATGTAAAAGGATGCTCTGAATAAAAGCCTGTTTTCATGATATGACAGCACCTCTTTCGTAGCATCTGCCGCATTTTCCCAGTGAATGAATTGGGAAAAAAAATCGAAGGAACATTCAACAGGGCAGCAATTTTAAAAGTGGGGTATCGGGATGTTAACCTTAATGATTCTGCTCACAAGATATATTTTGTGCTCTTCAGTAGCCTATATTTTAACTTCTTAAATTAGCCTGTGGTGTTGAAAAAGGGGTTAAACGTATAAATAAGTAATTGCTCTACAATCTAATCACTATAGTTGAAACTGTTTTATGGTGTCTTTTTGAGACATTAACCTTCTCGTGCTTCAGCTACTGAATTCATTTTCTAGAATTTATGGTGTAACATGACCAAATGGTTTCTGGACGATCATATACCATCTGTCTTCACCGTGGGAGAGACGTAATGGGCGTGTTTCAAGCCTAACCCAATGTTAGGTGTGGTCAATTTATCCAGTATGGTCTCTTTTTGAAAAAAGAAAATATTGGGTTGTCCTAAATATCTGACATTTGACAGCAGCTTTGCTGGTCATATGTCCTTAGACAGCATATTGTGAGCTGCTATTTATACTATATGACTAAAGGATTTTTACATTACTTTTTAAGCTGCAGGCTGTACGCTAAGAAGTGTGACAGCATATAAACGGGCTGTACAGCCACGTATTGACAAGGTGTCAAGCTGCCACAGTTTAATACAACTGAGAATTGCTGTTTAAATCTCATACTGTTTGCAGGGGGTCAAAAGAAAGATCTTGATTCATTGTGCGCTCAGTCCATCATTTTCTCATTAGACGTGTGCAGCAGTGCACATACGTCTCCTGGTAGGGGGCAATCTATAACAAGTTTGGGGGCAATTCTTCTAAACAAGTTAACTTGCAGTTGTGTAAGTGCATTTTTTGACCAGGTCGCCAGTATTCCAGATGAGCCAACAAGTCAGGAGGCAAATGATCACCAAGCTGTGCTTGCGCTACCGAAGAAGATATGTTCGTCTAAATTTTTGCTCAAAAGTATATTTTGCAATATATTTTCTTGGTTCTTTCGGTAAAGTCACGTAGAAGGGAAATAATAAAATAATAAAAATAAAACATCAGAAAATAATTCTCACGACGTTTCGGCCACAACGCAAGCAGCCGTCCTCAGGTGAAGCACAGGTCTGTCGGAAAGACAGTGTCTGAATGAACACCACCAGGCTTGGCAGCGTATATTTAAGCTGGGTTGGAGGGGGAAGTTGCTTGCGTTGTGGCCGAAACGTCGTGAGAATGATTTTATTATGTTTTATTTTTATTATTTTATTATTTCCCTTTTACGTGACTTTACCGAAAGAACCAAGAAGATGAATCCCTGCAGTCACGAAAGCTTTAAATCGAAATATATTGCAATATATTACATGCAAAACAAGATCATATAGAACGTGTCTTTTTTCATAGGTAAGTGTAATCGATTGCTTTCTTTCTGGTTGTCCAGTTGTATCATTTTCTAGTTTAATCATAAAATAGGAAATAACTTGAGTATCGGAGCCTCAGCATGTGCCGTTTCTTGTTTGTTATCAGGGTATGTGTACGCATTTTGCAAATAACGATAACAACTGGAAAGAGAGTCTCCATTTCCTTTGTAACCCCCAAACCATATTGTGGTGTTAAGCCTGAAACCAACAAAACGTGTGCACGTTTTTGGTAAGCTGATAACAAAAACAAACATTTACACATGTAGAACCACTGTGAAGTGCACACTATGATTTTGGAATCGCTTCTAATACGGAGTTTCATTTATTGTTATTTTCTCCTTAAATCGCCTCTCCACCCAACAGCTTAAAATGGTGCACTACAAACATGTTTACTCGTGTTCTATGTGAAGCTAAAATTACACACAACGGTTCTTCTGAATAAATATTTGACACAGCAGACTGAAAATTTAGTTACCAAACAATAAAATTGGCGCTATTGAACAGGATATATGTACCATGTGTCCCGAATGCTTATGCTGTAAAACATGTGATCATATCCGTTTCATTTTGCAAACGCGCTATAATTGCTGTACATCAGGAGCCAATTTCAAATCAACTCGCTGAAAGTTACAGCAACTATGTGACAAGTGGAACACTTGCATCAACAACGTGACTGAGGGTTTTGTTCATATGCACTTTTCATTCGAAGAAAAGTCAGTCCCGAATTGTTGTTTCCCATCTGATTACCCACATTACCAACAAAAAAAGCCATAAAACCATAAAGCTGAGGTTGGAGGGGGGGAAATTTCCTGCCGATAAAAAAATCACCCAGCTCTCGAGCAATCCTGGGAGGACCCGGAGGTTTTTAACAAAAATAAACGCGAGCTGACAAGCACTCGACTACACAGCAACTCCGGGTGAGTTCATACTTTTGATCATTCTCACACGGATTGTTGCTTCTGTTGTCATTTATAGATGAAAAATTATGGCTTTGAACAAATTTCGTTTCGCTTTCATGTGTTAAAATATGAAACTGTAAAAAATTACGAATGTTTAACATGCTCTACAGAATTGCAATATCAACACGTGTACGCTAAACACAATAGTTATGATGTATAGGTATTTAATTTATGTCATTTTTTTATACGCACGAATAAAAGCAGCACCACCACACATTCTGAACTTAGCTTTGGCCTTCACAGACTAACCAAATGTCTAATAATAGTGCCTAAATTATCAATACGGGGCAAATTATACATTCATAATGCATACAAATGTATGTAAATGTAGTATGTACGTTATCTTTGTGTAGTACAATCAGGAAAATAATTACGTTGCAATTCTACGTGCGCTTCTGCGGCCATCTGGAATTTGAAAGAAGTTCAACATACAGTACATATATTCATGCGGGATGCTGCTGTATAGTGGTCAGCTCGCTTGACTTGCAATCCAAAGGTCGCCGGTAAGATCTCCCGGTGCAGGGTAAAAAGTGGGGCATGTTTTTGAATCCCCCCCCCCAACCTCCGTCCACCCAGCAGTATAAATGGGTACACCACAGAGAGTTGATTGGCTTGTGGTGGGGTAAAGTGTGGGTATTCCTACCTATTCCAAGACGTCTGGCCAGCATGCAAGAGTATGTCAACAATTCTCTCTAGAGAGCTTCTCTAGGGATCCCTCTAATGGAGGCCATTTTGCCAGTAGTGTCGTTGGCGAGACAAATGATGGCTGCACCTTTAATCTTTACCTTAGCATCTATATGCTGCAGTTGTCCCATTGTTTTCCAAAATCCCCAAAGCTTGACCATGGCTCATGATGATGATGCTCGGGAAAATAAGATAAACTTTCTGAAAAGACAACCATTGATGTTACAGTACTTGCATACAGTATTGCGGAAATATCAACCCGAAGTTTCATTTGTAATTTCCTTGTGGTTTAATGTTTTGCTACGATTAGAATATGTCTTGGCACTAAAGTCGGATATTAACCTTTCAGCTAATTGCATGTTTTTGTTATGTTTTTTTTTCTGCGTGGCCTGCTGATAGCTCATTTCACGGTGTGAGGTTGACAATGGCAAAATGTTTGGGAGAAAAAATCATTTGCGAAGGATATTTGAGAAAGTCTCCTCCTCCGAATAAAATTGTCTTCAAAATATCGGTGAGCAACTTGTTGGCTGGGTTATCAAAGTGACTCGGCTCCCCAAGACAAGCTACGTCTGTTGACGCAAATGATTACTTTGAGTTATGGACACCGCGTTTAATAATTTTGTATCAAACTGGGAACCCCCTATCATGAGGGGAGATTGCTTGCCTGCAATATATTGGCAGTTCACCAGCATTGATTCAAGCAAGCCTGACTACTGATGAGATACTCTATGTCGAAACCAGTCCAGAGTTCGCTTGTGAAGAAACATTGCTGCTGAAACGATGTACTCCCAGAATGTCATGCCACTGCTGGGTTGTATAAATAATACTTTCATATGTTTATGTGCACAGACAGATATATGAAGGATACAATTTGTCTAATTATTTATTTCATACTTGCGGAGTATGGATTGGGAGCAAAGGTTAACTTCATCAGATGGAGAATTATGAACCCAGAGACCTGAGTTTTATTCCCAGCCATGGATGATTTCAGTTGGGAATGATATCTGAACCGATGCTACCCCTCTCCACCAGCACTAACCAGTGTAGTGAAGTAATGATGGGGGGGGGGGGGGAAATCTCCCATGACTGACATGGCCTTCATCCAGCAGTGTATTGACATGGCTGTACAGTATAATTTATTATTGCCCATATGCTTGACAAGAACAGTTAAGTATACACAGTCCTCGACATATGAACATCCGACAAGCAAACACCCGCGATTACTAAGCAGCTTCCATGAAATTTTTTCAACATTGACTTAAAACGCGAACTATCATTTGCAAATTGAACCGCGGCAATAATGTGTTCAGCTGAGCGATCCTCCGCGAGATGCAATGAAACAGCCTCGTGCTGGGAGGGAGTGTTTCTGTGTGTGGACATTTAAATATACTTTAGACTACTGTCTTCCGGCTTACGAACCGTTCGACTTACAAACGGGTCTCAGGAATGAATTGCTTTCCTAATTCGAGGGCTGCCAGTTAAATATTTCCTTTTTACGTATTAAACATCGACATACTTGTTTTTCCATCGGTATGTTATGACTGTTTTGCAATGAACTATTTCATTTCTGCCCCTTAGAGATGCTGTCAAATGTCAATGCTCAACAAGAGAGATACTTGTTGCAGTATTTTTCAGTTCGATTATTACTGAAGCTGTAATACCCATAATACTACACGGCCGTCTGCTTTATGGTGGACGTTGAAGGTCCCCTGACGTCATTCGCAAGAGCAGGCCATTTGTGTGCCAGAGTGAGGGTCCACATTTTTTCCCGAATTCGGAAATTACCTGCACCTTACTCTATTAGGATTTTTCATAACATTCATCGCCCTCTACTGGCATACTAACGCCTGCTTGCAGTCCAGGTGCTGCACATGGACAGCTAGCACTGTGGGTGCTGTTTAATATATGAGACGTGATTTAAAGTGTTTTGAGTTGTCCTGGTGTTTAGGGCGCTATACAAAAGACGATGAAAATTTTTAATATTTAATCTGTATTTGATCATAAGTATTTCCAAGTTCAAATAATGGTTTTAAATATATGGAATGCGATATAAAATAATGTACTTTTGGTAAAGTTTAGATAACAAAGTTTAGATAACACCTCTTTCAACTCTTTCTAATAACTAAATTGTCATTTACTATTTGGTATAGAAATCATTTTAGATGTATGTTCTTTCTCTGTGCATGCAGATCTCCTGGAAGAAACGTTACTGTGTTCTTTTTCAAAATGAGCAAGGCAGTTACAGCTTTAAATATTACAAAGACGAAAAGGAATTCAAGGAAGGAAAGCCTCTTCTTGGGGAATTTAAAATAGGAACGTAAGCAAATAGCATCAGTTGTATTGGCACATCCATGTTATATTTATGTTTACCATATTATCTTGATTATAATTAGACACACTTCTCCTCCACCCCCCCCCCCTTATTTTTTAAAGCAAGAGTTGGGGGTGCCTCTTAGAATCCACTCAGTGTGTGTCCTGTGTTGTATAACTCGATTGACTCTCGGCACAATTTTAGGATCTGTCTACTTGCCGGAGAATTTTATAATCCGGAGAAAATGGTCAGGACGTTGCTGTGTAAAATAGTTGTTTTTTATTGTGTTAGCAATGAAACCTGGACATTATATGTTTTTTTATGTAATGACATTTGGGTGTATTTCAGATGTACCAATTAACAGAAACGTTGCCCCACTTTATTGACATCGCTTCTCTGCTATTTTCAGTCTGCAGGAGCTGACAGATAACCCTGAAGTCAGTGATGTATGGCCCATTGTGCCAAGCGTGATCATGCACAGAACAGAATCCGTTATATATTTTAAAACAGAAAGCCGTGAGCTCTTCCTCTTCGCCGAAGATAGGTAGGCCAAAGTATTCTACACAACTCGTCGTGCAGTCCATTTGCAGTTGCTTCCAGGTTGTGAATAGAGATGAACCTTGCTTGATTCATAATTGATATTTGGGTTAGGCCACCTAATGATATGGGCAAGTTGGTGTCGTCAAAACTCTCCACAACCCAACAAGTTAACTCGTCACATGTTGTATAAATGTTTAACCAAACGCCAATTGTTTTGTTTCATCATAGGGTAAGTTGAAGAACAATTCCCACAACGAAATTTATTTTAAACAACCCAAAAATATATTATGAATTGTATCATTGGCTATTAAAAACTATGTGTAAAGTGGCGAACCTTCAAGATTAAGATGTCACCAAGATGTCAGCATGGCCAAAGTTGATGATACCACCACAACGCTTTCCACCCTCTGGTAGATTCCACAGTTGTTGCACAGCAGATATGCAACCTCCAAGATGTGCCCTAACAGTATACTACCATCTGGCCTTAGGTCTTCCCTTGGATGTCGAACTGATGGAGATAATTCCAATGTGTGTCTCGGAAATTGGCCCTCCCCCATGCTGCTCTCTTGAAAAAGGTTTGCAATGAACCTTGGTGAGATTAAAATTGAGCTTTATCGATATTGTCGCTGTGGTGGCAAGATGTTATCTCTGTCGCCTGGTATGGAGGAGGTCATGGGTTCGATCCAGACCCTGACGCCTGTATATTTGGAGTTTGCATGTTCTCCCCATGGTTGCGTAGATTTGTATCCGAGTCCTCCGGTTTTTCCCTTCACATTTAGAAACATGCGTTTAGATTAATTGGCTGCTATACATTTCCACACGATAAGCCACTTCGTTGAGCTATCATTTGTAGCCAGGTCGCTTCTGAAAAAGAGCTATACAGCTCAGTGGGCTTTACCTGACAAATAAAATAGTTTAGTAATATATTAGCAGCATAGTGATTCATACATATTTCATTGCATAATATTGATTGTGTAGCAGACGGTGCATGCTTCTAATCACAAGTGGAAGAAAGTGATATGTTTCAATTCGGATATTGTCCAATCGGTTCTCATTGCCCAAGCAGCCACTAGAGGCGCTGTTATTCACTGTAATGTATTTATAAAATATATATATATATAATTAATGAAATGGTTACCCTGAATCGTGAAAACGTATTGCAATTACTAAATCATTTAGGGGTGAATTGTTCCACCTCTATTATAAATAGGAAACATAACAGAATTAACATTCTACACGTGATTTACATATTACATTAGTATTTTTAAATTGTCATAAATGTAACTTTTGTTAAGAAATATACTGCATCTGTTCACTTGTGCAATGTTTCTACATTATGTTTTATGATCAGAGAGGAAACAAAAAAGTGGTACTTGGAACTAGAGAAAATTAAAATGTCAAAGGTAAGTAATGATACCATGTCGGATGTTTATATTTTTATTACCGCATTAAGTTAGCTACTTATGAAATTACATGTTGAATGCCGATCTCCAAATATTTGTAAATTACTAATTGGATTATTATAATTATTTGATTTTCATAAAAAAGCAAACCTAAATCTCAAGCTATTATCTTTTTCTCATCTGCTAACAAGAGGCAAAATGGCTATGTACGTTACAGTCATGTGAGAGATGGAATGAACAAATGATTAATAAAGGTCCAAGGCTGGAGGACGTTTTAACAATTCTGGTAACTGCCTGATGATGCTGGTTGTAATTACCAGCGAAACATTGCACCCAATTGCTGTTGAATGTTTGGATTGCTCCCCAACATACCGGTGTGCTGAAGCAGTAATACATTGGCACATTTGTTCACGTGACATCTTTATTAAGTGGCTGCATAGGGTGGAGGAGGGTGTACGACACACACTTTACTTACACGATCTGACCCAAAAATTAAATGAATCATAGCATTGGTCGTGAAACATATTGTACTTTTCCACACTGGTCAGTGGGGGAGATAGCTGGTGAGGGTGGGTGGCATAGACGTTGAAGCATCAAAGTAAAGAACAGGTTTCCCTCGCTTAATCCGGATTCAGTCACACGTGGGACAACATTGTGGGTACTGTTTGCGCGACTCGGCGGCAGCTGTCTCGTGTGTTTTCACTTTGTGCGCCCTTTTTTGGAGCCGCATAAAGCGAGGAAAATCTGCAACAATAAATTTTGCTGAACTACCCTCTGCTCTCTGCTGACACTGTAACCTCACAGCAGCCCACCACCACACCTGTATTGTTCATGGATGTCACCCACCCAAGCACTATGCAGGCTCAATGCCTACTTCGCATCAGAGATCTGAAGAGAGTGGTTCCAGGTAATTTGATCATAAGCGTAAACTGTTATATATATGCAGTATATTGTAACGTATACGACACGTATATTTTCACAGAGTGAATACGAGTGCAGGATTGTGAGACCAAGTCCACTGAAGCGCGTCAACACACAGATAGAGAATAACCCACAGAAGACTTGCCTTCACAAGACCGTTTCATGCCCGCCGTGTCTCAAAGGAGGGTTCTGCTCGTGTCAGGAGCAGCTCACGGTGCCTCTGTCCAGCGAAAATGTAAGGAACTATGAGCAGACATAATATAGGTCAAGGTAAATGTGGAATGGCTTTCACGAGAAGAAGCTTGACAGAGCCCCCTCTCGAGGGTATACAGAATGGGCTTACTCTTCCACAATGGTCGTTCACTCACTGTGGCGTACCCGGTTATACAACTGGGTCGGCAGAAGAGCGGATTATTTAAGAATATTGCGAACGTTCAATTTCCATGCCATGAGCTTGAGCCAGTCACCGCGACATTCGACACAATATAAGACTTTGCAAAAATATTTTGTGAATCGGATTGATAATTATTAAATGTTGATATTATTATGTACAATGTATAATTGTTTTGTTGATATATGTTACAAATATTAATTATTTAATTTGTTGTATGATGTTCACATATGTCAAAGGGTCCAAGCATCCACAATGGACCAATGGAGCTCATCACATTGAATGTCCCAGAGGCCAGACCATGTTCTGATCACTGCTGTAGACAGACCGAGAGCACGACGGTCGCACAGCAAGAGACGGGTTTCCTGCATTCGGCTTGCGACATGCAAGACATTGATCCACGATCATATCCAGTGAATATCAGGGATGATAAACTACTAACGGGAATGTTCTCAGACGCTTTAAATCGCAAGTTAAGGTATAATGGGACTTTTTTTGCCAGTATCAAAGTTTGAAGAAATAATAATAAGTTTTACCCTTTCTCGCAATAAAACAGGTGTTTAGATGTTTGATTCCTTGCAAAAGGTTTATATTTGGTGGTTTAACATCTTAACACCTGTTATATTGCCACAAAGGGTAAAATCTATTCTACTTTTTTACACGCTTTCTTTTAACTCACTCTGTTGTTGCTGTCGTTGTTGTATCCTCAAATCTTGTAACTCACTTTTAACCCACTTCCCAATGTGGTATCGACTGCAAACTTGGTATAATTATGTCATACTGATGACACTACTATATTCTATCATTAAAAAAAATGTAACATTTTTTTTTATATGTTATGTTTCGGCTTGGGTCTAATTGTCCACGCTCAACTGACGTTGGCTGTAAATCACCACGGTTCGTTATGGCAAGCTTCGGGGCCACTTCCTGGAGTTGTGGAGTTCTGCCATTACTAGTACATTTAATAAAAGCGTGTTTTTAAAACAGTTTTTTTTTTATATTACTTATCTATACTGAGGTATAATGCTTTTAAAAAAATCAGTATGAAGTTATTAAACACGCTGACGTAGTGTGGTTGGCATGGTCCATTGTGCAGAGAATTAAAATGACCCTGCCCCCCGCCTTCTTTGTAGCCTGGGGCCTGAGCACTCCAATCCGTGGGCCTCAGTGCAGTTGCAATGTCTGCACAACACTCGATAGCTAACCAACTGTGGGCACATCTCACCTTGTGGCACAAGCGTGGGTTCTACGTCTTCTGCGTGGATTACCATGGGTGGTGACATGGCCAAGTAGCGGCGCGTTCGCCGCTTCTTGCAGAGGTTCATGGCTCGAATCCAACGGCCGCCCTGGTTATTACTGCGGTGTGTATTCACTATATAAATACGCACCGTCGACTTCATGGTGAACGTTACAGATCCCATGACATAATTCGCAAAAGTAGGCTTTTGTGTGCTGGCGCCATGGTCCAAATTTGCTGATAAAAAAAAAATACTTGGAAATTATTAATTTGGGATTATATATCGTAAAAAATTGTGATAAGACTCAGTGAGGATTTCCTGGGTAAACAAGATTAATATATATACAATTTGCAATAAAAAATATAGATGTTGCAAAACATGACCAATGTTCTTCCTGTATGAAATGTGGCATCACTGTTACAGAAATCTGGAATCTGAAAAAGACATGAAAGAGGTTTCAAAGTGTATCACTCTACAAGATGTAGAAAAAATTGCATTTGTTAAATTCCAGGAACAAATATGGTAAGTACTGCCATGAGAGAGCATAGTTCTACATGCTACTTTCATAATTTAAGGAATATAACACTTAATACATGATAGTGCATACGAGAAAGTGTATGGGAAAGAGTTTACAATCTTACTGTGTAGGTTTCCATCCCTGTGGTGTGTTTTCCTGTTGCGTTGTTCGGCATTATATCACACAATTCACTCCATATCTTGGGAACTTCTTCCTGAACAACCTGTTGTGCAGCCCGAAAACGCATCACAGAACTGTCAATCCGATTAAGAAGACGCATCCAACCGGCCACACTGACCTTTTCTGACCGAATACGATTGGATGCAGTGTTGCTGGCTGGAAGGTGGACCCAGGTTCGGAATTGAGTGAAATCCTGCACATAGGGGACTGGGTCATCACCGTGGGTGAAATGAAACCTCGCGACCCCGAGGATATTTTATTCTTTGCAAACCGCTACGCCAAAAATAAGGTAAATGTTGACTATTGGTATCGCTTTGCACAATGGTGCTGAACAGCTCTCCGATGTTTTTGCAGCTTGTAGCGCGTGTTGTTCGGCACGATGCCTTATGTTTCTCTCTATGTGCTGGAAGCTCCTTCAGTAACTAAATTCATTTCCTGAAGAAGCTCCCCACGCATGGAGAGAAGTATCACGCCGAAGAACACGCGGTGCCACCTGAAACACACCAGAAGGCGAAACGGCACAATGCTATTGCATATTGAAATGTGTTCGTTTCCATTTAGGTTACAGTACATATAGTCACATCATACTCTGGCCAAAACTTTTGGTAAGGCTTGCTTAAAGAGCCTTTTCTTCTTATCTTAATATGGTGCCCATGGGAGTGGTGGTACAGTGGTTAGCAAACAGTTCCATTAATCTGGCTACATGAGTTCTATTCTTAGCCACAGCTAACATCAGTAGTGAGTGATTTACAAAATGGTGCTTGCCTACCACTCCTCCTTCACCAACCTGTACTGACCAGTGTGGTGAACTATGATCAAACAATCTCCTGTGATTGACACAGACAGGGCAGGCCATCTTCTAGCAGTGAATTAATAGACGTGGCAGCAAGGGTAGCAACTGCTGCCCTTGCTGCCATTGCGTGCGTTGCCAGGGCGACCACGGGGGTCGTGATCCTCGATTCAAACATCAACCGGCAAACGAAGTGCCCAATGTGCAGGGGTGCGGGCATCTAGATGACAAATCTGTCCAAAGAACGTCGTCCGCCTCCTAATAGACACGCTCAATGAATTGACCTATTTCATTCGCTGCCTGTGCGATGCAAGATATATATTTAGAGTTTTGTCACGTATATATAAAGATATTTGAACAGTTTATAAGGGAAATGCCATTATTTTTTGGATGCATACATTTTTCAAATTTTGTAACATTCTACAATATTGCATAACATGTTTTTAACCATTAAAGGTAAAAGTAGCCCTGTAGATCATTGAAATTTATCAGCCAAAACCTTTGCCCGTTAATAATTGGAGAACCAATTAGGAAATATGTATATGTATACTGTAGTAAATTTACATCTCATGCAGTATGCATGGTGGTCAAGATGTTTTCATGAGACAAACATTGGCTCAACCTAACATATGCATATTTTGGGTACATTATGTATAGAATACATCTCATTGTATGCCGGTTTCATCAAATCTAATTGTATTAAAATAATATTGGATGAGACTGCATATTTTAATATCATTTTCTCAGAATATTTTCACTACTTCTGATTGGATGATATACATATTCACATGCACGCATTCATATAGTGTATTGGAAAGTTGGTGTCTGTGTGGTATTTTTATTCTAGATTTGAAGCTTTCGTGACTGCAAGGAATTTAAATCACGACGTTTAATTTATTTGTTTTCCTTTTTTAACCTACGTGACTTTACCGAAAAAACCAAAGAGGAGGGTATTTTTACGTTGAGGATGTTTGCATATATGCCGTTGGCATAGTACTAACACACTTCTGTGTATAGATTCCGATCACCTTTGCTCGTCTCCCGCAAGGAAAATTGCTATTTGCCATCAAAACTGAAAACGAAGACTGGGGGATAGAGACCGAAGGACCTGTGGTATGTCACGCCTTCACATATTTTTGCACACAGCGTTGGTGTACGGTGCTCTTCTGCAATATTGTGCTGTCTTTTCTTGGATTTTCTGTTTGCACTTAGTCACATAGTCACTTTAAGATGGTTTCTTGTTCATGTTTTTGTTTTTTGTTTGTTGCGGTTGCACCCGATTCAAGAACCGAATGGCTCACAGGGCGATACCTAATAAATGAACTTGAACTTGTATAAACACCCATTAATGGAGTTGGCCATACATCCCAATTTAGGACCACAGAGTTTGGGAAATTGTTTTCAGCTCATTAGAGCTGCCTCCCAACTTATCTGTGCATTCCCACATTTGCGGAATCTGCGCCATGTTACAAATTCTACTGATTTTAGGAGATTCATTTATTATGTTCGCAGTGCTATTGCATTTCTACACACTACACCCGACTAAGTTTATACAGCGATGGGAAAATATCGAAGTGTGTTTGGAAAAAAGGGATTATATATTTTTTCTTTTCAGATCAAGCACATAAAACCTCGTTCAGTGATAGCACAACATGGATTAAATCTACCAATATGCATCACGGACCAGAAAACAGTGCCTTGGCAAATAACGGAGATTAACTTCCACTCTGTCAGTCTTGTTTCTGCTGATAAACATTCCACTCAGGTAAGCCATTCACTCCCAAATAGATGCATAAGCACATCATGCATAAAAACAAAAAATCTAACAAAAACATTGTAATATTTACGATTAATTTATCGTCGTATTTTCGTAAAAGTAAAACCTAAATTCACTCTGGCAAATGTCTCTCATGATGGCATCTTTACATCGCTATAAAATAGTACAGTTGATTTAATTCAAGTTCATCGCCAGTGGTTTTTGCGATTTCCACAAAAAATGCAGAATTTGCTGTTTATTGCTTATGATCTTTGCAGCGTGTTGGGTGCCTCCTGAACAAATGTACCACCAAACTGTTGCTAGTGCTGCAGCCGAAGGACTATATTCAAGGGCTTGTGAGCGAGGTTGAAAAAATGTACCCCCAAAAGGAGTACGATACCGATATGCACTAACATTTATTGTTTCCCAGTCTCGTACTGCGCGATTCACGTATGTGTAGAGGCAAGGATATGAATCTTGCGTGCAAACTAAAAACGGATTCAGTCTTGTATTTAAAACAAGGTATTAACAAATCACAGCCTAAACAAATGGAGCTAATAAAATATAAGCCTCTCAGTCCCAAATGGACATATGCACACTCAAAGTGAGGAGTGACATTAAAGATAGAATGTTATTGTCTGGTATGCATGTACTCGTTGTTTAAAATATTTTTTGTAAGCTGTTTTTTTGTTTTATAATGCAACTTTTTAAATCATTTAGCACCTCCTTTAACCAACTTGTGCCTAGCATTTTTAAAAGCTATATTTCCTGTCTATGTAAACGTGTTTATTATTACACTGGTTTGTGGTAAAGAAAACAGTTGTTACTATTTGTGGAAATATTTTCTTATTATGTAATGTTAAAGCAGCACATGCCATTGTTAACTCTGTTCTGTATATTCAGGGTGGGCCAAAAGTCAGGACACGTGGTTATTTTATTTGAACACAAGCATTAAAATGTTTATTTATGATTTAAGTTAATATTTGATCTATTATTAATATTTTTTCTTCTTTTTTTAAGGCATCATCTCAAATCCATCGTTTAAAAAATACTCGACCGAAAACCCTGAATGAATTGCTGAATGTTCAAAGATTACACCTGTAATCTTAAATAATGCCTAAATTCATTTCGAAAGATAATTCATGCATGCATTAACATTAATGGAAGTCAGTTTGAACATGTTAAAATAAATAAAATTACCCTTTGTGATTTGTTAAAATAAATATAACCCGTGTCTTGACTTTTGGGCCAACCTGTCTTATTATAAGTGAGGTATCTTTATTGCCAATTCAATAAAATTTTCTTGTACATTTTTTGCTTTTTCAATTATTTGTTCACTTCAGTTTTCTACCGATTACCAAAAATAATCAAAATTCAAAGCAGCATCTGGAATTAGCCACGGCATTACCAGTCGGCTTACACTGTTGTCACGTCGATGGTAAAAATGTAGTGGTAAAATTAGAATATTCAAAGCAAATAATGTTACAACTTGTTGTTTTCGCAAAAAAAAAAATCGGAAATTGAAATATTAGTGTAATACTCTTTGGTTCTTTCGGTAAAGTCACGTAGGCTGAAAAATTAAAACAAATCACGACGTTTCGATTGCAACACGAGCAATCCTCATTCAGGTGGAACAACCACAGCAAGAAAAAATGCTGAAGTAGGCGAGAGAGCTGCCGTGGCAAGAGGTTATATAGGTAAGAAAGGGGGGAGGAGCAAGGGGGGAAAGGAAGGGGGGGGGGGCTGCGTGAGCGATAGGGGGAGAAGAAGTGAGGCTGGGAGGGGGGGAGTAGGCGGGGCTAGAAATGGGAAGCTGGGGACACGGGGTAAAAGTCACTCGGAAAAAATGTATCCGTAAAAACAAAGTTTTTCACTATAAATCCTTTATATGCGTGGCGGCAAGAGTCCTCTCGTCCTCTGGCTTGAGATGGCTGCCACCTATGGGTCAGATGATTGCCTGCCACCATTAAGCAATTGGTAATTAAATATAAAAAAAAAATCCTAAAAAGTGTAAAATTTTTGAAAAAAATTTTCACGAAAAGAAATTGTCACGCACAACGAGTCTGTGTGCAAAATGTCAGCTCGATTGGATCACGGGAAGTGGGTTAAAAAACAACCGAAAGATTTGCACGGTCTTAAGCGCGCAAGCAAGCAAGTGAACTTAATATAAAGGATTTAAAAATAGACTAGTACCCGGCAGGTATGATGGAAACAACCACAACCAGTTAAAGCTTTACCTGGTTAATAACATCCTTCCAATGATTCTTCAATTTGTATCCATCTTCTCGGTTGAAGTTATGTCTACGTTTATATATCTGGATGGCTTCATGACCAAAACTTTGATAGTTGCCCGAAGGTTTGCAGAGTACCTTGGTCTCGGAAAAAACAATATCATGAGAGCCCACAGCGTTATAACAATGGTCAGCCACGGCAGAGGTGTTGGTTCTGCCGTGTTTCTTGCTGTGGTTATTCCACTTGATGAGGATTGCTTGTGTTGCGATCGAAACGTCGTGATTTGTTTTATTTTATTTCTACCTACGTGACTTTACCGAAAGAACCAAAGAGTATGGATTCCTGCAGTCACGGAAGCGTCAAATCAAGATTAGTGTAATATTTTGAATAGTACTGTGCTGTGTGCATCAGGAACAGCTGAAATAAAATAATGGGCATGATTTGTGACAAATAATGATTCGCTTTATAGGATAGTTTAGCAAGTCTAATCTCGAGAATTAAAAAAATATATATATTAGGTTAGGTAAATCACGTAACATTTACCATTATTTTTTAAATATTGTATTACATATGGGGGTGGAGTGGAGATGCAGTGGTTAGCACACTGCACGATGAGCCTCGAGATCTAAGTTGTATTCCTGGCCATCAGTGGCAAGTGAAATCTGAACCGATTCTTGACCCCCCACCCCACATTAGCCAGTGTGTGTTGAAGGATGGGCAAACACAATCCATGACCTACACTATGGGAATGCCTTCAACCATCAGCGTACTGACAAAGGGTTGAAATAGCTATTTTTAAAAGTGTACAATATTACCTATTTTGGGATAAGCTTTAGTTGTTGTACTGTGTATGGAAATTCAGGAATGGTAATTGGAAAATGTGTTTTGTCATGCAATTGCCTGGTAACATTTCACAGCGCATAAACAAAATGTACAACCATTTTCAAAATGAAATGAGGACACTGTTAAGGTAGACAGCTTTTTAATTTATGATACAAAAACACACTTACAATCCCATAACAGTTTAGAAATTATGAAGTGATGTTGAAAAAATAATTAAAACCTTGATATTGTGTGTGAAAAACTTATATTTAAAAACGACAGAAACATAGAATCAACATATACATTATACAGCATATTTTGCTTAATATTTAACACCAATTCTTTTTATGCATTTGAAACATATCTTTTTCTCATAATAAACTTTCTCAATGAGCAAAAATCATGTTTTTTTACATGTGAAGATGTAAACCATATTTTAAAGGGTTGTATTTACCATTAATTCACCTATTATTTAAGGAGGCTGAAGATCAATTAACACGGACATATTTGCAAAAAATTACATTGACGAAGGTACAATGAAAGCCAGTCTGTTAACTGTAGAATTCACGTGAAAAAATTGGAGTAAATGTAAAAAGCCACAAGTTTTTCCATTTAAAACACCGCTGCCATAATCATGGACACAGGCTGATACATCACATATAATTCGATAATTGAATGGTCACACCAAGAGGTTTTTACTGGTCAAATATCAGTGTGAAAAAAAACTGGCATCTCTTCATTGAAAATTGGCACTTGTATTCTGACAACTAAAAATTGTTCCACAAATTCTTTGGTTACCCTGAAATGGAACTTCCTATAAGTCTTCCTAAAATGACCATGTTGATCAGTTTCACTTGGTGCCACCGGTGGCAATGTTGAAGCGAGCATGTGTGTATCTTTCTACACACACATACACATACCTACGTTTTGTTTTAGAGAACTCTAAAGCCGAGAGTGAGACGCTCATTCACACACACACCAATGACAAAGTAAACCATCGCTACTGCTACAGCAACACGCATACGTTAAGCACGGGCGAGATGCACGTGTCTGTCGTTTTTTTTTGACCAAATCACTATAAATGCACTAGGTCTCGTCAGATCGCAGGGCTTTGGCCTGGCTAGTACATTGATGGGTGAACACCAGCGCTTGCCAGGTATTGTCGGCGTGGGACTGCAGTGTGGTCATGCCGAGGTGGTTCTCCACGTTCTCTAGTGTCCTCCCACGTGAAGTCAATCACTCGTTTATGGTATTGGTCAGAGGTGTGGACTCGAGTCATGTGACTTGGACTCGAGTCAGACTCGAGTCATGAATTTGATGACTTCAGACTCGACTTGGACTTGCATAACAATGACTTTGTCCCACCTCTGAGGTGTGGACTCGAGTCATGTGACTTGGACTCGAGTCAGACTCGAGTCATGAATTTGATGACTTCAGACTCGACTTGGACTTGCATAACAATGACTTTGTCCCACCTCTGAGGTGTGGACTCGAGTCATGTGACTTGGACTCGAGTCAGAATCGAGTCATGAATTTGATGACTTCAGACTCGACTTGGACTTGCATAACAATGACTTTGTCCCACCTCTGAGGTGTGGACTCGAGTCATGTGACTTGGACTCGAGTCAGACTCGAGTCATGAATTTGATGACTTCAGGCTCGACTTGGACTTGCATAACAATGACTTTGTCCCACCCCACCTCTGAGGTGTGGACTCGAGTCATGTGACTTGGACTCGAGTCAGACTCGAGTCATGAATTTGATGACTTCAGGCTCGACTTGGACTTGCATAACAATGACTTTGTCCCACCTCTGAGGTGTGGACTCGAGTCATGTGACTTGGACTCGAGTCAGACTCGAGTCATGAATTTGATGACTTCAGACTCGACTTGGACTTGCATAACAATGACTTTGTCCCACCTCTGGTATTGGTCAAACATCACCATGTAGCCTGGCCCTCATGAAACAAAATGGTCTTGAGACTCATTGAGACTTTTGTGGTCAAATTATTTATATTATATTTTTTTCCTCTTTATTAATGTTTTGACAAATTGGGAATTTGGGTATTGACAACTGCACACGATGACCTACTCTGACAAATGTTGAGACAAGGCTTCTTAATGCCTAATATGTACAGGAGTTGGTGGTTGATTTTGGATCTCTTTCAGTTATTTAGGTAGCAGCAGCAGCTTCTCACTGTCAAAACCATACAAACTGTTTCAGTGGTAATTGTGCTAACAGTAACACTACACAGATATGAAATATATACAGCATACACTATGTACAGGTAAGGGTAAGGAAAAAACGATTCTGTCAAAAACGTGTCTAAACAAAAAATGTATGTTGAGATTTCTTTTAAACAGGCAGTTGTGACGATCTGTCTTGTTCCTAATTTTATGTTTACATTCCTGCAAACATCATCTTGATGTTATCCAGTGACAGTAAACGTTTTCTGTTCTGTAAAAAAAGTACTTTAAAACAGTTAAAAAATGTCAGTAATGTGATCAGTACGTAACACCTAGCCAAAACATGAATGTCCAGGAATGAGTGAGCTATGACTGTGGAATAAAATACACATTGCAATGTGTTGAAAAAAACATCCTCTTATTGAATTAAGCACAGAAGTGCGTGCAGTGCCTTGTGGCATCATCTCAAAAGCTGAGACTATATCAGAACTTCTGATATATTCAGCATTCCTCAGCTCAATAAATCCCAGTTGAGATGACGAAACTCCAATTAAACAATCAGCAAGTTAGCATAGCCCTGTGTACTAGCTTTAACGTCTGCACTGCTCTTGGTCTTGATATTTACTGTAACATAACACGTGTATAGGGGGGGTGGGGGAGTGCTGGTGCAAGGGCGATATTTACCCCATGCGATGACGACCTGAGTTGGTTCCCGGTCAAGGCTCACATCAGTAGCAAGCTATATATGAACTTTTGACGTCAAACTTTCGTGACTGCAGGAATTCATATTCTTGGTTTTTTCGGTAAAGTCACGTAAATAGAAAACAAAAAATCTAAAATAAAATTTAAATAAAAAAATAAAGTGAAAAATAAATGTAAAATAATTAAAGCAAAAAACCCACCCGATGCAAAAAACCGCCTGATGAAGACGGGTTGTGTTGCAATCGAAACGTCGTGGGCTTTTTTCTTTTATTATTTGAAATGTATACTCTTTGGTTCTTTCGGTAAAGTCACGTAGGTATAAAAATAAAATAAATCACGACGTTTAAAACAGTCTGCATCAGCAGCAGGCCACGCTTTCCCACCTGATGATGGACGCTTGTGTTGCGCCCGAAACGTCGTGATTTATTTTATTTTTATACCTACGTGACTTTACCGAAAGTACTGAAGAGTATGGATTCCTGCAGTCACAAAAGCTTCAAAATCAATATTTGAAATGTATTTTTTATTTCATTATTTGTATTTTATTTTGATTTATTTTTTAGATTTTTTGTTTTCTATTTACGTGACTTTATCGAAAGAACCAAGAATATATATGAACTGGTCCTGTGCACACCCCACCCCCACCACCCCTTCCCCAAGCTCACTGACCCGCACGGACCAGCGTGACAAAGGACGGTCATACAAAAGGTTGGTTAAATTATTTTCGTCGTTTTTGTTACGCAAGTGTCTGGGGGGTGTTACTCTGATGCAAGCCATGCACTGCACACAGAGTGTCACGAAAAAAATATTTATATTAGCACCGAAAGACAAATTAAAAAATATCTTCTTTATATTTGTTGAATTCAATCAGAAATGTGCCCAGATCTCAATGCACATTGGGAAAAACTCTTAAAAACCGCATTGATAGTATTTTTAATAGACACCTGCTGAATTATTACAAGTTCTGAACGTTGATGACTTCTCACTGATGCACCAATTCCTAATCGGGATGGTTGAGTAAGTGCATTATAAACGTTTACATTAAATATTAAATTATCACCTATAAAAGGCACCTCACTGTATTAACAATTGCACATAGTAAAGCAAAACAGGAAGAATAAAAATAAAGAAAACCCCAAAGCTGTCAGTTTGAAGTTAAAATGTCAGATAAAATAACGATCTGCACTACGAGAGTACGGGGGAACAGATTGCGATGTTCAACGTTTTAAGATTCCAACGAGACCAGTTGCTCAGCTCTCCGATCGTTTTCGGGTTGTACCGCCGTATTGCTCGGCACGACGTCCGACATTTCTTACCACGTGCTGGGAGAATCTACTCAATCCAGTTCCTGGCGAAATTCTGAGCACACGCGCCAAGTGAGACGTCGTTGCTCGGCACGATCCACGTGCCGAGCTTCGAGTCAGAAATCACAACCCGGAAATGCAACCCAAACGCAAATCGGATATTTATGTATGCACAGCACAACAGCCAAAACTTGTGCAGAAGTAACACTGGTTACAACTGCATAACAACTGTCTAATTTAGAAAGCTGTTGTCCGAACCCGAAAAAAAAAAATTGAAACGTGATCCTTGCATTTCTTTCAATGCAATGCACCACAAAACATGTGGATGGGGCAGAACTATTGCATACGTAGAAAAAAAACCGCGTACATCTACATCTTTCAAACACAAATACGCCCGTAAAGCGGCTGTTTATCGTAGTACTTGCGGCAGTTGCTACGTGTCCACAGAGTGGAAAGAAAAAACCGTGACAAGAAACGCAATAGCGGGGGGGTGGGGTGGGGGTGACAATTCTCTGGAACGCTTTGATAACCGTAGCGGGCACGAGTGGCTGCTCTGGGCGGGGGTCATGTGAAACCCTTCCATGCAGGATATAAAAAGTAAAAGGTGTAGCCCTGAAATTGCTCGCTTGTGCAATTTCTGGACTCGAGGGAGCTCGAGAGCACCCCCCTCAGCAGGATATTTTTTTGTTATCTCCTCTTTCACTCTGGCCAGATGTCTTTAGCAGAGGTGGCAGTACCCATACTTGACCGACCACACCTAGTAGCACGGTTGGCTACGTACGGTGCGATACAAGTTCAATGTACATATGTACGTGACCTGCCGATGGACGAACTGTGGTCTACCTGCTGAAATGACTCGGATGGACCGAAGCCGGGGAAGGGATTTCAGAAACATATCCAACGTTTCAACTGAAACACAGGGAGATTGAACTGGTGACCTTTGGAAAGTCCAGTAAGCTAACCATTACATCACCGCAGCAGCATCTGTACAAGATGTGTGAATCGATAAACATTGATAGCACACATGATTTGATGCGGATATGATTTGATGCACACATTGGTTAGCTTAAGAGCTGATATTAACTAACAAATGAATGTATCAGTACACCTCTCCTCAACAGGACAACCTTGAGCTCATGTACTAACGAGTATCTTAAACAGCAAGATACAAGCAAAGCGACGCTTGATTTACACGCCATGAAATGTCTGCAGAACACACGTCGTTGTATAAAAGTCAGTTCATTTTCAGAGACATCACTTTACTTTGAGCAGAGATGATTTGGCTGCAGTTCCATAGACGTACATTTTTTTGTCAGTGTTTTCACAAAGTTGTTTTTTAAAATATAGATATTTTTTGTGGTTGATATACCGCATGCCACACCGCCACAGTCTAACCATCCACTTTGGATCCCGTCTCAGTTTGTCCCCTTCTTCTCCCACTCCTGTGAACGAGAGCAACATTTGTTCATTAGTAAATGTGAACATTCAATGACATTTTAAAATCCCCCTTAAACCACATGAGCTCTTAATTCTAGAATACACACTTAAAGTTTGCACATGTAATTAGCATTGCAACAGTTTTTTTGGAAACCTATCCATACAAATATTTCACAGCTTAAATTTACGTGTAAGCTTAGCCATAATTTCAGCAGGCATTCACAATAAAGCTTACCAATTAAACATGTCTGCATCAAAATTTATTGAGACATCAGCATGTAGTCAGGCATGCTGGAATACATGACAAAATGATCTACGTTCAAACCACCAGTGATCTCAAATGAATCTTGACCGAAAGCTTTCGTGGCTGCAGGAATTCATATTATTTGGGTCTTTTGGTAAAGTCACGTAGATAGGTTCAAAGAAAATAACAAAAAAGCGGTCGTCATCCTGAAAAAATATGACCTCAGATGAGATGTGATGTTCTTGAAGTCACAGTACAGATAATGTTGCCACTTCCGAGGAACAATTAACTGGGACAAATCATGGAGTGAATATTTCACGAAAAACACAAGTGGTGAGTAGTGTATGCTTACGCAATTAACAACTTTTAATGTCCTGGGAAGATTGAAAGATTTCCCAGGACAGCTACCTCAAGACGAAGATGATCTTGCAAAAACTGGGACAAGGTGGCAACCGTAAGTACAAAGCACAATACCTTGGCCTTTTGAATGACGTGGCCTCGACCAGTTTGCGGTGCAGAATTCTGTTTCCTCTTGAGCATGGCCGCACAGTTGACGGGCAGCATCGCCATATCTGTGTCGCTGGGCTCTGGACTGGAGCCGAGGGAACTGCCACGCTTCACCCTCTGTACCTGGGGACTCTACAAAAAAAAGATCGATGCAAGCTGGTTTAATTGTGCTGGGATTGTTTTGTCATTGAAAGATTCAGCAAGACAAGCCTACAAATGAGAAACGGGTTGACATTAAGCAGTTATTGTAGCCAAACCACGTTAACAACATAGCTTTTGCGCAATAATGTAAAACTTTATCATTATGCTTGTTTTCAGTTAGTCTCAAGACTGCAGTTTGGGTCAATTTTGCTATGTGGAGGACAAGGGGGAGTCCCAACCACCCCCCCAACCCCTCCAAACAAAAGATTCCTGATTGTTGCATGCCACGGATCATTTTTGAGATTTATTATGAATATTAAATTGTAAAAAAAGATACATACAATTTACCCTCTCCATTACTTTTAGCTAGGTGTGCCACTCAGAACAGGTAATTTATATCCATTGAACATATTTTGAAATTATATTTTTACAAGAAATCTTCTCGCAAAAGGAAAAAAACAACCAGAGTACGCATGAACAGCAGAAGCAAGGTGAACGTTCACACAATGACCTGTATAGGAGGGGAACCCACGACCTTCGGGTCGATGGTGATACCCAGCGAAGGACCTCCGGCCTGGGCCTTTTTCAGGCTCTCCTTGACCTCGGTGATCTTGAGCTCCAACTCCACACGCTCCTGCTCGCGCATCCGGCACTCGTCTTCGAGTTTGTGCAGTCGCTCCTCCAGCCTCCCGAGCCGCTGCTTGCCACCACCTGCAGCAAGTGCCACCGTTACAATGGCTGGAGGTCAGAGCGCTGAGCCAGCACCGCTGATATCCTGGGTATGAATGTAGGCAGCCGCCTGTGATTAGACTGCTCAACTCAAGAAATGTGTTACAGGTAGGAACAACAGGTTCCACACTGCCCACCAGGGATTATTTTTCTGTCTGTCTGTCGTGCATAGCTCCTCCCAAACATGTACGCTCTCGGATTGGTTGAAGTGCGTCACGTGACCGCGAGCTTTCTGGCGTGCACGAATACGCTGTCCAACCAAGTTCCTACCTGCCCACTCTGAAGAAACGTGTTGATTATTATCTATCACAACTTGCACAGTGGTGTTTGCTGCTGGCTTTTCGTTCAGTGCTTAGCAACCATGATGGTTTCAAATAACAGCATGAAAAAAATATCCGTGACGAAAAAATGTTGCCCTGCACTTAATTGGCTAAATTCCTGCTCTGAGAATTAAAATATCAATTTGACCATCGTGCAACAAACATTAGTCTCACATACAGAGCAGGCGGGAAAGTTCTGCCCTCTACTGTGTGGACCAGAAGTCACTTGAAGAGATCTCTCAGAGGTAGCTCTGTGACATCCACTTCAGGGTGAGCTCTTCTATAACTTGAAGGGTTGCACGGTTCTGCAAGAAATCCACTTACATTATGTTTCATGGAGTGACATCGATAGCCCAATCAGGATACAATTTGGATTAAATTACAAAATATATGTTAGTAAAAAAAACAATGGCTGGAGGCTGTCTCCAAAAATACACCCAAAAAGCATCAGGGACAGCCGGTCAGTGCTGGCTGCTGAACAATTTCAAGTCGTTAGAAAAGTGCTGCTCTGTGGTAAAATTTGCCTTTGAGGAGTCTTACTTTCTTAGCATGAAAGCTTCTCCGGAGAGTAGGCATTTATGCCAAAGAAAATGTAGAATGTCAAGTAATCTCAGAAAAAGCTCTGCATTTTGCTATTGTAATAAACAAAACATTTTATTACAGTCTCATGATTTACTAAAACAAGTTACAGATTATGAACGTGCATGAATATTTGAGATTGTGGAACATAAAATTAATTATTGTTTGAATTTATTTGATTTTGTTACACGGATGGTCCCATTTAGCCAGTTGTCTCACTATTTTAAAAGAGAGGTCCGTGATGTATGAGCACAGCAGCAACATTTATAAAAGACAAAAATTGTTGAACATTTAGTGTTGTTATCTATTCCAAACTTATTTTTAGCCAATGGGGACCAACGCACGATGACACGACCATGTACGTAATAATAATGATACCATATTAATTCTAGATTTGAAGCTTTCGTGACTGCAAGGATTCATAGTCTTAGGTTTTTTCGGTAAAGTCACGTAGGTAAAAAAAATGAAAATTATTAAAAGTAAAATAAAAATGATACCATAGTTTAAGAAAACCAAGAAAAAAATGCACAACCAACTAAATCAAGAACTGTGTGGCGTCGCTGAAAGTTTCCAGAGTGTATGCCAGCGGCTGCCCACCCACCCACCCGTGCATTTCTCCATAGCCTCCTTGAGTTCCTTGCGCTGGGTCTTGAGTTGTGCCAGTTGGCATCGGAGACGTTCCTTCTTTTTCTCCAACTCCTCCTTTTCTGCCTGGAACCTCTTCGCGTCGGCCTCTGCACGATGCTTGCCGTAACGCTGCGAGTCTGCGTCTGAAAGTAAATGCAGAGCGTGCATTTGACGTCGATTTTGCTTTTGGACCACAGCTTTGATTGAGCTGAATCGGTCAATCCTGGACAATCCAGCTAACATCAGTGGCGGGTGGCATCGTAACTGGTTCTAGGCCCTCCTTTTCACCAATCCGCACTGACCAGCATGGGGAAGTATGGCGATACAACCCCCATAAGGGGGGCGCCTCCGCCCAGCAGTCGATCGACAAAGGGGCTGCAAACTAAACGAATCGTATTTAGGGGTTAATAATTGATTAGAAATATTATTAATTATTAATTGTAATTCAAAGCACATTAACGTCAATGCAATACAGTTATGCATTTTTACAACACAAAAATAAATCCCTTGGATTGAATCACAAAAACTCACATTCGTCAATAACACTGCTCTCAGAGGAAGAATGTGTAATTGTCAGCATTATCGACTAATGCGTCTAGGATTTGTTACACGTGCTTGTGCACCACCTCCGTAAATATGGTATCACAACATTTTAAAATAAATATATATCACTTTATGAAATACATACCAGAGAAAACCCCACATATTTTTTTCTAAGGGATACTTTATTCCATGCACGTGCCTTTAAAAGCAGGATATCTGGCGCCCTGTCTTAAGGCAGCAGCAGCAAAGGCATTGGGATTGCGTTTCCTTCTTATCATGTGCTGGGCGTATGGAATTTGCAGCTCTCAAACGCATCTGCAAAAGCTAAACATAAGTGGCAGAGCAGCTTACTTGTGTCCGCAGCAAAGTAAAGACATCTGTCATCAGTTCGGGTACTTTGGATATATCAGAAAGTGAAATTGCAAATACTTTCTAAACATTTACGCAGAGGCGCTGAGTTCAGTTCAGGAGAAGTGTTTGTTTTAAAAGCAGACGTATAAAATCAATAGATATTTACTGGAAGGATTCCTCTTGACAGTTGCGTTCTGTTGCGGTTTCTCCTTCTGTTCGCTCAGCGCTGCCGCTTGCTGTTTTACAGTTGTTCTTCTGCCTGTGACATAAATCTTCTTATCCTGCAAACAGCGGACATTAAATTTGTAAATCTATAATGAAAATGTTAAATATTTTAAAACCCTGAGAGTATTTTTTTTGGTGACCACCAACTGTATCAAGCCTAAATTTAGTAAAAAAAATAAACTTCAATAATAAAAATCCATTTAAATCAAACCCATTTAAATTTACTGCAGCAAAAGTTCCGTAAGAAGATTTACAAATCACCAGCCAGAAAAGCAATAAACTGCAGGGAAAAAAAATCGAAGCAGCAGTAGCAGCAAGCATCCTCGCACATTACCTGCTGCCTGCGATCCCTGGGCAGAGACTTGCCCCCCTGGTCACCAGCACTGGGTCCCGTGGGGGGCTTGCCCCCCAAACCCTGTGCTCGGCGTGTGCTCGGGGAGGGGCTCTGGTAGTGCAGAGGGTCAGAGCGCTGGCGGGACAGAGCAGCGTGTCTGCCCGCCTCCCCCTTCCCCTCCTGCAGGGGGCAGCCCAAGAGAAGCAGCAGCAGCAGCCACCCGAGAGGGAAGAGCAGATTTAAATGAAAACAAAAGAGTGGGAAAACGAGCAGCATAGCTTACGCAGGTCAGCGTTTCCCGAACTCCAGTCAGTACTTCTAGATTTGAAGTTTTCGTGACTGCAAGGATCCATACAACTAAATTTAGTTCTATTTAAAGCTTTCGTGACTGCAGGGATTCATCTTCTTGGTTCTTTTGGTAAAGTCACGTAGAAGGGAAATAATAAAATAATATTATATAATTATACAAAATTATGTAATTATTTTATTATGTTTTATTATTTTATTATTTCCCTTCTACGTGACTTTACCGAAAGAACCAAGAAGATAAATTTAGTTCTTTTCATTTTTATTTTATTTTCACCTACGTGACTTTACCGAAAAATAAAACAAAGAGTATTCAGTCATTACGCTCCACCAAGGCACACCTTTTCATGTTTGCTAAGCTTCTCTGTGAAAGTGCAAATGAAGCCAAGCGCATGTTGCGTGCGCCCAATGATTGCAAAACACATCCCACAAGTGGCGTCGAGAGATCTCTGAATTTGAATCTGCGCTCTCGATGTTGCGACGGCCGTATTTACCAATCCTCATGCATGTGTAGCACATGTCAACGGAATTTGCAATTGACTGGAGAAGACTGATGAACGTGAAAAGCCAAACCATTCTGTGGGTTTTGAGGGCCGGAGTTTGGTAAACCCCGCTACAGGCAATCGTAGCACGAGCCAAAAGGGAATTTCTTCAGAGCAATTTGACCACTTGGCAGACGTTACATAATGGTCCTGTTGCATTGGACTCCTCTCTGACAACCCGTTTATCAGTGTGTCTGCATTGGACTTGATTGCCTTGAAAACACCCCTGACAGGATTTCAAATGAGCGGCAGATAGCATAACAAAGCATTAAAAGACAGTGTGGCATATGAAGGAAGGAGTGATTGAGTCATCAAAAGGTATGTGCATGCATGTGTTTTGCCTTTTTGTTGCTGCCAGGCTGTGCTAGAGCAGAGGCTTGGGCTAGGGTATGTCAACGTTGGATAAAAGTAAAACATTCCAGGCATGCGTTTTTTTCTATGGGTGATGGGTGAGCACTATCCGATTGGCATGGCACGGTTGAAACACCGCAAGTGCCAATCCAGAAACAATGTATGTAAGCCGAGATAAAATAAACTATGGTGTTTTTCTTACGTTTAAGCCGAAATAAAAGAACACAATGGTGTTTTTAACGTTAAAGAATTTCTATTACACGAATAACATTCATAAGAGGTTTTTGGGTTAGATCGTGTAAAATATAAATGTGTCGTTAAACCCGCCACCACCCGACAAAGCCAATTAGTAAGGTTTGTCACGCAAACAAAATATGTCAATTAGTTACGAGTTCAGCACACCGGTGTGTTGGTGAGTAAACCCACAACATTTACAATTCGAGTACAACGTTTCGCCTTAAAGACACAGCCAAACCTTACTAATTGGCTGTGTCGGGTGGTGGCGGGTTAAACGACACATTTATATATTTACACGATCGAACCCAAAAACCTCTATTATGGATAATATTGGTCGCGAAAGCCGACATGTTAAATTGACAAATAACATTACTGAAAACCATATGCACCTTGTTTGGCTGCTTGTAGGGACCATTAAGCGAAGCGTTCCGTCTCACACTTGTTTTGGAATCAACATTCCCGGCCGTAGACCTCTGTAACGTCCGGCTGTACGACAAAATAACACACGTTCTTTATTAGCTAGATATGAAAAAGTGACCTGAAATCCCTCTGGACTCCTGAAGTATCGCGTTTTGGCTTAGCTAAACATGAACCACTGAACTTGTAAAGATTCACCATGTAAAAATGCAAAATTTCTGTTTTAAGGCCAAGAACTGCAGGACTAAAAGAAGATATTTTATGCTGATGTCCCTGTTAATACAGCTGCAAGGTTAGAGCTCTTCTCTTGGATACGACAAGCAATAAAGCTACACGGGCTACAAAAAGCAGTTGTTATATCCTTCCAGAATGTGTTTTCAAAGCTGAGCCAAACACCTTCAAAGACAGAGAAATAATGCTGAGGTTTGGCTGCATTAGAGGGCATCGATTGAAGTGGATGAGTCACTCAAGGCAGACTTGTGCTGCGATTGAGATGCCTGGATTTGTCCCTGTGAGCAGCAGCATTTGGAGAAGGGTCAAAGGTGAAATAATACAATATCATAAACAACGTGCTTGACTTTAATGGGAGAGTTATGGCTAATTGGTTCATTTGGTAGTCTCAGGTGACATTTTGCCAATAACAAAAAGACCTCCCACGGCTGAAATGACAACACAACTGAACCATAACCCAGATATGATTAATTTTGGGAAAACCTTGTTTTTCATAATATAACTGATGAAACAAATATCATCATAAAAACTATCCAAATTAAACTTGACTACGAAGTCAAACATTATGCTCACACTTTTTTCCAAATGATGTTCAAAACTTTTAGCCATTTTGGAGGAATCTCTATATTTATCACAAATCACAATAATGTCCTCGGCACTTGACTTGCGGTGTACGGTGAATATTGCACGAAGAAAGTGAGCTGCAACCAAGACACACGCGGCGCACTTACGCCATCATTAAATGTACGATGAGAGACCGCGTCCCGTGTATAATTGAGCGCGCCGTGGCAATTGAAGTGCCGGACGTCGAGACAGCTCGGGTCACCTGCAGGCGTCCTGCTCTGCCTCAAAGACGTGACCGAGGGCGTTGATGTCCACGTAGTCGTAGGGCAGAATGACGGGGTCAGTGCCTCCTCCGGCCTCCGACAGCACGAGCCCCAGCCAGCGAACCATCTCCGCGTTGCAGCCCGCCTGGCACGTGCGGCGACACAGCATGGCAGGCGGCGATGCCCTTAGTGAGCAACTACCCACCGACAGACAATGCTATAGAACAGTAGTTCTCAACTGGGGGGGGGGGGGGGGGGGACATGGACCCCTGGGGGTACACGTGGCAATGTCTCAGGGACGTTGTGAGGTGATTTATAAATGTGTGAAATGATATCATACATGAGTCATTGGTGAATAATCATGTATGAATCTGCCAATATAAAATAACTGTGATACATTTGTAATCGTATGGTAACCCAGAACAATATAAAATACCTTTCTGAACTCATTGATAGGAGACAATGTGGTTTCAAAAACGTCTTGCATGCAGAGCGTCTGTGGTATTTCTTTTTATTCACTTTCAGTTACTAGCTAGTTAGGATACCTCACAAAATGGACATTTGGTTAAAATATTGATGTTCATTATTCCTAAATATATTTCTCAGAACCATGTTGGGTCAATTTAACAAGGGGTAAAGCAGCCAAAAAAGGGTTGAGAACAACTGTCATATAATGTAGATCACCATTATCATCATCAGCCATGGTCAAATCCACTGCTGGATGAAGGTCTCCTCGAGGCACCAATATTTTATCATGATCCTGCGATGTGATAATCCAACTAGAGCCTGTGTACGAGCGGATTTCATCGCGACGTCACCCTGGTGGGCGGTCTCTCTGACGCGTTATTATTCCTTCGCTGCAGACAGTAAACATTCATCGTCAAGAGGAGCGGTGACACAGCAGTAAGCGAGCTCCACTATGAACTCGGTGGACTAAGTTCGATTCAGGACTGTGGCTAACATCAGTGGCGAGTTATTTTCAAGGGGGTCAATATAAATCAGTGGGGCTATATATACATGGATGCATGAAAAGGAATGGAGGATTCGAACGGGCAGATTTTGGCCTTAGGCCCCAGTGCTGTCTCACACTCGTCATGACACCCACCATCAATGTTAATGCGCTGGCGAAAGCCTAGAGCCTCGTCACCCATAATGAGGTCAATCCTGCTCGACATTGCAGATGACGCAGGATTGAATCTGTGCCGTTTGTTTGGAAATTAAATTAAACGTTGAGGTATGAGGCATCATATGCAGACAGATGAAAATATTCTGTCGCTATAGCTAGCAAGCTCGTCTTAACTGAGGGATCACAATTATATTAAATTATTTACTCTTCTATTTAACATTGTGGTGGCTGGTGAGGTAACATGAACCCATTAAATAAAATGTGATGCTCATATTGTGAGATTCATTGACGTAAATAGATGAAATGATGCAATGTTAAACTCAGTAGCCATGATATATCCACTGTCGGATGAAGCATTCTCCAAGGCGTGACCACCTCTAACAGTGTCACAATATAACAATCCATTAAGCACCTACACGAAAGCTGATTTCATCGCTCCATCTCCGTGGTCCGCGTCCTCTCGGTGCGTGTTCCCTGCTTTGGCCATCACATCATCAACAGTCTGGACGAGCGGCCATCATCCTGACTAGCGATGTGTACTGAACCCAGCCCTGAACAGGCCAAACATCTCAAACCCTCAAATGCGAAATATGTAAAGGAGCACGGACAGGTACATGCTCGGACTTACACCGAGAGAGGTTTCACACAGATTGAAGATTTGAGAACACAATGAGATAAAGGTGCAGCCCTGCAATTGCTTGCTCATGCCACTTCTGGCAGATGGGCCACCACGAGAGGGAGCTCTAGAAAGCCTCTCGAAAGGCCATTTGGTCTCCTCTTCCATGCTGGCCAAGCATTTTGAAAGACGTGGGGGTGCTCAGACGTCACCTCCACCACACGCAATCTACCGACCGACTACCTGTGCTGTACCCATTTCAACTGCTAGGTGGACAGACGAGGGAAGATTTGATAAACTTGCACCATTGTTTCAACTGCCGCGCCAGGAGATTGAACCAACGTGGTGACCTCTGCATTGCAAGTCCAGTGTGCTCGCCATTGAACCACGGAAGTTTAGATGTGAAGAGCGCCGAAATGAAATTCGCATTTGATCGTAGATTTTCCGGCGACCAAATGTAACGGTCACTGAAATTTGACAAAACAAACAGAAAGAGAGAACTGATAATCATGTACGTTTGAAACCAAATGGGTAACACGATTGAAATAAAATACACTGCTCCACAACTGGAGCAATCGGTAACGTGTTTACGTTCACTCTTACACTTCCTATTTATTCTCTAACTTCATACAGAGCTCTCACACCCCAGCCACTCCATCTCCTCTCCAAGCCGTTCCAATCGCCCCCCAATCTCCCCCATGCCACCTGTCACCACGCACCTCCAGTGCAACGGCCTCCTGCCCATCGCGCAGGACGCGGAACGCGTACGGGTGCTTGGGGTCCATCCCGGGCAGCAGCTGGCAGCCGCCGAGCGGCACGGTGCTGGCGGGGACGGCCACTGCGGAGCGCCCCTCTCCTCGCTCCTTGTGCACGTGGAGCGCGCCGTCTTTAATATGGCACCACCGCTCACGCCACCGGCCCCCGATGAGGACCTGGAGGTATCCGCATGCCGAGGACTCCTCCTCCGACGAGGAGGGCTCCTCCGACAGCTTCTTCTTCTTGCCCAGCCCCATGAAGCGAGTGATCCGCTTGCCTGTGGCCTTGCTGACCGAGTCCTTGAGTTCGGCCAGACTCGTGCGCTTGCTTTTGTCTGCGGAGATTCCAGTTAGGGGTTGAGGTTCAGACAAGCGTGACTTTTGCTGATGAGCCCCATGAGGTTGAAACCGGTCATGGGTTTGCTTGCTTTCAACGATTGTTCCTGATGGACACAATTTGTCTGGATGCACTATCGGATGTTTGCCGAAAGAAAAATACTGTGGGGAGGTTATACATTAAGTGCAATGTCACCACTCAAGTCTGTTGCCCTCATAAGTCTGGACCGACCTTTCCCAGCCTGCCGTGCCGTCGACTCCCCGCCTTTGTTCAAGTCCAGGTTCAAGACTTTCCTCATCTCTCTCTGTCTATGACCGACTACCTCTTTCTATGAAATAAATATGCCGACTGTTTCTGCACAGCATCTTGAGGTGCGGTCACGTTTTGGCGCCATATGAATCCCAATTGTGAATTGCATATTTTAAGAAGAACAAAGGCCAATCGGCACGTACATGACTGCTCAGCCAACAACGAGGTGATCACATTCATATCTCACGGTAAAAAAAATAACCCCTTGTAAGTGTTGAATAGGAATGTTTAAGAAGATGAGGCAAGGAAATAGAGTACATATGTGTTCCATGAGAAATAATGTGAATTAAAATGCTGTAAACAATCACCTTTGTCTTTGCCATCAGTTCCATTCATCATGATAACTTCTTCTAAGCCATTCTTGCCAATTGTTCCCTCTTCAATTGCGATGTTTCTTTCCAACGAAGAGCTCTTAAAAACAAAATACCGATATAAGTAACACAACACCAAACACAAAGCACAATATTCAACACAATGTTTCAGCAGCATTGATTTGTGTCATGTGGTTTAATCAGAAAATTATTGCATTGTGAGAACCCCCCCCACAATATTGCTTTTTTTGCTTACAACAGGGACACATTGGCTAGAGGGTGTGCTCCTGCCAGTAACGTCTGGTAAAGCAGCAGCGTTATTTAATAAGGATGGCTCTGCTGGTGAGCCGAAAAAAATGACGCGGATTACATGTCTGGAAACCAAGAGAGTGATGGACCAAAATATTTCATCTTCATGTGGAGACGCAGAAAGGAGATCTGTTTATAAGATATTACCCACACTGCTCAAGAACAACGCGTAATACACGTTGTTCTTGTATACGCTCTTAGTTCCAGTTCCTATATTAGGTAAGTCAGAGATAGATATTACGTGGTGGTACAGTCTCGAGTTCTGCAGCTTGATTGTGGAAGCTAGAGAACGCCACCTGCTGGACCGTGACTGAACGATAACAACAGAGAATGTGGCTCAAAGTGCACGGACAAGTGGAAAGCTCAAGCGGACCTTGTCCGTTTCCGCTCTTGACAGCGTGGACGTCGGTGATGGACAATCTATGTCCACAGTCCCTTCGCTCACCCCGCACACCTCCCGGATGATCTGCCCACATGCGTACAAAATATATCATCATCATCAGCAGCAGCCTCGATCCATCCATTGCTTGATGAAGGCCTCCCAAAGCCGTCGCCAACAGTCCATCAATACTGGTCTCATTGTGCCATCTTCATTTGGCTGGCACTCTGTCGTTAGTCTCGAACACCGTCCATCATTCCTTCTAGAATTGTGGCCTGTCCATGCCCACTTAACAGTTAATATGTTGTCTCTAACATGATCCATGTGTTCCTAACACTGGAATGGCACAAAGCACTGCAGGTAACAAAAATCATGACCCTTTCAGAGTACGTAACAAAAATAACACGTAAGCGATACTTTCGTAGTTGTGCGGTACAGCTCTCCGATGCGTTTTCTCGTTTTAGCACGTGTTGTTTGGTGCTCAACGCCCGGCGTTTTCCTCCCAGCACAAACAATCGAAACTACCAGGGACGAAACAACACGCGGCACGACCCGAACAACAGCGCTCTCGAGGCAAACCGGGAGATGGATGGCGTACACCCACCTTGAACCACTCCTCCGCCTGCTCGGGACTTTGTGTGGCGAGCACCACGCCGTCAGTGCCGGGCGGCCCGTTTATCCGCAGCTCGTACTTGCGCTTCCTCACATCCTTGGGGGAGTATGCTACGCTGCAGCCCAGTAGCGGCAGGTCCAGCAGTGGCTGCTGATCCTTCGAGCTCTTGTAGCACTGTTGAAAGGAGCACATCATCATTATCATCAGCAATACATTCCTGGATGAAGGCCTCCCCAAGTCATCGCTATCTCTCGTGGTCCTGCGACGCCATCGTCCAATTAGGATCTGTACGTGAGCGGATTTCATTGCTGTTGGTGTGTTGGTGGATGTCCTCTCAAGCACGTTCCCTCTTTTGGCTGCCACTCGATCATCATTCTAGGTCATCGGCCATCATCCCTAATAATGACGTGTCCTCCTACCCAAGCCCGCTTCCTTTTCCTGATGAAAGGCGTAAATTCGTATAAAAACTCTCTGCAACGTCCTGCCACTTTATCTATCACATTGTGGCAGAAAGCAATAATGTCTTTGTCAAAGCACTGTTGAATTAGACCAGTTCAGTCATGGGAGTTGTTTGACCATACTTCACCATGCTGGCTAGCGTGGATTGGTGAAATGGGGGGTGTACCCAGGACCATTTAAATCATCACTCACCACTGTGTAAAACCTGTGGATAGGTTGCCAGGTTCATAGCACAGCGGTGAAGCAATGCGGCACCACTCACTCGTTGGGCTTAATGTGAGGATGGTACTCTTTGATGTTCATTCATTTGAAATTTGTTGACTATTCAACTGTCGTATTTTTACAATTCTCGATTGAGGCATGCTCAGTTGAAATTGCAAAAAAGAAAGGAATAAAAATCATACAACTACATGGCTTCTGCAATGCTTTTCAGCGTGTGTTGTTCTCAAGAGAAATTAGCGATGATGATGTTACGTTCCAAGTCACACAATGAGATGCCGTAACACGGTGCATGATACGTTACCTCATCCCCTTGGTCGATGCGATGGATATCCTATGAGCTCTGGTTTTAAATCACCACATTTTGGGCAATAATTTGATTAATTTGGACAGTATACGCTAATAGTAACACAACCTTATGCTAACATTTTGTTCTTAATGGATCATCTTTACCAGAGGTCTTACGACCCCCACACTACAATCGGACACAAGAACAAAGCTAATGCATTAAGACGTTTTGATTCCTCGAGTATAAATACCTATTCCGATTCTGACTTTCAAAACTAAACTATTAAACTAAACTATTTTTATTTTACCAAGTCAGGGCCACTGAGCTCTATAGCTCTTTTTCAGAAGCGACCTGGCCACAAATGATAGTTCATGTAGAAACTTATAGCAGCCAAATACTCTAAACGCACATTTCTGCAAGTGGAGGGGAAAAACCGAAGCACCCGGATAAAAATCCACGTGACCACTGGGACAAAATGCAAACTACAAATATGCAGCAGGCGTCAAGGTCAGGATCGAACCCACGGTCTCCCTGCATACCAGGCGAGGCGGATAACATCTCGGCATTGCAGTGCCCAACCCGAGTTGGCGTATAAAAAAAAAGAAAATCACGATTCAAAGCAATATCCCCGCTTTTGCAGAGAAGCCTCACCAGAAGGTGAGTCTCCTTGATGACGCAGAGCTGACGAGACCACTGCCCAAAGCGTTTCTTGCGCAGCAGGAAGGCGCAGATGCGGCTGTCCTTCACCAGGTTCATGGACGCCTCCTCAGAGGGCCACTGCCGAGTCAGTGTCTCCCCTTTGCCGTCCTCCTCCTCGTCGTCGTACGACTCGTAGGAGCTGCTCGCCACGTCCGAGTCATGGTCTACGGAAAACCGCATCCGCCACATTTTTTTTTTTTTTTACGTGGCATAGGCAGAGTTTGCCCACTTTTTCCGGTGGAACAAACCAAGACAAAATGATGGAAAGGAGAATATTTCACAAGACCAAAAGAGAGGAGAGCTAATTGCAAATGCATTGTCTTGAGTTGTGTATTATTATGTTTATTACTCAAGAATGTTTAACGTACTGAGAAAACGAACATAATTGCGAGGACAACTATCTCAAAAAGAGGATGATGCTGGGAAACCCAAGACAGGTGGCAACTCAAAGCATAGGTGGGCTTATGTATAAAGCAATGTTCGCATTTCTCCTTCTCTCTCCAACCACATATTTACCGCTAATGTAAAGCTGGGTGGTAACCCAGCCTCACGTTTGTTGTGGTCCGATTGAAGCATGGTGTGCACAGCTGCAATCCTAATTATCTTCATTTCCTCCAGGGTACAATTAGCACTCTTCACTCTCTAATGAAGACTGATGATCATGGCGGCAGCTGCTCATAGCAGTGAATGGCAACAGCCAGTCTGGGCCTGTCCCACACTGGAACGGTGCCAATTTGAAAGGTAGAAACCATGTATCAATCATTACACCTAACATGGTGCAATTTTAGGTTCGCAATATGCTCAAATATGGGCTGTATCAAGAAATATTATAATTTTTAACGCATACAGGCATTGTGGGGCAGAGGCAGAGAACAACGTGACAAGTTTGTAACTTTTGAAATGACAATTCTAGAGGACAGAACCAAGAAGATCGGCGGGGGGGGGGGGGGGTAAGGCGTTATTACAGAGCGCATCTCTACAACGACGTGAAGGGGAGGAGGGGGGCAACATAGGCTTATCTGCATACACACAGGTGCAAGCGATGATTATGGCCAAATTCATGTTCTCAAGGGTTTATTTTAACTAAGGGGGGGGCTGTTAGCGGAGAAGAGATCCTCGTACTTTTGGGGTGACAGCTGTTTGCCAGCACCTGCCGCTCGTCCGCCTCTTCATAGAACGCATCCTGAACAGGCCCCGTGCTTATTCCGTTGCTGTCTGCGAGTAAATAAGAGCGGGCAGCAGGCACAATTCGATTTAAACGCTTCTTAATGCTCCGGGATAACCAACTGCCGGAACATTTTTAGTCTTCATGTATTATGTTAATGGAACAAAGCCAAAGTTGGCTGGGATCATTGCAACATGTGGTCTTGGGAGAACTCTACTGTTAAGTGTATTCTAAGGCTGCGAAAAGCTGTGCTATGCCGATAAATAATACAGAACCTGGGGGCTTTAATTCTACGAAAAGCATAAAGCCAGACCGAGCATTAAATAATATTTACATAACTTGCATAAGTTATCGCTTAGGAATGCACAGGCTACTTATTATATACGAACCATAGCATGTCACTGAAAACTATGGAAATGCATGTTCCTATTTAATGCGTCACATGCGAGGGCAAAACATTTGCCTTTGACCTGTCGGACACATTTTAAAAGCAACGCAGAAAAACGGCCTCATTTTTTTGCACGGCGACTTGAAAACATACTAACATCTTGTCAAAATTAGAAAGAATGCGAGCTTAAAATCAAACAAATGAGAAACATCAAGATATTTTCAAACACAATCAGTGACTGCACTCTCACATAAGATATTTAAAGTGCGAATTCTCACAGGCTCCCAACTGTTATTCCATCGCTTTATAAACATTAATATTTTTCTTCCTCATATTCTAATGTGTTTTTTCAAAAGGCCGTTCTAATTTAACACAAGTCACAAGGGCGTGTTCTCTGAAGGCAATTCTTCTACATTATTTACTTGTATTTCATGAGTGTGTTGCACTGGATGCCACAAGCATACTCACTCATGTACATGGTGTATTGAGGCGCCCGACTTGGGGTTAAAGGGTCAGCGACTTCATAAGCATCGTTTGCCCCAGCAGACAGACTGGCCCCCTCCTCCGCCTGCAAACCACGAGACATTACATCATTGTGTGTGGGTCAGCACGCCAGTCTGTGTGACAAACTATGCTGTGGTGAAAGAACACGTAAGCTTTGTTTACATTTTTTTCTGTAAATGCTTCGTGCGTTCATTCCAGAACTTGCACTATACCTGCACAAATGACCTTAAAGCAGCGAAAACAAAGTTCAACTTTGCCAGTTTGTTTGAAAGGGAGCGTATTTATTTTGAATAAGGAATGTTTGCTTTTAAAGAATTAATCTCAATGTAACGTCAGAAGCACAAGCAACAATGTTGTAAAACATTCCCCATGGTTGTTTAAAGCGAATTAACTCGTACGTTCAAAAAATGTCCTTGAACATACACGAAACATTTCGTGCTCATTCTATCAATTAATTTCAAGTTTCACTGGTTGTAAAGTTTTATCCTGTTACAGGTGCTGATTGAGTTCAGCAGGCACATTGTATGTGTAAGGGACCGTAAGGACATAGGAATGTTGTAGACGATGACGGCCGAATGGACACGGCGAGTCATCTTTCAGTGAACACCGGTGATTTATATCAGCCAAGGGAGAGAAGTTAACGCAGCAGCAGCACCCCCTTCAATTTTGTGTTCAGGGTCAAAAGGAAACACAGACGCACAGTAAGACCACTCCTGAGACCCTCCACAGGGGGTTAGCCGCAATTGACAGAGGCGCTAGTGCGCCATAGGTTGAGCATTCCTGAGTCTGGCTGCCTCTTCTCAAAGGTGACGGTGCATGTCAGGTTTTGGAGTGCTATAAGCCATGAAAACGGCTGTGATGTTTCCGTAACGCTTTCAGATAGCAGGATTCCATGCCGCCTGATCTTAAGCAGCCCTCTGCAAACGACGGTATCCTCAATGTCTTTGTAATCAAACTGTGAATTTAAGTTTACACTTTAGGATGTATCATTGTCACATTGTACAGTGCTCTCGAGCATTCAGAATGGATCTAACAATGACAGTGTGTTATCTCATGCTTAGTAGGTATGCAGCGAATTCATTCCCCAGAAAATTGTCATGGTTCAGCACCAAGATTCATTTCAGAAAAACATTATTTCACGTATATTTTTCAAACCTCTCTTTTGTATTATTTCAAAGTTTTTTTGTCATGCAAAATTGTGTTCGCTCCATCAACCCTAAATGAAACACAAGCGCATCATTTTTATCATTTGTGATGAAAAAATTCTTAAATGCACAAATTGCACTCCTTTCAAACACAATAATCGCTTTCAATCAATTAATTTATGCATTGATACATGCCTAGCACCGATTGTACAGATTTCTACATCCGCCGATATGACTTTCGCTCACAGCCGCTCTGTCAATACGCTGCTGGAGAGAGGCTTCCCCGCCATGCCGTATCCGTCGTGAGGTTTGTTTCACCGCACTTCACCGCACCGCTCGTCAGTGCAGGTTGGTGAAGTGTGGCCCAGGGTCAGTTCAGATATCAGTTTTCTGGTTAGATTCTATGTCGCTATTTCATTATACCTGATGATGATTGCTTGTGTTGCAATAGAAACGTCGTATGCTATTATTTAATTTATTCTTTTATCTTTATACGTGACTTTACCGAAAAAAACAAAGAATAATTCCTGCAGTCACAAAAGCTCCGAAAATTAAGATCAGATATCACTTTCCACTGATGCTAGCCATTCCAGCCCACCCAGGCACTTTCAAGTACACCCAGCAAACTCTTTAAGAGCACCCCCTGCGCACCTCAGGAATTGATAAACTTATGCAATGTGTACTTGTTTACGTTATTTATTTATCTGTATATATTTTAGTGACTTGCTTACATTTCCTATACTCTGCACTCCTATGGGGGTTGTTGCATTGTTGTTGTAACTTCCTGACCTACCCCCTGCTGTACATCTGTGAGAAAGAGTTTCATAGGCTCATCAGATTCCACCAGGATAAATAAATATTCTGATTCTGTTCCATCACTGGCCAATCTCATGTCCCCCACTTAGCCAATATCATGCATTACTGGTCTCCAAAATTGAGGACTTTGCATTATAACTTCCCAAGGTGTTGCCCAGCAACCAATGGTGAAATGTTCTAACATGGAATACAATGAAACCCAAAAAGGCTATTTTAGCAAGTGTGTCAGCTGAGGTGGTCACTGATTTACCACTTCCAGAATAACGTTGCATAAAAGAAAATGGACCACATTTCAACACATACCTTTAGTATTAACTGCGGTTATAAAATAAAAGTGTACTTATTTGCACCTGACCTTGAATTAGGCTAGGGTCTGCGCCAAAAACAATTCTGAGTTACAGATCGGGTAGCGCTGTTTGAGTCTCTGTCGGCATCTGGTGCCGCTCCAGGATCGTTTGAGCGTTTGTATTTGCAGTTTCACAGCAGTGAACTTTTAACTGTAGCAGCAGCAGCAGCTGCCGTTGGTCTGCAATGTGACTCACTCTGCATGTTCGACATCTGTTCGTTCTCAACCCAACATATACATATAGAGTCTCAACCACAAAGACAGCCATAATCAATCTCATCTACCCGATTCTCCTGAATATTACGCAGGTTTTTTTCCCTTGTATTTTAAAGTAAAAGCTGGGGAATACGTCTTATAATTCAGTCGGTAGTTATGTTCGTGTGGACCATATTTGTATAACTTTATTGACGGCGGACACAAGTTTATGTTGAACTTCTTTCGCACCATACATAACCAACCATGATAATCAGAGGAAGGACAACAAACTAAACACAAAAAGTAGTTCTAAAAAAAAATAGTTCTCAATCTAGATTTAAAAAAAGTGCATATCACCTGTGTCTTCCTAATATCAGAATGAGGAGCGTTCCAGACGGCCGCAGATTCGTATCTGAAAGCGCGCAATGCAGTAACTGTCTTTGTTCGATGGTTCGCCAAAAGCTGCTGTGAGGATGAGCGGACTTTGCGTGATGGTTTCAGCTCATTGATGAGCTCCGCAAGTTGTGGTTCATTTTTTCTTCAATAACATTGACGATTATTTACAAGAGCAATTCACCATTGTGCAAGTGTGCACATATGTATATATGTATATGGCAGTACTCATTCCACCTTTATAGACCCACATTTTACTGAGTCATAATTAATCTTAGCTGCCTGAAGTTTCAAAGAGATTGTAAGAAAAAAAATGCTGGACCATAGCCACATATAGCACTGCAGCTGTTCTGCATAAGAAACATGCGGAGACTTTCACTCCCACGGGCAATTACCGGCACAACCCGCTCTATTTATAAATCAAAGTCTACTTAAATAAACAAATATTTTTAACGAGTCATAATAGCATCAACATATTGTTTACATTTTGTTGTTGCATTCAACAAAGTGATGTGTTCGTACAAGCTGTACAACGATATCACCAATAAAGTAAAGGTAAAGCAATAGCAATTGCTTGCTCACACCACTGCTGGTGGAAGGGGATTCCATTAGAGAACTCCTTTGGAGGATATTTGACCTCCTGTTCAATGCTGGCCAGAGGACTTTGAAGCTTTTGGAGGGAATACCCACACTTTACTCCATCACGTGCAATCTGCCAGTCGACAAACTCTGGTAAACTCATTTATACTTCTGGGTGAACAAAGGCAGGGGAAATTTCGATTTAAAGCTTTCGTGACTGCAGGGATTCATCTTCTTAGTTCTTTCGGTAAAGTCACGTAGAAGGGAAATCATAAAATAATAAAAATAAAACATAATAAAATAATTCTCACGACGTTTCGGCCACAACTGCAAGCAGCCGTCCTCAGGTGAAGACCAGGTCTGTCGCTGATTCCCCGACAGACCTGGTCTTCACCTGAGGACAGCTGCTTGCGTTGTGGCCGAAACGTCGTGAGAATTATTTTATTATGTTTTATTTTTATTGTTTTTATCATTTTATTATTTCCCTTCTACGTGACTTTACCGAAAGAACCAAGAAAAAGACATGGGAGTTTAAGAAACTTGCCAATTGTTTCAACGATCACGGCAGGAGATGGAATTTAACCAGTGACCTCTGGATTGCAAGTCCATTACACCACAGCAGCATCCTATATCAGCGTTGAAAAATAATGAAATACAAAACGGGGTTCTCTTGATTGTCAGTTCTTTAGTGTAACAATGAGTTAACTTTTCTATGTAAATCACTCAAAATATACTTTTCTATGTTCATGTTACATGCATATCTTTATTTACATTTCAGGAAACAATTCGCTAACACACACAGATGAAATATTTTGTTTGATCTGAATGAACTCTTAGAGTGTTGAAGGAGAAAGAATGAAAACCTGCAACAGAATACAGCTAAAAATAAATTGCTCTTAGAAAACCGAGTTCAAAAATGAAGGTCGTTTTATAAATTTGGAAATTTAAGCACCACGACATTCTCAATAGAGCTCTGTTCGGGCTACCAGATCGCGTCTGAATATGCTATTGTGAAGCTCCATATTCCTACGCAATTAGCTCTGTGCCTGCTATGAAAAGAGGCACAGTTCATGCCAACCACTGGGCTTCCAAGAAAAGAATATGGAATTCATGAGTGATAATTTGCACAAAACCATACATACAGAACCCAAACACTATTTTGGCTGGAATCGATCAAAGAATCAAAGAATGGCGGCCATACTTAATTTCAGCTTCGCTCTACGACAGCCAGCAATGGAAACTAAACAAATCTCCACCATCTACAGCGACGAAAGACGCTCAAGCCATCTTGTAGTTATCGCTCTGCGCGCTGACATGTGTATTTTGAGACACCGACCGGCATTTAACCCCCTCAATGCACAATTCAGTTTTGTGAGTGAAGAGGCTTTTGGAGGCCGGCAGCTTCTCTCCCACAGAAAGCTGCAGGGAGGACATGCCGAGGGGACACAGGGAAGCTTGTGCTGCCCCAAATGCTTTATGTGTGCACATGGCTACCGGAATTTATTTTGGAGCGACTGAGCTATAATATGAGAATAGGTTTTCCCCTTTTTTCTGGCAACAAAACAGTTGTTAGGATGTTAAAACATGAAACTGAAACCTTTTACAAGGAATCATGTCTGCATTAAACACAATACTTGTGGTCAGAATGAAAACAAGAAACGTACTTTGATCATATATGTTGGTACTGACAAAGGAGGCCCCATGATGAACTATTACATATTGAGATTTAAAGCCGTTTCCTTATATACTAATTACCCAGAGAGCTTTGAACGATTAAATAACTGTTACTTTAAAAAATTTCATGAAAACAATGTAAGGTCAGGGGCATATAATAATTCATTCTTTGTTTAAAGTTACAATATTCATTCTATACATGCTGAAATAAGAAATTACATTTTAATGTGTGCGTTTGTAAAATGATACTGCACAATGACAACAAATATTTTTTTAGAAAACCATAACCAGAGCTTGTAATGTACTCAATAATGAATGTGTGAATCGTCACTACAGTATTTTTACTTTTTTTTTACATTTCAGCTTCACCTGAATAATTTGGTCACATATGAGCCACCTGGTGAGTGAACACATGACCAGCAGTGAGGCACTAAGATTATTATAAACAGCAATAGTTCGGAAGAAGCTAAAATACTTTTTTAAAAACTCAGGTTACTTTTAGGACCAAAATAACACCTTTAAACAACAAGCAAACAACATTTACCTGGAAGTACCATTGTCCTGTGACAAGCTTGCCTTCTTAGGTTAGGGTTACCAAGAAAATAGCAGCATTTGTAATCCTTAAAGTGTTCCCGTACGTCACCAGCAAAGCAATATAGCAAACGCTCTATTGCTCTAGAAAATAATAAGGAAACCTGCTGATTAGACGATGAATTTCGAAACCAGGCCAGAGTTTTCTTTCGCTGAAATTATGCACTTGCAGAAGGCAGTGTGGCTGATGGAATAGGTAAGATTTGCTTTACTTCATGTAGAGGGACGATTATGTGAAGGAAGCACATTTTGTCTTCAGTTATTTTATTGCTCTACAAGCTCATGTTCTCACCACGATAATGGGTGCCTTTTGCAATCGCACAAAGATCACACCTGACTAATCCAATCCTGATCTTGTGACCACACCTCTGCAAAGGCCAGTGTTGTTGTAGAGCAATGCTCGCCAATTCAGCCACACCACACAACATTCGACATTGTCTCGCAAAAGACACATCTTGCCAAATGTGTTGCTGCACGTAGTTCCCATGTTTTATTTTCATATGAATCAGCCTCCTATGGCCTTCGGGCATTGTTAAATGTAACCTCAGACTCAGACCTGAGCAATGTGTGAAGAAATCCATATAATGTAGCCAATGGCATACAACATTCTTTTTTTTAAAACTTTCGGCATATTCCGAGCAGATGCTTATTCGCGTTAAAAGTGAGCACACCCCATTTTGGCTTTAAAATGTGGGTGTGGTGAGGAGTTGTTTGCTTGGAAAGGTGCCAGTGTGTTTGCCTCAGGTAGTTTCTTTAGAAAAATTGGTAAAACTATATCACCATCTGGAAATGTATAGCCAGTCCCATGATTAGAGAATTCAGTCAGGCAAAGTAAAGACTGCATGCTCAATCAGTTAGGAGCTACAGGGAACACAGTCAGTCATCGATAAGTGCCTGATTTTGCTACAGAGTATGATTACGTTTTGGCTATAAACCAGACACCGACATATCGGGCGCTTGCACTGTGAAGAAAGAATGAATGGGAATAAAATGCCCATCCCTTGTCCCAACATCACAATCCTCCATGGCTCTTAAATGTGTTATTCAGTTGTTAAAAAAAAAGATACCCTAAACCTGCCAGACAGTGGTTAATCTCCTGTACCGTTGTGAAGCTTGGTGTGCTTTATTTAGTACTGACAACTTTCACCGATTTCAAGCGAAAAAATGTCTTGAAACCCAAACAATAAACAGAACTTGTTTTACGTAACATTAAGTAAATAAAATGACATAACACAATTCTAGGTAATACCTCGCTCAAGATAAAGGCACTGCCAGTACCATCATAACAAATAACATTGATAAAAAAAAACAACTCTTGGAACCTGTTCTGAGGCCCTCTGTGGGGTTATCGTTTTGACTTGCAAGCGAGAAATGTGGGAGAAATTCAAGGCAGGTGTTGTTTTCTGTATTGACTCACCAGCAGTAGAGGCAGTGGGATCTCTGGCAGCGGGATCTGAGGTCTGGCCGGAGCGCGGGATGCTTCTGATTTGTGGCCCGTGGGACGCCAGCAGTGTTCTGTGCAGAGGGGAGCCCGTGGGGATAAGGTCTCTTAGAAAAACCCACCGCGCTGACACTTGTGCCTCCTTTCCACTGCACAACCGAACCATGCTGGTGCCATGGCCGAGCCGGCCCTGCGAAGCATGGTTTATAATCAGAGTCGTGCCACTGATGTTGCATATGAAGGATTCGGTAATGCCATGCCATCAAAGTGTACTGACTGACGTCACACTAAATTTATATATGGTGAACTTCTTTTGCACCATACGTAGCAAACCCTGCTAATCATCGGAGGTACGGGGAAGTATAAAAATTTCTAAATTTCCCCAACCCTGGTCCTACATGGCCAAAATCCAAATTCAGATGTCTCGTGATACCAGCGTATCACGGTTTGATTGTGTGGCTCGGCAAGGCAAATAGCTGGTGGAAAAGAGCCCATACCTTGGGGCCCTCAGTCTTGTATGGCATGGATGTGCCAGTGGAAAAAATGGTATTGCCGTCATAATGGTGAATGCTTGCAAATGCTCAACTTAAAAAAAAGCATCACTGGCTCAATAAAAATCTAAGCAGAACAAAAGTCACGTACAACAAGTGCATGAAACAAGTGGTGATATCTGTCGGAGGGATGCAACCGTAAAACACAGCAAAATCTATACTGTATAAGACAACTATTGCATATAGACCAAGTTCGATATGATTAAATATAGAGGTGGATAACAGCAGGCTAGTGTGTGCTCTTGAAAATCTGAGCTTGATAATGAAAAGTAGCAGAGCAATGTGCCTAAAGAAGATCTTTTTTTTTAATCCGAGTGTATTACCTAGTATGTAACTATGACATGGATCGGAAAAAAGAAGCATGCAGAGGTATTTGCTTGGAATTATATTGAGAAACAAAATTAGGAGCACTTGGATTAGAGAACATACTACTGGACTGACCGACCCCGACTGGACATATGTGAAAAAGAGCTCTGTAGCTCAACGGATTCCAATCGACCGTAAGAAAAATGGGGGCTTGGGCAGAACACGTCGTTAAAAGAGATGATGGTCAGTGGTCAAGACTAATAATGGTGTGGCAGCCAAAGGAGAGAAACTTGCCCAGGCGTACGTCTACCGCGGAGATGGAGTTATTAAATCAGCTTGTGTGCAGATGGTCGATGCAATGTTACGTCGCAGGATCATGAGAGAGGGTGACATCTTGAGCAAGCCATCCTGAAGCAGTAGGTTGGTCTTGGCTAATGCTGATGATGTAGAGTGTTTAATTAACCAGTTATTAGGCATATAGCAATCCCTTGATTATTTAGGAATTCTTAAGTTTACTACACACGCGTCAAATCCTTTGTGCAAAATAACACATGATTTTTACTAACTTATGCTGTATAAATTGAGTTCGTGTATGTATGTTGAACTTCTTCCACACCGTGCATAGAAAACTATGCTAACCTGAGGCAGAAAACAACAAACTAAACACCCCTGCAGCCAAAAGAGGCGTAATATTCACCTCCAAAAAGCACAAAAATAAAATAGTATATGATCGAATCGCGACCAATGAAATGTGACAATTCATTGAAATGCAAGGGGAGAAGAACGTCGTTACGTGCCTCACAAGTAGCACAATGCAATGTTGATTTAAACAATGCAGAGAAACGGTGGGTGTATTCATATGATAGAGAAACGCCGTTGGTCATACACACGCAGAGGGAAAGAGCAAGTTGTTTAGCATAGCTTTGGATAAGGGAAAAGTCGACTGTGGATTTGTGTGGATACATTGTGACCAGGGGGTGAAGAATGTCAACATCAGATGCAATGGTGGCGCAACGTTTCACTTTACTATATATAGCATTAGCGTGGCAAATAAACGCAAGGCCGCATTGTATTTACACGCACTATGCAGTGAGTTTATACTCTAGCATCTGTTTGTAATTTGTTTTTGCCGAATACTTAACGATGGTATGCTGAACTGCAAATTACACAACAAAAATCCCACACAGGTCAACTTGGACGTACGGAAACACACCGATGTAGACATGACGAAACTGGGCGCAAGACATATGCATACACAATGCGTAGAAAAGACAATGGAAACCTGTACTAAATGACCACGTGTTAATCGACAACAATGGTTAAGTAGTGCTTCATATGGAATTATTTCAAGACAGGCCATAGCAAATTAAGGTTTAGACCGTTAGTGGTTACACGAGAGCCTTATAGATCTGGGCACATACCAAGAACTTGCCATAAGCTCGTTCCGTTTCTAGAAAGGTCATAGCTCATGTAAATGTACTCTTTGTCCTCCACTGTGGAGAGAGCAAGGGATTAAATGAGTGCAAACATCTGCGAGTTTTGCTTTACACACCAGGCTTCAAACGTAAAACAGGAGTAGCAGAGATAATTCCGTAAATTGAGAAACATCTTTTTAGGCAGTAAAACATTATAACTATTAATCAAAAAGTATATAATTATATAACTTTAATTATATCACTCTCTCTCTCTCTTTATATATTTGTACATAAGATAATGCTTACATTTAATTTGTTAATATCACACATTAAATACACTCATCGTTTACAAAATAGCTTGATGACACGCATATTGTCAGACGGATACGAGGGGTGTGACAATGCATTGATTCATATCGATTATTTAATGCTTGCGATGTTTTTTTGTTACATTTTTGGCCATACATCATAGTTTAACACGTAGGCTTTGCCCGATGATGCTGGATGCAATTACCAGCGAAACGTCGTACTCAAATTGTAAATGTTGTGGCTTCACGCTTCAACACACCGGTGGGCTAAAGCAGTGAACTATTTGTCTTTTGTCAACGTGACACTTTTTTACTGATTGGCCGTGTCGGGTGGTGGAGGGTTACGACACATTTATAAATAACGCGATCTAAACCCAAAAACGTTGATTATGACCATACACCATACTTCGCTGCCGTGACAAATGTAGCCACTGGAGGCGCAACCATGCATTGAGATGTTGAAACCACATTTTTTTTTATAAATAGCCATAATTAATTAATTTTTGCAATGAGTGGCAGGGGGTAAATCATCACACCTGTAATGTCATGCTATGAGACGCTCGTGAGGTATACGTATACTATGGGGACCTCATTTGCCAGTAAAAATATGATAATTGGTTCTTTACCCTTCTATCTGGCAACAAAACTGACACCTTTTTTGTTGCCAGATAGAAGGGTAAAGAACCAATTATCAGGTATACGTATGTTTGTTCAGTGCAAATTTGATGCCACAAAGCATAGCAGAAAGGCAAATAGAAATGATCCATCTATATTGTGCTTCAAATATATTTGTAATGACCAATTTAATAGGATAGAGTTTTATATGCAAAAAATATTGCGTATTTATGTGCTCTGTAAAAGTTTTAAACATTAAGCTAACACCGACTTAATAACTTAAATTATCTGTTTGTTTTCATAATGAAATGAGCCACAATGGGCCCAACTTGCAAGCGTAGTACACGGACAACAATACATTTTTGTGGATACGTTGGCTTTAATACAAAATGACAGCAAATGTCCCATTAAAAACATTGCTAAAGCAACAGTGGAATCCAGAGCAATACAAATTCCGCACACACTGCACTCTGGTCATATTGTAGAGTTAGCAGATTGCAGAAATTTTTCCCTTCACCAAATTATTGTTTTAAAAGCAGAGGCAATGTTTTTGCAGGTGGGTACACTAATTTGGCAGTCACCCACACACATATCCTCTTGGCTGCCATTTTACAAATCGTGTAAGTCTATCGTGGCCACTTATCTATAGTGCTTGAAGAATCTATCGGAAATGAGACCTTGTACGTTACCATCTGGAGGCTGCAGCTTGCTCATCAACGCCACCACGACCGTCTTCTTCTCCTTGGTAGCTCCGCTCAGATGCTCTTTGTCGAGCATTACCAGCAGGGATCTTATCTCTGGCAACAGTTCTTCCAGCACTGAAAAAAGAAACAACGTGATGTAAATTGTCATTTAAGAAGCGCAAAACCATGCTAAATATCATATCTAATGCCCTTTGCTCTCTGGTCACAGAGTGTGTTCATTAAATTAAGGTATCTCCTCAAGTAGTTGAACGCAAGCTGTTTGTTCTTGCGTTTGTTGGGTAGAGAATTCCATGCCACAGCCCCCCCCCCGCCACCTTCTGAAAAGTACGCTCGGTGTGCCTCTCTTTAAGCGGGGTTCGTGAGACCACCGCGGACAGCGGTGTTGTCGTTTCCGATTAATTACTGGCGACAGGCGTGCACAACTCCGACAAACACTGAGGTGCCATGCCGCGTAGACACTTATACAGTACATAGTCAGCCAGAGATAATTATTCTTTAAATGCTGTGGAACCGGCAGACAATCATACACGCATGATATTCCGGAGTCTGTGATCGTATTGTCTCGTGCCAATGAGTAATCCGGCTGTTGCATTCAAGAGAACGCCGATGATTGATTCAGCGTGTCCCGAAAGCGATTGGGGAATGGGAAAATATCGGCGTCGAAAATAATCCAAGGCAAGGTGATTCCTACTCCAGTGAGCATTTACAGCCCTGAGCCAGTGGAGGAGATTCCACATCCCTGTTGACTTCCCCAGAAAGTGGCACTTGTTTTTAAATCCTTTATATTAAGTTCACTTGCTTGCTTGCTTGCGCGCTTACGACCGTGCAAATATTTCGGTCGTTTTTTAACCCACTTCCCGTGATCCAATCGAGCTGACATTTTGCACACAGACTCGTTGTGCGTGACAATTAATTTTCGTGAAATTTTTCTAATTTTTTTTTACACTTTTTAAGAATGTTTTATTTATTTAATTACCAATTGCTTAATGGTGGCAGGCAATCATCTGACTCATAGGTGGCAGCCATCTCAAGCCAGAGGACGAGAGGACTCTAGCCGCCCGTTTCAAAGACCAATGTGGGCTGGGTTGTGGTCCATTGAACATGCATATAAAGGATTTAGTGAAAAACTTTGTTTTTACGGGTAAATTTTTTATCGATTCCAGGAGGGATGATGGGTCAAGTCAACCCCCACCCCCCAATGAGGATATGAACTCGCCCTTTCCAATTGTGAGCCAGTCACTCGGCAAGGGGAAAGCTTATGAATGAATGAATGACGAAATACAGCAACACATTTTATATTCATATGAAATCCAAAACATCTCTTCATTCTTGACATTATATTTCACGAGCAAGATATCAAACGAGGCTCTATGCACTCAGAGAAGCATTTGTGAAACTTCTCCAAACCCCTCCTCGTCCCATCTTCTCTCAACACACACCGTCAATTCCTTTTGCACAAAGTCCCTTGTTAACTGTATTTTCAAGGGCTCACAAATTCCCATCAGCAGCACAGGTTGGAGGTAAATCTTTCGGGGTGACTTACAGCTACCACTTAGCCACACTACACAGACTCCACTGATGCGAAAACCAATCTTTAACTCCAAGTCCAGATTGAAATGGGTGCTGTACATCCACCACACAGGTTAGTCTATAGATAGTAAATAAGCTGTTTAACAAAACATTCCAAATTGTATTGGTGGTTTGGATGCGTTGTGATTTGCGCATTGCTATCTAAAGCTGGCAACCTGAATTTGATTCCAGCTCATGGCTAAGAGCAGCGAATGATATCTGAACCAGTCCTGGGCATCACCAACCCTCCATTAACCAGTGCGGTGAGGAATGGTCAAACAACCCCCACACTAAAAGAGGAATGGCTATGCCTTCCTCCAGCAGTAGATTGATATAATATAACGGGCTGTACATTATTATCGTCATTCTAGTGCCAAAGCTTATACAGTAGAGAGGAGGAAAGCAATACAAACAAATATGAACGTTTTTATGCATTTCAAATACGAGTTGATATATCGTGCGATTTTACGGATTGAATGAATCACTTTCCACGGCTATCCTATTGAAAGGATTGCTTGTTATTTTCCCGTAATGTGCAGCCGTGCAAAGGGAGGAGTGGGCTGTTGGAAAGGCATGGGGGGCTGGGAGGGAAAAGAGGGAGCAGTGTGTGTGTGTGCGCTGGGGTCCACTGCTGCACAGGAAGGAAACCACGGGCCCTCCGCCCAAAACGTAAACAAGACCTCCATTTAACAATAACCTTGAAAGTCTCCAACTCAATTCCGCTAAAACCTAGCATGCAAGGACGTATATCAACGTCGTCTTTTGACGAACTTGATTGAAGACGAGGAACAACACACACACGCACACATTGCACAAAAGGTATCTGCTTTCTAATAAATGGCTGGATGTTGAAAATCACGAAAGTATTCCTTTAATAAATATGATTGCCATGCTCAGCAAGTTTGCCCAGCCCGACATAGCAAAGCAAAACAGAAGCTGACCTGCGGAGTTCCCATGAAGCACCCAGGGAAATAAACGTCACAAATGGGAAGCTCCACGATTTTGAAAATAAATTTCGGACAATCTTAATTTGGAGCTTTCGTGACTGCAGGAATTACTCTTTGGTTCTTTCGGTAAAGTCACGTATAAAGATAAAATAATAAATTAAATAATAGCATACTACGACGTTTCGATTGCAACACAAGCAATCATCTTCAGGTATAAATGAAATAGCAACAAAAATCTAACCAGAAAACTATAGACATATATATAAGCAGACAGATATCACCAAGATATGTGTTGCTCTCTCTCTCTATGTATCTTGGTGATATCTGTCTGCTTATATGTCTGTCTATTGTTTTCTGGTTAGATTTTTGTTGCTATTTCATTTATACCTGATGATTGCTTGTGTTGCAATCGAAACGTCGTATGCTATTATTTAATTTATTACTTTATCTTTATACGTGACTTTACCGAAAGAACCAAAGAGAAATTTCGGACACTTTAAAGATGTGCGTAATCATTAGCATAATCAGGATATGGATTGTTTAACTTTTGCATAGCATGTCACCCGATTAGGATTGTAATTTAGATATATATTGATAAAGGAGACATTTTCATGAAATACATCGGTGTTTGGATGTATTTGGACTAATTGACTTTTTCACTCATATTGGTTCATTTAGGTGCGTGTAAGTGTCAAACTGTTCACTTATTCCACACATAGGCTGCATTTTCTAAGACTCAGCTTAATTAATACACCTTCAAAATTACATCCATATGTATTATAAGTGTGGTTTTGAAATTTGCACTGTGAGAATTCCTACATTTATTTTGTAACTGCCCCTGAAGTAGCAACTTCATAATGACCAAATATAGCAGTTGTGTTTGTTAATCAGAAGCTGGAATGATAAACAAACAAATCTGGATAAGTCATTAGAGTAAAGTAATTTCTGTCCGTGCAATTAAAATTATGCATTTCATTTTATTCTAACTTTAAAAGAGAAATCATGAAACACTTAAACCAATGTTTATTTAATCAAAACATAGTCCACTTAGTGAAAGCACAAGGACTCATAACTCAGGGTCCCCTTGAGTTTAGCCTGCACAGGATTTTGATTGTAAGGAGATAAGGAAATGTGGTCACAGACGGTGTACTTTATAAGTATAGCGATCTTTTGCCTCTCATAAAAATGTATCCTGGGTGGATAACTGGATTTTTTTTGTATTTCATGTGCAATGATTTTAAATTGAACAATGATTTTCAACAGAATGCTCAATTTATTATATTAATTAGCAACTCTGCTTTAGTTCAAGACAAAGCCTTCCTTATAAAAAGCATGTCAGCTAACTCATTTTGGTCTCTGCAAGTCGGTACCACTTTACCCCGAGTGAAACATGAGTTGGTGATCAAAGCTGCCTTTGGCGTTGCAGGAATTCTTCTTGAAATACGACAAATTGAGTGAGGAGGATCGCAGTTAAAAAGCAGCCGCCAGACCATGTCCAATGAGGTTATATACGGACAGTCTGTCAAGGTCCTGGTGCACAAACACCAGAACAGACTGGCGCTCAAACCAAGCCTGCTCTGCACAAGGCAAGGAACACTGAAATATGGTTATGAACCACTGATCACCATAGAAGCCAACCAGGGTCGTAATCTGTCTGGGAGGTCCATGCAGTCCAGTTTTTTTCCCCAGCACAATTTGACGCTTGGTTTTGTGTCCCAATTGTTCGAGTCAGCATTTTCACTGTTTCTTCATCTCCTCCTCGGTGATCACACTGCATGTTAAATGGACCGTGGTGGGTTACTCCCTAATGGCCTGGGAAAGTTACATTGAGCCACACTGACAGGTAGATACCATATGATTAACACAATTAAGTTGTATTTTGCAAACAAATGACTAAGTGCAAAATTGAGATGTTGCTATCTTCATAAACCTACGTATATACAGATCAGCGGTGGAATGGTTAGTGCACTGCCCAATGAACCGAGTGACTAAAGTTCGAAATTATGGCCATGGTTGACATCAAGTGATGAGTGATATCTGAACCGGTCTTGGGTTCCTCCTTTAGTAACTCGCCGCGGTGGTGAGATATTAACTACATCGCATGGTATGCAGGAGGTAGTGGGTTCAATCCTGATCCTGACGCCTGTATATTTGGAGTGTGTGTGTTATTTTCGTGGTCGCATGGATTTTTGTCGGGGTCCTCCAGGTTTTGCCCTCCAGCATTTAGAATCAACATGCGTTTAAAACATTTGGCTGCTATACATTTCCACATGATCAGCCACTTCGTTGAGCTATCATGTCGCCAGATTGCTTCTGAAAAAGAGTGATGTAGTTCAGCGGGCCTTCCCTGGTAAAATAAAAAATAGTTAGTAGTTAGTTCGTGGTGGAGAAAGGCAAATGATGGCCAACACGGCATGGCAGGTTTTATTTGGCATAAGTAGATTGTCAATGGGCTACAAATTAATTATTGTTGTTCTTATGATTATTATTGCACATATGTACAAGCATAGTGACACAAAGTTCGTTACAGTAATTGTACATGACAACATGCGTTTAATTCTTCAATAAAAAACATGTGATATGGCGACACAAGACATCCAGCAGCCGTGGCTGCCTTGCATTTAACTATTCCGATCCTTACTACAAAGAATACGAGTGTTTAATACCACACCCCCAGGCCAACATTCCAAATAGCCGCAAAAACAATGGTGGCTTTTTTTGCATCAGTTTCCCCACTTACCACCCGAAGTGAATCAGAGCAGGGGGAGGACTGGTTGTATCTGACAGAAACACGACCGTGTCAGAACGGTCGTGTCGTGGCGGGGTGCCTCAAGAGTGCCTTTGTCTAAGCTCGAGTTTAGGGGCAGAGGAAGTCACCGGGGGTCTGACCACAAACACATACCTTGGGCTGTCTCTCTCACCTCCTTGCTGGGGTGGGGGTGGTTTGCTGAAGCCAGCACTTACTGAGCAAGCATGATCACAGACGTTTTGCAAAAGTGCCACAGCAGACCTCTGCTGGATTCATTTAAGGTGTTATGTGCCATAATAAATAATAATAATTGGAATGCATTACAGTGTGTTTTTATCTGCAGTTTATATTGTTGTTAAATGGTGTAGTTAACTTTCGGAAATATAAATATGTCTAGGACAGTGCGATAAAACTAGGCTGAAGACTTTTCCTCTTATCTTGTGTTTCCCCCATCTGTAACGTGATTTTAATTTCATGTTACATTAAAAAAATACCTCCAATTTGTCCCTGTTGCGGATATCAGGATTTTCGTACTGCATCCAGAGATGCGTTTTAAATACATAAATAAACTGCCATTTTCCTACATTAAATTAAACACCGCTATATAAATCTGAATTGTATTCTAATGTACGTGCCATACAACACCACACAAACACTTTCTATACCATTTGTATTAAACACGAACTTACACTGAGATTTATTGCAGGTGCAGTCGTGCACATTCCCTCTCTGCAATGTCTGATAACTGCCACCACTGACCACGGTCTTTGGCTGTGGTAGTCCTTGTAAGAGCTGCCTGCTTAACTCCTCAATGTGCCATACCAGCTGAAATACAGTCTGAGTGTCCCCCCCACCCCCATAGTTACAAGAACTAAATCAATTCCATGCAAGGGCAATTTAATACATAAGGTACATATGCCATGCCTTGTTTGTGAAACGATTCATTGTCATATGTTGTGTCTAAATATACCTGGGAGGTCTAGGCCCAAGAGATCTATCGCATTGAGACCCCGAGGCAAAGATATTCTGGTTGGAAGCCCCCTGTCGGCCGAGCTAATAATGTATCGTGGGAACATTATCAAATTAACGTCTTGTTCTTTGGAGGGGAAGTGCTGCCTACTGGCTTTTGGACGTAAAAGATCCCATGAAATCAAGCGTGAGAGCGTGCCAGCGTGCGTTGCAAGTCAAGGCTACAACCAAATCTGCCTACAAATCTTTACACATTTGCTAAATATATATCTACCACACTTGAAGGTGGGAAAGAATCTCCTTGGACACAGCGTAACTAATCCAGTTTAAAACATTTAATGGCATATGCGGAGCTTCACTGGCAACGCATTAGTAATGATACCTTATAAATCAGTTAAACCCAGGGCTTAATTTCAGCCGGGTCTGTACGGGTCAGCGATCCAAAAGATATTTTCACACCCAGCACACTACATCCAGCTTGCATGCCTCTCACCATGGCTGTGGCTACGAGTCATGTGCGTACTCCAATCTACCAGCAACCTTTACATTTTATTCCGGAAGAAATTATGCTTGGCTGCTGCTCGAGAAAAAAGTCTACGCTATAATCAGTCACCCCAAATTAAAATGCAAAGAGTGAACAGGTTGTGAATCTGCAATTGTTAAAGGTTTTTTTTTACGTTCTCAAGCTCTACAGGGAGCTTATTCTGGATACACTTCAATCGTCCGCGTGGGATGCACCTTCGTGAACGCTAGCTCTGCATGTTTGTCCACGTGGAGAAAGAGATGGAGACCAGGCCTGGTCCTTTACTGATAAAAAAAAAGATATTTGAAGAAAAAAAGATGGTGTGTGCCACATCTGTGATCTATGAGCTCTCTATTATTGTTTCAGCTTCTGATACTTAGAGACACTGTTGACATTATAGCCCTCTGTCAATCCACTGCTGGATGAAGGCCTCCCCGCTCCATGACATTTTCTTTGACAATACTCCACCATGCTCGTCAATATAGGCTGATGAAGAGGGATAGAGGGGGTGGGGGTCCTGGACCGCTTTAGATCTCACTCCTCGTATATGTTAGCCGTGGCTGGGAATCAAACTCAGCTTGCTGGGTTTGTAGCACAATGCACTTAAAAGAGCACAACCACTCCCTCCAATGCTGACACTACTCAGGATTAACAAAAGTCAACCAGAGGCAATGAGATATGCAGAAATAATGTTAGAATGGACAGAAAACATGCCAACCTTTTAAAGAAACCTGGCAAACCCCTAACAGGTCCAGACAAATGGATGTGGACTGGACTGTGGTATACTGATTAGACTGTGGTCAAAGTCTAACACTCTTTCATCCGATTCAAACTCCATGTGCCATCATGTCAAATTAAATGAATGCTGGATTAAAGGCTATAACAAGGCCCAGCTTGCCCTTTAAACAGAGACGGAGCTTAGGCAATCATTTAATTGAGCAGAGACTGGCATGAGTCACAGATGTGGAAAAAACATAGAAAGTGTAACCTTTCAGCTCAACAAAACCTTGAAGTTTCCAACCATGTACGTTATTACACTATGCCTTAATAGTGTTATGACAACATTCAAATCTTACACTATGCTATGAGCAGCATGGCTACTTCATAACTGCAGATGCTTCATCTTCAGCACGGCACTGTGTAATACTGGATACTATAAAGGAATGGTGCAGCCAGTGCAGATTCAGACTAAAAATCTATGTTTTACGTTGATATGTGTTATATGTACAACATTGGCTTCAAATCATCCCTGCAGCCACCAAAGGTGCTTCTATTCACTTAAAAAAGAATAATATTAATTATTGAATTTAATCGTGACCCTATTGTGAGAATTGACTGCATCGAGTCAAGCCACTGCTGCCATGCTGGTGGTCATGGGGTTTTGCTTGACCATATTTTACCGTGCAAGTAAGTGTGATTCATGTACAATGAAGAAGGACCATTGCCTAAAACATTGCCGATTGTATCGTTTTTCTATTTCGGCAGTGTTAAGTGACAAATGTGTTGAGTTGTTTTGTTCAGTGTGGGTTGAAGGGAGGAACCTACGACTGATTCATGTACACAGTAATTCGTCACTTAGGCAGGGAATCAAATCTCGCATCGCTGTGTTCATAATGTGCGCTACAAGCGACTGTGCAACCGCTTCATCACATCTCGAAATCTGTAACTAAATTAAAAGCCACGCTTTTCCTTGCAACATTCGGTACAGTGCAATGATTGTTATAGACATAAATATTGAAAGCAAAACAATGCTCGCTGACGCACCGAAATGCCACATGCTGAATTACTTCACAAGGCAATGTGATCTTATATATATAATTAATTGGCCGTTTCACCAACGAAACCAAGCGGAACATAATATATATAAAGACCCTCTCCTCACACTTGTCTCACTGTGCCTCATAAATTATGTGCTACCTTCCCTGCTTTTTGCATTTGGTGCCGACAGACGAGCACCAAACCCAGACGCCCGTGGAAGGGCCCCCGCTTCACGAATGGTGACCTCTGCTCCGGAGGTCTGGATGTGATGATTGGCATTGACCAAAGAAGAAGGCGGGTTTCTCTCTCTCTCTAAGGTAGTTTATTCAACAGCAGGTTAGAACAGCAAACACTATCGCAAAGCAAAGGTGATTCAACTGCTGGAAGGGAGAACATGCAATTGAGAATTAAAACACGTGGCCCACTTAACGTGTTTTATTTTTTTCAAATAAGAAATCATAATTTGGATGTAGTGTAATGAAAATGAAGTGTACTTTTCATTCCCCCCCCAAAAAGCTAATGATATCACGAACCATACATTTCGTTGTTTGTGTTTAGAAACATTTGAAGAGGGTTGTTCACTTTACATTGTAATAGTTCTTCTTGGTTCTTTCGGTAAAGTCACGTAGAAGGGAAGTAATAAAATAATAAAAATAAAACATAATAAAACAATTCTCACGACGTTTCGGCCACAGGTCCGTCGACGGACCGTCGACGGACCTGGTTTTCACCTGAGGACGGCTGCTTGCGTTGTGGCCGAAACGTCGTGAGAATTGTTTTATTATGTTTTATTTTTATTATTTTATTACTTCCCTTCTACGTGACTTTACCGAAAGAACCAAGAAGATGAATCCCTGCAGTCACGAAAGCTTTAAATCGAAATTGTAATAGTTGTATAGTTGTTTGTAAGACTATCACTAAATCCACGAAATGATGGTCAAAGCAGAAAAAATACTGTTCCATTTGTAATGAATTCATGCCACTCTTAAAAGGAACATTATTCTGGGTGTACCACACATAGGATCTGGCTTCCTCTCAAATAAATAGGAAGGTTCGAGTGTAGATTACATTGAAGGGTGGAAACAGCTGGGAAAACAAACAAAAGCATGTTATCAAATTCTAATCAAAAAGTAACCCAGGAACTTTAAAAAGTGCAAATAAATAGAAATCATTTGGGATGTGCTAGTTATCATTTTACATTGAAGTAATCTTCTGACTTATGCTTATGAGCTTTCATTGTTTTATTCGTAGTTTACTTTACAGCCCTTTGCTACTTTTCTGCTGGATGAAGTTGTGGGGGATCTTTCACCACACTTCACGAGGTTGATGAAGGAGCTCAATCAGTTCCGATATCACGCGTTGGTGATGTCAGCCGTGGCTATAAATTGAACTCCGATTCTGGGGTTCGTAACATACTGCGCTAGCCACTGCTCCACCGCTCCCCCCCCCCCCTTCATAATATAATTATTTTAATTCAGCTTCTCAAGCTGCTGTATAAAGAAGCTGAATTTTAATAATGAATGTTTGCTCGTGAACATTGTCTCACACGTACGGGTGCAACGTGTTGTAGAAGCTGCCATGAGTATCTAAACAATTTTTTTTATTTCAAAGTGGTTGTGAAATTTTGGTATATATGCAGAAAGCTGAGGGCACATGTACACATGATGACAATAATCCCCTCCACCCTTTCTGGCAGCAAAATAACACTTTTACAATTCAACAAAGTCTGCTCGGCTTAAGACTAAATGAGAAACATGTGAGAGAGCAAACGGTCAAAATGTGAGCTACAGCGCGGTGGCCAGACCTCAAATACTACAGCCATTGTTTCGGTCGAACATGACCTGTATGCTGTTTACCACCACGATGCCATCAATAATGCCACCACACTGCTTACCAGTCACCTTATTTTTGCTAAATATTCAGGGGTGGGGGAACCAACCAAATCTTAAAACACTGTAACACAAGGTCCACTTGAATAGCATGTTTAATCAAAGCCAACAACGATTTATGTCAGTAGGGTTTAAAATGATTGCAGCCCAAAGCCACCGGAGGAGGGCTCAGGCGGTAAATGGAGAAAGCTGATGCGGAGGGGCATAAAGACGACCATCGCAGCACCCCAGGGCATGCTGGGATTTCTCATACTAATGTACCAGCTGGGGCAGCCCCTGATGGAACCACTCCCTGTCCCAACCCCCACTCAGAGAAAGCCCTAAGCAGCCAACAAGGAGACTCCCCAGAGAAATCCAGTTCAACAGAACATCTCATATGGGCTAGCATGGGGCAGTTTTATTTTATTATTTGTATTTTCCTGTATACGCCCTGGTTTATAAAACATATACATGAAGCAGTAATAACACTCCCCTACAGTACTGGCAATGTTTTCACAGTTGTGCTGTATCGCTCTCCGATGTGCTTTTGGGTTGTACCGTGTGTCGTTCTGCATGATGTACGACGTTTCGCTCCACTTGGTGAGAGCTTATTTCAGGAAGTGATTTGAAGAAGTATGTCTAATGAAGCATCGAACATCGTGCTGAATAACACCCAAAGGCACATCGAAGAGCTAGTAAGCCCAATACTGTAAAAGTATGCACGTTTTGGCGAAGCGGTGTCTCATGCTCATACACAAAATAGCCAAATCAGCAGAGCTGCAAGCGTTTTACTCGCGAATGCGTCCCATGCGAATTAGCAGCACACTTCCCAGAACACTCCTGTTCAGCTGTCTGCATCTGCCATCAGCAAACCCTGTTTACAGACAGTATCAGTGCTCCACGTGTCTCTCAGTGTGTTTCATCCCATTGCAGCGCCCTACAATAAAACCACGCAGTGTGCACAAAACGAATACGATCGTAAATTAATTACAAACAGTGAAAGTGTCACATTATAAAGTGAACATGAATGGAAATCAGCGTGTGTCAAGTGAAGGTTGCAGATGCCTTAGGTGAGATACTGCGAAGAAAAAAGTACGTTCCAAAAAGAGCATCAGTGTCTGTCGATCCGCAGCTTATCATTTATCGCGTCGCCAACGTGGGGTGAAGGGTTATTTGGCTCCCATGACGTGGCCATGAGAGGCACATGGCTGTCAGTCACACATCTCCTCTTGCAGACGTTTCCTGTCCTCGCATTCATGCTGATGATGATGCAACGCTCGGGCAACACATCTTCACAACGACAGAACAAATCTTAAGGCTGATATGTAGTCAGCATTCACACATCATCACCAACATAGCATTAACCAGGAATTAGGCTTATCTACATTGTTGCATCTGATTTTCATTAACAGTTCCAGTAACAGATATCGCGTAGGGCCTCGAGTCTGGCATAATTAGAAACATTGCTTTGGCATGTGGATGTTCACTGTTGCTTGGCAATAAAGCCCCAAAATGTGCTACGATAACACAGATAGAGCTGAGGGATTCACGTCTGGAGGGTCTATCTTGTTCTGCTGTGCAAATGCGGTCAACGAATGAGTGTACTTAAATACAGTGCACACATCAGCTGTTTGTATGGAGGAGAGTGCAAGCAATGAGAACAGTGGGTATTTGTTAAACTTAAGGAGAAGAAAAATTCGGGGCGATTATATATTGCACTAACCATCTTGTATATATCGACCCGTCACAGTGCTCTGAATGTGTATGGATATTACACTGGAGCGGCCTGTAATATAGTACACTATGTATGCATCCTTTGTTTACAGTGGCTGCATCTGTTGGGAAAAATAACATGTTAGCGGCCAAAAGAGGAAGCACTTGTGAATCCCACGAGAAGTCAGCTAATGATCAAAGGGATGTGCACAGGCGATGCCCCAAAATGTCTCACTATTTAGTGGCAACCACGAAATAAATGTGTCACCGAGGAAGAAATGCACGGCCCCTTTGCTAACCGTTAGTTTACCAAGTCCACTGGCCAAGACTGTACACATTTGTGATCACCCAATAAAAAAAATATTCAGAAACGCACGAAATTACAGTCGATTGAAAAATGTGTGAAACAAGAGCAAAGGCTGAAATGTGATACATTATTTGTGTGCCTATGCACGCATGACTGTGTGCATGATGCATTTCTGATGATTAAGGCACCTTGCTTCGGTGCTTTTTATGGGCACCGTTTTGTCAGTCAGCTGGGACGCAGTCACACTGGGCTTGGTGATCTCAGGAAGCAGCAGTGGAATGGCAGGATGTGGAAGAATCGCGTACATCCTCTGCAGGTCGAGTCTCATTTTCAGCCAGGACGTGACGGCTCTGCCATTGTTTCTAACCCTCACCTAATGGCATTTGACCTTTTGACAGGATGGCTTTCCACTACCAACAACACCGGTCGGAAAATGCACTCCGACAAGCGTAAGCAATTTCGCAACAGCTTTAAGACTGAAGCATAATTCAGGCTTAATGGACATCAGGCTTCTGGGGCAACATGACATATGAAACCACTATTAAGTTTCCAGCTTATTTTTCAGGAGGCTTATTTTACGGTTTTGGTAAAAAAAAATATCATATGATGGTAAGGGTGATCTTAGCAGTTTTTGTTTCACGTTTAACTTTAAAACGCCTCATTGCTGATGATTGGCCATCCCCCTCCACCTTCGACCCTTAGTGATATCACGATGTAAAAAAGAAAGCCAGCACTGTGGCACTGGATCATTAATTTTGAGTGTTTCAGGAACGCAGACAATGCTTTCCGATTCATCAGCACTCACAGGGTGTGTGCAAGTATACCATCGTGATTATACTGATTATGCATCAGAGATCAGAATCCATCAAGTGTGGCACAGGATATTTGTGTTTTTAAAAAGACAATTACCGGTTGCAGAAGATACTGGTTGTCACGGTGACATACAAAAACAAAAAACATAGTACAAAGATCTAATAAATAATCATATCAAGTCTACCCATTCTGTGTATCAACATTTACACACTGTGTACCTATTGTAAACATTTTTGTATAATAATACAATGGCAGTACTCAATCTGCACTGTCTGAATGCATTGTATTTCTTTGAAAAAAAAGACTACCAGTGATAATAAATGCTTTTTATTTACTCAGGAAAACCATTCTGAGTCTCAACACTCTACCTTTCGAGGGTTCTGCGTGAGAATGTTTTATCATTTCCCTGAATGGTGTGTTTGACATGCACACGGTGTATCCGAACAATATCCAAGTACACAGGGAGGTAAAACCTCAAAAGCTCCACGTGGATTCGAGAATCTACCACCTATCGATCTCACAGCCCATGGCTACAACACTCGAGTGCGAGGGGTGCGAGTAGCAATCGTGACACATTTAGTTCTTCTTCAATAGCAACGGCAACACACAGCTGGCTGAGCAAACCCGGGGGAAAGCCCTCCAGGGATCACAGAGACTGGAACTGAATCGGGGTCACTAGGGCAGAAGCAGTGCACATATAGCCACCGCACACAACCCTGCTACCGCCGTATGCCTCCAATAGCGCCCGCATATCACACAATGTTTGTTTTCATTGAATACCATCTGATAAAACGGGTTTTTTTTGGCCTGGTATATCAAAGCGGTTATCGATAGTTCGTATCGTACATAATAAACAAAGAGCCATGCTGCGGTGTTTACAGGATAATCTACTGGACGAGCAATTCTGAGATGCCCGGTTGAAAACCCGGTCAAAGCAGTTGAATCTTTGGCCAAGTGATTTAATCAGACATTGCATCTCTTTGCCCATGGGTACAGCGCAGGATCGTGAGAGGTGGTGGAGGCGTGAGAAGGCCTTCATCCAGCAGTGAACTGGCCATGGCTGCTGCTGCTGCTGATTATTATATTTCAATTGGTGGATCAGCAGCTGAGCCACTCGGCATTAGTCCCCATGATCAATCAGAGGCATATCTGCAGCCAGACGTCACTGGATTGAATTATGGCTCTTGGTGCACGTTCACAATAACCGTTTTGAAAAATGAGAAACACACAGAGACAAAAACCTAAAATAGTGGCCACACCACAAAGAGGGTGGCCACGGGATGTCGGAGGGCCTCCATTACCAGTGTTGTGGATGATGCCCGGGAAACCACCTAGATAACCACCGATTTGTTTACATTTTCTTCTAATTGCCCGGCTCGTTATTGCAATTAAGTGAAAGAATTAAACGCCGTTTAAATATTGCTACACGACAGTACTGTTTGCCAAGGGCTTAGATTTTTGGGGGATTTAAACAGACAGTGACCAATCTGCGATCTGTGTAATCCAGCACACAGAAGCCTAATGCATCGCAATCGCTGCGATTTAAGGATTAATGACATACATTGCATCATATTGCAATGCAATGTGTTGTCTAACGATGCTGATTATGAGCATTGAATTCTTGTACCGTGTCTTACAAAGGGATCTTCATCAACCCGCACTGACCAGTGTGGTGAAGTAGGGTCGAGAAACCCCCACGATCCACACGTGCATAGGTCGAGGGGCCCTGGGGCCCTAATCCAGCAGTGGATTGACAACATGTCAGGATGGTTGCTCATGCATTCCGCTACGAATATTTACAATATTGTCCAGTGTCATAATGTAATAATACAATATAAACGAGGTTGCTCTGTTTTATTATGCGGTACATTACTGCTTGTCGATGCATACACTGCATTGCCTCGAGGACAAAGTCACCGGGCTATGCACCCGAGGCTGGACAGCGATTTCAAGGGTCACCGCCATGCACAGGAAGGCGGCCAAGTTGTGGGCAGCTGAGGTCAGTGCGGCCAAATCCATTACCGTATTGTACGGCAACATCTATGCGCTCCCCGAATTTCATCTATTGGACATCAGTGGGGTAAAAAAAATGAGCTTTATAATTCATTGATACCTCCATACGAAATAAATATTCCGATTCTGATCTTGCAGTGGTCAGATGTGCGGGGTGGAGCAAGCAACTCTTGCATGCCTGTGCGGCGTGGGGAGGTCTCTTCCTTCCAGCGGTGGACTGACAAAGCGCTGTTATAATGTGCATGAGATGCACGTCCAGGTAGTCCGACCGCTATTCAGTGTCGCACGCAACAAAGGGCATATAACAATAGGGTGGTCATATCAAGTCTACCCATTCTGTGTCTCAAGATGAACAGGAACTCGGTGCAAAACGTGCTTTTTCCGAGCCCTGTAAACAATGCCATAGCACTCGCTACAACGTATTACATGGGGTTTATATATATCGACACACACACACGACACGTTTAAATAGCACGTGTCTCGCACACAATGCGCGCGTGTTGTGTTGTACCTCTCATTCATTCATCCGTTCCGCTCACTCACGTGGGCGGGACTCGACGACGAGAACGGACCCAATGTAACGAACACAGCATCCGGCGGCTACAATGTTTCATTCGTCTCCAACCTCCGCTGAACAATTCGCCACGTACCTTTCACCTTGTCCATGGCTCGCCTTCCGCGTGAGAGCAACACAGCGGAGAGGGCTGTGTCCCCCTTCGCAAGGGAGGAGGAGGAGGAACGCGGGCGGAGGAGGAGGAGGATACAAATCTCTGCTGCTCACTCAACCCCGACCCGGGCAGGCCATGGAAGGGGTGTGGATTGTGGAAAGAGGGGTGGGGGTCCGGCCTCTTTTTGCTCCCTCCCATCCTCTCCCTCCCCTACCCCTTCATTCCCTCCCCTCCCATCCATTCCCTCCCATCCCATCCCCTTCCTCCCCCCCACTTCCCTCTCCTCCCCTCCCTCCCCCTCCCATCCCCCTCCCAGCCTCTCCCTCTCTCCCATCTCATCCCGTCCCATCGCATCGCCATCCCATCCCCTCCCATCCCTCCCATCCCCTCCCATCCCCTCCAACCCCCTCCCATCCCACCCCTCCCATCCCTCCCTCCCTTCCCTCTCATCCCATCCCTCCCATCCCTTCAATCTCATCCCTCTCATCCCATCCCATCCCTCCCATCCCTTCAATCCCATCCCTCTCATCCCTTCCCTCTCATCCCTTCAATCCCTTCAATCCCATCCCTCTCATCCCATCCCTTCAATCCCTTCAATCCCCATCCCTCCAACCCCTCCATCCCATCCCTCTCATCCCATCCCTCTCATCCCATCCCTTCAATCCCATCCCTCCACCCCCTCCCATCCCATCCCTCTCATCCAATCCCTCCAATCTCATCTCTCCCATCCCTCCCAGCCCCTCCATCCCTCCCTCCCTTCCCCTCTTATCCCATCCCTCCCATCCCTTCAATCCCATCCCTCTCATCCCATCCTTCAATCCCATCCCTCCAACCCCCTCCCATCCCATCCCTCTCATCCAATCCCTCCATCTCATCTCTCCCATCCCCTCCCAGCCCCCTCCATCCCTCCCTCCCTTCCCTCTTATCCCATCCCTCCCATCCCTTCAATCCCATCCCTCTCATCCCATCCCTTCAATCCCATCCCTCCAACCCCCTCCCATCCCATCCCTCCCTCCCATCCATCCAATCCCTTCAATCTCATATCTCCCATTCCCTTCCATCCCTCCCTCCCTTCCCTATCATCCCTCCTCTCCCACCCCCATCTCCTCCCTCCCTCCCAACCCCTCCCCATCCCTCCCCTCCCTCCCCGGTGTTGCGAGCGAGCGGGGTTGGATGGAGGAGAGCCAAGGTCGGGGCCACGCCCAGCTTCGGGGCTATTCACGCCTCATTGCCAGTCTCATCGGCAGCTTGATATCGTACTAACTGTAGTGATGTATATGTTGTGTGTGTTTGGGGGGAGGGGGGGCACTCTCTATCAGCGGATTGACAACAGGAGCTGTATCTGAATCTTTATTTATCCTGGAGAAATCGATTAGAAATCCGTATCTGAACATTCATCATCAAGGGCCGATCGTGATTCACCGCGCTGCAAAATGCGGGAGCTCAGCAGTGCAGTACAACAATGGATTTTTGCAACACTTTCCCTCTGCTGACCACAGCAGCAGCAGCCGACCAAGCCGGGTCGATGCACGGCACGACGTGGCCGGCCAACAAAGCAACCCTCGAGTTGTCGTCCTTGGCTTCCGAGATCTGACCAATTTGGGCGCATTCCGCGCAAATTGAGCGTACGCATTAACAATGCCACGAAATCCATTCGTTGGGCTAATGTATTTCAATAATAAGCGGAGGCCTTTATTCAATAGCACGCTCCAGAAAATGTTCATTTACACGCAGGTGAACAGCTTCCACGGGATCCTGCGTTCGGATGTTTGGCCGGTTCCCTTTGTGAGTGAGTGTTGTGCGTTGTGGAAGGACATTGGCGCACCCGGAGAAAAGCCCATCACGGATATGAGAGGACTGTTCCCAATCCGAGGGGATACTACTCACGGGGTCTGCATGCACACCCGGGGTTTGTGAACAAGCTGGCTCGTTCCCTACCACCTCATGGGGATCTCGCAGTCCAGGGGAATACCATATTGAGTTTCACAAATCTGCGTGATCCACAAAGCCTCAATTACCTCCCAAGTGCTGGGTTACAGGCATCCGCCACCCCTTAAACCCCTTTTACCTGCACTCATACGTGCCCATGAGCAGCTCTTCTGTCAATCCACTGCTGGATGAGTGTACTATACGGGTACTGCTACAGGAAGACCCCTTTCTCACAGTCACTAGAGTGACTGTATTTACATATTCAACAGCAGCATTCACATTCAGTTTTCACCGTGTAGTTATGCATGGTATTTGTGAAAGTTAAAGAAAATGTAAAATGCTTTGAAAATGTAAATGTCACCAACATGTGCATCCTCTTTGTTGATATACACCAATGAGTTAATGTCCTTTGTGGTAGCATATAATGCACTATATAATTGCACAGGCCTTTGCCAATCCACTGCTGGATGGATGCCCTTTGTTGCGGGTCGTGGAGGTTATTTTGTTCATACTCCACTGCCCAGTTTGGTTTGGTGAAGCTCGTTTAATTAAAGCTATATTGAAAGGTTTGAGCCTTTTAATTAGTCGCATAATTGACGTCTATATGGCTACGTGCATGAAAATGCGTGTTGTTACACAACAGACCTTCAGCTATTGACTCCAGGGCAATATCTTACTACTTCAGCATTCCGAAAAGGTGCCTACCCTGGTATTGATGGGAATAGATGAGGTTCACCTGCATACTTGTACACATTTTACGACGACACGAATACTACACATCCTTTGTTGCCACTGTTTTCTGCACGAGCATGCATTGTATGTTGTATTACCTACCGTATTTTTGTTTCCAGTTGTATTGTTTTTGCTATACTTGGCATACCATGTCTTCCTTGCAACACAAGAGACTTGTCGAAATGTCCACTCCTTTAGTTATTAAGTCGATGTACAACCCCCATTTTAAAATTAAATACACTGGGTGGATGTGGAAAATAGGGGTTATTTTAACCAAATTTTACCACGCCGGTCAGGGCGGGTTGGTTAAGGCAGAGAGACATGTACAGTCCGAGGATGTCCATGTTATGCATCTATATAACGAAGTGCAGCACTTTGTTACCGTGAATAATTAATTACTGTAATTTATAGTACATTCTTTGCCATTCCACCCTATGGAAAGCCATGAATTTTGAATTACGACTGACATCTCAGAACCTCAATTCCCTTATCCACAGATAATTATCTGTGCCATTATCATACAGCGCATTGTGCTGTACAGTATGTAGTAAATATTGCTGCATATTCGTCAAATGTTACATCAGATCGTTTCAACCGTTAGATTTCAACACCAACACGTGCCATATAGCACAGCACTGCACTCACGACTCCGCCTTTTGGTTAAGTTCCATAACCGTTTTTCGTCGGCGAAAGGAAGTGGTTATTTCTGGAATTCTACAAAATGCACATGTGGGCGGGCGTCACAGATGGATTAGGGTTGCAGTGGAGGAAGTGACATCAACATTGAGTAAACAAACTCCCAACAGTGGACAGAGAATGGTTGTTCAGTAGAGGTGCATCTATACACTATTTCTTAACTTTATATTAGCATGCAAATTGAATATTTAAGCATGCTACTTGTGGTTATTAAGTGAAAGATGTATAGTACTGTAGTTACATGTTAATTATAAAAAACGATTTATTGTCCCAAGCTTTCAACTACTCCAGTTCCAAAATAATTTACCAGGGAATTCTGTAAATCGTTTCTGCATTTTTAACAAAAAGCACACAATGTCGTTGCAGACTTTGAGGAAAAATGAACTGAATAGCACAAGGCCACTAATGTAATTGTTTGAAGGGAATAAAGTTCGTGGTGAAGACTCACAATGGACTGGCAGCCAAAAGGAACACGCCCGGCCAGAGTTGGAACGATGAATCAGCTTGCGTGCAGATGGATTGTTGCATTGCGAAACTGTGCCAGATGGCGATGCTGGCTTTGGAAGGCCTTCATCCAGCAGTGGATAAATCATGGCCGATGATGAATGCAATTGCTCGTGGCTACATCATAACTATTTGGCAGATGACTTGGAGTAACCAGTTAATAGTAATGAATGAAACCATTCACACTTTGAATTTCCACGAGGTCTGCCAATATAACACAATGTTTTCATGTCATTCAATGTATCATGTTCATAATCATAGCCCGACTCAAACAGTAGCTGTACTTTATTTTTTGTTCTTAAATAACCCATTGATATTTTTTTCCAAACATTTCTGGTACAGGTACTACTGTATTGGAAAAAAAAGAAAAATACTGTTTTAATGTTATCCAATATTTGCAACAAGGCATTGTGTTTCTAAGCCAGCCGCTCCAAACATGAAAACATACACCAAAAGCTCTGAAAACAGGTCTGCAGTGCCCACAGACGTGCAATTTGAAGCGATGCAAAAAAACATTCTCCTTTTGAAGTATTTAAAAGAAATGCTGGAAATTACAGGTGAGCCGGGAGGTGGTTGCACAATTAAATTTGATGCAAGAGATAGAGCATTATCACAGAACACGCATTGGACACTTACGACAATTAGTGCGGGATAAACTCTAAAATTAATGAAAATATCAATGATTATTGAGACTCTATTAACATTTACATTTGACCAAATTCCGAAAATTTTCCACAACAAACTGTTTCATGCTGTGTTGAGCTTCAGGAATTTGAAACAATGAGAAAAACTTCCACAACTACATGGCTAGCCACTCAACAGAAAAAAGAATGAAACAATAGGCACATCCAAAGCAAGTAAGCAAGCTGATATTACAGCCAAAGGGGTTTTGAATATACTTTACAATCAAACTGTTTGAGATGAACAAGATGAGCAGTCCAGAATCTTTATTGTTTATTCTACAAGCAATGGCACACACTTCGAAACAAAAAGGTGACTACACAGTTCTTAGGATGAGAATTAAGCTCGTGCATAGGGAAGAAGAATGCACCTTTGATAGGCTGACAGGGGACAAGCCAGTTTCCACAATGACACACAAGTCTTGCTGCATGGCAAACGTTGGAGCAAAAGCCATTCTAAGCGAGGGCTACTGAAAGCAAAATCTGCTGTAGCAAATGGCCACTTCTGTACACCAATACACGTAAAGCACTGCAGCACCTCGGCGCTGCTACAGGTACCTGCACGTACGGTCCCTGTGGCTCAACGTTAGTGCTAATTCCGCGCACAGGCAATGCAAGCTAAACACTGGGAGTAAAATGAACGGCACACGGTCTTTACGTTTAAGCAGAAATACTATACGCTTCCTATCTTACCATCCTGTCGTTTTACTATTACTGTACTGTGTAAGCATTTTTTTGTTTTTATTAATGCATTTTAAATGTGCACTATTACTCTGCCATATTAGCAAAGAATATGTGATATGCATCATAACTACTTTGGCAAACATTTAAATGCCCTTGTTTTTAGCAAGAAACTAAATTTCTAGATAATATATTATCATAATAATTATGCATACAGTATTCCTAAGAAATTAGAACTTCATTAGGGGTAATACATTCTTATTTCATAAAATGTCACAAATGGTTAATCTTTGTTAAAAATACATTGGCTAATAACTGTCTTAAAAAAGAGAAAACAAGTTAATGGTGGTGATTTGTGAGGCATTTTTTTTGTCCTATAACAGCAAAGCAGGCACAGAAAGCATTATCACTACGACACATCGCACTCCACGATATACCAAATGAAACATCGGGTTTTAAAATAAGTATGGTTGTGTATGGTGATGTTAAGTAACTATTGACTTTCACTATGAAACAGAGCAAGTTCTCGTCATTTTGTGCTTAATAAAATACAATTTGTACATTTCAAAACTCTAAAAAGCTACTGAAAAAGTGAGCACAAAATACATTAAAATTTGTTCAGTGGAAATGTGTTTTTTGGTAAATTTAGATTTTAAAAAGGAAAATATTGAATTTTTATATAGACATTCCCTTAGAAATTGATTGTTTCATAATGAAAAGTCAATATCATTTATTTTTAAAATATATTATTTCTGTTGCCAAAAAGTTGGTACAATATTAAACGCATGACCAACTGTGTCAAAATATGATTGTCATTAACATAATTATTAACAAAGTAAAATGGAGAAATAATAATGTATTTATCACAATCTCGTAACTACAGTAGAATAAGTCCAAGAGTTAAAATTAAAAGGAGACAATTATAAATAATCTTTACCAATACTTTCAACCACACAAATTCATTTTATTTGATGAGCATGAATAAAGAAAGTTGAAGCTAGAAGTGACAATCTTACATTTAGTTGGCTCTTTGCAGACTGCTTGTGTATTGTATTCTGTACAGTTTCCAGTGTAACTTTAGACTCGTCAAATGTCGTGGTTAAATTCTGCTTCACATGATAATATTAAGGTGTACACGTTTAAATAAGGGTATGTTAATTGTGGGTGTTTTTATGATGTAATAAGATATGCTACACTAAGCACTTAGTCCAAATACTAAAGTGTAGCTTTGTGAAATACATCAAAGCTGACTACAGGCTGCTTATTGTGGCAAGTCAGGCTACATTAATGAAAGCCAGAACATGATTAAATTTATATATGTAACATCAACTTCATATAACACATCATATAGTCACTCATCGGTATAAGTGTATGCTAAGTTTTCATCCCTAAAGATCACATGTTGAGTATATTCTATGCTTACAAAATAAATCAGAAGCTGGATCTGCTTAAAACTGCAGCAAAGCATTTAGCTGTTGTAGCTCGTTAGTCTAACGGACAGCAGGTGACAACACCATCTCTAGACAGCAGCTAAAGGCAAACAGGACATCATTACTACACCTATAGGTGTCGTGTGAATATTCGCCGTCGCCGCTATGAACTGCTAAGTGTCCTGGTAAAGCTTCAATTGCAGCACTATCACAGTGAGATGCCTTGGCAATGTGAGTGAGCGTTGTGGCAATATTACAGAATGCTTAACCTTTGTATAACATAATCATACACTGAACACCTTCTACGTTATTCCTTACAGCCGAATGCACTCGCACCGATCCACTGTGTGTACTCCTTGAACATGTATATGGGAGTACATCCCTTCAGTAACTGCATATTTTCATGTAAGTCGTGGAAGCATATTATAGTATTTAACATCACACAAATTGCTTCCTCGACTGTAAATGTGTGCAGTTGCTACATACGATTCCTAAATATCTCTATGTCTTTCATGCAATTATCATTTTACCAAATAACAAGTTACTTGGTCTAAATCCAATGTCTTCCTATGTGTGTGTTGTAATTATCTTGTACTATTTTATCCTTTATATGTAGTCTCATGATAGTGTTTGGCTTTTTTTTTTAGCAATGTGCAGCATGGAGTGTCATCCCTTGTGATTAAATAAATTTATGACCACCGCGCCAAAAGCTATTACTTGTGACCGATTCTGCTTCCTTGAAGACTCTGCTGTGTTAGAACAGACGGGCCTTTTTCTTGAGGTCATTCTTCTTCCAGAGGGCCAGGCGATCAAACTCCTGGATGGTCATCCCAAAGATGTTGTCAAACTCTTCTGGGGACAGGTGGCGCTATAAAGAGAACATAAAAAATAATGGAAACACGTCTGTGTCACACTTTTAAAGATTAATGAACAATATTCATCTTCTTCTAAATAGTGACAGGAATGTGATAGATGGTAGTGGGTTGAGGAAGCCTTCTTCCAGCACTGGATTGACTATGACTGATTATGATTAAAGGGAGATTATTAAAATATTGTGAAAAAAAATGCTTATTTTCATAAATCATAACCTTTAGTCAAATTAATGTACTGATCGTCCTATGAACCACTCAATGTAAATATTCCATAATTGTTTTTATTAGAAAGAACAAACATGATTGAACTTAATACTCTGAGGGAAGCTTCTATCTTTTACCTTTTTCAAAGTATTCAGATTTGAACATCATAAAATGCATATTTTTTCCTTAAAAACCGCTTGAATCCAAAATATCTCATAAACAATAAAAGATACAACAATGATTCTCACTTTATGCTGTTTAAAGCTCTATCAAAAAAAAAACACACAATCTTATATTTTGAACGGTTTCTGAATGTTTTTGTGGCACTTAAAACTTAGATTTGGGGCCTTAAAATGAAAAATCTCCCATTTTCAAATTGTTTCCTGTAGTTTGTGTCCTAACAGCTACCTATGTACCAAATTTCAGCTTTCTACCCTGTCAGGAAATACCCGAGAGGTTTTGAGACACAGATTAAGGTCTTTATTTATACAGATATATTACACAAACACACACCATTTCATGAACAATTGCACCATCTTTCCTGTTTGCCTGAGTACTGCACTTTCCAGAGAAAATATGTATTATTACCTCTAGGCGGGCACGATCCACATCTCTGGGTAGCTTGGAGCGCACTCTGTTGGTCACGAGGAGTGCCTCATATGGATACACCTATGGTAGAACGTTTATTATGTGAGCCATCAACATCCAGCCGGAGCTCTGATATGAATTCAGCACATTCACACTGCATATTACCCATATTTTTCCATGATTGTTTTTTAAAGTTAACCAAAACATGCTCAATAATTAAAGGCACACTTGTACATTTCCTGATCTATTCCACATCATGAAAATTTATACTGACTTTTACCAAATTGAATAAGAACTTCAAACACTAATTCCTTAAATGATTAAAGTAATACATGTAACACTCCCACTAACAGGCAACTACCGACCACCAAGCCAGTAAATAAAGGAATAGCAAGAAGATGCATTCATTGGTGTAAAGTTACCATAAATGCTGAGATTAGTGACCAAGGATTTTTAAAAACTGAAATGAATCAATATTCTGTGCAATACTGGAGTGCAAAAAAATATACAATCACTTTTTTTTATTTAGCAAAACTGTATTATTAATAACCAATGAACCCACACCCAACAAATGGCATAGCTTGGTCATCTGAGCACATTACAATACTTTACACCAATGAGGGAGGGTGCGCGATACAGATGCTGCACCTACCTTGTGCGCTAACAGAGAAGGCATGGAAACACCTTTCTCCATTCTGGGCACATGCATGACACCAGCATGCACTGGCTACAGGAAGACAAGACAAAGCCACGTGCAGCAGGGGAGCAGAGCAGCAGTCGAGCAGATACAACAAATTACAACAATAATTATAATTATGGCTGTAGCTAGCTTCGAGTACACCATCTTCCTCTGCCGAGTGATCACACAGAAGTGACGCCAACATCAGATTATAATCCAATTTGTCATGACAGTTTAGATATGACATTAATATTTTGGACCCAAGTGAACTTGGGATTCTAGATACAGCCATGAAAAGAAAAGGTAAAAAATATTCTCCCATGAAATGCAAAGGCCATGCATGAATATTGCATTCTGCAATGCCTTAAGGATTGGTGAACCTGAGCCAGGTTTCCAAATCAAATATATGTCCATTTGCAAAATCATAAATAGAATGCCAAAGAAACGGAAAGCATTGAAAGGTCTTTTCCACTTAACATTATCCCATGGAATGCTGTTAGGCAATGATAATTATTGCCACTGGTGTGTTTTTGCACACACTTGCACGCTATAGAAAGCATGCCCACTGCATATAGCTCCATGGGTTCACCTTAAGTGAACAGACCAAAAGAAACATATTTAGGAAAAGCTGTGAAAGGAACATGTCAGAAGAGAAAAGGCAGCGATGATGCAGTCTAACTGAATGACATTAAACGATAATCTTACCTTATATTCTGTAGTTGAACAACATGGAAAAACAAAACAAAATATGTAATGTTACATTTCACATTCACATGTGGGGAACGCACAACTAAATAATAAATAACGGAACATTGACAAAGGTTTGGCTTATGAAACTTCATTTTATCCACAATTGCATAAAAATATACAAAAAAAGACATGCTTGCCTCTGGTTCCCCAGCTGTCACTAAAGTTGTTGGATCCATACTGAGTGAAGTCCATTGACTGATGCTGCAAAAACACAAAAAAAATCTAAATTAAGAAATTGCATGGCACACTGCATTACTAAACAATGCATTGTATCCGACAAGAGACAAGGAATAAGGCAAGAGTGGTACCTGTCTGACGGCAGCTAAAAAGTTAACTTGGATGATGAGGACATAAATTAAGGAGAGGAAACCCCCATCGGAAGAAAGGTGATCAAAGCCCAAGAGGAAAGTCTAGAAGAAGGCGGTGGTTCGAAGTGGTGAGCCACGATAAAGGAAACCACTGGAGCTATGCACTTTTAAATCCAGATTGAAAACGAATTTCTTTAGAGCTGCGTTAATGTGTTTAGTTGTTGTCCTTCTCCCGCACCTCCGATTAGCACAGTTGACTAAGTACAATGCGAAAGAAGTTCAACATAAATCTTGACTTAAAGCTTTCGTGACTGCAGGAATTCATATTCTTTGGGACTTTCGGTAAAGTCACGTAGATAGGTTCAAATAAAATAACAAAAAACCAAAATCTGAGGTTTCGATCGCAATACAAGCCTTCATCATCTCCCTGATGACAAACGCTTGTGTCGCGATCGAATCGTCGTAGTTTTTTGTTATTTTCTTTGAACCTATCTACGTGACTTTACCGAAAGACCCAATCGAATACAAGTTCAGCATACATATAGACATAAATGACTCTGCAGTGGATGTGGAGATGGCCCAGGACAGGAATGAGTGGAGAAGGGCAACTTTAAGAGAGACTCCTCATCAGGGGGGAATAACTGAAATAGCAAACACTTAAGTGTCCGTATTATATTTCTAAGGGATTACATTTTTATACTCTCTATTGTTAAATGAACTGCACATTATTTCAATACTTTACCTGTCCAAACTCAAAGTAGTTGAGTGCAGCTAGGCCTGACGAGCCAAACCCAAGCGAGATGCAATAGCAGCAGGACATGCATGTGACAACCAATTACAACGCCAGGTACGTTTAACAGAGTGGGCATGCGCAAATAACAGCATCTAGATAGCCTTGAAATAAGTCGTAAAAAAAACCATTGTAATTCATAATATAGGTTTTTGGGTCACATCGCGTTATCTATAAATGTGTCGTAACCCTCCACCACCCGACACGGCCAAACAGTAAAAAATGTGTCACGTTTTTCAAAGGACAAAATAATTCACTTCTTTTTTTTTTATGCCGTTGATTCTCTCTACAGCACACCGGTGGGCTAAAGAAGTGAATTATTTTGTCCTTTGAAAAACGTGACACATTTTTTACTGTTTGGCCGTGTCGGGTGGTGGAGGGTTACGACACATTAATAAATAATGCGATCTGACCCAAAAACCTAGATTATGAATAATATTTGGTCGCGAAAGCCTATGTGTTAAATAGACATTGTAATGTTGAATTTGAATTGAATTTCAGATTTGAGCACATTAAATATTTACATGCAAATAGCTAGGCCCATTACTGATGTGTAGTTTTTCCCGGCTGTGCTGCATAGTTCTCAGATCGGGTTTCCGGGTTGTACCACGATGTCCAGCACACACTACGCTGAACAACACGTGGTGCAGCAGCACGAAAACAGAATCCAAGACCATTTTACACGCTTTTTAAAATATATAGCTGCACCTGAAATGAAAATACCTTATCACTAAGAATGCTTTCATTTCTTAAAGTAAAAAAATGGTGGAAACAACAGCATTGTTATCTTGTCTAACAAGGAAACATTTTGCATTACATAGGCAGCACCTACTACTACTACCACCACCTCCTACAAATGCTCTAATTACTCATGACAGGAAGCATCAGGGGGAAAACGTAGGAAAAAGTAAAAAAGGCACAGATGAACGTGAGGCCTCTCGAGCTGCTGTCCTTACCCTCTGAATTCCGTTTGTGCCGTAGCCCGGAAGGGATGCGGTCTTGGAGGGGTCTACAGTGGGCACACAGGCGAGGAAGCAGACAACATGATGAGGGGAAGGATAGTGGGGACAAATGCAGGGGGGTTCAAAGCCTCCAATGTTGTGCCCTTGGCACTGAGCTGTGGGGGTCCTGAGTGGAATGGACTTTTCCAAAAGCCTTTAAATATTTTCAGGTATTCTCCAGTACTTTAAACCAAAAAAGGCGAAATTTATTTACTGTGTAGATTTTTGTGGTTAAGCTGCAAAAGCTCTCTGATGTGCTTTTTGGATTATTCGGTACGATGTCTTACGTTTCATTCCACGTGCCGCGTACTTCTAGAAATTCTGGGACATAATGTTGAACTGCAGTACAAGCCAAAAAACTATTTGGAGAGCTTAACAATATTTTATGTTCCAGAGACATCCCACCTTTCATTGGGAAAAAGGACTGCTGAAGATGTGCTCAGTCAGGTAATTTCCAAGGGCACATGTTGCTCAATGCGCTACTCTGCCACAAGAGGGCAATCACTAAAAGCACAAACGCTTAATTGTGAATCCCTCCCTAGTTGGGACTAACCCAACAGGTACAAAATAAACACCCGTGTGTGTGTTTCTTTTCATGAGCTGTTAAGCAACGCATCTATGATCTACACAACTACATGTGCTGTGAACCTACCAGCTTCCCCAGAAGGCTGCACTGTCCGTGTGGGTGCTTACAAAACAGTTCCAACACAGAGAATACGTTTGAGTTTCACACACATTACGGGTGACCAACAGAGAAAACCTCGGACAACTGTGACAATGATGGAAAATTTGTTTCAAGAAAAAACTAAACATTAAGTAGATGTAAACCAGACTTTATAAGTGTACATACATTCATACATACAAGGAATTATGTTACACACCATGTTTTTTTTGTCCTACAGCATGTGTGCTGTGGCCAGTTAAAGAGTGTATAAATGTAACAAAACTAATTTCAGGCACACCAACAACATTACATATTATTTACAGAACTGTTAAAACAATTAAACGGTATTAGATGTAGCACAGCTTATTAATATATTATATATGGGAAAAACATGAAAATAGTTATATGTATTCTGCTCGTTTGCAAGGAGTGACATCTGTGACGTACAAAAATCAGGACAATTTCATGGGAAGAAAAGTATCTCTCAAGACCGGAAGAGACAATAGCTACACACAAATACATAATCGAGCAGTGTATTATTAAGCAACCGACAAAAAACTAAGAAATGTTAATGACCTGGGGACAGATTTTCCTCAAAATAGAGGATGATCCTGGGGAAATCAGGACTGGTGGGCAACCATATTCTTCACACGCATTTTACTTTCCTTAACAGCATCGCGGCTAAGAAGAGACGATTATTGATTACAGTTCGTCAAACTCACAGGCATTGAGGGAGGTGTCGTGGCGCTTGCCGAGAGGTGACAGCCTGCTGCCGGCAGTGGGACTGCGCGATACCAACAAGCCGTCCTGTATATCAGCTCCCTGGCCCTCCTTATCTTCCTTCAGAATCAGCTTGCCTAAGCCTGACTGCACCTGAAACACACACCGACACATCCACTTCAAAGCTTTACCCTTGACGCTGACACGTGAAGGTGAAACAGGCGAGTTGACGAGTAGACTAGACAGGAGGGCAACTTCATTCTAGATTTGAAGTTTTCGTGACTGCAGGGATCCATACTCTTTGGTTCTTTCGGTAAAGTCGCGTAGGTATAAAATATAACTACAGCAATAACATTTTTAGCTGAAGCTAAAAAAAATTATTGCTGTAGTTTTCATACCTGATGATGATTGCTTATGTTGCAATCGAAACGTCGTGATTTAATTTATTTTATATTTTATACCTACGTGACTTTACCGAAAGAACCAAAGAGTATAGGAGGGCAACAGCAAAGTTGTTATTAGCCTCTGGGCGAGATTTTGTCAAGGCACCGAAAGTGACAAGGTTACCTTGCCCAGCTCCTGCCCTTGTAGCTGCTTTCGCTTCTGTTTCTCTTCATCGTCCATGCTGGGCAAGGAAGGGGATTTCTTTCTCCATTCTGAACCTTTGCACACATTCAGAAACAAAGATACTCCACTTAGCCTTATAGATTATACGGGCAAGGGGTGATAGCAAGCATCTATTAATGCCGGAATGACCTTTACCAAACACCACCCGGACCATCATTCTCTCCCCAGTGCTGATGCTTTCACAATCCACCAAGTACGCAAATAAGACCGAGTCGACCTAGGGGAGGCCCAAGACAAGTCCTAATACTACTTGCCACTGACATTGTTCATGGTCAGGAATCGAACCCAAGTTACCAAGTTGTGTAGCTCTGTGTTAACTTCTGCACCACTCTGCTAACACTCTGCAATAACATTCACCCCTCATCTTCCTCCCTTCGCCCTGCCACCCCCACATAAGCACGTGCACACAGACAGCTTCTGTTAATCTTCCACAAGTGGCTCTTTGATGTTATGCTAGTATCAGTGATGCATGGAGAAGCTGGTTTGGTTTATGGCTCATGTGCAGTACGATGTACATTGTGTAACCATACGTGAAAATTCACAGACTTGTGTTGGCACGCACCTTCCATACTGTGCTCAGAGTTACCACCTCTGACATACAAAAAGACGGGACAGCCATGGGAATAAGAACACCTCACAATATCTGAAGAGTGGAGAACTACAAGTAAATGGACTATGATAAAACTGACAAAACCAGGTATAGTTAATGTCCAAAGAAACCTTACAAATCTCCCAGACCAACTGCCTAAAAAAAAAAAGAGAGGACGATGATGGGAAAACCAGGACAGGAGGCGACGCTGATAGGTGCTGCAGGTGTACGTACCAAGGGAGGCGGTGGATGGTGGACACGGCCAGTGCTCGCTCTCAATTTTGGCAGGGACCTCAGGATCGGGGGCCTGCGCTGCCGGGAACTTGGCCGACTGTATAATTTCCTCGCTTGTCTTACGCTTTGCAGCCATCGCAGCTGGATCTGTGTGATTTGGGGAGAAAAAAACCTCAAGCTCAGAAAATGCATGCTTTAGTGCGCTGGTCACGCATTTGGATATATTATTGTGACTGTTACAAGCATGACTCTAAAATAAAGCACCGTTTGATCTTCATCCACTTTATGCCAAATAAGTCAATCATATCTGTGAATGGATATGTTGCTAATAATCTTATGATACATTTTATTAACATTAATTAAATACAGCAGATTTTACATATAAAAAACTACAAGAAAATGGGCATAACAAATGTAACTGTATTAATGGCGTGGATAATAGAACTACGCATTTTTATAAAATGAAGAAACCAAAAACTTTAGAGTTGTTTAATATAAAAAAATAAAAAATCAGTATTATTAGGAGCAACCCATACTTACTTTGAAAAATGATGATCAGAGAGGTTAGCAGCCAGTTAATTGTTTAGAATTATGTAAGACAACACAAACAAAAAGAAAGTAGAAAGTCAAAATAAAAAGTGAAATGCAACCCGAAAACAATCATATTTAACACACACACAGTGCAACAAACAATAACTGTTATTAAAATGAAATCAACTCATATATCAGCAAAAATATTCCGACAGTATAGACCATGCAATTATTAAACAGTTTATTTGAGTAAGACAATTAGGAAAGATTGGTAAATTTTCATTTAAAAAAACACACTACCATCAACCATCATTAATCAATGTCGAACAGGTTAAAGCTTTACCGTGTTGTTTGTAGATTGGAGGCTTTTTGTAGATATTAAGTGAAGCATCTGTGAAGATAAATCAATTACGTTTAATAAAGTACACCAAGCATTGCTCTTGGAAGGGCGAGTAATAAATACAATTTCCGATTGAAATAATAATAAATAGTATTTATATTTGCACACAATAAGAAAAGCTAAACAAATTTGCAAATACAATCAATATGTTTTAACGTCGTTGTACATTGCATTGATGTACAGTTATTGTTGGAAAACTCACTCAACAATAGAATTTATACGAAATTGAAAGCTGAAACTTATTCAATTGAATTAATTATCTAAAGAGAAAACATGCAACAAACCACAAGACCAGAGCGACATCAATGGATGTAATGTGTTGCAAGAAGTGTTCTTTCATTTACACTGGACTGCCATTCCAATATTATAAAAGTGCACAAGAGACATCACAAAACACTATTAAAATGGAAGTTATAACACAAATGGAACAAGCCGTCGTCAGTTGTGGTTGGGGTCGAGTTTTTATGAATCTGATGACAGACATCTGGATAACATGGTGCTCGCAGATTCATTAGCCCTTTTTGACTTGATCCAAAAGCAACTCTTTAAGCCTTTGGTCATTTGCAGAAATGAAAAGACGGACGCACATGTGCTTGGAGGCGATGAATGGAACCCTGAAGTTTGAACACAGAGATGACTCTCTCTCTCTCTCTCTTCCCCCCCCCCCATCAGGCCCTGCAGTAGTTGGCCCTACCTGGAACGTGAAAGTGTTTGGGAGCCTGAGACAGTGTCGGAGTTTGGGGCCGGCTGTCGGACCAGAAGGGGAATGGTGAATTCCGCCCACTCATTGAGTCTGGCCCTTCGGCATCGACAGCACAGGAAGCAAATGAGAAGGTAAAGGGGGGGAAAAAAAATCGCCAACGCAACGGAAATCAAACAATAACGAAGTCAAGTTTTGAAAAAGGAGGGGAGGAAAAAGCATGCAAATAATGTCAAAGGCCGCTGCAAGATGTTAGTTAAGCAGAAACGAATTCAGAGAAAGGGGGTCTTCTCCAGTTGCTCATTTCCAGTGTTCCAAAAGATCACAGAAGTGCTATCAACGAGGAGTTGTTTTTTTGTGAAAGTTTTTTTTTTGCGTTCCCTAGTGCTTATCAACAGCACAACACTGCTCATTTCAGTCTAATCTATTCAATAAACAATCCAGCCAAGTGACAATGTTTCAGGTTGGAATTGAAACAGGGTGTTTGTGTTGAGGGTATAATGAGGAAAGAGACTACGTACGGTGCAATAACTCACCTACAGAAAGAGAAAAACAAATCTTTAAAAAAATGTTAAATTGTAATGAGGCTAAATTTGGGTTTGATAATGTATTTTGTTATTTATATTTGTATTGTGTAAAATATTTCAAGATTAAAACTTGATATTGGTATATACAAATTGGCCTCAAATGAGTCCATAAAAATAATATAATTTATGAATAATCTAAAACAAGCGAATTGAAGATCGTTAAAACAACGTGTCAGGCATTGAACAGTCAAGTAAACTCATGCGGGATATATCTGCACAGGGATAAAGCTGGGCACTCATGCTTTTCGTTTAAATGGCAGACGTGTGGCCAAGTGTTTTTTTTACAACTTGTGTGCAGACACCCTAAAAAGGGTAGCACATGCATTGGATTACAGACTGCAAATGCCGTTCGAAAAGTAACTGCATTGTGCTGCATTTGCTTCCCCTTACATCACGCCTAGAGTTTAGTATAAATACACATCGCCACTGCAAGTGTGTGTGCAAAACTGAAATTACGCCGAAAGCTCAGACACAGCAAAACTTTAAATTAGAGCCACTCGGGGGGATGAGTTGAACATTGCGTGCGGGGGTAGGGGGGGGGCAACCAATGCCAGAAACCTGCTCCCCTTACCTTTGATATTGGGCACATAGTTGTGTTTGTTGGGGGAAACGGGGCGGCTATTGATGGTGGTGGTGGAGTCAGTGTTGCTACTAACAGTACGTGACTGTGAGCGAGGCACACCGGATGACAGCGACTCTGCAAGCGATGACCATGCATGTGCACGGGACAAGAAAGAGATAAGCATGATTCTGCGGTCTTTATTTAAATTGCTTTGCTAAATATAAAGCAGAAGAGTCGAAATATGCAAAGCATCTTTTTCATGATTTTAAATCCTCTTTTATAGCGAAACAAAGGCTGGAAATTACTTATTGAGAGGCTTAAAATGACTTATGAAGAGGCTGGAAATTACTCAAATTAGAAATAACCCTTGATTTCCCTTGGTAAATGTGAGGCACAATGTGTTTTTAGTTATTAGGATGGGGTATTACAGTACAATGTGATTTATAAATCAACCAATGATTCACATACATCATCTAAAATTGACATGCTGAGCACAATGTAAGTGGTTATGCTTTCGTGAGTACCCAAAAATAAATATATATGTGTGTGGGGGGGTGATATATTTTTTTAACAAACAAAAAAAATCACAAGCTGCATTGGGTTCATTGCTGGAAACCAAAAAAACTGAGCGGCTTAAGGCGGTGATGGCACTCGTGGCAGCAGCTGGCAGTGACGTCGTATGGGATTAGACGACAGTTGCACTATCCCCCCCCCCCTGTTGAGGGGAGGGCGAGGACACCACCTACGTCACCACTGCTACAAAAACCTCACTTTGAGGAAGGGTGGGGGGGTCCGGGGGGGGGGGTCTGGGGGGGGGGGGAGGCTGGCAGCTCAGCACACAGAGGCTCTGCTGGAGCTGAGGAGGGAAACAAGAGTCGGACAAAGCACGCCTTGGCGAGAGAGACCGCGAGGCTCACCTGGGCGGTGGAAGTGCTGCGGGGAGCGTGCGGTGGGCGGCACGTAGTTGTGGCGGGCAAAGTGGGAGGCGTTGCCAGAGCTCTGGCTCAGGCGGCGCTCGCCGCGCTCCCTCCCATCCTGGTAGCTCTGCAAGGACACAACGCGGTTCGTAATGCGTGAGCTTAACCTACAGGGGAAAACATCAACAAATGTATTATTGTAAACGGACACAAACATTTATTTGGACTGCATTATTATTTTGAAATTGATACAATATGTTCAAATAAACTAAGTATATTTTAGTTGTTTAAGCAGCGACGGTTTATTGCACTGCGCTATGCACCCAGCGACCCGAGTTTGAGTCCTGGCCACGGTTAACAAGTAGCAGTGATGTCCGAATCGGCCTTGGGTGCTCTACCTTCACCAAGCCACAATGACTCACGGAGTGAAGTATAGTCCAATAAGTTCATGACCGAAAGGCATGGGGAGGCAATCATTCAGAAGTGGGTTGACAAAGGGCTGTGCACTGTGATTAGCAATTTTAATTCAAAAAATATTTACGGCATTTGCATTTACGCCGACACATTCACTAGTCAATTGTGTTATTTTACATCTACACATTAATCTTCAACCCAATAAATGTCAGGCTGCCAATACGTGAGAATTGGCTCTCATTAGTCAGCGGGCATCATAATCTATGCCCCTATTATTTAAACCAATAAAAATAAGCTTGAAAACAAATGCATATATTATACTGTACATGAAATATACACTCGCTTACTATACCATATATGCACTATGTATGTAAATATGAAGATTACATACAATGGACACACACAACAACCCTTGGCCAAAATGGATGACAAACATGTATATGGTGTGTACCAGCATTCCAGCCAGTACACTTTTTAAAAAATGCACAAATACAAAAACGACACACAGCCAGGTTTAGAAACCATACAATTATGCAACAGCACCAAATAACATGTTGCATCATGTGATACAGTAACCAGCAAACACAAATGTATGTATCTATGAACATACCGACACATACAATTGATATTTGTACACGCACAGCCCTTTGTTAATGCATTGTTGGATGAGGGCCTACCCATGCGGTGGAGCTTGTGGGGGGGTTATTTGATCATAAAGGTGGGAGCACAGAAGTACAACACTAGATTTTGTTGCACTGCTTTCCACCATGTATGCCCATAGAAGCCTATAACAACCTGTCTGTGCATGGTGGTCACCCATCTAAGCACTGTCCAGGCTCAATCCAACCTAGAAACTGATTTGGTCATAGGCAATTGATATTTAGGCTGGCCAAAACTGTAGGTGGTACATTTCTGTTTTTTTTAATTTAACATGTTTAAACCCCCTTTACCTCATAAGACGGGGTCGGAGAGATGGTCCGTGGGGAGAGCTGGCAGCAGTGACACAGAGAACACGTGTGTTAGACCAAAGCAGAACGGCAAAAATTAGTGAGGTGGTGCATCTATATCTGCAAGCCATTGTACACCCACCAGCCACACTCCAAAGTCGGGTTAGTGCAACGCTGAACACATTTTTTTTTCCCCCGAGTCATGAGTTCTGCACAACATTTGGGTTTGGCCAGTGCAGCAACTGTGGCTCATTTTGGCATTTGAAAAACTCCAACAAGTACTGCCGCAGTACCGATGAGTTGCCATGCAGCGTGGCCTGCAGTCAGGCAGTGTTTACATTCAACAGAGGCGTGCACAAAGCAACAGCCGCAGGTCACATTATAAATCAGCCAATGCTTTCTCATATATTTTGTAGCTCCGTTTCCTAAATCATACCTCCCCAACGCTCTGCCGTTCGCTAAGGCTGTAGCGTTCCTGGCGCTCGTCCAGGCCGTAGCTAAAGTACGGCTCGTACGTAATCATGTCCGGGCGCTCGATCTCATAAATGGCTTTGACTTTGGGGATGGCGGCCAGGTTCCTGTAATCCAGAATCTCATTGTCCACTTTGGCCTAAAGTAGGGGAAGAGGGAAGGAGGGGACGGGGGGGGGGGATCAAAGGGAAGACGAGGAGGGAATTGGGAAAGACCAGGAAAGGGTTAGGAACATTGGGTATGGGGGAGGGGATCAGGATGAAACAGGGGAAAATTAGGGAACAAGGCGCTACAACATTCTCGCAAAGAGACTTGGCTAATACCATCAGTGCAACATTCTGTAAACTGCATTGTGTGAGTGTACTATTTTTTATACACTACTCCAACATTTTCAAAAATTATTATTATAGCATAAATGGTCACACACAATGCAGAAGTCAGACAGTTTTAACTACTAGGATTGCCACCTCTGATATATTAAGAAAAAAACCCGGGACATATCATGGTGAGAAGAGCATCACAATACTGGAAGAGAGAATGATCGCATGTCAATCAGAATCAGAATATTTATTTATACTGAGAAACCCGATGAGCTATAAAGCTCTTATTCACAGATGTCCAGAAGGGGCGGCCAGAACATCACAACAACAAACAAAACAAAAACATCAAAGGCATCATCTTGAGCGGCGTATTGTTAAGCAAATTACTCAAATTTTGATTTAAAGCTTTCGTGACTGCAGGGATTCATCTTCTTGGTTCTTTCGGTAAAACGTCGTGAGAATTATTCTTTATTATGTAAAATTTGTATTACTTTATTATTTTATTACTTCCCTTCTACGTGACTTTACCGAAAGAACCAAGAAGACAAATTACTCCAAGCAACCATTTGAATGTCTTGGGAAGGGACTTGCAGATTTCCCAGGACAACCAACTCAACTAAAGGACGATCCTGGGAAAACCAGGACAAGTGGCAACCCTATCGAGTACCGACATTGCACTGCTCAAAGCATTTTCTACAAAGGCACCTAACGCCCCAGGCCAACGTTAAAGCTGCCACAGCAACAAGGGGCCATGTGGGACTCACATATATGGTGTGCCCAGGAGAGCCGAGGCTGGAGCCTGGTCGCGAGGAGATGCTCTCCGATGAAGACCGGGTAGGCTGTTGGGGGGGACACACAGCGAGAAGCGATTGCATTACACGGAGCCGCGTGCCATCATCATTCTTTTATGAGCTGCACACAAGTGAACGGAATGATCCCTCAACGGAAATATAACATTTAACAAAAATCTAATGCCACACGGGCATACATCACAAGGAGAAAAAGAAAGACTGATAAAAAACAAAAAAAACGTGTGTTCTGGAAAGTATAAGAACAAGCATTGATTAATATATGATAGAAGTATAGATATTACGTTGTTAAAGATATGTTCTTCAAAGAGAATTCTATTGGCAACAATTGTGGTGATATCTATTGTAAACAGCGTAATGAAATGCATAGCTCGTAGTTTAAACTGTTCTGCAGGTTTGCTTGATGCTCAGCTTGAAACCAACTTGTTTTACATCATGTGATCAGACAATATTAAATTACTTTTTACAAAACCATCATGTAATATGAATTCATAAAAGACTATATGGTACTATAAACAGCCATCACTTAAAATGTACAAATATGTTATTGTTTCAAACCACAAACATAATTTCCACTTAAACATAGTATAGCATTAATAAAACTCAGCTCTGAACAAAATACACCTTTATACAGATGTGTAAAGACATTACTGTAAAAATACATGATATAACAGGACATTTAAAGTCCACCGATAGGATCACAAATACAAGAATCAATTGCTAAAAATATGCGTTTGTGTCTTAAATAAACCGGGAAACAACACACAGTAAATATGAATATATTCTCAAACACAAACTAATTCAGTCTTATAGCTGGATGACTTAGAATTTTAATGAACTTAAAAAACATGTCAAAATATGTGGCTCAAATTAATTGCATTTTCAAGTGATGTATACGCAAGTGTGAGTAAGAACCATCCTCGCCATGTTAGAAACATTGTGATATACAGGTCAAATTTTTGTCTGGAGTGAACACATTTTTTTTATCATAAAGGTATTAATGTGCGCAATGAACTCGCAACGCGTTAAGAATCGTATAAGTTGTTAACGTGATATGTTGCGTAAATACCATCGTTAAAAAAAAATCATACGGTAGCCAACATTAGAAAAATAATGAAGTTCAAGCTTGTCACCCACAGAGGGCGGACGAGACCAAGTCAAAATGAGCCTTGGAGAGAAAAAAAACATCCAGTAGGTGTCGCGTGTCTTGCTTGTCAAGCCAAGAGATGGGTGAGTTAAGACGTGAGGAATGGGGCGAGTGAAGGAAATTAGCAGTGAAATAACCCACGCATTAAGGCCCAGCCGGACAGCATGGAAGCAGACAAACCTTTGGGCTGAAGCGCCAGCGAGGCTGGGGAGAGAGCTTCTACAGGCAGAAGGTACATGGCATCAGAGACAGCCAGACAGTAGGGCAGATTGGGTGTCAGAAGTCCTTTGCGATGTTGTGGGCGTTTGCATTCAAATTGTCACCGATGACTATATTCTACAGATGTTGCCACTGTTGAGCTGTATGACCTCATGGATTGTGAGATGCTATATTGAGCCCTGTAATTTACCGCGTAATTTGCACGTTTTAATGAAATGTGACACAGGTGGGATTTTGTCATTGAGGCACACTGCTCACAACGCGACCACAACGGTTCACGACCGCACGGTTGGTAAAAGAAAATGTATTACCTTTAGTTTCTCCTCCGCCCTTTCTGCCCGCTTACACTCCGGGTGCCAGATGGAAGAGCCTTACATACAACACAAACGCAATAAATAATGTCAACGTTTTCCACCAACACAAAACAACCCCCTTATTCGTACCATCAGCACCATTCCAAAGAGAACATGCCCAACATTGCGGGAGAATCGTGTCCGCCACTCAACGCCGAGAGCGATCGGACTCACCTTGCATGAACATCTCTTCCCCCTCGGAGAACATCTGCTTGCACCTGACGCATCGTGCGCAGCTCGGGTGGTAGTGTTTCTCCCCTGCCTGCGTGGACAAGCGGAGAGAGAGGGAGAGACGGAGCGTGACGTTAGCCACGTCACCCGTGTGTGTTAGGTCACTGACGGCCGTCAACCCAACTGGTCCTGAAAATGCAGAGTCAAAAAGAAAACACACTCACACACCACACGGATATTTTTCACATAAACAAGCGAGCCGTGATTTATTAGAGATGGTACAAGAAATAAGCCCGGTGTAATGTAAATGGGTATAAATGTAGTTCCGGGTTTAGGGTTGTAAAAATGTCACACGGTATGATGAAAATACATGTAACACTAAATCCAGTCAGACGAGTTCAACCGGGATGAGCTATTCTTTAACAACGATGAGCAAAGCAGTCATTACAGGGTGTACTTTATTATGATAAGCAAGGGTGTGTTATTTCGCTTATATAAAACTGCTGGAGAGAAAATACTTGTTATTGTAGACGTTTAGAAATCGTATATCATTATTGTTGCTTGGATAAATGTAAAACTATTCACTGAAAACAACAATATTTCACTCGAACACAAAATGCCAAGGAATCATTTTCTACAGGTCACGCCGAGAGGTTTAATACCAACTGTACTTGCAGTACCGACTATGAAAGGAGCTATCGCATCAGGATGTAAACTGAAAAACATGCTGAACATCACAGTGATCAAATAATATCATCTGTCCTGTGGCAAATACATAAGAGTAGGACAAATCACGTTCTACAAATACATTCATCAGGTACAAATTCATGTTGTGCTGAACCCCATTACATTTCTAAAGAATAACACGACTCAAATAGTCTCAACACAACATAAATAAGACGCAGCAAAATGTGCCTGCATTATTCTTAATGAGAAGCAGCGCACTCCACTCTGCAGGTCTCTGCTTGTTTACAACCAAGCCACACATCTATCGGTTGTGGCTTGCCTCGAAAGCCACACTGCAAATGGCCGATTCATTTGTGAGACGTGCGGTGTGCCAGAAGACGTGGTAGTGTCTGCCAGAGCCCTCTGTGTTCTCGCAGATAGAAACGCACGTGTGTCTGAAAGGGTTGATGGGGTTGCGAGCCATGTGAGTGGGGCATTTGTGCGCTGGGTCTGCAATCATGTTGTTGTTTTAATCGACGTCCTTGTTGCAGGACAAGCAGCAAGCACTGTGCAATGGGCCATCCTCCTTTACATGTGTACCAATAAAGGGAACACGAGCGCGGCCTGTGCAAGAGTACCATTCTCACACTTCCCACACAGTGACAAAAAAAACAAGCGTTTGAACTATTTTAAAATACGGTTTTGCATTATAAACATGCCAGTAAAACAAATCCAGAAACTCATTAAATATTGATTGAACGCTGACTCAAGTTATTTTTTGCTAAGTAGCATAGAAACAAATGAGAATTACCTGCTAAGGAGGGGACAGTCCAACATGGATTTGATTAGTTTGTTTTAATAAAGTCTAAAAGAAAGCACATGAGATCATGCAAATTAAAAACACCTCACTTATTAAATAAATATGTCAATATAGTTTCAATAAATCTGGGATAAGGTGTGTGTGAGGTTTCATGAGGTAATGTAAGATAACAAAAAATTGTATTTAACACTTTGAAGACATTTTACTCAATCACTGGAGTCCCACCCTTGAGAGGCCAGCCAACTCACCGGCACCACCACACCTGAGTGGTTAAAACACCTCAGAGAGCGTAAGCCTGCTGCTCTTCAAGAGTCAGCTAAAAATTACAGGTAGCTATAAAGACAATTATTTGACAAAACTGTAATACGTCATCAATAAATAATCATGTTACAATTATAACAATGTTTTGCAAAACACTTATGAATGGCATTGGTCAATCAGTCCAATGCAGGACATGAAAATGAGCCTTGTGATTCTTCAATGAGAATGGCTTAGGTAAGTAAAGGGTATTACTGAACCGTATGTATGTTGAACTTCTTTCACACCATATGTAGTCAACTGTGCTAATTGGAGGTGCGGATACAGCATTACTATCATTAGTGTACTGTGGTATGCACAATTTGCAAATAAAAAAAAATGTTCAACACACCGAGGTAATATTGATATTTAGTTTGAAAAACATTGCTGTAAAATAAACATATAATAATAGCGTAAAGTGATTACTTCTCAAGGACAAGAGCATCATTATCACACGAATGAGGCTAGCAGTGCTGTTGTGATTGTGAAAGGTGCTACTGTAACGTGGAGATAATCTCTCAACAATTTTTTGCTTTGCTGTTTCATTGGGTTTTTTCCCCTTTCTACCAGTAAAAAAATACCATACTATCTGTTCATTGTAGGAACTCTACAATGAGAGACATTTTTCACTGCAGTGCTTTGATAAAGAAAAGTTTGGTAATACAATACGATTCGTGACCAAGGTCGCTCGAGAAAATGAGACTATCTGGGTCCTCTTGAATCTCACATGGTTATACCAAATAAACGTCAGACTCGATATATTAATATAATTTAGCATTGGTACAATTCACGTAAGGTAAATCGTAGTTGTACGGTAAGTCATAGGTGTATGGTCCTGGCACGGTAATGAGACACCAATGATATTCTTTTTAAATGTATACATAGAGCATTCTATGTTTTGGCAATAATAGCAAGCACAATAATGTGAAGCACATCAATGCATAAATACATGAATGCTTGCAACCTTTACTTATAGGGCCTGCATTTAGTAATTCTATCCCATGACTGATGCTTTAGAGCCTGCATTGTTTTTGCACTCACACCATGCAAGCAAATTTATGGCCCAATAAATAATGTCAGGAGCATGCATCAACACACATCCACTGAGGTTTTATAGCGTGAATCATGGGGCACCCAATAGCCAATACGAGTGCTGATTAAAATTCTAAACCGGTCCTCTTATAAATGTGCATCAAAGTGGGATGGCATTATTCTCCATTCACATATACAAATCCCATGTTCTTCTGTTTTAAATATATTGTATTCGTAATTGTTATAACGTATCACCAAGATTATATGCAAAATTGTCTAAACCAAGAAATTGGTTGAACAAATTTGAATAGAAGAATGGGCATTCCAGTGTGAAATGTGTTGCCAAGCCCAAGTGGTATTGTTCTCCCATGCATGGGAGGCCATGGGTTCACGTCTGCCTCCTGCCCAGGAAGATTACAATATAAATTAAACAGTGTTGGGGGGGGGGGGAATGTGTCCAACAGAGCATTTGCTGTGTGGCCATAAAAATCTAGATGGACAGGGCATGGTGGTCTTGAAGAATTTCCCTTTAATTAAAATTACAGAAGGTAACGACCTCGGTGTCTGTTAACGGTGCAGTGAGTATTTGACCTTAATTACTGGCACAAGTTAGAGCATATTGAGTATGTGCGGATGAAGATAGGTGGAAGACATATTTGCCACAAGAAACTCAACTAGTGAGGACCATTCATTCCTCTATTTTAACAATGTTCATTTAAAGCTTGACAACCTAAAATATAGTTTTTCTTGATATCGAATAAATGCAACACACCAAACTACAGAACAGAATTTCCACATCAATGAAGATGCAAATCTGTACCTAAAAAAAATAACACGTAGCAGTGTGAACCCACCTGTAAATGTTTATGAATAAGCAACATTACTTGCATTGAGTTGAATTTCCTAAATATATTAAAAAGAATAGAATTTGAAAACTATCATGCACTAGCTAAGATATGTTGTCGGTACATTGACAAAGCAACAACATTAATGATTATATCATAACCAGCAAGAAAACAAGAATTCGACAGCAATTTTAATACACAATATTATGTTGACGTAACATTCAAATTAATCCACTTTCCATTTATTTACAGAATTGTATGTCCACATTTATTTTCATTTTCAGCCAAATAACCCCACTATATTTACACTGTGCTTACTTGAGTCTATGAAAAAGTCTCCGAACATATCTGGATGTCAATGTTGCAAGTGCCCTCCTACCACAGTCCATCAGAGACATTTGCCTTGATGTTGGCTTGACGTTTTTAAAAATACGTTCACAGCACATAAGCATCGACTCGCTGTAAGTGTGCTGGTTATGCTCATTTATATAACGCACTCTTGCTGTATAAAGTGAGGTCAGCAAAGCATGTACCCAGCTGGGAATGTTTAACATGTTCAAAACACTGTTGTAATTCTGTGCGTATCGTAAACACATAAGCATAATTATACCTTGAAGGGCCTAATTCATTCATTCATATCATACACTGCACATTCACGTCATTATTTTCAAGGTCTCTCTAATCAGATTGAAAATGTTTGGTCTGCAAATAAATGCTATATTCCTGGTTTTTATTTTAGTACAAACCTTTTAACATGACATAAATGACGATTGCACTGAACATGCCACACCAAGCAAAGCAAAAATAAACATGTGCAATGTCCACAAATGCATTGTACTCTTCCCATAGCACACACGAGGCAACCGATAGCTATTTAAAACACAGTACAGTATTATCATATCATATTTATAAACTCGACGGTGAAGTTAAAATAGATATCAAGATGTACAACATAATTTACATATACAGCCGCATTTTTTTCTGTCATCATAATATATGCTAGACTGTTCACGCGTTTCTCATAAATGCAAATGTGCAATTAAATAAAAAGCCAGGAAAGCAACCACTGATGTATTGGAAAACGACTGAATGATCCCCCACCATGCACAGCCAGAGATAAGGAGCTATATTAAAACCTCACCTCTTTCCTTTCCTCTCCACAGTCCTCTGTGACAAGATTAGAATTCTGGCTGTCCTCTTCCTTTGCATTTTTAAAGACAGGAGTCATGAAACGAGATAATTTCTGACAGGCGAATATGAACGAGAGGTGGCTCTGTGGTTAACAGCGTCGGGTAGATGAGTATTCCATGCACGAAAGGGGGAAAGGAGAGGTTTGCGACCGACGGAGGGGTTTTATCTCCATACGGAATGCTCAGTGCCGATGCGGATGTGATGGCGCGTGTGTGGGTGGTGGTGTGCTGGTGTGGTGGGTGTTTGGTTGTGTGCGAGCAGAAACTAATGAGACAGTGGCTCAGTCGATTTCCTGTACGGGAGAGGGGGGTGAACGTGCAACGTCCACCGAACCAAATAAAAGCACATCGTCCATTTGCAAATTGTGGACGTATGTATTTGCAGGTGAGGTTGTAATGTGCAAGTTGAACACTTTGCACTCAAAACACGTTGTGAATAAGGTAATGCTTTTTTTTCCTTCCAAGTTAACATCAATGACAAAATGAATGCGGTGCGTTTTATTTTTCTTTGCAAATATTTTCATGTATTGTAACAGTGCTTCTTTGTTACTCTTTCCTCCAGAAATGTCCAAAAAATTGAAGACAGGTCACAACTTTCATTATTATTAAACCAGCAAAGTGTGTATTTAAGAATGCTTTACACAGCTATGAATTGCGACTGCGTAGATTTACCACTGCCAAACATTGGAAATGATGCTGAACAACACAAGGGTATAACCTGAAGATGCATCACAGAGCTATACCAGCTATGGATTACTAGCCAAGACGAAAAAAATATTAAAATAAAAGGAGCATCTGCATGTAGAGATGAATCGTAATATGGATCGGTAATGAAAGACAACTGTGACCGACATTGCACTCACACACGAGTCAGTGGCTCATTAAAATATGCCTGTTATTCAGCTCCTCTTCCAACATGAAATATGGATATCCATTATTGTGTTAATGAAATTGTATACCGGTGTAAATATGAATATTTAGACATGATATGCACGTTAATGTATCTGTAGTTGTTCATGTGAAATTTAAATATCACTAAGATACGAGGTTTTTTAACAATGTAAAATCCCCTATATATAATAATTTGGTATAAAAAAACAATACAGCTTTTAAATAACCAGAACCATACATACAAAATGCAAATCATCTTAAACCATTTCCAAAATTGTTGTTTTCCTGTTTAAAAGCATCTATTAAATCACAGGTTTATTTAAATATTCCGAAGATAAATGTTGCACATGGTATATATCATTTCTTAGAATAACATATAAATACAGTTATATAGCCTTGATAAAAGGACTACAGTGTATGTAAAATGCAAATTATCCAAAACCATTTGCAAAAATGTTGTTTAGGGTGTTTAAAGACATGCATGGAATGACAGCTGCATCATAAAAATATGTCAATTGACATAAAATCCCCTGGAGTCCGTAACCCTTAGCAGCTGACCCTTTGGGAGCCTTGCTTGGGTATTCCTCTCACTCGACCAATTTCCAAAGAGCATTCATCCTGCCTATGCCAATCTCCGAATGTTGTAAAAGCCCACACTTCAATAATGTGCAATCATTCACGGTTCCTTTAAAAATGAATTTCTCATTGGGCAATTTGCCAACCCGGTTTCGAGGCAAAATAATTATTGCCTGGAAAATATACACAGCCTGTGTGTTGCTTATGTGCCACAATGTAACACTGTTTTTATACCAGATTAGCAAAAGATTGGAGGCAAAATAGTTGTACGTGAAAATGTTTATAGTTTTATCTGCACTGTGGCAGTCTACGTGTTAAATAACGTGCAATCAACTTTATGCGTTTAATATTACGGCGCTGCTTAAATGTTTTTGTTAGTTTTCTTTGCGGTTTAAACACAATTATTTTAATTCATGATCTTGCTCCGCCCATTAGCCGTGCAGTGTCTCAAACTACACCACCCAGACGTCTCGCTTATCACAAGCTCCAAATTAAGTATGGGTCCTATAAACTTTTTTTTACAGCTGATGAAATTCCAACAATACATTATGTAACTAAATGCTTGAAAATGTCAAAATTTTCCAACAAACTGGGCCAATCTTGCAACAACACAGCTGGAAATGGTAAAAGTAAGCTGGGCAACAAATATATTATCAGCCATGATCAATCCACTGCTGGATGAATGCCCTCTCCACATCACACCGTCACCCCACAATGTGCTGAGATGCCAAAATTCATCTACACATTAACACATTCTGTTTTACAAAAGCACTCCACTCCATCCTGTTCGTATTCGCCTCTTTTGTTTATAATTTTGATCGTAATCCACCTTCAATAACTACCAAAAGGTACAAATATTCTACTGTTTCTAGTTGCTGCAAAAAATATCTTCCATAAAGAAGGAAGTTTAGAGACTTACACAACATTGTTTAGCTGAAGCAAGAAAGAAACATGTGTTCCTGTGGGTTTTACGCAATGCTAGAGAACAGGGAAGCTCTAGCATGCCATTCTAATGTTGTCACTGCAAGTCAATTCAGTTGCCACAGTATGCCAAGATCTGTTATGTTTATTACATTACAACAACCCGCAGTGACCAGTGTATTAAAGTATGGTCTAGCAACCCTCATGAGAGATACAGAATTTATGATCAGAATATTTATTTATAATTACAACATTAATACAAAAACGATAGGAGTGCAAGGTAGAGCAAAGGTAAGCAAGAACTAAAGTAGAATTTTGATTTAAAGCTTTCGTTTTATATTTGTATTATTTTATTATTTCCCTTCTACATGAGTTTACCGAAAGAACCAAGTATATAACTAAAGTTGAATTAAAAAAAAGAATGTAAAAAGTGCAAATTACATAAGTACATACATTTCTGCCAATTTTTTTTTACACTAAATGCAAGCTTAGGCGAGGCAACAAAACAACAACAAAAACAGTCCCAGGCCACACCAGCAGTGGATTGACAAAGGGCTGATCATTATTATAATCACTAATCTCACTGCATCTGTGATTGTCCAATCTCACCAAGCCTTTGTTTAATGTGATTCACACACAATGTAAACCAAATAAAATGAGAAGCATGTATTAAACACGATCGCAAAAAACAAGACATATACTTACCATCTCTAAGTATTTCATAATGGCCAGGAAAGCAGCTAGACCAACAATACCACGTAGTTATAATTGTAAGCCACTAAACAATTAAACACTGCTGTCGTTGAAGGGTTTAACAAAATAAAACCTCCAATTCTCCTGCATGAGCAAAAAAGACGGCACCTATCCTAAACTCAAAAGACAGGTCACGCTGGATGCTTGAGTGACTGCTCACGGCACGCAAGTGGGGCAGCCAACTGCAAGCCTTCATTTTGGGTGGCCAATGGCTACATGGGGAGTGGCTTCACACAGGAACGAACAGAGGCAGCTGCACAGCAGAGATTGTGCTCAGTTAAACGTGTATTTCTTTTGTGACAAAGTAAGCCAGTCTTTCCTTCAAGTGTAAACCAAATAATCTATAACCTGCAGGGATGTGTGACCTGTTTTGCTTGTTTAGACATTCCATGCGATCTTCGTTTCAGCTCGATAAGAGGCTTTTCTTGCAACATTTTACTTTTCACCGATAAAGCACAACCATGCCCTGTCCCTATGGCTAGCATTCCTCTTCTGCAGTAATTATCACCGGCTCCACAGATAATTAACTCTGCAATGGTAAATGGTCACCAGATGTTACAAATGGTGCCCAAGAGTTTCTTAAATTGCCAAAGGTCACCGGTACAGTCTTGGCTATTTTGTAGACTACTCATGTTAATGTAAAGCCAATTGATTTGTTGTTTTAATTTTAGTAAAAACCCAGTTTCTTAATTTTTTTCGTAAACCTCACAAGAGTGCAAGTGATCACGCCTGCCTCTGGATAAATATACACCATTCCGTCTATTTGCCCATTCGCGAAATGCTGTACCCACTTTGAAAAACTGGTCTGGGGACTACAGAGACTAATCCACTAGCAATCTGTAGATATAGCGGTGGGAAACCAACATTTGTATTTGAACAAAACCGCTACTTATGTATGGAACAGTGTAGACCAGACTCCAGTTCGGCACGTACCTCGAGCACTTTGCCAGTGATGAACTTCCCGCACTCCTCGCACTTTATCCCAAACTGGCTCTGGTAGTCCTGCTCACAATATGGCACGCCATCCCTGTCCAGACATCACGTAAAATTACCAAGTTAGAAAGAAATCATGCAACCGCAAAGATTAGTAAATACTGCCCAACATGTGTTTGTCTTCGGATGGCTCTGATTAGCAGCAAGACAACGGGTAGCTGTCAGGGTAAATTGCATTTGAATATTTTTAAGTGCTTTTTTTTCATCTGGTTCGTCTAAGTTTTGGGAACCGCTTTGGTCAATAGGGTAAGTGCAAATTTACAACAAAACTGCTGACTACAACTTCTTGGTTCTTTCGGTAAAGTCACGTAGAAGAAAAGTAATAAAATAATAAAACATAATAAAATAAAATATTATATTATTTTAACATAATAAAATAAATTATATTATATTATTTTATTTTATTATGTTTTATTTGTATTATTTTATTACTTCCCTTCTACGTGACTTTACCGAAAGAACCAAGAAGATGAATCCCTGCAGTCACGAAAGCTTTAAATCGAAAAATGCTGACTACAAGTTGGTTCATATTGGATCATCTTTGGAAAAGTTATAGTGCCTCCCCCACAATTATGGAAGGGGAGAGCTGAAAAGCATAAACACTTTCACCCGAAGGTTCGAAAGTGTTAAAAACTATTAAAACAAATACATTCTTACAATTCAGAAAGTACAGGAATAGCATGTGAAGAAGACAGGTTAAACAACTGTACTCTGCATTCAGGATTTACATATTTCATTAGCTGGTTTATCATCCAAAATTCACACCATAGAGCACCCACAGTTGAAGGAGATTTAGGGCTCAGCGGCACTCACTTGCTGATGTACTCGCCCGTGAGCACCTTGCCGCAGGTCTTGCATTTGAAGCAGCCAAGATGCCACTGTTTATCAAGTGCCAGCAGGGCTTGCCCATTCATGATGTCACTGCCACAGCCAGTGCAGTCTGCAACACGCCAAGGAATGGATGAACAATGAACAATGTCATTGATACTCCCTGAATTTCCTATCTCATTTACAGCCAGCTTAGGCCAATGCTTTATTCATGTTTTCAATGAATGCAGCATACACATTCACAATCATATACATTCAAAGCAATTTGTCAATCCACTGCTGAATGAAGATATCAAGGGGTGGGAAGGGTAAAAGGTTTGTTACATGAGGACTGAGGAATCGGTCATCGGTTTCATTGCACAGAGTGAGAACCACAGCACCACTCAATGGCCACACATTATCATACACAATGTCGAATAATCAAACAGGTTAAACTGAAAAGTACATCGAGATACATGGACAGATGCATGCTTCGTATAACATTGAGAAACAAAAATAAGAACACGCGGATCTGAGAAAAAATGTTGACTTAAATAAAAGTAACTGTGTGTGAATAGGACACATTGCAAGAACAAACAATAGCCAAACGACAAGGCTGGTGATGAAATTACAGCCAAGGGATAACCCCCCCCACCCACCATTAGGATGGACCACCATGGAAAGGGGAGTGAAAAAATTAGCTCATGCACAGGAACGAGATGGATTGCGGCTGCACAGGACCATACATGATTGCTGCAATGCAATCATTATTGGAATTTACTGATTTAACCAGGAGAGCGCCACGCCGAATCGGAGAACTCTTTTGGGTTTTTTTTTTATTCAAACATGTTTTCATCCAATTAATCCATGTTTATACACATGGGAGGAAACCGGAGCACCCGGAGAAAACCCACACTTGTAAGGTGGCGAAAATGTTATCCCCGTACAGATGGAAACTGTTGGCAACGAATCCATTGCTGTACTGCCTTCTGACACCTCGATAACCACGGGAAGGGGGTTTTTCACAACATTTGCGTTAGATCCACCAAACCTTGCCTCCGCAGTTCTGGATTTACAGGCATGCGCCTCCACTGTGGGGAAACCTTCATCCAGCAGTGGACAGATTATGGTTCATGATGATACAACTACCAAGAACAGACGATTAAATTAAATGTATTTCCTCTTGTCCAATTGTGAAAACTGGCTTAAATATACATTTTACGTAATAGTGTACATTGTAAAGTACCTTGTTAAAAAGATACCCTAAATGCAGCTCACAGTGATACTGGATAACAGTTCACAGTTGAATACAAAATTTACACCAACGATAGGGTCATCTTAACACATTACATAAGTGTCTTTTTACAAGACTGAAGATTTTCAGATGACTTTGGCCCAACTACATTTCACAAAATACAACAATTATGCGGTCAATGTAAATACGACTGAAGTTGACTAATCTGGTTGTTCTTACGCAAAAAATCCGACAAAAAGCTGGTAATCTTAGCAGGCGCCACACGCAACAGCATGTATGGTAAAAATATAAATTAAGCAGGTAGGGTAAAAGATTTGTTACATGAGAAGATGTCAACGATTCATACTTACTGAACATGTTAACGATTGTTGTGCTTCCACGCTACAAAAATCCAGCTATTGTACAAAGCTAATGCGCTCGGAAACAATGACTTCAGAGTTTCCACCAACACACACACTAGGGCTGTGCTTCATATACTCACACGCTTGTTTATCACGAGCTTGCCCCTGAACACCAAGATAACCCCTTTCCATCCATATTGTCCCCGGAGGGGATTTACTTGATGTAGCCACACACACACATCCTGAACATGCACTTCCTGCACATTCCCAAACTGAATATGAAGGCATGGGAAGTTATTCACGCAATGCCTGCTGCCGCTGCATTGCACCGTCGTTATTCTAATGGCGCAAATTCCAATCATTTTCTTGTGGCTTTGATTTGCGTTTTAAAGAATGCTTGTTTGATGAAAATGTGGTTGCAGTTCTACTCTGCAGTATGGCTGGCGGCATTCCAGGTGGCGATGGTAAAGCGATTGTTTTAGTCAAGCTAATGCACTATAATGATGTCAGGATGCAATAATGCAGTTATCCCCCTAACATGAGGAGAACATTCATGGAACAGTCAAATTACGGAAGTATGGGCATGCTCATAGACATACCGTCGTTACTTACTCGGTATGTTTTGAATTTTACCTGGAAAAAACAACACAGCGTTTACAAAAGTGTATTTCCCATTTTCCACTGACAGGAAGTTGCTGTATATACATGTTTAAAGGTAAAATGGTAATGGTGCATCCTGGTAATTACTGGCGCATGCCACTACTGGCAGAAGGTCCTCCACTAGAGGGAGCTGTAGATATAATCTCTAGACGTTTTGCAAGAGATCGGAGTGCCCACATTTGTACACTTTAGCCCACCAAATGCAACCTGGCAATTAACCAACTGTCGTCTACCCATTTATATTTCGGGACGGACAGAGGTGGGGGCATTTTAGGAATCTTCCCATTGTTTCAACTCCCCGTGTCGGGAGATCGACCAAATGACGAACTATAGATTGCCACTCCGGTGTGCTGACTATTACGCCACAACAGCATCCTTTATATATTTTCAGTAATAATAAAAAAGACAAAACCAATTAAGAAAGATTTACATGTGCACATATTGTCAAAAATAGTGCAGATCCATCACAGGCAGGATGTTAGCATCTGTAATAAAAACATGGCTTTGGCTTTCGCATGATGGCAGGTGCATTGATTGATGGCCTTGGCAGCTGAGCAGCTGTGCAGTGTGGGTCAAGCGCTTACTGGTGGAAGCACCGATGTCCTTGGCATTGGTTGCAACAGGCTGGATGCAGCGCTGGCAGAGGCAGTCCTTCCCGTTGAAGGTCACGCGATCCCCGGCTGGGAAAGGGCACCTGAAAAACACAGCACCGAGTGTATGGCGATGTTCGACTCATTAGTGGATTGAGTAGATGTAATCGCATGAGACGGCCAATCTAATTACACACCACCATGGTTAAAAAGAAAACGATGAAAGGTTACAAGCCGAGTGGGTTATAATGCATCTAAATTGTATTCCACTTATCTTTTTATACGTACTAAAAATTTATCTTTATTTAGTTTTCCTTAAGAATAACTCAAACCATTTTTTATTGGCTGTAACAATATAGGTGTACATATAGATCCAAACGTATATTTTTGTTATATTAGGTGAAAATTAGAAATGTTAATTTAAATCACAGTCCATGATTTGTACACCAGCTTCAACAATATAATCTGCAATAATATCACGAACCAGATGGTGGCAGAGGAACACAGTGGTGAAAACCAAACTGTGTCATAGTATATAATTAATATTGTTAAAATGCACTTGAGAAAATTATATGAACTAGTTGTTATCAATATTTTCAGTTTCGTTGATGGCGTTTTGTTATTTATATATTTTCACCCACACGCAAGGCCCTGCAAGCTGGTCATGTAAATGGCTTCTATTACACACAAAGTGCTTGCCACAAAAGAACCTCGTCAAGGAGCAAAAACCATTACACGAACTCCGGTCATCCTCACAGCGGCTTTTGGCTAACCATCGAACAAAAGATGGTCACTGCATCGCGCGCTTACAGACGCGCTTCTGCGGCCATCTGGAATGTTCTTCCTTCTGATATGAGGAAGCCACTGGAGCTATGCACTTTTAAATCAAGATTACAAACTAATTTCTTTAGAACTGCTTTTTTGTTTAGTGTGTTGTCCTTCCCCCGCACCTCCAATTAGCACGGTTGGCTACGTATGTGTGAAAAAAGTTCAACATACATACATACGATCCACAAGCATGGACTTTCATGAATACAGTATATGAAGCAAGTCTCATGAGTAACATTATACTCATGAAAATGCAATGTAAGAGGTCACCTGTCAATATTTTATTTACAGAGATATTTTGAATAGAGCAGGATTGAAATTGTCTGTCTAAATAAAATATAGGCCGGGATTCCCGGTAATATTAACAACCATACATATCAATCTTGATTTGAAGCTTTCGTGACTGCAGGAATCCAAATTCTCTTTGGTTTTATTGGTAAAGTCACGTAGGTAGGAATAAAATAAAATAAATCACGACGTTTTCGATCGCAACACAAGCAATCTTCATCAGGCGAGACAACCACAGCAAGAAAACTGCTGAAGTGGGCGAGAGAGCTGCCGTGGCAAGAGGTCAAATAGGCAAGAAAGGGGGAGGGGCAAGAGGGGAGAGAGGGGAGAAGTGCGGCTCGGGGGGGGGGCGGGGCAAGAAGTGGGAAGCTGCGTGTGGGACACACATCACTTTGACATGTTTGCTGTATCCGTTCAACAAATTATTATGAGAAAGAAAATCTGTTATCTGTATCATTATCAATGGATTTTTTTCCGGTTGTCTAGAGTAAAATATAAATCCATAATACATATTTTATTAATATTATTAATAATAAAGCCAGACTGCAAAACGACAAACACAGTGCTGCATAAATAACTTTCTGCCACTGTTTTTTTCATGCTGCACTGTTAGAGGAGTTATCTTTTTTTACAAAATAGTACTAAATCCTACTGAACATTTGCTTTCTTTGAAAGAGATCTATTTTCAGATAACAAATTACAGCATTATAACCTACGGAATGAGTGATAGTGTCGTGATTAGCATGCTGCACTATGAACCAGAGGTGGGACAAAGTCATTGTTATGCAAGTCCAAGTCGAGTCTGAAGTCATCAAATTCATGACTCGAGTCTGACTCGAGTCCAAGTCACATGACTCGAGTCCACACCTCAGAGGTGGGACAAAGTCATTGTTATGCAAGTCCAAGTCGAGTCTGAAGTCATCAAATTCATGACTCGAGTCTGACTCGAGTCCAAGTCACATGACTCGAGTCCACACCTCTGCTATGAACCCAGTGACTTGAGTTGATTCCTGGCCACAGAAAACATCAATTGCAAGTGACATCTCAACCGGTCCTGGGTGACACCCTTCACAAAGCCACACAGACAAGCGTGTGGTGAAGCATGGGCAAGAAAACCCCCATGACCGACATGGCATAGGAAGGCGTTCACCCAGCAGCGGATTGACAAAATGCTGTAAAATAATACTATCATGCTATGGAAGTAAAAATAACAAGTTATTTTTTAAACCTACATCTTAAAATGTTTGCAAGCAATAAAGAAAAAAAACTCGCGAGCATGGAAAGAGCTTCCAAAAAGCTGTTATGATCGTCTGCAAAAAGTTTGCGTCTTGAAATGTTTCATTTTTTTCCAGAAAAAACACAATTCTACGTGGAAAGTACAAATTGAATATCAAAACACAGAGCAGGAATAAAGAAAGGGTGGGCCTTCAAAATAGGGCAGTGTAATGTTATCACTAGGAAGTGATAACATTACACAGGAAATGCAATGGGGCCACACATTAGTTTTCTGAGTGGTAATACTCAAGCTAACTATAAATAATGTATTACGATAACACGACATGTTTGACAGTTCTGTTCTCTTCCTGAAGTGTGGTTTTATTTTTTCCATTAGAAGTGGAAAGAATATGTAAAGCTACATCAATTATGGAGCACTTATCAGTCTGCGTTAAAGGTAGTAGTTATGCCAATTCAAATGCCCATTCAGAAAGCACAGGCTATTCCATCATCTCGTGCACAGCTTTTCCCCTTCAGGTGCAATAAAGCTCTTGTACCCTTTGGCCAAAAATGGCTTATCGGTACCCTTCACGGTGGCATATGCTAGCAATTATATATTTGGAGAATGTTAGCTCTAGATCACAAATATGTCGATAGCAAGATCACCATGGTGTTTCTATGGAAAATGTTTATTTAAGTAGGGCGCCAGTATGTTTGACAGAGAATATAAATTTAGAACAAAAAACCCACCATATTAAACATCTACGAAGTATGAAAATAAATAGAAAATGTGTTTATAAAACAAATGGTGTGCTTACGTAGCTTTTTGCCCATGGTGGACACTCGTAACATTTGCCACCCCAGGTGGCACCGACCATCCCACTGAGCTCATGGGCTAATGCCAAGCACAAGACTATACAGCCAGGCCACCGAGCCGAAAGTCCACTCAAGCTCGAGGAGACTGTAGATACCTGATAACATGGAGAGCGCGCCTATGTGTATGGTGTGTCATGTCTAAATGCATCTCTCACAAGAAGACAACATATTTACAAGAAAAACAAAGCAAACATTGTTTGCCCTTGCACTACCGAATGGAAATTTTCCAAAGAAATAAAAATGTACACAGTGATTAATACCAGTAAAATAAAATATTACAGCAGGACACGAAATGACATCACCATACAGGTTGTAAGGAAGTTAAACAACTGTTGTTGCAATAAGATAGTGGAACATAAAAACCATTGTTTACAATGCGGTCATAAGGTGAAACCAACATGAGTTCAAAAGTGAAGCTGTAGTGTCTGTGTAATCAGCAATTTATTGTACCCTAGGTGGACATGCATCACTGCCCGGGAATTAAACAAAAAATAAATGAACATGGATATGTCTTATTAGTCAAACACTTCCTTTGGTTATGGGAGGGGACCCAGAAAGGAAGAGGAAGGGAGTGTGGCGTTTACAATAAATACACTTACGAGACCGTAACAAAAAAAAAATCACTGCTCTTTAAAAGCATTGCTGGCTGGACATTCTTGCATTATTTATCTAAATATACCTACATGTCTCGCACGCTCTACTGCCGCCTTGTTTTCAGCCACCCACTGCAAGAGTTTCTCAAGCTCCAATCTTTTTAACTCCCCATGGTGCAGCTGCAGTTTTCCTAATTATCTATCTTTTTCCAATGAAGTTTAAAATAAGCCAAGAGTTTGCCTGGTGGCTCAGGAGTCAGAACTGAGCTGGCACCGTTGAGATCCTGGGATCGAATCGAGAGCAGATGCTGATTAATAAGATGGGTTGATGGTCTCAGCTTGGTCACACTGTTCGAGTACAAAAAAAAACATGAATAAAATGTGTTTTTTCACATAATTGGTTAAATTCCAACACTGAGCTTTTAACATTTTGCTTTGATTGACATGGGAATATCGAAGTCATGACCCAATTGTGGACATTTTAAGTGACCTCGGTAATAGTTATGTTGACGCCATCTCCTGAGGGGCATTCTGATACAGTGGTGCACTGCAAGCTGTAGAGTTCCAAATAAAAAAGGCTTTGTCTCATGCCATAACACCATTACCAACATTGGAAGAAAATAGGAGAAAGTATTAACAAACTGGAACAAAACAGCCTACAATCACAGACAGCTGCACCACGGATTATGAAAACTAAAGATTGAGAAACACGGCAAAGTAGGATAAAGCTTGCCATACCATAGCACCCTACTTACACTTCTTCTCAGCCAACTTCTACAAGTCAATGGAACATGCCGGGTAGCTTACCTGCACACGGCACACACGAAGCACTGCGGGTGGTAGGTCTTGCCGAGGGCCGTCACCACCTCCCCCTCCACAAAGTCCCCACAGCCTGTGCAGCGGGTGCCGTGCTGCTGCTGGTAGTCATGTGTGCAGAGGTACTCGCCGCTCTTCATGAAGAAGCCATTCTGGGCCAAGTCGCACCCGCACACTGAAGCAACAAAGACAAAGATCCCCTCGATTTATGCATGCTGAACTTCTTTCGCACCATACGTAGTCAACCACGCTAATCGGAGGTGGCGGGGGGAACAAACTAAACACAAAAAGCAGTTCTAAAGAAACTCGTTTTAAATTTAGATTTAAAACCTTACAGACTAAATCTTGACTTAAAGCTTTCGTGACTGCAGGAATTCATATTCTTTGGGTCTTTCGGTAAAGTCACGTAGATGGGTTCAAATAAAATAACAAAACGACGACGTCATCCTGATGATGAACTGATGGACCAAGTGCTGTTAGCGAGCACCTATGAAGGCTGGCCACTGTGGCCGACGAGGTGGTGGGTGGCCAGCATCACGCCTGGCTGCCTTAGTCTCCCCAGTGGCGAGGTTTTTTTGTTTACACATCGCACCAGCTACTCATTTAATGCCGAGTCGACCTAAGGGAGGTCCAGGGCCGGTTCAGATGATCGTCAACAATGTTTGCCGTGAGCGGGAATTAAACTCGGGTCGCCGGGCTCGTAGCACAGCGCGCCAAGCGCAACACTACCGCTCCCCATACACTGAAGTAACACATACACACATGGCGGCAGCAACAAGAAAACATGCATCATACATTCACATCTTTGCAATTAATTACTGGATGCTTACAATTCTAGTCAGTCGACAGCCAAGTCGAACACACAGGTTATGCACTGTTATTGCTTGTAGGTTTTTATCCTTACTTGGAAAGGGCAATGGCTCAAAAATGTGAATTGTTTGTCGGTTGAATGATAATTGGTCAATATATTGTATTACACGCTCGCAAGTATGTGGACAGAAATACGCTAGTCTTATGAAATTAGGTCAACATTCTTTCCATTGGATTTATGTCACGAAAAAAAGTGCATTAATGTTCATCGGAACTGCTTGGAAAGTCCAAAAGATTAGCAAGAGCATCTGGAAAGATGATAGCCAGGATTCAAGAGCTCAACACCTGATGTACGTTGACCACTGACAAGTATCAAGAGAGGCCTCAATAAACCAGACTGGACATGCAAAGCAAAGAGTCTAGCTGATTTAATAACTACCATCTGTTTCTTCAGACTGAAGCAATATGATCACCGCCAAGTAAGTGGAGCTCTGTTACAAGTGGCGGTGCAGGAAGTCAGCAACACTTAGCTTCGATTTCCCGAAATGCCACCAAAAGTTATCAGAACTCTATCTGAGAATGTATTCTAACACATTCTCAAGTAGACAAACACATGGTAGGGATTCAACACAAGACCTATTTTAACTCTTTGCCAATGTGAATACTTAGCACAAATTACTTTCACTCCCATATGGGTGGTTGGTTAGTTAAAAAGTCAGAGAAACGAGCCAGCACAGCTTAAATCCTGGGCTTAAATCCAGGCAACATCTGATGATTAAACGGCATTTCAAGGGTAGCGAGTTGATTGTCTTAAGTCAGGTCACCAATGACCAGCATAAGAAATTATCATTAATCGATTTTTCACTAAATTTTGGTACATTACAGATCTCATCGTGAAAAGAGTGGTTTCACGATCATGAGACAAACACAAATCTCATAGCAGTCTGTGTGGGGAAATGCACCCTCTGTAGTGTAAAGCTTAAAAGGCCACTGATAAAAACATATCTTACGATCATGTACTGCCAAGCAACATTGGGGAAAAGACCAAAACATCTTTGAGACTCTTTTTATTTGAAATCATGAAATAAAAGTAGTTTTGAGCTGCATTTTGCCACTTGTTATTTCAACCAGAGAGTAACAAGGGATGACTCAGTAAAAACCACACCTTGCTATAAATTCTAATTAATGTTCTTGTTATTGCTAAAGGAAGCTACCACGCACTAAAATTATATTCACCCTTCAACATGCAGCACATCTGATTTCCATTCCACTCACACTCTTTCGATATTTCCATGATGCTGTCATGTCTGTTTCTGCCAAAAAAAAATTAATCTCACACGTGTACGCTTTCTTGTCCACCAAAAGCCAGGGAGAACAATCGGCACAAAGGCCGAACCGTGCTATAACAGAGCAGTCCATTGTCCTGGCCAAGGCCAAGACTGGAGAGACAGGAAAGAGAGGACTTCCTGGAAACCACCGGTTCCAGAACAAATAGATGCAAACAAGCCAACCGATGGATATGCATACAGTTCGGGGTTAAGGCTCTCTCTCTCTCTCATCTTCGCAATGTGACGCGCAATGTTTTTTTCCTGTAATATCGCTGAGAGCGCCATACATTTGACTGACTTACACTATTGAGTGTACGGAATGTCAGTGATGTCTTGTTGATGTCATTCAACTTTCACCTTACATTCGGAGCTTTTATGCGTGACATAATCCGAGACCTTTAAGATCACTTAAGGCCTTTGTATTCACCTTCAATGGGCTTTAAGTATGGCTTTCCGTGATGTAGAATTTGATTTTAGTAGTACATTTCTCTGCGTAATGTTCGTATTGCTCACTGTTTGCAAGGAAAAGGCCAAATATTTATACCATGCAAAAGGCAGTTTTGCCACAGCAGACTAACCACGATGCTACAATTCACACTTTCTTTAAAAATTCCAAGTTAAAAAATGTTCTTTCTGTCAACACAAATGTGGTTTCAACAACACTGTTTTTGTTTTTAGAAGTTTTCCATACTGAACTTCTGGAATGTCATAAAATAAATCGACCTTAGTTCCTTATTGCCACATGCAACCCTCAACTGGACAAGCAGATTGAGAAACGAATAAACAATTTATAGTATTTGTTGGTATATCAGACAATTGGCCTTTCCATATTTACATCAACCAGCATCATTTGTTTAAGCAAGCTACCTCTAAACCGGGGATGACGGGGTCTCATCTAAAGCAGAGCCAGGCCTACCAAACAAATGCCCCTAGTTTACCAGATGTTATTGCTTCTAGCGCTTCCTCCAAATGACAGGGAATTGTCAACACAAAAACAGTGGCCAAAACTCATTATGCACTGTTGTGCAACATTCTGGCCAATAACATCAACTAATCAAATTCCATTCTTACTACCGGATGAGAGGATTACACTAACAGTTACTTGTCAAGATACGATTCGACGAGCCATTACACAAACACCATTTAGGGTTGGATTTGTTGACATCAAGTGCCACTGGCAGTAGATCACGTGGACAACGATGTCCTAAAATATAGTTATCCACCACTCAGCTTATAAGTTTGGTCTCTCAGTTTTGATTAGGTAATTAAAGAGTATGTGATGTTGAGTTTTTAAAAGATAATTAACTGGAGTATTATTTGCATGCCCACATGTGTAAAATAACATTGCAAATGTTGCATATACAGAGATTTTGGAATGCACAGGCATTAATTTAGCAAATTAAACATGAATCGTGGCATACAATAAAACAAGACATGTTTACTGAAAAAAGTAAAATAAACAGTAATTTATAAACCAGTAAACAAACACATTTTTGGCCGATGTGATTTTCCATTTGTGCTGCGGACAGCTCCAATCAAAGTAAAAAAAGAGTCCAACATTGCCAATCCTACAAACAGACAGAGCTCCTCCCGCTTGGAGCACACAGACTCGAGCCAAAATCCTTCCTGTCGTGCTGTCCCTCTTGCCATCGTACATTTCACTTCACCGGCTTATACGTGTCGTTCAACTGCACTGGTGGCATCTGCATTAACAACACAGGGAATGTGTTGGTAGCCGGCACTGAAAAACGTTCCCGATCGGGCGTTGCCGAGGGTGAGTTGCCCCCGGAGCGGCCGCGTGGCCGCTTGCCATACCGCGGCGAACAGATGAGTGCCGGGGATCTCTCAAGTTACCACCTCTCCGCACATTGCTGGAGCTTTTTTTTAATTTCCAACAACACCTGCCCACATCAACCACAGCCTCTTGGCTTTGACATATGGCCACGTCACTATGCCTGTCTGTGCCATTGTTGCCTGTTATTCTGTACGGATCACGTTGATGTTCTTTGTTCTGTGTTGATGCGCCAAAAATCTCCCTTGTAAACTAGCTGGGTAACTGGCTAAATGGAACAAACCATTCAACAAACAAACATTGATTGCTTTTGTCAGTATGCCAACTGATCACGTGAACGTCCCATTGATGTAACGATAGCAAGGACCGATTTGTATTGACTATCTAAATGTCAGTATATAACTTTTTTTCAAAGTTTATCCTAATTGTGCTCGAAAAACAATTTATTCAAGAATCTCACAGAGCAGCACATGCTGTGTGAGGGAATGTTTCATTAAAGAGATGTTCCATATTTCCTCTTCTGAAAAATAATTTAAGTTGCTTTATTCTTCACATGATATTCTTCACACGTTGTCATTATGCTCTGCAATTAGATTGCATGACAGTCAAACTAATATTGTTAATTATTATAGCTGGAATTCAGCCAAATCGAAGGCAAATCTAATTAAACGATGTTTTATTTTTGTGGAGCCAATGGTGACCAGGCAGAGACTATTAACTTGTTTATCTTGAAGACCCAGTTTTATCATGGGTCGTTGCCTGGATTAAAACCATGGTTGTCAGCGGTATCAGCTCAACACTTGGCTATCCGAAACACTTGGCCAAATCAAGTCACATTTTCAAAGATCTACGAGAAGGAAGGAAGCGATGGTGAGGTGTGGTGGTATCAGTAGCCTTGACCACGATTACCTCTTAGCGTTGTTAGTGAATGTATTCATGTCTTAACTAAGAGTAATGTGATGTACTAACCTTTCTAGTTGAGCATCCGAAAGATTTACAGCACTGCCCCACATCACTGTATGACATTTCATTGTGTGGGACACTAAAACCATGAGAGCGTACGAGGCAGTAATCACAGACAACCATTGTGGTGGTTGCTAAGCAGGAAAAAATGAATGTGTAAAACTTTCAATGTTGTTTATCAATCTCACATGCATTCACTCCCATTTAATGATTGGCCTGAAGTTGCTCGCAGCATGTTCTGTGTTTCACATTTCAAATGATTGCTTGTCAAGGGTTGCTCTAAGACACAGTGTGATGTGTTCTCCAAAAGCCACACCTTGCATTAAACAAGTGATGTCACCAAGAGATGGCTATACCGACTATGATGGCTTACAACATTCACTGCTTGGTTCTCCAACTTATTTCTAACATATAAAAAAAACATTTTATCGACTTAAGGCACGCATTTAATTATCATGCTTCTAAAGGAAACCACAAATAGGCTACACTGTGATGTTAAGCGATGACGTTCATTGCTTACAACCAAATCACACTGAATGCGCCGAATCTTCTCAGATTTCATAGAAGCTAAGGTGGGATGAGTGCTTAAATTAATTACTAGTGCATAACAAGTGTTGTAGGTATGAGGCAGTGGGCTGCGATATTGCTAGATGGGAATAAGCAATGGGTTTAGTCCACGTGCAGATTTAACTTTTTGCTTCTCTCTATGGATTGAATCGGTGCGGACGTTTTTTTAATTTGTAGATATGGATTTTCTCCAGGTATTCCAGTTTCCTTCCACGTCAAACATTGATAAATGGATTTACCCAACATCCCATCGTAGCGAGATCCTCCTGCGAAGCTTTCGTGGTTATATAAATCACTATGGCCAATGCAATCATTAATTAATGTTGACATGAGAACAAACAGTACATTAATTGCAGACATCTCTAGTACACTTGTTTAAATGCTCATGACTCAAGCAGAGGCGTAAAATGTTACACCTATAACATAGTCACACTCATCTCACTACACTCATCTCCAAGGAATCTGTGTTTCCAATAGTCTGGTAGGGTGAAACATGGAAGTGTGAAATTCAATACCTCTGTCTGAGCAAGTAGGGACACTATGAAGCTATCTCTGTTCATTATTATTTGGGCACATTTCCTTCGGGACATGAAACGATTTGCCACCCCATCGTGATTTTATGAACTGGCACGATTCATGGCTCTAGTGGCTGCAAGGACCACATGAACCAATTGCATTACAACGTATACATATAGAAAAGACAATTGTTACACGCAATATATTGTGCATTTTGAAGATTACAACCCTTCTCAATATACTGCTGGATGAGGATCTCGCCACGCCGTGCCGGGTCATGGCGACTGTTCACGCGTTACACCAGCATGTGTTGATATATACCCGACCACGGCGATCATCATTGGCATGTGATATCTGAACCACCTTTCACCAACCCATAAGCTCATGACCGACATGGCACGAGGAGGCCTTCATCCAACAGTGGATCGATAAAGGGTTGGGAATCATAATTGTTTTTTAATCAATTGGTGCATCGTTAGATGCCTACCGTCCTTTATACCAATAAAGGGAAACCCCTTGCTGAAGTTGTATGGCTATGATCTACAAATGTATATATCAAATCAATAACTGTATTATGATAGGGATATTCATCACTGCACATTAAATAAAAACGAATGCTTTAGCAGTGGTGCTGCACCATTATCACCTTTTAATTATTAATAAGCAAAATAATGTACGGCACTTTGTCTTTCCACTGCTAGATGAAGGCCACACACTATTATCTGATAACAGAAAAAATACACAGTGGAAGTGGCTGTGTGGCGCAATCGCCCATATTTAGGGGAAAGAAGGGCAGAGTCAATGGATGGCTTATAGTTGCAGATCACACTCTACGGTGAGATGCCTCACATTACGTACCCATATGTTTTGGCAGTGCGGTTCTTGTCTTTGGCTTAAGTGTAAAAAAACACTCCTATGGCTTCAGTGCCAGGGTTATGCGGTTTAATCGAATAGAGCCATACTTTCTAAATGACTCTAACTAAATGACAACCACTTGTTTATTGGTTTTGCGCATTTTACGATGCACCCCTCCCCGTGCCTCTTCCTCCTCCTGGTGATGCAATAAAATGTCACAATATGGGATTACAATTCGGTTTAAATATTTATTTTTGCATTTGTAGTCAAATTTGGTTTTGGTTACTGTATTATCCAACATGTAACATTATATTCTCATTTACATATAATTTGTATATTTTGTAAATGCATCGATTCTTACATGCAAGATTTGATGCATGTGTAGCGATACATTGTATTGCATTGTACTTCACAATAACTACTGATTTATAAATAAAATAAGCAGCCAACGAGTCTGTGATGTATAATAAAAAACCTGAAATATGGTTTGAGTTTTCAGGAATGTTAGATAATTTATATATATACTGTACTGCAGTTCATTCAAAAACAACGAGTGCATTTTATACTCTGCGGCTTTTCCACAGAAATAAGCGTATGTCAAAGTGAAGGTTGACACACGATGCACCGAGAAGCATATCATGTTTTGTCATGTCCGTGCTTGTCCAGCCCCGGCTGAGAACTGGGATTAATCCCATTGTTTGGTTCAAAGGTGCCAGCATTGAAAATGTAATGGGCTGGGTCTAAACACTGAGCACGATTATGTATACCTCATAATGCACCCTTTATGTGTGCGTGATGCGTACGTGTAGTCGTAGTAATAATAATACTTTGCACTTATAAGGTGCCTTTCACAAAGAGTCTCAAAGAGTCTCAAAGAGTCTCAAAGCGCCCTTTGTCGATCCACTGCTGGGTGAGGTCATCCCATGGCTATGCAGGTCTTTTATTTGACCATACTTCACCGAGATGGTCAGTGCACATGGTAAAGGTGGGGAGCATTGGTTTTTAGAGTACAATCATGGATTTGTTTTTTTTTCGCAACCTAACCTGCATCAGTGCAGCCCTATGACAACCTGTATGTGCACTGTGGCCACTTATCCAATCACTATCCAGGCCAAAACCTGACTAGCTTAAGAGACCTGACAAGGCCTGGTGCATTCCGATTGATCTTATAAAAGGTGTTTGTCTTAGAGGATCTTAAACTGCGTTATTCAGTTGTGTTTGTTCAATGGGCACTGAACTATAACGGTGGTGCAATATTTTAGATAACATGAAAAACAATCAGCATAATGCAACACTGCCCACAGAATTTTAAATTACATATTAGACAGCTGTTACGATACTGAAGTAAATACAAATTGGTAGCACATTTCCAGGGCACTGCATCTCAATGAATCTGCAAAAATTAGAGGATTAGAGCAGAGCTTCCAAATTCAGGATCAGCTTTTAATAAATGCATTCGCTGAGTAGCAAACATCCATCAACATGCGTATTATTTAATCAATTACCATACTGAGCGCATGGTGGTAAGCTATCCAATACTTTCTCAAATAATGTTTGAGTTGGCAACAAGAGAAAGACAAATATTGTTGAAGGAAATGTCTCATGCAGTACAACGTCGCATATGTGACCATCACATATCCACCGTGACCAATTAACTACCCTCACTCAGTGCAGTACATGGTATTACTGTAAGTTTCTATACGGTACTTCTTCACATATCCAACCTTTTCACATACCCGCCGACACCTCCGTCCCCAGCAAGTTATATATGTGGCAGGGTATTGCACAACAAACGCTTGTAAATTCTAAACATGGCAGTGGACAGGCAGTGACCTGAGGTATGGCACGGGCTCTCGTAAGTTCAAGACGCTGCATGGGGTGCATGCATGGGCTGCATTGGTCGCATAGCAATGTGCACAACGACATGTCCCAGAGGTTCTGCATTGTGAACCTTGTGTGCCTACATGCCGCTAAAAGGGTGTGGCCAAACCCGATATATGCCCGCTGTATAACTTCTGACCTGCAACACAACCCTTCACGCGCAGGCTCAAATCTGCCGGTGGTGTTTATGAAAACAAGTCCTCTTCGCTATATTGGATGACTGTAGTGTGAATTTTTTTAGAGCGGTGTAACCGCACATGCATGACCGGATTAGGGTATAGTCTGCAGAGGCACAAGTTTATGGACCCCTTAGTTGACAAAGAAACTCTCTCTGAAATGTACAATGCACGGATGAATCATACAATTCTCAATGTTAACAGTTATTTTCCGTGCCAATACGTCATCATATAATTCTATTGTGACACTTAGGTCAGTGGATAGAAATGATGGAAGACTTAAAATACCTAGAGTAATGGTCATCAAAGCATGCATATTCGAATGATGTAGTAATGTTATTGAGGCAGAAGTTGTGGCGCAGTGGTTAGCACAATGCACCATGAACCAAGCCACCAGCGGTAGATTTCCTGGACATGGCTAACAAGAGTAGTGAGTGATGTCTGGACAAGTCGTGGACCACCCCTCTTCTTTTGCAACCCACATTGAACAGCGTGGTAAAATATTGGCAAATAACATTCACGACTGACATGGCATGAGGAGTTTGTTATGGTTATCCAGTCGTCAATCGACTAAGGGTTCCAATTATTTAATTACTTATAACTTAAATTGCAACTGCATATATACACGTGGTATACTTAGAAGACCTACAGTATTTGTAATCAATTCGCGATTTTTTTATAACTTAGTAATAATATTGGAATTGAAAAACAAATACAGATGAAGTTTATCTTCACAGTTTTTTGACAAGGAATGCAAGAATGGCTTATGGTTTAAAATTTTATATTTCATAAACATGGGAGTGAAATTACACATGAATGGGTGCTTATAATGAGATTGTTCATGCATACTCTCCACATGAAATAAGTATGAACACCAAGCATTATTTTGGTGAAAACAGATGCTAGATACTCTGCTGAAGCAGATACAGCTTATTTCTGCATCACTTTCCAAACATCTCGGCACATATATACGACATTATGAAATCTATATTTCACTTTGTCAACAGCCAGCACTTTTAAATTTTAGCTCCACTACAGGGCACAGAGCATTGGGAATGCCACCATGCAGTTGTATCGAAAAATAACAGATGCTTTTACTTAAGCTTGTAACTGCTTCTTACCGAAGAGGAAACCCAGCCAAAAACTCAATGTGGAAAAAAGGCACATTTACATTGTAATATATCAATATTATACACGTACAATAAACGTTTTATGCATTCGCTATATTTCTTTAATGTAATATATCACAACTGACCATTGTACGTTTTGCTATATTTTCCAAACAGATTTGGCGACAATGCATCCAGGCATCTGAATGTCCCTTGGTGTGCAACCATTGAACAGAACAGCTGTAGAGGCTCACTTTTTAAGTTAATTTATTGCAGTGTTTTACAAAACATAAAAAATACTTTATGAAGTCCCTAGATCAGTGTTCCTCAACTCCAGTCCTCATAACAAGGGGGGGGGGGGGGGGGCACAGGAGGTCGTTCGGATTGGAGTTGAGTAAACACTGCCCGAGAAGAAGCAGGCGGCAAGGTGATTAGCCACTACAGGTGGCACATATCGACTTTAGACACTCACAGCGTGCCAATAATAGCGGGCCTATGTTAGTAGAGATACTTTAAACTTGAAAATGAATTTGTATCCATTTATATATTCTAATCGTGTGCATTCAGTGCCACGGGAGTCCTTCTGCTTCGCGTTTCCAACATTTTTACACATGATAGCCTACTCTTAGTTTTTTCGCTAAAGTCACGTAGGTAAAGAACTTGCACCTTGGAATCCCTGCCTCACTTGATACAACAAATCTGGCTGTGACGGTCCCACCTGATGACGGAGGCTTGTGTTGCCTCCGAAACGTCGTGATTTTTATTATTTTAGTTTTATTAATTTTAATTTCATTTTTAACCTACGTGACTTTACCGAAAAAACTAAGAGTATGAATCCTTGCAGTCACGAAAGCTTCAAATCTAGAACATGATAGCCTCACAAGGATGTAATGTGTCCATTCTGGTGGAGGGGGGGGGGATTACCTTTGCAAATGAAGCATTTGATGTGAAAGTGGCGATCCTGCACACGCAGTGCCTCTCCCTTGCAGGGCTCCGAGCATTTGTGGCACAATATGGGCGGCTTGTCCTTGCCCGAGGTTGGGGGCTGGGCTGCATCTTGCTTCGGGGCCACTGGGGAGAGAGGGGGTCAGAAGGAGCTGTTACAAATGAGTACATTTTTCGTAAAGTTGCTTTTTAAGCTGGTAACAAATCACCCCGCAAGTCAAAAGTCGTCAAGAATCTTCTTTTAAAAACGTATTTAAATCCAAATTATCCACAACTATTTAAAAAAATGGGGGAGAAATGTTAATCTCTTCAGAAAATGCTGATGGGAAAAAAAACACATTTCATCGTAAATTCCTGAGACTATGACGCAGAATGTGGGTGGAGCGCGTGTCATACTTTGAGAATACTATTACCACCACGCGACTGACCTCATAGGGGTACAAAGCATTGCCTGTCAGTTTCCACGCATGACGAATATGATGTCAAGATGTTACAATGCCTCGAAAAATGTGACAAACAGGTGGCAGAGTTAACCCGTAAAGGGGTTGGGAGAAGAAGAAAACGTGTAACCCTTGCGCTTCAGTGTGGAAAACAAATAAACAGCCCGGCCACTTTGGAGAATTCAGATTAAATCCTTGTGAAGGCTTCATAGTCACAACAACAGCCCCAAACTATGCCTTGGTGATCTGATTAAGCCATAGTCCACAGACGTAGCGGGTGGTGGCTCCACAGACTTTGATCACGGTGGGGGTAATTGTAGTCACCTGCGCTGCACCGATAATTTGGAACTCAGTCCTGCGCATGTCAATAAGCCGATAAGTGGACCTTACATCTTCACAATGGCTTTTCCAGAATGATTAATATTTTATTGCGACAGGAGACTACTGCTTTGTTGCATTTTTTAATATATTTTTCTGTTCAATATCATAGCGTCTCATTCAATTATCTACCCTGAGATTTGGTTCAACCCGGGAGCTCAATATAAGAATACATTATTTGTAATAATTCTGTGAGCGAACATTCATCACATTTCATCTTCAAGTATCAAAACTCTATGCATACATATACACGGTGGTGGCATTCGAGATCGTGGTTGCTTAGGGTATCAATCTAAATCATAATAAGTCAGAGCCGTTTGTAAATCCACTGCTGAATGACAGTCTCGACCATGCCTCTCAGTCATGGGGGTTGTTTGACCATACTTAGCCAGACTGGTCCGTATGGGTTGGTGAAGGGTAGGCCAATTCCGGTTCCAGGTTCATAAATCCCTCGACCGATATTATCTGTGGCGGGGGAATCAAACTCAGCTTGGCTGAGTTTATAATGTGATGTGCTGACCTTTTGGCCACCACCCCACCAACAGAAAATATTGTGGGATGGGCAGGGGGCACAAATAATGCATTTTACTGGTACCCCCTAACTGCCCATAACAAAGTGGTCAGAAACATCTCTTGAAATGCTGCCTAGGGCTCTTTCATTGAACCGTAAACCCAGCACGTGAGCCAAAACAACGCATGGTTGTGTTGACAGATGTAGTAAATAAAAGAAATTGCTTGTGTCTACCGATGGTTAAAAGTACTTGGGGGGAAAATAACATCAGAATGTTTTAAAATGTATCTTCATCAGATATAAGGAAGCCTTTTACATAATTTAATGTTGCAGATCGAATCCCTACTATAGGGAAGAAGCAAAGCCATGCAGGAAAATAGATTCGCCAAATGTCATTAGAGGATTGTATTGGATTCTCATCAAATAAATGCATGTGTACATTATTCAGGGGTGTAGCGATTTCTCACCCCTAATATATTGTACAAGACAGGGACCACAAATGCAGTTTCCTGTAAACGTAAAAACGATGGTGTTGCATGTCCCGTAAGTTATAATCTCGTGCCAAACCATGTATCTTTTTGCCGTCGAATTCTGACACTGAAATGTAGAGTCAAATAGTTACATTGGGAGCTCGTAAAAAATAAATATTATTGTACCGTCAAAGCTGCTCTTAAGGTGATTTTTGACAAATATTTCTCAGTGAAGAGTTGTAAATTGGCAAATGCATTTGTCACAACCACAATTTATTACATGTCAGACTAATTTCTTAAATTTAAAAACCATTCATGAGGTAATATTTTCTAAATGTAATTCTCATCAGGCCCCAAAGTATATCGTGTAGCTTCTCTTCTCTGGCAGCATTTACTTAAAATGATAGTGTGAAATGTTAATCTGTACTCTGAGCTATATTTGTACATTGTGTATTGCACTGGGCCAGTCTCTAATTATAAAACACATCCACACAAAGCATTCCAGAGCAGCTACATACAACCCACAAGGTATAACAAAGGACAAATATCTCACACTGTTTACACAAAGCTGCACCTCTCTCAAGGCAATACCCCAACATCATAAACTCCCTTGGCATTCTGATGCAGGCAAAACAAAAAAAAGAGAGATCCCTTCCACAAATAAACACTGGCCCAATGCATGGTTGCTTTTTCCGTACATGTTTACTGTTCAACGTAACCCAACGCTGCCACGTTCCTTATCTAATGTGGATGCCAGCTGCCCTACGCTGGCTCATCTCCCTGGCGAAATCACAGAGCCAGCGTTCACAAACGACCAGGGGAGTTGCTTTGCAAGTCTGATTGTGCACATGGGTCCACGCAGCTCTGTAATCCTTCAAAGGCCTTAGCACTCTAATTAAGTTTGGCACAAATTGCATCAATCAACTTTGAGGTACGTAACAGATTTGCAAACCTAACCGCTAATTTTGAGACGAAATAATGGTATTGCGTTTAAGCTAGCGGATATTATGGGTCATGTAATTTTCTAATTGTTGCGTTGTTGTTCTGTGAAAACGTTCGCTTGCTTTAGAGGCCTTCATCCAGCAGTGGACAGAGGTTGACGGTATTGAACTGTTTTAGCAGCAGTAATGGTGTCACCCCGAGCAAAATGTCCTTCGGGCGAATATGGACAGCTTTCAAAATATCAGGATATGATTTATATTGCTCATTGCAATGCACAAGGGTGATTGCACAATATCCATTAGCGCTCAGCACAGCGGACACAAAAAGCTACCGCATCGCAAAAAGCCACCACATCACCGCTTTGTTTTGCCATATGTCAGCACCTCCCACTGAACACTTACTCCCACAAGGATATGAGACGATGAAACACGAAGCGTATTTATTATTCTTCACTATTAGGTTAGTTAACTTAAAAGGGAAATGTGGTCACGGTAGAAAATCTAACAAGCTAATATATTTCATGAACTGGAAACACAAATCGATACAAATGCTAACGACTATAGTAACTAAGAAAATACATTCACCAAATACAAATTACTGCAGTGCATATATTATATATTTTAAAGTTATTTATGCTTTCCTAGAAGTACAAATATTTTCTGTAAACATTTTGAAAAATGCTAATTTTAAAAAACTTGAAGCAAAGAATAAGGCAATTGAAATGCTCCAAAAAAAGATTTTACTTCCGTAATTGAAATACTCTGCTGCATTCTCCTCTTCTATTCCCTAACGAGCCAATTACATCCACTTTAACACCAGTTCCTTCCTGGCCATTTCAATAATAGGTTTGTGAATGAGCAAGCTTTTATTAAGCACAAATTCTGTACATTAAGACCGGATGTTGACGTGGTGTAATGGTTAGCACTGTGGACTTGCCATATAGTATGATTCGATCTCCTGGAAAACAATCGGCGAGTTTCTTAACTCTTTCCCGTTCCAATGACGTACAAATTTTCTTCCAATTCTGTTCCGATTTTGCACGCTTATGTCAGCGGAACGGAATCGATTCAGAATGGAACGGAATCGATTCCCAACTGAATCAGAAGTAAAAGGCTACGCGGGAGGGCGTGGCATAGTTTGACGCCAGCTATCAGTGTGGTGGTGTCACTACAGTTCTCTGCGGGGAGTATGTCTTTAAAAACAGCTGTGCTACGCAAATTAACGCCGAACCGCTTGCGCGTTCCGAGTTTCAGCGGTGAACGGGACCCACCCTGCAACTTGCAAACGTCTCGGAAGGGGAAATGGTAAAATCCCCCCTACCTCTGTCCTATCAGTAATATGAATGGGCACTCTCCAGTTAGTCGATGGACAGGTTACGTGCGGTGGGGTAACACGTGGGTACTCCGACCTCTTCCAAGATGTCTAGCCAGAAAGGAAGAGTAGGCTAAAAATGCCCAATAGAGGTGCTCTCTAGGGTTTCCCCTACTGGAGGCCCTACCCCTACAGCGTGAGCAACTACCTGCAGGGCTGCACCTTTACTTTTAATAAGACGACCAACGACTTGAATCCCATAATAAAATGTAAAAAGTTAAATTATACGTATATTTCAAAGCCAAGCATGGAAGTATTCCACTGTCAGTTTCTATTCGTACAGTATATATAACACTGTCAAACTGCTCTGATCGGCAAAGTCTGTGGTGTTGGACAGATTCACAAATTTTACCATTATCTGTGAATTGGCACTCCCATTAGCAAATATTTCATATGTAAGAGGAAGGAGTCATGGAAAGTCACTACATTTATCCCTATTATCCGTGAGAATCCACAGATTACAGAGATGTAGAAGACGATGATGGGAGCCTAAGATGATGGTGACAGATGAACATGATAACTTCCGTCACTAACGTAAATGCTACCACTACCATCGCCTCCCGCCGCTGATGATTGATGAAGACATTGATGATGGTGGCTTCAAACACCAGTCACTGTCACTGAAACGGCTAATGGGACGCGTGTTAGAGTGGCATCCCAAAAGGTCAGCTATCACTTAAAAGTCGGCACAGTTTTGCCTCGACGAAAGAGGGTGCCGCAGTGGCAATGTTAACTATCTCGCCTGGTATGCAGGAGGTCACATGGACTTTTCTCCAGGTCCTCTGATTTTTCCATCCACATTTAGAAACATGTGTTTAGTGCATTTGACTGGTGTAAATTTCCACATAAGCCACTTCGTTGAGCTATTATTTTTTGCCAGGTCGCTTCTGAAAAAAATGCTATATAGCTCATTGGGCCTGACCTGGTAAATTAGAAATAGTTTAGGTTTAGTTTAGTTTATAGGCGGGACATCGTAGGACACCTCACGGGACAGTGACAATAGACCAACAACTGCGGAATCAAGATGACGATGAAGATGTGTGATCGCACTTGATGATGTTGAGGATAATCTTGTTTTTTCTGACATCTTCAGTTGCTGTCAATGCTGCCGCAGTCATAAAGTCCAGATCAGTACGTTATGCTCCAGTACACTGCACTGTAGCAAGGAGCAAATGTATGTTACACAGAGTGATCTCTGATAACGGTTGTGGTACTATGTGCTAAAATAAATCGAATGACTCACCATTATCACTGATAAAGAGTTGTTTTTCCAATGTATTTTAGGAAGAATGTGTGTTTACTGTGCAAATGAATCTACTATGGGGTTCTTTCGACCATTTAAAGTGTAGTATTTTGGGCACGTGGCGACTTGGAAGCCATGAGATGGCAGTATTGTTACCCCCTGATATGTTTCCTCCCAGTAATGTGGTTTCCTCCCACATGTCAAACACGCATTTATGGTATTGGCCAAACATCAAAATGCAGAACCTTCCAGTAAATATTATCTTGGTACTCAATGAGGCTTTCCTGGGTGATTGGTATTCACACAATTGGCATAATTTTTGAAACAACAAATCATACATAGTATGCACCCAATAGACTGTATTAATGGTGGTTTAATATTAATACCAATAGGTTTTTTATCACTGCAATATGGAAAAGTAATATGGAACAATATCCTTGCTTTCCGAGGTTTAATGAAGTGGCTCAAAGCTGTAAATGTAGGTTGAGTTTGAGGATACCAACAGTATTGTAGTTTAGAAATTGATGTTCAGGAAACAAGACAGCAATACAAATGTAAACACCCTTTGCTCCTAACTATTCCCATTGTTTTAAAAAAAATTGTCCTTGAAGACCACAGGGAAAGCACCATCCAAGCCGTGGTTTCCACACACATGGAATTAAATGAATGCCTTAAGCTTGCATTAATGAGAAACGCTCACTGCAAACTGTTATCAATATGGTGTTCTACATTGACAAAATGTGTCACTATAATTTTTTACCAAAATGAATGCTCAAGAAACACAACTCCACCAAAATGTTGTGAAACAACAACTGTTGGGACGACTTGACGAATACGTACAATACGTGATGCCAAATTTACAGTTGTTAGCATGCTGAATTTTGAACCCCAGCCACAGAGTTTTATTCCAAGCCACGGTTAACATCAGTGTCAAGTGATATCAAAACCAGTCCTACCCTTCCCCACACTTCTCCAACCCTTGCTGACCAGTGCAGTGAATGATGATAAAAATGGCATGGCGAGGCCTTCGCATATAGATTGAGAATACTCGTATTTATGATGTATTATTTTATACAGAGTATCTACATATTACAAATCACAATACTGTTTTTTTGGGTTAGATCGCGTAAATATATGTGTTGTTAAACCCGCCACCACCCGACAGCCAACTAGTAAGGTTTGGTCACGGCAACAGAACATGCCAATTCGTTGCTAGTACTGCACACCAGTGTGTTGGAGAGCAAAGCCACAACATTTACAATCCGAGTACGACATTTCACCAATAATTACAACTAGCTTCATCAGGCGACAGCCAGATTTGTTACAAATACTGTATCTTGTAAATAACCTAACTCCTTGAAGGGAAATGTGTTCTGCTGCGAGTTAATTCCTTGGGATAGCCAAGCCATAGACTTAAGACCACCCCACTTTAACATTTTATGTTCATTCTTAACATAACCTAAATTCCTGTGGCCATCCATAATTCAGTCCATTGCAGCAGCCTAAACCACTGGGGTTAACTAACAAATGCATGTTCACTTGGGTAATGAAAACATGATCTAGAAATACTTTAAACAATGTACTCTATTGCAATTTTCATTGTTGACTGTCAGTCCAACTCACTGTAGAATGTCAGTGTTTTCAGATTAGATTTACAATGTAATACAATTAAAGACATTACACAATAAAACACTGATAAGGATTTACAAAATAATATTGAAAGCTTTAAGAATTTCCACCATTAAATGTTACCCTTACCTAGTTTATTGTATGCTGGGTGGATGATCTGTCATTGTTAGATGATGACATGACTATTTCAACTGTCATTGATATCAAATGAACAGCACGTTTAGGATTTACAAACACGGAATGATATTCTCAGTACTGTATGATAGATTAAATAATTATCGGGCCTTTGCCACCACACTGCTGGATGAAGCTCCCACCCCCCATGTGATGTGAGGCACGTGGGTTTGTTTGACCATATTTCACCATGCTGGGCATTCCAAGTTATGTTGGTTCAGTGGATATCACTCACCACTGATGTTTTCCATGGCTGGGAATCAAAACGCAGTTCACAATCCAATGCCCTAACCACTGTGCCACCACTCCCACCACTGTACTACAGTGTATAGTTGACTGTACATGCACGTTTACATTTAATACCACAATAGACTATCAATATGTAATTTCTAGAACCTCTAACACGTAAAAAAATAAAACCCATAAAATATAAATCCTTATGCGGTTTGGAAAAATGAGCCCCTTGTAGTGCACACAAATAGAATGGCATAACATGCATGCCGGAGGCTGCTATTTTTTGCATGCCACAGAGTGCATCCTCTTGTCGCTGTTTGTGGGCGGTCACACACACACATACACGTCACAAAGGTAGGGGAAGTGTTGGAAAGGGGCCAGGAATTTTTGAGATTTGCCAAAAATAAACCGAGCAGGCAATTAACTGGTGGCGCCGATGAGTGCACGCGGCTGGGGCGGCTGGCCGACAGCTAACGTCACCGATATCAATAGACGTGCTCGGAATTCATAATCCCGTCTACGGGAAGCACAGTTCACTCCACATGCATTTACAGGGCAACTCGAATAATGAGAATGCGGCAGATGTTAGTTACCACTGAATCAAAGATGCCATTATCACAACGTATTTAAATACTACAATAGTAGTATATATAGGCTCTTTGTCAAACCACTGCTGGGTGAAGGCCTCCTCTACATGCCATGTTGGGTATTGGGGTTGTGTGACCGTACTTTACCACACTAGACAGTGCATGTCGGTAAGAGGGGGCCTAGGAATGGTTCAGACATTGACACTTATCACTGATGTTAACCTTGGCCAGAAATCGAACACAGGTCTCTCTGGGTTCATAGCAGTCTACTCACCAATGTGCCACTACTCCCACATCAATAACATATTTAAGTTAACATAGATCACAACGATTGGTGTTGGTCATATAATATGTATGTACCTGAATTACACTGCTCCCATACAGTGCAATGTTTTATATCTCCTTTATTGCGCTTTTAATTAAATCCACCCAAGGCTTTCGTATGGATTGGTGAAATATTCATAATCCAGATTTCTGGAATCTTCATCCGAACGTCTGCTTCCCAGTCCCGAGAGCCCTGAGAGGTGAAGGCAGCAGGACGTGTGGGGATGCTAGAGACCGGGGTATATTTAAATAATGTGGAATGTGCCCGGCATGTAAGAGGCGATTTAGGAACTTGAGAACCCAACATCACAAAGTTTTGGTGATGGAAATAAATTCCGAACAACAAAATAGAGATGCAAAAAAATATTGTACATACTAATTTGGGTGCGGCAGTGGCGCAGTGGTTATCCCGTTGAAATACTAATCCAGCGACCGGAGTTCGATTCACGACCCAGCTAAGAGCAACGGTGAATGATACTGAACAGGTCCTGGGATCCCCCGATCACTGACCAGCATGGTGGTCAGTGCAGCAACTTTAATTTTTTTACCAAGGCCCTCCGTGGATCATTCTTGTAAAAAAAGGGGTTTTTTTCGTTTTCGACCAGTAAAATTTGTCACCGATCACATATTCCCGCAACATGTAAAGCGTGTACCGATACTTGTAGCGCGATTGATATAACCACGATTGTAACTAACATCTGTACTGTATAACATCTGTACCATCGCAGGACACCCATGAAATCAAGCCCAACATCTTATTGGGCCCTTCGTGCTGAAATTAATAAAATCTAAATCTATAATCTTACGGCTGAAAGTTTCATACCAGTGTCAACAAATAAATACATTAATCAACACCATGGGGAGCCTTACCAAGCAGTATATTTACAAATGAATGTTACGTAGATGTACAAATTATTATTGCTTCAAATGTCATGCAACATATCTGATTCCCTTCATTCAGTTCAATGGTGATTAATTTTAGAGCCTCCAGATTCAATATATGCACAATCCTGTATGGAGAAAAACTAAAGCAGAAGGGCCATAGATGTGATATTAAAAAGCAATCATCATTACCAAAACAATTTAACCAAAATTGTATTAGGTCCATGCAATAGCCTTGCTGAAATATTGCACCATGTTCCAGTTTACCCTTTGGCATCTCACAAAGGAAAATAAACGACTGTCAAATGATGCCGAATAAAAAAATATTCAACTTGAAGCAAAGTACCAATACAGTAACAACAACAAAAATCACCTTCCGTTTTGCGTTTGTCATATCAGTTTCCTCTCATTTAGAGGAATGTTTGCATTTTTACTTGTCAGTAACATACATCCGTACTGGAAGAGCATGAAAAACATTTAATGCTTTTAAAAGGGGGCACTGTGCTGAAATGCCCTGTTTGCAAGACAACGGATAGAAATGTTACGTTTTTACCAAAGCATATTTTTTACGATCACATTGCACGTACACGAAATATTCTTTGAGGTTAACTTTCAGCTACTTGACATAATTTAGCAGCTGTGAAGGAGGCTGTGTTTATAGCAGACAGATGTCACTGCCAACCTTTGAATTCCTCCGAATGGCTGCTTTTTTTCGGCCAAAGCAAGACATTTAACACATACCAGCGTTATCACACATCACAACATACCCCCCCCCCAGCCAAGTACGTTTAAAAGATTACAGCTATGATCGGCATGGCCATTATTCAAGCCACTGCATCTGAAATAATAGCCCAACACCAATTTTCCATATATGCATCAAGTTATAATTTGCGCATGAATGTGGCCATTTATTTCGGTGGCAATTCATTTCCACGAACGCTCCTGAGCGCACAACAACACAGTGTGTGGAACGGAGTCACGTGACTGATGGAAAATCGTACGCAGGTAAAAATGTGTGAATCTAAAATAAGCACCATTATAGGGCTGCCGCTGTTGCCGTCAAGTGTACGAACGCCCAAAATTATTCCATAAAATTGCAAATTGTGGAATAAAAATGGGCGGTGGGTGGGAAACACCACCACTACAATTACACGTCGTGATGAGTCAAAATGTTTAAAGCCCTTGTCAATGTCACCATCGTAATGGCAAATCGTACTGCACGCCACACAGGTAACATTCCAACACATTTGGATGCTGTATAAATCCACAGCGGATAGTGCATTGTAACACTCCCGCTCTCTCTCTCGAGGGTTTTTTTTTCAACCAACATGTGTTCTGCAGCCATAATGCACCATGATTTATAGAGCTTAGCCAAGAATTCACATATTCTGAAACGGACTACATGCAGAAATGTTTGCAGTCTATACATTATAATGACAACATAACAAGCCACGCCACAGAACAACAAAGCAGACTCATCTTATTTATTTTACCTTGTCCGTCCAGAACAACCATTAGCACCGGTTGTCTTCTCGATTGCCGGAGGAAAAAAAGAAAGGGGTGCGGCGGGGCCCGGGGCGCGCAATCCTCCTCGAGCGCAAAACGAGTGAGGAGCGTCTCTTTTATTGACGCGGATGAATCCAACTCGCAGCAGCAGCAGCAGCCGCTGTGTCAAACGCTGCTGCCCCCACAAGGTTCCGAGAGCGAGCTTGAATGCGGATCCTCCCCACACGCCCCTCGGCAGAAGCGACGAGGCAGGACCAGCTAGCGTCACGCCCAGCAGGCGGACAAGCAACCCACGCACGCACGCACACGCGCACCCTGCGCACGTATTGCGTTTCGTCATGGGCTCTCTGATAATTCGGCACAGCTGCAATCTGTCGTCAGACTGTTCCCAGCCCAACCCACCCACTCCTACCCCAACCCCCCAATGGATGGCTGCCTCATCTGCACTCTTGCACCCCCCCCCCCCCCATCATCCCAAGCATGCTGCGACGACGCGTTGCACCCCCGCTCCTGCACACGAGCAGGCGCATGTTGGGTGCGGCTCGGCTGAAGCATTTCAGTGCGGCCAAATCGAGTCTCCATTCACGCCATGAGCTTATCAGTGTTAGGCGAGGAAACACAGGCACACCCCCCCCCTTCCCAGCACAACAAAAAAAGATAGAGCCATGTCGTTTGCGACTGATAGTTAACCGTGGAAGCAACGGTCTCCTTGAGATATTTGCATCAATAAACAGCTACATATGTACATAATTTGACATTACACTCTGCCAATCTTTTATACGATTATTGTACCTGGATTATTAATGTAAACGAGGTTGTAATGAAAAAAGGAGATTTGGTTTGACTATTTATAATTGTTATAAACATGAAATTCAATGTCATTCATCATGTGTCCATGTTTAAGTAACCATGATCGGCACTGAAACATATACATTAAACAGCATATTATCAAGTAAGAGAATAGTGCATGTTCCTATGTTAAAATGCATTGACTCATCGATTAATATTCTTTCTTTAGCTCACCATACACACATCGATCCATCAGTGAAAAAACTATATTTTTGGATGCGTAGAGCAGTATAAATGGGCACACCGAAATAAATTGATTGGCAGGTGGCATGTTGATATTCTAAAGTGGGGGTGCTCCCATCACTTTAAACAAGTCTGGCCAATATGGAAGAGTAGGCCAAATACCTTCTAGCAGCTCTCGAGAGCTCTCTTTAGTGGAGGCTCTTCTGCCAGTAGTGGCGTAAGCAAGCAACTGCAGAGCTGCAAATGTTTGCCTTTTTTTATGAGTAGCGCATAGATGCACATCCTAAATGTTGGCCTTTTACTGAAAATGTTTTCTAGATTTATTTACTTTTTGTTCAGACATGTCAGAAATCGTAAGGGTAAGTGTCAATGTTTTCACTTGAAAATCTGTCATGAGAGAAAACTGAAATGAAAAAAATTAAATGGTGAAAATCAGATTTGTTTTTATTGTATGGTAATGCATTTTGAACAAAAAAATTTTAATGTCATATTTTTTTTATGTGGGAAATCAGTCATAGCAGCAGTGGTTCGTTTATGTATTTGACAATCAGTTTGATTTCCACTCACAGCTAACATCAAGCGTGATATCTGAACCAGTACTCGGCAACTCTTTCACAAACCCTCATTAACCAGCGCGGGGAAGTATGCTTTTATAATCCCCATGACCAACACAGCTTAGGGAGGGCTTCATCCAGCAGTAGACTGACCCAGGGTGGTAAATCAATTATTTATTAAGTCATTTATGAGCTATGAATAGCTCATTAATTAATAGTTCATAAATGGGGATTGAGCATACTTATCATCGCAGAAGTGACTTAAAGTGTTTCAACTTAGAAAACTTTCTGGATTTTATGCCATTGGCCAACTCCTAGACCCACTGAATGGGATATCCTCACAATGGGAAAGGTAATTACACTTCAATCAAACTATCTAAAATAAACTTTTGGGATTCATGAAAAAATAACGCTGATGATTCTCTCAACCACAGTGAGCCCATTATCTGACAACACCCACGATGCAACATCACCTACCAGAACATTTCAGACACTCCCTGTAAACCTCAATATATTCTCAAGGAGGCAAATCACCCAAAATGTCAAAATCGTATTTTCCTCTCAGTGCCAGTACAGGCGTGTCTCACTTAACGACCGAGACACGTTGCACGAAAATTACTCAGGAAACGAAAACGCGTGAAAAGACCATTAGCTCCCATGTTAAAAGCTGAGCTACGTTTCAGGCACATTTTCACTTTTGAACAATTTTATTTACGTGTGAAATACGAATTATATTTTTTAAATAAAGCAATAAAACATCAAATGTAACACTTACACATTAAGAACCACAGTGCAATATCTCCCATATAGCCTTCACATACTGTTGGAGCAAGTGCTTGTTAATAAAACATCAAATGCAACACTTACACATTAAGGACCACAGTGCAAGATCTCCCATATAGCCTTCACAGACTGTTGGAGCAAGTGCTGTTAGCGAGCGCCGATGAAGACCGGTCAGGCACACGAGGGGTGGGTGGCCTGCACCACGCCCGGCCGCCTTTTTCTCACTAGTGGCGATGATTACACACCACACCAGGTACTCATTTGAGGCTGAGTCCACCTAGGAGAGGCCCAGGACCGGTTCAGATAATCGTCACTGGTGTTGGCCATGAGCGGGAATCGAACTTGGGTCGCCGGGTTCGTAGCGCTACATGCTAACCACTACCTAACCGCAACAACATAACGTGCTATCTCCCCCCCTACCCACTGCCCATCCATTAGTGTGACCACAAAGCCCCTTCCCTCATACAACCAAACACATGCGCACTCAGCACAGGAGAGTTTGTAAACAAACAGCTGCGGGCCACCGTGTGCCTGCTATCAATCGGTATCTGGTCGATAAGCGAATTTTTTTCTCGTTTTGCAAACAAATGGGTCTCAATTCAAATTGCTCGTTATAGCGAATTTTCGTAGAAAGAACACTAGTTAAGCGAGACGCACTTGTATTCTTATTAATCAACCTGTTCTTTTATCTAAAAAATACTCTAACCTGGATGAATACCTGACAGCGAGAAGAGGCAAAGCGAGTGGTAGCAATGGCACACACAACAGCATTTGCACAACTCTACCAGAAGCTTGACAACATAGGAGGCGAGAAAATAGTATACTGTTTGGCAAGGGCCAGAGAGAGAAAGACCATGGACATGGACCACGTGAATCTCGTTAAGAACAGTGAAGGATGAACAATCTTAGATGAAATAAAGGTTAGAGAGAGATGGAAAGAGTACTTTGAGAAGTTGCTGAATCTGGAAAACCCAAGACGCGAAATGGTTGATGAACATCAAGGAATTTAAGTAGTTGCAGATACTCGAGCCAGATACTATAACCAGATACTATAAACAGAGAAGAGGGAGTGGAGGTTCTGGGGAGCATGACACATCAAAGAATTGAAGTAGTTGCATATACTAAAACCAGAGAAGAGGTGGTGGAAGCTCTGGGGAGCATGAAACATCAAAAGGCAGTGGGACCACAAGGAGATTCCAATTGATGTGTTTAAATTAATGGGAGTGAAGGGGGATGAAATATTTATGGGGCTGTTTGGGAAAATCTGGATGGAGAAGACAATGCCGGATGCGTGGAGAGAGAATACATTGGTTCCCATCTTTAAAGGGAAAGGCGATGTACAAGAGTGTGGGGACTACACAGAAATAGCCTTGATGAGTCACACCATGAAACTCTGAGAAAGGATCATGAAAAGGAAACTGAGGAAGCTCGTGGATATTGGCGAGAGTGAGTTTAGATTCAAACAAGGAAGGTCAACAATGTGTGCAATCTTTGCACTGAAAGTATTGATGGATAAGTTCAGAGAGAAGAAACAGGACCTGCACATGGTGCTTATTGATCAAGAGAAAGCACAAAGCAGTGTGCTGAGAGACCTCATCGGGTGGTGTATGAGAAGAGGTATTTCTCAGGTACATGTCTGGCTGATCCAGGATATGTATGAAGGAGGGCAAATGCGTGTGCAAAACAGCTGTGGGGTGTCGGAGAGCTTTTAAGTCAAGCGGGAGTGAAGCAAAGATCCGTCCTGAGTCCCTTCCTGTTCATCCTGGTGCTGGACACATTAACGAGAGATATTCAGAGGGAGTTCCCCTGGTGCATGCTGTTTGCAGACGATATTGTGCTATGTGATGAAAGCAGAGGGGTAGTGGAAGATGATTTGAAGATCTGGGTTCAAAAGATTGAAGGGAATGGGTTGAGGATCAGTCGGACAAATACGGAGTACATGGTGGCAAATTTCAGTGGAAATAATGTGGAAGGATTGCAAATTGAAAGTGACCAGTTAATGTTAATGAACAAACAAATAAGTACCTGGGTGCAACGATTTGTGCTGACGGATCACTAGGAGAGACGAGAACAAGGGCTGGATGGCTGAAATGGCGAGAGATGACTGGTGTGGTGTGCGATAAGAGGGTCCTCCCCACTTTGGTTGAAGGGAAAAGTGTACAAGACGGTGGTGAGGCCGGTGCTGTTTTATGGGGCCAAGTGCTGGACACAAGAAAGAGGAAGGACCAAGCTATGGCAGTCACAGAGATGAGAATGTTGTGGTGGATGTTGGGTTTAACAAGGAAGGACAGGGTGAGAAATGAACAACTGAGAGGAAAACTCAAGGTGGTAGAAATCACAGAGAAAATGAGAAAGGCCAGTGTGGTTCAGTCATGTTGACAGACAACATGAAAATTAAGTGGGACAGAAGGTGCAAGTGGAAGGAAAGAGATCAAGAGGAAAGGTAGAAGAGGTGGAGCGATGTAGTGCGATCGGACATGGTGGCCCGAGGAGCTGAAAGAGAGATGGCAGAGGACAGGGCAGTATGGAGAAGGTTGGCAAAGACAGCGGACCCCACATGAGTGGGAAAAAAGCGTGGAAAAAGAAGAAGACCCTTACCTCTTCTCGGACGTCTGGCAAGCATGGAAGACCATGTCAAATACCTTCAAGAGAGCCTCTCTGTATGTGCCCTTCCACTCGCATTGGCAAGTAAAAACAGGACTTCACATTTACCTACTTAACTTAATGTAATTTCACTTAAGCAGACATCCCATACCTGTCATAATGTTCTGCTACACTGTCCTGCAGTCAGCTACGTATGTCATATCCTGGATGAGATTCAATTCAAAACCTACTATTACTCGGTTTTCCACTTGACTTTTGTACTCATCTCCATCACAACTATGTCTGGGGTGACGTGTATTTATTTGTAATGAATGACATTCGTGTTAATGTTTACCAGTCAGCTGCTACTAGGCAGAGCAAAAAGAGGCCTCGTGGTGGCACTGTGATGGGTGGGTGGGGGAGCGGTGGGTTGGGTGGCAGCGATAATTAATTAATTGCAGACGTCGAGGACAAGGCAAGCACTGTGGTTCTTTATGTGTGGTATTACATTTGATGTTTTATACTTTATTTTGTTATTATAATATATTTCTAACGTAAAATTTTTTTAAATCAAAATTTGAATATTTTGGGACTGAAACGTAGTTCACCTTTCAACCTGGGAGTCAATGGGGAAAATGATCATTTAACGAGTTTTCACTTCACGAGCAATTTTCGTGCAACGCATGTCACTCGTTCGGCGAGACATACCTATATTTGTGCAAAACGTAACACTCTGCCGTCATAGTAATCCATGACAGTGGATGTCAATGTTATCTCGGGTTGCCCTCATACGGAGTGGTGAAGGCACTAAACAAATGCACGATAGCCCTACACAGCTGTGGGACAGCAAACATTCCCACCACGGCGTACAGCAGGGACGGTCAAACTTTAGCTCACCAGCCGCATGCAGTTCCCAGGCAGTTCAAGTGCAGCTTGATACAGGTGGAGCTAATTTGTAACATGTTCATATCCATCCTATTTGAAATAATAAAAATGTGCGCAAAGCAATAGCGGATCCAGACATGAGTACGGTAATCCTGACGCTCTCACAGATTTCTAAATTCAAAACTCAACAGCCAAAAAGCATGACCGAAATGGCCATGTGACCACCCAATGTAAGCCACTCGGCATTTTGCTTGTGTATAAAACTAAAAGAACAATTTGTACAGCTCTTATTTTGGAAGCGACCTGGCCACGGATGACAGCTCAACGAAGTGGCCTATTGTTTGCCAGTACAAAAATATGAGAATAGGTTTTCCCCTTTTTTCAAGGAACAAAACAGGTGTTAAGATGTTGAAGGAAAGCTTTCGTGACTTGCAGGAATTCATATTCTTTGGGTCTTTTGGAAAAGCCACGTAGATAGAAAAATTATTTTTAAAAAAATATCACGACGTTTCGATCGCAACACAAGCAATCGTCATCAGGTGAAAAAATATAGCGGGAGAGCTGCTGAGGCAACTCTCCCGCTGAGGCAGCTCTCCTGCTAGATTTTTTCACCCGATGACAATTGCTTGTGTTGCGACCGAAACATCGTGATTTTTTTTATCTACTTGGCTTTACCGAAAGACCCAAAGGTGTTAAGATATTATAACACCAAACTGAAACCTTTTACAAGAAATCATGTCTGCATTAACCACAATACTTGTGGTCAGAATGCAAACAAAAAACGTACTCTGATAATTTATGCATGGTCCTTGAAACTGATTGGTCCACACCAGAGACAGCTTTCTTTTGAGCCTAGTCTCAAAACGGTGTTAGACCAGAGGACGCCAAAGACCAGGGGATGCCAAAAGGACATTTATAGCAGCCAAATACTCTAAAACGCATGATTATAAATGTGGAGGGGAAAAACTTAAGGGCCCGGATAAAAATCCACACGACCACGGGGAGAACATGCAAACTCCAAATATACAGGCATCAGGGTCGGGATTGAACCCACGACCTCCTGTGTACCAGGTGAGGTAGTTAACATCTCACCACTGCTGCGCCTAATGCACCTCGTAGGGCCCAGTTTTTACCCCCACTCCGCTGCATGAGCTTTTGACTCGTTAAACCAACCCTATCTGTAATTAAAATGCAATTTAAAACCTATCAAACACCACCTGGCGATCGTCTCGTATGCTTAATCGCAGTACAATAAACAAGCATAGCAATGTGATATAATATTGCCACAACGACATCCAATGCAAAAGAAATGACATTTAGTCACTTAACTACATCATTTTATGATTTCCATGTTTAATGCCATTTCTTAATTTACTTCATTTGTTGTAGTTTTGCATGTTAAAATTATTAAAATCATACATTACATGTGAAAATCCACAGTCCTATGTTAATCCACAGCTGAATGAGGGCCCTTCTAGAACACGCAGGTTTGTATGGGTTATTGACCATTCTTCACCATGCAGGTCAGTGCAGGTTTGTGAAGATAGGGAGCATAGATGCACAGTACAATGGATTTTGCTGCACTGCCCTCTGCTGCCCTCAATGTAGCACAAGCCCCACAAACTGACTGTACCAGGGATCGGCAACAAAAAGAGCCATTTTTTTCCGAATGATAAAAAAAAACTAAATATTTCAAGAGCCACAATGCTGGTAAATGCAAGACGGTCCTTATAAATAACGTCACGAAGAAGCAGTGCTTAAAGAACCGTGTGTGGCTCCGGAACCGCAGGTTGCATACCCTTACCCATGGTGAACTGGACTCGCATGGGCCATTGTAAACTGGATTTTCATGGTAAACTGGAATTCCATGGTCAGGGGTTAGCAACCAAAATAACAATAAAAGCCATTTTTTCCAAGTGGCACACTGAACCAAAAACTCACCGTGGGCCCAGGTGGGTGGGAATGCGTTATAGCCGTGAGATAATTCACAATCCCTTGCTTATACTGTACTATACTTATTTTGTGGAGAAGGAAATTAATTGGTGCTAAAATGTGTTAGTGTGTCCATGACTCTGCGTGTGTCTCCATGTCTGTGTCTTCATGTCTCCGTGTGTATCTCCATGTCTCCGTGTATCTCCATGTCTCAGTGTGTGTTTCCGTGTTTGTTTGCCCAACTGCACATGCATGACTGAAGCAGTTGAGAGGGCCTGGGGTCTGGACTGACAGCTGTCGGTCACACTGCGTCACGAACAATGGAGGGAAGGGTGGGGGGGCCTTGAAGTTTTTTCGTGGAATTCCGAAAATAATGTGGCACATCTTGGACTTCGCTGCAGCACATCTTGGACTTCGCTGCAGCACATCCATGTGCCCCGTGGTACACCAATTGCAAGCACTGTCTTTTGTTACAGATGTGGTACAATAATAGGGTTTTTTCATTATTACTATTACGGTATAATTTAAATAAACATGTATTCAATATCACATTCTGCAGCACTCAGTCCAGCTTCAAGTTAAGCCAAGCACACCTCTTTACCCCCCGAAGATTTAATCAAACTTCTCACGATTACCCCAACTGTATGTGCCAAATCAAAATTAACCTGATAATCTTCACACGGAAATCGGCACCACTCCACCTTAAGTCTCGCAGAAACCTAGACAAGAATGCAGCCAATGTTGGCACACTGGAACGCGCAAAATTAAACGTTACTTAACTGCCTCCCGGCCTTCAATGTGGCAGCCCGAGTTGTTATTCTTTAATTAACTCCAATATAAGAAGAACAACAGGTCTGCAAGAGCAAACACTGCAAGTTAATCACTTAATTACACGTGCATCTATCATCAATAGTTACAGTAACATGTAATGCGTAATACAGCTGTTGATACGACAGGGCAGGTTCAACCCATTGCAGTCGGCGTACCGGATGTTCCACAGCACTGAGACGGCTCTACAAAAGATCACTGCTGACCTCTGCAAGATCATGGATGACCGGTGCCTTGATCTCGCCGCTGCCTTCGACACCGTCGACCACGAGATATTCATCAGGCGGCTAAGGTCAAGGTTCGATATATCGGGTACGGCACTGGGGTGGATTGAGTCATACCTACATCGATCACAGTTCATCAAGCTGGGTAACAAACAGTCATTGCCTATGCCCTGCCTAGTTGGCATACCTATTTTCAACATATGTCTCTCCGATCACTGATGTCATCTTATGGCATAACATCAAGTTCCATCAATATATGCTGATGACACGGAGGCTTGGTGGTGAATGATTTTCCAATGCTGTAGGATATTATTTCAGAAGCCACTGGAACTTTGCACTTTGAAATCTAGATTTTAAACGGATTCCTTTAGAACTGCATTTTGTGTTTCATATGTTGTCCTTCCCCCGCACCTTCGATTAGCACAGTTAGCTACGTACGTTCAGAAAAAAAGTTCAACTAAACATTCATACATTATAAGACAAATTCAGACAAATCCTGGGTGCTATGAATATAAGTAGCCTTAAGAAAGCAGTTACAAATGTAAAGTGTAGTAAATACTGTCGCGATGACATTTATTCTACTGTATGTCTTAGTTGTCACAAGCATTTGCATTAAATATACACCACCTATATGATTTACGGGAACATCTGAATATTGGACAGCCTTTCCCAAACATTTATAGATCTGGGTATATAGCAACGCAATTAGTTGGGCCATATTTCCCTGAATCTGAAAGTGAGTGGTACATACTCATTAATCATTTATATTCCCTTTCATGGTCTGTGTCCTTGGAAGTGGCAATCACTCAAAGATGGAAATGAGGTTCGCATACATTCAAGCAGGCACAAGCCATGGACCAAAAGGTTTAGCTTTAATAGTTCCACATTTACATAAATATTAGCCTCGTCTAAAGTGTGTATCCCAGTCTTATTAATTATCATCCATAAGCCTGCATTGCCTTATAGCAATTTATCCTACAGGAATCTATAAGCCTATTTAACAACGTATCGGAATGCTTCAGGCATCCTAGATTTTTCACATTTGAACAACAGTTAGCTTTCCTGTGAGGAAATATTCGTAGATTAAAGTTGCTATATAAAACAGTTGACCGAACACAGAATAGCTTGACGACATAAGAGATTGGTGCCAGAAAGACATACACTACTTGAGCATATATTGGCACAAGACAAGGAGATTGGAAACAAATGGCGAAATGTGCAGTGGACACCTACAGGCTATCTGCCCGTGGATTATGATGACAAAAGGGATTTAACTACGAAGTGTATCACACTACAATGATACGTAATGTACAAATTGTATTGTTACTTTATTTAATTATTAGAGCTGGGCTGTCTGATTGCTTAAGTAATTGAGTATATCGATGATTGGTTCCATTGCTGGACGAATCGGTTAACACGACAGTAGCTGGGTGGCCAAAAAGTCTCACCCACGTGTGACGCTGGACGGGAGATAATGGGAGGGGCCTAATGACGTCATTTGTATCATGAGCCGCATCACGTTGGGCATAGTTTGTAGGGGCGGCTGCTATTTTTAAAGAGTCCGAGTAAGCAGAGGACAAAAAAGGTGTCGATTGTAAGAATTTTTTGATTGATTGACAAAACTAAATCATCGTAGTTCTAAACATTTTATATCTCCATATATATAAAAGACAAAGTTGTGATTATGTGTGTCTGTTCAAAATGTTTAGCGTACTTCCCGACATGCAACAAACTTGAAATTTTCCATGTGGATACTTTCCAGACTGTACACCATGCCAAAATAATAGAAAGTAATATTTGGGGGGGGAGCTCAATAATGCATATATTTTTTGCACTGCAAGTGAGCTGTGACGTCAAATCTGTCATGTGACCCGCGCACGTGGAAACGTAACGCATTGTCGTGTAGTGTTTAGCGCTACGAACCCGGCGACCCGAGTTCGATTCCCGCTCACGGCCACCACCGGTGACGATTATTTGAACCGGTCCTGGGCCTCCCCTAGGTCGACTCAACCTCAAACGAGTAACTGGTGTGGTGTGTGAACATCGCCACTGGGGAGACAAAGGCGGCCGGGTGTGGTGAATCCAAGTCCCGGGCAAAGCCGGGTAGTACAGCTAGTAGTGTATATACACAGTGTGTTTCCCTTTATTATATGCCATAGACATACACTACTGAGTAGATAAGCACTAATTCAGTTTCATATCGAGTAAAATCAGTTGAAGGCAATAGGCTTTTTTTTCTCTGGGGGAATGATACTAAACATAGATGATGGTATATTTTTTTAGTGACATGATGGAGGCACTGGATTGATCTGCCTGTCTCCCATCTGTTATTAGATTTAGACATACTGTACTGATTTCCAAGTAACCATAGCAGAAGAACTTGTACACCTGCAGTGACCAAATCAGATATAATCTATCAGCACTTTAACACCTCATCGAATATCCATTGTATGCTAGTGTGCATATTTTATGCAAATTTTACACTTAGGTAAATTGAGTGCACAAAACTCTACGTAAGTGCCAAGTAAAAAACAAGAAAGAAAACGAGAAGAACAATAAAATAACAAAATAGATTTCTCAAATGGACATGCAACCTTGAATTATGACAATTCAAGGATTAGATGGAAGGGGCCGAGAGTGAATCGTTGCGCGTGTAATATTTTACACACAAAGCTTAGTAAACCAGATGTTATTCGAAAGGTAATGTAGTGAACGTAAACAATAAAAAAGACATATATATTAAAATGTGTTTTCTCACATTTTGATTATAACTTTGTCGGAAATAACCATTAACTTTGGGGTGCAATACAACACCTGGCCATATATTTTTTCCTGTGGCATAATTACAATGACCCTTGGCCTGGTGGCTAACGATTGCAAATACTGTAGGATATTACTTGTATACACTCCATCCTGTAATTTACTTTTCAACGGAACAAATTACACCGATTTTAATCAATAACCTACCGATAATTCACGATCTAAAACATTAATAACAAATAATATACACTATTCTTAATCCATGGCTAAAAGCAGGGGTGCTGAAAAGTCCAATCATTGTTTAACCATGATGCCAGTGCAAGGGGGCATGTCAAGACGATGTTTTCACCAAGCATTATGAAATGCCACAAGATTTTAAAATTCCGTGCTAGGATTTGGCCAAGAGGCAACAATTTAAACCCTAGCTCCCTATTGATACATACGCATTATCTCCAACTGGGACGAGAAATGTGTGGTGTATTGAAAGCCATTTAGACAGCTAACCTGAACAACAATTACGATCCAACCCAGGGGCCAAAACATTTAGTAATTTTTATGAAAGCAAATGCACACTGTAGCAAAACACTGCAGTCGTCATAGAAAAAAAGCAAGCTGGCAGTCACCATCTCTTACCAAGTACAGCAAATTCGCAACAAGAATAGATCAGGACTCATTCAAAAATACTGTAATACTATACATGATTGGTGGTATGATTCATCTTCTGCCCCTTTCCCTGGCATTTCATGGATGCGAGTCATTTACATTTGTTTTGTCCCTGTACACGTAGCTTCTCGTGGTTAGCGCCGAACAATACCAGAGAGCGAGACAGCACAACCACAAAACAACTTTGCAGCGTTATGTGTTTTTACTTTCATGAACCTAAGCACAACTCGAAGCAGACATTGTGCATTTGGAGCCTTAAGAATCTCTATTTATTAACAAATCGACGCATCATTACCCTGCTACAATACATAACTAAATTTGGCTTATTTAATTTGTGGAAATTAACTGTTACTTGTGGGGGGAAGGAAAATATTTGGCCACAACTCAGCATTATGAGTCATAATTACAATGTAACCGAGGCCTAGTTGGCAAATAGTAACAGACACGTTGGAAAGAACATTTATGAACGCTACACATGTGCACTTTGTGACTGCAGGAGTTAACTGTGTCGGAGCTTATTGGTCAACTCCAGTTAACTAAAGTTAGGCACAAGACACTCAGCCACGGTCCCCCTATAATAAAGAAGAAAAAAGCATCCACCGCATCTGAATTATCAAGACCTATGTTACCTTATTTGCCAAATCCAACATTAATATTACCTATTTGTTCCACAATTAGTTAAATCCTAGATGAATAACAATAATTAGAAATTGACTTGAACTGTATTCCCAACAAGACACTTTGTTTCTAAAAACAACCCGTTGTGACCTGCGACTTCAACCGAGCATATAAATGGACATAATCACACACTTGTACCTACAAGGCAGGTACATAGCAAGATAAAAATAGAGTTTGTAACAGTGTTTGCTTTATTAATGTACTTGTCTGAAAAGTGATCGCACTCGCACCATGCTGGTCCTGCATACTCACATGACACAACAGCCCCCCCACCCAAGCTGAATTAATTTCCATTCTATGCAATATTTATGCACAGCTCATGCGTTTGCATTAAACGCAAATGCCAATTTGCATTTAGCTTGGACAGCCAAAACAACTACACTGGAACAATTTCACATACGATATTAAACGGTATTAAACATTAGCGTCCACGGATTACACAAACAAGCCCTTTCACAATATTTCTATTTGAACTGTGATGCTGCTTACCCTGTAGCTTAGCAAGTGTCGGAGAATCAGATATGCTGTTGTCAACGTGGCCCTGTTCGTCGCCACCAAGGACCGGCCTTGGGGAGTGCTGCTCTTGGTCCGAACGTTGTTCTCCCGGTGACACGGGGAGGCACTCGGCGGAGCTTGCGCTCCTTCGCTCCTCTGCTTTCCTGCTGTGGCCTGACCCGCACAGCCGGCCCAGTGTGTTCATGCTCAGAAAAGACGGCATCCTAAAAACTACTCGCCACTACCAGCCTTTATTAAACAGAACTGTCAGATAAATAAAATACGGTAATATTGAGAAAGTAAAAAAAACGAAACTCCTAAAATTATGGTCATCAAATGCTTAGAATCTATCGGAGACCATTAAGTGTACGGTGGGACGTCACTAACTAAATGGCGTAGTGCGTTTCAGAGCCTCTGTCCCTATTACTCAATCTCCTAGCAGAGGCTTATCAGATTAAACAAGGCCATGTTAAGTCAGCTGACATGGCTTTCATTCTAATTCTAGACAGTTATCTGGAATTAGACATTGAACCCTGACTACACGATGTACCTGACCAACTATTCCGGTGGCAGCCAAATGCAATAATCGATAAAAGCGATTTGCTATATTATCAGCAAAATTTGTCAACAAAAAAACAGTGCAATAAGAGGCAAATTAACAAGGCGTTAAATAACATCATTTGCTAAAATCGTAGTCATTTTAAAGAACACATTTCATCCTTTAAAAAAAACACAATTAATTTGTATAATGATATAAATGTTCACAAAATTATAAATAACTCTTATTCTAATTTTAATTGTGCTTGCCGTGCAGCTTTGCACTTCACTTACACTGTATATATTGTGCGTTAAAACCAGTAACGACAACTACGTAGGTTCCTTTAGAAAACACACTCATGGCTTTCTCAAGGACAATCCTGTAAACCTTTATTACCGTATAAATTATGCAAAACACATACCCCCAGCTATTGTACAACATTTAGTGCTGCAGGGAGGGCGGCAAAAACACTGCGCACTTGCACCTGACAAGTTGAAGCATAACGCCGCGCAAAAAGGTAAGCGTACAGGTATTTTACTGTGTATGTAATTCAACACGAACCTCCGCAGATGAAGAAGTAAATGATGAGGACAGCTCCTGCTATGACTGTTGTAATAATAAGAACAAGGTTGTCCAAAGGATCGAACATTTCACAGCATACATTTACCTCTACCCCGCCACCAGCACACCTTTCAGCCAAGCCACTCTGCTTCAACACCGGAAGAAACCTGGCACTCACAGCGTGGTACGTCATGCAACCATATAAACAAAGGGGTGTTCTGAAACCCCAGTGAGATCCATCCCACCATAAACCGGTTTTTCATTCAGAAGATACAGTATTATTTTTTGTGTGCCATCCAGCCAATTCAAGACCAGCCACATTTTCTACTTTTTGTAGACACGCCCAATGGGTTTTAAAGCTGACATGGAAATACCGTAACATCTAAGCAACTTTTTGCGTCATAATTGTGGCGGTGGGTGCTCGAAATTTACTTGCAGCTAGGTAGAGTACTTGCCTATGGTTCAATCGCCTGGAATGCGGCTTGATCTTGCCAGATCTGGGGACCTGAATCGTGCTTGGATGGGCAACATCCGAGCCACGACGGGTTGTTAGAGGCAACGTTGTGGGCAGGAGAAGGCAGTGCCACAAAATCCAATATTGTATGCTTCCCGTGCCTTTACCAACCCACACTGAATAGCATGGTGAAATATGGTCAAAAAACACCCACGACCAGCCACAAGTGTGGGGAGACCTTAATCCAGCAGTGGATTTACAAAAAGTGCTGTTCCACGTACAGTACTGTAATGGAACACGCCTGAAGTAAATACCTGTAATGAGTGTTAATGGCAGCAATAACAAATTAAAATGTGTTAGGCTGGTGGCAGATCGTAGTTGGCAGTGGCTCCAGTGCAAATATTTACTAAATGAGGTCTCCTGTTGTAAGCTTGGGGCATGGGTTCCTCAGGTCCGTGGGTCACCGGTGCAAATGCACCACCTACACATTGGACAGCTCTGCCACTGAGTTCGGTCTACCAAACCTCAAATTACCCTAGTTCTCTGCAGAGGTTGCACAAGTCTACTAGTACATGGTATCAGTAATTAATTTCCTTATTCCGTTAGAAATATAGTTGGGGGGGGGGGGGGTTGGTAAGAACAGGCAGAATAAACACTGTCCAGCAAATAAAAGGCAATGAATGAAATTACTCAGCAGGGTTGACCACAACATTGTGAGATCCAAACTTCGCACAGCCCAACACTATTGCACAACGTGTGTATCGGCCACCGTCAGTGTTTATCACTTGTGGGGTTTTTTTCACAATTTCTCAGAGCGATAGGCGCTGATAAACCATGGCCACGTGTTCCTTAAACCACTGATCCCTCTCTTCTATTCCGACTGTCTTTATACTATGCAGGAATATTATTTCGCGTAAATGAAATTCATACAAAATGTAAATAGTGCAAGGATTATGATGACTAATGCATACTTTCTAGCAGCTCTTTCATGGTATAATGCAACTGTAAAATATAAATGTAAGCACAAAAAAGAGCACTCTGAAGCACTGACACGTTGCCACTTGAGTGACGCTGAAATAAGGGTAGCAAATGTGCTGGAAACAGCCACCAGGGCGATTACATCGGCAGACCCTCGATAAACATGCACAACATGGCTCCATGACCATTAATGTGACTAACACATCCTCTACAACAACACTGTTACTGGGCCGCCAGTCTTGTGACGCAGAAGGTGAAAATGAGACCCTGAAATACCAGACCCAGTGGCACTGGTGCATTCTACGTACGTCGTGTACTCGCAAGTGCTTATTGCACTACACGAGGAACCGTGCTAACGGAAACGGCGATTGATATCTGAAGCCAGTTTGTAACCCCTCTCCTACACCAATCCACGCCACCCAGTGTGATAGAATATGGCATGGGGAGGCTTTCATCCAGCAGTATACATACCATATACAGGGGAATACAGTGTTTTATAAAACAGGATACACACTATCGTGGTGCTACGTGGCGGGATGAAGAGGTCATTGCCGTAAATCCTCTTTTGTACGGTGCTTGCTGTGCCAAAACATCTATTCTCCCCACCTGAATTAACCCTCACTGTTGAGTATGGCGAAATGACCCGCACGACCCGCAGGACCTGCATGACAGGGGGGAGGGCCTAATGCAGCAGTGGGTTTGGATGTATTTACAATAGTATGGCTAAATATGATACTGTCGTGGTTAGGGCCTGATGAATTAAAGTTGAACTCAGAGGACGCAAAGCTCTGCAAGAGAAGTGTCGAAACGGAGTAGGTGGGAGCATTCCGTGTGGGGGGAACACGGGATGGTGGGTAATGGAGAAGACAGCCAAATGGGATTCGATGGGAGACATGACTACTTACTTAACGAGCACGTTCGATACTGCAAAACCAACATACGATTTCACAATATTCACATGACCATAACTTTATGGCAGCCATTACCAAGGAATTTACAGTTTATTACACTACACTATATGGTTCATATTCCATCAAAATCAAACACGGATGCCACATACTTTCTGGCCCGAAATAAATCTGGCAAAAAAAAAGATTTCAACATAAATCGCGTAGTGCAATGGGAAATGTTATTAGCCCTAAAAAATGTTTACGTTGCCGTGTCCGCAATATTATATTCTCCAAGGAATCCCGAAACTTTGACCAGCCAGATGAAACTAGCCACAACTGCACCAAAATACACATGATCACCATGACTCAGGCCATGACACGTGAGACGGCCACATACTCGAGCTCATTGGGAAGCTTAGCGTCATGTCCTTGGCAAAGTAAGGTCAGACCCTTGGAATGAATGCTAGGGTTCGCATTCTAAAAGCATCAGCAAAGCTCTTGGGACCACGGAATGCCATCACAACCCTCTCTCACGGAGTGCATTTTTATGATTTACTGTTAAAGATTTATAAAAAAAAAAACGACTGCTTTAAATTGCAGCCAGAGTGTTGGCGATAACGCGACATCTTATTACGTTAAAAAAACTGGGACTGGGCTCCAGATCGATCGTATTATCACAGATTTCCATTTTACACTTATCGTGCACCATTTATGCAAAAATGAAAAATGTACTGCATTGGAAAAAGATTACCTCCACTCTGTGCATCATCCCACTAATACAGATACATACTGCAATTTAAACGTATCAGAGTTACCGTAAGGCAAGTAACTTACAATCTTACCGCCTAACCCCACTTAATATTCAGGGAATATTAAATGACTGTCGTGTCATGTACACGGCCCAATATTTTTGTTCAAAAGGACTTCAGGGACCAATCACCTGCGCATAACACACTGGTGTTTCATTTGAAACTTCCTCAATCTGTCCATGAGGACTTAAGCCGTGTATCACCTTACGGTGTACAACAGCAAAGTGGTGCAGTGGAAATACCACCGGCACCAAAGCAGCAATCCACCCCCTACTCTGCCAAGTGCAGCAGTAGCTCTCAAAATATCCCACAGCCACATGTGTTAGGGGCTGCCCGACAAAGTGCATCAAGAGCCAACTCCGAGCAGTACAAATAGATATTACCTGCTATCACCATCGTTACCACTAAGAAACATGCTCCCTAACAATAACATGAAATAAAAAGCAATTGCTGGTACGATTATACCTGACCATTGTTACTCTGTCAAGATCAAAAATAAGCTAGAGTAATACTCGGGCACCCTTTGTTATAGCTAAATACTACAGCAGAACTCATCCGCAGTGATGTGGGCAGGAACATTGCAGATTCTTTAAATGTCATCTTGTCCGTAAATATACTCTACTTATTCTTAGGTGTTTAGAATTATACTCTACTTGTACGTGAAAATCTGCAGATAATCACGGATAACAGCAAGAATACGGCTGCGGATCAGTTTGCACGGACCATGCATCTCTTGAGGACTATAGGAGTAGCAAGTAATAGGGTCACTGATAATAGGAGTTATACTCTACTCGATACGCATAAACATGTAGTGTGTATCAGTGGAGATATGACATTGTGCTATAATTATGGTAAATAGTATTTGTATGATTTCGATATGGTAAGGAAAGGTACTACATTTCTATGTTTGTGCTTTGTAAGATTCCCCGAACGGTCCCAATATCGAAGCGAATTCATACATTTCTCAACACAAAGCGAGTGCACCATGTATTGCAGAAAGGCAGCACTGTACAGGATAATGAAATGGAATTGGATGCCCACAAGAGGACACAGTAAGGGCACGTCTTGGGGCTCTGAAATAAATTAAATTATGCTGAAACACACAAACCACGGACATCCTTCACTTTGACATTAATCTGCCACGTGCACAGTTTTTTGCGAGATATTCCCATCAGTACTGTATTAATAATCAATTCAGTCTTCAAAATAAAGCACTTTCAGTTGTCGAACTTTAATTACCATTTAGCAGAGAAGTTTCAATAAGATATCCAGCACAAGGTTTAGTGATAGCAATAGGGTACTATACGAAGAGTCGTGGATCATTCCAGCCTTACATTGCACGCATTATGGCATAGTTGGACATCATCGTTACCCCAGGGCAAACGCTATGCATATTTATAAATAACAATGCATATGTATGGCCACACCTGTGGGGACATCTTGAAAACACACACAATATGAAGACGCCACAATAACGCTGAAGTGCAATACGCAATACTGTACAGAACCCGGGCATGTGCATTGTATTTGAGAACGCTACTGCACATACGGTATTTGGTCACTCAACGCTGTACCAAAGAGCCCCACAGAGAGCATGTTGAAATACATGGGGTTGGGTTACTACACACTGACGTGATGGAAAAAAAACTGACCCAAGGACATTAATACAAAAACATCTCCCCGTGAAATGTCTTTTGCTGACAAAAAAGCAAAGTAATTAGGAGATCCCCACGGCGCATCTAACAAACTGTTGCCCAATTTAGTTCCAGAGTTTTGTTTTCATACGTTAGTGAGACGTGGTGTCCTTGTGTTGGTACAAAAGCCACAATCTTACGACGGGGAAAATCCTGATGTTTCGTTTGAGATCACAAAAGCAGGAAACTCAAACATAACAAGGCACCAACCGACAATTGTCTTATAGAAAAGGGGGGGGACTATTATGGGGAAAATGGCTTGACTGTGCCAAAGACTATATGTACCCATACACTCCATGTGATGTGGTATTTAGCAATACAGCACATATTGCATTTTCTAAAAGTGTTTTTCAATTAACAACATACGCAGAATTCTTGTGACGCTGTGGATTTGAGATGTGCGAAATGATCCGAATGGTATGAGTTTTATTTCAAGCCATGGCTAACAATGCAATTAGTAGCTGGTGATATCTGAACCAGACCTGGGCAGCATCACCATCACCAACCCAAACCTGACCAGCGTGGTAAAGTATGTGCACTGTATTGACAAAGGGCTGTAATTAAAAAAAGACTCTATGGGAACCTCATTTGCCAGTAAAAATATGATAATTGGTTTTTTACCCTTCTATCTGACAACAAAACTGTTCTTTTGTTTGTATTATGACTGCAGGTATTGCGGTCTATGCAAACATGACTCCTTGTAAAAAGGTGTCAGTTTTGTTGCCAGATAGAAGGGTGAAAAAACAATTATCATAAAAAAATACTATTTGACAATTTATTTATCCAGAATTGCAAGAATATAAAAGTGTATTATCTAGCTGACTAATATGTGAACAGAATTAATAAAAAGCAAGGTTATTCTCGGGGTTTTTATGCAACTGTCATGCCTTTTGTTCAACCTATAAAATGAATGACTGCACTGCAATGTATTGTACTGCAATTTTTTATGTTTAGATGTTTGAACCTGGATGGTTTCAAGGCTCACCTGCCCTTCTAATTCTATTTTTTTTATGAAGCCACTCAAACATGTGTTCCATTCATGCTGTAATGTCTTAATGCCAAAAGCATATCATTATTTTGGAGATTTACGCTACGATTTTACGACACCTGCATTCACACCCTCATACCTTTCAACCAAATCTCACCCACTTATACACTTTTTGCACCATTCATGTGCATTCATGCGTGACAGACACATACTGTACAACCAAAATGTACAGCTCACATCCTATATATTTCACTTGGTTTGACAATTTCTTTAAAAAAATACCGACACAAAGCTGCCCCATAGTACAAGACCCAGACTGCTTTGCGCAGCTGCAATGTCCCTTCACGCACAGGAGTTGGCAACTCTTCCCAAGACCACTTCGCAAGCTTTTTTTAGATTTTCTCATTCTTTCATGAATACATAAGGCAAAAATGTGCTGGTTAACCTTGAATAACCTTCATATTCAATCACTGCAAGTGCTCTGAACAGTAACGTAATGAAGTACAAGTACTCTTCAGTATTAGTCTCAATATAAAATAGATACACAGTAAAACTTGACATTATTTCGATACATTAACGTTTTAAACATAGAGTACCTTAATATTCACGGAAGAACCTGAAATTTGCCTCTGTAATTGTATAAAAAATATATTTAGACGTGGAGTTTTTCATATATTAATTATGAAATAAAATACAGGTTTACAATTGTTTTTTTTACTTTGGAATAGTTACTGTACAGTGTACAGTGATATTTCTCTTATACATATTGGGATAATGTTATATCCACAACTCAAAATCGATTCGTGGGAATGCCTATTACGTGCAGAATTTATTTTATTATCCATGTTTTTTAAATAAATAAATTGCCAAAAGTGGAGGAATATTTACCCTATTATCTGAGTCTTCACATGGATAGGAGGAATCACTTAGAAGTGGCAATGAGGATGATGGCACCATTACATATTATTTTCGCATCTTCCATTTATCTGCACTGGACAGCAAACAGGAGTAGTTACTCAGTAGTGGTGGTACCCTGGAACCGCTAAATTCTTAATCCTTTTATCCACGCATAACTGCACGGATAAGAATACAATGTGAGGAAAAATGTGACTAACAGGATCCACGAATGCCACCCCAAACAAGATGGATAAGATGAGTTTCGCCGTATGTGCTTCCATCCAGCTGAGGATCTTTCACTTGTTTTCACAAAAACACCCCTTAAACCATTCCCGGAGACAACTGTCAGATGTTTTCACACATCTTACAATACTAGAGACTACCCTTTTGCCCGTCCAAGGACGACGGGTATATTTCAGCAAATCTGAAACTTGCAAGCGAAAAGCAGACCGCGACGTGATATTCATTGCATCAATTCGTGTGTAATTTGTAAGGCAGCGGTGACACAGACTTATTTAATTGTAAGGTTATAATCCCTTGTTCATCATGACGTCCTTTTTACTTCGATGTCTCAACAGCGTTACGGAGATCACGTGACGTGAGGGTTCTGCCTTCGTAGTGAGGGTTGTAAGTTGACGTCGAGGAGGGGGGAGGAGGCGCCTCGCCCCCCCCCCCCATGTGGAGTGACGTCACCAGCTAATTAATATTAATGTTGGGGGGGGGGTGTCCACTTGGGAAGACGTCACCTCTTCATGATTATTAATGTGGGGGCTGCTCAATGTGCAGTGATGTCACCTGCTCATGATTATTAATGAGGGTGGGGTGCTACATGTGGAGTGATGTCACCCGCTCAGGATTATTAATGAGGAGGGGATCCATATGGAGGACGTCACCTGTTCATGATTATTAATGAGGGGGGCTGGCCGACGTGGAGTGACGTCACACGCGGGACACACAGACATTCTTGGCTCATTATAGTAGCAAATAGTCCATCAGCAAGTTGCATGTGGTGTGATAAAGAATGGGTGTACTCCCATCGCTTCCAAGACGTCTGGCTAACGTGCAATAGTGGTTCGGGCAAACATTTATAGGGCTGCACATTTACCTTTTACTGTACAATGCATGTACAGTAAAACCTTGGATTGCGAGTAACTTGGTCTGCGAGTGTTTTGCAAGACGAGCACATTTTTAAAATAAATATTAATTTGATAAACGAGCGAGGTCTTGCAATACGAGTAGCACGTGTATACGCTTTGTCTGCCGAGCGTCACGTGATCACAACTGATATACGAGTGCTTTGATATACGAGTGCTTTAGATTACAAACACGTTTCCAGAACGAATTATGCTCGCAATCCAAGGTTTTATTGTATTTATAAAAAATCCAAGATAAATACATCTAAGCTTGTAAAAGTGTCTAGAATTACTCAATAGCGCCACCTATCTGCAACAGTTACATTTTATAACATACCCAGTGCTGCTGCATCATATTTCAGTGGGAGTTTCAGTTACAGCAATTCACATCCACACACAATTCTTGTAACGGATTGTGTTTGTTACGTAAAACAGCGACTATAAAATAAGCAAAAATAACAGGTCAATATGACAATTTATACTTTATTTTACTGTAAACTCGGAAGAGGTGAAGTCGGGTAAAGCAAACACACAAACTTGTGCCAAGTAGTTGCAATGACACACGGCTTTGTAGCCGTATCCTGTGCGACGGTAATAGTATTCTTTGAATAAGCTGACATTTCCGAACAAAGATGGTCTCTATTCACGTGAATCAAACTAAAGTAGAGTGAAATACAGACCTGCAATGAAAAATATGAGAAAAAGCAAGCGTATAAGTGCTCTTATCCATCCATGACTTTTATGATGTGTGCATGGTCTGCGAAAACTCATTATCTGCGGCTCTTTTCTGCCTATTATCCAAGATTGTTTGCTGTTTATCCCCTCCTCTGTAGATTTTTAGCGGATAAGAGTCACCACACGGTGAAGTAGTCTGAGCTTATTACCCACAATTATGCAGCTATTTTTTTCCCGAAAAGATAAGTGGAGTACATTTGCACATACTGTGTAACATCATGGATAATAGGATGTGTGATGTGCATCCCGCACATCACCGTAGTTAAGAGTCCGAACGTACCGCTGTTATTTAGAAGGCAACTGCACAACCAATGGTGTTCGCAGAAATGCACAATACAGTAACTAAACACAGAACCTTAAGAACATTATCCAAGCTCGAATACACCTGGACAAGTTAGGCACGGCAGGACAACATCATGAAAGCTTAAGCCGACTTTAACCAGCACAACGGAGGCACAGCAGCAGTCCCGATAAACATAAAGGCTGTAACAAAAATAATGTTTTTAAGCACAATTAAGTTGAAATAACACCACAAAATAAGTTTCAATTTCAGTGGTGTCAATACAAAAACAAATCAAATTTCATTTTTATTCAAGTAAATTCAAATTTAACGCTACAATCTACATAGTAAATGGAAAACATAATACATACTGCATGGACCGCAATATTAATGATGCTAAATCTGTCCTGCATCGCACATAAATACTATATATCCCGTACTCATCCCCGGAGAATGAATTTGGTTGTCATGGTGGAATGAACCACTATAAGGAATTTATACCCACAATTACCAAAAGAGGGTGCTGTATAACGCAATGAAACATGCGGTACATTTCTGCTGTACGTGTAACTATGTACAAAGTCACAAGCTCCCTTTCCAAAAGAACATTTCTCACAAACGCATGACTGACATTGTCACTCATCAGCAAATAGCACAAACTATGATCTTTCCACACTGCGTCATGCATTTTTTCACAGGTTAAACAACAAAAAACCAGACAGAACATGGACTGGATAACCCCCCACCCGCCACTAAAGCAGCAAGCAGGCTTTACATTGAAATGTTCATTCGTTGACCTTTCGTCCTCATAGCTGACTGTTAGTCAACATTGACAATGTAATTTAAAGCCCACCGTGGTTAGAGATTCTCTGAAAACGAAACATACCGGCTACCCAAAACAACCGTGCTAAGGTATAAATCTGTGTTGGCAAGCTTCCACGACAGGAAATATCAGTACGTGTATCTTCGTAAATTGTATAAGTGTTGATCCATTTGAAATCCGTCCGTATCGTATTGTGTTATAGCAATGCGAAATATGGAAATAGCGGGGCAAATGCGGTGCTAATTCAATGAAGACCAAATACTCTGTGAAGTATGTACACAACACAAACACCACTAATCGTTTGAATCGTAAAACGTGAGATCAAACATAAGGGTAGAAGAATATTTAATGAATGTCTAAACGCTTCGCTAAAAGTATCAAAAGGTAAAGTGGGTAAACATGTAATTGGCAATCATACAAAACATGCCCAATTAATAATGCAGTCAGGCTCCAAGGAATCTGGGATAAAGGTTCAGTTACGAACAGAGATACCAGCAAGACCTAGTCCATCTCTGATTGCAATGCATAATTGAATTATTCATGTTCATTCTATGCCAGTAAATGTTCATACATTCAAATCCAAAGAACACCACGGAAACATTTGGAATGGTTTAGCCTGGAATTTTTCATGAAATAATTCACCATAAAAGTAGACATTTTTTCAAACGGTGAGCCAAAAAACATAAAGTAAACAATGGTACATCTGCAGAATCCAGCTGCAGCGCATTATGTGTTTATTGGCAAGGAAATTCGATTTCCATATAAGAATAACGCACAAATAGAAAGGCCGTCCTGCAATAAAAATTATTAACCCTCTCGTGACTGAATTATTAAAATAACATACTGATTTTAGGAGTGAAAAGGAGGATTACCCCAAATGTGTTGAGAATGTTTAATAGAATTTCATGGAACCTATAATATAAATGATAGTACATAAAGAATGAGAGGGTTACATTATTTAAATTTTAATTGAAAAGGTTTGTGTGTTTTTGACAAATGCTATTCAGGTCCCAGTGGTGTCATTGGATAGAATGGGGTGGAAGTCCTACCAATTTATGCTGAAGCCATCCAATCAATGACAGTGAACCCTCTAATGGCGTGGGCCAATTACTCTGAAATTAAATGACATATGGCTGAATTAAGTCCCTCTCATTTCCATAAACCTAGTGACACCCTTTTTTATGTGCTTCAGGAAGGTTCTTTGAAATAGTTAGGTTCAGAAGGTCACGAGTCAAAGTTTAACCACTAGCTTCCACGAATAAACAAACTAAAGAATTCCAAGCTGGCATCCAGTTGTGCAGATGGTGAAACATGAGGTGCTGTGGTCATACGTTGTAAACTCAAACAAGGCGTAGTTCTTCTGAATGTCGTACTGCATAAAGCAATATGCTCAGGAAAACACAATGTACAGGACACTGTACATTATTTTTGAAACTTAATTACTCTAACTTAATTCCAATACTTAATTACCCAAGCTAAGCAATTGCATTACTATACATTCTGCTGAAGTTATGCATTTCCAGAAGGCTGTGGAGCCAATGTGTTGTGTAAAAAATACTTCTTTATATATTTTATATGAAGGACAAATGTTAAGTATATTGATGGGTACATGCACAAGCTCACGGGAGCCAACGTCTGGCTTTCTAAGTTGAATATTGGAGTGATATCTGAACTGGTTCTAAGCCCTCTCCTTCACCAACCTGCACTGACCACTTTGGTTAAGTACGGTCAAACAACCCCATGACCCACACAGCATGGGAGGGAGGTTTTCATCATGCCATAGATTGACAAATATCTATAGATATGCAAGTTGATGAAGCTAGCAAACTATCAACTTTTACGAAGGGAAAGAACATTTCTAAGCAAAAAATTACCAAGACAAAGAAATTGCCATCTAAGTCAAGGACTTGTATTTGGATGCTATTCTACAAAGAGCCAAAAAGCTTTCCATAGGTCCCAGACACAAACACTGCAGTATCACATAAAAATACACCCCAACAGCAAAACGTTAACTACAATTAAAGAGGAATTTTAATGTTAGCTCGTAAAGTTACTGGATAAGTATGCTGAATTACAAACACATTTGCAGTTTTACAACTAAATAGTGCATCTATGATTGTGTTGATGTAAACATGAATACAATTTTTGTTTACAAAAAAACTACAGCAAAAACAGTCTACTACAGAATATATTAAAAACATACTTTAGAATTAGTTGGTTACTTTTCTATAATTAATTTCATTTCACAAACAACAAAAATAGCTAAATAAGTTTGATAATTACTTGCTTCCTAAAAACAACCATTCTGGTCAGCGGTCACCATACAAAGACGGTCGAATTAAAAACAGCATCACGACTCCGGTACCTTGCATTGTGTCAGCTGGCTTTGCGTTAATGCCCTCTTTGGCATCCCATTAGGAGACGGACGAAGGCCCTGTCCATCAAACCCCGAGAGTGAGCGGTGGCACCTCTCACACCGGCACACAAATGCAGTGGCCCCTATTAGGATTTCACCATCGCTCTCCTATGCAGGGGCACTGTATGACTGAACCGCACCTTTTCTGTGGCTGGTGTGGCTGTGGAAGAGACCATTTTTCACGAGCAGCCAGGGGGCCCTACCACTTTGATGTTAGCCGACATTTAACTAAGAGCCTACTATGAAGACAGGCTTTGTGCTGTGGACGCAGACACTTGATCCACATTTGCATATGAATGTTTTAGGACATTTTAACATCTCATTTTGAGTTATGTCAAAAAGTAGATCTTACACATTGAATGTAAAGGCTCTACCAAGCCTAGAACGTGGAGTGATGTTCATTATATAACAGCACCTTCTACACATCATGCATAATTTGTAAATAGCGAAAATTTTATTTATGAATATGTATCATGCTAAATTTGACATTCACATTACGAACTTGAATAATCGCATTCCCACGGGCTAATAGATGGAACAGCAGTGTTGCAAAAACAGCCATCACCCAAAACAAACTGAATATAATGGATCACTATGCTGCTTTGTTTGGTGGATTAGTCCAGATTACACAGGCTCGCTATTGTAGAGGACACAGTCATCTTTTAATGTTCATACAATGACCGCTGGGTTCCTAATGCCTACGGGAAAGATGACATGGCAAAATGTCACATTTGTGTGTTGCCTGCAGCTTTGTTAGTTGATAGCACAACACAAGGGCATCTCAGTCATCCACCTGATCATATTCCCCAGGTTAAATTTACACCAACAATTCAAAGTCAATGCAGATGGAGATTAGGTAGACCCCTTTGATAAATTAATATACTACCTGCCAGATCTACTGAGCTCAAACATGGGAAGGTACAAGTCTAGGCAGTTGAGACAGGAGAAAGCAAGACATTTGGAAGATCAAGGGCATGTGGGGGTTGTAGTGCGTGGGGGGTTGATGGCTTGGTGCTTTGAGAGGAGTGGAGTCGGAATTACAGCTGCTTTCATTTACACGCTGCCCATAAAGGTATCATCCATTATTAATAAGACAGCAGATTGAGCTTAGTTTATACAACTATACACGCTTGGTATTGTGAAGTTTTAACATACGAGTTATCACTCTAACCCACCCATGTCTGTTGGCGACAAACATCTTATCTAGATTTTAGAGTCCCAGGTGCTTGCCAACATCTCAGGTGTGATTGTTTGGAATGCTTCTGATACAGACATCCTGTATATTTGCTTAGGAATTAACTGGACATAATGTGTCAATCAGAGCCGCTGTATTCAAAGAGATTACTTTCTTGCCTCAACTGACCCACAGTTTGAATCCCAATTTGGTGCTGTGTAATATAAAGGTGCAGAGAATACAATATAAACATGCTGGATACATGTTAATGGACATGAGGGAAACTCATAATAACAATAAGTGTGTTTACGAGACTAAAGTAATAATTGTGTTCGTAAATATATTTCTTAAGAGGTTTTCGCAGTTGTGCCGTATACATTCCCCGATGTGTTTTTGGGTTTTACCGCCTGTTGTCCAGCATAACGTTTGACGTTTTTCTCCGTGTTTTGGGAGCTTCTTCAGGAACAGAAGCACATTGGAAAAAAAATGTTGGACATCATGTCGAACAAAACTCAGTGCAACCCAAAAACACACCAGAGAGTTGCTGGTAAATGTTCAGGCGCACAGCATGAGTTAAACATAATCTAATAACCACAGCTACGGTGTTAACATTCAGCGGTTCAACATTCGAGCAGAAGGGTTAACCTCAATTGTTAGAGATTAGGTGGCGAAGGTGTAAAGTTTGCAAACCGCATGAAATTGTGCGCATTTAAAATATATAGTTTGCATCACAACTCGCGTGAGAACACAGCCGATTGGCCCAAAACAACGAACATTCCGCAGTGCTTGAGATTCAGCGCCACCCGGCAGCACTGCGCACATCCCAAGCAAGGAATCCCAGACATGACAAGGCAGTGTGAGCCGTGACGTCAGTGAAACGGGTCTCCCTCTACACACGATGTCACCTTGATGTGCTCAGTCTCAAATACACATGTATTTAGTTTGTATTTACACCATAACGCAGCCGCAGCATCACCTGATCTTGAACGTTTTCTATCCTACCTGTATGCGTTTAACTCGGGAGTAGTATTTGAACAAATACGAGCTTGTTTTTATGAATGTTTGAGTGCACGACCCAGAGTATGCAAGTAATTATGTTCGTAAAATTACAATGTATATTGCCTAAACGTATGCACTTATGACCAAGTCAACGTGAATGCGCTCAGTCTTGACAAATCTCAGACGCCAAGCAAGGTTGTGATAGTGCTTTGATGGATGTCACATGGGCTGCTGCAAAACCATATTGTCAGCAGAGCAATATCAAAAAAAGATCATTGTTGTGTTCTTGGATCTTTCGGTAAAGTCACATAGAAGAGAAATAATAAATAATAAAAATAAAACATAACACAATTCTCACGACGTTTTGGCCACAACACAAGCAGCCGTCCTCTGTTGGAGCTGTCTACGTGACTTTACCGAAAGATCCAAGAATATGAATCCCTGCAGTCACGAAAGCTTTAAATCGAAATCATTGTTGTACTATACCATGCTCCACATTTATGCTCCCCGCTTACACCAAAACTGTTCAGCATGGTGAAGTATGGGTCAAACAACCCGCACAACCTACACAGCAATGTCAGGCCGTCATCAAAAGGCCTGCACATGTACAAACCCATGCAGTATTACAATTATGACATTTCCACAAACGTTTAGCAATGTTGCTTTGTTGTAAGATTGGGAGACTTTAGCTTGTTCATTGAAGACGTGTAAAAAGCAATTACAGTATTACCGTAGGCCAATGTACAATTTGCCCACCAGCATGCATTTCTTTCCACATACTGCAGTTGTCATGACACACACAATGGCATGCTATGCGAATCACATAGCATGCATATTACACACGGTGCATGAGCATCGTCGTGCAGCCAAGCAAGTGAAAAAAAGATCACAAAGTATGAAAGAATGCAGAATGGTGACATTTCCCCCGTTACATAATTGTTTACAATTGGCTTGGACCAGCTTCAATTTAATTACACTGCTTACTTTTTGTCTCAATGAGCTTTCACCTGGGACCCAAGCAGCTGAGTTACATGAACTTTCTCAAGCATCACTATACCTACAACTGGTGCCTTCAAGGTTAAGCAATCACTAAACCATATTTATGATTGACGCTTCTGAGTAATGACATTATAGGGGCTTAAATGTCTTTAGAGATTAATTAAATAGATGGACAGTTGACTTCAGTAATTGGCAAATGAAAGGCAAAGACGTTTTAAAAATGGGATTTAAATGCACGAAAAAACTCGCTATTTTAACCGAAACTATAGCCCCTATTACTCGTGCATTTGTAAAAGGTCCTTTACATTTTTTCTACTAAGTACCACCAGGTGAGAAAGAATTGGTTTGCGAACAAAAGTACGGGATTTACTACAGCGTAGGTTTTCGCGTTTATGCTGTATCGCTTTTTCTAATCCATTTCAAGTTGGACCACAAGTGTTGTTCGCTACAATGCCTGACGTTTTGCTTCATGTGCTGGGAGCTTCTTCAGAAACTTTCTGGAGAGCTTCAATTCCTGTAAAGACTCCCAGCACGTGGAGCAAAACGTAGGACATCACCCCGAACAACACACGGTACAACCAGAACGCACATCGGAGAGCATTCAAATTATTCAGCTGTGGACCAGCTCATCGTATTTACATTGTTTTCCTTTGTAAACAATGAAAAGGCACTTGACTTCTGGATATTGATGCAGTCATTAAAGCTCTCACAACCCAAGGCCATTGAGAATATAAAAACCATAATCAAATTAACAATAATGGAACAGCTACATTGAGAGTGCATGGACAAGTACCATAAAACGCAGTATTAGGAGACTCAGAAAAGGAGACAGGAGACATTAAAATGTTTTTTCTATTCTGAAAATATAGCCATTGCAGATTAGCCATTGCAGATTTGCTGTTTATATAATTTAGTCAGTATAACACAAAATTGCACTTAACTGCAGGAAATGATAGATATTTATTTTTAAGAGATACGAACAAATTTCATCCGTGTGTATTATCCATGATATAATATATGGATCCAAAACATGGACATAAAAAAATGAACAAATGAGAACGCACAAAGAAGCGTGAATAGATGCATGCTTGGAATGACACTGCCAGACAAGAGACATTTGCGTATAGAACACAAATGAACCTTATGGTGGGACCATGTGGTCCTGAATAAACATAAGTCAAAATCGTCATTAATAAATTACATTTTGGCGACTCCGTCCCACCGCGCACATAAACGCCGTGACCCGCCTGGCGCGGATCATTCTGTTGTGATGTCACGCCCAAGTGCAGCAGCGAGGACGAATACGCAGAAGAAACAAAACTTTGAAACTTTGATTAGCGCATCGTGTAGAGCTCCTCGAGAGGAATGGATTGCCGTGTCGTTCGCCTTCAACAGACATAAAATCACGTCGCAACGCAGTTTATGCGACAGCCGGGGGCTTATGGGACCCCGGGGTCCCGCCATAAGGTTCATGTGCAAATTAGATATATTGACAGTTCAGAAAAGTGGGCTTTGGGGCCGTCCATAAATGACGTCACGCGATTTTGGACGATTTTTGACCCCCCCCCCCCTTCGTCACACGGCGTCACAAAAAGTCAGACCCCCCTCAACGATGACGTCACAAAGCTCTGCCCTCCCCCTACAAAAAAAAACATGCTTCAAATCGCTTTAAACTATTGTCATTGTAGTGCGAATTTAATGTGGCGCTGCACTCTGATGTTGTATGAGAAAACATTTATTAAAAAGTCTATTTAATTAAGTAGAACGTGTCGTCTATATTTATTTAAAGTTGCGCATTATGATGTGACGTCACATTTCTCAAACCCCCCCCCCCCCTCGTCACACATCGTCACAAATGCCCGACCCCCTCTCCCCCCTCGGTGTGTGACGTCATTTATGGACGGCCCCATTTGGCAGGACTCGTCGCTGTCAGGAATGGTGACCGGTGGTCGATACTAATGAAGGAGTGGCAGTTTAAAGAAGAGAACACGCCGAAGAGAGCGTCTATGATGGGAGATGGAGTGATGAAATCATCTCGTGTACAAGAACTCCATAGAGGCTGTCGCAGCAGCAGAAGACCGGGAGAGATAGCCCACGGCTTGGAAAAGGGCCCTTCATTCAGCAGTGGATATACATCACTGCTGATGATGGTGATGCTGTTCATGCTGTTTATCCTGTTTCACAGCACTCCTCTGTTCCACAGCACAAATAAGGCATTAGGTTGCATGTTGGCCAGACAAATAAGGATGAGATCATTGAGAACAGAGAATGTTGCGTGACAGCCTGCAAATGAGAAAAAGGACTCCAAGCAATGTTTACTCTGAATAAATAGTGTATCTATGTGCAGAATTGTCCACAATGGGCACATCAACACAGGGAACCATCTATGGTGCAGATTTTTCAAACGCACAGCACTAACAGGAGAAACTCCTCTTATCCGTGACCCTCTTCGCCGCAAAAAAATTATCAACGAGAACTGTAGGATTCGAGAAAACTCCAATTATCCACGGATATATTCTTCGTATTATCCGTAATTAACTACCGCTTTTTCATCCTGAATATCGTTCGTGAATGTGTTCGCCGATAAGTTGAATATGAAATTCATTCCATTATCCGTGGTCTATGTTTGCGGATAAATGGAGCAAATTCGCGGATAATAGGATCGGTGTTGATCTATCCCCCATATCACCGCAGTTAAGAGCCGTTCTGTTTGTCAATTGTTTTAAATCATTAACATCACCGCGTTCTCAGAGACTTAATCCACATCAACAATACACTACACGCTCACGATACAATCGCCATCATCATCATCACCCATTGTCAATCCACTGGGTGGATTGGTTGAAAACCCTTAACATTCAAAATTGTATGGGTGTTTTCCCATCTTTGCCGTACCAAAAGGAGGCTAGAAGAAGCCACTCACTGCTGGATGAACACAATATACACACACAGAAAAACAAAGTGTCACGGGTACAAGCGAAAACACCAGTCGGAAGTCATCACACGCAGAGCCGGTGGCAATTACTGGCGCGTGTGCGAATATGCAATGCGCAGAGATTGCTCAGAGTACCATCATCCATTCTCCAAACTCGTGCCACTAAAACCACACACACACATCATCATCGCACGCACGTTTTTAAACAAAGCCACGTAAGCTCACGAACGCCAAATAGAAGTAGATGCTCACCGATGGTGCTCATGGTCAGGCGACGTTGTGTGTCTTTCCGGAACACGTGCGGTGGGCAACGCTTCTTCTTCGCTTTTGCTGGGCTGGGCTGCGAGCCTGTGACTGTCGGAGCCTGCGAATCCGTCCTTGGCGCTGCGTTTGTCGCACAGCAGCCGTCATGACCGGAATGCCGAACCCCGAGAGCTCGATCCCGCCCCCAGCGCGATGTCGGTGAAGACGCAGTGCCCTCTCGCGGACACGACGAGAGAAGCACGCCACCGGCACGATCACGAGCCACCAGCAGCCATCGTCAGTCAGCACCAGCAGCACGGGCATCACCACAACCAGCATCACCACCACGACCATCGCCACCACTGCAATCAACATCACCACAACCAGCATCACCACCACGACCATCGTCACCACTGCAATCAACATCACCACTGCAATCAACATCACCACCACCACCACCATCGTCATTAACATCAGCAAGATCACCACCACACCCAGCGTCATCATCACCACGACCATCATCACCACGACCATCATCACGACGACCATCATCACCACTGCAATCAACACCACCACCACCCTCATCATTAACATCAGCAAGATCACCACAGCTAGCGTCATCATCACCATCACCAAAACCAACATCACCACCACGACCATCATCACCACGACCATCACCACCACGACCATCATCACCACGACCATCATCACCACCACCACCCTCATCATTCACATCAGCAAGATCACCACCACAACCAGCGTCATCATCACCATCACCACGAACATCATCACCACCACGACCATCATCACCACCGCAATCAACACCACCACCACCCTCATCATTAACATCAGCAAGATCACCATTACAAACCAGCGTCATCATCACCATCACCACGAAGATTATCACCACCACGACCATCATCACCACCACCGCAATCAATACCACCACCACCACCCTCATCATTAACATCAGCAAGATCACCACAACCAGCGTCATCATCACCATCACCACAACCAGCATCACCACTACCATCAACACCACTGCAATCAACACCACCACCACCCTCATCATAACATCAGCAAGATCACCATCACAACCAGCGTCATCATCACCATCACCACGAACATCATCACCACCACGGGCATCACTACCACTGCAATCAACACCACCACCATCGTCATTAACATCAGCAAGATCACCATCACAACCAGCATCATCATCACCATCACCACGAACATCATCACCACTACCATCAACACCACCACCATCCTCATCATCAATACCAGCAGCAGCACGATCATCACCACCACGATTATCACGACCATCATCATCACCATGCAACACCATTATTACCACCACGATCGGCACCACTACCATCATCACCACCAACCCCAGCAGCGTCGCGACCACATTCTCAGCGCAACATGGCAACACACTAAGACGCAGCAAGATACTTGACTTGGCTTCTCCTTATCTCGGAAAAAACTGGATTGCACTTCGTCGTGTTAGAACTCCCGTACGCACAGACGGTGCGGTAAGCTCCTACGTAAGTGGGGAATTATGAAATTGCTTAACTGAAGCGTGCAATCCATCACACACATCACCGACAATTGCCCAGGTGGTACGAATTTAATCCATCGCCCAGATGCCATCGAATGGATTTCCAAGCTCAACACACAATTATAAACTCGACCGATGCTTTTCGAATGCAATACGAAAGATGTAACGCAAACCAAGCTCTGTGTGTCCACAGCTGTCGAGCTGTCGTATAGCAAGTGTTAAGTGTGCAGGTGGTGCAACTGCGCCGGGCTACAAGGATGGAGAGAGAGTAACAAAGGGGAAGCACCCATTTCATTCCTTTGCACGAGGGCCCATTATGTGTAAATTACAGTCAAATAGTGGTATGTAGTTCACTGCCATTTAATTACTGTTTCAAATGTCTTGTGATACGACAGATATCTCCTTGTGAGAATGTCAAAATACATTCAAACGTATTTACAAGAACACTTGTGCTGCATTGTTATTACACATATTTGACGATTTAGTCAATATCTTGTATCTTCATCACGGCACCTCCGTTCCCAGTACCAAAATATAAGAATAGGGTTTTCCCCTTTTTTCTCGCAAACAAAACTGCAACATTTTTACAAGAAATTATGTCTGCATTAACCATAACACTTGTGGTCAGAATGAAAAAAAAACATACTTTGATAATATATGCATTGTTCCTTGAAACTGATTGGTCCACACCAGAGACAGCTTTCTTTTAAGCCTCGTCTCAAACTGTGTTAGACCAGAGGACGCCTTTTGTTCCTGGTGTGGAGCAATCAGTTTCAAGGACAATGCATATATTATCAGAGTATGTTTTGTTTGTATTGTGACGGCAAGTATTGTGGTTAATGCAGACATGATTCCTTGTAAAAAGGTTTCAGTTTTGTTGCCAGAAAAAAGGGGAAAAACCTATTCTTATATCTTCTTGCTGAAGCTTACAGCAATCAACATTCCTTGAATACCATTCCTGTTATTTCTGGCTTGATTTTTTTTGTGGCATACCCTGCCTGGTGCAGCGGTGGCCAATACGTGGATTGCAATTCACGGGTGGATCGCGAGAGATTTTTTGGATCTCGAGAAAAATCAGAACACTAACATTTGCATGCAACAATTTTCGTTATGGCTGATGGCAAATACAAAAAAACTAACTCATTCATTCAAAACATAACTTCTATCAATAGATGGCGCTAGTACGTTATGTCTGCTGTACATGTATTACGGGGTTACACCCATTCGGGTAACTGTTGGGTCATAAGCTTTATGATGGGTCTCAGAAATAGTTGAAATCCACCAAAATGGACCTTCACAGTGGCTGGGTGTATTGGTCACAGTTGTTGGCGTGATGAGTTGGATGTTACATATGGTCTGTATCCTCGTCTTAAAATTACAGCTACAATTGCTTAGGTCATAGGTGGTGTACACATATCGACTGCATTATTCACACAAAAAACATATTTTGTTTCGAAATACGAGCATGTACGAGGAGGCAAAAAGACTAACGAGTGGAGACGCTTCTGCCAGCAGTGGCGTGAGCAAAGCATTACAGGGCAGTGCCTTTCCCTTTAGCAGCACACTCTGTACGGATGTCTAAACAAAGCCCAAGCTTTAAACTATGAGATCTCTTTTACCAGTGGAAAAATATAATAGTAGGGTTTTACCCTTTTAAACTGGTGCACAACTGACACCTTTATTCAAGGCATCATGTTTGCAATAACCACAACACAAGTAGTCAAAAAAGCAAACAAATAGAAGCAACTCTGATCATGATAATAATATTATATTTTGCCACTGGTAAAAGAGATCTCATAGTGTAAATGCTTGCTCCGAGTTTTCAATACTCTGATATTGCACTGTGTTTGAGTTGTACGCCTTCTGGTGTCATCTGGTCCAACACCAATGGGGACTATGCTCTAAAGAAAGCCGTCTCGGGTGTGGACCAATCAACTTCAAGGACAGTGCATATTATTATCATGATCAGAGTTGCTTCTTTTTGTTTGCTTTTTTTACTACTTGTGTTGTGGTTATTGCAAACATGATGCCTTGAATAAAGGTGTCAGTTTTGTACCAGTTTAAAAGGGTAAAAACCTACTATTAAAGCCCAAGCTTGCCATTACCCCCCATTGAGTTATGGGCAAGGGTACATTGATAATCTGTTCTAGCGCACCGAACGTAAGTGGTCAGTCTGAACTTTCCACCCTGCCCTCCCACATTCTCTCTTTAAGTGACCGGTTTCCCCAGGCCCCTCGGCATTCGAGTGTGGGTGTCAGGGACGCACCTGCCGCCCTCAAAGGGGCACCGCATTTCCATTTTTTGTCACCCGACTCCAAAGGTGGCACCGCTGGCCTCGTGCTCAGCGAACGCTGCTGCGCGTTGCACGTCAATTGAACGGCCACGTATCAAATACAGAATTGCAATGCCAGCCCACCGCATGTAGAGTTGACAAAGGGCCAGGGTTGTGTGAAAAGTTGACGCTTCCGTGCCGACAGGTGGAGCCCCAGGTGACCGTAGGGAGGAGCCAGGTGACCGTGTGGATCGCACTCGCACGTGGAGCTGGGTTGTGTGAAAAGTTGACGCTTCCGTGCCGACAGGTGGAGCCCCAGGTGACCGTAGGGAGGAGCCAGGTGACCGTGCGGATCGCACTCGCACGTGGGGCTGGGTTGAGGTTGTTTGGAGGAGGTGGTGGTTGGATTGGACCAGGGGGTTGTTTGGCAAGGGGGCAGATGGGTGTCCTTCGGATCGAGGAAGTCGCATCGAGTGGGCTTGAAGATGTTTGGAGCAGGTAGGTATTCCGCGGGTTGGATTTTGAATCGGGCGTTTCATGATGGGGTACGGCAGATATTTGCAGGAGTTAAGCATGTCGGAAAGATTGGCGGCTTGTTGGGTGAGGTGGTGCTGTTGATTGGGTGAGATTGTTCAGAGGAGATACAAGGTGACTGGTGGTATCAGTTGGAGATTGCTTAATGGGAGGCTGCAACGTGAGCTGACCTGGATGTACAGTCAGGAATTGTACGTCGGTCGTGGGTTGGGCAGGGTATCATTGTTTGTCAAATGTCATGGGTTGGGCTGTGGGTGTTTGTCGGAGTTTGTGGGTTGGGCTGATAGCTTGTGTAAGCGAGGGAAGGATCTTGTGGCGTCAGTGGAAGCACAGGCAGGAGGAGCTCCCTTGCGCTACACGTTCTGCGGTGAGATGCACTTTAGAAAGAGGGTTTGCATGTTCAATGCATTTAATTTAAATCACACGTGACCACGGTTCCATGGTAAAAGAATGACAGCATGGGACAGAACCTGATAATTGCAATATTTGGCAATAATCATTTGGGCTAAATGTTATTACACAATGTTGGTGTGATACACACAAGCCAATTTTAGCACTATGTCTCATGTATCCTTACATTGCGGTTATGCCATTGCAGTACTATTGAATCACCTGAATACATACTACTTATGAACTTCATAATCAATATTCACGAAAATACATTTAAACTAAGACTTATACTGTGTCTGTACTTGCTTAGTCATGTTTGGATATTTAAATATTTTTTTTATATATTACAAGCATAGTATATACATACTGTATGTTGTCTTCAAACTTACAGGAGAGGCCTGTCTAGAGTAATGTGCACCGGTACTTAAGCAACCTTGCAAAAAGTTAACTTTACACTAAGTTTGGTGTTTGTAGTAAGTTGTGTAAAGCAGATGTCATTTTTCCCGCATTACGTGAATGATTGAGTTCTACTGAAATGACGTACATTGAATTGACAGTTTTTTTACAGTAAATAATAAAAAAACACGCTCTTTGTAAATCCACAAAGAGCTTATTGTATTATTAAGAGCCTCCTCATGCCATGTCAGTATAGTTTTATGACCATACGTTACCATGCCGGTGATTGCGTGTTGGTGAACAACAGATGGGGAGGAGGCATGACCAATTTAGATATCGCACGCCATTGGTGTTGGCCATGACCAAGAATCTAATTGTGCCCGGGTCCATACCATTATTCGTTAACCACTGAACCCACCAGGCCACCCCCAGGTTAATTAAAAATACCCAACATTTGTGACTTGAACAAACAAGGATGACAAACTCGGTACGATAGAACCACAACATTCCTATCTTAGATCATGGGGAAATTAAATAATAACATGACGTGGCATTCCATATGCTGTATTGCTTAACCCAAGATTGTTATGCAGTTCAGTTTTTATACAGTATATATTTGCAGTACTTATTGTAACTTGGGACATGTAAATGCTCGTTTATGATACTCAACATGATGTTTCGAGCACGCTCCATCACTAATCCGGTAATAAATACCTTCTGTACGCATGTGTGCTATGCAGCACTTCCTATGTATGACGCATACAGACAGGTCTTATGTTGTTAAGAATGTATGTAACAGAAAACCTTCAATGGATCACATGGACACATTTGTTCATAAATACTGTACGGTGAATGTGAGAGATTCGTATATGTCCCCGCTGGACGACAGTATGCACATATTCTAGATTTGAAGCTTTCGTGACTGCAATGATTCATATTCTTAGGTTTTTTCGGTAAAGTCACGTAGGTAAAAACATTAAAAAGTAAAATAAAATAAAAATAACGACGTTTCGGAGGCAACACAAGCTTCCGTATGCACATAGTAACCATAGAGTTTGTGACAATAAGAAGTCGTCATTATTTTCAGCCATTGTCTATCCACTTCTGGATGGATGCCTCCTCACTCCACCCCCCCCCCCCCCCCCAGTCTGTGAGACCACAATCCGTCTCACTCCTGGACATGAGCCGATCTCATCGCTCCATCTGTTCTGTGGTCATCCTCTCGAGCGCATTCTCTCATTTGGCTGCAGTTACATCACCAGGCTCCCTACATCATTCCTTCTAGCCACCATGTCCCCTGCCCAAGCCCCCCTTATTCCCTTAACATTCTATCGTTTTGTACAGTCCTGTATTTCATGGTGTGGTTAGTGCTGAGAAAGTAAGTCATCAGTGGGTCCGAGGCAGTGTTGTTTGCATAGTGTACTAATGGCAATGCCATCAATCAGTCACTAAAAAGGCAGGATGCCTGCTTAGCGATTAGAACACTGACTGGGCATCTGCAACTTCCTTTCTGAGAAGCCCAGTAGCTGACTTCAGCACTCTGCTCTTTACAGGAATTTTCCGGTTATGAGTCAATATGCCTTCATGAGAGCAGACCAAGCACAAAGGTGATTGATGAAAGCAATTCTCAGTGGGTGGTACTATGGTTTTGAAATGCGTGTCCTAATGAAACGTGTTCATGGTGTTATTATATTAATACACCGGGAGACACTTAACCTGACGTGCAAGCATTTGTATTCAGACTCTAACAATGCGGAACAAAAGGGCCATCAAAAAAATCAACAGTATAAATGGGTGTGTGTACATTTTCCAGTTATCAATCATAATGAGCGTATGAGTATTGCATTTCTAATATAAAATATGGGGTTGGCGCTCCATGACTGATGGTTCTTTTTAAAACTAGCAGGACAAAAAACATCTAAATTGAACCTCGTATTTACATCACGCCAGTGGAATATTAGTACAATTTGCCGTTGTCGTTACCTCATTTCCTGTTCTATAAATAGTGGAACATGGCCGACTGATTTTAAGCAAGATTAATCCGTAACACTACAATTGCAGAATGCTGCCGTGCTGGAATGGTCAGCACACTGAACTTGCAACCCAGAGGTCACTGGTTTCATCGTCTCTTGGCGTAGCAGTTAAAAACAAAGAGCAGGTTCCTTAAATTCCCCTGCCTCTGTGCATCTACCGGTATGAATTGTTACACCACAGTTCATCGGCAGGCCGCTTGTGGCCGGTTTAATCGTGGGAATTCCCACCACTTCCAATACCTCTGGCCAGCGTGGAATGTTAGGTTAAAATACCCTCGAGTCCCCTCGAGTTGAAGCCCATTCTAATTGCAGTGGCCTGAGCAGCCACTCCAGAGCTGAACCTGTACTAGTATCACCGTGACCACAGTTGCATTGTATTGCGATGTTACACGTTCAAGAAATAAACTCAATAGTGATAGAAAGCGGTGGAATTAAAAAAGGGGGCTTAGCACACTGCCCTAGGAACCTGGTGACCCAACCCGCACTGACCATCACAGTAAAATATGACTGACATGGTGTGTAGCAAGGCCACAGCAGTGGATTAACAAAGGGCTGTATTTTGTGTATTAGTATTGCTTCATGTAAGTAAGATGGTCATATCGTATAGCAGCATATGTGGCTCTTTTATTCGAGCTGTAATGGGAGTTGTGTTTTCATTGTTTTTGACAAAGGGATGTATTTTATCTATAATTGCTGTATGTAAGTAAGATGGATCACATTGTATAGCAGCCTATGTGGTGGCTCTTCATTTCTAGCTGTAATGGGAGTTGTGTTTTCATTTTTAAGTGGATAAAAACAATGTAACTTAAGCCAAACACTTCGGCGCTAAACATTCACAACATTGCTCTTGTGAGGCGCAGCGATAGGGCTTACTCCAGATTTCCATGACAACTCTTGCTCATTGAACCCCTGCGAAGGTAGAGTATTATTAGTGGAATGCATACCACAGCGAGAAAAAGATGTGCTTCTTTCCCGAGTAGTTTTAAAATGAGATTTAAATAAAGTCACATTTTTTTCTCCAGTGCTATGCCATTGCTAAGCCTAGATGACAAACAAATAATGTTTTTCGTATTCATCTTGTCATTCTGAAGAAGGTCGATTGCAATGTGTGGCCCTTGCTATAGCCTCAAGGGGTAAAGATGTGTTTTCATAAACTCTGTTTTACACTAACCAGGCACGTGCTCACCGTTGAGCTATTGTGTGGATGAATTTACGCCAAGATATGGGCTCAGTTACTCAGTGACGAAGGAGTTGTACTTTAGAGGTCTGTTTGTCGGGCAGTGCGGCACAAATTGTTCAGTCGAAGAAGTGAGCATGACACAAGCCAGACGTGTGGGATTGTTTGAAAACTTTTGGTACATGGGCTGCAAGTGTACCTTGTTTTATCTACTTTGAAAAAAGTGCATACATGTTAAAGAGGTAGGTACACTGTTTTAATGACATTATTGTGTATGACTATGCTCAGTAGCTGAATGTTAATGCCGAGGTTTGCTAGCAATGAAAGGGGCTTCAAGAGATAATATAAGTACAATATTTATTGTTTCCATTACCTCTGTAAAAAGAAAAGCATGGCAGATTGATCTTAATCAAGACTAATCCATAACACTAGCTATAATATACTGTTCAAATTGTATTTCCTGAAGGATGAACACATCAAGTTTACTGGGTTTTAAATACAATCTCAAGTAAAGTTTTATTTAATTATATTGTTTTATATTTTCTACACTTGGTGGTGAAAATTTAATAAATGAGGTATTATTTCTTTATTTGGAAAATATACAGATTCCTATACTGTCATAAACTGTACGAAACAACACATTTTAGCTTTGTTGATAATGTAGCAGTGATTTTTTTAAAGCCAAATTTTGAAAGTAAAGCAGACTTTTATATTTTCGTATAATCGCTGTACCAATTTAATAACTAAAAATATGTCATCATAATTTTGACTATGTAAGAATGGTGTACTGCTCTACATTAGTATTTACAGTGCGTCAGTGATAACTGCAGAATGTGTTTCAGGCCTCATTGTCAATGTTGTACAATCAGTTTGCGCATTTTACTTCAGGTTATAAAGAAGTGCAACAGTAAAGTGTTGGCAAAGAAGATTCATTTTTTGGTTCTGGGAGTTTTCACAATGTAATTACTCATTCCTTTGTTTATATTTGGGATTATCTGAAATTAATCAACGCGTGAAAGCAGTCTTAAATATAAGAAGCGTGCAAGTTAGCACACGCAAATCCAGCACAAGTAAAAGATGGATTTACCACCTGACAAAGAAAACCAATCGTTCTATGGAACAGGCCGCAAAGCCTCCCGTTTGGGTCAACTGCGTCTTCCTGGGAAGTTGTCACCTGAAAAGTTTGCGCCCGTGAAAGACAAGGCAGATGAAGGTGCAGGGGGAAAACAATTTGACTTCCGCGCAAGTGCCCTTGTGTCAAAAGACGTGGAATATGCACGAGCGACGCAGGCCACAAAGGCTGATACGTATAGTGGTCTGAAATATGAACGAGGTTCAAAATTGGAGAACAAATATTTAAATCCATCGATGGACGTGAAGCTCAGCCAACAAAGTGATGCCAGTTTGTCTTCGTTGCCACAAATCAAAACTGATTCATACAGCATTTACAAGAGTCCTCCACACAAGGATAAAAGTGGAAACGCTGGCCAGAGCGGACTACAACAGATACAACTGAATACGACTTTGCAAAGAGAAGCTGATGATGAACAATCCGATATTGAATGTGCACAGACACACGAAGCTTATGAAAACAACAGGAGTGCATTTTTACAATCAAAACGTATTGCACATACCTCAATGGAAAACAGTGCAAGTTTAATGATTAGAGACCGTGGCAGAGACACAGACGTTTACAGCAATTTCGATAAACAACTTAATCGGAAAGATGCCTCATTCTTGCCAAAAACATTTTATGCATCGTCTCTTGATGAGCACACGGAGATGATGACAGGTCATACCCCTAGCATCCGAACGACCGCAGAGATGGAAAATAGTGTGGCATCGCCATTAATAAATGAGGATGAAGGCCTTTTGTTAAGAGACAACTTTTCACGAAAAAAGACCGATCATCCTCTCAGTGCTTCGGTTGACCACAGGCCAGTGATGGAGCACCGAGTCATCACAAACGACTTGCCAACGTCAAAGGTTGACGCATTACCGTCACGCGACGGCTTGCAGGAATCTGATTTAGATGACGGCGGTCAACATTTTGAAAGCATATTTGATCTTGGTCGTGTTCAGAAGAAACGAAACCACACATATGAAAGTAAAACCATTCATTTTAAGGCTTCATATTCCAACGATTATTCTCCGAAACTGTATTTAAATGACAGAAATGAACAGTTGACATATGCCGGTGATCTCTCCGCTGAAAAGCAAACGTGCATACAGAGCTGCCCAATGTCACTGCCAAAGAGTGAGAACTCTCCAAACACTGATGTGGATAACAGTAATGTAAGATTAGGTAATAATGGTGATCAATCAGTTGCTTCAAAGAGCCAAACCTACACACCCAACTGCCCGAGTTCACACTCCGAGTTAAGCCCTCCTGAAGAGAGATGCTCAGTCTCTGATTTAGATGAGAGTAATACACAGTCGAGTAACAAGGGCGATGATCCAGTTGTTTTACAAAGCCAGCAATGCACACTCAGTTACCGTAAAGACATTTCTGGGTTATTTCCTTTACATGGGAGCTGTGCAGACTCTGATTTAGATGACAGTAATGGAGGGTTGAGTAGCAATGTTCATTATAAAGCCCCTTTGGACAACGTTGCCAAAGCGTTTGACTTTCCAAACCCAAACTCTATGTTATTACTTAAAAATGATAGGTTTCCAGGTATTGTTTTAGATGGCGGTCATGAACACTTGCACGCCAAGTGTGGTCACACATCATTGCACAGCAACTTAAGACATGATGTAAAAAAATTAAATCATAAGCTGCTACATTCAGATGATGACTTTGCATATTCTGAATCTTATAACAGTCAAAATAATGAGCAGCTGCATAACCTCAATGATCATACGTGCCTCTTAGATAAGTCGATGTGTACAAGGCATTTTGAAAAAATAATTTCTGCATCAACTCACATAAGTGAGAGCTCTTCATGTTCTGATTTAGATAGCAACAACACGAACTTGAATAAGGCTATCCGTAAACAACAAACAGAGAATCAGATTGACACTCAAGGGTCGCCAAGTAGATCATACACACCGCCAGGTTTATATCCAGTTGATCACCCACATGGACTGTGTAAGGGTAGTGGCGAGTTCATTAACACGATTGATCAGACACTTGATCTGGAAATGAAAAAAGAATTTCCGTTAATTACCCCCAATGAAGGATATTCATTTGACAATACGTCACATCATTTGGATGATGACAATAAATCACTTAGTATCACAGACTCAGAATGTTTGGATAGACCAGGAATTCAGGATGATGGTCCCATTTTTAAAACAGTGATTTCTGACAGGCACTCAGATGAATCGCCTGAAGGGACAGAATATTCTAGAGATTCAAAAGTTAATTTGCCACCACGCAGAAAACGGACACAATCTCCAAGCACCAGACCTATGGAAAGTAAGAGAAAACATTCATCTCGAGCTGAGCATTCGCATGCGAAGAAGAATGAACTCTCAATTTCGTCGCCAGATGATTTTGCCTCTTGTCGATGTAAGAACTACACGTTGAAAGCATTACATAAACTGATCGCAGGAAACTACGAATCAGACGAATCTGGGAATGAGTTAACCTGTTTAGAATTTTCCAATAGCCAAGAAATTGCAAATGAGACCGAGCTCAATGGTGAGGATGCGCATTCAAAGACAGCATCAACAGGTGAGAAAGTAAGTCTGAGCAATCCTATAAAACGGACATGTATATTTATATACAGTACACATATACAGAACTCTCATCCATGGTGATGTGGGGGACGAATTTTGCGGATTATATTATCTGCTGGGCTTTCCACAAATTGACTCAACTTGTGCACAGGAAAGAATGTCGATATTAGGAAGGAAATATTAGATAATAGGAGCTTTTGTGGACCCTACAGCAGGGCCGGATTAAGGTTCTTGTAGGCCCTATGCACTTCTGTTTCGTAAGCCTTCAGTCATAACTCTTCAGAGTTAGTACTGCCCATCTTACTACCACCGCTGTCACTCGCTTGTTTCACGTGTACTTCATCCAGCCACTGGATATATGTCGTTACTACTGATACGTTCATTATTTAGTCAGTGCCCTAATTCGATGGGAGCGCGCTGTGTGCCGCAGATAAGCAGATTTAATTTGAAATTGTTGGGGGAAAAAAGGTAGGTTTAAAAATATAAGCGACTCTGCCTCTTTGTATGTCCACTGCCTATCCATGCTATATAAATATACTTATTCAAGAAGATATCTTGGAAAAAAATTAACCCGTAAAAACAAAGTTTTTCACTATAAATCCTTAATATGCGTGGCATCGGGGCAGCTAGAGTCCTCTCTTCCTCTGGCTTGAGATGGCTGCCACCTATGGGTCAGATGATTGTCTGCCACCATTAAGCAATTGGTAATTAAATATATATATATTTTCCCTAAACAGTGTAAAATTTTGGAAAAAAAAATTCACGAAAATTAATTGTCACGCACAACGAGTCTGTGTGCAAAATGTCAGCTCGATTGGATCACGGGAAGTGGGTTAAAAAACGACCGAAAGATTTGCATGGTCGTATGCAAGCAAGCAAGCACGCAAGCACGCAAGCAAGCAAGCAAGTGAACTTAATATAAAGGATTAAAAAATGTATAATGTAAACAAAAAACACATTTTTAGTTTTCATAGGCCCTCGGCACAGTGCCTGCTGGATAATATGACCCTGCCCTACAGCTCCTGCTGATAATAGGAGTCGCGGGTAACACGGTTGCGGATAAGATAAGTTCTATATATACAGTACAGTATATCTTAAGATGCTCACACGAGACTCAAAAAGCTAATTTTGTAAGTAGTCATTCATACTGTATATTTGCACAATACAATTATAAGTTAAGTAATATAACTGTGACTTTTATTGTGGTAGGAGTGGCGTTCAAAAAGCAACAGACATATCAAAAGGTGGATTCAACTCAAGTGGATTCATTGCATATGGTTAAGAGAGTGTCTCATACAGGTATAGTAATCGATACTTATAAATAATGTATTACAAGTGTAAAAAAAATCCATCAATCATTCAATTCATTGGCTGACCATAAATAATTTAAATACAATGCAAAACTCTTAAGGCCAGTGATACATGGACATACACAGATCGGTTTTTTTTACCACTGCTGGATGAGGGTCTCCCCACACACACCATGTTGATCCTGGGGTTTATCTGACCTTAACCTCACCAGGCTCAATGTAGGTTGGTGAAGGTGGTGGTGGGGGGGCGTAGACGTTGAGGGTATAACATTCTGTACAATGGATTTTTCTGTACTTCTTTCTGATGCTCACAGTGTAGCCAGGCTCCAACCTGATTAGCTGTTATCTGAAGGGATCGGTGCATTTCGGCTGATTTAATCACAGAGCAGTAATGCATAGGCAGCATATTGTGTTCATATATATATATATACCAACACAGATAATTATCTCCTGTGCATGCCTCGAAGCGTAGAATCAGCTCAAGTGTGTAATGTCTGATCAATCTGCTCAGCGTTACATTACCGGGTTAATGGGAGGACTCCCAGGCCTCGAGCATTGCTTAATCTTCTACGTGGCTCTGCTTAATTACAGCAAATATTTCCTTTGTTCTAGTATTTGTGACATGGGGATTGTAGATATAAACCAATGTATTTCTAAATTTGCGAAAAATATTAAACATGGTGGGAAGGGAGTGCAGTAATTGCCATGTAGATTATTGAGGGTATGGTAGGGATAGGAAGCTAATGAAGAAATCCACCCCGGAGCTATTATTGCATTACAAATAGCAAAAACAAGACCTCGGGGTGCTTTGCGCATAATGTACGCAGAGAAGGCGGAGGTTGGCAGCTGCAACTCTGATGAATCTCCTTAAGTGCATTGCCTTGGTGTGTATGTCTGTGTGTGTGTGTTGCTGTTTGGCGAGCAGGAGTGTAATAGTTAGCGCACTGCGCTGCGAGTTAAATTTCAGCTCACTGCCAACATCAGCGACGAATAACTGAGCCTGTGCAAGGCTTCCCCGAGGTAGACTAAGCCTCAAATGCTCGCTAACAGCGCTTGGCCCAACAGTCTGCGTGGTTGCAGAGGGACCTTTGTGTTGCATGTCGCTGTGCGTTCACACAGAGCTGATGTTGAGACTGACGGCGACATGGAAAGACTCCGGAGAGCTGCACGAGGCGTGCCAAGAGAGGCTGCGGGACAATCTGCGTTTGATGGAGAGTGAGCCCGCTGAGCTGACGGCACTCTTCCACGTGAGCTTGCATTGTCACGAGGGGCAATTTCGTGTATCTCTACCTTAACTAATCACTTGTGTAGTACATGTGCTGTTGTATGGGGGTTTTATTCCCATGGGGGTGGTGGGGGGAGGGATGATTGAGGTAGTGCACTGCTTGTGACCTTGAGTTTGATTCCTAGCCATGGCTGACGTTGCAATGGCGAGTGCTATCTGAACCAGTGCTGGGCCCGTTCTTCTCTTCACCAACTCGCACTGACCGTTGTGGTGAAGTATGGTCAAACAAACCCTGATGGCCGACATTGCATGGGGATGCCTTTATCCAGCGGTGGTTTGACTAAGGGCTGAAAATAATTATTCTGAAATGTTTTGCATACATTTATAAAAAAAAACGTGTTTAGTCGTGCTGATTATATTATTCTTCAATAATAAGCATGTAGTATGATTATGGCTGTTTCATTTTGTGGAGCATTGTTTACACTTCCAGAAGTATATCCAAAAAGCGTACAAGGGCCACCAAAAATACCGGAGTGAATATTTTGTTCATAAATGAAACAGTAAAATTGCTCATCGTGCAAGGGGGAATAATTCAATACCTTGGGATGAGATTTCATGTCAATTTCTGTGCCATACTTCTGCTGGATCAGTGCCATGCGCCCAGAGCAACAGCCAGTTGTTTGCTCAGTTTCTAATGACACTGCAGTTTTGTGAGCACAACTAATGACAACGGCCTATTCATTTCACTCCACACCTAATCCTGTGACTGTATGGCCCTACATGCATAGCCTTGGCTGCAGTGAAATTTAAGGTAAATATCTTGTAATACCCTCAACAATGTTGGTCATGTGTACAATTCAAAATAATGTCCACTATAGTTAAAGTTTTGTGAGGATTAAACTAGCGAGTAAGCGTTACCTTACATTAACATCTACAATAGGCACTGTGTCAAATGTTGTATGTGTTTTGCAAGTAAATAATTATGATGTATAGCCCTTTTGTCGATTCAATGCGGCATGCTTGAAGGCTTCCCAATATTTTGTTTGGTCATGGTGGGGTTTGTTTGACCATACTTCACCATGCTGGTCAGCTCGGGTTGCTCAAGTAGGGGTCCAGGACCAGTTAAGATATTTAATAAGAAATAATTGTGGTGAAGCCATGGTGTAGTAGTTAGTGAGTGATAGTCCTTACCACCCCTACCCCTATCACCAACCCACACTGATCAGCATGGTGAAGTGTATGGTTATATAACTCACATGTCCAACACAGTGTGGGGAGGACTTCACCCAGTCGAGTATTAACAAAGTGGTGTCCATTATTATTGTTGTGAGAAAGAATGGCGAAATGATAAGAAGGTCGTTAACATTGCAGTGTGGACTTTTGATTTTGCAGGAGCTGTCAGTGCGTCTCCTCTCCATCCACAGCGACTCAGACTCTATAGCCATCACGTTCAACACAGCAGAGGAACTCGGGAAATTCACAAATTACTACTCCCTGGGCAAGAAATTCCACGCATATTCATTTGTTTTTTTGTGCCAATTTATTTCCAAATGTGTAATCATTGCCCATTTGTTTTAGATAGCACACTTTGTATGGGGCATTATTCTCCTTTTAAATGCTTATTGTCATCTGCAGGGCTCGTGAGTGAGTGCCTGAAAATTGCTCTGTTGAGCGACGCTGTCTGGCTTATGGATCCCTCTGAAGACCAAGTGACGGTACAAATTGACATGAACGATGAGAGCATGAGGAAGATGCACCTCAGCCTTCTGCTTCAGGAAGGTAACATTCAAAATAACCATCATCAGCAGTAGCCACGATCAATAAAGGCCTGCCCCAAGCCATTTCCATATCATAATCAATCTCACACCTACACGGGAGTCACTTCATCGCTCCATCTCCTTGGTGTATAACCTCTTGGCCACGTTTCCTCCCCAGGCTGGCCCTCCACCTCGCTCCCTCCCTTTGTTATTCTCAAGCACAGGCCATCATCCCTACTGAGTGACGTGTAATGCCCAAAGCCACTTAACATTACTTGACAGCCAATAGGGTATATTTATGCCTTTAACCTCAGGTTATTCTCTAATCCATGTATATCTTCTCTCTGGCAATGTGATTCCAAGCATGGATTGCTACAGAATGCAGTGTTTTATACCTGCAATCTTTGATTTTTAAATTAGTTTTGAAAATCGCCCTAGTAAGGACTAGTGCTTTCGAATGGTGCAGTGAGCTGATATTCTTTACGTTATATATTACACCAGGTAAACGACGTTCACTTTAATAACACGCAGCTTAACATAAGTCAACAAACTGGTGGGTAAGTTCTGCTTTTCTTTGACCGTTGCTTGTTGGAACGATCGTTCTTGACCCATCTGGGGAGAGTTTCGTCTGGCTGCTGCGGCAGCGACGCTAGACCCCCCCGCGTTGTTCTTTCCCCCCGCCCCTCCCCAGGTAGGTTTCACGTGCGTGCTTGGAAGTCGTCCGCGAATGCGTCGGGGGAGGAGTTGGCATTGGCGGAGGGAGAGGTGCTCCTGGTGGAGCGAGCGCAGGGCACGGGGGCGTGGTGGACGGGGCGAGCCGTCTCCTCCACCAAGCAGGGCCTCATCCCGAGGTCGGCGGTGGAGCCACTGCAGCACTTTCACCAGTGAGTGTGCGTTGGCGGGCCAGTAAGCTGTACGTGCCAAGAACAGCCCCTTCAATTGTTTTTGTAATTCAAATTAACGTTAATCTTTAGCTAAGAATGGGCATAAAATACATTTCCAAAATCTAATTATCGCTGCAATGATTTAAAGTTCATACCACGATTACATGCGCCTATGTACGTGTTTTATCCCTCCCTGTTTTCTTGTTTTAGGTGGTTCTTGAAAAGTAATTCAATCTCAGACTGTCTCAAGCACAAGCCATCATTGTCAGAAAATGGCAAAATGGGTAAGTTCTCTCCCAGCCCTGCCTTATTTAAAATTCTCGTTCCCATTTCTAAATTATTGCAAAACTAAAATCTTTAAAACTCTCCATACACTCTTTCTCCCCATGTGTCCCTGTCCCCTTTCACTCAATCGCTCTGTTGCAGGGACGGGGTCATGTGTGGCAACCACAGACTACAAGGCGGAGTGTGGAGATGAGCTGAGCTTTAAGCAGGGCGACCACATTGAGGTGGAGGGCCTGTTCATCCCGGGCTTGCATTGGTTCATGGGAAAGGTCACTTCTACAGAGCGAGTGGGCTTTGTTCGGATGAGCTGTGTACGGCCCGACCAAATCACAGACACGTCAGTACTGTACGAATTGTCATTACATTTCCTTTGTAATCAGTAGCTACAAGCTGCATTTGCTGTACACTAATGCTGTTGAGTGATTATGTGTCGTTGTGAAATTAAGATTACGTACGAAACGTTAATTTGTTTTTTGCAGGAAAGGTGCCTTTCTTCACAGATCGGAGAGGTTTCATCGCAGTGGCCTGGATGATTGCACAGCGCAGCATTGTTACGAATTCCTGTCACGGTTGACCGGAACTGACATCAGCACAGTCTACAGGATATGTAGGAATGCCCTTCTCTCATCACCGCACATGCAAAAACACTTGAGTATTTATGCTGTCTACAAGGTGCTGCTGTGCTGATAACAAGTAGGGCTCCAGTAGTAATAATAATACAAGCAAAGCTTGTAATAAAATGTTTAAATCACATGCGTAATGTTGTAGTATTCTTTGCGGTAAGATTACAAAAGGTTGAAGTGGTTAGTGTTAACGTTATCATGTCGTGCTTACCTAATGAAAAATATACACAGGATGTACATCAATATAATGGCCGTTATAAAATAAAGTGGTAAATTCGATTTATTCATTTCAGATCAAGAATCTCATTCTGATGTAGGAACAGACCTCAACAAACCAGGTTGGTAAATATGATTGAACATTAATTCATGAATTTGTATTGCAGGTGCCATACACTTCTGCATTTTGTTTTCACATAAATATTTACAAGTAATCTTGTTTCAATGTATTATTCGGTTCAATTATCCGATTAACCCTGTTCTGTGTCTACCATAGATCCTGTTGTCAAAAGCATGAGATCTTGCAGTCAAGATACAAAGGAATCATTTGAATTCGAAACAATCTTCAAACTTGGTCTCAATGACCACGTTTTGGAGAATACTTTTCCCCACGAGAAATTCAAAGATGCAAGTGTGGCAGAGGAGTCTCAACTTTGGTTCTCAGTGGAACTTACAAAATGCGGTGACGATTCAGACAACGAAAATTGGTCGACAAACAGTGAGAGCCTAATCCAATTCCTCCTGTTTCTAAATACGCCCGAGTACAGGAGAGAGTTTGCAGTGCTCTACAGGGAAGACATCCCTTTCCTTTACTCACTGTTGAGAGGTCACACCGATGACATGGAGTTGGTGCGCTTTCTTGAGCTTGCCCGTGAGATGGCCAAGAAGGGAGGCATGCAGTGGGCTCAGAGCCGAGCCTGCTTCCTCTTGGGCCGAGCTTGCTCCAGGCAAGGAAAGTTCTCCCAAGCCCGCGTCTACTACGAGGAGTCACTTAGCATGACAGATGGAGATTTCCCGGATATGTGTCTCATGGCTGCACTCTACACAAACCTGACCTCAATGTACCTCAAAGTGATGAACAAAGAAAAGGCGACAGCGATGATGGAAAAGACGGCAATTCTCCTGGTAAGCCTCCCAGGAAAATGCATTGGGTCATCTTCAGCGCAGGACATCCTCAAACACCTTCTCAGCAAAGTGATCTTTCAGAATGACTTGCGCTTGGAAGGAAGGATCTGTTTTCTCATCGCCGAATCTTTGCTCAACCTGAATAGAGCTGACGAGGCACTGCCTTACATAGAACGACTTCAAGATCTTACAAATCATTTCCAGCAGTTGAGCAATACATACACCTCATCGTATTACTTTCTCCTCAACCGTTTGTACGCCACAAGCTTCCAGAGGCTATCTTTTGGCAGCATGATGCGTGCCTGCGACTGTGACCAGATGACAATCACTGAGTGCATCAGATGTGTGGAACTGATTGTGAAAAGCGAGGGAACGATACAGAACAGACAGTCGCGTCGCACCACAATGTCACCGCTGTGCGCGCCGTTCCTTTACAAGGCTCTGCAAAAGCCCCTTGAGGAAGAACACAAATGTCTTCACAATTCTGTTCACAATTACGCCCATCTCAGTCTCGCTGAACTCTACCTGCAACAGCACAAAGTTAACGACGCCATGTGTCACCTCAACAAAGTCAATGCGGTCAGAGCGGTCTCTTCAGCAGGAGAAGGCAGCAGCGGCGTTCTTCCTCAAACTCGCCTGGATGTACATCAGGGTTGACTGTCTCTCCGTTGCTACACAAATCCTCGAAAATCCAGAACTTGGCTGCCAATCCGCTGGCGTCGTACACAATCTCCTGGGCATAGTGCATGCAAGACATCACAACATACCTAAGGCTGCAACACATTTCCAAAGTGCCTTAGCGGTGGCTCAGAGTTGTGGTGACGAAATAAATGTGGCCATCTGCTATGGAAACTTGGGGTTCCTTGCAGTCAACGCCAAGGCTCATCTCTTTGCTGAAGTTTGCTTTTTAAAGGCTGTACACAAATACTTCGCAGCAAGTAACCGTGACCATGAAGAGTGGTTTAATGAAGTTCTTGTCAAACTGGGACAAAATTTCTACACTCGAGGAAGTCCCAGTGAGGGATTACAGTGTTACGAAATGGCACTTCTCATCGCGTTGAAAGAAAATGATGTCAGAGGTTTGTTAAAAGAAACATTGAACTTGCCACACATGCAACGGCATAGTCGCCAATCATTTAATATGTAACGGGGCAAGACGTCGCAACAGTTGAAATCCCCACATGGCTGTCCACCCAGCAGTACAGATTGGTACACAGAAGTTAGTTGATCTGCAGGTTGTGTGTAGCGGGGTTAAATGTGGGTACTCCCATCTATTCCACGATGTCTGGCCTGTGTGGAAAAGTAGGGAACAGAGGTCGCAAACGGGTTTTGATTCCTTACCCGTACCCGTACCCAGCCACACCAGGGTCGCAAACGGGTACCCGTACCCGTACGCGGCCGTACCCGTACCCTACCCATACCCGGCCGGGTACGGGTAGGGTACGGGTATCGGGTACCTGATTGCGACCTCTGGGATGAAGCCATGTTGCAGGCGCGGGTGGGTTGATTCTAGGAACTTGGATTGTGAGAAGAGACAAGACGTTGGGAAATGAGTGACAAACGGTTACTCACCAGTGACTCACGGTCTGCCCGTACCCGTACCCGGCCACACCGGGGTCGCAAACGGGTACCCGTACCCGGCCGGGTACGGGTAGCCGGTTATCGGGTAGGGTACGGGTATCGGGTACCCGGTTGCGACCTCTGGTAGGGAAGCATACCCCTCTGGTGGCTATTCTGCCAACAGTGGCGTGAAGAAGCAAATGCAGGGCTGCACTTTTACCGATTACAATGAATTTAAGCTGCAAGTGTTAATTATTCTTTATTTTTATGACAGGTCAGATGCATGTGACTGCACTCCTTTGCCAGCAGTATTCATCCCAAAAGAATGACCTGCAATGCATCATCTATTATGAACATCAGCTCAACTTGGCTCGCAGCTCTCGTGACAAGCGGCTGGAGGGTGACACGCTCCAAATCCTGAGTCAGATATACCACGGATTGGGAAAATTCAGGTATTGCATTCTGTGTTACCTTTGTAGTGTTTAACACCATAGTGTCACTGTGTCTAGTATTTCAAGAGGGCTTCCATATCACAAAACTGTTTCTATTATGTGTATTATATGCTATTAATTGTATTTATTTAATATATAGCATCATTATTGGCCGATGACCAAATTACGTAAAATGCATCTGATCTCAGAAGCTAAGTAGGGTTAAGCCTGCATAGGGCTGGATGGCAGAATGTTGTTCACAAAACAGGTTGTTATAGGCTACAGACCTATGTGGTGGGCAGCAGAGGGCAGTACAGGAGCATCCGACGTCGTGGTGTACTTCTATGCTCCCACGTCTATTCACCCCATCTTCTCCAACCCTTTCCTGACCAACGTGGTGAAATATGGTCATATAATCCTCACGACTCGCAAGGTCAAATGACTCTCAGTCGTGGATTGACTGTCGGGTGTTGTACTTGTTGTACATGTACTATCGTGGTTGGTATGCTTTATTATAATATATTGCTGAACGGTATGACACGCACAGCAAGCTGTTGATGACCATAACATGAGAGCATGTGGTTTAAAATAGGTTTTGCTGTTCCTACAATGATTTGCAACTCTTTTGAAGGAATTCAAACGGTTAATAATTAACACGGCTAAATATTTGACTGAAGTATAATGCTAATTTAGTGCTTACACTGTTGATTTATGCAAATGTTTTGAAGGTGGCTAGTCTGGCATTTCATGTAAGATGTAAAGGGCCAAAATCTGTTGGTATTTATTTTTGTGTGAAAAATCCATAACTCATGTACCGTTTATACATTACATTCACTTGATAATATACTTGTTAATGATTTACAACTCAGGTTGAAAGCCTTAATGCGTTATCTCTGTCGTTGGGGGACTCACTTTCATAAAGATGATCCAATATGACATTTTGAAAAATACATTTTTGTTTTGACTAGGGACATATACCGATCTAAATGTTTCCAAAAAAACTTGGCAATGAAAGACTATCGCTAAGTAGAAACGCCTTTTTTTCCCCATGGCAATGATACCACACATCATGTGCCTCCATCCTGATGCCATGTGACACCATCTCACGATCTGGCTCAACAGCCTAACGTTATTCATCATCATTAGCCAAGCTCAATCCACTGCTAAACGAAGGCCTTCCCAAGCCACTGCTATCTCTCATCGCCTCGTAATGCAACAATCCATCTCACTCTTGCACTCACGCAGTTCTCATCACTCCACATAAATGGTGGACGTACTCTTGGGCATGTTTCCTCCCTGTGCTGTCATTTCATAAATGGCTTGATCATTAGCTATCATTCCTTCTTGGGACATGTTTTTTTTGCCCAAAGCCACTTACAGCAGTCAATAACATATCTTTATCCTGCGCGTGTTACCCAATACATTACGTGTATTCCTATTTACGTCTAAATATAATTCCAGTGTGCATCTCTCCATTCATCCTAGTGCACTTTTCAGTTTTGTTCCATTTTACCCATTAGTGTCCATTCACGATCCGTGTTACAGCAGGTGATATGCATTAATTCAACAAAAATGAAATACTTCTGAGCACAAGCACATGTTGAAAAACATTACAGAAATAATGCATATGCATGATTTTTCTTCCTTGTTTAATTTATCAGATTAGTTTACTGGGTCTAAATTGTGTTTACAATTGACCATATATAGCATTCACAATCAGCGTAAATCTGCATAAATTTTCCATTTAAACACCGTGATGTAATGCACGTGTCAGGGATTACAGAAAGGCTGTGAAGTACGTGAAACGCAGCCTGGCCATTTTCATTGACCTTCGCGAAATGGAAAGGACAGCTGAGGCATGGCTGCTGGCAGGGACCATCTACAGCAAACTTGGCCAGAATGAAATTGTGGACCTGCATCTACAGGTCAGGAAACACCTCTCCTGCAACTATGATGACAGTAATTCTTCTTGCAAGGCCATGTTTTAACTTTGCCCTCCTGCTCCATCGTAATAATTCTTTCTTTTTACTGTTCTTATATTTTGCAGTTGGGCAGTTCTACATTTCATAAATACATATCTGACACTATAAAGATGTGGGTAATCAATAGTATGATCGTTATTGTGGCTTTTTTTTTACTTGAGTATAGTATGTCAACCAATTAGGCTGCTAATTCAGACAGAAATAATTTGCCCACTGTTGTTGATAATGAAGAAATGCAGACATTGCCTTCCACTCGGGAAAAGTGATTCTATAAATATATACCATATAAATAGCACTGCATATGAATGATTTTGAAATTTTGACTGTGAATTTGCCCATTTGTAAAACTGCCATGATATTCATACAATCACCATGACAATTAAAAGATTAGGCCCCATTATGAGTTAATATTAAACATAATTTAGTACCGTACAACAGTAAATGGGCTGATATGAGCATTACTTAATAGGTATTGTACATCTGTACTCCTCGACCAAATTCTATATCTTACTCATTTTATAAAGGTACTTTTAAATATCATGAACCCATTATGAAGTCATCATCAGTTGGAACAAGCATCCGCTTAAAATACACGACACAATGCAATTTATGTTCCAGTAAAGTATAAAGCCATGGTTGTTGTGTTACTTATCAGATGGCAGTGGAGGTTGCCCTAACCCTGGGACAGGTTGAGTGTGCCTTGCATGTCTACGAAGCTGCTGGAGATGTGTTCTTCAACAGCAACAGGGAACCAGAAAAAGCCGTTGGTTTCTATGAGGTGAGTACTGAGTACATGATTATAACATTGTAGAGGGCAAATAGAGGTACGATCCGTTACTAACAAACGAAAATGTAGGTTTTGAGCTTGGTAATTAAAACCATAGATCCACACACACACACCGACTTGGTAGTAAGATTTTATTGTATGAGATTCATCCTTCTAATAATCCACATCCATCATGATGTTAGCGACGGACATCCTATCAAGATTTGGAAGCATCCCAGGTGTTTGCCATCAACTCCTGTGCGTAGGGTTACGGGAAATATAACAGTGTTGTCCCAAAATATGTAATCTTAAGTGGTCTTCAATAACACACAACAGAATTGTTCGAAACAATCACACCTGAGGTGTAGCAAATGCCCGAGATGCTCTTCAATACAATGTGTGTCACCACTGCCCTGGTGGACATGTAGGTGTTTATAGAGATTGAATTTACAAGATAAAATGTTCACACGACCAATTATGTGTGTATATGTGCATACTTGTTTTTTGACATAGCTCAAACTGCTGTCCAATTATAATAATTTTCTAACAGCTGACACCTTTGTTGACACCTTGTAGCACGAAGCAATGACATGACGATGCTATTTATCATGAAATTTTACATTTATTTCAGTGCTGTTGTCAATGAAAGCCCTACTTAATGTCGTAATACACTTTCCGTCGAACAGGACCACGCTCTGCCACTTGCCAGACACCTCGGAGACAAGCGGAGAGAGTTAAGGCTTTGCCACAAGCTGTCAGAGCTGCATTGCCAGCTGGGAAATCCTCATCAAGTCATGATGCATAGCACCGACGCTCTGCAGTTAAGCGTGGAGCTTGGTACATACCGTTCTATTTCATATATTTTTTCACCGTTCATGAACCCATTTTCTTAGCTGCTTTTTTTGTCCGCCTAATGACATTCCAATTGTGTTACTGGCATCGCTTCAGAAAGGTGAAGAGACTATCGTTTAGAAATATGCAGCTAGCAGTGTATTACTTGGATCAAAACCATTATTGTCATTCAAGTCACAGAGCTGGAATTTCGCCAGATCAAGAGGAAACTAACCCAATTATTGGTGCAGTTATTATCAAACTATTTGGTTAACCTTTTGATGCAGAGGCTATGCTGTATCACAGTAATGTTAACATAAGCATGGTAGCGTGTGCAAATATCAGCAGATACCAGTGTCTACTGTTACTTAACTCCGCTAGGGGGCAGAACAACCATAGATCGGTGAGATGTGGACTGTCCAGATTTGCTGGGAAATCTGACTTCTAAGTCTTCTCTTAGTCAAATGCGGCCATCAACATACAAACTAGCCTGCGCGTAATTACCACAATGAAGTAGATACAGCATTTACAATACATTTCCAAAAAATGCCCACTGATGAATGGGAACCTCCCCAGACTGTGAGGGTTAAGTCAGTTATTGTACCATACTTCACCATGCTAGTCAGGGCAGGTTGGCAAGGGCAGGAGCATTGGCTCCGAAGCGTAGCATTACAGTGCGAAAATTTATTTTGCTGCACTACCATCTGCTGTGCAGACAGCCCGATATCGTACAGATTGTCCAAGAAAAGTACCGCAAAACACTCCATTGTGAAATACTGAGATACAGTTTCCGACTTTTAAAAAGTTACTTAAGAAACCGGCTGTGCTCGCCAGAACTGCCTGCCTGCCTCAAGGTCACAGGAATCCAACACGTTGCACGGCTAACAGTGGGGACGCGTGTACGCGTGTGAACTCATTGCAGTAGCACAGTGGTCAGCACACTGCACAAGAACCCCGGCGCCCTGGATTCCATTCCCAGCCATGGCTAACGTCGGCGGTGATCATATATTTCGGTCAAAGGCTTCCCCTAGGCTGACTCAGCCTTAAATATAGCACCTGATGCGGTGTGTAAATAGCAGTACTGGGGAAGACATACTTGGCCCGAACGAGGTTTTGATCACCACCACCACAACCACCACCCCACAAACGCCGTGCCGGTGATGGTGGGGTGCTTGTTAACGGCACTTGCAGGAGGTGGGGGTGGGAATTCTTTGACTTAGTTTTAAACTCGTTTGCAGGGGACGGCCTGAGCGAGAAGGTGACGTACCATCGGCTGGGCTTGGCGTGCGTTCAACAGGCGCGCTTCCAGCTGGCCGAGCATCACTTTCTGCGTGCGCTGTCGCTGTGCACCTCGTGCCGGCTCTCCCACGACGAGCTCTACTACTGCATGCACGGCTGCCTAAGGCTCGGAGACTTGGCCTCCGACAAGCTCATGGTAGGAGGAATCGGTCTTGTCACCCGAGACCAGAGGTTGCAAATGGGTTTTGATTCCTTACCCGTACCCGTACCCGGCCGCACCAGGGTCACAAATGGGTACCCGTACCCGGCCGGGTACGGGTAGCCGGGTATCGGGTAGGGTACGGATATCGGGTACCCGATTGCGACCTCTGCCCGAGACCACTCTTCCCGGGACCGCGATTATTTTGTAAGAATTTTTTTTATTTTAGACCTGGCCAGCATGGAGCTCCATCTGCTTCTCCGCAATGTGAGGGTGGGAGACACGATAACGCTGATGAAGATGATCCAATACGAATTAAATGTTAGGAAATAGTTGTTTTGCTATTAGAGACTTTGTAGAAAACCAATTGATGAAAGGGTTGTTGCAAAAAAACTGTTTAAAGGAATTGCCCTGGCAGCCGAGGGACACATGCCTCCCCTCCCATTGACACCATTATGGTCTATGTCACCTTGGTCACCTTGTCCGATGACTCACGCCATGTGCCATATGACATCCCGTTGTGTGGCCAAGAGCGAAATATATTTATTTCCAACTTTGATAACAGAGCAGCAGCAATATATAAGTAAGGTCCAAGTATGTGTTGGAAAGTGTTACGGATTTGAAGCTTTCGTGACTGCAGGAATCCATACTCTTTGGTTTTATTTTATACCTACGTGACTTTACCAAATAAACCAAAGAGTATAGGTGTTACGGAATTCACGCACATGCATGTTTTTTCTTTTTTGTTTCAGTCATATTTTGAGTGGTTGTGTTCGGCATGATGTCGCCAATTTGGGTTCGCGACGGTGCTATGTGGTATTTTGTACAGCTCCTCTCTCCCGCTCGTTTAAGAGTTGTTTCCACTTAATATTAATGAGCTGCTTTACAAAAAGTAGATTAACTTCGGGAATGTTAAGGCTCATCTCGCCGGCGTTTCGATGACTCGTCAAGCTTTTGTTCTGAAATTACCTTCAGCGATTACATTTTTTCGTCTCATTTGTATTGCAATCCATTTGTCTTTTTTGTCTTTATTGTTCATGAAGTTACATCTACCCTATGAGCCTAAGTTTAACCCTCACTTATTACTCACATATAAATGACATATCTACTATAAGATTGAATCTTATATAATTCTCCGCATTTGTCCTGGGCATGAGAATTTATTTTAATCGATCAAGCAAAGTGTCACTACCTGGCTAATGAATATAAGCATAGAAAAGAAAGTTACATCGCAACAACTTTGCTTCTCAACATTATCTTTTTCCAGGCATATATTTTTTGTCCATTTGTAATGTCTTTAAGAAAATCTACATCATTAGATTAAAAAAAACTTAACATTTTTATGGTGTAAATTCCATATTCTGCTATAAAAAAAATGATGTCTTATAAAGCGGTCTGCAGGTGCTCACTGCACAGAGCCCCTTAACGCTTATTGGAAGCAGCTTGGAGCAGGAGGCATTCTTTGGCAATGAACACAGCGATTTGTGTGCAGCATCCAATTTAGAGAGTGGCCCTACCACTGTAAACGCTTGACCACAATAAATTCCACCACTGAACCAACTGAATTTTTTAAAATATTATTCTTATAAATAAACAGTGCTGTTTTTTTTGTCCCATTTTATCTTATCTCACCAGACCACAGAAGATGCCCTTGTCTATTACAACATGGCCCTGCTGGCAGCGCTGGAGCTGGGCAACAAGCAGCTGCAGCTGAGGCTGTACGAGCGCCTGGCATCCGTCTACCACAATCAGGTGTTGGACCGGGTGCGCTCACTGCATCTGTACCAGCAGGCGCGAGCCCTGGCCAACGAGCTCAACGTCAAGCGCATCAATCTGAGCCGGAAGCCAACAGCGTCCATGCGATCAAAGCAACGCTTCTAGAGCCGTCACAGGCCATGATACACTGGGGTAAAAGAGTCGAGGTGCAGCGCAGCAATGGCTTGCTCATGATGCTGCTGGCAGAAGGGGCTTCACTAGAGGGAAGTCTAGAAAGCCCCGCGAGAGGGTATTTGGCCTACTCTTCCATGCTGACCAGACGTCTTGGAAGAGGTGGGAGTACTCGCACCTCCGATTAGCCCCCGCACCTTCGCTTAACGTACATATCTACCCACACTATACCCAAACCACACACAATCTGCCGATCAAATGTGGGGGATCCATTTATACTTTTGGTTGGACAGAGGCAGGGGGATCAAACCGACAACCTCCGTAGTTTAAGTCCAGTGCGCTAACACAACTTTGGTAACGTTACCAAATTTCTGTAAGGCTCAGCCGGAAACACGGGGAGCTTGCGGCTCCTCGCTCGGTCAGCTCCACCCGTGTCTACATATCCACGCCTACTCCATCGCCATGAACCCCGCCCACACAGTGAGAGGGCCTCCCTCGTGCTTTTGACATTGGCCCCATTTACTACCTCTTATCAACCCCACCCACTGCTCATGTAGCCCCACCCTATGCCCCCGTATCGTAAGTCGAGCATTCGACCAGAAATATTTCGAGCGGGAGAAGAAGAAAAAAAATCGAGATTTTGGCAAAAGCTTTGGGATACTAGAAAAGTATTTCTTAAGCCGGGACCGTCTTGGCCAAACAAGGACGTTTGGTAGTTTTTATTGGAGACATTCTTAGGTAATTGTTGCCAAAAATCGGCCCCAGCAATGGTTACCACACAATTTTATTTGGTGAAAATATTAAGTTGCCAAATTTGCTGCCCTCAGTGGACAACTGGGATAGACATTCACATGGTCACTCAAAGGTGCAGTCAGCAAACACAGTTCCCACGAAACCGTATTGTTTGGCTAGACAGAACTCTGTTACTGTGCGATTGCCTAATCAGTAAGTAATAGCTGCCCTTATGTTTTCCAAGGGACGATGGCCATGAAGGATTGCTAACATGTCGGCCGAGTGTATCATGGCCTTCAGGATCACTCACAAGGTTGTTGTTTTTAGACAAGATGGGACAGTTGCCATCAGACAGCTGAAAGTGTGGGCCAGTGTTCTTCACAATGTCGTTACTGTGTTTAATATATTTTACAAGTCATTTCACATTCAATGAATCTCATGTAAAGTTTATGCATTGATTTATGGTTAAATAGAGTGATATTAGTAGATAATTAAAATATATATGATTAAAATGTAATGTCAAAATACACAAACACAAACATTTTCATTTAACATATTTGTACCTTTTCTACTGTTTGCCTATTGCACTGTGTATATATTTTAAATATTAAGATAATATTGAAGAAAAGAAACATTTACGTCGAACATGATTTATCAGGCAGAATAAACAAAGAATGTATTTATATATCTGCTGCTATATTTACAAAAGCCATTATGAAAATTGAAATATTAAGATTGATTTTTATTCAAGCTACTGGCTATTAGTAAGCAAAGCAATTTAAAAGGTGATGTATTTATGCCATTAAGTATTGCACTGATGTATTCGATGTATGATGATTGTTAATCATGGTTTTTCGTGAGTCGCATGAGAAGTTGAACTCTATTTTAATCGTGAAAATTAGCTTGCAAACAACTTGATGTATAACTGAGATATATGTTCGTCATCAGTACGACACTGTTCATTGTTAACATCGCTGCGTATGTAACGTGACACTGAACATGCGATTGCCAATTCAATTATGGCAGAAACATTTTTATGTGTACATTTTCTCTTTGTGTGATCATTTGAAGCATCCGAATCACAACTCTTATTTTTATCGGGATAGTTTGTGGTGATAAAATATTCACTTTATTAAACACAAATAGCAAAACATATGAAAAAACGATATATATTTTAATGGTTTTAACAAACAGTTATGTTCTTCTTCCAGTGTAATGGTAGCCAGCGTGAACGTCATTCCGCCTAATTCCTGTGCAGGAAACATTAAAAAAAATACAATATTATAAAACATATTTCATTCTTGCCATATAAATCAATAAAGCAATGCCTCAGCAGCATATCTGTGTATCTCATTAAGGTGTGGTTTTTTTTATCCTAGGGTATAGTATATATGGATATAGCGGTGTACTGGTGGCGCAGTGGTTAGCACCCTGTGTTATGAACCCTGGGTTTCATTCCTGCATACTGCTGTCTTCAGTGGCAAGTAATATCTAAAACCATCTTGGGCACCCCCCTTTACAAACCTGCACTGACCAGCGTGGTTAGCCATGGTCAAACAATACTGGTATGGAGAAGCATTCATTATTAAATTGATTGACGGATAAACATTACAATACATAAACATTGCCTCTGACCAAATCACCCATGTTAACGATCTCGTTTCGATGTTGGAAGCTAAGCAGAGTTGAGTATAGTGCTTGGATGCATGACCACCAAGCAACAACATGATTGCCAGTCGACAGTGGTTGGTAAGATTGAAGACAATACAGTACAGCAAAATCAATCGTTGTACTAAACTTCTATGCTTACACATTTTTGCTACCATACATTTACCACCATGGTATAGTCAAATAACCACAGCCACCTGCACAGGTGTGGTGGAGAAACCCTCATCTAGTAGGGGATTGACAAAAGGCCTGTACAAGTACATACATATTTAAAAAAGCATACCGTCCATAATACAGGTTTGTTTTGTGTCTTAGATCGCGTAAATATAAATGTGTCGTTAAACTCGGCACCACCCGACACAGCCAATGAGTAAGGCTTGTCACGTAAACGGAACATGCCAATGCGTTACTAGTACAGCACACCGGTGTGTTGGGAGAGAGTAAATACACAGCATTGACAATATGAGTACGAGCGTAAAGGAGAGCCGACACAAGATTGCAGGGCTCTCGTCCTTTAATCCTTTTCTTCTATCCACACCTGTCCCCAGCCGTCCCAATATCGTTCCCGCCAAAAGGCCCCCTCTTCCCGCCCGTTCTCTCCTTATATCTCCTCGATCACCCCTCCCACTAACCCTCCTATTGGTGGGAATCCTTCCCGTGACACCCCTACACGAGCATAGCGTGTAAGTTGCGAGCTTACTCACGGTGTTCACAGTGAGGCCCATCCCAACCCACACATTGGCAGTGGTAGCTGCCGGTGAGCAGTGAGCACATTCCTCCATTTGTGCAGGGGTTTGGCAAGCAGGGGCTGGTCGGCTGCTTGGATTCTGCGTGGAAAATGTGTTTGCAAAATTATCGAAAGAAAGCCCCGAGTGAAACTTGATCTGTCGTATTCTTTGGGTCTTTCGGTAAAAGTCTCGTCGATAGGTTCAAAGAAAATAACAAAAAACTACGACGTCTTGATCGCAACACAAGCGTTCGTCATCAGGAAGACGAACGCTTGTGTTGCGATCGAAACGTTGTAGTTTTTTTTTTATATTTTTGGTTATTTTATTTGAACCTATCAACGTGACTTTCTCGAAAGACCCAAAGAATATGACTTCCTGCAGTCACGAAAGCTTTAAGTCAAAATTGAATTGTCATTGTATAATCATTTTCATTGCCGTCTTTCTCCAGTTTTATCACAAGGGTGTCATTGGTGTCATGTCGCGGGATGAATATTCCAAGAGGAGTGGAATGAGGATATAATTTCAGCTGGGACTGTCCAGGTGAGTGACCTTAAAAATACTTTCTCACCCAGCACACCACGTCCACAATGGCTGTCGTTACTAGTCGCGTGCATAGTCCAGTATATGAACGAGCTGGAATTTATTCAGGGAAAATGAAACCATTGGTGTTAGAGAACAGCCCATGTGAGCAGATACCACAGAGATACCACTGAGACCCTTTAAAGCGACCTCTGACCTACAGAGTAGGGGGCAGCACTTTCTCACTATGCCACATAACCGTAACACTAACATTTAGAGTTCTCAGGCTACAGTTTTGTCAAATTAAGTGCAAAGCAAAATCTTGACTTGAAGCTTTCATGACCGCAGGAATTCATATTCTTTGGGTCTTTCGGTAAAGTCACGTAGAACAAAAAAATGTACTAATTTTTTTACAAAAAACTACAACGTTTCGATCACAACACAAGCAATCGTCATGGAAACGTAGTTTTTTAGTAAAAAATGTTTTTACATTTTTTTGTTCTACGTGACTTTACCGAAAGACCCAAAGAATATGCAAAGCAAAATGTTATCCGATGTATATCAGCATGTGGTTTAATCACAAGTGACTGACAGTATTCAAACTCTGCTTCTCAGCAGTGCCAGCTCAGCGATATGACCTCTGAACCATCTGACCACCTTGTCAAATGGACATTTAAATGAAAGCTGTCTCTGGTGTGGACCAATGAGTTTCAAGGACAATGCATATATGATCAGTGTGTTTTTTTTGCATTTTGACCACAAGCATTGTGGTAAATGCAGACGTGATTCCTTGAAAAAAGTTTCAGTTTGGTGTTTTAACATCTTAACACCTATTTTGTTGCCAGAAAAAAGGGGAAAACCCTATTATCAATGCTTTTACACTTAACTTTTACACAGTTTACCAGATACACCAGAAAACTAAGAAATAAATTATTTTATATGAATGTCATTAAATATGACATACATTCATGATGAAATATACCTAAAAAAGTAAACATATATTTTTTATAATGTGCATCTTGTTAAAAAAACGGGATACCTTCACAGATCCTCCAGATGACATTGTCCATGTAGTGCTTTAGCGTGTTGTAGGAAGGGATCGAAATAACATCGCTGGGCTGCGCAGTGATCCAGAGCCTGCGATTGGCATCCCCCACGCTGACGAGGATTACGGACACCCCGTTGCTCAGCAGCGTCGTGACGGGCCCCACGACGTCGTCCGCACTCAGCCCGTCCGTCACCACCACGACGACCTTCCGCACGCCGGGACGAGCTCCCCTGTGCACCGTGAGGAGCTCATCGGCCACGAAGCCGAGTGCTCTCCCGATGAGCGCGAGGCCGCCAAGGAACGGCGCGGTGGACAGCGCTCGCTTCATCCGGCTCTCGCTGTCATATGTGTCCAGGTGGAAGAGCGCGCGCGGTTTGGTGCTGTAAATCACCGCCGCCACCTGAGCGAGGTCACGGTCGATGTCGAATTGCGACACGGAGTCCTTCACAAACTCCTTGACGCTGCTGGAAATTTTGCCGGCCCATGCTTGCAGACGAGTCGAGGACAAAGATGACGTCCAAAGGTCTGGAATAACATCCTGTAGACAAATGTTTATCTGATGATGTTTCGTGTTGTGAAAGACACCAAAACAATGCAATAACAAGCTTTTGTTTTAACATTCATTGTTAAAGATATCTCAATAAGTAATTATACAAATCTTCATCTAAAACATACATGCAACTGGAATTAAATTACAGATAACGTGTACGCTTTTGTGCACTGACAGTCTCACAAAGAGCACGCACTTACGTTGCACATTTATCATACATGACAGCTAAACGAAATGCCAAATAACACACATACACACAATATGTACATAAAATATGTCTACTTTGACTTTAAATTGTCTACTCACAAACATTTCTCCGGGACCGTTAATCATCATCAGACTTTCAGCACCTTGTGAATTGAGACTGCAGATCCGGCTCCTCAGCTCCATCACCTTGTTGTACAAGTCCAGCGGGTCGCTGAAAGGCAGCGCATTCAGCGGCGTCGCAATGCTCTGTAGCTCCGCGCGGACCTGCTCGCTCCCCACAGCGAGGAGGAAAATCTCCCTCTCTCGGGCGAACTGGGCCGGCAGAGCGACCGCGTCGCGCGACCTGGAGTTGGTGAGCACCACCACGGCGTGCGGGACCTCCTGCCTGGAGCCGGTCTCCGCCCTGAACTCCAGCTGGGCCACGTGGGCCAAAGCGCCGCCTGTGTTGGTGTTGCCGCCACGGTACTTGACGGCGTCGATGCTGCGGACGAGGCTCGTGTAGCCGGCATGCTGACCCAAGGTGAACTCCACGTGCACCTGTGTCGGAGTACTGCATGAAGCCGATAAGAATGCTCGGGGAGGTCTGCAGAAGGCTGTGGATGACCCGCTTCACAAAGGCCTTGGCACGAAGGAAGCCCTCGAGGCCCATACTCCACGAGCCATCCACTAGGAAGAGCAGGTCCACGGCACAGCCCACAGCCACGCTTGGCACTGGGCGGTCGGGCGCACGTCCGCCGGGAATGGCAGCCGAATGAGCAGAGAGAAGACTAATAACTTCATCGATATCCATGAATTAATACATGTCACTTGCTCGAAATGCCGTCTGGCAATTATTCCAAAAAAATTATTCAGGACCAACAATGGTTGCCACTGTCCGAGCTTTCTCAGGAATGTCCTCTTTTTGAGGTGGCTATCCTTGGAAACTTGTAAGTCCTCGTGGGGCATTTTTTGGAAATTACATAATAATGCACTGCACAAGACATAACTATTCTGGTGTTGTGACATATTGTTCTTCCCATGATATGCCCAGACTTTTGTACCTCAGAGGTAGCAACCCTCGGACCGACAGACAAATAAGCTAATTTCTTGTTAATAGGAATATTTTGGTGTCAGAAGTAATCATTTATTCTCTAAATTCCCCATGGTAAGTATAAATAAACATCAGACTGTTCCATATGCTACAATAATTCTCTCCAACAGCCAGTGGAAACACAGGGCTACATTAACATTTCGTTGAAAAAGCTGAAACACAATACCTCAACAACTCTACCCATTGTTGGCAATGGAGACATCAATACAGTTTCGCCAGAAATCTCATGAACATTTGTCAAAATTTGTATCTGGCCCAAAGTTGTAACCACAGAGCCCATGGCTTTGTGCTGAAGCCTAGCAATGTTATTTACAAGTGGCTTAATAAAAAAAGACTCGCATTCCACTGTTGTTTTTAATGACGTGCAATGCAATGCATATATTTAATAGTGGACGACTTACCTAAAAACTGGGTCCCACCTTGAAATGAGAACATAACATGATAATGGTTGGCTTTATGGAAGAAATAAAACAGCACCACCTTCTTGCAAAAGCACCCACAGGGACGATTACACACGTGACACGTAATATCTGCCGTGTGCTATGACGCTGTGCAGTGCTTTGGTGCAATTTAATGCGCAACACATCAAAAAAAGTAAAACACCATTCGTATACACACTGCCGGCTACTAAAAGCTTAAATGCGTACTTGCATTGCACTCACCGCAGTCCCTGTGGCTTCCGAACCCAAGGGGGCAGAGGCAGCTGTACGCCTCAACTCCTTCAGCCACACACGTGCCCCCATTCTGACATGGATTGGGGTCACACGGGTCTACGGAGCAAGCGATGACAAATAAAAAAACAAGTACACTACAAAACTGCATCCAAAAATGGAAAAAACATGAACTGCCCTAATGGCTCAGGGAGTCATCCTCTTTGTATTGGAGCACTGAACCAGTGCAATTTTGGGTGCAGGGTTTAAACCGCAATTACTTATGCCCTCACAGGAACATCATCTCATAAAACATAGCTTTTTCACTTAATTCAGTCAGGCTTAGCTCCTAGTGTTAACATTTACAATGTATTGTATAAGTGATACGCGACAAAAATCTCTTTTCACATATCATGGACGCGCGCAACGTACAGCATTCGGTTAGAGAGGTCTTTTGAAGTGACTTCTATTTGTCTTCTAAACCAGTTGTGAAGAGTACATTTTCTGAGACCATTCCTCAAACGTTGTGTTTGGTTACCCATTGACATCTCTCAAATGCTGAACCATTAAGAGGGCCTAATTTCAGCTGGGTCGGTACGGGTCAGCGACCCAGAACACCGCATCAAGTATACCGCTCACTATGGCCTACTGCAGTCTACTGGCAACCCAGAACATTTTCAGTCAGAAATGAAACCCTGGATGATCATATGCAACAACTAATTTGCAGCCCTTTGTAAATCTACTTTTGGAATGAGGGCCTGCCCAAACGATTGTCAGTCGTGGGGTTGTTTGATTAAACTTCCACTGGTCACTTGCGTATGGGAGAGGGGAGGGGAGGGCCCATGACTGGTTGACATATCACTCGTCATCGATGTTAGATGTGGCCGGCAATCAAACTCAGTGCGTTAACCACTCCAGCACCGCTCCACCTGGGACATTATAGGTGCTAAAATAAGTACAATAAAAAGCAAGGATAAAAAGGAAACAATTTTGCTTTCCATACAAATGAATTGGTACATCGTGAACAACATAACGATGTTACAGGTCGTACTCACCTGGGCACAGAGTACGGTAGCACCGACTCTGATGGACGTTACGTATTCTCTTCCACCTGTACACAGTGAAACGTTTTTCTTATTGCGTGTACCATAAACACGCACAATTACAGAGAACTTTGGGCCTCCGGTAGATTTTTAGGGTTGTACCGCGTATTGTTCGGTATATAATAATTATATTTTATATAGCGTCATTCAAGAAATTACATTGCACAACGCTGCACATACATTTTTTAGTTCCGTACACAGATATTGCAAAAACAAAACCCCACTGCTTAGTAAAAAAAAATCCATAACGAGAAAAAAATGCACATAAGAAAAAAATATTCTCAGAGAAAATTCATCTAAATAAATAAATCCGTTCGGCCAATTAGACAATAATGTAAATTCTTTTATTCCAGCGTATGCCAGGACAAATATATAGGCATGATGTCCGACGTTTCGCTCCACGTGCTGGGAGGTTTTTCAGGAGCTGTCAGTTTCATCCCAGATGTTACGTGATGAAGATGCTCCCAGGATGTAGAGCAAAATGTCAGACATCAACGAAAACATACCAGAGTCATATAGCAAAACCGAAAATACCCACGCAGTTGTAAAACAACTTTGATTTATAAAATCAGCTTTAAGCTAATTCTTTGTTGATGTGTTGCGTTGTTTAACTTTATTTTTCCTGCGAAAAAATAACTACACCGGAGTAGGTGAGAGTGACCTCATTTTGATTAATGGAATTAGCCGCGGGCGTCCTGAGTTAAATTTGCTCCCGTGATGGAAAAAAATAGTCCCCTAATGCACACTTATTGCCGTATGGCCTCAAGGTTAAACGATCGCTGGCTTTTTCCGTGCAACACCGAAGGTTTCACGTGTTATATAAGAAATAAAATAATCAAAAAAGAATAAAAACACATTTTGACAACATGAAAACACCTCCATTGATTTTTGTGCTAAATAACTACGTTATCGTACCCATCAAAAATGCATGTGTGCCCCTGCGTGTCGACATCCTTCATTGTGAAGAGACAACCAAAGTAGAAAAAATGAATGTTGATGTCGTCCCTGTGATATATAATAGCTCTGGTTCTGCCTTTGGCGCCGCGTTGCTACTGCGGCCATGTACACGGGCTCGTCCTTGCACTACCTTTGGTCGTCAAGTTAAAATCAGAATGACGGAGAAACATCTTTCAAAGCACTGCTGGTAGTATGACGACGACGATGATGATGACGATGGAGACGTCTATCAATCAATAAACAAAAAATATGATGACGTTGATGATATTGATGATTTTTTAAAATATTGTAAGTTTAGCCATCTGCCAATATTTGTCTTGAGAGAGCGATCACAACCAACCAATCAAACCCGTTAAATCCCTGTGTCCGATCTCCAGACGAGGTCACGTGATCCGCAAAAACTTAGGGCAGCATTTTTAGAAAGGGGAAATATTTAATGCAGATTTTTTCCGAATTGCTCATCTTCGTTCCTACTTTGGGTAATTGAGTTGTACTGCACAATAACAAACATCTTTCAATAAATCGATAGTAGAGTAATACGTGTACATGTTGTCAATCCACTGCTGGATGAGGGCTATTCTATGTCGTGAAAGTAATGGGGGTTATTTAAGCAGACTTCACTACGCTGGTCAGTGTAGACATTGAAGCATAGTTGCACTGACCTCTGCTTCCCACAATGTAGCCCCATAGCAGCCTATAATACTTTTTTTGATGCATGACTGTCCCATATTTCATACATTATCCATGATCACCCCTGCATTGCTTCCATGATGTGACAGGATTGGGCACTTTCCAAGTTATTTGATCATCAGTACAAGTATGACAGGTAAAGGTGCAGTCCTGAAATTCCTTGTTCACGCCACTGCTGGCGGGTCTCTGCTACAAAAAGCTCTAGAGATACCTCTCTAGAGTGGTATTTGGCCTACTCTTCTACGCTGGCCAGACTTCTTGGAGAATATAGCCTTATAACAGTGCACAAATACACGTTTCCTCAGTATATGGCATGTACGTGCTTACGCGTAGTATGGACAGAAAGTCGCATACGGCTTCCCGGAGAGTTGTCCTCTTTTGCCCTTCCAGCAGGCGTGACTGCCGCGATATTCCTGCACGGACTCCACGCTCGTGCGCAGACAAATGCGTGACTCCACCTTGCAGGCTGACAGCGAGGCACAAGCACCCGCCAGGGGCTCGCGCACATCCAAGCGATTCATTTGAAACATTTCATTATATAACATTTATTATTATTAAATGTGGAATATAGTAATGCATCAACCGCCTCCGTCTATAACTTTCTAGCCTCCCCCACACAAAAATGTTGCAGTCGTAATTTAAAGCGTTACCTATAATGGATGAATGATGGATAAAAGTATTCGATTTTTCAGATCTGCGATTCAATTATGTCGTACAGGAGACCAAATATAGCTGTTAGGGTTCGTGTTCTCCAATTTTCTACGTCCAGTTTTTATAACAAATTTTTGTTAACATTTTTTGCCCTCTTTCCCAATTTGAACCTGATTGTGCACTGTGTCATGCAATGAGATGAAAAATCCTTCCAGATCTGGCAGAGCAGTGCAGCCCTTCATGCTAGAAAACGACCCACCCAATCGAGCTCTGGTCTACACAGCAGGGAGCAGCACATCGCTCATTGCACGGTGATGGAAGCGATATTTTTTATTTCTCTTGAGTGTAATCAAGTTTAATGTGGCGTGATATTTGTGCATTGGTGACTGGGCTGACACAATTAACTCACTAAATACACTTATGAAACCAGTTTAATTATAGATGGCACATGGAATCGAACTCAAGAATTCAACAGTGCTAGCACCTCAGTCACACTTAAAACTACGTGCACAAATTCGCCGCATTATTAAAGTGCGATGTGTCTGTTCACAGGTAATAAGCATATGGAAGGTGTGCATATTCAGAATTAGAAGGTGTGAAACAAAATTAGCAATGCACTTGCTATATACAGTAATGAGAAAAAGGTGTTAATGCTATACCATTATTAAGCCGCAGAAATAACAAATAATGGCCCAAGTGATTATAATTATAGATTTAAAGTACCTATATTATTACATTATCGAATACAAATAGTCCTCATCTTCTGCCACTAAGCAAAAAACACAATATAAAAAGTAATCCAATACGGTGTAACAACATTACGCGCGTACTTTCCATTTGTGAAAAAGCCGATTATTCTCTGCTTTGTAAAAAGAAAAAGAAATCCAATAATGTGAACACTTAAAGCAATGGCCTAAAACAGACTGGAGGATCGCAACGCACAAATGTCCTGATTTTATTTTTTATCTCGCATTTATCTACCAACTGTCTATTACTCCCCCAAAGCAGGAGACCTTTTAAGTTGGTAGAGCTCTTTGCACAAAAACTTTCATAACAACACTGTCTGTACTCACAACACAGAGCAACACAAGCACTATAAAGATATATTTCAGAGATTCACCCAGGGAGCGGTAGAAGGGGTTTATCAGCAAAACCACAATGCTAGGTAAAACATTGTAACAAAGAACGTGCTTACTTTTTAACATTCCGCTTTCCCTGATAAACAAAATAATATATTTGCATATTTGCACATGACGCAAAAACTTAATTTGATCGGCTCTGTCAAGCGGTGAACGGTTAAGAGTTCAGAATTGACATCGTGCCGAATGCGACAATCTAACCCAAAAATAACCGAATTATTTACTACTATAATGAGCCAAGAATGTCTGTGTGTCCCGCGCATGACGTCACTCCACATCGGCCAGCTCCCCTCATTAATAATCATGAACAGGTGACGTTCTCCACATGGACCCCCCCTCATTAATAATCATGAGCGGGTGACGTCACTCCACATGCAGCACCCCCCCCCCTCATTAATAATCATGTGCAGGTGACGTCACTCCACATCGAACAGCTCCCTATATTGATAATCATGAAGAGGTGACGTTTTCCAAATGGACACCGCTCTATCATTGATTAATTAGATGTTGACGTCACTCCACATGGGGGGGGGGGCGAGGCGCCTCCTCCCCCCTCCTCGGCGTCAACTTACAACCCTCACTACGAAGGCAGAACCCTCACGTCACGTGATCTCCGTAACGCTGTTGAGACACCGAAGTAAAAAGGACGTCATGATGAACAATGGATTATAACCTTTAAATGAAAGAAGTCAGTGTCACCGCGGCCTTACAAATTGCACACGAATTGATGCAATGAATATCACGTCGCGGTCTGCTTTTCGCTTGCAAGTTTCAGATTTACTGAAATACACCCGTCGTCCTTGGACGGGCAAAAGGCTAGTGAGTCATAATAGTGGTCGTGAAAGCCTACGTATAAAATTAACAGGAGACATTATTCCCTCCCCCCCTCCCCTCCAACAACCTTTACTGGATACGCCACTGAAACCCATCTCATCGCATTTCCATTGGAGTCAATAAAAGCGTGCGTAAGGTACTTACACGGGTGCACATCCGAGCACACGGTGGCCTGTGTGAGCGTTGTGTAAAGGCCATTGAGTGCGTCGTTGTAATGCTCCGCGTAGAACACGTGCATGTCATCGGGGTCACTCGCCATTCTATTTAATTCTTCCCACCTACAGCATGGGACAACGGCCGTGTGCAGAATAAAAAAAAATCTTCATCACCATGCAAGCACTTCAAACGTTCTTCACGTATCTCAAATATCGCTCATTTTTAATGCCACTACCCCACCATACGTTTTAACACATTCTCAATCAAAGTGTCACGGTCGACGGCAATGCAATGAAAACCATCAAACTGGGATGATAAATAAAATAAACGAACCCGAGTGAGGTCTCTCCACAGATGTATTGGTCTATCAGCCCATTGGGCAAATGCTGATGGTTATGTTATAATCTTCAGCGTTTGTCTAATGGACACAGACTCTGGGTCGATTTCGATTTTTCTGGGTCTCATCGGCAGCGTTAGAATTTTGGGAACAAGTACTGCTGGTTGCGACGCATTATGCCTTACCCTAGAATTTTCACTACAGTGCAGAATGAGCTTTAATACAACATTAAACATGAACTCGTACAGCCCATTAATCAATCCAGTGCTGTATGATGGCCTCACCACGCCTTGCGAGTCATGGCATATATTTGAGTCAGTGGCAGTATTCTTTGGTTATTTCGGTAAAGTCGGTACCTGTGTTGCCCGCTGTGTGTATCTTGGTGATATCTGTCTGCTTATATGTCTGTCTATAATTTTTTCTGGTTAGATTTTATGTCGCTATTTCATTATACCTGATGATGATTGCTTGTGTTGCAATCGAAACGTCGTATGCTATTATTTAATTGATTATTTTTTCTTTATACGTGACTTTACCGAAAGAACCAAAGAATAATTCCTGCAGTCACGAAAGCTCCAAAGTTAAGATTAGTCAGTGGCAGGTTGATATAGGCGGGGAGTATAGGCTCAGGAGCATAGCGGTAAGGTACAACAATAGATATTATCGCATTGCCATCTACTGCCCACCACATAGCCCTGGAGCCCCTACAATAGCCTGTGTTGTGCACGAAGGTCACCCATTCCAGTACTATCCAGACTCAGCTCTGCTCTGCTTAGCCGGGTTGATATACTACTACTAAAACACAGCTCTCTCATTGACATGCTAATTTCTCTGTCCAGCAGACCCACCTCTCTCTCTGCCCCCCCCCCCCCCATCTTTCTATTTAAGGCCTTGGCACAGAGGCGTTGGGTCTCTGTGTGTCTTTGTTGTGTCTCTCTCTGTGTCCCTGTTGTGTGTCTCTCTCTGTGTGTCTCTGTGTCGTCTCTCTCTGCTTGTGTGTCTGTCTGTGTATCTCCGTGTCTGTTTTTGTCTCTCTCTCAAATTTAGCAATCTTTGGAAGAACGTAACCACCAGGTAAGGCGCTGACTGTTGTGTTAGCCGACTCTCTGTGTTGTATTGCATTGTTCCTCAAAGTTCACTAGGTTTGTTTACTACTTGATGACCATTCATATTCTTAGGTTTTTTCGGTAAAGTCACGTAGGTAAAAAAAATACAATTAATAAAAGTAAAATAAAAATATTTTACTTTTATTAATTAAAAAAAATAAAAATTATAAAAGTAAATAAAAATATTTTACTTTTATTAATTTCAATTTTTTACCTACGTGACTTTACCGAAAAAACAGAAGAATATGAATCCTTGCAGTCACGAAAGCTTAAAATCTAGAACTGATGACGATTGCTTGTTTTGCAATCGAAACGTCGTATTCTATTATTGAATTTATTTTCTTTCTACGTGACTTTACCGAAAGAACCAAAGAGCAATACTACTACTACATTAAATATGCATCTCCAAATTATGAATGCCCGTTCATAGAAGGTCAACGAGGTGTTCTGGCAGGACGCACGCAGGGTGGCGGATCCCGACGGCGAACACGGTCAGGCCGCTGTTGCGCGCGTGCTTTGCAGCCAACGTCGCGTTGTCCTGAGACTTGCCGTCCGTGAGCAGGACCAGGATCTTGGGGATGCCCTCTCGACCGCCCGGGAAGCCCTTACGCAGCACGTACTTGATGCTTCGCCCCGTCTCTGTACCACCCCCACTGGCAGTGCACAAGCCACGTGATATACACGTGTAAGGCATACAACATAATTCTAATAATAACCATCAGCATCATTTCATAGTTATTGCTTTTTTCGGTAAAGTCACGTAGGTAAAAAATTAAAATAAATTATATCACGACGTTTCGGAGGCAACAGAAGCTTCCGTCTTCAGGTGGAACCGTCACAGCAAATTTACTGTATCACTTGATTTTTTACCTACGTGACTTTACCGAAAAAACCAAAGAGTATGAATTCTTGCAGTCACGAAAACCTTAAATCTAGAATTCATCTCATAGTTCTTTGTGAATCCACTGCTCGCTGAAGTCCCAACGTGTCGGACATGCGGGTTGCTTGATCATGTTTCAACATGCCTTTGTTGTCCTGTCCGGCACCTCCAATAAGCACGGTTAGCTATGTACGGTGCAATAGAAGTATAACAACATACATACATTCATATATGTTGGTCAGTACTGATTGGTGAAGGTGGTTCCCAGGACTGATTCAGATGTCGCTCACATTATCATACACGCAAACTTGCACACTAACGCACACTCACAAAGATCCCCTTTGTATCTTACACAGGCTGTCAGATTCAGTGCCGTTAGCGAGCGCATATTAAGGCCGTTGTAGCACATACTTGGATGGTATGGCCATAACTTTGCCCAGCTGCCTTTGTCTTCTCAGTGCGTATGTATTCAAACCACACCAAGTACTAATTTTATAGCTGAGTCGACCTTAGGGAGGCCCAGGCCCAGTTCAGACAATCATCACTGACATTAATCGTGCCAGGCAACCCAACTCAGGTTGCTGTGTTCCATAGCACGGTGCGCTAACCACGATTCCACTGCTCACTGCGCGTGTACTCGTTCCACGATTTCATTCTGATTATTTATACTAAACCGTAATTTATATTAATAACGTACATAAACAGAATATTGTGGCATATGAACAAATTACTAAACGAGATAATGATAGAATTCCGAAGTATGAACAACACGAAACTCACCGGAATGCTATTCTTGCTATAGCTTCCTTTGCTTCCTCTCTCGTAGGATACACATCCAGAGCAAACTCCAGCCTGGGCTTGGAGCTGTACTGAACGATGCCAAGTTGCACCTGTAGTGAGTGACACATTCAATTGTCATCTTAAAGACAAAAAACGCTGCGCGATGCACAATTTACCCCAAATTCAACTCTTACCATAAACCATATTTTGCCCCGACTTGAAAGCAGAAAATAAATCACAAACGGCAGTTTATTTGTCCATGAAACTTCAAGAGATAATAGTGAAGTAATGAAGAGTAATTATGTCATGGCTTTGAGGCTGCCGACTGACCATTTGGACGTTGGCTCGTCGGGCACCACAGGCAGTGATTGACATGACCTCCAAACAATCAACCCCCCGTGCCCAGCATTCCTTTCAATGCGGGATACCCAGGCGCCGCAAGATTGCACCTGGCTGAGAGGTGTTTGCTCAGTTCATTAAATCATCCACCCGGTTTGCCCTGTGGGAAAGCGCCCATCATGCAGAGTACACATGATCTCACCCGATCCGGATTGATGTCAAGCATATTGCAGAGGTTGGAGGCGAAGTGCTTCGAGCGTTCAAAGCTGACTTTTCCAATACTGTATGAACCGTCCATTAGCAGCAGGATGTCCACAGCGGCAGAGCATTGCACCACTGGGAGACAGAGGCAATGACAACATTGAGAAGCAATGGCTTCACTGTATCCGCTTGAGCATCATTTAGTTTAGCAATGTCGATGGAATAGTGCGTTAGCTTCACAACATTATCTTTATTTCACTTCTTTAAAAGCTAATGGCCATGCCAGCAGCACACTCGTGTAATTAAAATAAAATCGTCCACACAGATATATAGTTTCTTTAATTAACGTCCGTAATAATCTGTTTTAATTGCTTTTTTGCCAGAGATAGGAAGAGAGAGCTGTGGTGCATTAGGCTACGTGTAATATGTCTTCATTAAGAGCCGTTGACCTACACTTTCCAGACATGTCGATTTGTATTATGGTCTCTCGGTCTGCAACCAGCACCTGCATGGAGATGGCTGGAGACACTGAGAAAAGATCAGGGAGACCCGTGTAGGTTATGTGTATCGCAAGGCATACTTTTCAGGCTAATATTAATCCATCTACATATAAATATAAAATCACATTTCCAGGAAAGCATTGCGAACATAATATATTATACTGTGACAATGTTAGTTCAAAGTGAACAGCATCATTTTTTTTTCATTTTCAATACCAACACACACATTTTCAGCCTCGGTATTTGGTATTTTATAGGGATTCAAACATATTTCAGTTGGCGTTTCCATGTTCAAACAGCACATGTCATAACGTACTTTAATTCCTGGTACAAGTGATGAGCAATATAGACAATATATCTAACTTATTTCATAAACTATACATGACAGCATAGTAAACTGAAACGCCACAAGGACAGAAGAATGACATGTTGGCTAATGTATTTAAAGTAGCCATTATCCAATAATACATGAACATATTTATATTAAAACGAGCGTCTAAAAAAATTGTTCTTACCCTGTAAAACCAACAGGATCATCATTACCAAAAGGGTTGGCATTTCTGTTGTCCTTCTCCCGCAGCTCCGATTAGCACGGTTGGCTACGTACGGTGCGAAAGAAGTTCAACACACATACATTGCGTCGTTGATGGTCTTCACACTCTGGAGAACGGAGAAAAAAGGTCAAACAGATTCGCGAAATGTATTTAGTCTCTGCAGTAGCAGCAGCAATAGCCGTAGTCACTATTTGCTCATTCATACCATTAGACAACTCGTAATTATGCTATCTCAAACACTTTCTCAAGGAGCTGGCCACTGATAAGTGGAACTTTAAGATAACGGGTCGGGCAAAGGCTTCGAGACTTTCATAAGAAATTGTTCACCTAATCAGAGCAGCTTTAAGATGACCGGCAAAACCTCAGTGGCAGATAGTGGAAAGAGCCTGGCGATATGCGTGCTGGGTGTGGGAACCTCCCTTCGTTTTTACTTTTTAGCCTCAGGTGTGTGTCTTCATTGGACCTACAGTGTTGAGTTTGTGTTCATGCTTACTGTATCTGTGTTGCCACTATGCGTTGCTCATTATTTATGCCCCTTTGCTTTTGAGCCGATTTACGCATTCCCCTCGAACTCACAAAGTTCCGGTGCTTTGATAAGACGCGAGTGATAACGCTGTACAAGAATAGTAGCGAGATAGAGCCGTGCGATTTATCGCGCCTTCCATTTGCAGGAGAGACTGTTGTCAACAAAAATAAATTATTGAATTCTAGTCTGTTCCCCAGATCAATAAGTCAAAGACAAAGTGTGCTATTTAAAACCATAGACATTTATCGCGCTTCAGCAATCTCGGCGGAGCCAAAGTGAAAACAACACCAGCACTTGTAAACACAACCTGCTGTGGTCATCAGTGCCCTTCTAGCATTGCGTCATGGCACTTAGACATGCACACTAAGTTCCCTATCAAAACACGATTTTTAATATGACAAGCTGTAAGAGTGCAGCAGCAGCAGCATAACATAATTTGTTTTCGCTCTTCTTTTAGTTTAGATTACTGTTACAAATACATTGAGTGTGCTGGTACATACCTCCAGTGTCCAGCCAGCTCACGGCAGCTTGTCTTTTCGCCCGTCTGTGGATGCCTCAAGGTGCGCACACATTCTTTTCCACGCCTATCCCTATCGTTAAGTTGCCATTTATTATTATTACTACACACATACCTTGCAGTATTTAATACCTCGTTTGCTGTTTGATTCTTACACTGGCATTACACCCCATTCTCGTGTCCTGTACTAGTTACGTCCAGTGAATCAATCGTACAACTTGACATGGCGTCATCATTAGCAGCCAGGATTAATCCACTGATGGGTGAATGTCTTACGAAGCCGTTGTAATTCCTAACGATTCTGCGATGTAAAAATCCACATAGTGCCTGCACCTGAGATGATTTCTTTGCTCCACCGCCAAGGCAGACATTTCCTCGGGCAAGTTCCATCCTTTGACTGCCACTCCATCATTATTCTCCACCATTCCTATGAAAGTGTGCAGGACACGCAAATTTGTATGTGTGGCATTCAGCTCAGATCTAGTGTCTTTTTTTTTAAGAACTGTGGATGTTATATACCACCGCTTGCCTATGTCTTCGCACAGAACTCTCTGATCAATATTGTTAATATACAGTAATTCAGTCACCTGTGACTGGCAGCCAGTTGAAGTGCACTGCAGTACATGTACCGCCTACATGTAAAGAAGCCATGGTGTTGAGTATGCCTGGTTCTAAAAAACTAAAGAAGTAGAAATTCTTGTTTTTTTCTTCACTTGAAACACGTGTCTTGCTGTTCCAACTGTTAAGTGGTGCACGGGTAATTCCAGTGCTGCTAAAATAAGCAACCTCAAGGGCAGATTATCTTGGTCTCATGTTTTCACTTGTCTCGAAGGGGGAATTGGAATGTGCACATTTACAGCATAATGAAGAGGACCAGTGAAATTATTTGACAACCCCAAAAGCTTAAAATTTTTAAATGTATACTTTAATTGATATTCATATCCGCACGAGCTTATGGAAATTAAACACTGAAAACAAATACAATTTACATCTGGAAGTTAATATAAGTTTGATATTTCGGGTTCGGCTGCGAACTCTTTGTGAGTTGAAGTGAGGAATCCCACCTGTTCTACACTTATATGTTATCGTCTGCATCCTGGTTATCCTGTCAGCCCCCAGGACTCATGTGAAGAACACACTCGGATTACAAGGCGTTCGGAAAAACCTGCGTGCTGAGCTGGAAGTTAAATTCTAAATGTGATAAATACCAAATCACTCACTGTTCCCATTATTCTCACACATTCCACCATGTCCGATTATTCCATGTGCCATATTACAAAGAGATATTTATGAAGACAAATATAGATTTGTTTTATTTATAGGTGAATCCTGGAGAATGGGAATACTAATTGAGGTTGTACGATCAATTTATTAAAGTGAGCAAGAGGCTTTTTTTAATATTTATTTTTCAATGACAATGGAACCCTTGTGCCAAGGAAGCAGTGTCTGCCAATAAATGCTTGCCATTTTTAAGGATTAAATATGTCCCTGCGAAATCTTTTTCTCTGACAGAAGTCGGAAAAAATTGCAGAAATTTTTTAAATTCTATTTTTTACAGAGAAAAAGACAGAGCACATTTTTCACAAGCGCATTGTAAGAGTAACCTAATACACCATATGGAAGCATTCATAGTTCATACAATTATCGCAGTGTTACACGTAATTGAATATTATGTAAAAAAGATATTTCTTGCCCAATGGTAAGCAAGCTTGTTTTTCATCCCAGAGTTTCCTTTCACTAAAAAAAACCTTCGTGCCATAATAATTGCTATGGGATATTACATCGCCAAGTTTTGTTAATATGAAAAATATCTGATAGTATCAGCTTCCACAATTATTTCGGTATCATAACCAATTTCAGAGGTATCCTCACTGTTTCTAAGTACTGTAGATCATTCTTTAAAAATAGTGAATAAATGCACGGTATTGGTCTGGTTCTGAAATTGATTATCTGCATGGCAGAAAACTTGATAGAAAATCTGGATAAATTGACGGTTCTCCATCGTGTTCATTATATATAAACAATGATGGCTCATACTCTTTGTTTTTTTTTCGGTAAAGTCACGTAGGTAAAACAATCAATAAAATAAAATAAATGAAAACAAATAAATTTAATCACGACGTTTCGGAGGCAACACAAGCTTCCTTCATCAGGTGTATAAAAGGCACCGCAAAATAACTGTAAACGTCGTGATTTAAATTAGTTGTTTTCATTTATTTTATTTTATTGATTGTTTTACCTACGTGACTTTACCGAAAAAACCAAAGAGTATGAATCCTTGCAGTCACGAAAGCTTCAAATCTAGAATGACGGCTCAAATTTAATTCACTTCACATCTACTTTCTAATGCTAAACTGATAATAATATACTGCATAGCCTTGAACCTTCCCCTAACGAAGTTGAAATACAATCACTCATATATTTCAATAATATCCAACGTGATCTTGCTAACATTACGGCTTTAACTAAACATAATCAATCAGTTTAACATATAGGCTTTCGCGGCCAATATCCATAATACAGATTATTTTTTTAGTTAGATCAGGTATATATATAAATTATCGTTAAACCCCGCCACCACCCGACCAAATCAATTCGTAAGGTTTGTCACGTAAACAGAACATGCCAATTCGTTACGACACATTTATATTTACGCGATCTAACCCACAAAAAAACTTTACTATGGACAATCAATCTGAGATTAGTTTAACCCTTGAATTATGGTCATAATTGAATACAAAATGTCAGACCTTTCTCAATCAACTGCTGGATGATGGCCTCCCCATGCCATATTTGGCCGTGTGAGTTTGTTTGACCATACTTCACCATGCTGGTTAAAGCCGGTTGCGTGAAGGGGGCCAAGTCCGGTCCAGAAATCACTCACTCACCACTGATGTTAACTGCAGCCAGGAATGTAACTCAGTTCGCTGGTATCCTAGCACGGTGTACGTACCGTTGCACCGCTGCTACTCCCACCTAACCTTTCATTATCAGCCACTATCTACTGCTGGGTGAAAGCCTCCCTAATGCGTCACTGTATCCCTTGTGGGTTACCCGATACAACAATCCTTCTCGCTCCTGCACGTGAGTTTATCTCATCGCTCCATCTTCACGGCGGATTTCTTCTCGGGTGTGTTTACGTCTTTGGCTGCCACTCCATTGTTAGTTTCGACCAATGGCCAGCATCTCTTCTAACGAAGTGTCCGGCCAAAACCCACTTACTCTTCTTAAGTCAATATGATGCGTTTGGGTCTCTGATCCATGTTATTATTTCTGTCTCTCATTGTAATTCCACGCATGAAGATCTTGTTTCTTTGCATACTTGTCAGCTTCTTTATCAATGTCCATGTTTTTTGGTTCATATCTCTGCTGATTATGAAGCTTCATTCTTTGGGCACATTGTAATTTAGCTTTTCACTATCAGGTAGTTTTTTCAACCTGCTCTAATCCACCTCTTTATTTCATCATTCTAAGCATGTTACATTTAAATTGTATTACATTTTTGCATTCTTTAGCTTTATTTGTTTAAAATGTTTTGCTGTACTGCTGTTGTCTAAGGTATCTCTTTAAAGAGTGCCCTTCTGTGGAGTTGCAGTGGGTTCCCCTAGAATGGTTTTAAAATATAGGAATGACTGACACATTGAGACCAACTCTCGACTGGTGTCAACTTTCTGAGTCTCATCAGCAGTCAGGCCTGCTTTTTTTTGTTTATCAAAGTGAAAGGAATATCTACTGACCACAATGCTCGTGTTTATTAAAGATAACATTGCTTATATTTGATTTTTTTCACGTCAAATAACCAAACGTATTTTATTTTAAGATATGTGCTTTTTGTCCCACTCATTGTTTTTAACCCTGTCTTATCTGTGTAATGCCATGAAATTGCTTTGTATTTTATGCATTATACCAAAAAAATTCCATTGCAGCTTACTTTTTGTGATACAATAGGAAAGAAAGGGCTTTAAACTACATTTTATCTCCATGCACAAAAACATAATTTCCGAGTGAACAAAGGACACATTATTCTCTGCTGTACTTGATATGCGATATGATATACATTTGATATGCTTGGAAATATGTGTCGGCCTTATAATTTAATTCGTTTCGTAATAGAATCTCTCTCTATCTGTCTAAGATGTGTGTGTGTGTCTGGTCTGTATTATATTGTGCTACTTTTACTTTCGCTACTTAAACATGCAACCTAACAAACATCCACAATGCTGAAACACGACTTGCAAATTAATTAATTGGGATTGCACACAGCAACATCGCCCCTTGCTGCAAAAACTTGGCAGGACCCTGCTGATCAACAGGCTTGAGTGACGCTTTTCTGAGTAAGCCATCGAAACAAACTCTCTATATACAAATATCACCCAGGCCTCCATTATTAATACAAACTTGATGTCTGTGTGGGCTTTTTTCCTGCTGAAATTCAGCTGTTGGTGATGACAAAGTTAATTATCTATTCATGTAACCATTTGTTTTCGAATTGCAATTGTATTTTATACGTTGAGATCGACATGCTCTTGTGATGGCTCCATATAATCATAACTTAATTATATTAACATGGGGATACATGCCAAAAAATGTTTTATATTTACAACTAAAGGTAGTGTCCTCAGGGTAATCTGGATATTGTGCCAGCGCTAATCAATTAGTATACATACGATTATCACACAGATTTCACGGATCAACCAGTGTACTAGATCACATCACACATGAACTTTCACATTAATGTGTTTTTGTTTTATTTACAGCCAAAATATTAATACACCCTCAACAGCTGCATGATTCAATGTCAGGTTTAACCAGGTCATGCCATTTAAAATTAATTAAACAAATGCATCTTTTTGGTTCTTTCGGTAAAGTCACGTAGAATGGAAATAATAAAATAATAAAAATATAACATAATAAAATAATTCTCACGACGTTTCCATTCTACGTGACTTTACCGAAAGAACCAAGAAGATGAATCCCTGCAGTCACGAAAGCTTTAAATCTAAATTTAACAAATGCAGTTAAATGCAAAGAGAATTTTTTTTTCAAATGAACGAAAAAAACTATCAAGAGAACCCTTGAATGTTGTACATACCATGCTCTTCATGGGCTGGCTGAGACCCTACTTCCCTTCATTTCTCTATTCTGGTGTGTAAACTGTGTTTATTTATTATATTTTGCACATGGGAAAAATTGATTGCTTAAAAAATGCCAGTCCCAAACGGTTTGGTATCGGGTATTTATATCCCACAAGACCAATCCTTTTTTTTACAAATGAAAAACACATTGAAAGCACATTTAACAGCCAGCCCTGTGAAAAAACTATCCGTGAGGATTTAGTGGATCTTTTTTGTTTATACTGGACGAAATTCATTCATTTGTGATTGGTGACTTTATGGACTTTATATTCATGTTATTTCACAACTGAACCAGCACAACCAGCTTGAAAGACGCAATCATTGGTCAGCATTGACCCAATGGCCCAGCTGGAGCACGGGATTCATTCTTATCACCGGCTCTTGTTTGGGCTAAGTAAACCAAGAAGTTGAAATGTCAAATCTTCTGCACTGAAAAATATTCCAGCTTTAACTAGCGACGGTTTGCCCAACAGCCAAAGGAAGGAACAAGGCCGAGATTACATCCGCCGCGGAGATGTCACAATGAGAACAGCTCTTGTGCAGCCAAATCACCCCAGACGTGCCCAAACTTGTCAGACCCTCAGAGTCTACGCAGAACTGAGCTCGTTTCGTACTTGGGTGGGTGATCACCGGGGGCTTGAAAGGTGCTCCTGGGGCGGGGCTGCGATTTGGCCAGGAGACGGCAGTACCTTGGCAGATCTCATCGACTAAGGAGGTTTGAGCCTGGATAGTGTTTGGATTTCAGTTTTCAGTTTCATTTATTTGGTACAGCCCTGTGAGCCATTCGGCTCTCGAATTGGATGCAACCGCAACAAACAAAAAACAAAAACATGAACAAGAAAACATCTTAAAGTGACTAAGCGCAAACAGAAAAATCCAGGAAAAAACATGAAAAAAATATTCCAGAAAAAAGTACCGTCCACCAACGCTCTGTGCAGAAATCCTAGTAGGATGCAAGTCAAACAACAAACAACCACAAGACAACTTAGATTAAAGCCATCATTCTAACTCCGTACTACAACAAACAAACATGGCCAAACCAAAACACTTTTCGAAATCACCAAAATAAAGCCATAAAAGCAATGTAACAGTGATCCTAGAAACTGTGACTGAAATTTCACAATAAACAACATAAACAACATGTACCACCAAAACCCTGTAGCCATAGCTGGCTGCATGAGTCACTCCACAACAGTAGATGGGTGGCAAGTCTAGCAAACACTCATTGTTGTCTGTACTATGCTCCATTGTATATGCTCTCCACATTCACCAAACCGACAGATCAGTGTGGGAAAGCCTACTTCCAGAAATGGATTTACACAAGGGCTTTACACATTTATATTACAACAATCTTTTAGGAGTTAACCTACAATCAGGGAGGAAAAATACATTTAATGTTTATTTCCAAACTCTCCTTCTTTATGCTGTTGAGCAGTGTTCACATTATTTATCTGTCCTTAGCTTGTACATTCGCCCTGCATATCAAGAGTAGAAAAACTAATTACATGCTGTGTTGGAGCATTACGGGTATTAAAATAGATTTCAGTTCGTCACACCAGATAAAATTTAAATACGTTTTAGGAATTCAGCCTGTGTGCCTTCTGGACCGTAGGCTGATAAATAGGGCCTATTTGTTGGCCGATGGACGAAGGGATGTGTGCCTGGGATTACATTGAGGGACCGAAAGAGGAGCACATGGATTAGATAACGGACTCAGGTTAATCACATCATCTACTACTATAATGAGCCAAGAATGTCTGTGGGCAACGCTCGTGACGTCACTCCACGTCGACCAGCCCCCCTCATTAATAATCATGAAGAGGTGACGTCTTCCAAATGGACACCCACCCCTCTCATTAATAATAATCAGCGGCTGACGTCACTCCACATGGGGGGGGGCGAGGCGCCTCCTCCCCCCTCCTCGACGTCAACTTACAACCCTCACTACAAAGGCAGAACCCTCACGTCACGTGATCTCCGTAACGCTATTGAGACATCGAAGTAAAAAGGACGTCATGATGAACAAGGGATTATAACCTTTAAATGAAATAGGCCTGTGTCACCGCGGCCTTACAAATTGCACACGAATTGATGCAATAAATATCAAGTCGCGGTCTGCTTTTCGCTTGCAAGTTTCAGATTTACTGAAATACACCCGTCGTCCTTGGACGGGCAAAATGCTAGTCTAAGAATAATGATGTGAGTGGCAGCCAAGGTATTGAAGGCATCCATAGGACATCCACTGAGGAGATGGAGCGATTGAAAACAGTTTGTGTGCAGAAGCTAGGTAGATGGTTACATCGTCGTCATGAGATAATGCGGCAATTTGGGGAGCCCTTCATCCAGCAGCGGATGGACCATGGTTAATAATTCTGATGGACAAATGGGGAGTCTGTTGATACGAAAATTGAACATCAGCAGAGGGCAGCACCGTTGCAGAGAGCATTGCACTATTGTGATGATCATTTACAACTCAATGCAATGCTGAAAACATACAACGACACACATACTCTGTGTGCATTGGTCAGCTAAAGCAAATCAACAGCATCTACACCAAACATGGCTGTATATTTTGCCAAAGTATCCAGGACAGAATTATAGCTCTTAGCTTAGCAAAGTAGTGTCGGGGGAGTTGAAGGGGGCCGATCCCCAGCCTTGCGAAAGTCTCACCCCCCCTACGCCCCGCTTCAAGTTTCATTTATTAGGTAAAGCCCTGTGAGCCATGTGGCTCTTAAGTCTATAGTCTTACAGTCAAATCAGAAAATTATGTTTCAAAATGGAACGATAGTGGTGGCTTTTCTTTTTAGCCTTTGTTCGTGTACATGGCGGGTGAGAACTAGAGCAGCATGCACCAGAGGCAAAAGCAGACTTTCTTGTTGCCCGTTCTATTCGGCATTTAACGTTCGCTAAACGTTCGTTTAGCGTTCGTTTAAAGTTTGCTTAACATTGACTGTGCCCCCCCCGGCCTCCGAAGTTTATGTATGTCTCCCCACCTTTAAACAAGGTGATGCTAAGGGCTGTGTTGAACGGAGTTAATCTCTAATTCAGCACCCAATGCCTATACAAACGTGAGCGAATTGGTAGCACGGCTAGGTAGATACATTCACGGAATTGACCCATCTAAATGGAACAAACCTGTCTTGTTTACAGTCCTTGTAGCCTGCCATGAGAACGTGTGCGTTTAAGAGAAGGCGTTTGATGACAATACCGTTTAGACTATACAACGCGTATGTGGCACATAAGGAATGGACCACTCTTAATTATTTCCTTGTGCAGCAAGGGGGGAGTAAAGTGTGGTTCTGTAAAAGTCCTGATGTGCTGTGCAGTCAATCGATGCATGTGTGTACACCAGCATGCGATAACGGAGTTGGGCCTGTAGGGGGCTGGCAGGGTTATTGATTACCCGCACTTATACACCAGTCACATGGTTAACGGCGACTCAGTTGAAGAATTGCTGCGTGTGACACACGTGCTGTTGCATCATACAGATTAACCACAATAAATGTGTTTGCCCTCGATCTGGAGCACCTTCCCACGTCCTTCATTTCGAGCATACAGTTTTTGAATGTCTGGCTATATTCTTTTGTAGCCATTAGAACCAGGGTGCTAAATGAAAAAAAAACTGTTCCTGTCAACGCAATTGAGAAATGTGCGGCGACAGGTGACAGGCTTGACACGCCGAGACTCCGTGAGAGAAAAAAAAAACGCTGTTTGCAAAATGATGCCGGTCTCATTTAATCGGAACGTGTCGCGCAATGATGTGGGAGAGTTCTCTGTTGTTGACAGTTCACACTCACGTTGTAAAGGCTCTTAAATATTTATTTCAACCATTCTTTATTTTGTGAAATAACAATTTTTGGTTTATTTTAAAATATATATTTTTAAAGTACACCATCATCAGCCATGGTCATCCACTGCTGGATGAAGGCCTCCCGATCCTGCGATGTATATAATCAACTTGGCACCTGCACACGAACTTATCTCACAGCTCCGTCTCCCCCGAGGGTGTCCTTCAGTAATAGGGCTGCATAAATTATTCACATTCTACTGCTTGACTCCCTGGCACCTGTAGCTCAAGTGAACATCTTTTTCTCTGTTTGTTTTTGCCTAATGAAGTCACATATTGTCTCAACATTTAGTGGAACACCGATTCAGTGTTAAACTCGCATTGCACGCACAGCCCTTAAGTGGCTTGGATAACCACGCTGAGCGGATGTGCATTGGTAATTGCAGCAGCAGATCAGAACGCTCATACAGCTCATCGTTTCTGTAAATTGGACAGTCAGGATAAATGAATGAAATTCCACCTTTGACACAATACTGCTGCAGGACCACTCACCGCACCTAGGTGCATATCGTCAGTCATAGAAAGTGATAAATTAAAACGTAAAACCCGCCTTGGTATTCTCCTGTCGAAATGTTGTAAACATGGAAATACATACAGTGTACATTAGACACAGGTAATTACAATGATTCAATCTGTAATAGTTATTTAATACAATCAGGTTTAGTACATGCATTATAGAATATAAGTATGTACTAAACCATTTGAATGCTCAAGTAATGTTGCAATTACGTTTACAAATTACAAGAGAGGGACATACAACATAAATCGGTTATTACATGACATAAAACCACTATACCTATGCATATTAAATCGAAAAACGCACTTTAATATCGACAAGTGTGGTGTCAAATTATGAATGGAGAAGCATTTTAATGCATACATACACTAAAAGGGCTAATTATTTTTTAACAACCAAATCTGATTCTAGACACCGCGGTGGCGAGATGATATCCCCCTCACCTGGTATGCAGGAGGTCGTGGGTTCAATCCCGACGTGACACCTGTATATTCGGAGTGTCGTGTCTCTCTCCCTGTGGTCGCGGGGATCTTCTTCTGGTTTTTCCCTCCACATTTAGAATCAACATTCGTTTCGAGTATTTGGCTGCTATAAATGTCCACATGATAAGCCACTTCGTTGAGCTATCATTTATGGCCAGGTCGCTTCTGAAAAAAGAGCTATATAGTTCAGTGGGTCTCACCTGCTAAAATAAAAATAGCGTACATCGTTTATATTACATTTCACCTGCTTGTTCCGTTTAAAAATATTTACATTTTAGCACCACCCATTGCCCATCAGTATGATCCAAGGAAATGTTTGCCTAAATATGTTACAGAGATAAGACATGTTCTGCTAAATATTCACAGAGCTGAATGTTTGTTATAATGTCAATGCAAGCTGTGTGTCGCGTAACAATGCTTTCACTGCACCCGATAGTAGATACACATGCTCGCAGCATACCCGAAATTTCGTCAAATGGCATGCTGCATGCGAAATCTGCGTGGGTTTAAAGTGATTTTTTAAAAAGCTTTCTGCACACCCTGGTAATCATTTGTGACCGTATCCACGAACAAAGCTAGAAATGGGTGCTTGAAAGGTTGTCATGACAATTAATAACCAGCTCATACCAATTTGTCACACACTCTACAGAATAGACTTAACTGGGACCCATTCTTTCTAAATCTAAGTAGGCCTTTTAAAAATACCTTCAGGTGTGGTTTTTGTTGAGATCGTAAAGAACCACTTGGTAATTCTCAGGTGAATATAAATGGAAGGCCTATTTCTGCAATACAACACTACAAGTATATTCTCTGGTACTGTGCAATATACTGACAATAATTGACTATACGTATATAACGAAAAATAAAAATGAATTTAAGAAATCTCTAAAATATATATATATACGGTATTACAAATGTCAGCTTTCTATCATTTGCAGAGGATATTTATGGCGGCAGCGGTGGCGAAGCGGTTCGAGATTCCCTGCCACTGCTAACATCAGTGGGGAGTGATTTCTGAACTGGTCTTGGCCCCCATCACCAACTTCCACAGACCAACGTGGTGAAGACCGATGCTGCGTGGCGAGGTCTTCATTCAGCAGTGGATCCACAAAGGGTTATCGATTACCGTATTGTTCTGTATTAATTCAGGGCTTACCAGATAATAACGACATTTTAAAATCCATAGCATTTCCAATTATTGTACTGGACATGTATGTTGTTATTAAACTGTGGACAGTGTCTGCTTTGTTGCTGTTAACATCCGCGATGCCCATGGTAATTAAGCAGTTATGTACACATATTAGCTCCAATACCACGTGATGCCAAGCAAATGTAAAAATGTATATTTTTGTAATAAAACTGGAAATGGGATGTTCGTTGCATTAATAGGAAATGCGCCACTAATTTCTTTGAAAACGCTCAAACAAAGCAGCTTGCACAATTTCTTTAGTTATATATTTTTGAGGTTTTACTGTTATACAGTAAGGAGATGTTTATTTGCTCCTATATTGCCATGCAATTTTAAAGGATGTTCTCATTAACTGTTACTCCTTAAGCTGCAACGTACGATTACATGAAAACGTATTTTAACGCATTGTTTAACACTGCTATTTCACAAGAGAATACATGTGATGACGTTGGTGGATAGCACACTGCACGATGAAACCCGGAGTACCTGAGTCCAATTCCCAACTATGGCTAACATCAGTGGTGACTCGTATGTCAACTTGTCATTGGTTCCCCCACCTTCACCAACCCGCACCGACCAGCATGGCGAAATGTCGTGAAACATTTCCCATAACCGACATGCATGGAGAGGCCTTAATCCAGCGGTGCGTGGACAAAGAGCTGTACATTTTAAAACAAATTTTTACGGAAAAATACCATGAATATACAGTGCCTAATACCATACTTGCCAGAGGTCTCTTGGTAAAAGAACACAGTGGCCCTGATGATAGGTTGTGAAAGGGAATACAGTCGGGTGATTGTCTCTTTCTAAAGTCATGGTGGCAGTGCTGCCTATGTGAGTGTCTCTCACCATGACATGTTTACCATTTAAGAAAAGTGAAAAGTCAAAGTTCAATATCTCAGTACTTCACCAGCGCTGATTTTTTTTGGTATAACAGTGGCAGAGGCATTGATGCTAATACTTTAGCTCGGGCAGAAGCTCCCCAAATAATACGTTTGTAGGTAACATGCTGCCCCCACGAAAATAAGAATAATTCATTTGTATCCAAATGAAAGAAGATGAAGGTTAGGGAGCGTAGAGCACACCAGCTATGTAACTCTTCACCCTCCCAGCAATACCATGAAATGTCAAGATTTGGGCTCGCTTTTCGATGTTATCTTTCATTTGTACTCTCCGGTCTTGTACATTGCCTTATTTGCACGGACGTGTTTTGATTGTCCGTCTCACTGTACCTCTCATTGAGGTGATTGATGTCCCCAAGATCCCGTGTAGACTCTGTGGGGATCTTTGCCTCATTTTTATTGTCGTTCTCGTGTGTACTATTGTTCATTTATATTGTATGGTCTTGTTTATGGTACACTCTCTTTGTTTGTTTTTTCTTGTTTGCTCTTCTCTCGTTTGTATTTACCATCTCATTTTGTAAATGTTCTCTCATTTGCTCCGTTAGCCTGAGTATAAATGAATCGCGTAACTCCCAAAAATCTTACATAATGAATTCCTGCATGGTGCATTAACATATAATTAACAGAACACAGGCTACTAATTTTAAATTACACCCAATTAATGTCAGTGTAAATGTGCACAGTTAACAATGCAAATATGTCGAATTTGACACTAAAACAACATAAATACAGCAGACACTTAATGGGTAACTTAAGCTACAAATTAAATTTTACATAAAAGTTATAATTTTATGGTGATAACGCCCAACTAAAATTGGTAATTATTGACCAAAACTTGAAATCTAAAATAACTGAACTAATTACCTCTGAATGAGTGGTTATTTCGTTCATAAATATTCACACTTTTAAATGCTTTAGGGCATTTTTTCAGACCCTTTATCAAACCACTGATAGATGAAATGCCTCCCGACACCATAATGGTCATTGAGGCTGTTTGACCATACTTCACCACACTGGTCAATGCGGGCTGGTGAAGTGGACGGCGTCCAAGACCAGTTCAGATATCATTGGCTACCGGTGATAGCTGTAACCTAGGAATTGAACTCAGGTTTGTGGGGTTTTTTTTGTACAGTGCGTAAACCATTGCGAACGCCCTTCCAAATCCATTTCATAGTATGGCAACAAACCAGAACACCATGAAACAATATATTTATTTAAAATATTACATATTATGTTGCTCCACAACCATACACATTTCCAAACAATCGTGTAAATTACACAACACAAGAGCTGTGCATGTATGAAACATTTACGAAACTGCTTGTTAGTTTTTGACCGTGTGCACATTTGTCCGAAAGTGGCTTACTCATCATTCCCCTAACGCACAAATGGACTTTGGCAACCGTATAAAATTATAAACATAGCAACATGCTAATTAAATTAGCGCAGGATTGTTTGAGTATTAAACATTATTTTATGCATATACTAAAACGGTTAGGTCAAACAAACACTATTGACAAAGTGAATGCCAAAGGGCACGATTCCATGCAACCCACAGTGAATATCAAACACCCCCTGCCACGACAGCGGTATAAGGATGGTAAACAAACGGCCTAAGCCATAATGGCAAACAGGCAGCGATCCAGACCAAATGGGAACATCATGCAAACTCTCTCACGGCCAAAATCAACGACGTTACGAAACAAAAAACGTGAAATAAGCCCCAACTGGCTCCCATAGAATGTATCACCGCGGTGACTGGCTGAGAAATACAAATTACGAAAGTCACCACTTCGTGTAAATCACACGATTGCTGAGTGTAGGTCACATTCGGAAGCGGAGAGAGACGAGACACAGACTCGCTACTAACCTTGTGTCTCCTCTGGCCAAAATGCACCTACCTCTCCTATGCATGCATACATTATACTGAGGACATCTTCAGCAGTGTATTCAATTGCAATGGGACAATACGTGTCGATGCTTATAAATGGGTGTGTCATTTGACTCGTGATAACAAACTACTGTAGTTATAAGCCCATTGAGATTCAATGGTGATAAAGTACTTACTTCAAGCGAATGTATTCACCCCACAAAGATGTTAATATTTTAATTTGGGAAATTAAAATTAAGCAATCCTGTAAACAATAACAATTGCTGTGTTTATGTTAACGTAACGATAACACAATATCTACCACATTAATGATAAACTGTAGGCGTGTGAAGCAAGTGTAAGGGTTGGGAAAGAGATGGACACAATCTTGACTTAAGGAATTCTTCGAGTTTTTCCGTACAGTCACGTAGATAGGTTCAAATGAATTAATTAGCGCCGGATTGGCAAAAAAGCCTGACGACGACCGCTTGTGTTGCGATCGAAACGTCGTAGTTTTGTTTATTTTATTTGTATTAATTTGAACCTATCTACGTGACTTTACCGAAAGACTCGAATAATATGGGCAAAATCATTGAGCCTATCTAATGTTTCATTTTGACAATATTGTGCCTGGCTAGTGTACATGGTAGGCATGATAAGCAGCACCAAAGAAAATTAAGTTAATTGTAAGATCAAAAGTTGAAATAAACGAAATATCAAAGGCTTTCAAATAGCACTCTGGAGCAGTCTATGAGACGTTCTCAGGACAAACATTTCTACGTGCAGATTAAACTAATTATTTGGTGATGCTGCGTTGGCAGAGCTGCACAAAACACAAATAACTTAACAAATTAATCACTCACACTGTGCCCTTGAAAGGAAAATTACATAGAATAATAAATGACATTCTTCATAGCACATACATCCATATTATCAGTGTGTTATACATACGTATGAAATATAGATATGGCAAGCTCAACCCAAGTAGTGACACAATTCATTATTAATCGGCAATATTAACTTTAAAAATTTTGTTCGTTTCGATTTAAAGCTTTCGTGACTGCAGGGATTCCTTTTCTTGGTTCTTTCGGTAAAGTCACATAGAAGGAAAATAATAAAATAATAAAAATAAAATATAATGAAATAATTCTCACGACGTTTCGGCCACAACGCAAGCAGCCGTCCTTGTGGCCGAAACGTCCTGAGAATTATTTTATTATGTTTTATATTTATTATTTTATTGTTTTCCTTCTACGTGACTTTACCGAAAGAACCAAGAAGATGAATTTTGTTCGTGTTATTTTGTTATAGATAGATCAGTTGCACGCGTGTAAGGTATGTTCAATGGGGTGCAGCCTGCTAAAATTAACTAAGCTGCCTCTAGCTCATGTTTTGTTGTGCTCGTTGCATGCTAGTTACCAGTGTGTGTGCGTGTTTTTACTACAATCGAGTGTAATACAATGGTGTTCCCTCGTGGAAAATTATACAACGCAGTTTGACATGTATTACTAGCCTTATATACACGGCGGTAATGAAGTAGATCACTGTGTGTAATCACGGATAGTTAAAAACTGAATTTTGACATTGTTTAATTCCTTCATTACACACAGGGGAGGTCAGGGTGCCTGAAATTTTGCACCGTCTGGAAACCCTGGATGGTTAATGCATGCTGGCGTCTGGTTTCTCAGCCCTGTGTCAGCCCAGGGTACACGAGGTAGCCCACACATCACCGGTGCTGACAAACCTTTTAAGTTTTTCACAAAGGAAAACAATCGTTTCACGTGGAATTCAGGTGAAAACGTTGAACTCTGTCTGATATGTCTGGTCGCAGACCATAACGTCACATGCTTCTGTATTGCACAAAAGTTCCACGGAGTTTGTACGTGCAACTTCTTATCATTGCTTTAGCTTTACGTTGTGTCTGAAAATGACGTCGTCAGCTGTGATAAAAAAAAATCTTGGTCGTGCTGGGTTGATGCTGATGAAGGTGCCCTTACGAACACCGGCATGCCCCCGCGTACACGTGCACGTACCCTCTTGTCTAGTCACTGCTGAACGAGGGGGTCCCCATTCCACAAGGGTCACGGGGGTTATTTGACCAAACTTCACTACTTCTATCACTGTGAAATGACTCTCTTCTTCCCATCGCTGCCCATTCCTGTTCATTGGTGGCCTCCCCAAGATGCGTATAAACCCGAGTCAAAAGGATTCGAAAAAAAACCTGTGGACCCTTCTCCCCTCCCTTAAAACACTCTCTTCCACCACCCACCCCTTGTCCCCCCTCTTCCCCGACCTTTCCCAAATTCATCCCCATATCTCCCCGCCCCCCTAATTAATAGAAAACCTATGATGACCTCTCATGCGAATTGTAAATGCAAACCACGACACGGCAATAGATATACTCGGACACGTTTTATATCACGTGTATTTTAATTGTTGAGCTACAAATATAACATTTTATAACAAAAACAGAGTCTACAATGTCTCTTTTCTACTTTCAGTGCAAATTTGATAAAAAACCGTCTTCAACATGCTTAGGAAACATATGGTAATTAAACATATATTTTAATGTGAACAAGATGTACCCCATTCTAAATTCACAGCTTAGTGTACAGCCATATATTTAAAAAAAGATGAAAACATCAGAATGCCAGAACTCTGTGGATAGAAAACTGTCGTTAAAGCTTCCAATCGGACAGGACACACTGATAGGTGGAAATGTGCAACAGTATCACGAGCCAGTGTGCAAACTGGATGGATTATGGAATGACACTCGGTAAATAGGATGGTGACTCTGAGATTGCCTTGTTTGTACTTGCTGTTGACACTGAGCTGGGATTACATACGGGAGCCTCGTTTTGTTCTCAGTTTTGTAGATATATTTAGCAGTCCACACATTAACATGGGCTTCTTTTATAAATAAAACAAAGGATTGCATAAAAAATGGAATATGCTTTGAATGAACACATCACTCCAAGGTTACAATGCTTGGATACCTTGCATTGACTGAGGATTATTGACCGGATTAGTACCAGTCTGCTTCGAGACAGATAATTCGGCTTGAGATGGTGAACACTGAGATCATTAGAAACCTTAATGAGCAGAATTTTTTAGGGCTTCCAGTAGCAATCAAGGATGGGGCACTGCAAGAGACATGAAGTAAGATATCAAGTAAACGCAATTAGGTGCCTTATGCTGGAGTATGTTTGTCACTCAGTCAGTTTGCACAGTGACGATGCTTGGCTATTTTGCCAAGTTATTTATACAGGCCACAGCACAAGCAGCTGTGTAGTGGCTAGCAAGCTGGACTTGTAATCTCAAGGTTGCTAGTTCAATAAAAATGTTACAGTGTGGCAGATGGAATAATGGACAAGTTTCTCAATCCCCCTATCTCTGTCGACTCACAAGTATAAATTTGTACAACCATAGTTAGTAGTTGACCGTCAATTTGTGTGTGCTGGGATCAAATATAGGTACTCCTACCTCTTTCAAGAAATCTGGGCATCGTGAAAGATGAGGACAATTAGCCTCTAGACGAGTTCTCGAGAGCTCTCTCTCTAATCGAGATCCTTCCAACAGGAGTGGCATAAGCAAGTCGAGAAGTCCTCCTTGAAAAATAATGAATATTACATCTCAATGGGCTATCTTTTAATTGCAATACAAGTAATTGAATTTAACACACCAAATATTGTACTACGTGTGCATAAAACACACACGTACAAATCGATGTCATCACCATTATTAGAATGTATTTTTTTCATTACAAATCAGGTCTTCATAGGCCGAAGCACCATTTCCAGAAGCATTATTTGTAGCATATGTACCTTGATATTCTTTGGGGCTTTCGGTAAAGTCACGAAGATAGGTACAAATTAATTAAAATTATAAATATACAAAAACTACATATGTAGCTTTCATTTTCAGTCAAGATAGTGTTATTAAGGATGATGGTGATAACATATTGCCAGTCAATGTAACCGTAAAACATATGGAGGTGGAGCATACGCAGAGTGGTTAGCATACTGCACCATGAACTCGGCAATTTGAGCTCAATTCCTGGCCACAATTAACATCAGTGGCAAGTGTTAACATCAGTGGCAAGTGATATCTGAATCGCTCCTTGGCGCCTCCCCATCACGAACCCGCCGTGCCCAGCGTGGTGAAGTGTGCTTAAATAGCCCCTATGACTGACACGGTGTGGAGAGGCCTTCATCCAGCTGTGGATTGACTAAGGGCTGTAAATCATCATTATTATTTATATACTCTTTCATTAATGTTGGAATATACAAAATGAATATACACGGTAATGTATTTAAGGGCATTTTTGCTTCAAAGACGCAGATTAATTAATATTTAACGAGAATTTATTCTGTGAATTACTCCATAACTACATTGTAATTAGTGCTGTGCAGCAGAACAGTTTCATAAATGGTGGCCTCATGAGTAAAACAAACTTCGTAATGTCTAGCTATTCTTAACAACTTAAATAGAGAGATACGTGCTTTTTTATTTACAGTTTATGCATTTAAATAATTTAAAATTATACAAAATATAAACTTGCCCTATTAGGTAATGTTGCATTTTAAAATGTCCACTTAGATTGCACAATATAGCCAGCCAAATTGCTTACGTCAATACACTTTATAATGACTATTTAACACCACTAGTATGCTCATATAAAGTTATTTTTCTCAGAAGAATTTCTGAAACAATACATCAAATATGTCTCGTGATTTGCCTCCATGCAGTAACATTCTTGAGATAACATCGTTTCAGACAAAGTATCGTTGTAGACACAACATTTTCACACAAAAACAATGAAATCCCAACTGGATTGAGATGGTTCTACATTTTGCATCGACCTACAGAGGTCAAATTGGTTTTCTTGAACTGTCGCGGAAGAGTGGAAGCACATTGTTCATCTGTAAAAAAAAAAAATAAGCTACTTAAAGAGAATGAAAAGCTACGTTTTTGATAAATGACATCCGGTGGTAGAATCATTGATCACTGCGTGCAAGATATATTTCTTTCCACTTCTCGTGGAACTTTTTTTAGAGCTGTAACTGAAAACAATATTCTCGAAATACATTTGTATGTCGCTCTGCATTGTCAAATTTAGTGTTCAAAAAGCACTCCATCCTGCCACTTTATTTAATCAATTAAATATTGATCCACTTTCAATGAATTCCTGAGGTATGAATATCCTTTTTGTGTTTCTGTTGGGCACATTAATTCGCAGCCATTAAAAAGAAACAATTACATTTTGGAAAACGACAAGTTGTTCATCTTATTAAAAATGCTCTTTCTCCTGCAGTCAGTGAATCGGCGGATTATTGAGTAGTAGTGTGATCCCTGTGTATTGTGGCCTTCGTAACTTGTTGTGGCCTTAGTGGTTGAGAGGCACTGATCTACGAGACTGATTGAAGTGCATCGTGCAGGGGCCATCTGGTGTGGGTCTTGCTGGAGCCACCACTGACTGCCCTGTTTGACCAGCATAGCAGAACCCAGACAGGTTATGTTGTAAAATCACCTTGGTGGTGTGTTCTCTGATTTCCATTCTCATTCTTTTGCTGATGGGTCCCATTGTGAAACAATGTAACATGTAATTTATGCATTTTTTAAAATCACACTCTTTGTCATTCTTAAAACTCTAGAATTTCACAAACTTTGGTATTTCACCCTTTTATTTATTAGTTGTAGATTTACTCTTATTTTGCTTGTATGGTATAATCATTATTTAACTGCTAATTTGGTGATTACAATAGCTACCTGTGAATCTGGGGAAAAGTATGCTTTTTCGATTAGTCTGATTTCTTAATTTACAAAAAAATACAATGTGTTCTACAAATAACAATGAAGCCACAAAGAATTGTATCTACAAGTCTCTTGTGAATCCACTCCTGGGTGATGGCCTCCATACACCCCCTGGGGGTAATGTGACTATACCTCACCAGGCTGGTCAGTGAAGATTAGTGAAGGTGGGGAAGCATAGCTACCAGAGCATAGAAATACAGAACAAGAACGTATTTTGCTGCACTGGCCTCTTTCTGTCCACAACTCATCATCACAGTCTGTAGCCTATAACACCTGAAAAAGGTGTCAGTTTTGTTGCCAGATAAAAGGGTAAAAAAACAATTATCATATTTTGCTACTGGCAAAGGAGGTTACAATGGTGCCTATAACACCTGTCATGCATGACGATTGCCCAACCAAGAATCATACAGGCTCAAGCTTGCTTAGCTTTTTAGATCGGATAAGATGGGGAGCATTCTTGGTGAGTTGGTCATAGATATGAAATCATCGGTTCATGTTACTGTGAAGATGGACAATTATACACAAGCTAAATTCAAATGTAGTATCAATTTACAGTACTGTATTAATCTAAGCGCAATGCATTTCAGGCGTTTCATTGTAATCCATTTATACTCTTTCCAATTTTGGTTTTGTTTAAGCTTTGGCATAAATTCAAAATGTATTTGCTTACATTGTGTGCCAGGAAAAAAAATCATTGGAGAACAATTCTTTAGCATGTGCGATTAAATAAAGAAATAGCTCTCTGTGGAGTAGTCATGCAGAGCGATTGATCTTATTTGTTTTTCCAAGTAAGTCTTTGTAAGCATTTTAGAACTTACAACATACGTTTTTAAAAAATATTTCATGACCAGGACAAGGCTGCCTGATTGCGTTAGTAACGTCCAGGCCATGTGTGGGAACTGCCTAATCACTATCTTTCCATAACATACCGGAGCAAATAATTCAAACTCTTATCTTTTTTTGTTAGCCAGACAAAATTATGACTATGGAGAAAAAATTATCGTTAACATTTGTACGACTAAGGACACATTTTCTACAATTCCGAGAAGTAATGTGCATGGAACATTGGGTTAGGTAAACAAATAAAAAATAAATAAAATTTAAGCTTTTAAAGGACATAAAAATCCATTCCAGAACATTTTATCCATAAGGCTGTGTCCTCAAGCTGAGGGTAAGGGTCACACGTAGATAATCTGTCAGCTGAAAGGCAGGAATTAATAGATCTCCGGTGGATATGAGCACAGGGCTGGCACAAATGCGCGTAGTTTTAGCCACAAAATTACTTTAATTATCTGCAGCCATGCAGCACATGCATGAGACGGTCTACAGAGAAGCTGTGTGATCCAAATACAAGAACCAAACCTAATCCCCACTCAATAATGTCATTGTGTTACAAACCGCCCTATAGCATTGGGCAGTGGAGGGGGGGGGGGCTAGTGGTGGCTGGATGCCTCCAATGGAAGGCTCAGCCTCTTTTCTACATTTTAATAGTCATTTCAATAATGTTTTAAACATATTTATCACAAATGACAATCGATGGGCAATGCAGCCTTTGCTCATACATGGCGCGCGAGTGAGAATTAGGGCAGAATGCCCGATAAACTAGAAGCAGATCATGAGCACTCATTCTGTATAGCGTGGTAACCTTGGTTTCAAGTTTGTTTAACATTGACTGTGACGTGCCCCCACTGGTTTTTGGATGTCCCACCCCCCTTTAAACAAGAGCCACATCACTGTGTGCTCTCTGCACTGCGAAGTCCACAGGAAGCTCTGTCCAGTGATATCTTAGCGTGCTCTGTAAACTTGTATTCATAAATGGATGCGTCGTTATACCCAGAACAAATATTTAATTCTTTTGTTTATGAAACCACATGGGATATGTGGGTTTTCAGGATCCACAAGCCTCAGTATAGGCGACATGCAGGCATTAAACGTGTTTACTGGCCTGCCACGGACTCATTCTTGTGATTTTTATTTCATTTTTATTTTACTTTTATTAATTTTAATTGTAATTTTTTACCTACGTGACTTTACCGAAAAAAACCTAAGAATATGAATCCTTGCAGTCACGAAAGCTTCTAATCTAGATTCATTCTTGCCTACCTCTTTCCTCTCTGCACTCACTCGACTTCCCTCCATGCACTCTTCACTCCAGTAATGAAGGGATTCTGCAAAACTCCCAGTAAACACCAACTACGTGCCCATGTTCAAGTCCAGGCTCAAGACATTCTTATTCTCCTCTACATACGATGGTTTCTTTGTCTTTATAAAATAAATACATGAACACCATCCTCTCTCCCCAAGATACCCATGTCCCGCTATTTTGTACAGCGTCTTCGGATGCGGTTACATTTCTACGGCATCGAGGCTACCAATCTAATTTGCATTCTGTTGGGTTTAAATAAAACAATTTGTGATACTGAGTTGGTAGTGATGCACAAGCACAAATAACAAAAAAAAAACTCTACACGATCACCAGTAACACTACTCCAAAGAGGAAACACAACAGATGTTTTGGGCAATGACCCTTCTTCATAGCAGATGTATCAACTCTGTCTGTACAGAAGAGCTAATTGTACAATTTTATTTTTAGGGTAAAGTGTTATTGATGGATGTGATGGGTTTGTGTTTAGGTTACTTGCCTTGCCGTCAGAGCTTGACAGTATCAGACATCGCATCCGAGCATCTGACGTTTTGCAAAATCACGTGCGTGGACTGTTTCTAAAGCTAAACTGTCAGAACTTGTAAGCTCCCACTTCACTTTCTATCGTCATTAATATCGCCACAAATAAAATAATCCACTTCATAGTTAAGATATATTGCACATGATATTTGAAATCACTTAAGTATGTTAAGTTATTGTTTTTTTTTCCACAAAACTGATACGCAAAGAAAATATATAAAACAAAGAATTGTTATCAATGCTTCCGCTAATTGTCTAGTGGCGGTATGGATTCATTTAAAATACTGAAAAAATTTGGTTAATCTAAAATGGTAAAATTATTGTCTGCTATGAGTGATTTATTCACATTTGACACAACTAAGCCATAATGAACATGAATCTTCATTCTCTATGAATATAATGAAACACTTAATAAGGTGGAGTAACATCTAAAATTTATTTGACAATAAGTGACTGAGAATCTAGTTGACAGCTGGCAAATTTAGCCACGCCATGCACACTCCAGTAAGAGCGAGTCATTTGGAGGTCAGCACTCACTGTCAACCGAAGAAAGGCCTTTAGATTCGTCACCGAGTGATTGTACGGATGAGGGGTCTGGGATGACGTGGTGGTGGTGCAATGCCTTCTTTGAAGTCTGTTGGTGAGAGACGCCACACAAAACACACCCGAATATCTTTAATAGCCCACATTGAGGAGTCTGATATATTCTCAACTACACAGGTCCCTTATGTGTGAGAGAGCTATCCGAATGCCTTGCATTAACACCAACATTCTTCTGATATCAAAATGTCAAAGTTGTTGAATCACATTTTTCACTGTGTTGTGGGATGTTCTACAATGGGCGAATGACCTGTCTATTTTCTTTAATATGGAAGATATCAAAATGCTCCTATGAGAAGGTATGCCGTTATGTTCCATTTGCCATGGCTGAACGTGGCAACTGACTCACCTTGGGGAAGGGAGGGGAGCTTTCAAAATACTCGGGAAAAACTTTCACGACAAATATATGTATATATAAACACACACACAAGGCAATGCTTGTAAATAAACAAAAACACAATACTGTATACACTTATGCACCACACGAATTACACAGTGGGGTGATGTTTTAAACCATTGGGTCGCGTCATCACACCACATTCACGTGACAAAAATAGTATCGGAACACCTTGGCTCAATATCAACATTCTTCCAACTGCTGCCGCCTTTGCACTCTTTCATGCTTGGCACAATTCAAGGTATGATATGCACGTGCCTTCTCTTATATACGACATTCCAAATGTGGCATGGTGGCAAACTGCAATGCGGTAGTTCAAAAGAACACTCGCGAATTCATAATTAATCAGCGTCATCATAGATTGTTTTGAAGTACTTCATATACCATTATACATCTCAATGCACTTGCGAAATGGTGTTATGTGTGAACCAAATTCCTACAGTTTAATTAATCCATCAATAAGCGATTGCCAAAGAAACACACAGACGCGTGCAATGATTCATAATACAGCTTTGGGTTAGATAACGTGAGTACAATTTCAACAATGTGTCTCGTACACCCTATCCCACCCGACAGCCAAATGAATAGAATTGTAACATGAAAAAACACACCGGTATGCTGAAGAGCAATCCACAAACATTTAACAATTAGGTACGATGCTTCACTAGGTAGTTTCAGCCAACATTATCAGGCGACTGTCATAAATGTAACTCCTGTAGTGGAAATGTCAGAATTTGCCTGGGCAGTAAATCATCAATGCCCGAAAGGTGACGCCACACTTTGGCCTTAAATAGGCGATGTCATCTAATTTAGACCCAGTATCGGCGGAGATTTCCACTCAAAGACTTCGTATCCATTTTGACCACGTTACGTTTTTTTAAATCCTCCCCATTGTCGCACAAGGGAACGCATAAAGCGCGTGTGGGATTTTTGACACCTTTTGACGGGCTCAATCGCTGTGAACATTTCTATGCTTGTGCCTCAGTGTTGCATACAAAATGATGACTTATTTACGGGGAGTTCAAATAAGGTGAAGGGAAACAAACGCAATCGCTAATCGTTGAAACATTGTGCCTGCTCGTAACCAATGCATTCACATTATTGTGATGAGAAAGGGTCTTTAATTGCTTCTTTATTCCCTCGAACCACTAGCTCACCAGTGGTCAGTCACCTCCCTATCATTCTTCTATCGCTACTACGATGGGGTTATTATTATCGTGAACGTCACTCATTGATTCCGCCACGCAATCTGTGGACTCGCTCTGCCAGACTCACTGCTTTCCTGTCGCCCACGCTGCATTCAACCACCACCATCAACCACCACTGCAGGTCCCAACACTTCTCTTTTGATATTTATTTTCCCCCTCGCACTGCTGCACTTTGAACATCGTTTCGTTCCCCCGAGCCCTTATATCGCAGCTCAATCCAGAAACGCATTAACTCGTTATCATTCACCTCCGAATAGCACGGTTGTCTTCAGTGTTGGTGTACTATGCCTTTTCTGCAATATTCTGCTGTCTTTTCTTGGATTTTCTGTTTGCACATAGTCACTTAAATTTTTTTTCTTGTTCATGTTTTTGTTTGTTGCGGTTGCACCCGATTCAAGAGCCGAATGGCTCACAGGGCTATACCTAATAAATGAACTTGAACTTGATGTGGTGCAAAGGAAGTTCAACATACATACATCACAACTGGACAGTGCTGTTTGTTCCTGGCCGTCTGATGCTTCAGGCCTTTAGACATGTGCTCAGAAACTGTATAGAACGTTATAATAAGCCGTGCGTTTTTAAAAAATCCATATCTATATTTTCAATGATGCCCGATTTGCTGCTACGTTGAAAGGTTGCCCGCAATGTCAGGTCCCATATTGATTGTGGAAGGTGGAGTCGAGCTCTACCTCTGAAGTCAAACTTTGCCTCTGTAAGGCAAAGCAATGAGACGAACAAAATTCTACTTTTACAAATACGACTGCTGCTGCCTTGGCGTGTGACAAAATGAAAAATGTTTGTGGAAATCCAATATTTTGATGGATTAGTTCAGCACCTCTTTTTTGCAACCACCAATGACTGACTGTATAAAAAATTAAACGAACCATTTTTTGGATTGCGATTATCGTGATGCATTCCACCCACATTACGCATGTCACCGTAAATTAAATCCTTTGATTTCCTTCTACAGTATTCGGCAACCTTAGAAGCTCGGATGTTTTGGGTAAATTTTTTATCAAAATGAGCCTGGGGCTTACACTCAAAATAGTCCTCGATATGTATGCAGAGACATACACACAGACACTTTATTTGCATATCCAGATATGTTGTCATATGGGTTTATATAATTAAGCGCTATAATGAACGAACACACCAGCTACTTTACACACATGCTGTGCAGTCTCTTCACACTTTTAACTGGAACAGTCTTGAACACCATTCCGGGAATTAATTTGGCACGGTACATCCATCTCAGGCTTAATGTTGTCCTCATGGCACTGTGGTGGTGTGTATGAATATAGGATACGATAATATAGGATTATTACAGATATATCTTATATCTTGTGCTCATACATCGATAATCCATCACCGTAAGCCAGCCTCGCAAGCGCTCCATAAAATAATCGAGTGAGCATATTAATCCCCGATCACTCGCAGTTTGGTCGTAGTTGAGAATAACCAAGGTGACGGGAAAGGAAGAGCCCAAACTGACAGACTATCCATTGGAATTTGACGAGGCAGGAGGGGGTGCTCACTGCAAAGCCAAGAAGGGGCTGCATCGATTGTACGTACATTAAAACATGTCACGCATGACCTTGAACGCGTTGCTATACTTGGCTGGAGGACGCGCCGTCTTACTTCTCATGAGGCAGGTACAGAACCTGCACAAGAATAGTTAGAATAACAACAACAACAATTTACATCCGTGTGTAAATCCAATGCAAGATGAAGGCTTCTTCACACCTCACAGTAGCGAAGTTCGTTTGTCCATACTTTGCCACACTGGTCAGTGTTGGTTGCAAAATGAGGGTTCCAGGACTGTTTCAGTAACACAAATCGTCATCATTGGCCATAATCAATTCACTGCTAGATGAAGTCCTCCCCAAGCCGCCGTCATCATCGTCATTTCACAATCCCGCGAAGCAGAAATGCACCTCGCACCTGTGCACACGCTAATTCCATCTCTGCAGGACGTCGTCTACTGTGGAGATATGTTCTCAACCTCTCAATATCTATCTAGTTTTTTATCTACTGTATGTAAATTCAAGTCTCACTTTTTATATTCTTAGGTTTTTTCGGTAAAGTCACGTAGGTAAAACATCAAAATTAATGAAAATAAAATAAAATAAAAATCACGACATTTCGGAGGCAACGTCGTGATTTTTATTTTATTTTATTTTCATTAATTTTGATGTTTTACCACGGTGACTTTACCGAAAAAACCTAAGAATATGAATCCTTGCAGTCACGAAAGCTTCAAATCTAGAATCAAGTCTCACTGTTCAATTGCACGGTTCTCTTTAAACTAAAGAACTTGGCCTGAGGACACTCATTAATGTATATAATCCCCCCTTATCAGATTCGATGGTTTCCATTCATTTCATCGGCTTAACTGATGCCAAATTCTCCCAATTCCCCAAGCCATTCATCAATTACCTTTTCACGACCATTATTTATTTCATAATAGCGTTCACAAATGTATGACATCGTTAATCACAATATATGAGCTTACAATGCAGCACGGTATTCTGTGAGAGTGATAACAATATGGAAGGGGACTTGCCACCTTAGGAAGCCTACGCAGAGCTGCAGTCTACCCTCGGTGTATTACTAAACGGTGCCGTTGGACAGGTGATCCACGTGAAATATATCCACTGCTCCATGAAGGCCTCCCCACACCGTATCAATCCTGGTGGTTCTATCACACTTCACCACGCTGGTCAATGTATATCGCCAAAAGGAAAGCAGGATCGATTCAGGTTCCACTCCCCAGTGATGTTAGCTATGGCTTGGAATCGAACCCAGGTTTGACACGTTCGTAGCGGCAGGACACCCTACTTGTAAATTCCACCAAATATGTTTTTTCATGAAGTCATCTTTCATGAAGCACAGATATTTCATCTCAGTGTCAATATGAGCTTAAAACGTGGCTAGTAACGTATGAAAGGAGTCTGCTGCATGCAGAGCTGCCGCTGAAATAACTTTGCTAAGGGCACTGTGTCACACACTCATTCCCTTCTCCTGTCATCCCCATACGAAATGACTGGAAGGTCAATACACACAGTCGTGATTCATTTTATTATTCTGCTTAGAGGTTGGAAGAAAAAAAGGTGGCTATATTTAGAATGGGAATGACGCACTTGGCCTGAAGGTGATGTCATCACGTCCAATCAGAAAAATCCAAAGCTACAACATTTATCATTACCGTGTATCTCACATTTTCCGCATTATGTAAACTTACCGATAACAAATTATTATTATAAGGGTTACTATTCACAGCGGTTTCATGGATAGTAAAAAAAAAGCACATGCTCAAATTAATACGCTCTTTGTGTAGATGGAGGTTTTATAATTATATTAACAACATAACGCGGTAAACAGACGAGCACAAGAATCAGCTGCTTGGTTACACATACCGCACGTTTCTATTTCATTTCACCCGCAAACTTCGGAAATGTTTTCATACCGTGCATTCGCTCTTGTATGTCCGTTCGCCAGTATCACAACTATAACATATTCTTGGTTATTTCGGTAAAGTCACGTAGAAGAGAAATAATAAAAAATAATAATAAAAATAAAACATAATAAGATAAAACTCTCACGACGTTTCGGCCACAACGCAAGCAGCCGTCCTCAGGTGAAGAACAGGTCCTGTCTTTATTATTTCTCTTCTACGTGACTTTACCGAAAGAACCAAGAATATGAATCCAAGCAGTCACGAAAGCTTTAAAACAACTATAACAGTTGGCAGCGACTTAATAATCTTTAACAAAAATAAACAAAAAAACACACAGCACTCCAAAAAGTGTCTACCAAACAAGTACAGAATCAGAATACTTATTTATACTTGAGAAATCCGATGGGGCAGGTCAGAACGTTACAACAATGTAAAAACACGATAGGAGTGCAAAGTATAGGAAAGTTAAACAAATCACCAAAAATAATCCACAAATAAAACTCAACTATGTTTTCCTATCTTACCAGGTAAAGCCCACTTAGCTATTAGCCTCTAATTCAAAAGCGACCTGGCGACAACCGACAGCTTAATGAAGTGGCTTATCACGTGAACATTTATAGCAGTAAAACATGAATCTAAACGCATGTTTCTAAATGCACACTGTGGCAGCGGGACAAGCTGGAAGGATTTGACACCAACGACGAGAGAAGCGTAGCAGACAGACAGCCTCGTACGCGAGGATATCGTGAGGTGGGAGCTCACGCTGTCTGCTGCCGCCTCTGCAGCCCAACTGTTGCCAGAACTTTTTTTTATAGCGAGCGAATTAAACAAAAACTGAAACAAACAAAAAAATATTTCACCAATCACTAAGCTATATATAGTAGCTCCTTCTCAGAAGTGGCCTGGCCACAAATGATAGCTCTACGAATTGGCTCATCGTGTGGAAATTTAAAGTAGCCAAATTATCTAAACGCATGTTTTTAAATTTTGGAGTGAAAAACCAGAGGACCCGGAGAAAAATATCCACGACTACGGAGAGAGAGACACGCAAACTTCAAATATACAAGCGTTGGGGACAGGATCGACCCCAGGACCTCCTTCGTACGAGGCGAGGGATGTAGCCTCTCGGCCACTGTGGTGCCCCATGTGAGCATCCCAACACAATTGCCATTAAACAATTTCAATAATTTGCTTTTTGAGTAGTGTTTCAACTCTTTTAGAAAGTCGCATGCAAAACACGTACTTAGGCAAATCTAGCGTGGATGCTTTAATTTCTAAGTTTTTATTCTTTATCCACTTATGGCAGGTACATTATGCACCCTGACCAGTTTGGTGAAGTACTGTGGCTTAACCCCCATGACCCGTACGGTGTGGGAAAGCCTTCATACAGCAGTGGATTGACAACAGTGCTGGTTACGTACGTGTATACTTTGCACGTGTCAGTGAATATCATATTTCCTGAAGATGATATTTTTTGTGATACCAAGACAGAGTGTACCTTTTGAGAAAGAGAATATATTTATTTACATGTAACCAATTGTATGTATATTCTTAGGTTTTTTCGGTAAAGTCACGTAGGTAAAAATTTTAAATTAATAAAAGTTAAATAAAACAAAATAAAAAAATAACAATAAAAATCACGACGTTTCGGAAGCAACACAAGCCTCCGTCTTCAGGTGGAACCGTCACAGCCACGACAGCTGTATCAAGTAAATGAGAGGGAAATTCTTTCGCACGGTATGTAGCCAACCATGCTAATCAGAGGTGTGGGGGAAGGACAACAAACTAAGCACAAAAAGTAATTCAAAAGAAATTCATTTTTAATCTAGATTTAAAAGTGCATAGCTCCATCGACTTCTTAATATCGGAAGGAAGAGCGTTCCAGACGGCCGCTGAAGCACATCTGAAAGCGCGCGATGCAGTGAGCGTCTTTGTTCAATTGTTGGCCAGAAGCCGCTTCTGCGAGGATGACCGGAGTTTGCGTGATGATTTATGTCCCTTGACACAAAGCTATTTTGGCAATTGAGGAGTTAACGTAAAAAAATCCTTGAGTTCCCGGGAGAACTACAGGAGTCCACTAGGTCACTTTGCCTCGGATTAATCTGGATGTCTAAATTTGCTGTGTGACTCAGTGAGCAAATAAATTACATGATACAAAGCATGCGACCTTTGCCTTCTAATAATCCTACTGGGCTTCGAAATCAGTCCCCCTTTATCACCCCAATTAACTCCATTAACATTTCAGAGCTGTGTTGGGTTTTCTGTCTTCCCTAATCAGAAATAAATAAGCAATTGTTAAGAAAAAAAATTGTCCTGCTGATCGGCATGACAATGTTTTGATTTATTAATTGCAACAATGTTCAAAACAAAGACGACAAGATCTGCGTTGGTATTCACATGACACTTCAACAAATTCAGTTACGGAAAGCATATTTAGATATTTTAACAGTACATTTAAAACTATACGATATTTTACAAATACATGCTACACAGAGCCAACATATGTGGTTATGATATACATTTTTTTCAGTTACCGAAGAAAAAACCTGACACCAACAATCTTTGGTTCAAAAAGTACAATGACGCAGACTCATTTGATTTGGACATCTAAACACAACTGAGGCCGACAAATGACCATATGTAAGGAGTATGAAGTAGAGGCAATAAGTGGATTGACAGCAATAAAGGACGAGGACTCCAAAGAGAAAATTTTAATTATAATAACACAATTTGTAGCGCACACAAATTTCGCGCATAGGACAATTTATCGTGTGATCTTGAACTTGCAGACAGAGCAACGGCTCACGCGGTTCCTTGTGTGCCAGCCTGAACACGCCCATCTAACATAGTTCTTTTTTCAGAAGTGACCTGGCCACAAATGATAGCTCAACGAAGTGGCTTATGTGGAAATTTATAGCAACCAAATTCTCTGAAGGCATGTTTCTAAATGTGGAGATAAAACCCAGAGAAGCTGGAGAAAAATCCACGTGACCACAGGGAGAACATGCGAACTACAAATATACAGGCTTCATGGTCAGGATGTGAACTCACAACCTCATGTATACCAGGCAATGTAGTTAACATCTCGCCACTGAAACATAGAAGGCGTTTGCATGCTTGGAGTGGGAGGCTGTAGATCTACACCGAGTATTCGCCATGACCAGAGAAATTACAGGGTGAAAGAAGTCATCGTGTGATGAGTGATGGAAGAGGAGAGAGAGACAGACCCCTGGATACATTGCCATGGGTCTGCACAGTCCTGCAGAACATGTTTGATATTTCCATTCGCCATGCAACGATGCAATGAATTAATTATTAAAGTTGATACGCGCATTCATTTGAAATTAAACATTCTTGAGAATGGAAAAATGGTCAGGAGATAAAGGCCAACATAAAGGTCTGCTAGTCATGAAAGGGCTTACAGTCGCGACTTCGTGTAGTTTAACTATTCCTCCGATGAAGGAGTGTAGACTGCAGTCGTTTACTATACGGCCCATAGTTTGAGTTGTATGGCCAGAATTGCACTGTGACATGTATGAAGGAGATGTGCACATTGGCCTGTTGATGTTCTGATGCGGTTAATTGTACACCAGAGTCTTCGACGAATGTCAAAGCCAGGAGGTGCGAAGTCTGGATCTCGAATGAGGTGTTTATTCCTGGCGTCCGCGTTGTTCCACTCTGTTCGCCAGCAGTCTTCCGCATCTGGGTGGGATTCTAGGATGGTGACGGCAGCGCTATCCCAGAAGGGGAATCTGAACTTGAGTTGGTGGCGAGGTACGTTGTTGAGGTATTGTTTGTTGGGTAGGTTGTTCTCATTGACAACAGACCTGTAAACTCCCTTGCAATGTGCATGTTTCTGCAGATATTTCGGTGGCAGAATGTTTGCCAGAACAGCCAGCCAGACGATCGGTGTTGGTTTCAGTGTTCTGGTTATGATGTGCATCGTGTTATTTAATTGTGCATCTAACAGTTGTTGGTGTGAGCTCCTGGGACCAGGCTAGAGTGCAGTACTCTGCAACTGAGTAGATCAGTGATTGGGCAGAAGTTTACAACACATCAGCTGAGGCATCCCAGGTTGTTCCTCAAAGTTTCTGTAGCAGGGTGACTCTTGATTTGGTCTTTTCACTGATCTATTTTATGTGGGGCTTGAAGGTCAGGCTGCTATCCATGGTGACCCTTCGATATCTTGCGCTGGCGTCACAGCACACTGGGTTACCACAGATGGAAACAAATGTCAGCATGTTATGATATGCAGTTGATTCTAGATTTGTTCTAGATTTGAAAGAGTAATATGCAATTCATAACATAAAATATACGCTTATGTTACATTTATACTCGTGGAGAAAATTAAACAAACAAGACGTCAAAATCTGAATGCAAATTCGATTTTTTTTTTATTTCCACACTGATCACCGAGCAGGTGTGGACAAACAACCCCTTCAAGCAGCAATGGATTGATAAAGGGATAAAATACCTGCCGTCGACCCACATACAACTGCAGCTGTTCATAATCAATTACCAGCGAAACGTCGTACTCAAATTGTAAATGTTGTGGCTTCAACACACCGGTGGGCTAAAGCAGTGAACTATTTGTCTTTTGTCAACGTGACACTTTTTTACTGATTGGCCGTGTCGGGTGGTGGAGGGTTACGACACATTTATAAATAACGCGATCTAAACCCAAAAATGTTGATTATGAATAACATTGGTCGCGAAAGCCTGCCACGTGTTAAACTAACTGCAGCTGTGTGGCGAGTGAGAATGCAACATCATTTTATAATTGTTCAAGGTGCATGAATGATGCATTAGGCTATTAAGAAGTTTCTGCCATCTTCATCATTGCTCGGTCGAGTTAACATGCAGCCTGCATGAATAATGTATTATCCACAATTAGAGAGGGAACTTACTCGGCCCCTTATAGTACACGAAGCTCTCAGATTTGGAGATTAATTGAATGCCAAAAGAATAGATACATAGAGTCAGTATTTATTTCCGAGAAGACATTTTATTCTGGAATTGTGGTTTCATGCACTTGCTTTATCAATCATAAGCAATTAAACCAATTTCGCATCAAGATAAAAATGTGTGATTGATTTAAAAAAGACCACTTGCATAGTTGGCATAAACATCAATTAAAATGTACCAGAAGCATTTTGAAAATTAAATGATTTTCTTACAATAGTTTTTGCTTTTCATAACGATGCATTATTGTTATTTTTTCTCAATAGCGTAGGATTGAAACTAATGAAAATCACCTCCAACATCCTCTCTCGGCACCAAACACAGCAAATCAAAACCGGAAGAGAAAAAATCCTATAAACATTGAATATAAATTATTAAAATTGACTTCCACATAAAGCATCTTGTGGAGATTTATTTGATCGAGAAGTGTGACAAATGCACTCACATGAAGGGTTAATCCAACGGTGCACTAAAAATGCTTGCGATATGAAATATAAATGACTACGCTTCAAGCATTATAATGTACATTATTTGTATGCAAAATAACAATCAACGCTTGTCCCCTGTGAACCACAGTTGCTTTCCCTTCCTTACACGTGTAATGGAATAATGCACACACACGGGGGTCCACAGTCCAATGCTGCTGCCCTTTAGTAAACGTGAATTGCCAAGAGAATTGGCTCTCACTGCACGTGGCTTGGACGCAATTCACAGCTGTGTGCAATACTATAAATGGGAGTTATCTTTGTTAAATGTCACGCGACTGTGCATCAAGGGGAACGCATCAGGTGCGTTCGAAAGTAAACCCACAACATTTACAATTTGAGTATGACGTTTTGCTGGTGATTACAATCAGCTTCATCAGGCGATTAGCCACAATTTCTGGTGTGCTGAAGTTGTATCTAATTGCCACGTTTTGTTTACGTGACAAACCTTACTAATTGGCTGTGTCGGGTGGTAACAGGTTAAACGGCACATTTATATATTTATGCGATCGAACCCAAAAAAACCTTTATTATGGATCATATTGGCTGCGAAAGCCTCTGTGTTAAATTCTTACTCAAAATCGGGAATACAACTCTGGTGGTCGCATTCATGGTGCAGTGCGTGAACCACATCTTCCACTACTCCGCTAATATTTAGAGTATGGTAATTATTACTTTTGCGATACAAGCAGCCCACAAACTATTTGTTTATACTAGAATGACTGGTAAATGTGTCAACACAGACGGAACAATGCCATAAATGCATAACCACGCAAATGCATCACATGCAAATATAAAATGTAAATAACATTCACTACGTTGCACTCGACAAATAATGATATATCATTTGATTTTCTCTCTGTCTCTGTGTTGTCTCTATAGTATTTTCTGCAGTCACAAAAGCTCCAAATCTCTCATTGACATGCTAATTTCTCTACCCCCCCCCTCTCTCTCTGCCCCACTCTCTCTATTTTATGCCTCGACACAGAAGCGTTGTTTCTCTGTGTGCCTATGTGTGTGTCTCTGTGTTGTCTCTCTCTGATTATGTCTGTCTATGTGTCTCCGTGTCTGTGTTTTGTCTCTCTCTAAAATTTAGCACTCTTTGGAAGAACGCAATCAACCAGGTAGGGTGATGACTGTTATGTTAGCCGACTCTCTGTGTTGTATTGCATTACATTTCTAAAACTAGGTTTGTTTTTTCTCATTCATTCGTACCTGATGATGATTGCTTGTGTTGCAATCGAAACGTCGTATTCCATAATTTAACTTATTTTCTTTCTACGTGACTTTACCGAAAGAACCAAAAGTAATTTCTACAGTTATGAAAGCTCCAAATCAAGTTTAATGATATATAAGTTAAGATAAACGAAGCACTGTAGTTATAAAAAATCAAACAATACATGCTGAAAGCGCTTTCAGCTCTGGGTGTGCTGTGCATCTATGAAATGATTTCACTGAGAAGTAAACGTCTTTGTTTACACTAAGTGGGTTATTTTAGCAGCACAGCAATAAAGTGCTATACTCGACAACATCCTGACAAAAAAAAATATGGATATCAGCAAAAAAATCACGTATTCAATATTTTCGCTCCCCCACTAAAAAAAAATATTTTGTGCCTGCAACAGTGGCAACATTTTTTTACGGTTGCTATGTCCTTTGTAGATGTTCTGGGCACATACAGGCCGTGAAAAAACAATCTTTGCACCCTACTTGGCACCAGGATTCAACTGGAATAAATTGGAGTCGAATGCAGTCAATGGAATATTTCCTGCCGACGTTTTTTTTGCCGACATCCGTGAGCGTCCAACGTGGCTCGAAGGTGGCAGCCTGCCTCGGTTATTGGATTCTACGCTTCAAGGGGTGTTCGTCAAGAACTTCTCATCACACCGCACATCGATTAATGTTTCCAGATGATGGAAAGGATATCACAAAAATGACAATAGAAACATGCATCTTTTAGAGAGTGTTTCTATAATGATCTACAACTTAGCCTTTTCAATTCCATGCATGTCAGCTGAAAAGAATCACAAGGTGTACCTTGTGTCTGGCGGACAAGCTTTAAAGTGGCAATGATGTTTTTCCTGAACGATTATTTTACTGCAAACTGGAATTAAAATACGTGAACCGCAATGTAAAAGTAATCTGCGCAAGATGGCAAGCTGACAGTAATTCTTTGAAATGTAATCTCGAAAGAGGCAACCGTCTACCGTGAATGCAATTCTGGTCCAATGTTAGGAGCATGTTTAACAGATAATTGTTGGTTGTAATCAATTCTTATTTTACTTGCAAATTTCAGTACTCTTGCAGTTGGGCAACATTAGGAAAAATTGATCTTCAACTGCAGAAACTGAAAATGTACAAACACAAATTGTGTAAATAAACCTCGTGTTCACCTGTAAATCTAAATTAACTTAATGTTAAAATAGCAATTAATACTTTTTGGTAAAAAAAAATGTTTCTTATATATAATAGGCACATGTGCCTTTCACATTTTTATTTAGAATATCATATGTAAAAAAAAATCTAATCATAAAAAAGGGCTAAATATTTATATACTTATTTTTATAAGTTCAAATATTAATAACCATTTTCATCATGTCAAAATTACAGCCTGCCATCAATTAATACGGCATTGTGGGAACATAACTAATGATGATCAGTATTGAACATTTCGATTTAAAGCTTTCGTGACTGCAGGGATTCATCTTCTTGGTTCTTTTGGTAAAGTCACGTAGAAGGGATGTCTCCCCGACAGACCTGGTCTTCACCTGAGGACAGCTGCTTGCGTTGTGGCCGAAACGTCGTGAGAATTATTTTATTATGTTTTATTTTTATTATTTTATTACTTCCCTTCTACGTGACTTTACCGAAAGAACCAAGAAGAGTATTGAACATCTCATGCTTTTGTCCATTCGTTTCAAATTAAATGCAATTTTTACTGAATCTCAGTGGCACAAGGTACATACACTGGATCTTTATAGGCATTAAAAATTGTTCTTTGACACTCCCCACGCAACTACCTTTTGGCTATTATTTTCAAGGGCAGGGCACTTCTAAGACACTCTTAATGATTGCTCATTTGCAGTAGAATCCAAAGGCACATGGAAATAAAACAGCACAGGTTGTACAGTTGAAATCTTAATATCCTATTTGTGCTAATCTATTGAACAACAAAATTAAAATTGTAAATATTTATCAAAATAGAATGTTTATTGCCCTGAATGATAATAGAATTTCAATGCATCAACTCCCCAGGAACAATGTATTTAAATGTTGTTCACATTATTTTCTGATTGAATGCCATACCATTTGCAATGTGTTACGATAAATACATTTAAATCTTGACTTAAAGCTTTCGTGACTGCAGGAGTTAATACTCTTTGGGTCTTTTGGTAAAGTCACGTAGATAGAATTTTTTTTACGACGTTTCAATCGCAACACGAGCAATCATCTTCAGGTGAAAAAATATAGTAATAGAGCTGGCGAAGCAGGGTATTATATAGGCCTGAGATGGGTGCAGCCCAAGGGTGAGTGGGCGGGGTTAGAGAAGGAAGATCGAGGGCACCCAAAGCTGTTGGGCTGGCCATTGTATTGTGAGAGATTAGCTTGTCAATGTAGCCACCGCCACATCGAGGAATGCAACTCAGAGAGTCGAAAATAACTACTAACATCGGCAGGTAGGATGGAAACATCACAGCCAGTTATGACTTAAACTGGTTAATAACGTCCCTCCAATGATTGCTCAGTTTGTACCCATCTTCTCGGTTTAAATTTTGTCTGTTTATATATCTGGATGGCTTCATGAACGAATTTTTGTTGATAGCCGGTAGATTTGCAGAGTACCTTCGTCTTGGAGAAATCAATTTCGTGTGAGCCCACCGCGTTAATACAATGATCAGCCAAGGCCGAGGTATTGGTCCTACCGTGTTTCAGATCTGCCTTATGTTCACGACATGTCGCTTAGTTTCCGCAATGTAACTACTGCTGCAGACGCCAGGGTATTGCATGTCAGTGATCACATCCTTCACAGATGGGATCAGATCACGAATTTTATGTACTGTGTTGAATCGAACCTGGATCTTGTGTTTGCTCATGATTTTGGAAATATTTTTGGTAACCCCTGCTATGTATGGCAATGTGATGGTTTTGATTGGGTCCTCAGATGGTTCTCTCCCAACGGTTGGGGTGATAGCTTTACGGATTGTGTAGTCCGAATATCCATTCATGTTGAGGGCTTGGTGTACGTGCTCAGTTCACTGGCTAGGTGGTGATGAAAGACCCAAAGAGTATAAATAAATGTAAAGTGCACGATTTATATCGTCGCTTTTTATGTATCAATGATAATTAGCATTTTACTACTTGATATGGCATCTTAACTTTCAGATACTACTTCAAATTGAGACAAAACTTATTAATTTTCAGCCATTTCTATCCACTGCTAGATGAATGCCTCCCTATGCGGTGTCGCCCATCACTACAGTTCGCCATGCTGGCCAGATATCACAACTCCTGACTTTAGCTGTGCACAGGAATTTAACTTAGCACCCCCCCCCCCCCCCGTATTAGCACAGTACATTAACCAATCCACCACCCATCCACTGTAAACATTCCAAATTCTGTTTGGCACAAATAGAACCATCCTGTATTTAACAGGGAGAAAACCAGCAATGACGTGTATTCTTTTTCTTTCATGAGAAATATCCAAGACCTGAAAACGTGCACGTAGGTCTGTAATTGGCACTGCTGATGTTGTCGTCAGCCTGTAACTTCCCACTGCTGAGAAAATGCCTCCCCCCCCCACCACTTTTCTTCCATTCCTTGGTTGTTCTTTTCCAGGAGTCACCTCCGAATTATTTAATTTCAAATGACAACTCTAATAATTACTGGCAAAACGTTGTACTCGAATTGTAAATGTTGTGGGTTTACTCTCCAACACACCGGTGTGCTGAACTCGTAACTAATTTGCCTGTTTGTTAACTTGACAAACCTTACTAATTGGCTGTGTCGGGTGGTGGCGGGTTTAACGACACATTTATATTTATGCGATCAAACCCAAAAACCTCTGATATGGATAATATTGTTCGCGAACGCATACATGTCGAACTCCCAATTATAACAATTCACTTAAATTATATATACGGATATATTTAATTATTCAGAAGCCAAAATATTGGGTTTCAGCTCTGATACAAGTGCACAATGACATACAATTGCAAACTTTAACAACTACTTCAGATCAAACCAAAATCCTTGACGATAACCTACATGAATTGCTGGGTGCCTGCAAATATCACACTACTGTATAGTTCGCTCGGTTCTCCAGCTATGTGGTTACTCGAAAAAGATGGCCTAAAATGCCAAAGTAGAGTTCTTGATTAGAAATATATATACATAAATAACATTACCACGACCATTAAGGAGAAAAAGCAACGGTTTGGCTGACGATGATGACATGGGATACATATTTTGATTAATTATGGTTCCAAAGAACACAGGATGAGATGTTACTATCCTTTGTGCAAGCACTTCCAAGAGTTCATGAACAGTGAGCCTGGTGAAATTTGGGGAGCGCATCGTCAGTAGTGACCCTTTGGTTCCTAGGGTGTTTCGGCCTTTCATACTATACACCCTCCCCAAAGGCGGCCAGCGACAGGGTGATCAATCCTACACTTGCGTCCCATTCCCAATTAGTCATAGGAGTTGCCTTGTTGTTGGTAGCCAACATCCCATGGGACTATGCATGGCAGGGGCGTCCTCCTCCCTGAGTCAAGCATTGTTGACTGCATACCTCCTGGCCCTCTCACTTTGGGGCCCAGCTGGGGTCTTTCCTCTTCATCCAGAGCCACTGACTGCTGCCTTCTGCCGCCTCCGATACAGCTTTGATTGCCGAACGCTGGCTCTGGCCCTTAATTCCCAGGTCTCTAAGCAGTCTGGTTGTAGATGTTGCCACAAAACCTCTGCAGCCCACCTCCACTGGTCGGACTTCTGTGTTCCAGCCATGATGCCGTGCTTCGGCAGCTAGATCGGCATAGCGCAGATGTTTTCGCTCATAAGCCTCATCTACTGAGTCCTCCCAGGGTACTGTGAGCTCAATGATGAAGACCTTCTTGAGCGAACGGGACCAGAGCACCATGTCAGGTCTTAGGGTGGTGGTTGCGATCTCCGGAGGAAACACAAGTTGCCGGCCAATGTCAGCTAGCATTTTCCAGTCGCGGGCCAAGCGCAGCTGGTCTCGCTCTATTGGTGTAGAGCCGCTCTTCGGTGGTTTAGCCCCTTCGCGGACAAAGGTCGTCCGTAAGGGGTGTGATGCTGCTGGGGGTGGTAGGGAGTTGGTGGCAGCTCGCTTGTCCTCCAGGGCGGACGCAAGGTTTTTAAGGACTTGGTTGTGACGCCAAGTGTAGCGTCCTTGGGTGAGGCTTGTTTTACACCCTGTGAGAATGTGCCTGAGGTTGGCTGGCATGGAACAGAGGGCACAGTCCGGATCTTCACCATACCATTGGTGAAGATTAACTGGTGTTGGAAGGATGTCATATGTTGCTCTGATGGAAAAGCTCAACCACCTCGCTTCCATGGCCCACAGATCCTTCCAGCTGATCTTCCTCTTCTCCACACTGTCCCATCGAGTCCACTGTCCTTGTTTGGCAAGAGAGACTGCCTTGGCCCACCTTGCAGCCTCCTCCTGATGGCGTACTTCCTGCACTACCATCTTCCGCCGCTCTGGTGCAGTGGCCTTACTCCAAGCAGCACGGCTAGTTAGCCCAAGGCCTCCTCTCCCTTGCTGAACATGACCCACAATGTCAGCATGTCTGAGGGCTGCTGTTGCCTCCTGGACTGCTTTTCCTGGCCTCCATTTGCGCCCAGTTGCCAAGGTCGGCGCGTTGTTGCTCACCACTGGGTCTCGAGATTCATTCAGTGTCATCTGGAGCCTGGTTTTTGCACATTTGAATTCCTCGGTTAGACTGGTGAGGGGCAGCTTGAGGACACCATCTCCATAGAGGCCTATGGTGGTAAGGCATCGTGGAACTCCGAGCCACTTCTTTAAGTAGCTCGTGGCTCCTCTTTCCATCTTCTCCACTGTTGAGATTGGAACCTCATACACTGCTAGGGGCCACAACACCCGGGGTAGGAGACCAAACTGCAGACACCAGGCCTTTACCTTTCCAGGTAGCTGGGTGTTGTCGATGGACTGTAGGCTACTACTGATGTCTTTGCGCAGCTGTTGCACCTGGTCTTTGTCCTTCAGGCTTGCATCATACCACCTGGCAGGTTAATAACAACAAAAACAACAGTTGAACATTGTGTAATTACAAATATTATATGCATCATACTGATAACATAAGTCAGTATCCAGGATGGAATGTACAGAAACTATTATTTTATTTTGTGTTCACCCTCCACATAAAAAGGATCCTGACGTGGTGTAATGGTTAGCAAACTGGACCTACAATCCCGATGTAAATGGTCCGATCTCCAGGCGTGGCAGTTGAAATAATGTATACGTTTCTTAAATCCCCTCCATCCCTGCTGCTGTCCATTCAGCAGTATACATGGCACACCTCAGTTTTGTTGTTGTGTTTAGTTTGTTGTCCTTTCCCCGCACCTCCGATTAGCACTGGTTGGCTACGTACTGTGCGAAGGAAGTTCAACATACATACATACATAGAGTCGATTGGCAGGTCACGTGTTGTGGGGTAAAATGTGGGCACTCCTAGCACGTTAAAGATCTCTGGTCAACTTAAAAGAGTAGGCCACAAAACGAACGAGAGGGGCTCTCAGGTTTCCTTAAACAGAAGCCTCTTCTGCCAGAAGTTGAGTGAGCAAGACACTGCACTTTCAACTTGTGTCGACAATTCATATCCACAGAGAGTACACATGAAGGTACTGCTCATTATCAACAATCTACGGTTTCTGTACAAACAGCAGCGGGTTAAGTGGTGCATGAAACAACTCATAGCATGTGCAACACGGCCAGATGGAATCCCAGAGTACTATTGTCTGCAGAGTTTGTATTATTGTTATTTGTGAGTTTTGGACACAGGTGAATATCTTGCAATGGAAAAGCACTTTACAGCACAGTCGGACGTCACTTACCCACTCTCTGTCAGACCAAGATGTAAGTGAAAAGGTCAGAAAAGTGAGCATCAATAGCGAATGACAGTTACATCGTGCACAAAGATGTTACCAGACAAAAAGCAAACTGCTTTAAAGGTGGGAAAATGCTTGACTGAACTTCACAAATAAGAAAATGTTAACGGAATTAAGAATACATTACTGTGTGTAATGTATAAGCGAGGGCGGATTTGTCACACTGTAGTATAAATACAAATTCACCTTGTAGATAAACTAGATTATAAGTATAATTCTCGTTTATACCTAGCAGAGTTGCTATTCAGAATTCCGCAGGTGAGCCTTTTGTTAAGTCGTTCCGAAGAAAGACTGCGAATGTGCCTTCAGCACCTGTGGAGTTATTGTGGTGGTTAAACAGAGCCGAGTTGTAGTGGGTACGATCATGTGTGTGTGTGTACCACTGGTCTCCGGGCCACCGTGTCGCTGCTACAACAAACACCAACTGCTCGTTTCCTCAGAAACTCCCATTGCCTGGCACAACTCAGTGTAAGGGATCGCTTAAGTGAATGATTTTAATTTTAGTTTGTAAGTTGTTTTTGCCGTCGTTCTGTGTGTGTGGGCCGAAAATTATTTTGCTGACGTTATCATGTCCTTTATATGCGACTACGGCTGTGAGGACCGATGCGTGAGTGGTGTTCTTTCCCACAGTGGTGGGAACGTTATGTTCAGTAGTACTTAATATGACGTCTTTTCTCACTGCTAATCTTGCCAGGTGGCAGAGTGAGTGGTTCGCAATCATAAAGACGCGAGTTAAAATCCTGGCTGGGTGGTTAAGTCAGCACATCACCCCTCCGGGGTGGATAAAATGAGTAAGTCAGCAGTGGTTGTTGTCTTCTGGATAGACTCACCCCCCGATATAGGTATATGTAATTTCCACCACTGCATCAGGGCTGCAAATAGAAGATGAGCACTGCCTCATTCCTCAGTTGAGGAGGAAATCACATTGACTTGTAATCATACAAGACTCGAGTTTTGAAAATTAATTGTCTGTTTACAAGAAGAAGAATGTGCCCATTGCATTTACATTTATATGTAAAAAAAAGACACGTGGAATTATTACAATTAACAGTTGTACGTACATTTACAGCAGCTGGTAAATATTACTCCGTGTCAACAAAATAATATTTCTGTCAACAAAAAAAGCAATGAGTCCATAAACAAATCACCTAGAATGCACTCGATCTCGTCAGATCTCAGAGCTAAGCAGGGTTGAGCCCAGACGACAATACTTGTGTAGTGTCGTCTGTGCGTGTGGGTGGCGTGCGACGCGCACACAGTCAGCCGGAGACGAGGTGGTCGCAGGAGGCACCGCTCTGCCCTCTTTATTCGTTGTTGTTGCTGAGCTCACGCCACCACTCGGGCCCCCGTCTCTGCCACACATGACCCCACTGCCGCACGACCCCACCCAGACACGACCCTGTCTGCGTTGGACCAACGGCGTCAACCGGGACAGCCAACCACTGTCCGGCCACGCAATGCCCGGGTGAAGGCAGCAGCGACGAGGGCGACGACAACAACAGCGACGACGAGACGAATCCAATCCCAGCACCGGCAGCACAGAGCTCTCGCTCTCTGCTGCTTATATTTCCCCTCGGCTCTGCCCGAGCCGCGCCTCCCTTCTCGAACCCTCTAGATGGTTCCAGGGGCTTCCATACGAGATCTATCATGACCCTTGCCCCAATTCCTCCACCCTTCCGGCACACCCACGTATATGCTCAGCGGCGTGTGCGCTATGTGCCCACCTGCAGTTGCTGCTGCTGTCCAATAGTCAGCGCTATGTCACTACATCACCCCCCACCCTGTTAAAAAAAAAACCGTCCTGGCTGTTAACACAGCAGCAACAACCGGCGGCAGGCAGGGCAACACCCTTAACCCGAGGAACATCAACGACAAAAAAAACAACCAAAAACTCACAAAAATTCCTCACAATCCCGTTACAACCGCAACATCTCCTGCATCAACAACACGTTCCACTGGTCCCGGGTGCCCCCTCCAATAACAAACCAACACTTCCCTACAAGGCATCCTCAAACTCGCGAACCGGCGACTATCTCATAGCCCCCCATCCACGAATCGGCAACCCTCCCCACACACACGTGGCACCTCGAGCTCGCAAATTGGTACATCGCCTCCATTCCCCTTTTACCCAGGCCCTTAACCCCAACACCCCTTCACCCCCAGAGTCCCCTTGGTGCAAGGGAGAGTCCCCCCATTCGGGGACATAGCTCACCTGATCTGGTCCATGGCGCCGGTTACCCCCGTACCAGCAGGGTCCTGCACCTCCAGAACCCGGAGGGCCAAGAGACGATGGAGACGGAGTCCTCGGCTCAAAGGGCATGGCTCCTTGCCACTCGGCATCGCCCACCGGGTCCGGTCCCCGAGGCCTCACACTTGACAGTCTCGGTAGGCCCCAGAGACCTGGTCCAACAGGGCTTAAGTTGACTGTGCCGGTGGCCCAACGAGCACGGATGACTCCCCGATGTCACTTGTCACCCCGGCAGTCCGCAGCAGTGTGGCTCCACCGACCACACACGAAGCACTTTGGCACAGCTCTCCATGGCAGAGGGAGCTGCTCCCACCGCGAGTCCTCCTGCGGGGGTGTCAGCCCTTGGGCCCTCCTGATTTACACTGCCACCATATCTTGCAAATTCCATGCTGCGGCCTCTCACCTTGTCCGCTGCTGTCGCTCCTCGCGGACTTGGATGGTTATGGCCACCAGTCGAGGAATACATTTACGTGCCGACGGCAGAGGGCAGGGTAACCCTCAATCTCCTCACCAGCCCCCGCAGCCTCACTGCCACACAAAGGTCGAGTGCCCCCTCACCCATGAGTGGGTATGCCTCCCATCCCAGCACCAGCAACACTGCTCAGAAGGCGTAAGGCATCTCGTCCTCCCTCCGCTCCCTTTGGAGGAATCTCGTGCGAGCCTCCTGTGCCAGATCAGGAGCAGCCTTTTGCAGATCCCACACTCGCCGCGCTTCCTCAGCGCGCTGCCACTCTCGCATCAAAATGGCGCCCCTCGGTCACGAGAGGTCCTCCAATGACAAAATGGTGCCCACCATGTGCATGGTCCCCCATCTGGAGCCCCCTGCTCCCGCTGCGACGGCAGCTCCCGCTTAATTTTCCCCGCTCTCCTCTGCGCCGCCCCCTGGGATCTGCGCCTCATGCTGGCCCGTGCCCCTCTCTACATGGCGGTTTCCCACCATGCTGCTTGGTCGGCGCTTGACCACGGGAAATCTCAGCCGCTGTCTCCGTCAACGTGCAGCTTCCACTCTTTCTCGGTTGATGCACAGCCCCCGTTTTCTCTGTCGACGTGCAGTCGCTCTCTCTCCGACAACTCGCAACCACTCTCTCTTCATCGACGCCCATCAGCTCTCTCTCTGTCGACGTGTAACCACTCCCGCAGTCAACACCCAGCCGCTCCCTCTCTGTCCGTCGACGTGCAGCCTCTCCCGCCATCGATGCCCAGCAGCCATGGGTTCTATTTTAACCGAGTTCCCGGATCCCGGAGCTTTCAGAGGGTCTACCGTTTCGCTGTCTTCATCCCGACATCCCGACGGCACTACTGGTTGGGTTTTTTTCACCCCACTTCTGACACCAAATGTAGTGTCGTCTGTGTGTGTGGGTGGCATGCGACACATACACAGTTAGCCGGAGACGAGGTGGTTGCAGGAGGCACCGCTCTGCCCTCTTTATTCGTTGTTGTTGCCGAGCTCACGCCACCACTCAGGCCCCCTCTCTCTCCCACACACGGCCCCGCTGCCGCACGACCCGTCCCCGACACGACCCTGCCCGCATTGCACTGATGGCATCAACCGGGACAGCCAACTACTGTCCGGCCGCGCAATGTCCGAGCGAATGCAGCAGCAACGAAGGCGGCAACAACGACAGCGACGACGAGACGAGTCCAATCCCAGAACCAGCAGCCAAGAGCTCGCGCTCTCCTCTGCTTTTATTCCCCTCGGCGTGGCTTTGGCTCCATCCTAGCCGCGCCTCCTGTCTAGAACCCCCTAGAGGGTTCCAGGGGCTTCCACACGAGGTCTATCATGACCCTTGCCCCAGTTCCTCCGCCCTACCAGCACACCCGTGCCCACCTGCAGTTGCTGCTGCTGTCCAACAGTAGGCGCTATGTTCCTACACTTGTAAGGGCGACAACCGTGCATAACAGGTGTTATAGGCTGTGGGGTTGTCAGCAGCAGATTGCAGTACAGCAAAATCCAATATTGCACTGCACCTCTATGCTCCCCAACTTCACCAATCTGCACAAATCAGTGTGATGACGCCCCCCCCCCCCACGATCCGCATGATGTGAGGACCCCTTTAGCCAGCAGTGGATTTGACAAAGAGATGCACTGTACATGTGCGTATGCTTACACAAAATGAGTGGGGAAATAGTTCAAGACTCATCAAATGTGGGCGTGGAAATCTCAAAAGATGACTGTTGTTGCTATGACCACCATGAAATTGTATATTATGCACATCAAATGTAATAACTTACGGTGAAATATGACAAATTTCACCTTAAAATTGCATTTTTAGTTATATAAAACAAAAAACTTAACTATTTTTATTTTATCAGGTAAAGCTCACTGAGCTATACAGTATAGCTCTTTTTCAGAAGCGATCTGGCCACAAATGATAGCTCATCAAAGTGGCTTATGACGTGGAAAATGTATAGCAGCCAAATACCCGAAATGCATGTTTTTAAATGTAGAGGGAAAAACCAGAGGACCCGGATAAAAATCCACACGTCCACGGGGAGTACATAAAAAACTCAAAATATATAGCCGTCAGGGTCGGGATCGAACCCACGACCCCCCGTATACCAAGCGAGGTAGTTAACATCTTACCACTGTGGCACCCAATTGTTATTTATTACATTGGATGAATAGTAATAATACTAACAACAAAACTTTAATCTGCCAGACGATAGCGCACACTGCGGTAGCGACGATTGCTCAAGGAAAGACTTCCTGAATTTTAGGGAATACACGAAAGATCTTCTCGTAGGTTGGCAGGCAAAGTTGCGTTGTTATTCCTGGCAGCACACAAGGCATTCCACGTGTTAATTCTCCCCAATAATTCAACAGACTCGAGGAACAACCATTTGTATCTTGCAGCTGTTTACTATTCTGCACTAAAGGATTTTAGATAAGTGAGACAAGGTTTCCAGCACTAATTGTTATTTTCTCTATCAACGGTTTTGTATATTTGAGTTAAATATTTCTGAGTTCTGATTTCTGATGTGTAGAATTTCACATACATTCTGTATCAACAGGATATACGGCCATAGAGCACCTAACACAAACAAAACCAAAGAGAGCCACATGGCAGTTTTCATCCATATTAGGTCACATTTGCAATACGATGTTTGTTAAATCTATCATCTCCATGTACTGCTGTGCTCAGACCATGTTATCTTCAGGGAATAATGTTTTGATTCCACACATCATGTGTGTGGAAATTGACCAAGGTAAGGTCATACAAGGTCATTTGTCTTTCATGAATCCCACAGACCCAAAATACTTTGGTTGATGTAATGCTCTGCAGAAAGAGAATAAATGGTTCGGCCACAACACACCACTCATTTCACCTGAGTGCTGCTGCTGGGGTTGGTGGACTGTGTTAAGGATGAGAGGCTGATTGGATAATCTACATCTACTTAAATCGGCCCTCTGAAACCGAGATACATCCATCCGTGAAATGTGAAACCCTCAGTGTACCATTTACTACATCACAGATGTTCAAGGACGAATTTTTTTTGTTATAAATGAGGTGCTGAAAATAGTAACGACGTAAGAGTAGGCTCGATTTGTTTATAGTGTAATGACAACGTATAACCTGGGAGACGAGACTGAAAATTAAGTGCATTAGCGTGTAGCCATAATTAGATGTGATATGAATCCCAAAATGTATCGAGACAAATTTGAGTCTGTGTGTAATTACACAAGATCTTGTTTGCAAAACACATAATAAACACATGCCAAGTGTAAGTTAATAAAGCACGCGTTAGACGCGAGGTGTGAATTTTGACTCCACACTGGAATACGTGAAATCGATACCTTTTAAAATCAGCCAATACAAATAGCGCAATGCATATCATAAAATGCCAATCAAACTTGTATCTCATTACCATTAATCAGGTAGAAAAGAAGAAAAAAAGACAAGTAAAATTGACAATGTAAATTAATAATGAAATGGGATAGCAAGGATAATTTATAAAGCAGCAGGGGGCACTGTGAGCAGATAGTGATAAATTTGATTTACAAAAACAGTTCCTTCTGTATCTCCGCCTGAATAAAAAAAAGTACATCTAAAAAACAGAACGTATCTCTGTGCAAAACCTATTGAATGACAGTTACTGATTTTATATTCTTTCTTTATGTTTTTTCAATAGGGGGTGATTGTCAGCTTTGCTACGATGTCCTCTAGTTTTTTGAGAACGACTGCTTGGGTCGACATCTTTCAAAAGTGATGGGCGGCGATTTTAACATTTTGAATACCACCTCGGCGACGTCAAGAATAAATTAGTTAGCTTTATATGCAACATAACTATACCATAGCAACATAATTATACCATGCATGGCATGGGAAATAACCTATATATTTTTCATTTTGACATCACCTGGTACAGTTTATGAAGTCTATATAATTATATAATTAATCAGTTACCAACGCTCTTGATTAGGCGGCTCCCTCGGCGTGCAAAGTCTGACTATTCTCAGCAGAAGATACGTTCACTTGGCTGAGCATCATTGCCAAAAAACAAGATCTGCTAGCTGACGAAATTTCCTTCAACTGATCAGAAATACAATATCACCAAGCAATCTATGGAGGTCAAGAAATCTGATCTAGTTAATGACATTGAAATTGCCAAGAGCCGACCTCGGGAATTCTATTCAGGGTTCGTAAATCGTCTAAACCCTCAATCTACCAACAGGCTCTTCCCAATTCAGTGGAAACGTGTGAAGCCATTTTTATATATATAACAAAATTCACGATCTTAGAATGTCCCATTTACAAAACATCGGTTCAAGCCCCATTAGGATTTTCAGGAGAGAGGTCCATGGCCCCACTGATTGTATGAGTTCAGACAAAGTTGCATTGTCCAAGCTCATAGTAAACCTTGCTAAAATGAAGCCCACCTTCTGTGATGGGGATCCGTGTCCTTCAGCACTGGTCAAACAAAGTTATTTAATCCTTGGTTCGTTTCGGACAAAAAATGTCAACTAATTATTTTCTCAAGGTATATGTCATCAGAGCCTGAAACTCGTATCTGTTTCTCTATTCTTAAAGAAAGCAAATCTGGATCATAGTCCCTTAATAATTGATAATTGGTTTTTTACCCTTCTATCTGGCAACAAAACTGACACATTTTTACAAGGAGTCATGTTTGCATAGACCGCAATACCTGCAGTCATAATACAAACAAAAGAACATAACTCTGATATGTGCACTGTCCTTGAAGTTGATTGGTCCACACCCGAGACAGCTTTCCTTAGAGCCTAGTCTCACATGGGTTGGACCAGATGACGCCAAAAGGCGCACTCCTTGTAAAAAGGTGTCAGTTTTGTTGCCAGATAGAAGGGTAAAAAAACCAATTATCATATTTTTACTGGCAAATGAGGTTCCCTTAATAAGTGTTATCCTATATCTACCGTTTTTAGGCAAACATGATGCTTTGCAGATACATTAAGCATCTGTCCTCTGGTGAACCTCTTGACACTAATCACTCTGGTTTCCTACGTTGTCATCGTACCGTAATGAGACAGCTTACCTTGTGTGCTGTTGATGAGTTACTTACTCCGTATGCCGGATGAAAGTAGTTCGGCTATGTTAATCCTGTTAGACCTCTCAGCGGCATTTGACACAATACTGCAGAGGGTGGAGCAGGACATGGGAATTTGTGGGACCCCACTCAACTGGTTGAGGTGGTTTCTGACCGATCGCTCCCAAAAAAAGAACAATGGGTCCCTGTTTTTTTGCAGCCTGGCCAGCCACCTGTGGAGTCCCGCAGGGGTCCATATTATCGCCCCTGATTTCGATTTAAAGCTTTCGTGACTGCAGGGATTCATCTTCTTGGTTCTTTCGGTAAAGTCACGTAGAAGGGAAATAATAAAATAATAAAAATAAAACATAATAAAATAATTCTCACGACGTTTCGGCCACAACGCAAGCAGCCGTCCTCAGGTGAAGAACAGGTCTGTCGGCCACAACGGCTGCTTGCGTTGTGGCCGAAACGTCGTGAGAATTATTTTATTATGTTTTATTTTTATTATTTTATTATTTCCCTTCTACGTGACTTTACCGAAAGAACCAAGAAGATGAATCCCTGCAGTCACGAAAGCTTTAAATCGAAAAGTCTGGGATTGGTGTAAGAATATTCCCCGTAATTTTCTGCCCCAGATAAAACAAGGAGTAAAAACCTGTACGTTCCATCTACAGACGATCAAACCATATGAAACCATGTCTCTCTGATGGGGATTGTACTCCCGTTCTGAGTGCCCCTTGTAACATTTCGTCACGATTTCGATTTAAAGCTTTCGTGACTGCACGACGTTTTGGCTACAACGCAAGCAGCCGTCTTCAGGTGAAGAATGAAGACAGCTGCTTGCGTTGTAGCCGAAACGTCGTGAGAATTGTTTTATTATGTTTTATTTTCATTATTTTATTACTTCCCTTCTACGTGACTTTACCGAAAGAACCAAGAAGATGATCTCGTCACGATGTCGAGTCAGACTGATCCAGGCGTCAGCTCCACTCTTGACCGGCCGATCCCGTCGCCTATCGTGACACAAATCTCCCAAACTTCACTGGACCTCCGTTGGCTTCCAGTTGAGCTCCGTGCACAGAGCAATCTGAATACAATTGTCTCCTCACTATGTGACAAGGAGAAACTGCAGCCCTACAATCCCATCGGAGGTTTGAGGCCCTCACACACCGTGTCTTGCGTTTTGTGTTTAGTTTGTTGTCCTTCCCCCGCACCTCCGATTAGCACGGTTGGCTACGTACGGTGCAAAAGAAGTTCAACATACATACGTGTCTCTGGGTCCGCCTCGATATCATCAACCACGTAATGGAGCTCAGGTTTTTTTCAGTTCTTGGTCCTCCGATGTGGAACACTCGCTGTACCCTTTTAGAAAGAAACGAAAAACGTTATTATTCCGTACATTGTTTGAACTCATTTAGGAGAAGTTGCATATTTTTGTAAAGGGGCAGTTTCATTGACATATATGTTGAGCATTTTTAAGAAGCTACTATTAATATGCCTGGCCACTGAAACATGTGAGTACTGCGTGTTATTTCTTGCGCATTTGTTTTTGTGACTTTTACTTTAAATTGTTTTGCTAGAATGTTGCGCCACTCAAAAACCTCTTTGTGGTCTGTTGCGGTGTAGATATCTTTAAATAAATAACAAAACTCGCTAAAAAAAATTCATGCACGTGCCTACAAACACGCAAGGAGTGGCTGATTGACCGCGATATTTATTGTGTTTTCCTGTAAACGAAAAACTAACCTTTTGATAAAAAATGCACACTGTACACACCTTACCGGTTCCTGAATGGCTAACGATAACACATTTATATAGCAATATTGCACAAAATGGATATGTGAATCGAATATCAATATATTTGGTAATACTTTCTGAAAAAAGCTACCAATTGAAAATATGATTGTTATAACCATGTTTAAAGGGGTTAGCATACAAACACTGAGGGGGAGCAAGATACAGTCAATGTTAAACAAGCTTTCAATACAACGTGAAATGCTAAAGTATGTGTAATGACTGTCGACTGTCATGTATACGAGGAAAGGCTGTTACCAACATCTGTAACATAACTACAAGGAGGGGGGCTGAGATTTGAGCAGGGGGGCTCAGACCCCCCCCAATCCCCCCACTTGACACGATGACGTTTGGATACAAGCACATATATGGAATGTGCTTGTTTTTTCTATCACTCTTTTAGTCAGCGCTTGTATAGTCTGACATTGATCATATGTGATGGTGAGTGTGGTGATTTCTTAGTTACTACGTGCAGATGGTATCTGACAAGTGTGTGATTGTTTTTGACAAAGGTCGCCACACTCAATACCTCGTGCTGGCTTCCATTATGAAAGGCACTTTACAAATTAAATGCTGTCACTTTGTTACATAATTTCTTCGACACATTTCTAGACAGTTATTTGAGGCCAGCTGCCAATAGTTCATATTAGATCTGTATAAGTTGGAAATATGATTTATATTTTATTTCTGCTAGCTAATTATTTCAAAAAGATTACATTCCCTAGTAATTTGAACCTCACATTGGACCCATGAATCACATCTGGTTTCATGATAACAATGAGCCTGTAATCTGTTAGTGGCAGCTTGGTTTTAATCACGTGCTCCCAATCCCTAACGGGTTAAGCAGGTAAGTGCCCAAGTACAATTAAATCTGCTTCTTCCAGGCCAAACTGAATAAAAATAATGCCCTCTATTTACCAACGAGAGCCCCACTGAGTCTCACGATTATTCATCATTAGTGTTCTGCATTGGGATATTTGGCCAATTCTATCGACGACTGTTTGGATTGAATATAATGGGTGTTCATAAGTAAAATGTAAGGGCAGGTTAAGACAATATTATTTTCACCTGACACATAGTATTAATATTTCTCAAGAGTACAGTGTTTTAGAAAGGACCTGATACATTCTAAAGGGCACACTAAGTGCCAGATGTTCCTGGGAGTCACTGAGGGCTCTTAAACCTGATTGTACTCCTCCCATCGTGTCTTCCCTTCTCGTAACCCCTTGCTTCACACAGACAACACTGGCCTCTTGGTCTTCCTTCCTGCCACATCTCCCACCCACCCTACCACAGCCTTATCCACCATTATATCTGCTTTGCTGGCTGGAGTTCATATACCATGCATTCTTAGGGACTGTTATTTTATTACACAATTACCAAATATTTTAACGGTGTTTTTAAACAACTTTCAAAACAAATTCCAGTTGTGAAACACATACAATTGAGATAACATTTTGGCCATTCATAAATTTTCCGCGTGTTCTACAGGGGTAAATCCAATGCATCGGCAGAATCCTTCAGCCACTCGTTTCACCACATCGTGTGCGAGAGGACAAAATGCCACTTGGGTGACATCACACGAGCGCAACATCAAACCAAGGCTCTGCCTTCCCATAGACCCACACGACTGCAACACCGGACATGGTCTTCAGGAAAAGTGCATTTGGACGGCTCAGAAGCTGTATATATGAGAAATGTGTTAACAGCAAGGGAAGCTGCACTTCCCCGCTGAGCAAGTGGTGCAATGTTGGATACATCGTTTCGTTTGTGGTTATGAGACATAATCTTGCCCTGGATGTTGCTACATCTAAAGCAGTATCGAAAAAAAATATTTTTAAAACCATGAATATTTTAATATTTAAAACATCAACGTTACATTTCTGAAGTGATATCTGTAAGTGAAAACGTACACATGTTGATTTCCAAAATGTACGTATTTTCTATCCACATGCTTTAATAAAATCAACATTCAAATTAGTTTGCATAGATTAATGATGCTAATGTTAAATGCGGACAAGTTTATAGGGTCAGTTTAAAAGTTATCACAGGGTGGGTTATGGGACTTGACATCTTGTGGAATATTTAACCAAAGCTAATATCTAAATACATCCGACAGATAGACCACGAATGCAAAGAGTAGTCATTGATGGCAGTGTCTGTGATGTCAATATACAACAGAACTACACATCAATGGTGATCAGGAAGATGCATTCCAGGTGCTAAGGTCATAGGCATCATTTGGTCATCTTGTAAAGTCTTGGAAGCTAAGTAGGATTAAGCCTGGGTGGCGTGTGTATGGATGCCCATGTGCCTAACAGGTATAATGTGTTGTGGGATTACATTGTGGGTAGCAGAGGGAAGTACAGCAAAATAAATTGTACTGTACTCTTCTATGCTCCCGTGTCGATGCTCCCCACCTTCACCAACCAGCACTAACCAGTGTGGTGAAGAAGTAGGGTCATTCAAATAACCCCCAACACCTTGAAGAAATATGGAGGCCCTCATCCAGCAGCGGATTAACATAAGCGAAATACACGTACATTATACAGGCGTTGCAACACATGTTTGCAGGGTGTGCCGAGACCTTTAGCACAAATGCAGGTGTCCGTCATTTGCAGATAACTGGGTTAATTTTGGCACAACTGAAATTTACCAGTTTCGAGGAGCCTTGCGATTGTTCTGCCAGGTGTGAGATTGTAAGATAGTTGCAAAAGCTATGTCCAATCAAGTGACACTACTTCAGCCCGGTCTAAGCTGGGTCCAGCAGCTCTAAGAGCAAAAACCATACAAGCATTTCATTTTTTTCTTAAGATCTAATCGGTGTGGTGTCATTTGCACAGGAGAGTGGAGCCCCTTCTATGAAGTGTAACATCAACGCTATCTCGCCAGCAAACAGGAACCCATGATTCATGTCATTTTGTGAATCAATTCACGTGCGTGCATTATAATCAACATTACCTACCACTGCATCGGGATGTGGTTTCCAGAGCTGAACCATTTGTTCTTTCCGATAGGAAATGTGCAATGTATGGTTCCTTATATTTTGGTTGCAATGCATGAACAAATTTAGTTCCTTAATGTTCTTTTTGTTGCAAATGTCACGGATTTTGCCACAGTGGTGGATTGGTTCGCACACTGGAATTGCTATGCAGAGGTCTTTGGTTCACTTTCCCGGCAGAGCAGTTGAAACAACAGTGACAATTTTTTAATCCCTCCCACCTCTGTCCACTCAATGTAATAAATGGGCACATCACTGTTAGTTGATCGGCAGGTCCCATGTGGAAGAGTAAAGTGTTGCGTACTCGCACCTCTTCACAAATAGTTGGTCTGCATGGAATATTAGGACAAATGCCTTCTAGAGTTATTTGAAATCCTTTTCGTGGAGGGCTCCTCTGAAAAGAGTGGTGTGAGCAAGTAATTGCTGGGATGCACCTTTCCTTTTCTAGATAGACAAGCAGGTAAGGCCTCTGAGCGATCTCGCTCTTTTTCAGAAAGGACCTGGACCCAAATCATATCTCAAGTGGCTTATCATGTGGAAATATATAGCAGCCACATACATGACAAGTACAGCATCACATGATGCAAATAACACTGGAAAGGTCCATCCCAACCAAAGATGTAATTAACAGTTACAATTATTGACTATATTAATACTTAGGTATTCAGTAGTGGATTATCAGATCATAATAATAATTCAATTATGTAATAATGCCCATGGTTTGTGGTGCAATTGCACCACTTGCACACACTTCGTAGCCCTGCCACGTCTCTGAGTATAATCTCAACCATTCACTTTTTATCTTTTGTTAATGTCTTTTTAAATTCCATGTTTCTGATCCACATATATAACGCATATCATAGGAAGTAGCATACACTAAATTAAAACTGCATTCTCGAGGCACATTGGTATGACGTTTGCATTACCAAGTTCGGTTTATCAAATAGCATTCCATTCTGCATTAAACCTCCTCTTAACTTCATAATTATTCTTTTTTTATCCCAAGGTATACATACTGTCATAATGATTGTTTAAAAAAGTAAGTGGGCTTGAGCAGGACACATAACTGATCAATGGTCAAAACTAATGATTGAATATCAGCCTAAGGAGGCAACACAATTGAGAGGACATCTACCAAGGAGATGGAGCAAGATAAACTGGCGTGTGTGGAGGAGCTATATGGATGGTTGCACTGCGAGACCGTAATGGGGTGGCAACAGGCTGGGGCGACTTTATCCAGCAGTGGATCGATCATGGCTGATGACCATGATGATGACACAAACCCATTATTTTCAAAAGGTACAGGCAAATGTTCAGACGATAGATATGAATGCCTCCAGGCTTGCTTCTGAGCATATTACGGAGACCCTAATGTAAACGGTAACTCAGCCAGCTCATCAACGTTATGTTATTGCAAATCATATTACGTATTTTTTCCGTTTATTTTTTCGTTGACTAATGCCAGTAATATTTTCCTGACAAATTCACCTGTACACAGCATTCACGACTTTCACGTGTGATAACATTTTTTGCAACATTCTGTCAAAATGTGTGTATGTCTTCTCTCTCCCTGTTTAACGTTCTGTATATGATTATTTAATTTCTCCCGACATCTCGCATCTACTTATCTCAACTGTTAATCTAAACTTGAAGACATTGCTCCGTTTGACACAATGGTAAAATCCCTAATGCTCTGTACAAATAAAAAAACAAGCAACATGTGGGGTATTGTATTGGTTTCACATTGCTGTGAAATCCATGTTGGATGAAATTATTACTTTTATGCTTACCAATGTATATATATATATGGTTCTATGTTTATGTGGATGCTATTTTTCTTATTCGGTGTCAATAACCAATTGTAAAATAATAGTACTAATGTACAGCCCTTTGTCCCTATTATTTTAACTTTTTTCTTTTATTTTACCAAGTAAAGCCCAGTGAAATATATAGATATTTTTCAGAAGAGGCCTGGCCACAAATGATAGCTCAATGGAGTGGCTTATCACGTGGAAATGTATAGCAGCCAAATACTCTCAACGCATGTTTCTGAATGTGGAGGGGAAAATAAGAGAAAAATCCATGCGGCCACCGGGAGAACGTGCAAACTACAAATATACAGGCATCAAGGGTCCGGATCGAACCCATTGGCCTCCTGTACACCAGGCGCGGTAGTTAACGTGTCGCCACCGCAGCGCCCCGCTGCTGGAAGAAGGCCTCCCCATGTTGTATTGGTTATGGGGGATGTTTGATCATACTCCTCCATGCTGGTCAGTGCAGGGTGGTGCAGGGTGGTGAAGGGACTAGAACCGGTTTGGATAAACCACTCGCTACTGATGTTAGCAGTGGCTGGGAATAAAACGCAAGTTGCTGGGTTTAGAGCGCAGTGCCTCCACTCCAGCCATATAAAGTTCCTTAAATACTTAGGATCAATGTTGGGTGAAGTTATTACTTTTATATTTGCTAATATACGGGAGCTGTCTTTACTGTGTCATTAAGAAATTATCACAACATTAATTATTTGATATCACTATCGTAAAGGAGTATGTATGATTACAAGCTTTTGCTACTGCAGAAAAAACTATTTATTTAAAATATATTGTCTGAAATATTATTTTAGAAAGTGTACCCACATTTGAATACGTCCGACTGTTTCGAATATTTATAGCATTCTACAGTTATACACAGATCCACCACTCACTGGATTTTCACCAGGAATGGCACTGTCCAAGGACGTGTGCCAAACAAAAACGCAAAGAGCATGAATACGTGGCAGACTGCCACATTGATTAAGATGCCAACATTAAGTGGATGTTTTACGCGTACCAAACACTTTGTATATTAAACCAACACTCAAACAGGTGCCCCACTGCACACTTTAATGTGAACATTTAACAGAAAATGTTTTCCCCGTAAACTGTTTAACTTGTTTGCCTTTAACTCTTAGCTTCCCAAACCCATTATCATAATAATGTAACCATATGCACCTTTAAAAATACGTGTGTCTACTTAATAAAAATATATAGAAAATAAAAAAATGCATGAAAATTAACAATAAACAGAGTGAAGAGATTTATATGATTTCTAGTGTTTATATTTTCTTTTCCAGTGAGGTTCATAAAAAAGGAATGCAAATTCCAAAAATTTTATGTAAATTGCACCATGCAATGCGGCATTTAGGCAAGTTTTTTTTTGCACAAAAAAATTGCTTGTTTTTGTAATGGAATTTTTTTAGCAAAATCCTTCGACGAGACTGGAACACTGATTGTAAACGATGCCCACAGAGTTGGAGAGATAATATTTTAGCTCAAATAACAGCGGCCATTCGTGGACCTACTTCTGACTCATTCGTTCCTTTGCTTATCGAACCCTGCAGCAATATATTCCACAAAGCATGACTACTTCTTTTAATCACTGAGTCTAAATAAAAAAAAAACTCAGCTCAAACTTTTTTTTAAACATCTAAATAAAACAACGTTTTTGAATAGTTTACATAAAGCTACATGTTTCATGATTAATTATACATTGATATCATAATACTGGCACACAGTGTTATCCAAATGATGACGCACTTGTTTTCCCTGTAATTGAAATACAAAGTTGTAGGTGCGTATTATAATGTGGTAGGGGTACGTGTGCGTGTGTGGTAGCAGATTTGTATAAAATGATTGATATCAGGCAAATCCATCGTGTGTATTTTACTTTCCGGAGCTCCTTTTAACGTAATCCAGAGAATATTGTGTTTTCGTCCAAATAAAAATACCTTCATGCTTGACGTGTCAATATTTATTATTTTTATTTTACCACGCAGCCTCAGGTTCATTATACAACACTGCTCCTCCTATGTAGGTCTGCAAGCTTTGATGTAGTAATGCTCACACCTTGGTGTAATGCTATCTTAATGAGACCTTCATTATTTATAGCGGAGCACATAATAGCCCATTGCTTGCTTCCAGTTTCCACATTAATAATATGCCAGTGATCTATTTATATAACACGCCTGTGTAAAGGCAGGGTAATGTATCTTACTTGCGCATTAGCGCACATTCGTCTCAAGTCGCCTTCCAAAACTTTCCAAAAGGCCTCCGCAAAATGTGTACTTAATTAGGGCTAAGTAAAGGGATGTCAGTTTACTGTGCATCATCATCAGCTATGAATGATCAAGATACGACTGTGTGAAGGCCTCTCCAAGTCATCGCCAACTCCCATAACCCTGTGATGTAATAATTGACTGAGCATCTGCACACAAGCTGATTTCACTACTCCATCTCCCTTTGCACGAGCTGTCAGATGCGGTGCATTCCTTGGATGCCACTCCATCCATATTCTTGACCATTGGCCATCATTCCTTCTCACGACATGTTCTGCCCAAGCCCGCTTGCTTTTCTTAACAGGTTGCACGATGTCCGCAATTCCTATTAGCACAGTGGGCTTCATACGGTGCGAAAAAAGTTCGACATACGTACGTACGTACATACATGTGTAAGTTCTCGAATTCATGTGCTCCGCTTTCTGTCTCTTAATGCTTTACCAGTTACCAATTCTTGCATGCATCTATCAATTTGATAATTCGCTTGTAACTTAGTTTATTGTGTTGATTTCTGAGTTATCTTTGCATAAAATAAACTACGTGCATATTTTAGGCTCCTGGGGTTCCTGAGTGTTAAATGAAGCCAGGTTCCTTTGTTTTAACCGACCGCTGGGAAGCTTAATACTCTCAGGATAGAGTAGGGTTCACAAATGATAGCGTGAAATCACTTAAACCCCCATAGGACACATATCTAAAGATAGTCGTATACTTGTAAAGGTTTTTTGTTAACATATATTCTACGGAAGCATGGAAATTGTTTTACCTTTGTCAAAGAATTGTAATGCTCAGAGAAAATGTAAAGTTATGGGACAATGCGTTTAACATCTCCTCGACCGGATGGACAAGTTAAGTTTGAGTTCTAGGTCACAGGCACAAGAGGTATTTGTTTACTCAAAGAGCTTGAATGTATTATTCTGTTCACTCTCTCCTCTTTCTGGTCTTGCCGCTATATTGTTGGCCACATGAACCGTACAGGTGAATGCAGAACCACAGGATAATAGTAATATGTGAAAACCTTTCTGAAAATCATTATATGTAGTGGTTAATTATTTATAGCAGTTCATAAGAGCGATCAAATCAGCTCATGGCAGGTGCTGGATGGAAAAGTGCATCAGGAGATAGAGATGGTGACGGCTTGGACAGGCTTTGATCCAGCAGTTGATAGAGCATGGCTGATGATAATTAGATACGTCCACACTTCTGCTGTTGCTTATTTTCACAGGAATAATAGTTCAGCTTTAGAAACGTATGTAGAAAAATTGTCCAATGATTAGGGTATAGTTCAGAGACATTTATTTAACCTTCTTTATTCAAATTTCATGTTCACCAGATAGTACTTACCTATGATTATATGGGCAAACATTTCCTTTGGCACAATGTATTGTTTTTATTGGAAAGAATCCACCTGTTTATGTAAAGTAATTAAGCGGTCTTGGCTTATAAAATTGTGGAATGTGGTGAAAGTTGTTGCAAACGTATTAATTTCTTGTAACAAAAAAAGCCTAACTTACAAATTAATTTCAGCTCAATGTTAAAAGAACCAGACCTTGCATTCCATCACACAGGAACATAATGGCCGTGCAATAAATGTATTGGATAACATATTACAATTCACGGTCATTCTCAATGCACTGCTGGATGAAGGCCACCGATGGTGTGTTAGTCGTGGGGGTTGTTGGAACAAACTGTACCATGTTGATCGGTGCGGCTCGGTGAAGTGGGCGATCCAAGGCCTGGTTTTGATATAACTCACCAATGATGTTAGCCGTGGCTGGGAATTGAACTCAGGTGGCCAGGCTTGTAAGGGCAGTGCGAGAGCCACTGGCCCACTGTCGTCCCCCGTGTTTTGACACAAACAGCTTAAAATAAACGTAGACAACCAAGAACCGTAGCCAGCTTGGGTTTGATTCACATTACAGAGTTTTCACTGAATTATGAACACCTGGGGTGCCAAGACAATGTTATGGCTCCCTTCAACGGCTTCAGAACAGCCCCTGGTGACTGTGCACGCCTCTTGCACACGCGGGACATTAAAGGCAACCCCCTCCCCCCCCACAGTGCAGTGGCTGAGGCCACCCGAACCAAACAATGGACCACATTGCAAACAACTCATTCTACGCCCGCTCTCTGGCGGACTGCACACCGTTAGTTGACCTCCTCCCGAAGCTATCGCGTGACTCACAACATAAACCTGGACGTATAAGTTGAATGTACCTGCTGTACGCTACAACACGATGTCATTACGCAATTGCTGTGTGTCTATGGTTCTGAAACTTCAATTGGAATGCCTCCCTATAGCACGTACAGTGAGGGAAACAAGTATTTGATCCCATGCTGATTTTGTACGTTTGCCCACTGATAAAGAAATGATCAGTCTATAATTTTAATGGTAGGTTTATTTGAAATGTGAGAGACAGAATAACAACAAAATCCAGAAAAACGAATGTCAAAAATGTTATAAATTGATTTGCATGTTAATGAGGAAAATAAGTATTTGACCCCCTCTCAATCAGAAAGATTTCTGGCTCCCAGGTGTCTTTTATACAGGTAACGAGCTGAGATTAGGAGCAAACTCTTAAAGGGAGTGCTCCTAATCTCAGCGTGTTACCTGTATAAAAGACACCTGTTCACAGAAGCAATCAATCAGATTCCAAACTCTCCACCATGGCCAAGACCAAAGAGCTCTCCAAGGATGTCAGGGACAAGATTGTAGACCTACACAAGGCTGGAATGGGCTACAAGACCATCGCCAAGCAGCTTGGTGAGAAGGTGACAACAGTTGGTGCGATTATTCGCAAATGGAAGAAACACAAAAGAACTGTCAATCTCCCTCGGCCTGGGGCTCCATGCAAGATCTCACCTCGTGGAGTTGCAATGATCATGAGAACGGTGAGGAATCAGCCCAGAACTACACGGGAGGATCTTGCCAATGATCTCCAGGCAGTTGGGACCATAGTCACCAAGAAAACAGTTGGTAACACACTACGCCGTGAAGGACTGAAATCCTGCAGCGCCCGCAAGGTCCCCCTGCTCAAGAAAGCACATATACATGCCCGTCTGAAGTTTGCCAATGAACATCTGAATGATTCAGAGGACAACTGGGTGAAAGTGTTGTGGTCAGATGAGACCAAAATGGAGCTCTTTGGCATCAACTCAACTCGCCTTGTTTGGAGGAGGAGGAATGCTGCCTATGACCTCAAGAACACCATCCCCACCGTCAAACATGGAGGTGGAAACATTATGCTTTGGGGGTGTTTTTTTGCTAAGGGGACAGGACAACTTCACCGTAGCAAAGGGACAATGGGCGGGGCCATGTACCGTCAAATCTTGGGTGAGAACCTCCTTCCCTCAGCCAGGGCATTGAAAATGGGTCGTGGATGGGTATTCCAGCATGACAATGACCCAAAGCACACGGCCAAGGCAACAAAGGAGTGACTCAAGAAGAAGCACATTAAGGTCCTGGAGTGGCCTAGCCAGTCTCCAGACCTTAATCTCATAGAAAATCTGTGGAGGGAGCTGAAGGTTCGAGTTGCCAAACGTCAGCCTCGAAACCTTAATGACTTGGAGAAGATTGCAAAGAGGAGTGGGACAAAATCCCTCCTGAGATGTGTGCAAACCTGGTGGCCAACTACAAGACACGTCTGACCTCTGTGATTGCCAACAAGGGTTTTGCCACCAAGTACTAAGTCATGTTTTGCAGAGGGGTCAAATACTTATTTCCCTCATTAAAATGCAAATCAATTTATAACATTTTTGACATGCGTTTTTCTGGATTTTGTTGTTGTTATTCTGTCTCTCACTGTTCAAATAAACCTACCATTAAAATTATAGACTGATCATTTCCTTGTCAGTGGGCAAACGTACAAAATCAGCAGGGGATCAAATACTTTTTTTCCCTCACTGTACTGTGTGTGTGTGTGTTCGCCATTCAGTTACCATCGTCTACATCGACAACCACAGTCTAGTAACCACTGGATTGAGGCCTCCCCAACCTGTCGCAAACCCTCAATGTTTCGCGATGCAACAATCCACCTTAGTGAGCTTATCTCGTAGCTCCATCTTCTCGGCTGATGTGCTCCAGGGTGTGTTCCCTTTGATTGCAACTCTATTGTTCGTGTTGGGGCCACAGGCAGTCCATCGTCTCTTCTCGTGAAGGCTTCTGTCCAAACTCAATTAATCATCTTAACAGTCAAGATGACGTCTCTAACCCACGCGTCTGCCGAGAGGCAGGAAGATAGCTCAGTGTAAATACATGCGCGGCACTGTCCCCACGCTTCTTTAGCGCACTTTTCATCCTTTGTTCAAATCGTATTCGTTCATGGTCTGCGATTCCTGATTTCCCACTCGTTGGCGTAATTACGTGATGGAAAACATCAGCGAGTGCGAACAGACCTCGCACGTGCCTTGACAAATGCTGCTCAGCACAAAAAAGAAATGTACAGTGCAACAGGACATATCTGTGGAAGCTGAAACAGCAAGGCGTGTTGGGGAAAAAAAAACTAATTTGCACAAAATCCGTGATTGAAGCAGTTGTTCATCCTTTGGCACAAGTTGAGATCCACCCATGCTCGGGGTCATGTTCGTGTCTGTGCCTTCCTTCCTTCCCACCTAGCAGAGCATTATGGCCAAAACACAATAATTCCCCAGTTGATGTCTCGTGCGCAGTTTCTCAGGGTGGAGCAGTGGTTGGCATACTAACACCCCTCTGTTACGCGCACCTGCCAAACTGACAATTCCAAACCTACGCGATGAATCCATGGCGAAACAAACCCCTGAAAGTGCAGATATCGCTGATGGTGTACTGGAGGATTAGCTCCTGATCTGACTTCCTTATCCCATCGTGTGTTTTTTTTCCAGTCCCTCTTTCCCTCTTTCCATCACTCCGCGACTATCTTCTTCCTTCTTGCTGATTGTTGTAGATGTTGAAATCATCTTTTTTTAACGTCACCGGCATGGCACGGTGAGACCTTCATCCAGCAGTAGATTGACAAAGTGATATAAATTATCATGATTTGTTTATTTTATTATTAATGTGCTGTTCTCAAAGCACTTGTTTTGGTTGAGGCCAGGTTGCCGCTGGGTATTCGTGTCCTTTTTTTGCTGCTAGATCGACCTGAGGCGTTGTCAGACTGTTTTCGTCCCGCCTTCCTCACAGTCCATTGTGGGGTGTGACCTCGCGTGACCGACATTGTTTAAACAACGCCACTCGTGGCAACTGCCCCGACTCGATATGCAACTGCAAAGCGATGGCCGGAGTCTGAAGCATTTCTCACTGGCCACATTAATCTCCTAGTCAATTCAAGAAATCATTGGACCAGCGAAGTAAATTGAAAAGCACGGGGGTTTGGTGGCTTTAAAAAAAAAATCCATACCCAACCTGAAAATATAGCACTTGAAAGCAAAATCGGAGGAAATATATTGTATAGGAATCGGTGTTCTTGACAATGGTGTCTTGCAATAAAATATTTGGACTTCTGAATTAAATTCAAACACCTCTTTGTATGTAAAACACACCATTAGGACATGAAATGTAAGTGACAGAATGTAACTGGGGAAAGAATTTAGAAGTTACAATGCTGTTTGGCAAAAATGGGTTGTCAAAGACTTATGAGAATGGGATCTTTTCAAAGGCAGTTACTTCTGACGTTTTTAGTTAAACAATTGGAGGCTTAAATTTTGTATTTGAAATACAATTTGCTGGGTGGCTTAGAGTGCAAATACTCTATACTGTAGTTATTTCTCGATTATCCAGATGATCTGGATTGCAGACTAACCGCATTTCGGTTATAAAAGGAAATGTTTACATATTTAATGATGGAATCAGTAGCTGCTTCTCATTTCTCCGATTAGCACAGTTGGTTACGTACGGCGCGAAAGAAGTTCAACATGCATACAATGCCCAAATGACCGCAAACAACAGGTCATCGAGCAAACCGACAACTTTAATCATCATTAATTACACATTTTACATCTCCACTCTCATTCTCCAGAGGTGAGCAATCAATATGTTCCTACAGCCTAATTTACACATGTTTTGCATTATTTGTGTTTGTGTTTTCTCCGGGCCATCGCTCCTCTCCCACTACCCCAAATCATCGACAGCCGAGTACACAAGCACTCAACGAGCACGGCTAAAATATGAGTGGGTTTGAATCTAAGCAGTCACTCACTCGTGATTCAGCTGGGTTCTGAAGTGCTGTGAGTTTACGATCTTAGCACAAACTTAAATCACTAAACCGCCCCCCCCCTCATAATATTCGATGTTTAACTTCACCCAGTTTATTCCACATTTGAGATTTAACTACTTCAGTTTTATTGATATGCAACCAACTACCAACTCCCTTTGCCGGGCATATAACCCACGTTGTCTCTCGTGGAAAACAAGAAGCCGATGGGGAATTCAGAAGTAGTTCTGCGACATCATCATCCGGGGATATTCTCTGACACAATAGGATGCATTGCTGTTGCTTGGCAGGGTTCCGCATTTAATTTTGTCCCATGGCTTGACACCAATATCACTATTGGAATATATCTGGTGGGAAAGCCAAACAAAATAACAACTGGTAAGAAATGTATCTTTGTTATGTTCACAAATAATGCAATTTAAAGTACTTGTTTGTTAACGTGGGTACAGATTTTTACACATCTATTCCAAAAAAAATTTAGTTGCACTCATGTAACTATGAATAGATCTAAGAGAGCGCTACAGACACTCTCAAGTTACAAGGGCTCTATACCCCAAACTGGGAAATGCTGTATTGTATTATTTTACAGATCACCTTCGCCTCTACAAAACTATTGCTCAAATTTGTTGTCAATATGAGCAACATTATACTACGCACGGTGGACATTCAGGCATAGTAGAACATGCAAATCTGGAAGCTGCTGCATGTTATGACATTTGTTTTCCCAAACGTTACCCAACACATAATCCTGCACATGGCCAACATTTAACACTTTCATTTTTACGATGTGTTAATGCATTAAATCTACCTCAACAGTGATGATGATAATAATTAATCAACCTATGAGCGTGTGTAAGGATGGGTTAGGGATAGACCTTCACGGAAAGATAGCCTCATGGGAAAGCAGGGCAAACGCTAATGATCCATATCGGCAACGCTGGGCTGTGGGGGGGGGGGCTAGGTGCAGGTTGGGTGCCCATGAACTTCAAATAACTAACCGCCTCTAACATGACAGCCTACACTTAGCTCATGTTTGCCTCTCGCTGACAGCTGCACATCAACCCAGTAAATGTCAGGGGTGGGCGGGGAGGGGGGGGGCTGCCTGTATTAACCAGGGGCGGCCTGCACAATTCAAAGTGCGATCCTCTCTGCAACAAGCGGTAGACACGCCACCGCTGCGACATGCCGCCTTTCGTGCTGAGTAGAAGTCAGTAATAAATAAATACAGCGCTCCCCAGAGGTGTGGACTCGAGTCATGTGACTTGGACTCGAGTCAGACTCGAGTCATGAATTTGATGACTTCAGACTCGACTTGGACTTGCATAACAATGACTTTGTCCCACCTCTGAGGTGTGGACTCGAGTCATGTGACTTGGACTCGAGTCAGACTCGAGTCATGAATTTGATGACTTCAGACTCGACTTGGACTTGCATAACAATGACTTTGTCCCACCTCTGGCGCTCCCCATTATTCACAATGGAATCAAGGCAGTTCCACAGCGTTTGGAGGGCCAGAGGACCCACCCCCCCCCCCCCCCCGAGTCGCCCCTCTCCCCCTCACCACTACTGAAGGCTCAGCTCTGCGTCTAGATTCTTGTAGTCAAGTAAAAATGTTGGCACAATATTCAACACCAGTATGCGGGGTTTTCGTCAGCCTTTCCTCACATGCATAGGGAGTGAGAGCTAGAGCAGAATGCTCGGTAGAAAAAAGCCGTGCGTATAGTTTTGTTTAGCGTTTACATTTTGGTTTTAGTTTGTTTAACATTGACTTTCTCGTGGCACCGCCCCCACACCCGAGCTCTTTTTTTAAATATAATTAAACAATTAAAACAAGGTCAAAACTACCGAGCTCTCCTTCGCACGGTTAAGTACACTGTGTCCAATCGCTCAAATGAGTGGCTTACGTTTGCTCACTTGTGAACTTGAATGGCTGTGGCTTCAGTGCGCGGTGATTGTTTCAATTCTTGGGGTGAGGCTTTGGTAGACGAACGGCGAGCGCACGTCGTGATGCGTTTGCACAGCACGCACACCCAGTGGCTGGCTAATGTTGCCTAATGTTGCCTAATGTTGCCTAATGTTGCCTAAAAGATCCGCAAGATAAAGTTTAAAATTAGACCCCCCCGCCCCCCACTCCAAAACTCTGAAGTGCGCTCAGAGCTATTAAACATTGTGCATTCTAGATTTGAAGCTTTCGTGACTGCAAGGATTCATACTCTTAGGTTTTTTTCGGTAAAGTCACGTAGTCACGTGATAATATAAATAAATAATAATTTATTTCAAATAATACTTTTTTATATTTATATTGTTTTTATTATTTCTTTTTATTTTTACCTACACGTGACTTTACCGATAAAACATTGTGCACCTGTTGTGGCGAGCTATCGTGGGATGTCAGCGACATAAAAAACGGTAGTCCCCTCTCTTTTGCCCCACTTGGCATGTTTGGAGAGAATATTGGATCATTAATCATCATCACTATGAAGGCACTATGTTGCATTCCACATATAATGATTGATGTGAGGAGTTTGTACACACAAAGGTCTGAAGAATGCCCTAAAGGCAGCAGAACACAGCTTAAGCCAATGAGGTGAATTTATTTTTGTTGTTAATAACTGTTTTATTTATTTACAACGAAGGCACTGAGGCCAGCGAATATATTTCCAACTTTATTATTCCAAACATCAATTTTTCTTACAGAATTATCTGCCCAAGGACAGGTCGCTGGTCCAAATTCCCTCCATTCCAAACGTTCCTGCACCCAGCTGCTCACCTCATAACACCACGTGTTATTGAGGTGGTTTCCCATTGCCTTCCTCCAGCGTTCAGTTATGGCACCATAACTGAATGTAGTTAATGTCCTACCCACGTGTTCACAGCCAATAGCATTAAAGAATGGTACAAATTGGGCTGAAAAGGCTGGACTCAATACGCACACACACAAACCAAATATATTGTCAGTGACACATCTACAAAGTACAGGAGAATATGTGCATCCTTGTACGCAGGTATATTGAACTTCTTTCATACCGTACGTAGTCAACCGTGCTAATCGAGGAAGGACAACAAACTAAACACAAAACATCGTTGCGAAGAAGTTGGTTTTCAATCTCGGTTTAAAAGTGCATAGCACCAGTGGATGACTAATATCGGAAGCAAGAACATTCCAGACGGCCGCAGAAGCGCATCTGAAAGCGCGCAATGCAGTGACCGTCTTTGTTGGATGGCCAACCAAACGCCACTGCGACGATGACCGGAGTTCGCGTGGTCCTTGGCCATGCCACAACTGTGTTTTCCCGGGAGAGGCGTTTCCATGGACCCGTTTGTCGAGTCACTCATTACTGAGCATTGTGACCTCCATGATGAATCAACTTCACTCCGTCCGATGATTGGCTTAGCTAACACGGGCACACTGTCCTTACATTTAGATTTACAATGTACTCTGTATGCATCTTCGTCTCTGTCTACCTATGCTACTATTGATTTCCACCTTACCAATATATCCCCAGCTTATCTCAGCTTTGCTCCATCACACCGATTAAGCCACGTTGTCAAACAAACTTTCGTTGGTCTTTTCATTGCGGTGTACGCTCAAGATTTTCCACGAATCTCTTACAGTTCACTTTCATTGGATCTTCCTGATGTACAAGGGCTACGGAAACATCTTCTCCAGCACAGCAGCTAAAACAGCTGTGAACCTATCTTCTGCATTGATCACCCAGTGCAGCAGATAGCGGGAAGATCACAGCTTTTTAGAATCTTTATCAGAATATTTATTTAAACTGGAGGAATCCGATGAGCTATGAAGCTCTTTTTCACAGACGTAAAGTAGGGGCAGGCCAGAAAGTTACAGCAATACAAACACCGATAGGAGTGCAAAACATAGGAAAGGTAAGCAAGTCACTAAAATAAATAAAGCATAAATAAATGAACTATATCAATACAAACTACAAAAATAAATGCAAGCTTGGCCAACGGAGCAAAACAACAGTCCCAGACCATAGCAAGACGACACCCAGTCCCTCAATAAAATTGAACGTCAAAATGTAACTATCGATACATGCATGGGTCAGGATCAAAGTTACAAATTACATTTTACCAAGTCACCAGTCGCCAGAACACCGGGCTCTGGATGGTCAGTTTCAAACTGTGCGACGTACTTCTCATCGGGTGTGAAATCTGGCACGGGGTGAGGCGATAAATGAGGCCACAAACCAATGGTAACAACTTCACAGGCACTTCCCACAGGACCACGCTGCATCTGTCAAATACAATTATCATTTTTATTATTTGCACAGCTCCATCGTAAATTCATAAACCTCTTTATTCATTGCTTTTGGAAATTAATCTAGTTTTCCCTCGTGGTGACGAGATAAATAAATGACACCGTAAATAAATTACGAACCATTTCAGACGCTTTGAGATACGTAATTATGATTATCGCAAGTATAATGTGTATACTTAAACATACGGTGGGCAGTACTGTGCAGAAAATTGAACAAAAAACATGCAACAGAGGTGGCCAGCACGAGGAGCGAAACGTCGGACATCTTTCCGAAAAACATGCGGTACAACCTGGAAGGCACATCGGAGATCTTCACAGCAGAACGGTGGAATCCTACGCAGTAGGTGACACATTTATTGAGGTCTACAACAACACAAAACAAAGAGAATTCCACAAACTTTAACCGTACAATGTACGAAATTCAATGCATACTTCCTGAGAAACTGGGTCTCAGGCGGAGGACATAACCCCTGAATAACATAAACAGTAAGACAATAAACTAAACACAAGACAAAAAGTAAAATTTACTCATCATCAGCCATTGTTTATCCACTACTGGATGAGGGCTGCCCATACTGTCACCATAGCAGTGCAAACATAGCAGTGCAAATTGCACTGCTATGGTTTTTTTTTTAATATACAGTATACAGTATATTTATAGTTGATGACTAATGTCTGTACCAGTCATTAGTCACTGAAGAACTCGTATCAGCAATTATAAAGTGACGAACATGTCACAGTGGTTTTCTACGTGGCTTTACCGAAAGACCCAAATAAACTGGTTTGCTGTTTACACAATACCATTGATGGCAGCATTTTCAAGTGCCGCGTGTGTTGAATAGCGGGCATCAAATAAGGAGTGACTACTGCCTTCGCCACGGGTGTTGTGTTACCCGATTCTACAAATTTCGTTCAATTATAGCACGAGCCTCATGGTAAAGAAGCTGACAGCCGACTTCTAGAGCTCGTCTCTCGAGCTTTAAACAGGTTCCGCATACTAAAAATATATACACAGTACACACACACATCATGTTTACTTATTTAAAGCATTGCTTTATTTAGCACCGTCAATTACCCCATGGTGGAGAGCGTCGCCTTATTTTTCAACACAACATTAAACAGTCATTAGGGGGTTAGGGTTAGTGTAATTGTAACTGTAAAAGATAAATCAAACTTTCATGAGCCATACGTACACAAGCTTTCCGAGTTGTAGGTCTGTGCCTTTGTAATCGGATATCGTCCACATGATTTCCCCGTCTTGTTTACAGAGCAGCCCGGGCTGGCTTGCATACAACTTGAGGGAAGACCATTTCCCTCCGATTACATTCACTGCATTCGATAAGAAAATCATGGAACGTTTCGTTTAGGTTGTTGCATGCAGCCCAATCCCATTGTTTATGCCAGTTTGCATTTTATCGCTACAGGTAGAAATCCCAGCAATTGCCCCCATCCATCAATGGATTAAGGCCCCCACGAACGCCACGTCGATCGGTTATGGGGTATTGGGGAGTAGAAATTTGACCATTCTTCACCAAACTAATCAGAGCCCGGTTCGGAGAATGGGGCGAAGGGAGGACCGGTGTTGATGTCGCCTTCCAGAGATGTTCGGGATCGAAATCGCGTCGCCCGGTGTGGGTTTACGCGGCGCGCTGACCACCTTGCCACCGCCACCGCTGCCCTTCCCCCACCTCCTCCACTCTTATACGCAGCTTGGATAAGGGGTCATCCATAAATGACGTCACGCACCTTGGGGGGGGGGGGGGGGCGTCTGACATTTGTGACGATGTGTGACGAGGGGGGGGGGGGGGGTTGAGAAATGTGACGTCACATCAAAATGCGCAACTTTAAATAAATATAGACAACACGTTCTACTTAATTAAATTGACTTTTTTATAAATGTTCTCTCCAACAACATCAGAGTACAGCGGCACATTAATACGCACTACAATGACAATAACTTAAAGCGCTTTGAAGCATGTTTTTTTTTGGGGGGGGGGCAGAGCTTTGTGACGTCATATTTGAGGGGGGTTTGACTTTTTGTGACGCCGTGTGACGAAGGGGGGGGGGGGGCAAAAATCCTCCAAAATCGCGTGACGTCATTTATGTACGGTCCCTAAACGGCGCAGAGCTCAGTTGCTTTAATTGAGGCCTTAAGACATTTTAAATGGAATTACGGCCAAATGGAAAAACAATCAACTTCAGAATGTCAGATTAAAGGTCATTATTAAAAAAAGTACAAACAATACAATTGACAGGAAACAGCAGAAGGCAACAGCTACGGTAAAGATCTGCTGAGTTTTGTTTTGAAGTGTGAAGACTTGACCTTTGCTTACAGAGCCAGTGCTGTTTAGCTTTGGCACATAACACTGCAATGGACCTGGTAACTCCACTTTCAGTTTCTTCACGTAGTGCTTAAGCATCGTGCTTGCTTAGCCATTTGAAGGCCGGAGCGAATGGCTAATTCGGGGGAAGTGGTCACATTCACATCGGATGGGTGGGGCTTTTTTCCCTGGATCACTGAGCTGCGCGAAATGTTTTGCACAGCCAGCTAGTGTTGTTCTATCTCATCAACACAAAATATGAATGTTTTAGATAGAATTGCAATGGCCATGCTTTTTTTAAAAATGGGAGTTTCAAAAGTAATTCTTGTTAAAATATATATATATTCACATTGCAATTAAAGGATGTTATGATGTATTCTCAAAAATTAAATTCCCATCTAGTCAAGGGACACGTTGATAAGAAGGTGATGGTAAAAAAACCCTAGGATATCGTACATGCAACGCAATGTACGATATGCGTTTGCCAGATCACCAACTTGGGTTAGTGGCATCTCAACAGCTTTCACGCTCTACAGTTTAGTAAAAAAAAGTTTTAAAAGTTTCCTGTGTTTAATGGCATTTTTATTGTATCTGTCGCTGGTCGAGGAAGTGTGAGCTCACTTGAAAAGCTATGGGAAGTCAACTGCTGTTATGACAAGCAGAATACAACTGGTGATTAACAGCAGAGATGGGATATAAGTAAACTAGTTTTGAGCTTGAGTAAAGTGTAAGATGTCAAAGCAAATCTTCTGGCTATCCTCTGCGTGTGCAATACATTTCAAGATGGTGGAACATTTTAGAATATATATTTGTCGGTCTGCATATGCCTATTGTTACAGCCCCTTGTCAATCCACTGCTGAGTGAAGATCTCGCCATGCCATCTCGGTCATGGGTGTTCTTTGACCATACTTCATCAGGCTGGTCAGTGAGGGTTGGCGAAGGGGAGCCCAGTAATCGTTCACATTCGTGTCGGGGAATAAAACTCAGGTCACCGGGTTCGCAGCAGAGTGTGCAGACCACTGAGCTGCCTCCAAATGTGCTTTAATAATTTACCATTTATGACAAGAAGTGTAATTTAAAAAACACAACACCAAATGAGGTAGTTTAAAATTCATATATACAAACTAGATTCGAAGCTTTCGTGACTGCACGAATTACTCTTTGGTTCGTTCGTACAGTATATATATTAAATGTGTCCAGATGAAGTACAATATGTATATTATATGTGTACAGTACATGTTAAAAGGATGCTTACTTAACCATACAAAGTCTTCAGAAGACGCCTTGCTCTGTTGTAGGCGTGCATAGGCTTGCCAATTAAAATAGATTCTTATGCTCAAGAGAAACACATTGAAGCTATGCGTGTGAGAATTGATCATTATCAATGTATGACAATCGTATGGAAATAACATGTAAATGCTAAATTTAAGCTATTGGAGCGATCCAAACTGTCCAAATAAAAAATAAAATTATGCAAACAAGACTGTAAAAACTAGACAAAAAGTCACCGATACTTTAATCGAAACATCCACGTAATAAGTACGATAGTGACAGTTCATTGAAAGGCTGGGCTGTTGTGAATTGGTAACATACATGGCATATGATCTGCATATCAGCAGTTTGTTAGCTGACAGATGATCCAGAGGAACCCGGTTCAAGCCAACAGCAGTTTCCCTGTTTGACATTATGTCAGATCGGATGTAGGTAAATTGGCCAACCATAGTCAGTCAATGGAAGAACCACTTGTAACGAGGTCAAGTGTGTGAAACCACATGCTGTCCTCTAATCTGTGTAGACTGCGCAAAAAGGGACGGTGAAATCCCCTTTGAATAGAGGGGGGGGGGGGGTCTTGAACCTCCACTGTTATGAGCAGCACGCTAAGGATCAACCTTTAACTTCAAAGGCGGAGTACGGCGGTTAAACCCGAATTTTCAGTCACACAAGCTCGAAGGGGTAAAAAAAAATGCTTGTTTGCACACATTCCATCAATGTCCACTGCTGAGAATCCAGTTTGTAGCTTTTAGAACCCCTGGAGCGTACGCACATGATTAATGGGCCACCACTTGCTTAGATATGAAAAGGCGGGGGAGGAAAATAGGCAATATAAACATCGAAGAACAAGAAAAAAGGCACGAACATGAAAACAGTCACGGGCAAGTTCGAGAGAGCTACGAGTCAGATGCTAGAGTGATGTCAAGGAAAAAAAGATTAGTGTCAAGGTAAAAAAAACAGCCCCCCCCATTATGACGTGCTCATTTGCCATTTGCTGTATGAGTTACACCACGCATAGCTATCAGACAGCGTTTTACGCAAGCCGACACATATATTACGACCACTGTGACGCGACAGGACAACTCCCTGTCACTCAAAACCAACGCCTACTGGAAACCACCAAACCTACCTACAAGAAGCGTACCATAATACTCGTCATCATAAAACCACTGCGATGATGATGATGGTGATCCAGAAAGCGGTCAATAAAGCACGAGCTACAGACTTTTGTTACGTATCTTTAATATTAACTAAACTTTTTTGTATTATATCAGGTAAGGCCCACTGAGCTGTGTAGCACATTCTCAGAAGCGACCTGGCCACAAATGAAAGCTCAACGAAGTGGCTTATCGCGTGGAAATTTATAGCAGCCAAATACTCGAAACGTATGTTTCTAAATGTGGAGGGAAAATCCATGCGACTCCTGTATTGACTCGTATAAGTAAACCTCCATTCTGTATCCCCAATTACAATCTTTACATTTTGGTATTTTCAGCCCATTCGGATTTCCAAACCAATGTTATGCAGCAGCATTTGTTTAAGCAATACAACTTAGGACCGGTTTCGACCGTCTGGGTCTCATCAGCATAGTCAGGCCTGTTAAAGAAATGCTGCTATTATTGGCAAGTCTTAGCGACGGGGTGGCGGCATGTGTATATATGTTGTTTTTACACACGATGCTCCACAATGACGTACGGTGATGTTGTAACCTAATTTGACCGGCGCCGATGCTCAGGCTTGCTCAAAGCGGTTGGCCGTTGGCGATGGGTGTGGTGGCGAGGAAGTGTCTAGGCAAGGGACTCAAAACTCAAGTTTATTTTTTGCGTACGTGGGATTCTCACAGGAGGCCATAATATTTTGCGTAAGAAATGAAATGTGATAACAACAAAACGCAATCCAGCTGCTGGACTCGATAAACGTGTCGTTTATTTATCGTGTGTGATGATAGGTGCCCAAACATTGATTGCATTTGTGTGTACATATGTGAATTATGTACGTGTAAATATAATTTCAAATCCATGCCCGGTTAAATGTTTGCGTAGTTGCTTCTCAGCAGCTCGTTTGAACTGGGCTGCACAATTAAACCATTGTACATCAATTATACTTCGAATGGTCAACAGTAATTTCGTTCTCGTATTTATGTGTTCCCTGTATGCGTAACACCTTCCAAATGACATCTCACAAGGGTCAGATGAGACGTTTATCTTTTATTTATCATGGAGTGAACATTTATGAATTGACATGTGTACATTTACGTATATATATATATATCCCTTCGTCAATACACTGCTGGATGACGGCCTCCCTATGCCATGATGGATCACATGGGTTACTTGGCCATACTTTACCTTGTTGGGCAGTGCTGAAGGGGAGCATAGAATTGGTGGGATAGAAGTAAAGTGTACAGCAACGAATGTTACCCTCTGCTGCACACCATGTAGCTTCCAAACATCATACCTGTCATGCATGATGGTCACCTATCAAAGCACTATGAAAACGCACTTCCACTCAGCTATGAATATTTGACAAGATCGGACTCACATCACAGGTGAATTGGAATTGTATGTATGCTGAATTACTCTTTAATGTTGACCAGAGATCATTGAAGTGCTAGGAGTACCCACACTTTACCCCACAACACACGACCTGCCAATCAACTGCATGTACTGTATGTTGAATTCCCTTCCCACAGTGCATAGCCAACCGTGCTAATCGTAGGTGCGGGGAAGGACAACAAACTAAGCCCATTGAGTAGTACAAACAAAATATGAGCGGTGTTTTGATAAGCAGTTTGGTATGCGTGGACATTGAGTATATCAAACACACCCTTATGAGATCAAACACATTTGTAATAGATTGATTTTGTTCAATTGCAAGCAGCAGAATTTATCGAGAGGGCAACTACTACAGCGACAAAGGGTGAGCAACAGAAACGAATGGCATGCTGCATGAAGACAAACATATATCATAAGGACATCTGCAACAAGTAGCAGGGGAGCATAGTGCACATCGGCATGCCGTGGGATGTGACCCCACCGCCTTCACCTCCTCGGTTTCGAAACGAGTGGGTGGACTGTGACATCTCGCAAACTTTGATGGCAATCTACTATTAGAGCGACTATGCCACCTTGGTGTCTTCCCATGTTTCTCTTTTCTTCACGTCCCGTTCTCTCCACCTCACTCTCCCCACTTACGTGTCTCTCTCTGTGTCTCTCCCAGTGTTTTTCCACGTCTCTCTCTCCTCACGTCGCTATTCATATCACTCCCATGTCGCTCCCTATCGCCGCCGTGTCTTCCACGGAACATTTTCCCTTCTTGTGCCCACGCATACCAACATGGGCACGCACGCGCATGTATTCACATGCACGCATACATACACACACGAACATACACGCACATATACATGCACACACACACAAAATAAAGAAGACAAAGACCACCCCTTTTAACAGACTGTAGGGACAAGTGCTGTTTGTGAGCACCTATGAAGGCCGGCACGGCTCACGCCGGGGTGGGTGGCCAGCACCACGCCCGGCCGCCTTTGTCTCCCCAGAAGCAATCTATAGCCTGTACAGACTGCTGGGGCGAGCGCTGTTAGTGAGCATTTGTGAAGGCCAGAACACATATACACACATACACACACACACGTATTCACACATACAAAGCCCTCCCCACCATGTAGCCTACATAAACTGTTTGACGCAAGTGATGTTAGCATGCAGCTATGATGGCTGGGTCAGAACCACTTTATACAACGTACCAGCTACTCATTTAAGGTTGAGTCGACCTAGGGGATTTCTCCCACATTCAAATTAAATGCAGCATACTCTAACATTGGGGTGTTGGCCACCCACCCTTCGATGTGTCATGAGCATAAAAGTACATTTTAATTGATGAGTCATTACATCGTTATATGCGTACGACATTGGTGATAATGACTCAATGCGTCTCCTGTTATCTCTGTCGCTGCTTAGTGTTAGCGCAACGTATTGGGTTATAGCCACTCCTTTGCAACTAATGAAATCTGTAAAGGATGAGAAAATCTGATTTGATTACAGTTGGCATTGGCCAAGCTAATGGGCCCAATAGTGTTGATGACTCCACGTATATAATTTCCAGAGGCAGATTTAGTCCCAATGGGGATTAAACCAATCCACAGTTCATATTCTTGGTTCTTTCGGTCAAGTCACGTAGAAGGAAAATAATACAAGAAAAATATAAACAAAAATTCTCACGACGTTTTTTTTCCCCCTAATTTTCTTGCTGTGGATTTTACACCTAATGGTGACTGATTGTGTTGATTGTGTTGCAGTCGAAACGTCGTGAGCATTTTTATTGTTTTATATTTTTCTTATTTTCTTATTTCCCTTCTTCGTGACTTTACCAAAATAACCAAGAATATGAATCCCTGCAGTCACGAAAGCTTTAAATCAAAATTCAATCCACAGTTGTTTATCACTGCATCACTGTTGCTGTTAGTTGGTCACATGTTCTCAACACTTATCTTGATGATGCCCTCAGACGAGAGGACCACAATGCACTTCTTTAAAAAAATGCTGATGGTTTGTGCATATGCACAGACGCGCTGTGCCTTCTACGCAATTTGTTTGCGCGTTTCATTTGCAACGTACGCCTTGCAACTGGTGATCGAATGGCAACCAGAGGAGTGAACACACGCGAGACGACCACCACCGAAGAGACAAAGTGATGCCATCGGTGCTTGTGGAGAAGTGAGACGGCTCGTGGTATCGCAGGACTGTGACGGATGGTAACAGTATGGGGTAGGTATTCATCCAGCAGTGGAAAGACCTTGGCTAATAATGGATTAAAAATAGTGTATAAGCCACAATCTCACAAATTCTTACACATTTCATTGTATGTGCCACATTTGTAAATAGTGACGTTCCTTAATGTTACCATGAGGTGAAACTAATCATGATCTTATTTTAAAATGTGCCACATAATGAGTATTAAGACACAGTAGTAATAATAGAAACGCAAGCTTTAATAAGCCGCGAATTGCTTTCATACATCATTGATCACCTTGTTGAATGTTTTTCTGTAGTCTATTAATGCATGTTATTTTGAGTTAATGAAATATAGATTAACATTTAATCATGCACTCTGCTGCAGAGCGAATGTAAGAAGCAGATGGCACTTACAGGTGTCGCTGCTATCAAGGGCGCAATGCCTTTGGGATTTAGAAAGCTGGCATCTCGCCAAGACGTCAAAGGACGTTACACTTTTTAACACTTTACTTGCTCGTGCATTATGGCAGTGCAACGACTCAAATCCGTCGCGATGCTATGCAACTGTTGCATTTCATTGTTACGATTAAATTCGATAATCGTTCATAATATATTTTCTTACATTGTTGTGAATGCAACTACCTCTAAAGGCCACAGGGGCGATGAGAACCCATGACATATACCATCAGACATTTTCTATCCACTGTTGGATGGAAACCTCCCCAACATTTTGCGATGCGATAAAAAAAAACAAAGATCACCCATGCAGCCTCCATAGATTGTTGGGGCAAGTGCTGTTTGCGAGCGCCTATTAATGCCAGCAAGGCGATGCTACCATCCACCTGAGCATCTGAATTCGTGCTAAATTCATTGTTACATCTCTGTAAAGCATGTCCTCTTGACGTGTTCCTTCGTATAAGAATCGAAGATCGATTCTTACATACGCGATTAGACGCACGTGTTGTGATATTAATAACCAATATTCGTCCATTACTGGATGCATGTTCCATTCTTAGTGAAATGTCGTGGATCAGGCTTGGTGTAAATGATTTTAGACTTAAGTGTTGTGACATTGAGCATCTAGAACGAAAATTGATTTTACACTTTTAACTATTTCAATCATCAAAACAAACTTGCAATGATTAGTCAAGCCAGGTGTGCAGTATTCTAGATCTTTATCAATTAATACCTCCAACTCGGTAAAAAGGAAATGTTACTTCATCATTAATAGTTAGTTAGATTTGTTTATGATCACTGCTATTCCATTATGTTCCGTTTGCATAGCATTGTTGAACGATTTAGCCTACAATTCATATTAATCCGCATATAATTTCCATAATTTAGAAAAATAAACAATACAATTTGGATTGATATCGTATCTAGCCAATGTCTCAAGACGCTGTGCGGAACCAGTGGGGCATATTTATCGCATATAGCGAAAGAGACGGTCAGTGATGGGTAGAAGAGTAAAGGGATGTCGTGAGTCTGCCGATGCATTTTATCCTGAGCGTAAATATAATTCTGATTTGATGCATCGTTACTTGCGTACAGGATACCTTCACTGTGCCGCTGAAAAAAATGCACCGTTGCTTCGACTTTTTCAACGTCATGCAAAACAGTTCTTGTGACGCACATTTGTGTTGCCTTTCAACGTTCCCTGGAAACAAGGCTAAATATAAGACTCTTCAGTGGCTGGAAGATATAGGGTGGGCGCAGCAGGAACAACATAAATTGTGCTTCTCACCAGCTCAGTGTTGATACACAACCTGCACTTCATACGAAGTGCGGTGCAATTGAAGTCCAGGCGACAGTTGTGAAACTCAATCTTAGCAGAAGTTATATAGTGATTTTAACAACATAACATTAGCCAATCCTTTTATACGCAGCACAAGAGCCGCGCTGATTTCATCGCTCCATCACCGCATTCATCCAGCAGTGGATAGATTATGGATGATATCATGGTGTCTTAAGTTAATAACAATCATGGCAAGATATGCATTTATTACATTACATATATATAAACGCAATGTAAACAACCAATGCCATAAGAAACTCTGAACATGCGTTTAGAGTATTTGGCGGCTATAAATGTCCACGTGATAAGCCACTTCTTCATTGAGCTATCGTTTGTGGCTAAGTCGCTTCTGAAAAAATAGCTATTACTGTGTAGCTCAGTGGGCCTTACCTGGTAAAAACAAGGTTAGTTTCTGTTTGGTATAAACTATGCCGAAAGATTATATTTCTACAGACACTGCTAATTTTTATTTCCGATGACTTCTTGGACACAAGACAGTGTTCCGTTTATCGTAACAAAACAACACTGAACATTATTGTTTTAATTTTATATATAAACAATCATTGGAATATAAACATAACAAAGCAATCCGCTTAACATTGACACACAGCTACATGAACAAACTGACATATAGTAAGTAGAACAGTAGTGGGCTAAGATTCGCAAATTGCACGAGGCATGTGTGTAAGTGCACATAATCTCCTCGCAACACGCCTAGACTTGTTAACGCGAGTATTATTAGACCCTAAACAGTCTAGATTCCTCGCATGTGACTCAAACAAAAAAAGTCATCATCACGAGTAGCTCAAAACATACTTCAATGCTGTTCAGTGTCAGCAGGTTCAAGAAATAGATGACATTTTGAATACATGTCGCACGCCAACGCTTTTAACACAAACACTTTTTTTGTACCACAAAAGTTGCGTGGCCCACCAGAAAATAACGTGCCATTCATTGCCTGTTGCGTTTTGGTTTACGTTTGCAATAAGACAGTGCCTATCACCATCCCACGAAACACTGCATTGTCGGGAGCTTATTGATCTAACCTCAGCTCAGGACAAGTGGAGACTCGTACGATACCTCATTTATCACAGCGGGCTGCACTTTATTTATAAAATAAATAGAAAGCCGCAAGGCAAGCCTTTGGGACCTGTCAAGGGCGGTAGACTATCATACATACGTCAAATATAAATGTCAAAATGTTCAAAACACAATGCAAATTAAGCCCTTCTGCGATGGCAACTTAAAACAAAAATGTCGCACGTCCATGTGGTGTAAGATGTGACTTTGTAAAGTGCCCATGATATTGCACGGACATAAATCGGAAAAGAACGTCCTCATCTTCGCTCGTATGGTGCGTTAATGAAAACTGTTTTGTCAGTTTGTGTAACATATCCTCGACTTTTGACAGAATTCTGCTCTCATCTATGCAGTGATGTCAATCAGATCCGACTGTAAACATATAAATACCCCCCTCCATCCCTTACACATCCCTATCAAGCACATATCCAACTTTTTTATCCAGCTTTACTCAGATGCTATATACATTTGTAGTGTATTGCATTTACTGTACATTCCGAATGTATTGTCTCTTAATATTCCAGTGTTACAGTGTGTTTATAACCACCTCCAAAATATGAAACTCACGTGCCCATTTACTGCAAGAGAACACATTATTTGTGTGGATTCTCAAACAAGTAAGCACTAAAAGTGCCTGTGTAAAGTTCATAATAGTCACAGGGACGTGATTCACGCTCTGTTCAGTGGTCTCGACAGTTAATTCTCAACTTAGTTGCCACCATGAATACTGTTTCACACGGACAATGTTTGCCTGCTGTCTAATCCCAGGCCTCGTTCTCAGGGTCACACAATTGAATGGGCAATAACTTGCTCCCTTTTGAAAAATAAAGCTCGGGGTAATAAACAACACGAAAAAAAAATCACGAGAGGCCTTACGGAGGATGTACTGTAAGTAGCAAAATAAACCAGCTATGTGCCTCATTACCATATTTTCCCCTCTAAATTAAATATATTTGACACATCCGATTGGTCACACGGCCATCTGGGAGTATTTTTTTTTCCATGTTTTTGTCCACTTATTTATTTTTGTGAACAAGTTATATACGTGTGATAAAAGACTAACGAGTCTGTAGTTCATCAAGTCACCCTTTTTAAATTCAATAAAAAGATGATTGAAGTCTCATTCCATTATTGTGATTTTTCACTTCTGTTCAAACATTCTGTGAAAAAAGTCCCCCGAATTGTATTCTGACATCTATCCGACTTCTTTGATGACGTCCACAGTTATAATATTATCTGGTCCAGAAGTCTTCCCATCTTTGATACCATGGAGGGCAGAGTTTATTTCAAATATTGACCGAATTCTAGAAAATACTTATACATTTCAAATGCCATTGTCTAGCCTCTGTATACGATGGCAAAGCATTCGACTCAATTGAAACTGAGGCAGTCATCCAAGCTTCTAAATAAAAGTTTACCTATTAAAACCATTCTCTTTGGTTCTTTCGGTAAAGTCACGTAGGTAGAAAAAATAATAGATCACGACGTTTCGATCGCCACACAAGCAATCGTCTTTAGGTGCCGATCGAAACAGGATCATGAGATATGGTGAAGCAGTGTATTGATCATGGCTTTTGATGATGATGATGATAGATCATAAAACTCCCTGTTTTTTTTTCAATTGGAGCTCTGGTTCGTATGTTTTTTTAGCTCAGAGATAGGTTTGACAAACTTAAGTGAGCAGTTAAGGCGTCTAAAGAAGTGAGAAAACCATACGAGAGGTACAACTGCTCTCTGTGTATATCTCACGCATGCCGTCATTAGTGCCTGGTGACACATGCATATGTATATCGCAAACAGTGCCAGTTTGAATAAGATGCAGTGTTGATTAGAATATTTTCTTTGCCATCTTAAAATATACATTACCAGTACAATGCTTCATTGAACAGTTCGACAATTCGTAGAAAGCTGTGGAACTTGCTTTATTGCCTTCTGACTGAAGACTAGCACTGTGATTATATACCGTGCTGACACGCAAATGACTGTTATATAAATGACATAATGTGGGCCATGCCTCAATCACTCACGTCTGTGTTTCGCCCAAAATAGGCACACCTGGTGGAAGAATGTTGACGACTTAGTTTTAATGAAATGCTAGAATTCCCCTGAAGGGCTAATTATCCATAATTAGACTAGGGCTGTTAAAAAAACTAATGTTTAGATGCCTTCATTTTAGCATATTGTTGTAGCAAGCATTTAAGGTAAACATAGAAAGTGTTGTAAATTTCCTCCGGGTATACTTAAATTCTGTACCTCTATTGTATTTGTCCTCGAAAGGGTTGTTTTCTTTAAGCGCAGGTAACACAACGAGGAAAACTTCTTTTGAATTTACCTACTGAGGATGTTGGTAAAGCCCAACGGTATAAACACCACGTGACATTCTAGATTTGAAGCTTTCGTGACTGCAAGGATTCATATTCTTAGTTTGTTTCGGTAAAGTCACGTAGGTAAAACATCAAAATTAACGTGACAGTGCACTTATAAGGAATCAACACAGCCTTTGTTTATCCATGTATCGATTAAGGTCTCCCCAGGTTTTGCTGGTCACAGAAATTGTTTGACCATACTTCACCATGCTGGTCAATGTGGGTTCGTGAAGGTGTGGGGTGACGGGCGTGTTTCTGGCCACCCACCCCCTCGTGTACCATGCTATCTTAATTATCTGGGGGATATACCAGATTATTTGTTTTAAATGTCTTGATGAAATTATTATTTTATCATGTGCGCCAGCCGATGTTATCCCTGACTGGGTTAATGTTGCGGCGTGCTAACCAGTGTGCCACCTACTGCTACACCCCGCTGTAAAAATAAATAATACTAATAATAATGACACATATACCGCATTTTCCCGCATATAGCCCGCATACGCATATAATCCGCAGACGCATATACCCCGCAAAAAATAGCGTATTGTGTAAAACACATTTCAGATAGCCCGCACCTCCAAATACCCAGCATGCATTAAAATCTTTAACGTCGTTACCGCAGCTTAATTCCGTCATATTAATACGAAGTTTACATTTGTAAAACATTCCACTATCAATTGTTAACATCAAATCATAACGTGCACAAAGAAAACAAACTAACCGGAAACGAGTGAACTTAAAACAGTAAATAAGTAACAAAAGTAAATATCCAATACGTAAGTAACACATAACTGGTAGATAAGTAAATAAGCGGACTGTTAGGCTTACCAGCATTCGACCTTATCATATTACAGCTGCTGGACCGGTAGTTACCCCTGTACAGTTTTCGCACTGGTAGATTGCGCACTGCGCAGACAATAGCGGCACTACGTTAACGCCATTGCCTCCTGGCAACAAAGCCAATGGGAGTTTGAAACAAAGCTCATGGTCGCGACTGTATAGTGCTCAGCTAATAGCAGCGGCCTAAGGGACTCAGCAATTATGATTCCGCGTCTGGTAGACGCTTGTTCAGGCCCTTCCCATTGTGCAATCTATAGCCTCAGCTGAAACTTTCGCACACCCCCCTACAGCCACTGAAAGTATTACGGTAAACAAAGTGTGCCCACTTCAAACATTGTCGTTTCATTGTACAAACAATTCGAATAATTTAAAACGTCATAACATGTGCAATTTTAGTGTGAGTGGTTTATTCAGCAGTGCTTTAGTCAAAGGTAAGTGTTGCATAGTGGATAGTCCTACCATGAGTCTTGCTTTGTTTGTAAAACGTGGTATACCCCGCGGGTTATATGCGGGGAAATACGGTAATTACACGCAGAATTATGACGACACCGGGTCAATGTCGGAACCGCATTTCGTTTATTACAAATAGACAAAGAAGCAGTTAAAAGATTCGCAGACAATTCTCCACAATTTCACCGCGCATTATTTCACATGGGAACGCACCAAGCTGGAGCAACTGTTTGTCATGCATTTGAGTGAGCTTGAATGAGTGCCGAGTCAAAGCCATAGGTAACTGACAGCAGCACAGCAACATTGAGTCAGAATGCGGGGATTAATCCAAAACCAGCGTGCAGGTAGTCACCATGGGAAAGAAGACTATGAATGATGAATATTGATTCGTAAATAATGTGACCAATGACATAGCTTCTTCCAAAGCACTAATTAGCATACTTAAGAGTTACCCGAAACATATAAATAATAAATATACACATAAAGCTCTCTGCTCTCCCTATATATTGTATTTCTCTCATACAATATTCAACAGTGCAATTGCAGTAAAACTGAATCTTCTTCTTAAAATGTTCCAGCTTTAAAATGCAAATTTAAATCACCGCATATTAATAGTCACGTGTTGTACTGGCCGCATGAAATGTTGCTTATAATGAGTACAACGGTGAGATGTCACTTAAATGGGTGGGTATGTCCACACTTACGTTGTCTAACAATGCAGCAAATTAATAGACATCGATTTGTCAGCCCACGATGCACATTGTACTGAATTGTATGGATTGTAAGCATCAATGTTTGCAAAACGTATTTTTGTTTTTTTTACTGTTATGGATTTATGTGACCCTCGTCCAGCCGCTAGTGACTGCTACATTCAGCAAAATATAAAACAAATGGTTATTGAAACAAATCGGAAGCTTGAATCGTGACAATTCATTGAATCGAAAAGGGGGAGGATGGTCACATCTCTGGATCGCATGCAGGAGCACGAAACGAGCTCATTTGACGTCATAGTTATACGCATTCGATACATGCATTAAATATTTGGTGATATATTAATGGCATCATTCAAGCTATTGATGAAAAGTAAGTGGGCTTGGACAGTACACATCAATAAAAAGGGATAATAGCCAGTGGGTAAGACCAGTGATGGAGTGGCAGCCAAGGAATGGAAAGCACCTGAGAATGCGTCCAGCGAGCAGATGGAGCGATGAAATCAGTCGGTGCACAGGTGCTGGGCGGAGTTTGACATCGCGGGATCGATCGTTCTATATGGGCGACGGCTTGAGAAGGTCTTCATCCAGCAGTGGATTGATCACGGACGATGATGAGGCAATGGTACTGATGCTATTTATCGAGAAGATGCTTCCTAACGACACACTTCCCTTTCTCCAGAATTAAAACAATCTCAGCTCCAGCAGCGTGTACCACATCTAACCTAAATGTTTACCTAACTAATGAGAACATCGCCCAGGTAGAATTAACAAAAAGAAAAACACATTAGCATTAGCCATGATCGATTCATTGCCGGACAGAGGCCTCCCCAAGCCATCACCATTACTCAGTCTCATACACATGCGTAAAATATGAACCATCTCAGATTTTCTAATGACATTGTCATCATAACAAGCAATGCAATCAACTACAGCATAGGTTTGAGAATCTTGATTAAAGAAGGCTGCAAGGTGGGGCTCAACAACAGCAAGCACAAGGAGAAACAATCGACTACATCGCTATCCAAGTGGCCAAAGCAAGAAAATGTTGGTGACATTTCACCTCCCCTTTCTGTACAAGGGGGGGGGGGAATAACAAAAACGTGCTGACAATGTTTGACTATGACATTGTGAAATATTGCCATTTGTATATTAACATTTCCATCACAACTTTATTGCACTTTAAAGGGCAGCCTCAGAAATAGTAGTCTCAAAAACGATGACAACAATGTCAATACTCCCTCAATAAGTCACGAGTCATAGAGGATTCAAGGTGATTGGATATTGCAACTGCCATCTTTGTAATATATTAGTCCAGTCATGTTTAGCAAAGTTGAACACGTAGGCTTTCGCGACCAGTATTATTCATAATAAAGGTTTTTGGGTTAGATCGCTTTGTTATAAATGTGTCGCCACCCTCCACCACCCGACACGGCCAATCAGTTAAAAATGTGTCACGTTGACAAAACGCCAATTAATTACTTCTTCAGCCCACCGGTGTGTTTGAAGAGTGAATCCACAACATTTATGATGTTTGAAGAGTGAATCCACAACATTTATGATGTATGAAGAGTGAATCCACAACATTTAGAATTCTAAATGTTGTGGATTCACTCTTAAAACACACCGGTGGGCTGAAGAAGTAACTAATTGACGTGTTGTTAACGTCACACATTTTTCCTAATGACTGATCAATATTAAATAGCACTCTGCTGAGTCTGTGTGGACTCTGAAAAGGCATTTGGCTCGGTTGAAATGTATTCAACCATTCAGGCACTCACCCGCCAACGCCAAAGTAAGAAAATATTTTAAAATAGTAGAAACCATTTACAAGAAAGGAAACGCTGCACCGAGATTTGTTGGGTAAACAGCAAAACATATGTATCATCCGCAGTGGTGGAGCACGGTTGGCATGGGCCATGTGCGCAAGGAATACAATCGGGCCCCCTGTCCTTATTTGTAGCCCAGCACTCTTGCGGCCCGGTGCAATTGCACCGCCTGCACACTCGATAGCGACCTCCGCTAATTAATCAGCTGAATAAACAGGGAGAGATTCTGCAAAAGGGGTTGTCTTTTTTAAAACGTTCCCAAGTATCTTTTATTTGAGTCATAAAAACGACATCAAGTGAACTGTATATTTAGGGTCAACCCTAGGCCAGGGCACTGGAAATTGGTCATGATCTATATTAGACTTTGTTTTTGTATTTACCTCTCATTGTTACTGCTGCTGACAAAGCCATAATGATCATTTCTGTATGATGAAATAACATATCAGTGCTAAACCAAATAATTATGTGTATAGAATATTACATTGCTGTACGCTTGCATGATATAAGTATATATATATATATCGTGTGCAAGACATAAATGTTATTTTAGAACCTTATAGGGAACAGCATGTTATGATTAAATCCATCTGCTGAGGCGAAAACACAATTTCTTGCATTCCTTTCATCTTGAGATCTGCTTCATGAATCATCTCTATGTCATAAAAACGACCCTTATGATATTCAACCAAATAAACAAATCTTCTAAAATTTATATCACTGTAGATACCATTTAAACGTAATGCTATATTGAAATGAAACTCTAATATATGTAAATTTGGCCACAAATATTCCCCATTAACTTAAGGTTATCTATCTGGAAATTGGAAACATAGCAAGGCTTGACATAGTTACACACGGTGATGTTTTTGTAATTGTGCACTAAGCCTTTTTCTTTTAATTGGAAAACTATTTTCGGTGTGGTTGTTTGGTTCTGCATTTGATGAACTGCTTGTATTAAATGTACGTTGACATTTTGTTCCCCTTGTGCTATCAGTGTCGTGTGATGAGACAAAGTGCCCATTGGGCCTCTGACAGAGCAGTGGATTGCACTTGTGTTAGAAACCAACCCCGAGCACGAAGTACCACTGAACTACTTTCCCACACACCCTGCTAGGGACATATGTCTACTGCATGGCAGTCAATCAACATTTGTTTTTTACATTTTAAGAGCTGGAATGCAGCCAATTTAAGTATTCACTTTTGTGTGCAGCCATTGGTGACTGCGCTGAGACCATGAATTCGCCCCACCTAAGAACACATTCAAATAAATTATTTCATATTTGGCTGAAACCCAATTCGAACTCAAAATCTCAGAAATGTTGGCTCAGTGCTCCGATTCCCTGGGCCACCTGGCCACCTCTGGAAAGCGTTTTATACCAAGGATTTGAACAATCATTAACTCCAATTCCTGTAGAGGGTCCCAACACATTGGGTGAAACAGCACGTGGTACACACTTTGTAAATACATGAGAGCTAGACAGCACAACCGTGAAAACCAATGCAGAATAATTTACTCAGCGGTAATGCACCGTTAAGGGGTAAAACTACAATTAACAAAACAGAGGTTCACTCAGAACAACACATCTTGTGAAATTCAACAGAGTATAGAACAAGCAGTATGTTAGAGGCAGCCCAATATTATAAACAGGAAGCAATGCCAATCTAAGAATTATTATATTATGCAAAATAACAGTGTAGGTCATCATCTCACAGCAAAAATATTGAAGTAACCTGTGTTTTCAGATAAACAAAAGTTGTTTTTAATATTCTATTACAACACACTTGTGCAACTTTTAGCCAGATAATTTAATTTCACATGCCGAGGTTGCAACTTCTAAATATGTATAAATATGTTAATTGTTTATGGTATCATAAATCAAGACGTTTCACAAAGAACAGAGTACATCCCTCCCAGAAATTACTATCATAGACTGTAGTTGTTAAAAATGAACCAAAAAACTGTACTTTACAACATTTAAGACATATGGGAGTGGTGGCACAGCAGGTAGCACTCTGTGTTCTGAATTCGGTGACCTGAGTTCGATTATCTATAATATAGTTTTTTTTGGGTTAGATCACGTAAATATAAATGTGTCGTTAAACCCGCCACCACCCGACACAGCCAATTAGTGAGGTTTGTCACGTAAACAGAACATGTCAATTCGTTACTAGTACAGCACACCTGTGTGTTGAAGAGCAAATCCACAACATTTAGGTGACAAACCTTACTAATTGACTGTGTCGGATGGTGGTGGGTTTAACGACACATTTATATTTACGCGATCTAACCTAAAAAACCTGTATTATGGATGATATTGGTCACGAAAGCCTATGCGTTAAACTGAGTTTGATTACCGGCCATGGCTAACATCAGTATCGAGTGATAGCTTAACCAAGCTTGGGTCCCGGAATCCCCTTCACCAATGCGTAATAATCTGCTGTGAGAAAGGTAAAACAATCCCATGACTGAAAATGCATCAGCGAATTGACAAAGATCCGTCAATTATTATTGTTATTATACAATTTAAGGGGTAACTGAAATGTATGAATTATAACCTCCACAGGTTTCACCAGCAACTGACTTATTAAGAATGACTCTATTAAATAACTAAAATAGGTCAGCGTTTTCTGCATTCCTTAGTAACACAATGCAATTTTAAGATTTATATAACGTCTAAAAAACGACGGCTACACATTTAAAAACTGTTAGGAAAAAAAACCCGGTCTATAAAAATGCTGGCCACCCTGTACCCATCTATATTTCTCCTTTCATGCATGTGCACTGTGTGAAAAACTATTTTAAAACCAAGGCGCCACAGCTGTTATTCTTAGTGTACGCCTCGGAATTTAACACTCTCCGCCACGTGCCTTTTCAGTCATCACATGCACAACTATTCGGACCATTTAATCGGCTGGTTACTCATTACACCGTTATTATCCTCTTTTTAACATTCGCACCCGCCTTCACATGGCAAAACACAAATTTATATAAATGCCTTGAAAATCTTTGTGAGTGACCTCATCCCGACATTATGGTCATTGTAGTAATCCCACTGGAAGCGTCCAAATATAACTGCTTCACTGGCATACTGCACGCCTAATGAGCTGTGGTTCTGGGACTTTTTCTTCTCTCAACATTTTATCTGGCTTCTGTGCTAATGACATAGCTGTAAAGCTAATTCCAAGCATAAAATCACATGAAGCCTATTTCCGTGTGTCCTCGTATACTTTATACCATCGTCAGCCGAACTCAATCAAATGCTGGAGGAATACATGAGCAATGCAATAATCCACCCAACGCCCGCACATGAACTGATTTCATCACTCCATCTCCCAGGTGGACGTACTTCGGGATGCGTCCGATTACTTGACTGCCACTCTATCACTATTCTTGACCATTGACCATCACCTCTTCGAGAAATATGTCCTGCACAAGCCCTCTGGCTTTTATTTCCGTTGGAATTATGTCTTGAACCTGTATATGTCCCCAATCCCATGTGTTCATGTTAATGTACAGGAATGCGATGGTATTTCAAAATGCACACAGATATTAATTAAACATGTTTGTCAGTTCTGGGCATACACGTTTAATGCATGAGTATTTATTTCTTAACTACAAATTAAATGGTGTTGTCTAATAGTATTGCAATCATATCTAAGCAGCTGACCATTATGCACTTTGCATTGTATACCAGTGGACCAAAGAGAAAATTAAAGTCAGATGGGTAAATTGTAATTTGATAAATATTAACACCCAAAAGCAATTACGGTACTTACAAAGAAAATGTAAACGTCTGAAATGTGTGCAACGTACCATGGAGAGGATGTACACTGAGAGTTGCACTGAGAGATTTAAAGAGGAACACGTGGATTAGAGGGTTTTAACACATTGTGAGAAGAAATGAGGGCCAGTGGATGAGACCAAGGATAGATGCAGCAAATGTGTGTACGTATGTTGAACCTATTCCGCACAGTACATAGCCAACCTTGCTGATTGGAGGTGCGGGGGGAAGTATAACAAACTATTCCGCACAGTACATAGCCAACCTTGCTGATTGGAGGTGCGGGGGGAAGTATAACAAACTAAACAAAAAAAAGCAGTTCTAAAGAAAAGAGTTTTTGGCTATATACCTTCATCCAGTAGTGAATTTATCATGGCTGATGATATGATATAACTAGTATTCAGCGGCATCGTTGGGAGCCTAGTAATGTGAAGATAAATGGGTGCAAAAACCCCCAGTGATTGGCACTTATGTAAACGACTAATATTTGTATTATTGGGTCTTTCGGTAAAGTCACCGAGATAGGTGCCTTTACCGCAAGACCCAAGAATATGAATCCATGCAGTCACGAAAGCTTTAAGTACTAATATTTTCACAATGGATACATCTCGATTTAAAGCTTTCGTGACTGCAGGGGTTCATCTTCTTGGTTCTTTCGGTAAAGTCACGTAGAAGGGAAGTAATAAAATAATAAAAATAAAACATAATAAAATAATTCTCACGACGTTTCGGCCACAACGCAAGCAGCCGTCCTCAGGTGGAGAACAGGTCCGTCAAGTAGACAGCGTCTGAATGGCACGCTCCAGGCTTGGAGCGACTATTTATGCTGGGATGGAGGAGTGAAGAGCGTCTTGACAAAATAATGTGCATATCAAGAGGAATTTATAAATATGCTAATTTCCTCTTGATATGCAAATTATTTTGTCAAGACGCTCTTCGCTCCTTCATCCCAGCTTAAATAGTCGCTCCAAGCCTGGAGCGTGCCATTCAGACTCTGTCTACTTGACGGACCTTTTCTCCACCTGATTACGGCTGCTTGCGTTGTGGCCGAAACGTCGTGATAATTATTTTATTATGTTTTATTTTTATTATTGTATTACTTCCCTTCTACGTGACTTTACCGAAAGAACCAAGAAAATGGATACATCAATCTCGATACAATACTTGGTCGCGAAGGTAGTTCTTGCAATCGAGACTCAAGTATCTCAGTGGGTTCTAACTTGGTGAAATGAAATTAAATAAATCACATTAAACTAAATTGTCCTCTTTGCACAACACAAATGTAAATATTTGTGTTGTGCAAAGCAACACTGAAGTGTCAACAAGCATTTAAATGAATGGCGAATGGCCTAAATGGTCTAAATTGTTAAGGGCCATTCCATTGTAACAAAAACATTTAAAAGCTTTTCACCATTAAAGGAGGCACTTTGGCGGCAACAGTTGTGCCACTGGTTGATTTGTTTTCATTATGTTTCCTTCACCCTTTGTGTGTAAAGAAAATATTTCCAACAAACTTCCGAGTGCCAGGCGCAGTATGATTTGCAAGGCTGTAGATGTTCAGTGACCTATAAGGCAGTCTTGCTGCTATGCCCACAAACGTTGATAACGGAAATCACGAAAAAAATATATTTGTATTTACAGCATATTTCATGTCTGTTGTTATTCCCCCAACACATCCGATTAGCACGGTTGGGTACGATCGGTGCAAAAGAAGTTCTACATACGTACAAACTTTCATTTACAGTATATATAGTGTTCAAATGCAACCAAATATCTATAGGTTGTACAAAATAATGGTACATATAAAACATGTAAAAACACACTAAATATTAAATACTGCTTTTCTTTTGCAGGCTTTATGGTATGTACTGTACATATATACACTGTATCTCGTGTAGAAAGGGATGGGTGGTGGTGCAGTAGTTGGCACACTGTGTAATCTATATCCTGAGTTAAATTCCCAGCTATGGCTAACATCACTGGTGATACCTGAACTGCTCCATGGCCAAATCCCCCCTGCCCCCACATGAACTAACACTGACCGGTATGGTGGGGTATGGTCAAACACCCATACAGCATGAGGAGGCCTCCATCTACCAATCAACTGACAAAGGACTATCAATGCCATCTGAGTATCTATTATTTTAATTGGGGAAAAGAGGGCGTATACACAGAGTACTTATTTAAATATGTGTAAAATTGAAAAGGCAGTGGTGAGTCATCTCGAGCACTATACTTGTGCTTCTGAGCTACACAATTGGCCCAAATGGCTTATTTCACCCACTTCATGAATCCCATTCTCTGCAGCAAGTTGGGATGTACCAACTACTGGTAGCACTCAGCACATGTCAAGATCAGTCATTACTAAACGTTACCTGTGGTTCCATCACACGATCGGTCCGAATGCTGTTTTTCTGCCTCCAAAGCTTGGAATGCTCAAAAAACAGGTGGGAGGGGGAGTTTAGTTTGTTGCGGTGATATATTTAAAAGTTTAGAGGTGATTGTAATGTTTGGAATATGCCATGTACCTCCACAATAAGCAATCGTGCATTTATATTTTTAATGGCACTAATAGCCAAAAATATGCTCTTTAAACAACGCTACGTCCTGCGGCTAATGCCATTGCATAGTTTGGAGCTTACGAATGCGTACGCCTCACAATGCAAGGTGACAGCATGATGGCATCACTGTTTATCTATCTCAGACCACAGGAAATACTAAGAATAAATGAGTGTTGCCTTGAACGCGGCATGCATGATGGATAAATTGAAAACTCATTTCTACAGAAGGGCTTTTGTGTTTAGTTCGTTGTCCTTCTCCCGCACCTCCGATTAGCACGGTTGGCTACGTACGGTGAGAAATAAGATCAACACACATGCATGCATGTCATTTGTGGAATCATCTCATGTTTTGGTACCAGCTCAGCTTGCTACATAGCACCATCCGAAAAGTTTACTTTATACATACCCAGATGTATTTTATTCTGTATTTTGTCACTCTGCTTTCATATCAGTGCATTATAATAATACAATAATAATATGTTACAATCCTTAACCAATCCACTGCACACCCGTGTTTATCAAGGAGAACGTTTGATATACTTCACCACACTGGTCATTGTGGCTTGATGAAGGGGGCATCTCAGGACCTGTTCTGATATATCTCGCCATTTATGTCAGCAGTGGCTGGGAGCCAAATTAAGGGTGTCGGATACATAGCACAGTGATAACCACCGCGGCACCACTCAACTCTGTTTCTCAATAATGTTATTTATTATAATATTTGTATTATTTATAAAAGGTAATTAAGACAAAAAATGTTATTGTGACATTTTGGTATATCATTCTAAAAATAGTTTGAACACCCGGTGGTATAATGATCTGTATGCATTGGAGTTGGGTAAATACAAATGGAAAAGAGGAATTATTTAATGAAGAAAATCTGTATGACATTTCGACCCACTGGCTCAGCCTATGGTGCGAAAAAAGTTGAACATACATACATATGAAGTAGTACGACTGTGTATATATTATTTCCAAAAAATTTTCTATGAAAAAAAAATCAGTTTTAACTGCAGGAAAAACATTATTTGGTTTGTATCATTGATGCCAATCTGGTGACATTTCCAAATGGGCAAAGAGAACTGGTATGTTCCTTCACAGTCATGGTACAAATCTCATAGTAAACATCCCACCAGTGCTCCCAATCTAAGGCAATTCCGACTTTTATTTGCAAATATTTACTAAAGCTGTGAGCGCGTCCATGTGTTTGTGGGGGAAGCAATAGCTAAATGGCTTGCGCACTGTGCTACAGACCAAGCAATCTTAAGTTTGATTCCTAGACATGGTTGTTATCAGTGCCAAGTGTTATCTAAGCCTGGCATGGGTCTCTCCTAGGTTGCCTCAGCCTTAAAAACATTCCTGCGGAGGGAGCTGGTAGGAACGTTGGGTTGCTCGGTCAATGGCCAGGGTCAACAGCGGCGTGGTGTATTCCGCAAATATGCCCGACTGTGAGGGCGGGCACAAGCCGGCGTGAGTAGGTTAAATGTTGAGTTTTATAAGGGCACCACGGGGTGACCAGCCCCTCCCCACCCAGCCCCACCCCTCCCACCCCCCACCCAGCCCCACCCTCCCCACCCAGCCCCACCCTCCCCACCCAGCCCCTCACCACCGTCCCCACCCAGCCCCTCCCCACCCTCCCCACCCAGCCCCTCCCCACCCAGCCCAGCCCCTCCCCACCCTCCCCTCCCCACCCAGCCCCACCCTCCCCACCCAGCCCCTCCCCACCCTCCCCACCTAGCCCCTCCCTGCCCCTCCCTGCACGACGGACGGACGGACACAATAATCCCCTGTGGGCTGGTGTAACCAGGAGGTTCCTACCAGTATGAATACTTGATTGCCGTGATGTAACTGGGGAGACAACGGCATGGGCGGTGGAAGCGAGTTTCCACCGCCCCTCCCTGTGTGTCAGAGGTCGCAAACGGGTTTTGATTCCTTACCCGTACCCTACCCGAAATGAGTGATAAACGGTTACTCACCAGTGACTCACGGCCTACCCGTACCCGTACCCGGCCGCACCAGGGTCGCAAACGGGTAGCCGGGTATCGGGTAGGGTACGGGTATCAGGTACCTCTGCTGTGTGTGCACTCTGCCGGCCTCAAAAAAGTGTTCCGTAACAGCGCTTAGCCCCAACAGATCGTTCGGCTAAAAAGAATAAATCTTTGCCTATGCGCGTTTGTGAAATGTGAGAGTGTGTGTGTGTGTATGTTGTAATAATTTTAAGTCACAATTTCAGCTTCCTACATCAAATGTGGGAACCCTTTCCTGAAAATAAATTTTCTCATTTTCCTGGAAATATGTTTCATTGGAAACCTGCCCAAAAAACAAATCCATCTTCACAGTTGAAATGCAAAAAAAAAATGGAATGCCTTGGCACAGCTACAAAGTGAGATGCTGCTTAAACTCATCAGCTTGCTCCACATGTTTTCCCCATTTCATTGTTTGCTTGAAGTGTTAGTATTTGAACGTTTGCTATTGTTCTAGAAATGCCTTTATTCCTGTGACAAGATTGCAATACTTTAACTCGATATCGGTCACACACTGCTTTAAATCATCTGTCCTATTTGAAAATGATTACGGATGGATTGTTGCATCACAAAACATTGAAGACCTTCATCCAGCAGTGGATTGACCAAGGACTGTAATTTTTTTTAAAGAATGCATAGCAGACAAAAGGTTCTCAATTAGCATTCTTAATAGTATAACTTGAAATAAGCAAATAAAGAATGGCCAATGAAAGCACTGTAGATACTTACACCAAAGTTTTCGAAACACATTTAACTTTCGATGGGACATTTGTAATACCGTACTGATAAAGAAAGCTAAACCAGAACATGGTCCATTGAAACACTCATTGAGAAAAATGTTTCAAGAAATATTTAGTGAATTTTGTTGAAAGTTACCTCAACTATGAATCTTACATCTGATTTAATGGTTTACCAAACAACACATGTGACTACTGTATATGATAAGCTCTGAAAAGTGTGGGTATTTTTTGCAAGTTATTGAGGTTTCCTGTAAAAAAAAATATTTCTAACCCCGAGCTATTATCAACTGTAAATTATGATTCGGAATTTACACACCATTATTTTTGTCTTGGAGGAGGGTAAGCAGTAGTACGCTGCGCTATGAACCCAGTAATCCGACTTTTACTCGCAGCCTCGGCGAACATAAGCTGTGAGCGATATCTGAACTGATCTCGGAACACTCCCCCGCCACCACAAATCCACAGACTGCCCAACATTGGCAAGTGTGGTAAAACAAGTGCCACGGCCGTCCTTCATCCAGCAGTGGATTGACATAGGGCCATTAATTATTTTATTACTGATGGCTTCCTGTGACAATGCTGGCACATCTGTAAAAACATGACACTTTTACGACCTTGCAATGTTTTTTCTCTGTCCTCCTCTTCTTTTCTCAAAAGCCCTGACCCTTGCCATTGCACAAACACACAAACATCATCGGCCAGAGGTCTTATGGTCTGATAGCGCAGTGTAAAAACAGTGAAATGAAAACAAAAACTGATCTTATTGCTCCTACACTCATACACATATGCATGACAGAAACTACCATTCATGTTAAAATGTGAAAACTCAAAAACGTACAGCTTTTAATTAATCCGATGCGCGATGAAGGTGTGCAGCACACCGTGTTGGGCATGGAGGTTTGTGATCATACTTCATCACGCTGGTCAGTGTGGACCCGTGAAGTCGAGCTCCAGGAGAGGTTCAGATATCACCTGCCTCCAATGTTATCCATGGCTGGGAATCAAACTCAGTTTGCCAGGCACCACACTCGACACCAAATCTCCCCGGAAAATGTGGACACTGCACAACGTCAAATTATTCCGTAATATTAACGCAATCAATTAATATTACACTACGGCAACTCCAACTCTTTGCTACTTCAATATATTTTCTGTGCGCTCATATGAATTCCAATTAGAGTCTTTTTTCCCCTTGGCACAGACTGAGAATATAACAATTTACCTTTTTGTTATTAATTGCTTGACATTTTTCCCAGACATGTTTTTTTTAAATAGCCCCACACACACACCGCACACGCCAGATGACGTGAAATAGACGCAAGGGGTTGGGTGGAGAAAAAAAAACATTGATTATAGTATTCGTTGATATAATTTTTTTAAGAGACTCCTGCCAGCCTAAGTGCCATTCTGCAGCGAATCTCTCAGTAGCAGTCTTTTTGCAGATGGATGCAGCATGGAGGAGGAACAATGATGTTGCTGACTGCACAGGATCCTCTTTCACCAGTTGGGCACCCCACACATCAAACCCAAACCTGTTTACTTGTCAGCCGCAGCCGCTCAAGTGTAAGAACATTGACCACCCGATAGCAATTGCAAGGCCCGAGCCCATTACGTGCGGTGCCATTGCTGTCTGCGGTATTACTTACCACCCCGGATTGCTGTGACTGCTGTAATTGCAGCAATGATAAACTGGTTTTGAATAAAATAAAATAATGCCCAGCCCTTTGTCAATCCACGACAGGATGAAGGCCTTCTCTACACCGTGTTGGTTTGGGGAGTTATTTGATGATACGTTACGCTTGTCTGTGGGTGTTGGTGAAGGGGGGCATGCAATGGGGGTCGCAGGATCGGTTCAGACATAACTCGCCACCGATGTTAGCCGTGGCTGGGAATCAAGCTCAAGTCAACAAGTTTGTCGCATTGCAGCGTGTGAAGCGTTGCGCCACAGTTCCCCAGACTTTAAATGACTGTGGGCAGTTGTCCACAAGCGAATTTTTACCTTAGTTTGCACTGCATAAATTCAAACTGAGGGAAAATATTACTTATACTATTTTATGTAACGGGCGTGGTGGTGGGGAGATGTTAACTTTCTCGCCTGGTATGCAGGAGGTCGTGGGTTCGAACCCGACCCTGATGTCTATATATTTGGAGTTTACATGTTCTCCCTGTGGTCACGTGGATTTTTCTCCGGGTCCTCCGGTTTTTCCCTCCACATTGAGAAACATCCGTTTCGAATATTTGGCTGCTATACATTTCCACATGATAAGCCACTTATTTGAGCTATCATTTGTGGCCAGGTAGCCTCTGAAAAATAGCTATATAGGTCAAGTGGGCCTTACCTGGTCAAATACAATAGTTTCATTACTTTGAAAATCTCCACCCCTTTGTTGAGAATTAAACACAAAGACAGCACTTCCCTGTTTACTGGCGAGATCACCTCCCCAGTGGTGTGTCGTTTCAACATGGCTCCTTTTCTCTAGTCTATACTGTACCTGTGTTTTTGCCTCAAGTGTTCAAGCATAGAACAAAGCCGATGTAAGGCAACGCTGCCTATTAATAGAAGATGTAACTTAAGCATGTAACGAGTCACGTGGTGTAAAGAAATGTATAACAATATACTGTATTGTACAGGACCGGTTCAAACATCTACTACTTCCTTCCCCTGCACCTCTGATTAGCACGGTTGGCTACCTATTGTGCGAAACATATCAACATACATCTATACATACTTGCTGCTGATAATCATAGCGCTTTGGAATAAGGAGCTATGCCAGGCTCCACTGTGGTGCAAGATATTTACAACTCCATTGGAAGACAGCAAGCAGTGAAATTAGCTTAAATCTACACAACACAGTACGATCGAATAGTTTTAGAACAAGATTCACAGTTGAAACTCATTCACTGTTCAGGGAAGACATTTTACATTTGAAAATATATACATGTTCTGGAAATAGTGGCCCAAAAGTCAGGACACAGGGTTATTAAATTTATTTTAAAGCTGGCATTACATTTTTTTATTGTTTTGTACATTTTTAAGTTAATATTTAATCAATTACCATTATTAACATCTATGTCTCTTCTTCCTTTTCATATAACATGTAAAAATGTAAAGACAATTGACTACAGCCAACCAAGCTCAATTTTATTTTTTACATATGCTCAAGGCAGCTGTGATATTTAAAAAAGTCCCCAATTAATGTATGCATGCATTCATGTTAATGGCGGTCAGTTTGAACGCCTATTAAAATGAATGAAATAACCCTATGTGATTTCTTGAAGTAAAATAATAACCACATTTGTCCTGACTTTTCGGCCCACCCTGTATACGAATATTTCCCCGCCAGCTTGTCGTTTTACAGTGGAGTTGTACATCTCTTGCTCTACAACGGAGGCTCACAGCCTGAAACAGGCAAACTCCACACTGTGAATTGTCTGACAACCTGAACGCAGTATTGGAGAGCAGTGTGCGAACCACTGTCACCACTCCATGCACAAGCACGGCAGCCGCATATTTGCATACAACATAAATTATGCTTTCCTGCATGCAAATTACTTATTTATCCAAAAAGCCACACCGAGTCTCGTAGGCCTCTCTTGCAGGAAAATTCTGCATTCTAATTTTTTTTAATTTTCATGTTTTCAATCAATTATTAGGGTTTACTGTAAGTGTGGGAGGAAATCAGAGTACCCAAATAAAACCCACATGCCCGAGTGGGCAACACTCTATCCCCATACCGATGGAAACAGATGCCGATTAGTTCACTTGCTGTACTGCAATTCTCGTGGCGAGCCAGGGTATGGCACCTCAATGCCCATGGGAAGGAAGTGCTCACAACATTTGTGTTATCCACCAACCCTCTCCTCCAGTGTTGTTGGATCACAGGAGTGTGCCAACAGAGATACTTCTTAGCACGGTTGGGTACGTACAGTGCGAAAGAAGTGCAACATACATACATACATAATATATTTAGAATATGTTGTCATAGTTGCCGTGGTAAATTAAAGTTGTCAATAAATGTGTTTGCTATCTAGTTCCTGCCCTGACTTACTGGGTTACTACTCATTGTGACATGGTGCTTGCGTAATAAAATAATTGCTTGTTGATATGAACACTGGTGATGTGTAAACATTGTACAACAGATTTTGTTTCGTAAAAAAAAAATCCGTTACGTTGTAAACAAACTCATTCCGCGACAAGGAAAAGACCACGCCTCCAATTAGCCCGGTTGCCTACGTACGGTGCGAAAGAAGTTCAACAATACATTATTAAAACAATACGTTGAATAATGTGAAATGATCATCGGACATTGTCTATCCACTTTGCTGCAGGATGGCTCCCCGATGCCGTCGCCTTCCCTCAGTTCCGCGATGCCACGACAGAATCTTCTCTACATGTGCTTGACACTCCAATTTCTAGAGCTGTCCTCTTTGGGCTGCTTTCCCCCCTTTGGCGAGGAGAATTGAAGTGGCGGTGCAATAGATGTTTCTACCATTGCCCTCTGCTGCCGACAAAATCGCCCCCCACAGCCTATAACAACCGGTTGTGCATGGTCACCACCCATCTAACCACTATTCATGCTCGACCTGCTTAGTTTCTGAGAACTGATTAGGCTGGGCGCATTCCGTGTGATTTAGTCAGAGGCACTTCAGTAATAGCCAGTTAAAATGCAGTACGCACTGCTGCTTATTTTTAACTAAATAGGTGCGACCGAGGCTTTTTTAAAGGTTTACTGCGTTAAAAGCACTATTGCATTCCCATTGTTTTACAATTGTATCGATACATTAAATTTGCACGCTTCCATCAAATTTCTTTGAGGCAATTTCCAGTGGGGGCCATTCGTGGGGGGGGGGGGAAGGGATGTTTTGTTTTGTGGTGTAAATCTTGAGGAATAACTTCACAAGCTACCAGCACACTCAGAGAGTTTATTCCCAGATGAATGGAAAGAATTCACAAACTCAAGCTGGGTCGGGCGGACATACCAGGTCGGCAGTTTCCAAGGTTTCTGAAAAACGGGTCGCAGCTTTTCCTTTTCCAAACACTCGGCCACAAACAATAGCCCATCCAGGCCACATTTCATCGGGGTTCCAGAAGAGTTTAGCTTGAGGAAGTGCTTAAAGTGCTGCGAGGGACACTTGATAGTTTTGGGAAAAGGTGAGGGGTGGGTCTCTGGCTGCTGTACTTTCAAGGAGGAAGGCCAGCAGAGTTCACGCACTCCTCAGACACTAATTTCATGGTTTACTTAACAAAACACAAGGCCACTTTACAGACCTCTTTCACCGTCACAGTTTTAAGATCCAGATTAAAGATCGAACTATAAGCGTGGCAGTGGTTTTTGTTATCCTATTCGTTTTCCGAGTGCAGCCTTGTACTTTTTAAGTCTCATTCCTTCGTACCTTTTCTCATTGGCTGTTCCAATGTTGGAAAGTGCACCCACTGAAGGAAAAAAATGTCTTGTTTTTAAACGAGATTAAAACAAGACTATCTGTGTCATCTCCGGGACCATGTAAGAACAGATACTCCCATCCTATTAGGAGCCCCAAAAAGCCTTGTCACGAAAACCCAGGGGACTGAAGAAATATCGCCAATGCCGAGGCAGGGACGTGCCCCTGGTTGCTGTGAGTACACTCTTTACGCGTTCTAAATATTTCTCAATCTTGACTGTTCTACTGACCATCGGCTACAACATGACGTTGACAAATTGCGTTGTGTTTTCGCAGAAATATTGTCTTGGAAACCATAACTCCCACTCGGCAATGACGCCAAACTCTATTTTTGTTTAAGACTTGCCCTTTAAATTGTGTCGTATTTGCTCTTAAGCGACCAAAATGCTGACCTTGGTACAGGGAACTGTCATCATTGTCATCTTCGACCACGATATCTCCATTTCTCACGGTCAGGTGATGTAACATCCGTCCAGTAACTGCACGCGAGTCGATTTCATAACTCCACCTTAACCGTGGACGTCCTCTTCTTTGGTTTGCCACCCCATTGATAGTCTCCCCTGCTGACAAACTTCCCTTTATGCCCAAGCCCACTTGCTTTCCCCTAAGTCAACGTAATGTTTCTAGTTTGTGTCTGTTCTATAAACTGTGCGTTCCACTATCTGTCTCTCAAAACAATTCCAATCTTGTGCCTCTCCGTGTCCATTTGCACCACTTCTCAGCTCTTCATCCATTCGCATTGTCAATGTGCAGGGTCGGAGTACGAAACTAAAAATCGTAATTTTATTCTCTGCTTTGGCTATGCTCGTATCAGTGTTGTCACAGAATTTTCCAGACAACCGTTAACCTATTTTGTGTTAACTTTTCAGCTACCGCATATTAATATATACAAAAGCAGCAGGGCTGAGGTAGGATATGTCGAAAGAAGGGATGGTGGCCGATGCTGGGGAATAATGATGGAGGGGGAGACAAGGAATGGAATGTGTCTGAGAAAACGTGGCCTGAGGAGATGGAGCGAAGAAATCTCTTGTGTACAGATTACAACACTACAGGATCATTATTAAATGGTAGCAACTTGGGAGGCATTCATCTAGCAGTGGATTGACCATCGTTTCTCGCACTCATTAAACACAAAGTGCCTGTCACAAATGAACGACAATACCTTCCTGATCTCGTCAAAAAACACAAACTATCACGCACACTCTGGTCATCCTCGCAGCGGCTTTTGGCTAACCATCGAACAAAGACGGTTACTGCATCGCACGCTTTCAGATGCGCTTCTGCGGCCGTCTGGAATGCTCTTCCGTCCGATATTTGGAAGCCACTTTTAAATCTAGATTGAAAACGAATTTCTTGAGAACTGCTTTTTGCGTTTAGTTTGGTGTCCTTCCCTCGCACCTCCGATTAGCACGGTTGGCTACGTACGGTGTGAAAGAAGTGTAGCACACATGCATGCATACATGGATCATGATGATTATATACAAGTGGCTTAAACTGTTTATGTCACAACAGCAAATTAATTGCAGAGCACACTTATTCATGACTACCGTAATACGCATCGTGTATTGCTCATCCAAAATAAAACATTGGAAAAGATAAGAACTAAATTCAACATATAAGTTTTATTTTACTGTACGTGATTGTCACAACATAAAAGATGTCAGTCCAAAACAACATGTTTTTGCAGGTTCATAAATATTTATAAATAGTAATTTTAGATCCAGGACAAGATTTAATTTTTTTTTCTGGCATCCCTGTTTAACCCTGGTGAAGAGTTCTTTCTATTCAGAGTCTGCCCACCAAATGTGTTAAAAACAGATTTAGCTGAAAGCCACACCACTCGTAAAATTCACAACAAAATACGTCCTTTCACGTCCTAATGATTAGTGTGTGAAACTGGACGTAACATTTTAACCAGGAAAATATGTCAAAAACAGTCACACGCTTTACACACTGAGATTGGAAACTCATTATTGAATATAGAGCCGTGGTTGTGAAAGTGCAAAACAGCTTTCAGAAAATAAACTAGTCATGTAATGATTACTCTCCCACAGAAATCCCATTATTTTTCACAATTCGGAGTCACGATTCGATTAAAGAATCGTTACATTTTCTTTCACCTGTATCTTTTCGCTTGTATTGTTTCTTGTTTTTTTCTGCAGTGAGTTAATGAGTTAATGATGACGTCACCCTGCTGCTGCTGCTCTATATAAGAACGGGAGACACAGCAGAGCCTCACCATTCTGGCGAATTGCCCGATGATGCTGGATGCAATTACCAGCGAAACGTCGTACTCAAATTGTAAATGTTGTGGCTTCAACACACCGGTGGGCTAAAGCAGTGAACTATTTGTCTTTTGTCAACGTGACACTTTTTTATTGATTGGCCGTATCGGGTGGTGGAGGGTTACAACACATTAATAAATAACGCGATCTAAACCCAAAAACGTTGATTATGAATAACATTGGTCGCGAAAGCCTACGTGTTAAACTGATATGTATGTTCGCTTCATTTTGAAAACTAATATTCGCAAATGATTTTCATTAATGTAAATTCGTACACACGCAATTGTATACAAGTACAGTAGCACAAAGTGTACGAATCTATGCTAAACTATACATTAGTGAATAATTAAATGCATAAATTGAACTATGGTAGTAAATATGTGCCCCGATGTGATGTATGCATTTAAAAACATGTGACTGTTTCTTCTGCGTATGGCTGATGTTGATGAAGAGCAGCAATTATTATATTACTTTGATGTGACTGATCCAGATAATTGCGTCTGGCGTCGTGAAGTTTATCGCTATGATGTCTCTTTCGTATTAGTCAATTAGGCACGGAGTCATTATATGTCCCACGGTCTGTTCTGGGTGACCGCAGTCGCACACAGGAGAGTTTTTAATTTTACATTTGTGCATCAAGCATCCACATCTGTTGCCATTGTTCGTGAGGACGCGGTTTAGCGTTGTGACCCATGAGCTTCGCGGAAGATTGAAGTCGGCGACCTCCTGCCGCGTGGGGTCTTTTACGACGTGCTTTGTTGTGACTTCTAAGTGACCGCTAATTTTGGTGAAATAAACACACATCCGTGTGTGTTCTGTGAAAATCTGTGTATCCACTTGTGCTGCTCGTATTGGTAATATACAGATATGCAGAAGTGGCAAGCATATTGTATCGATTTAAACAGCACATTTATTTATTCTTGGTTCTTTCGGTAAAGTCACGTAGAAGGGATTTCACACGTGATGATGATTGCTTGTGTTGCAGTCGAAACGTCGTGAGAATTTTTTGTTTGTTTTATATTTATATTATTTTATTATTTCCCTTCTACGTGACTTTACCGAAAAAACTAAGAATATGAATCCCTGCAGTCACGAAAGCTTTAAATCAAAAGCACATGTTTACATTATATTGTCTTGATGAAACTGGTTACCGGAGAAAATATATATATTATCTCTTCAGCAGTGAAGATGATGTTAAGAATACTTTTGTATAGGTAGTTGCGGGAATAAAATATAGCGAATACAGTAAACATTCATAATAAAGGTTTATGGGTTTGATCGCGTAAGTATAAATGTGTCGAAACCCTCCACCACTCGACACGGCCAATTGGTAAGGGATTCCTCACGTAAACAAAACGCCAAAAAATTACTACTTCTGCCCAGCGGTGTGTTGAATAGTGAATCCACAACATTCTCTACGACTAGCATGACGCCATGTATATGCAGGCCTTTATCAACCCACTTCTAGATGTAAGCATCCCTACACCATGCTGATCTTGAGGATTATTTTACCAAACTGCATCATGGTTCTCGGTGCAGATTGTTGAAGGAAGGTGCCACTGTTAGTCGTGGCTGGGAACCGAACTCAGATCAGTGAATTCATAGTGCTATGCACCATCCGCTATGCCACTGCTCTGCACCTTAAGTGTTTACATGGAGCAAAACACGAGTCACTGCCTCCAAAATGATAATAATAAACACATTGCATAAAAACACAGTGCAAATGTAAGGCTAAATAACAAAAACACACTTGTACAAAATAACATCTTTAAACCTTTACACAAACACTACATTACTATGGAAGGATACAAACGCACGTGTCAACAGAGTTGACAAACGCACCTGCACGTAGAGGTACGCGGACACTCGCACGTACAAAGTAAAAATAGCCACAGCAATGCAAGAAAATTACACGCTCCTGTATCCATTGCCACTTTTTTTTTCCGGCCTGCCTAAATCAATTACCAGAATGCCACAGTCGGTGCTCCCAACGCATCTATCTTGAGACGCCCACACAATCCGGAAATCGTTGCCTCAGCCAGCAGTCGGAAAAGGGCCCAGCCCACGCAAAACCCAAAGCCAATGAAATCCTAACGGGCAAAAGCGAGGCTCATTCCTCGGCATTGCCTCTTATTGGCATGGCAGACAGCCACCATCCCTGAAATCATCGCCACAGTCCACAACACACTACCGGACCTTGACATATACATTTGATGGGGTCGTTTTTGTTTGTTTACAAAATTAGTTTTCAGGTATAATTACGGGCAAAAACGCTGCTAAATTTGTGTTGTTGAAATCCTAAGTGTGGGTAAATAAACAAAGGTGACTTTAAAAGTCAGAAAATCATTTTCAAAAGTTTATAAGTAGACAATTACCCCTTGATTTTGTGTATGTTAATTGAAATACTGTATTACGTATTTGCTAGATTAATGTTTGTAATAAATCTGAATTTATTGTGTATGGAAATGCATTTTAATTTCTGGTGTTAAAATTTCCCTATGTGCAAAACTTGCTCTGGATCCAAATTGCGATACAGTGCATTACTGGCATCCATAGGTGGAGGAGCACTTCATTCTGGGCAGGTGTCCCACCTAAATATTTACTCGGAACACAACCCGCTACCCCACCCGCCCCACCCCGCGGCTCTCTCTCTCTCCGTGTTTATCCTCATTTCTATCTCCGTATCTGTGCGTCTCTCTACGTGTCGATGTCTGCGTCTGTCTCAACATCACCGTGTTTCCTCTCTCCCTCAGTGTCTCCGTGAGTGTTGAGAGGCTGTTGGTAGTGACCCCCCCCCCCTCTCTACCCCATCTCTCCCGCACATCTTTGCCCGCCCCCCCCATCCTCCACCCTGTCACCCCCCCACCACCTCCCCCTAAAATTATTTAGTTCCTTAGCATCAAAAATAATAGACCCACAACACTGTAAACTTGAAGCAAATTTGACGAGATGGAAAATTACAATTTGGCCATTACATCAATGAACGATTCGCCATCAACCGTGGCAGAACTGTTTGCTCTGTCGCTTCCAGCCATTGTAATGACAGCATTAGTTATGCTACACTGGTCAACAGCTGACACTCACTTCATGAGTCTTATTAGCAAGTTGGGATGTACCAAGTACGAGTAACGCAGTAATTAATTAACGTTACCTGTTTTTTCTTCACCTGATTGGCCCGAATGCTGTTTTTCTGCCTCCGTAGCTTGAAATGCTCACAAAACCTGGGTGGGGGGTTTGTTAAGGTTATATATTTAAATGTTTAGGGGTGTTTATAATGTCTGGAATGTACCATGTACTATTGTTTGCTATGTAAGGTAAGGCAATTGCACAGCATTAGTCATGCCACGCTGGTCAACAGCAGACACCCCAAGCCCGCAAAGCTTTTGCAAGTGCCCAGGGGAGATTTGTAATGGATTGTTATTCAGCTGTCCAATTTGAATACACACGTGAATCCACGCGAATGAGGGGCACGGCAAATGTTGCTGATGTGTCGTCTCAGGGTGTAATGTATTAAATGCTCGCAATAAACAATGGCAACCACAAACAGCCAGCGGTCAAAGAGTTGTGTTGGGCAGTAGCCACATACTTCAGAACTACAGTGTTTGTTATGATTTGCGTACATTTGAACTATTAATGGGTCGTTAAAGATCGTTCCATATTATCCTCAGTTTTAACAACACGTGTTTTTTACGGATTTTTTTTATTAACATGTTTAAACTTACCAACCACTGTCATAAGTTATAAAAAAAATAAGCATGATTTACGAACTTTTTGTAAACTCACTGCTGGATGAAAGTCTATACCAGACACCGTACAATTCAGGGGCTACACTTCACGCGGATTAGTACATTGTTAGCAGACGGTACTAACAACAGACTGTCGTAATAACACGATTCTCTCCTAATTTATTTCTTCAAGTGATGGCTCCACCAACAGACGAATTCAGTTTTGATCGATGGCTGGGCAATACTATAAGCCCTGTCCTTTGCCGTGTTTGCATTGAGCCATTTCACACGCATACAATGTGTTTCACCTGCTCAGCACAACAAGCGCGGCACGCAAACAGACCAGACGCGGGTGCTCTTAGTATTGTCCTGATGAATAATTACCACGCTCTTCATCTCTGGGTTGTAACTTTACACGGTTATTTCCATCGCGTCCCTCACCACTGAAGTCTATACCCCACCACTCCCCATGAATAACGTCTCGCGCGTGTGTGTGTGTGTTGTGCGTGAACCACACAGCCGCTTTGCTCCTTACTGAGTCTATGCGCCTCCCAGTGGCCGGCTTCATCACCATCATAAGCGCCCATCAGCCACGACGATTCCACTGCTAGATGAAAGTCTCCCCAAATCCGGCTCCATATTTGACGGTTCCCCGAACTAACATTCCACCGAGGAGCACCTGCACACGAGATAATATTTTAATTGCTCCGTCTCCTTGGAGGCATGTCTTCTCGGAGGCGTTGCATTCCTTGGCTGCCACGACAAGGCAATTAGAGGCACCACTAATAGGTCGTCAGGGCTGTAACGATTCACCCACCACACAATAATCCTTCCCCCCCACCTCCAACAACCGTCGAATCGAATCCCCTAACTCAGTGGACCACAAGGTCGGTCCTCCAGGTGTTCAGCGGGGCTGTGATCGAAATGCAGGTTGATCCGGATAATCATTTATATTTTACATATGATATATATCTTTAAAAGCTTGGTTAACCACCCTGATTAAACTACTCTTACACAAATATCTAAGTGCCTCCCCTTAAAAAAATATACCTTTAAAAATAGTTGTTTTTATTTTGAACAATTTTGTACTGCTGGTGTTTAGAGATAAGTGATTGCGTTTGGTCACCAGGCCTGTAAATGTTTGCATCGGCCGAGTGGTCCGCGTTCCAAAACAGTTTGAGAAATACTGGCCCGACGTACATGACCAGAGCCCAGTGTCAATCAACTGCTTGGATGATGACCTCTCTCTCTCTCTCTCGTGCTGTGCAGCTTGTGCATGGCAGTATTTTGACCATACTTCACCACGACCCTCAACATCGTGGGAAGGCCTTCATCGAGCAGTGAAGGGCGTGGAGTTAGGGGGGGGGGTTATTTAACTACACCTCACGCTGATCAGTGTGGGTTGGTGAAAGCTTGGAGCACAGATGCACGGGAGCACAGATACGAAAGTTGAGACAAAATAAAACAAAAGGGAATTTTAGCAATGCCCTCTGCTGCCCACAATGTATCTCGACAGCAGCCTACAACGACGTGCTTGTTGTGCGTGGTACACCCCCCCCCACCTACTCAATCCTGCTTAACTTCCGAGATCTGGTGATTTGCCATATGAAATCGAATCAATAAATGTGATATATATATTTTGTAAACATTGTAGTGGATGTAGCGGCCACCAAGTGCCTGTTAGGGCAACGTGAATGACATTAAAATACAACATACTATACACACGAATTGATGAAACGTACACGTATTACACCACCCGATTAAATGCCTAATACAGTAATCTATATTGATCGATGAGTAGATGTATCGTTACACTGAGACGAACTAACCGACGGCATGCTGTCAAGAGTCCTCTGCCCACGCGTTTACGACGTTGGCAGTAGGCACGGTGTTTTCGGAACAGGTCCGTAACTGCGTGTGCACATTAGCAACACGCGGTGTATCAAATAGGTCACATTAATCTTGTGCGAGTCACGATTTCACATGGAATTCGTAACTACAATTGGCACTCGCGTGGTGTATTTCACAATGCAACGGGGAAACACGACACACACACACACAAACGTTGACAAACGCGGACATTTATCCAAGAACGAGTATGGTGTGGGGAGGCGCAGTGGTTATAGCACACACTGCGCTATTCTGAACCCGGCGACCTGAGTTCGATTCCCTGGCCACGTCTAACATCAGTGGCGAGTGTTAGCCGGTATTCGGACGCACACCCCTTTCATAACCCGCACTAATCGCCGTCGTGAAGCATGGTCAAGTCATTTTCATGACCGATGCGGTGTGGGGAAACTTTCATCCAGCGGTGGATTAAGGGCTGTATTTTGTTTCCCCTTATACTGTAAAGGCTTAAGATAACAATCCCACCTGTATGTCTTCATGAAATGTGCTATTCTTAAATAAGCAATATGATTTTCTTCAAGTGTAATATCTTACGCGGACACAGTGACATATTTATGAACCGCGCCAGAATGCAGTCCATCATACACACGGTACAATACACACACGAACAAGACAAATCACGCTTCCCACGTGGACAATGCAAGTCAACACCCAAAGAAGCCTGCCCTGCCTTTGGATTTTGAAGTGGCATGAAACATTATAGGGGTAGAGCGGTGGCGCAGTGGTTTGCGCATTGCGCTGTGGGCCCGCATGAGTTGAAATGCCGATCACTGCTCAGATAAGTGGCGAGTGATACCTGCTGACCCGGCCCTTCACCAACCCACACTCACCAACCTGGTGAAGTATGGTGAAACAACCCCCACGATGAACACGGCGTGGGAGGAGATGCACTCATCCAGCAGCAGGTTGACAAAGGGCTGTGAATTACATAAATTATTATCAATGTACGACGTAAGGCCCTTACGAATGTACTGGCATGGGCCGTTTCGCAATCTCACCCATGCTCACCGCCAAGAGTTACCGTCACGAATCTGGCTCGAGCAGCACAGTGAGCAGCAACTCCGCAGTCAGCGCGTCTTTCACTTTGTACCTCACTCACTGGGACTCCCCATTGGGTAAGCGACGCAGAACGCGTGCGTGAGTTGCGCGCGCGCGCGCACGCGTCTGTGTGTGCGCACGCGTGCGTGTGTGGGATGTGTGCGTGCGTGCGTGTGGGTGTGTGCGTGCGTGTGGGTGTGTGCGTGTATGGGTGTGTGTGTGTGGTCACGCCACAGAGGTGGGGGTGGGGGAACAAGTGTTGTGACGGAGCGATCTGAGCTCAGTGGGGGGACGGGACGAGCTCGGGGGATCCTCCTCCTCCGCAGAGCGCGCGTGGAGGTGCACCCTGCTCCACGCCAGGACACTTCAGCTGCTACGACGGGGAGCGGCGCAGCGTTGCGGACCACTAAGCCTCGACAAGACTCCAAGGCAAGATCATCGTGGACCCGATTAACAGGGCGGCGTGAGAGTACCTCAGCTACAGGTCGTCGTGAACGCAGGCTCAACGCGAACGCTACACTTACAGCGGCGGCTCGGCGTGTGGACAAACAACGGCACGGCCATGCGACCAAACACGGCGGCGTGAGCACAACTCCACTCAACCTGACTTAAATCACACTTCGTGGACGTGAGATTACCGCTCAACTTCGAGCGCAGCGTGGGAGCAACCGAAGCTACGGCGAAACCGTGGACACAGACACGCTTGCTAAGCTGGACAAGACGATTCACCATGAACGCCTAAGCTCCAGCTTCACCGCTGCACAGTGTGGACACTTAACAGCCGCGGCGCGAGGTTACCTGCGCTACAGGGCACCGTGAACACAACGGCGACAAGCTCGCCGTGAACAACCATGCAGCTCAGCGTCACCCGCAGCACCCTCGCGCCCGGCGTGCCGGTGGACGTCAGCTGCGGAAAGTAACACAAATGCGACGACGATAATCTTATCGTTATAATAGTGCTTCTGGCGGAGGGTTAGGGCAAACGCTCCAGCGATGCTCAATTTCCAAGTGATCCCGCACGAGGACGCGACCCCGCCGTGCGTCGTGGGGAATTCGTCCGCGTGGAACGACAGCGATCCGGCGACGTCCGTCGGCGTCAACTGCTCGTCGGAGGGCACCGGCCAGAAGCCCGCGGAGATGGAGTGGATGGTAGGCCTGGGGATGCTCATGTCACTCATCGTGCTCTTCATCGTGTTCGGAAACGTGCTCGTCATTACGGCCGTGGCCAAGTTCCGGCGGCTGCAGACGCAGACCAACTACTTCGTGGTGTCGCTGGCGTGCGCGGATCTGCTCATGGGTCTCATCGTGGTGCCGTTCGGCGCCACCCCCGTGGTGTCGGGCACGTGGACGTGGTATTTCGGGCCACGCTTCTGCAGCTTCTGGACCGCGGTGGATATCATGTGCGTGACGGCGAGCATCGACACGCTGTGCGTGATCGCGGTGGACCGGTACATCGCGGTGGCGAGACCGCTGCGCTACGAGACCCTGATGAACAAGAGGAGAGCGCGGTTCATCATCGTGGCCGTGTGGCTCGTCTCGGCGCTCATCTCATTCCTGCCCATCGAGATGGGCTGGTGGAAGAGCGAGGCAGCCGCCGCGGCGAATAACACTGCAGGAGGACGTCTGCGAGTTCAACATCAGCCTGGAGTACGCCGTGGCCTCCTCGTCCGTGTCCTTTTACCTACCGCTCACCGTCATGATCATCCTCTACTCCAAGGTGTTCCGCGAAGCGCGAAAGCAGATGGAAAAAATAAACACCAGCGAGGGTCGCTTCTACAACAACGCGAACGACAGCGCGACGATCAAGAACCCGGCGAGGAAGCTCTCCAGGTTCCTGTCTCGCAAGGAGCACAGAGCGCTCAAGACTCTGGGGCTCATCATGGGCACGTTCACGCTCTGCTGGCTCCCGTTCTTCGTCGTGAACATCGTGCAGGTGGTGTGGAACTGCGTCCCCACGGGGGTCTTCGTGTCCCTCAACTGGCTGGGCTACATCAACTCCGCCTTCAACCCCATCATCTATTGCCGGAGCCCCGACTTTCGCTCCGCCTTCGAGAGGCTGCTGTGCTGCGGCCGCTTGGTCGGGAGGCGGAGGAGGCGGAGGGGACGCGGACGGAAGGACAACAACGAGCTGGGCCAGTGCACGTCGTGGCCCATTTGCCCCGACTCGGGCTCCACGCAGGGCTACGTGGAGCGCTGCAGCGAGACGGGAACGACGCTCTGTGGCGCCAGCACCAGCAGCCAAGGCAGCAGCAACAGTGAGCAGAGCCTGGACACCAACGGGAACTCTCACGGCCTCTTGTCGGCCCTCTAAGGGCCATCCGTGGCGGAATTACGCTCGGCGCACCTTTGCGCGACACTTACTTGGATGATGGCGCGGGGTGGGTTGGTGGTGGTGGTGGTGGGCAGCCACTGAGGTTGTCGATCTAGAGCCCTGCTCCTCAATGCGTTATTGTTGTGTTATTTGTTCGGCACGCAGTTCCTATCTATCTAAGGGGAAGTTCATGTTAATGTGGGGCTGCGGAGGGGAGGAGGGATGACCCCCCCCCCGCTCCGCGCCTCACTCTCCCGCTGTGAATTGTGATGACTTTTTAAGTTTCGTCCAAAATTTGTTTTGGACGAAACCGTGCCGATGCCTCCTCCAATTGGGCAATTCTCCAAAAGCGATGTGAAGTTGGGCTTGCTTTTGTTGTTGAATCGACGTTGCAAATCTGGCCTGATATTACGATATCGGCAACGTTACATACGGTGACATAGCCTCCAGAAAATGTTGAAGTGTGCCAAGGGACACGGTGTTTTGGCCAGGTGTGATCCCACGCCCAAAATGTACACAGGCTCCCATTGCATGTCATGCACAGTGCCACTCCACTGTTGGATGAATGCCTCCCTACGTTGTCGGTAATTGGGGGTTGTTGGACCATAATTCACCACGCTGATCAGTACTCTAGGTTAGGGTATGATGTCCTTTCTTGTTGAAAGCAGTTACAATGCCACAGCTTCAAAACTCCACATACCTCTCTCATTGTATTATTTATTTTCGTGGTTCTGGTGTATGTCGTCCGACCCGTACAAATTTTTTTGTTTTGCTTGTGACTTACCTCAGGTCGCTGTTTAGCGGTTTTTTTTTTTCATTTCTTTTAAATTGTTCTTTTGCTCAAACGCACGAGTCGTGTGGACACACGCACGCGGTATAGCAATGGCACCGAATGCAATGTTGTCATTGTTTCCCCTCTCTCACCACGAGCGATAGCAAATGTTTGCCAGGCTCCTGCTGAGAAGACGTTCGCAATTGTTGTTTTGCACTTTGCCTGCACGGCCGTTGAATCGACAAGGCGTATGTGCCACGAGTGGGTGAACTTACCACTCGCGGCGATGAAGGACCAAACAGCACATCACGTGCTTGCTGCTGCTGCTGCTGCTCTTGTTGTTGAAAGTAATTTGCTCAGACAAATGAGTCCGTGTTTTGTTTCCTTTCACGGACGACACAATGTTAATCACGTTTAAGCACCTTAGGGGACAACCTTAGCAGCCTTTTTTTAAAATTGAATGTCCGTCGACTGATATTCCATTCGTGTTGAAATGTCTATTGCGTATCACAGTGTACATTTGGTAATGGATTTACAAAAAGATTACTTATACACAGTATACGTGCACATGGTATGTACATGCATATATGCACCTACCTTTGTATATACTGTAGGATATACTGTATTTTTTTTACAGACACTTCGCGTTAATTCGCAATGATATAGCGCCAACCCAACGCGGACATTGTACGCGGAACGAGACACGTGGAACTATGCTTGAACATTTCGCTGCTGCGCCGCACGGAGGAGGCACGTGGGCTCCCGCAGTTGGAGCCGGCTTCTGGATCAGCAGGGTAGTGCCACCGTTTGTCCATTCGACATGCTGTATCACTCTCTCTCTCTCCGTGTGTGTGTGTCTTTCTCGCGGCCGCGCGTTGTGTTTTCGACTTGTATCGCTGGTCCGTTGAGCATCACCTGCCCGACGTTTTCGCTCCACCTGCTGGGGAGATTCTTCAGCAGCGCGTGGAGCGAAACGTCGGACATCGACACGCGCACAATGCGTGTTATTCGGCTTGATTGCCCGACGTTTCGCTCCGCGTGCTTGGAGATTCTTCAGCAGCGCGTGGAGCGAAACGTCGGACATCGACACGCGCACAATGCGTGTTATTCGGCTTGATTGCCCGACGTTTCGCTCCGCGTGCTTGGAGATTCTTCAGCAGCACGTGGAGCGAAACGTCGGACATCGACACGCGCACAATGCGTTGTTCGGCTTGATTGCCCGACGTTTCGCTCCGCGTGCTTGGAGATTCTTCAGCAGCACGTGCAGCGAAACGTCTGACATCATGCTTAACAACACGCGGTGCAACCCGAAAGTACATCCATCAGAGAGAGCTGTACGCATGTGCGCAAACACCGACGCGACTATTCGCTATTACTGCTGGCTGTGAGCTGCTCCTCGCCACTTTGAATAGAGCCTCATCGCGATCAATAGAGTCACCTTTACAGGATCATTACCAGACTGATCAGAACACGTTAGCGTTCTATTTATTTATTAACTATTTTGGATAACAATTTAGTTCGACCAATCCATCCGCAAACGATGGTATTTATTTATAACAAATCGATATATATTAATCGCTCGATTACAGAGCGGCTTAACGGGAGAGGTCTGCGTGGGTGTGTGTATATTGATACTGTATTGTATAAGAGTGGGCATTATTGTCTTAATGTGCACACAACTCATATGAATGATGTGCAATAACCGACGCGTAAACGTACAGAAGCCTATACTGCACTGTTGTAAAAAAAAGAAATGTAACAGTATACGTTTCGTACTGTTTATTTTTGTAAATTTTATAATGACGTAAGGCTATTTAATGGGTACAACCTCGCGCGTGACGCCATACTGTGTAATTTAAGTGTTTGCTATATCTGTACATGTTCCGACTTGAGAGAAATGCATTAAATTGCACTGGTTCATCTCGACCGTGGGTGTGTGCGCGCGAAATTTTTTTCCTTCTAAGCTCGAGTTTGCAGGCAGTATAGCAGCGATAAGAGATAGGCACATTAAGGCAAAAGAGTGAAGTCCCCAAGTAGCTCAAGGGAGCCACGGAGTTGTGAGAAAAAACAATGAACACAGGAGTGCAACAAATACCTTTATCAACTCCAACTAAGTTGCTGACAAATTCAAACAGCTCATAACTATTGTTAGCTTGTGATGAACGAATCGATTACCTTCGCTAATTCACAAACACATTGGAAGTAATTAAGTAATGTAGCTTGTCCAGCATACACGGTATTGCGCGGCTTATAAGATACTCCGGAAAGTAAGACGCACCCCCCACACACACACACTTGTGCCCGGTGTGAATAAAGTTACACAAATCTGGCCATAACGCACACGTCTACCGGATTATAAGACGCGCTCTCATCTTTTCCCATATATCAAACAAACAAACAAAAAACTTGCAGGGCTAAAGTGTGTCTGTTTATAATCTCTAACATACGAGTGACGTATCTGCGTTCAGGGGACGCAACGACGAACCCATTTCTTCTGCTTCGGGCTACCCGATGGACCAGAGAGAGAGCTCCCCTCGCCGACCACGCACTCACGCGCGCGCACGCACACGCACGGACTCACGCATGCGCACGCACGCGCGCACTCACGCACGCACGCGCACACTTTCTGCGTGCAGCTGTACGGGGTTTGTGTTGTGGCAACTGAGAGGTGGGCACGTGGAATGCGGCTGCAGTTGAGTCGTGCCGACGTCGACCCCCGGGGAACGCGGTTTATTCTGGTTTCCCTGACCAGTTTGGATGCTATCGAAACAGGCGTGGTGCTCCCTCTCGGCCGATTATCATCAACTCTTTGGGCGGTTCCTTTGGGGATGATTCCCGAGTCAAGTTTACTGACGTCCATCCTTACGCAATGTGGGTGAGCGCCTGTGCGTATGAGGAGTGTGGGGAGCGGTAAGTGGAGCGTCTAGGCGACCCGAGTTCGATTCTCGCTCACGACCAACACTACCAGTGACGAGTATCTGAACCGGTCTTGGGCCTCCCCTAGGTCGACTCAGCCTCAAATGAGTGCCTGGTGCGGTGCGTAAACATCGTCACTAGGGAGATAAAGGTAGCCGGGCGTGTGCCGTTCCGAGATATATAGGTGCTCGCTAATGGCACTTGCCCCAATAATCTGTTAAGGCTATACGGGGGATCTTTGTTTTTGTATATTTATTTCGGAGCTGGTGACTTGACTATTGAGTTGTGCAAGCGGTGAAACTGTATGGGGAGGGGAGGGGGGCAGGTTTCTGGCTACGAAGGTGGGTGAGGGACGATTGAACCTCCTATTAGCACGGTTGGCTGCGTACGGTGTGAAAGAAGTTCAAAATACATAGATAAAAACTTATTTTTATTTATCTACTTATAAGAATCATTTCATTATTCAGACCCCCCCTCCTCCCATTCCATTCCTAAGGACCAGGACCCATTTCGCCAGCCACGCGACTTCACTGCCCTAACCCTGACCACAACTCAATCAGGCGCTAGCACGAGCTTTCAACCCAGTGGCGTGGAGCTGCCGAGTGTGCAGGCGGTGCAACTGCACCCGGCAACGAAGAGGGGATGCATTTAAACAGGGGTGGGGTGGGAGGGGGGGTCCCCTATTTAATTTCTTGCAATAGGGTTCATGCCAACCACGATGTGTGCCACTATTCATAGGGCATGGGTGCTGCGCAGATTTGAAACCCTTCTGCGTGGCTCATGAGAAGGCGGCACAGCTGCACAGCGATTGACTATTTTCATCTATGTGTGCGGAGCTTTAAGTGTTATCCGTCTTCGTAAAATGTAGTTTTTTTGTTGTTGTTCAATCCGAGTACTCCGGTTTCCTGCTACAATGCCAAACAGTCATTAATGGGACTGGCCAAACATGCCTCTTTAAAATGAGTCCGGAGAATCGGTGAGGCCTTCTCGGGTAAGTATAGGGCATGCCATGCTTGGCTGTTTGGCAGTGCACCATAGATGTCTGCAATTTCTGCTGAGCGTACGAGGCCCTTTGAAAGTGATACCTGACAGCAAAGTTAACATTTCCCTTTTAAAAATAACAGCTTCGATTTAAATAGCGTCTCAGTGCAACCGTATCTGAAACGCTGTACACAACAGTGGGTCTTGTGTGAATTACACGTGAAAAATGAGGCCCATATATATGGTAACGAGACAGAGTTGGAGGCAGAGGAGAAAGGGAACGTCTTGAACCTGGACTTGAACGGGGTGAGTCGACAGCACGGATCACCGATGGGATAGTGTTCCAGATTATGGAGGCTGCAAACGAGCGACGCAGCAACACCATGAGATCATTACCAAGGCCAAACCTATTGTCAAGGTGTGCGTCATGATCCCACTCGGATCGATGCAAAGGAAACCACTCAATCCACTAATCTGTACGCGGGCACGTGCACGGCTGCGCAAAAGCGGGACCACAACGTCTGTGACTCACATACGCTCCTGCAGCCCCTCCACCGTGCGTTGATGTATGTATTTCCACGGGCCTTTTGTTCAATTGACTGTGTGGACGACGGCAATTTCCTCGCGCCACGCGAGTCGCGCGGCCCAGCTGACCATGCTTCACCGCGCTGGTCGGCAGGTGAAAGCGGGTGGAATAGGCGATGGAGCGAAGTTCAGTAGAATCATTTTGATTTTTAAATCCTTTATATTAAGTTCGCTTGCTTGCTTAGGACCGTGCAAATCTTTCGGTCGTTTTTTAACCCACTTCCCGTGATCCAATCGAGCTGACATTTTGCACACAGACTCGTTGTGCGTGACAATGCATTTTCGTGAAAAAAATGTTTCCAAAATTTTACACTGTCTAGGGAATTTTTTTAAAATATTTAATTACCAATTGTTTAATGCTGCCAGACAATCATCTGACCCATAGGTAGCAGCCATCTCAAGCCAAAGGACGAGAGGACTCTAGCCGCCCCGATGCCACGCATATAAAGGATTTATCGTGAAAAACTTTGTTTTTACGGGTTTACTTGTTTTTCTTTCTCCGCTGCTCTCTGCTGACAACGCAGGGTCGTTGCAGTCAACATCTGAGTGTTTCGTTGTTCGGTCGTCGCCAATGCAAGCACTACCCAGCCACTATCCAGGCGTAAAACCTGCTGAGCTTCCGCGATCTGTCGAAAGCGGGGTGCATTTCGTCAAAACGGTCAGCTCAAATACGGTATACTCTGCCGTATAAATGTCAGTCGGTGTAATTACCTGACGCATGCTTCTACAACTGGAACACTAACTGACAAAGGGCATAAAGAAGCATGGAGAGATGCGTACTTGGGTGCACCATTGAGACACAGAAAGGCGAACACGTGGATGAGAGAGCGAATGCAAGTTTATAAAAGCGTTTAAATGGTTAGGCAAATTAACTTGGCGGGACGAGACGTCGCCTGAAGGCATGATGGCAGATGGTCAAAAATAGCGACAGGCAGCCAAGGAACGGAACGCGTCCCAGAGGACACCCAACGAAGGGAGATGGAGTCATTAAATCAGCTCGTGGGCAAGGTGTTTGCGTGGATCGTTGCATTGAGAGGGATGGCAAGCAGGCTGTGGGGAAGCTTTATCCAGCAGTGGATTGATCAAAGCCGCTGCTAATAAGGATCGTGGTTATACATCATCCATGCAAATGACGAATAAGCAACAGCGGGCGCATTATCCTATTTGTGCAGAAGCTAATGGACTGGGCTAAAATGATCAGCCATTTGATTTGATAAGCACTCAAATACGCAGATCCCCACTTCGCGTAGGCATGTAGGCACGGCTCACATTGCAATAATCGAGGTGAAGACAGTAAACAACGGGGGTTTGTTTTTTCTCTCGTTGGGAATAAAATAATGGCAAGTTTTGTTCATGATTTATTGTGAACTACTTGTGTGGCGATCGATCTCTGTCGGAACAACAATTCGAGGCCACGTGGTGGGGCAGCAGAGGGCAGTGCATCAACATTCATCGTTGGACTGTATTTCGATGTTCATTTTTAAAACTAATCCGTGTGATGTGATCAACAAGTATTGCGTCACAACAAAATTCGAGGCCACGTGGTCGGCAGAAGAGAGCAGTGCATCAACATTCATCGTTGGACTGTATTTCGATATTCATTTTTAAACTAATCCGTGTGATGTGATCAACAGGTATTGCGTCGCAACAAATTCGAGGCCACGTGGTCGGCAGAAGAGAGCAGTGCTCCAACATCAATTGTTGGACTGTATTTCTATGCTTTTGCGTTTATACCGCTTATACGGTCCACAATTCCCGACCAATGCGAACATCGGTAGCAAGTGATATCTGAACTAATCCAGTCCCCCCCCCCATTCACCAACTGTCACTGACAAATTGTGGTGAAGTATGGTCAAGTAACCCCAACAGCGGGTGGGAGGCTCTCGTCCAGTAAGTGGATTGACAAACGAGCTGTGCACGCGCTATTTGCATGCAGAATAGCACGGTCCTTACGCACGGCATGCCCACACTGGCCAAAATATCCGGGTGTTTCAACAAAAAAATAAATCTTGCATTGTGCCTTTGTTAATACAATTGAGAAACCTTATACGGAGATTCCACAATCGGTCTTACAGCGCCCTGGGTGGAATGGAGCGATAAAAACACGTGCGTGCTCCGTTTCACGTGGAGACAAAGACAAAGATCTCCCGTGTAGCCTTCACAGACTGTTGGGGCAAGTGCTGTTAGCGAGCACCTCTAAAGGCCGGCACGGTACACACCAGGGGGTGGGTGGCAAACACCACGGCCGGCCGCCTTTGTCTCCCCAGTGGCGATGTTTACACATCTCACCGGGTATTCATTTGAGGCTGAGTCGACCTCGGGGAGGCCCAGGAACGGTTCAGATAATTTTCATCACCGGTGTTGGCCGTGAGCGAGAAACGAATCCGGCTCGCCAGGTTCGCAGCGCACTGATTGGAACGCTTCCACGAGTCCGTCATCAGATGAGATGGAGCGGGTAATGGTACTCGTTCAGAAGTCGGCAATCCGTGGCTCTTTCGTGATGTTATTTCAGTACCACCGTCTCGTGTTCACATGCATTGCGGCGTTTCAAATGTTTTGTTTTTTATTAAATCCTTTATATTAAGTTCACTTGCTTGCTTGCTTGCGTGCTTGCGTGCTTGCTTGCTTACGACCGTGCAAATCTTTCGGTCGTTTTTTAACCCACTTCCCGTGATTCAATCGAGCTGACATTTTGCACACAGACTCGTTGTGCGTGACAATTAATTTTCGTGAATTTTTTTTCCCAAAATTGTACACTGTTTAGGGATAAATAAATAAATATTTTATTACCAATTGCTTAATGGTGGCAGACAATCATCTGACTCATAGGTGGCAGCCATCTCAAGCCAGAGGACGAGAGGACTGTAGCCGCCACGCATATAAAGGATTTATAGTGAAAAACTTTGCTTTTACGGGTACATTTTTTTTACCGAATTCGAAAAAAAATCCATTCTCGTTATTTTGGGTCGTCGACCTCTGTACGAGGTGGATGGTTGCATTGTAGAAACAAGAGATGGGGACAGGCCTTCATCTAGCAGTGGCTTGATCGTGGCTGATGATGCTACTTGTGGGCATGCTTTTACTCCTGCAGGTGTTCAGCGTTCACTGCACAAGAGGTCACAGTTCATTCATTGCGGTTCAAATGACTAACAATGATTCAGAGCTTCACTTATAAACGACGATAATTAGAATTGTTGGTGCGGTGAGTGCCACTTAATTAAGAACAATACGTGACCGTGTATTATTTCCAATTTGCTCAGCTCGGGCAATGTGTAACACGAGTCACCCTTAATATAATTTTCATAACGCGTTATTTACAACATCCCAAGTTGCAACTTTGCTTAATTTATAGCACAGGATTAAACTGTGCTGTGATTGGGCCATATGCACGTGTGCCTGATACTGTACTTTGCTTAATTCTCTCGAAAATAGATTTTAACATCGTCAGATTCCTGTTAGCTAACCTGTTTTAGACAACCTCTGAAATGTAGGTGTGACACCACCAGTAGGCATCTTCTAATTTTATCCAATTGTGCAATCGGAGTTATGTTATGAGAAGAAAACAAAAACATCGCAGCTCTCGCAGAAGGCAAGTGTATCCTCCACATGAGAGCAGAGCATCTGAAAAAAAAGAGCGTCACACAAACACAGGATTTCTACACAGCGAAGATGGACCACAGCGGTGTTCATCACTACTTTTCAAAGGGGGGAGGGGCCCACTTTCGCCGATAAGACAACATCGGTGTGAGGGCTGCCACACGTTTGAAACCATTGGGGGTTGTTGACAGCAGCACGATGGTGGGGGGGGGGGGTGTCACGTGTTGTGTATTGTCGAGGGCCGCACATCAGGGGCCCACAATAAAAGCCATCATGGCCCGCAAATGGCCCGCAGGCCTTGCAATTAAGAACACTGGACTAGTGTCAGAAAACAAATTGTGATGCCCATTTATGCACATTTTTGTCATGATTCCACGGTGTGCCTTTTCACACGCGCTGCTATAAAGTTAATGAGCACCATATTTAGTCTAGATTTGAAGCTTTCGTGACTGCAAGGATTCATACTCTTAGTTCTTTCGGTAAAGTCACGTAGGTAAAAAATGAAATTAAAATTAATAAAAATAAAACAATAAAAAATAAAAATCACGACGTTTCGGAGGCAACACAAGTCTCCGTCATCAGGTGCGTCTAATCTGGCTGTGACGGTCCCACCTGATGACGGAGACTTGTGTTGCCTCCGAAACGTCGTGATTTTTATTTTTTATTGTTTTATTTGTATTAATTTTAATTTCATTTTTTACCGACGTGACTTTACCGAAAGAACTAAGAGTATATATTTAGTCTGCAGAATTGGAATACGCATTAAAAAAAGGCAACGATTGTATTTTGTGTGTGTGTGGCTAGACTGAGACGACACTTAAGAACCTTGTTTAATCACAGACATCTGCCAGAAATTAAACTCTGAATCTTCAAGTGCCGGCTCAATGCTCCGCCGAGGCGTTTGCCCCATGAGCGACTCATTTGCAGTGATCGCTGGTGATGCCGCGTATTTTAAAAATGAAGCTATTAATGAGAAGACTTCAGGTGAGGCATGGCATCTTAAACGGCAGAACAATTACATTAATTACTGTCAATTATATATTATCATGTGGTTAATTGGGTAAAAAAAAAGATATCGGAGAGCATTATTTTGTCGGCAATGCGTTTATATGCATGTGGTCATTCCACTCAGTGTACGTAATTCTCAAAATACAGAGCAACGAACATGTAGTTTATTAGTTTTCATGCAGGGCTACTGAAGGAAGACTTAACACGAAACCCTTTCCTAAGCGAGCATATTATTACAGGCAGCAAATCGCTGTGTTCAATGTACGCAGTACCCACGTTCTAAAGTTACAAAGTCGCTCACGCTGCTCGTGAAACTATTACACGTGTTTTTTTACTTGTACACAGTGCATTTGACCAATACGGTCAAGTATGGTCAAATAATCCACAGAACCTGTGCAGGGGGACCCTCATCCAGCAATGAATTGGCATGGCTGTACACGTGCAAGTGCAGCGCTTTCGTGCTCACGTATAAGGCATGCGATGGGCTATTAATCAATTTACTCATTTGGACACTGAAATTTTTTAAAATGCAAACACGCCATAACAGGAAAGAAGAAATTCATTATACGACTCAAAACTGTGATTTTAATTTCGCCTTTAAGCTTACATAGTCTGGAAAACGCCTAAAACCTCATATACACTTACAAGCAAATCTTAAACCAGCCGTGGGCTTAATGGTCACTGCGCCTCTCCCAAAATCTGGGCGTAGCTTGTATGTTCTTGTCAACGTACAGTGCTCAAGAGTAGACCCAGTACAAGACACTGTGGTGATAAACTCAGTTTTCCCTTCAGCAGGGAGATGCCAAAGCCTGATTGTGCATTTCACTGCCGTTTCTGTAACATTTCAGCACCATTTCCCCTTCGAAGCACATTTTTATACCACAAACAGGAAACACTGCATTTGCTACTGTAGGTTATAGATATTTCCCCCCGAAAAGCACTGGGTTTATAGACAGCGAAGATGGACTAGTGTCAGTTGAACAGGGACATTTTCTACTGACCTTGGTAAGGTTGTTACATAGTGTATACACCAAACATGATAGGATTATTCTAGACTTGAGGTTTTCGTGACGGCAAGGATCCATACTGTCGGTTCTTTCGGTAAAGTCACGTAGGTAGAGAAAATAAAATAAAACAAAACGACGTTTTGGGCGCAACACAAGCCTAGGGCATACTTCAGCGATTGTTTTCGCTGTGGTTGTCCCTGCCTGATGATGGACGCTTGTGTTGCGCCCGAAACGTCGTGTTTTGTTTTATTTTCTCGACCTACGTGACTTTACCGAAAGAACCATGATAGGATTATTAGTTTAATGTTATTATACTCTTAGGCTTTTTCGGTAAAGTCATGTAGGTAAAAAATAATAGAAGTAATAATGAAATAAAATAATAAATCACGTTTCGGAGGCAACACACGTCTCCGTCATCAGGTGGGACCGTCACAGCTAAAATGACTTGTGTTGCCTCCGAAACGTCGTGATTTATTATTTTATTTCTATTAATTTTATTTTTTACCTACGTGACTTTACCGAAAAAGCCTAAGAGTATGAATCCTTGCAGTCACGAAAGCTTCAAATCTAGAATTCATATTATAGATGGGAGTGATGTGATTGGGACCAACTGGAACTGATGGCTGACCTTATTAGTTTCTGGCCCATCAGCCCTGCTTTCACCAATTTATTAAACTCAATTTCAAATTGTATAAAGTAGTCCGATGACAGGACATATGAACACATTACTTGTGACATAACCAGTGACTGCAAAACCTGTTGTGTTTGACAGGATAAATGCACATTGATGATAAATACACATCGTAATGATGATATCGCAATACATTCAAATAATTACATTAAGTGCATGAATAAAAACAATTGCACAATGAAGTTATGAAAACCTTTATTAAACGATATTTCCATATATACATACAAGAATGAACACATTAAGAAACAATGTACATTACACATGTGTAAATGTATATACTGTATATATTTATACACACATATACATATATACAGTATGTTTTATTTCTCTACGACGTGACTTAATGACAAAAATGCTTTCATGTTAACATTTCATAATTATTGTAAAACCAATAGATATTTGCAGGGCATGAAAGACAGCAAACTTCAACATACTAAAATACAGATAAGGTACAATTAAAATAGATTCAAAAATGGTTATGTTCATAAATTTTACATAAAGAACCAGACGCACACACATACATTTTGCACAACAAAGAACATTTAAAATAAACCGTAAGTGTACATGAACACATATCACACCTACCTACATGGATGTGCAGCATGCATTGTTAACAATGTTGGGGATAATTTAAACAGGTCATCAATTGACTATTTTATGTAGACAATACCGCATTAATAGGAGCTATGGTCACTTTTATACAACATATACTTGGCACATACCATTACTTGGACAATGTATATGCTTGTATGATAAAAAATATGACTTAACTATTTGGAAAACTGTCTAGCAGTTGGGGCAAGAGCACAATATTCTTGGGGAAAAAACGTGCTATCCATATGATGACCAAGGCGTTATAATTTGGGTTTGGCAGTTAGCACTAAGATTCTTCAAATGGTCACATTAAATTCATGCCGTCCCCTACTGTTATATTTAGAATTCGTTATATAAATGGTTCTTATCATCTTACACTGGCAACAGAATGAAAAGGGAAGTAACTTTGGTTGAGAAGGATTGGAGCCGTTGCCCGTTCAAGGCAATGTCCACATGTCTGCCACAAAGTACGCAAAGCATATTTTCTTCCCCAAAAAAGTAAATGTTACAGTTCATAATGTTCTACTCAACTATAACCAGCATCTCAATTATATATACATATTATACATATATCTCATTAAAAATACACACATTTGGTTGATGGTATGTTGATGCAGTTCACATGGGTGACTGGCTTCATATGTTTTATGGTATTATGAATGCACTATTACACTTGAAAGAGATTAGAAAGTACACAAGAGATCAGTAAGTCACTCTACAGTTTATCCATGTGAGGAGATCACGACACTATGTTCTGGCATGACATGGTGGGAACTCATGGAATGATTTGCATCACTGGATCTGCAAGTTAGCCAGTGAGGGTAGGTGAACTGCATTCTTGGGAGTGTCACGTTACAGGCCAGTGCCCACAAACAAGATAATGTTGCAGTAAAGACATGTGATTAGCTCCGACAACATTAGTGTACAGCAGCAGCAGACACTGGATTTGTGTAGCAAACTGGCGCAGTGAATCCACACCAATTGATGGGAAAATATTGTGCAGCCAGTGGCATGATATGTACATGTGATGTGGAAAACCTCTAATAGATAATAACGAATCATTTTTACGACAGAAATAATTGAGAAAGTCAAATATGCACCGAATGCTCTGCATTTCATCACCTTAATTTATACAGTGCATCTTTGGCAGTAAATAATATAATTTAACATACCACATTGCAATGGAAAATAACCTTAAAACGCAAAATGTTTTTTGTTGTAATATATATAATTCAATTATCACACGCATACATCTTTCACATTAGAGTTAGAATGAATTTAACTTAGAATTCCAGCCATGCAATTATAGCAAACACGATTTAGAGCAATGTGCTTATAAAACTGAAATACACGTCATGATCATTTGTGTTCAACTGAAGCCGTTGTACCGAGCTCAGAGATCAAAGTACTTGCACGTAAGACATTTACCAGCCTATGCACAAGCAATGCTGATTTAGGGTTGATTCTTTGTCTGATGTTCTTCTATAAGCTTTGTGAGTCTTTCAATCTCTTTACCAAGGGTCTGCATGTTTTCCTGAAAAGAAACAACAAAGATAATGAGTCATTCAGTATTCTTAGGTTTTTCCGGTAAAGTCACGTAGGTAAAACATTAAAATTAATAAAAATAAAATAAAAATCACGACGTTTCGGAGGCAACACACGCTTCCGTCTTCAGGTGGAACCGTCACAGCCACGACAGCTGTATCAAGTAAATGAGAGATTGCAGGAGCTACCACTCAATTTATATAATGGTTGGAGAAGGGGGGGGGGTAAGGGCCGAGTACAGCACACTTTTTATTAATATGGTAAGGTGAGGCTTAAGAGGGTGAGCCTTTGTTAGTGTTTACCAGTATTCAGCTTGTGATGGATCGTTATACAGGCACAATTATATCGACAAAGACACAAGGAAGTACACACTAGTAAAATTCTGGAACCAATAGGAATAAATATCATGCACTGTTGAAGCTGATTTTAGACAGTATAGGAAGAACATATATTGACATTTATTAAGTTACTTATTAACGTACGTTGTAGTAAATAATGAAAAAAAACATTTTAAATCTCACTTTTGAAGACTTAAACAAACTTAATATGATATATATGACTGAGCACCTTCACGAACGATACACTCTTTTCTCTAATACCAACGCTGTACTTTGACAATGGTTTCTTTGCCGTTTGTAAGACAATTTTTTAATGGGATGAATAGGGTCATAAAAAAAGATTCAACAATATGGAGACTTCTCGCAATGACAGTACGGCAGTTATTGGAGACTTTTACATTCCACGCATGGATACATTTGGCAAAAGCCATTAAGCTTAAACACTTTCAGCCAACATCCAAAGCCTTAATAGCCAAGCCTGCAGTGTGAAAATCTGAATGAAATGTGGCAGACCATCATCACCAAACAATATGTCGACTCATCCAAATGAAAAAAAAAACAATTCAGATTTAACATCATTTCAGATTTTAAAAAATTGATGGACATCCAATATATACACATTTCTCAACATAGCCAGCAACATAATTTGCTCTTTTGTCCCTTCCAAAGCACTGCAAACCACACATATCCGGGCAGGCTGACCTGGAGGGTACAAAATGTATCGTATTTAATGGCATTATTAGAATATCATGTTTGTGAATAATATCTCTGAGAGTCTGGTAACCTGTGCTGCACAAAGTTCAAGGGAACAGCTACACAATAGTACGAATATGCAAGGAAAAGACCAATGACTCATGTCCTCGAAGGTCCAGTAGGGATTGCTTGCATATTGTAAAGGCTAAAATTGAAACCTCACTGTAATCCAAAGCAAAACATTTTCATGGGTTCAGGATATCAGTGGGGTCAACTGTGGCTCTTTTATGCTTTTAAAATGTTACATTATAAAAATAACATTGCCATTGATATTCAATCATTGCTGTATTTTTTTAGTATGTAATTATAGGCATGCCAGGCTAGTATTGTGATTTTACCAAGAGTAGTAGGGTTATATTAATTTTTTACTTAAAACTTTCGTGACTGCAGGAATTCATATTCTAGGGTTCTTTCGGTAAAGTCACGTAGATAGGAAAAACAATGAAAATAAAGTGAATAAATAATATAAATATCACAACGTTTCGATCGCAACACAAGCAATCGTCAATTTGTTTTCATATATACGTGACTTTATCGAAAGAATCATAGAAAAGGGCTATATTAATGTCCCCCTCATTATTCAATGAATTTTTTCCATTTAAGGTTGCGATACATGTACAGAATTAATAACTTTTTTACACTGTTGTGCATTTTGGCTGGAAGGGTCAAGCAAACGTATTGCATACCTCTGTTCATTTTAACGAATCCACTCTTACACATACGATAACAGTGACTGTATCATGGGGGTAAGAATCTATTGTAATTAATAAATCAATGCACCGTGACACACCTATAATGTATATCAATACAGTAGATGCAAAAACAGTATCTACAAAACCAATGTGCGATGCAAAAACAGTATCTACAAAACCAGTGTGATGAAAAAATTGTGAAAATAATTCATTTGCACCACCACTTGTGCACACATTGCTATGCATTTAAAGCAAAATGCTAATTTATGGCAGATATGTAAATTCCAAAATTGTACAATGAAGTATGCAAAAAAAATTCTAATTTAAATCCATGCTTACTCTTTAACTCACCATGTTTTATTCTGCTATCCATAAAAAAAGAATAAATGCAACATTTTATATAAATTATCTGACAGGTGCAGATGCTCATTTTTAGGAGCTGAGCAGAGGCTGGCTATATTTAATTGAAAAAGGAAGTCATTTACAGAAGAGAATGTCATGCATGCATCTTGTTACGCGTTTCCTGCCGGTTAAATTTATTCACTGGCAGAAGCACCTACCAAACACCATAACCACCAGACAATTTGCTTGGGAACATTGCCAAAGTGTGTGCCAAAGTAGCAAAGTCATCAAAAGGTCCCCCTGTATCCTTGTGCATGCGACCGATTTGAGTTTTATAATCATGGGGGTGACTGTGGGTTTATTCCCCACCAATTAAGAGTCACACAAGAAACGTGAATTATTGCAGCACGCAGCAAAATGACTTCTCGGCAAATTACTTGTGTGCTTTTTTTGACGTCAGCAGCTTTTATGCTGTTTACTCTTTTGTCAACGAGAGACGCCTTGGTTACTGTGAGGACAGGCAGTTTCCACTGACCATCAGAGCAATCTCTTTAAAGATCATGCTGTCGGCACACTAGTAATCTGCACAAATACTCGCAATACGGAGTAAAATTTTATAATACATTTAACACAAAGCATGCACTGTTAAACTTATAACATGTGCAAAATGGACAATAATTGTGGCATCACAATATATTTGCCCTCCACTTAAGGTAGTGAAGTCAATTAAAATGTTTTGCACATGACAACCTACAATTACCCATTCAAATCTTACCCCACCTTTTGTTTTGAAAGAACTGTGGCTAAAGAAAAAAAACTAAATCACAAATGCTGTAAAAAGAAAATTGGTGATGGGAGGGATAACACTGCCTTTTGGTACGAATGATGCATTATGAAAATAGGTATAGTGCAACCATCGATAATGATCAGCTTTCATGCCTGTGTCTTGGGAATGTCCCTTTGACTTTGAACCATACTGAAACAAAAACCTTGTTTTTTTTAAAAATAAAAAATCGAACACCATTACATTACTAAATGCTAGCACTACAAATAAATCATGTTAATTAATTACACACATAATTACTACTCACCGAGTTGCTTAGTTGATAATCTTTATTGAAACAGCTTTCAATGAATAATGCACTATTTTTGCGCGAGAACTTACAATGTTAGTTTCAGTGTGTGTACCACCCTGCTCGTCTGCTACTCTGCCTTCAATTCCATCCTCTATCCGCCTGCATTTCGCTCGTCCGATTCTCTGTGATGTGCAACTCCGTGATGTGAAATGCCGCTCTCCCTGGGCCTCCTGCGTCTCCGCTGCAGGGATTCATGGACCCACGATGACGTTGGTCGTGTACGCATGAGCAACTAGGTACACTGCCCCGCTAGCACCTGCTACGCAAGAGCGACGGCCAATGACGCGTCGCTATGGTGGCACATTCTAGCGTCACAATGGCCCAAGAGGTCCTTTACGGGCTTGTCCTTTCATGTCATAAAATGAGTTTTGGTTAAATGCTATTAAAATTCTCTGCTGCTCCAACTTTGCTGGACAAAATGTGGGTGTGGTTACGTAATAGATCTCTGAATTATTTTCTTGGGAAAGTTATGATGTATTATGTTCTAATTTAAAACTATAAAAATGTATCTGTAAAATATAGTAACATATTAAGAAATGATTTGACATTGTCACATGTTATTTTTGATAAAAAATGCGGTACCTCAAAATATAATTAGTATATTATATTAATATAACTAAAGTTTATACATTTAATGCAAAAAAATCTTTATTTTTCAAATACCTACTTAAGTCTCACCAGTTATATAAACTTGCGGGAAGTACTCGGCGTTATCAGGGGGAAAAATATATTCAAAAACTTATCTTAAAACATAACATACATACACAAATACTTAACTATTGTGAAAGCCCGGTGTGCTGTTTGTCCATTTGTCTGTCAAAAAAATAAGAGGCTTGCAGAAGTCCAACAAGTTATAGAAAGTGGGGGGTCAATAGATATTCTTTGGGTCTTTCGGTAAAGCCACATAGATAGAAAAATTATAATAAAATAAAACAAAGAATCACAATATCAAGACTTGTCGATTGCAACACAAGCAATCGTCATCAGGTGAGAACTGCTGAAGCAGAAAAAAATACATGGCGGGAGCGCTGCTAGTATCTACCGATTCTGCAGTAGTATCTCCCAACTTTACAAAAGTATCTACTGACTCTACAGTAGTATCTACAGACTTTGCAGTAGTATCTTCCGACTCTATAGCAGTTAACTACGAACTTAACAGAGTGCCGTGGTGAGGCCTAGTCCCGTGCAGAGTCCCCGGCCTCGTCAAGATTACCCAGCCGACCGAGGTGGCACCTTGGCAGGCTGGGGCTGGGCTGCTATACCGCCCCCCCCCACCACCTGCTCTACAGTAGCAGTAACTAGAAACTCTACAGTAGTATCTACCTACTCTATAGTCATATACACCCACTCTAGAATAGTATATAATCGACTCTATAACAGTACTAACTTCACAAAGTGGCGTGGTGAGGCCTAGTCCCGTGCAGAGCCCCCCGGCCTCGCCTCGATTGCCCAGCCGGCCGAGGTGGTACCTTGGCAGGCTGGGACAAGGCCGCTACCTCCCCCTACCATCCCCTCGCCCGCTCTACAGTAGTTATCTACGGACTATAGTAGTAGCATCTACCAACTTTATAGAAGTAACTGCACACATTTGGGTGGGGGGGGGGGGAAGAGGATATGAATTATTTTATCATTTCTAACGTGAATAAGAATTCCCCCCCTCCCCCCCACTGATTGCGTGTGTGCGTTGCTAGGGCAACCACCGGTCAGCTTTATCGCGCATGCGCAGATGCGTGCTTTGGTGCATGCTCAACGTAGTTATATAATAAATAGAACTAAATTGTTAATTTAACTACTTTAAAGTTGACGGATGTGAAATACGAATAGTGCAGGCTCACCACGGGGCTTGTCGCGTGGAATCTGGGTACTTTTTTGACACATAAACCCCATGGTTTGCGAGTTAAAACAGTCGCAAGTTGTGTCCACACACACACAGACAGACAAAAAATGAATTATATAGGTTAGATGAAATAATGAAAATAATTTGGATCTCTTGTCAATCCACTTTTGGATGTCTCTCCATGTCCTGCCAGTCATTGGGGTCTGTTTGACCATACTTCACCACGCTGGTTAGTCTGTAATAGTGCATGGGTATGGGGCAGCAGGTGGGGAGGGGCCCAGGACTAGTTTAGACATCACTAGTCTCTGATGTTAGCCGTAGTCAGGAAAACAACTCAGCCGATTAGCTGGGATCATGGTGCAGGGCACAAATTACTATACCATGATCGCACTACTGCTCCCTCCTCTTGAAGCATATTTTAAAATAGTACCGTGACCTGCATGGGAGAATGCTTCTGATGAAATGTGTTTCATGTTACCCGATAAAAGCTCAAATATAGATCACCAAAATAGCTCTCAAATAACACACTCTTCACTTTGTAAGTCACAGGTTCAAAATGCTGCAAAAAACCTGCACTATGCAAGGGAACCGATTTTTTTTTTAAATAAAGGCCATGGGCTTGAGGATGTCTATGCCAGATACCTTGAGGGTGATGTTCTTGAGGACTGTGTCCTCGAGCACTGCTTGCAGCTTGTGGTTGATCTGCAGAGACAGCTCCAGTGTCATGGTGCTGTCGGCCGGCTGCGACGAAAACACTGACGCCATGATGCCTCCCTTGCGCGAAAGCTGTGCTTTGCTCATGTCCGAAGCTTCAGAGGACAGGGCCCCCGACTCCTCGCGCATTATGTAACTGTGTATGATCCTGAAACGGAGAACAACATCAACCGTGTGCTGAGCACACACACACACACACCTCTAATAATGGAATGGAGCTAATCGAACAAAGTGATTATATTTCAAGTAACCTTGATATGGAAAGTTTGGTGGTTGGCTCGCATAAAATGCTGTGTAATCGACTGAAAGGTCAAGCAAAATGTATCACAATGTGGGTGTTTGTTCTTTGAATAATATAGGCAGGGAGAAATTTAATAGCATTTCGTCCTTATATTGTGAGCCCAAATAATCATACTTTACATACACTATTAAAATTAGTAATAATCTACTGTTAAAGATTAAAAAAAACACAATCTCCATTGACTACAGACACATTTTCAACAATGAAAGATTTAGAAAATAAATTCAGGTGCTGGAAATCGAATTTACTTTTCAAAAGATATTTTAAACTATTACTTCAAACTAGCCTTGTGAATGCTGCATTTATTCCAAAGTAATAAAACTGACATTTCAAAGGAAGTGAAAGTTATTAGAATGATCAGGGCATTTATAAAAAGTATAGTTTTTTACATTTTTAAGGCAAATTACGGAAAATTATCTAAATATCCAACAAATTTGTAATCTGGTTAATGTAAAGAAATACATGAAATTAGTTTATATCACTTCACCACACTGGTAACTATATTTCACCATGCTGGTGAGTGCGGTTTGATAAAGGCAGGGAGCATAGCACATCACATGTTAAATGCAATGTTTTTACTTGCGACTCACAAATGCTTGGAAACGATAAAACCAAACAGATTAAACTCAAGGTGGACACCATTGGAACCTCCTTTGCCAGTAGCAAAATATGATAATTGTTTTTTTACCCTTTTATCTGGCAACAAAACTGACACCTTTTTTTTACAAGGAGTCATGTTTGCATTAACCACAATACCTGCGGTCGGAATGCAAACAAAAAACACAACTCTGATAATGTATGCACTGTCCTTGAAATTGATTGGTCCACACCCAAGACAGCTTTTCTTAGAGCCTAGTCTCACACGGTGACGCCCTTTGGCGTCATCTGGTCCAACACCATGTGAGACGAGGCTCTAAGAAAAGCTGTCTTGGGTGTGGACCAATCAATTTCAAGGACAGTGCATACATGATCAGAGTTGTTTTTTGTTTGCATTCCGACCGCAGGTATTGTGGTCAATGCAAACATGACTCCTTGTAAAAAAGTTGTCAGTTTTGTTGCCAGATAAAAGGGTAAAAAACAATTATCAAGGTGGACACTTATGAAATACAACGTCCACACAAACCTCCATCTTTAAACATCACAATTGGCTTCGATTAGTTACATTTTTGCACCGAAATCAAGCCACTCACTTGGTCTTCCTGCGCAGCTCTTCGAGGAGTTGTTGATTGTGATCTTCCAGGAATTCCACTTTCTCGTTCTTCTTGGCTAAAGTCTTCTGCAGGCGTACGATGCGCTCTATGAGCACGCTCTTGTCCACCTCTGGAAAGCTGTCGGCTGTGCCGGGGCTGGAGCCCGCCACCTCCGAAAAGCCCTCGTCGCGACTGCCACCTGCGCGCACGTTCAGCGAGCCTGACGGGGAGACGAGATGAGGGAGATAAACTGAAACTAAATTATTTTTATTTTTACCAGGTAAGTCCCACGGAGCTATATAGCTCTTTTTGAGAAGCGACATTGCCACAAATTCTAGTAGCTTACAATGTGAAATTTATAGCAGCCAAATACTATAAATGCATGCCGATTCAAAATGTTGAGGGAAAAACCAGAGGACGTGGAGAAAAATCCACATGACCACGGGTAGGTAGACATGCAAACTCCAAATAAACAGGTATCAGGGTCGGGATCGAACCCCGGACCTCCTGCATATCCGGCATGGGAGTTAACATCATGCCAACGAAATAAAGAGATCCTTGCAAAGATCCAGCAGTCGCTAACTGTGATGCATGGATTGTGGGGGTTGTTTTACCATACTTCACCACACTGCTGAGTGCAGGTTGGTTAAGGCTGGTAACATAAATGGTCGAGCATAATACCAGTACGAATGGATGTTTCTTCACTGCCCAATGCTGTCCACAGCATAGTCACAAAGCCTGCAACACCTGTTTTATACATGGTGGTAGCCCATAACAGCACTGTCCAGTCCAGGGCTCAAAAGTCCTGCTTAGCTTCCGAGATCGGGCACATTCTGGGTGATATGGTACAAGGAAATCACAACATAACCTTGTTAAACTAATTCAGTAAGTCATGTTGTAACACAAACTCTACAGCCATGCATGTCCCGGTTGGGAACTTGAGGGACACACACATTCACAACCGAGTGATATAACTCACCAGACGAGCTAGAGCGGCTTCCCATGCCTCCAGATTCCCTGCCTTCTTGAGTAGTTTCGAGCTGCTCCAGTTTTCTACGAGCTGAAAAACACAGCATGCGTAAATTAAAGACCAAGTAATTTTTGTTATTGCGCTGTGCTTCCGTTAAGAAAACTGTCTGCAAGTTTATATTTCAGTAAAAAAAAAATTGCAGCATGATCTCTTTAAAGTTCAAAGCTTATTGTAAACAATTATTTACCTTTGTTATTATTGCAGTTTTACAGCTGAAATATATAAAGATGCCCGAACATGCTTTATCATATTTCAATGTCATATCCCATGTCATCAATGCCAAGGTAGGAAAAATAAGAATTTGTTCCAGTTACATTAAAGCTTTCAACAAACCGTAATAAGAGGTTTTATTTGCCTCGTAACTTACTCAAACAGACCATGAACTTTAATTAATAGAACCTTTGTTTCACAATGGACAATATCAATCACGCTCTCGTCATGTTATAATGCATAGACAAAATCATGCATTACAAACCATGCATGAAGGTCTCTTCACCTACTGTAGTATAATGGATTCAATCGGACAGAGGAAAAAATAATTATACTGAGGGCCATATATGCACAAACCAAGATCCGATCATAAGAGGTTTTTGGGTCAGATCTCGTTATTTATAAATGTGTCGCAACCCTCCACCACCAGACACGGCCAATCAGAAAAAAATGTGTCACGTTGACAAAAGACAAATAGTTGACTACTTTAGCCCACCAGGGTGTGTTGAAGAGTGGATCCACAACATTTACAATTTGAGTAGTATGATGTTTCGCTGGAATATACATCCAGCATCTTCGGGCGATTTGCCGGAATAGTGAAGCCATCGACCTGCTTCTGGTCTCAAATAGTGCAGGATGACGTCATCATTGTTGAACCCCTTCAGGATTCGAGATCAGAGGCGGAGGTGTATGCAATTATGTAATAGATCAGTAATCAGCCACTTAGCATGTGACTCACCTGTAAGGAATTGCAATGTGTTGTATATCTTACTTAATAATTCAAAAACTAGTGTCTTGTACTAAAGATGAATCACCGAAGTTATGAACAGAAGGTGTATATCGGATCAATTGCTTATGCGGCAAGTGTTATATTGGACAGACGGGACGTAACATTAGCGCAAGACTAAAAGAACATCAAAGAAACATTAAATTCTCCCAAACAGAGCTGTCAGCAGTGGCAAAGCATGCTTGCTAACAAAAACATTCAATTGATTTCGATAACGTTGAAGTGTTATGCAGAACTATTTATTACTGGCCAGGATTAGTTGAAAATCAATTGAAGTTGAGAAGAATTCAAATAATTTCAATCGCTGTGATAGCTATACTTAGCGAAGCCTGGAAGCGTATTATTAAGTAATAGACAACATATTTTGCATTTTTTTACAGGTGAGTCACATGATAAGTGGCTGATTACCGATCTATTACATAATTGCATACACCCCCATCTCCGCCTGTGATCTAGAAACGTGATGGGGTTCAACAATGACGTCATCCCGCACTATTTAAGACCGGAAGCAGGTGGATGGTTTCACTATTCTGGCAAATCGTTCGAAGATGCTGGATGTAATGTCCAACGAATCGTCAAGGTTACTCAAATTGTAAATGTTGTGGATCCACTCTTCAACACACCGGTGGGCTAAAGTAGTAAACTATTTGTCTTTTGTCAACGTGACACATATTTTACTGATTAGCCATGGGGGTGGTGGAGGGTTGCGACACATTTAGAAATAATGTGATCTAACCCAAAAACCTTTATTATGAATAATACTAGTCATGAATGCCTACGTGTTAAAGATCCTATCAGTTGCCTTAAAATCTTTAAGAAACCACCAAGGTTGTTATGTACATTCAGGAAAATGAATGACATACCAAATGACAAATGGTGGGAAAATAAAGAAATTAAAGTAATGCTTTCATGGTTTTAGTTATTGGTAGTAACGACCAGTATGTAAATGACACGTAATGTATGCCATTTTTAACATTTGTAGTTTGTATCCAAATTACACACAACGTAATCAGTAATTTGTATCTAAATGAGAGTTGACGTGGATAATTGGTAACGTGTATAAACATTACTATACGGCAGTAATTGAAAGGTATTTTGCTCATCATTGCGAGTTGGAAGCATCTGGGCTCCCTCACCATGCATCAGCTGCTTGCTCATATCCTTGGTGTTGGCAGCGTGCTTTCGCTTCTGGGTGGCCAGCTCATCCCTCAACTCATCCGCCTGTGTACGGAGCAGTGCTAGCTGACGGGTCGCCTCTGTGAGCTCTGCACCCAGGCGGCGCTGTTCCTCCTCCAGCTGCTTCTTCACCACCCCCAACTCTTCAGCCTAGAAGCCGACAACACCACTTGCGTATTATCATCCGTTTGTCAATCCACTGCTGGACAAAGGCCTCCCCCCCCATGACATATCGGTCATAAGGGGTTGTTTGTCCATACTGCACCATGCTGGTCAGTACTGGTTGGTGAAGGGAAGGGGGCGAGAGCTTCAGATATCACCGCTGATGTTAGTCATGGCAGGTGATCTACCAAGGTCAAGTTAAATCGAGCAGTATGCTTTCCATTGTGCCACTGCTCTACCCACTATGGTCATCATTCATTAACGATAATGAGTGTGTCAAGGTTCTTCCCCTTTGTTTTTTGTTAATTTACCCAAATTAGATTTATATTAACATGTGCGATTTGTGGCATACAAACTCTGACAAAACCATAAGCTTTGAATGTTTTAACTTTATATTCATTTTTTAGAATAAAATTTAAAATTGGGAAATAATGATTGATGTTTTAGACATAACAATTACGAATGAAACATTGTCCACAGTTTTAAAGTTTCCTTTTACATTTAGGCTACAAGCATAAAATTCAACAATTGCTGTTAAGTGTACATCATTCTCACAAATGAGCAACCTGCTCTGATTATATTCAGTGAATTGGCTGAATTATATATTGCAGCCATGTCATTACTGTCAAATCTGCCACAAACCAATTTCATGGAAAGAACTCAACTCAAATATTAATAAACCCTCTTTCAAAAAGACACCGACGTGGAATTTAATTAAATATACAATGCATACCTTTTAAATTTATTTTATAAAAAATATAGTTTTCTGCAATTAGTTGTACACTGATCCAATGCAAAGAACACTGTATATATCCAGTTAACTTTTGATTATCCATAGGCAAATTACACAGGTTGCAGATTAATTGTGCTGGCAGAAAATAAAATAAAATATATTTTCACAGCCCACATGACCATAAAATGTAAAAAATAAAAAGTTTGCCACAAACAGCAATGCAAATGGACATCTTCACCCCCATTCTACGCAAGTAAACAATAAATGTTTTTATAGCTCGATTCACATACGCTTTGCGTTGTTTGAATTTTACTGGGGCCACCCATGCCCATTTTCCCCAGATAATTGAGAGTCGAGAGCCATGATAATCATCAGCAGCCATGAGGATAGAGGCCTCCCCAAGTCGCTGCTGTGCTTCATGGTGGCAGGAAGCAACAATTCACCCAACACCTCAATGTAAACTTTATTTTATTTGAGATCCCAACATTCACTTTGCATTGTACGGTTCACCCACCAGTGCTTCCTTGGCCTGGCCCTGCGTTTGCAGTTCCTGCATCAGCTTGCGCTCGCAGGCCTCCAGTCGATCCACACTTGCCTGCAGGCCGTTGCTGTCGGACTGTAGCTGTGCGTTTTTGCTGGCGAGTCGCTCGGCAAAGGCCAGCAGCTCGGCCTCGCGCTCACGGCTACCGGCGATGTCCACCCGCAGGTCGGCCACAAGGCAGTTCAGGCCCGCCAACTCCTCGCGAAGAACTGCCTGCTCCTGTTCATCGCTGCAACGCCAAGAAAATGCCAGGAATGCCGGTTTCATTGTTATAAGCGCTGCTGTTGTCGGCACAGTGTGGATTTCTGGGTTTAAGAACGTGACTGTTCAACGAAGGGGTCTTTTGGAAACGCTTGAATAATAAAGCTTTAAAATAAAACAATGTCACGCTTTATTAAACTACAGAACGATACTGAATGATGTGATATGTATCGCATGTACATAGGGCTCCAGGATTTTGGGATTAACTGATGAACACTGATAAAACACCCCTTCCTCCCCCACCAGCACTGTTATTTAAACAATATATAGGTGTTCATCAACTCAGCATTGAAAAAACTACAGAACGGGTTAACCAATTCATGTTGGAAAATTAATTTATAGTAATTGGTTACAAATTTATGTTTAACATTAATTTACCAAGACAATGTCCAAAAATCAGATTGTATCATGAACAGAGCAAGCTGGAGACCTATATAATCAGAAAATGTAAATTTTGTTGGCTGGTATTAAAATGTAAAAGTATAAAAAAAGATTAAACTAACATGACACTACAAAGTGTATAAAAATCGAAATCACTGCAAAAATTCCATCTTTGGGTATTTATAAAAAACTTATAAAAATACGAGAAAGCCTAAAGCTGACATTAACACATACCATGAATGTGACAGTATTACGTCTTATTTCTCAAGCAAAGCAGCACCAAAATTAATACAAGCAGTATTTATCACAAGGAATTTCAAGTGAAATCACATGTAATATCCCAAAGTGCAAAGACAAATTACATAGCAAAGTCAATGGAATATAGCACACAAGGAATACATTTAATACAATGCATCCAAAATCTTGTCTCCACTGAGTGCAGGATAATGAGAATGGTATTAGCTTAGAAAACAAGGCTCTTCATACAATTATTGTATGCTTAATAACAGTCATGAATATAAAGGAGCCTTGACTATATTAAGCCAGGCATCGAGCCAGAACCGGGTTACTTGGGTGCATAAGCATGGCTTTTATTAAGGGAAGGTTCGTAAGCGATGAGGCAAAATCCCAACCTGCATGCCAAGTCAGGTACTGTGACAGCCTTTAATCCCACTTGAATAAATTGAGGATTATTCATATTGTTTCCACAATTGGAAAGTTTACAATCCTTTAAGCAGTAATTTTACATTTAAATAAGCATTCTGGCTGGACTGCCAGCTGATCTTTGGAAGCCATGTATGCAAGCGGAGGGGATTTTTATGTGCTTTCAAAAGAGGTCAATATTCCACACAAACGATATAAGAAGTGAGGACAGGCACAATGGTTTGAATATTCAACCGATACAGCCAAACTTTCCAGAATCTTATTGGAAGCAAGAAATACGTATCTAATTCATGTATACAGGTCAATTAAATCTACCTTACCACTTAATACAATGCACTGTACAGCAGAAGCATGTATATAATGTAGGTTCCCTCCCTATGAAATATTTACCACAAACAATCTAAATTTTCTTGAACAAAAATATATACACATATTATAATCTGCAATAACATTATAAAACTTGGACACACTGCTTATTTAGCTCCAGTTGAATATGTTTCATAGATATTTTATGTATTTCAAATGGCCAAAATATCTTACTCAGTGCAACGATTCCTGCTCTTGCTTAAATCGGCCTATAAAGCATAAACTCCATTTAATGAAAGCCACATGTGTGTTCTCTGCTGCCTGATTTAGGGAAATGGTAAAAACAAAACTTTACATCCCAATAATTAGGAAAACGAATTAAGAGAAATGTTTTGAAATGGACTAACTACTCTGAATTATCCTTCTCTGTGAATAAGCCTCTAATGAGCAATTATATAATGAATCATTAGACAGTCTAACTATCTCAATGAAGGCACTTATAAATGACGAGAAATGGGTTTATTACACCTTAGATCTTCCACTTATATTACAGCCAATGAGAAATCGATGTAATTGGTGTCATTCTGATTAATTAACAATATAGCGTTTTTTGGAGGATTTGTCAATCTCTAAAGAGTTAACAAAAATGTATTAAAAAAAACTTTTTTTCCTCTTGAAGTCAAAATGTATGCATTATTACAGTATATTATGTGCTCCTACACTGATGTATTGAAAGTCAATAATTGCTTCATATCTACAGTATTGATAAAAAAGCGCATTTAAAAAAATAACTCCGCAAAATTATCCTTAATACGGTCATTTATATAAATGTTCCCAAACGGCCCAGTAATAGTGAACCTTTCCTTTGTTAAAGTAACCCAACAAAGAGTGACGATGCATCTCAGAATGCTGGCTATCACAACATTCGAAGCAGGTTTTATATTTACTCCCAAGTATTGCCGTAAGCATGGATGATCGTACGAGCCACCCAGATGGGATTACACAAGGTGCAATAAGACACACTTCACATCTGTTGCCCGAAAGCTCAGGTGTTAAGTCAACAAAGCCTCAAAGTAATCCATTCCTCAGCTAAATAAACCGATCGCGTTCTGCAATACGAGCAATTGCTCATGTTGCAATGGGGCAGAATTTTTATGACATTTTCTGGTACACATTTACAACTCTAAAAAAAGACATGCAGTCAACTATGATGGAATACAAATCATGGTATTCTGTATCAATATTTTTTTAAATATTTGTTGAGTTGTACACTTTAGAAAACGGATCATTAATTGGTCACTTTATCTGACAACTAAATTTTATATAAGATTAATTGGAATTGCACGACAAGACATTGTGAATTACTGAAAGTACATGATTATGAAAATACATAAACTATTATTCTTTGCAATGCAAAAAAAACCTTCAACCATAATGCAAAGTTTATAACCATAATGTAAATGTAATGATATACAGCAAAACCTTGGATTGCGAGTAACTTGGTCTGCGAGTGTTTTGCAAGACGAGCAATTTTTTTTTATAAATATTAATTTGATAAACGAGCGAGGTCTTGCAATACGAGTAGTACGTATAAGCTTTGTCTGCCTAGTGTCACGTGATCACAACCGATATACGAGTGCTTTGATATACGAGTGCTTTGGATGACAAACACGTTTCCGAAAAATTATGCTCGCAACCCAAGGTTTTACTGTATAGCCAAAATGCAATATTTTGCAAACCCTACACCTGAAGCGGTCCACTCGTACTGCTTAATCAAGGCCATTTCGATTGAAGTGTACTAAAAGGATAATCGAGCATTAATGTCTTCATGAGATGGACCCGAGCTAAGCAGCCCTTGTGCATGTGCGTGCCAGTAAGTCAATTATCACATGAGAACACCACCTATACCTGTCTATCTGCTCTTGGAGGCGGTCAACTGCGCGCACACCCTCCTGCAGCTCCTGGATCTCTGCCTTCTGCCGGTTGATGATCTCCCGGTACTTGGCCAACTCCTCCTCGGTGCGTATCCTCTCCTCCTCAAGACACTTCACCTGTACAGCGCACAGCACAGTCGTGTGCAATGAAGCAGTGGCAGGGCTTGATTTCTCACAAAATATTTTTGGGGTCACTGGTAGACTGGATTGGGTATGTATGCACATGACCAGTAGCTATGGCCACAGAAAGAGATATACCGAGTGTGGTGTGCAGAAAATATTTTTTGGCTTTCCGACCCAGGCAGAACCGGTTGACATTAGGCCCTGTGCAGGTGGAATTTAGTGCTCACAATAAAACAATGTATACCAATAGTATTCCAAATGTGCTACTGGTTTCATGTATTGAGATGAATTATCCATTTAGCACTCTTTCAGAATAGTGCAGCACTCCATATTGTAAAACAGCCTGCAGTAGGAAACGTCATAAAACTACTTCTAAGCGCTCTTCAAGTGACATCTTTAATCCGCAAGAGATGGCACTGTAATTTTCCACACGTCTTGCACAGACAAATGTTTTCCACATGGCAGTCAAACAGACAGTTTACATTCTCAGAGGTAACTATTTGAAAAGGTAAGTGAAACACAAAATAAATAAATAAATATTCACAGTAGTCAGTGAGACCATCAACTTACCATAATCAAGAATTGGGCTGGAATCAAGGGTGGCTACCCAGATTCAAACCCAGGGTCAGTGGCAATTTTATTCTGCTAACCGTTTAAATATAATCAGCATTCTTTAGATTTTATACAAACTACAGATGAAATAATTTCAGGAGTTATTTATCTTTCTAAAGCACTACCAAAGGCCATAAGGTAAAAAAAATGTATTTCACTGAATGATCAGATATATTTGGAGGTGCAATTCTTAATCAATAAAGATCAGAGCAATGTTTTAATGCCCAATCCATTTTGATGAAGCCAATAATTATAGGATAACCTTCACAAGCTCTACCTCTAGGCTGTATTTATTCTCTACTTTTAAAGTAAACCAATGAAGATAAATTGGGTGCATAAGTAACCAGGAAGAGTTATTTACATTCAAAAATATTAACTATCGAAACTTAACTATGCTGGTAAACAACTCATTAATTTCGTATTTTACTTTTAAAACAAACATGTTCCAATTCTACACAGCAGAGCCAATTTTTTTTACTGCTGCATGGAACTGACTGAAAAGACGTTTGTTTCTATAATATAATGAGAATTTCAAATAAAAAACACAACAATGAAATGTACTGGGAAACAGAATTTAAACAAAATTAATACGCATTATACATGTTTTTATCACGTTATTAGAATCATCACTATTGTTAGGAGCCAAATATATCTATATACGACAGCATCAATTTACAGCTGCGATCAAATTCAGTACAATAGAATGTGCAATATTGAAGCCAATCATATTTGAACAATGAATTGTAAAAGTTGTCAAAGGAACCCCAAATGCGATATCTTTTCAAACTAAAGAACAGCAGCAATACAAACTTGTGTCGCTACGAACAATGTGCTCAATCAAGTACTGTACCATGACCATTGCACCCAGCACAGCTGATTTAATATCTTTCCTGCTTCCCTACTCCCATCACTGCCATTTACAGATCAGCAACTCCAAGCCCATTTGCCCAAGAAAGCGTGAAACACTGATGATGACCTAGTTTTTGGGTTACACTGCCGATATATTTCCTGGCCTTCCACGGGTCATTACTCTTAGTCGTGATATGGCAAGCTGTTTCGAATTACAACATGTAGCCTTTACCTTTGGCTATAAAGGACTCGCTTTATATTATTCAACCAAAGCAAATAAAGGTATATTTGAGAGAATGTTTCCATGTGTAAGAGACACAGTGAACTTGAGTACTCTTTTCACACATAAATCAATACTAATATAAGATGGAGGCCATTTATAATCAATAGAGTACCATACCCGACTTGATTCCTTTCATATATATCAACATTTAATTTAATCTTCATTTGCTGCCAACAAGAATTTCCAAATGTTAGTCCTTTATTATACAATACTTAACACCTTGTACGAAAATATTCTGCAGTATTTTAAGAAGATTTCTTACACATTTATAAGTCTGAGTTAAAATATTTCATCATTGCACATGATGCTTGAAAATAAGCAAATGTGCCACTATAAAGGGCTTACAGGTGCATGAGCCATGATACATTTTGTAACAAGTATCATATGCTTTGGTAACAGTGTACTTGAATGTCTTGGCTGTGGCATTGATAACTAAGCACAAATTAATTGCAGTCATGTTCTCTGAAAATCAAATTCAGTCTATAAATATAAAACTTACAGCTGTATTAAAATGTTTCTCATCAACAGGTGTCACTGCAAAATTCCCTTAACAAGAAAAGCCAAAAAACACCAAATAGGGCGATGGAGTTGAGGTGTAGCCCCCAACGGTTCCTTCCGAAGTCACAGAGTCAGTGATGCAAGTCAAAAGTGGGCAATGACACTATAATAAGACTCCACAATTTCCCCACCCTAACAACTCACCCATGCCCCACTCATTGGCTTCTCTACAATATTTTTTGTCTGATCCGCACAGCCCCAAATGTTAAGCCAAGCGACACCCAAAAGAAGCCACAAAAGACGCCGATATTCCCACCTTTGTCCTCAGGGTTCGCAGCTCATCCATGCCTTCTTTAAAGTTCCTTTTGAGGTGTTCAAGCTCCTTGATCTTAGCCCCATGGATCTGAATTTTTACAGGAGTGAACACATGCAGAAATGTCAGTCAACGATAATTATTGATAGAAACAATTATTTTAAACTCTAATTTCCAAAGGAGAGCTAATAAGACGGATATTTCAACTTTCAACTGTGCTTAAGGAATGCGAACACCAATTTATATGGTTCGTGCAAAGTGTATAGCATCTAATTGATCGTCACCCAAAATGGGAAACACCTTAAGAGTTCAGGGTATGTTTTTTACTCCAATAGATTATGCAACCATGTGCTACAAGAAATGTGGAAGGAATGTGAACCAATAACTCACCAATGCAAATGATCACAGCCACTGTTGTTCTTAAACTCCCCCCCCCCCCCACCTAGGTATTGTATTACAAATGGGCAGTTGGGAAACTAAAAAGGGTGGGTGGAAAGGGTTAAATGTCCCCTTGGACTAGAATACAGTCGACTCTCGATTATTCCGTGTAATGGGGGGGGGGGGGGCGGTGGTTTGGGCAAATAAAAAACACAAATAATGCAAAACATATGCAACTAAGCGACAAATACATATGCAATTGCTTCCCTGTGTAGAATGGGCGTGAAGACGGAGAACGTGTCATCTATTTTTATTGTTTCTTAAACAGGTTTACCTGCCATGTGTTTGACGTCACGTGTGTGCTGCCTCACTGACTTGTCAACGAGTGAGAAGAAGCGCACAAATATATTTAAGTTTTTGCCTCAAGATTTGTTAATCCACAACCCAGAAAATCTGTCCACAGATCATGCCGAGTTAACCGTTTCGCGCTGCGGGATGTCTGCAAGTTGCAGGGTGGGTCCCGTTCACCAGCAAATCTCAGAAAGCGCAGGCGGCTAGCGTTAATTTAGAGAGGAAAAGCACCCTTGTTTTTAAAAACATTGGACTCGCCACCAAGAACTGTAGAGACACGACCGCACTCTTATGATAGCTGGCACCAAACTGTGCCACACACCCTTTCACATTGGCTTTGTGGGGGCCTCGTTACGTCATCGGAATGGGTTAAATTGTTCGGTTCAGTGGTAGAGGAAGGACAGGTTCACACACCTCCATGTAGTCGTTCTGCTCCTCTCTCCTTTTCCGCAGCTCGCCCTCCGTCACACGCAGACGCACGTCCAGCTCGTTGGACTTGATCTCCTCCGACTCCTGCCAAAGTGAGCCATGGACAAATACTCAGGGTGGGTATGCTTGTTGTCGTTTAATAAAAAAAAAAAGTTCTAAAAGCACGTCAGTGAAAGATAATGTAAAAAGCTTAAGGTACCAACATTCCTAAATGCAAAAAAGTAAATTTCAACGATGCAAAGTCATCACAATTTATACCTCGATAATAGAATGTCTTATAGAAGGAAATGTGAGATGGTATTTATTGTGTTTAAAGAGAAACTGTATTATCTGTGCAGCTTGAAGAGAATCTTCAGGAGCCAAAATATAAATATGTCAATCAAGAGAAATTGCATGGTAACAATTGAGTGAAGCTCACATTGTATTATTGACTAAATGGCTTAACTGCAAAGGTTCTCAAAGGCCAATTCAGTAGGCTGCTACTATTGCGTTTTATTCTTTATATCTTCTAGCAAAAGCATCAATCCAAGCCTAGAAATTGCCCTGAATAAACCAGATTTCATCATCTCAATATCTAAGTAGAATTGAGCCTGCATAGTGCTTGGACTGGTGATCACCATGCAAAAAAATGTGTTGGAGGATATGGAGCTACGTTGTCAGCAGAGAGCAGTGCAGCAAAATTCAACGTCGTGCTATATATTACGCTCCCAAGTCTATGCTTCCTGCCTTTACCATCCTGCACTGACCACCATGGCAAACTGTGGTCAAATAACCCCCATGACCTGCACAGCATGGGGGAGCCTGTCATCCAGTTGATTGACAAAAGGCTCAACATGTACAAGCAGTATCATTTATTTAAAAATATATTTCACAGCAAACCCCATTAAGTGCTATTAAATATATTTTGTCAACCATTATACTACAGTTCATGGTTAGCAGGGAGTGAAGTGACAGCTGCTTAAGCTTTTCCTCTGTCATATTCCATATTTACAATACAATGCAATTTATCTCACGAGTCTGGATTAGTGTTTTATAGAGTGTTGTTTGTTTGAGTGGGTGACTGAGTGTTGTGCATGTTGTCTTGGTTAGTGTATGGGGGGGGGGGGGGGGGGGGAGTCTGGTGGCACCGTTGTGCCACCAGACTCTCCTGTAAGATAAGACGTATATGTAGTACTACTGGAATAATCATAAAAACAATGCAGTGGTAGATAAATTGATACACCTATCAATATTTGTTCAAAAGTATACAGCCGTTGTGAAATGTGTATGCCGTCTGCCATCTAGTGGCAGAAGAAGAAAGTTCAAAAGATTCTCAAGGCATGATTTTTAATGCACCATTGAATTCTAGCAATTCTCTAACATTTAAATAAAACGAAACATACAACTACTTTTGGAATTAAAGTATGTGCGAGTAAAGGTTAAACAAGCTCTTTGGCTGCACCCAACAAAATTGACTTTTACGAACAATAACTAAGCCAATCGTGAGAATACATGCACAAGCAAATATTCTGTGAAGCATGAGCAACAAATAAATATGGCTTTTTTTTCCCATAGCTATGCTAAAGTTCAAGACATCATTTCTTTACATTTAAAGCATGTGGTGAAAAAGAAATGCAATGTAGTTTTTAAGCCTTTAAATGTCATTACCTGATAGGTCTTGATCATCTCCTGACAGTTCATTCGGATTTGTTCCGTCTCTTCTCTTGCTTCTGAGAGTTTGGCAGTTGTTTCCCGTAGCTTCTCTTTGGTTTCCTTAAAAAAGAACCACAAACAACAATATTCAGTCGTGCAATATAAATTAAACAGCCCAAACAATTACAAATACATTGCAGTGGAATAGTCATAAGCTTAATGTAGGCATTTATAGGCATGGATCACATTTTTCCATAAAGAGATTTAGTAATAGGATGAATTTCCTGCCACTTCCAGATAACTCCTCTTATCTGAGCAAAAGCTTGGATAAGAAGAAATACAATGCTTCCAAAAGTACATTTCGGAATAATTTTGTGTCTGGTCAAGTCTGCGGAAAGGGAAATAATAAGATTACTTTGGTACAAACGTTCTCTAATCTGTGCAATGTGTGCTAGTGTCCAGTGGCAATGACTTCCAGGAAATGTATATCCATTAATTTACCAGCATCATAATTATCATAACATTCACCATAACCACCATAACTATCAGAATCGTCGTCATTATAATCAATATCATTATCATCCATTAATATTCCTGAGTTGCGGATTAGTCGCGAATAATAGGAAGGATTTGCCATAGTATTCGGGTAATGTTCTTATCTGCACAATGGTCTGGATAAAAAGGAATTATTTTCTGACACAGATACAATATTTTTTATCCACACGGTTGCTTGAATAATAGGAAGAATATAGTGCACAGATAATAGAAAGACATGCAGGATTGCATAGGGTGTGCAGATAAAACAAAGTGTGGATAACAGCGAATTAGACAAGTAGTGTTACTGTACCTGCAATCCCAGTCATCATTGTCCTATTTAAAATTATTACGCATGCAAACACTTGGCACATCTAATTCCTGGCCCAGGGTGAACCGTCAGAGCCCCTCCCTCCACCACTGTGATGAAATATGATCAGACAACCTTGAAGACCGACTTGGAATGGGGAGGCCTTCATCCAGCAGTGTAATGATAAAGGGCTGTTTATTATACGTTATTAATTTTATGGCATCTGAATCCTCTTATCCGAGCAATCCATAAACCAGTACCCAGTCCAAATTGAATTATGAATAATTGATAATGTTTTAAACGTGCTGCGTTTGCAATCTTTGGAGTATGCCGCACTACATTACTAGTGGCACCACGCTATGCACATATGCAGGTGCATAACATTAATAAGAGTTTAGACGAAACAATTATAGAAAGTACCGATCACAATATTTGAGACAGGTACAGTATTCATATGAAGGTCACATTCTATGAATGACTATATAACGTGACGTTGCACACTCACAACAAAAATAAATAAAATGTGTTCAGTGAGTAAAATGAGAAAGACATGCCCTTTCAAATACATAGCAGCGCATGAGGACATTTTGTAAACCATACATTTTACCGATACACTGTACACTGACCAAATCACCCCGAGACTAAGCAGTGTTGAGCCTGCATATCGTTTGCAAGTGCAAACAACTTAACGAAACAGGTGTTGTATGCTGCAGGATACATTTTGTGCAGCAAAGGGCAATGCAGCAAATCTATTATTGTACTGTACTTTCATGCTCCCACATTTATCCCGCCTACACCAACCAGCACTGATCAGAATGGTGAATTACGGCCAAACCCACATGACCCAAATGGCAAGGGAAGGCCCTTATCCAGCAGTGGACTGACAAATGGTTCTAGGTATACATGTATACACTCGTACAGGGTACAAAACAAAATACACTAAAGATGAGATTACCTTGTGAGAGTCCAGCTCACTTTTGAGCTTGTTTTGGGCCCATTTTATTTTGGAGGCACGAGAGTTGATTTCTTCTTTTTGTTTCTCGATTTCCTTGTTCAGTTTGTGAACATCTCCATCCTGAAATTAGATGATATATGCAATCAATAGGCATACGAATCGTACCATGTTTAAACTATTTATATTACAAAACATTCATACCCCATGCGGTAGCATAGGGCCTGGATCGATAGCACTAGTGATGATCGTTTTGTATCTTTATATAGCCTTTAATCCACTCTACCTAACCATGCAACACATCTAGAAATTGGAAGGCAAGCCCCCCCACCCTGCACCTGATAAGCATGATTCGCTACGTAATGTGTGAAAGAAGTTCAACATATAGGTCGAGGAATTTGTGCATTCTCTAAAACTGATATGACCATCGCATTAAAACATTTAATTCCATTCATTTTACTTAGAATGTAACTGCAAACTTGGCAAAAGAAAAATGAAATGGGTACAGCACGCTGATAATAATTAAGGATTTGTATTTATAGGGCACATGCTTAATGTCAATGCAACTCAAAAGCACCGAACATGTAATCTCATCTCAATCTTTTCAATAACCTGATTAGGTCGAAACAAGGTGACTCTCAGTGGCAACTTTCCCCGTGCAGAACAGGTGCATACAGCACCGGTTTGCAAATGAGCACGAGTCTGCCAGTAACATCTTGCAGTGAACGGATGAGCCATACCAAATGATTATTCATGCCCACTTACCCTGGCTTCATAGAGAGTGCCCAGACGCCCTTTCTCCTGGGTCAGCAGCTTCACCCTGGCCGTGAACTTCTCCATTTCCTTTATACTCTCACGCAGCTTCTTCTCCAGTCCCTCCTTGTCCTTGCGCAGGTCCAGCGCTTCCTTCTCCCCACGCACGTACTTCATGACCATGGCCTCTTTCTCCTTACGATCTTCCTCGCATCGCTTATTGGCCTTTATAGCACAGCAAATGCAAAACAAGTGTAAGTGTTAATTTTGACCGATGGGAAAAAACGCATCCCCGTCCCTTTCTATAAACACTCACTTAAATCAAGTAAATCACAATACAATTGAAGGCAAAATTAAATGTGTTTAGTATTACAAATTACGAGTTGCAATGCATGCATGTGAAACTGCCAATGTGAATTTTGAGTGCATAGTGAATGGTGCATGCAGAGTAAACTCCATGAACTCAACAACAACATTTACAGGATATAATTTTTTTAAATGTAATTCAAACACAGAAAATAATGGTTAGATGATATAACAGCACAGCTGATAAAACTACTAAAAACAAAAGGCTGTTGTGGACAAAATATTTCACACACAGTGTCATGACCCAACTATAACAAATTGTACTCATGAGAATATTTACACAAAATGAAATCTCCTCCAAGCTTAAAAATAATAAACATGTTTAATATCAACATGTGTACAGAAACACATGCTAAAATGATATATTCGCGTGGCTCTTTCATGGCATGAGCTTAAGCCCTATGCTAAGTTTTTACTGAAAACAGGATCTGGCCGAGTGATTTGTGTGCAAGAGGCTGCACTCTAAACAGACGCTTGGCACTTGAGATGCAGCCCCACCTGCTCCAAGCGAAGGGTCAAGTCCTTCTGGATCTGGGCCATCGCGCTCCTGGATGCCTGTTCTTGTGCAGCGAGCCGCTCCTTGCTCGCAGTCACCTCCTGCTGGTATCCCTGCAGCTTTTCTTCCAGCTAAAAAGAATACAAGAGACAATACTTAACCTGAATACCACCGTCCAGATATATTTGAAAAATATAATACAAGAGCATTGCCCTAGTCTCTTGCATTGCAAACCTATAACCAGCGTAGATTGTACAGCAGCTTTTGCCTCCCAATGCCATACGATTGGTGTGACAACTCAGACGGCGTGACTATATCTCACCACACTTGATCAGTGTGGGTTGGTGACCACAGGTAGCACATAAATGTAAGCATAGAGTACAACAATGGAGTTTGCTGCATTGCCCTCTGCTGTCCCCCATCTAAGCCCACAGCATATAACGACAACCTGCTGTGCATGGTGGTCATCTTCTAAGATCAATAACAATACCAATAAAGAATTTTTATTTTAATAATTAGAACAAATTACATTGTAATGTCATTGGAATAAATATTGATAGCTGCAGTTTCACAGTCCGTATTATTAAATATAATGCACACCTGCACATTTCAATCATGTCATAATGAACAATCCCATACTTTAGTTGTAAAAGGCAGCAGAAATAGAAATGTAGTATAATTCATTGATACCTGCAAGGTTGCAGATACTTTGTAAAAAAATGCTAATACCTGTTTAATAGTGGAGTTATTGAGCAACTCTGTTGCAATGTGTTTCTCTAAAGCTTCTTTCTGGTTCTTGTTCTCTGCTTGTAGCTCACAAAGCTCTTTTTGATGCTTCTGATCAACCACTGCCAACCTGGGAAGGATGAGATTAGCAGCCACACACAATGAAGCTGGTACACTTTGAATACATAAGCATACCGTTTATACCCTTACAACATTACACACTTATGGGAAAGTTCGCTGCACTTGGGAGCTTCAAAAATGTAAAAGAACATTTATTGTGGAATTGTAAACACAAACCTGCACAGTTAAATATATTAAAGTTAAAAAGTACCGAATGTAGGTGGAAAAGTACCTGTCGCCAGATGTTTAAATTAATGTTCTAGTCTTGGTATAGAAGCAATAAATTGAACATGTTACATGCCTTGTAATGATACACTGAACCTTACAGTTAACATGTGGTTTATACCTTAATCTGTGTCTCACCAGAAACATGTCACAAGGCTATCTATGATGAAATATGAAACCCTGTACATCCATTGCAGCATATTACAGCAGTTTGCTGTTAAATGCTAGGCAGCTTAAAATCCCGTATATTAAACATCAACAAAGACATAGATAAAACATTTTTTTACAATAAGCATACAAATTAATCTGAAAAACATTATGTACTGCACATAAAACAGCATTTCTAAAATAAAAATTACGTTTATAAAATCCACTGGAGCCAAATTAAAATAAGTTTTGTTTAAGAACGTATGATGCAATCCTGTAACTGTACAATCATAAAGTAATCTTAATAACGGCTTCTTTGTTGTAAAAAAGAACTGACATCTCCCTACAAATCCGTGGACAATTAAACCTTCACAAAAGCAAGGCCAAGGGTTTTAACAAAAGATAAGGAATTCAAAGTACAATCCAGTGCTGTGCAAATTGCTTACTTATTGATGGTTTCCTCTTGCAGAGAACAACGCAGTCTTAGAGTTTCCAGCTCACGCAAAGCAGCGGCGATGCTAGCTTCTTTTTTAATTCCATTAAGAACTTTTATGGTTGGAGGTAACTCAAGCTCTATGAGCTCCATCTCAATATCAGTTAACAATGCTTCTTCAGCAGGAACCAATTCAGGCGACGACTCAGGTGCTGGCTTCTCCGAGTCTGAACTGGATGCTTGTGCAGTGATATTTTCATGATTGTTTGTGTCAGCTTTTGAATCCAAAATGTCCGCATTGCAAACTGCTGCATGTGAAGAGTCACTATTCATCTCGACCACATTTGCGTCAGTACTGCTCTTTACAATTGCTTCGCTGTGTTCACCTTTAGCTTCTTCTACGTGGCGCGATTTGGTACAAAGTTCAGAGTTCAATTGCACTGCCGCAAGTTTTCCTTCGCCGAGGCTCTCATCTGGCTGCAATTCTGTTGTTGTTGAATCCTCTTTTTGAACATTTACATGTTCTGCCAATGCACCAACACCCACGGCTTGCGATTCGTTGGGCAGACATAATGCCTCATTAGGTATTGATCCTCCAGTGTGGTCTGGGAGCTGAAGCAAATTTGTCTTTTCCTCATCAACAACACTTGAAATGTCAAGTTGGCCCTCTGGTCGCACTTCATCACAAGAAGCTGTAGCCATGATCGAGTCACAATTATTCTCCACTGCCTGTGGCAACTTCCACGTGAAATTGCATTCCTACAAAAACAATCACATGTGCATACAACGAATTAGTCTCATGCAATAAACTTTGAATTACCTCACAAGGAAATAAAAAGGGCATTTCTAATCCATTACGCAAAATCCCAAAATACAGCAGTTTCCATCATTAGCTAGATATCATGTAAATGTATATTTTACTTAATAGTGACACAAAGCAAAATAACCTTTGCAGCTACATCTGTAGAATGTACCTCAGTTCCCATTTTACATTCGTTTACATAACACAGTGTGCTATGTGTTTAGTAATGTCACGCAATATACCAAGTGAATCAATAGCAACCGGCCTTTAAATATGACAACACATAGCAACTTTAGCTGGCCCTAACGAATACTTTATGATCATGTACAAGTTCTGCTTTATTTAGACATTGAACGACACATCAATAAAACAACTGCAATTTAAAAGTAGCCAACCTACATTTCAGTGGAACTTTTCCTTGTAGACGTTCACTTAAAATAACACTTTACATTTGTAAGGTGCAATTCATCTGTAGCTCGACTTAAAAATACAAAACAAACAATTGCTGGGCTTAATTTTAACCAAGGAAATATACACGAGTTTACATTGTTATACGTGCATTTTGGATTCAGTGAAGGACATGCATATAGTTTTCTTAATTTTCGTAGGTCAGGAAATGACAGATGATGTAATATCAAGCAAAGGGAGAATGAAAGCAGTCAAAATGATGTTGATTGGCAACTGATAATTTGTAGAAATTATGGCCAAAAATGGAATAGTAACTAATGACAGTGATGGAACCTGAAAACGAGTAGAATAATTTTATGCAGATCCAATTCAGAAGGAATTAACTACTGGGAATGATATCCGACCTTGAAGAAGAAAGCTGCTTAATTGGGCGAAGGATAAAATATGTAAGAAACAATACAAAGGTCATGTACGATAACGGCGTTAAATAACTGGAAATATCTGTCCGTGAGATACAACTGGAAAACGGAGCAGAATATACAGAGGACAGCTATTGAATGTGGACCAGAATCTAAATGGTTAAATATAGAAACGGACAAGTGCAGGTTGAAGTACGTTTTGAAAGTTGAACTTGAAGATGAAAACAACGTACCTATGTGCCTAAAGTACAATGTTTTAATCAAAACATATTATCTGCTGTCACATAACATGAATATTAATGAATAGAACGGAATAAAAACGTCTAAATGCACAAACTCTAAAGTGTGCTATATAGCATGAAGATGTGTGCTTGGAATCAAATTGAGACAAAAAGGAGCAAGGATTAGAGAACTTACCCAAGGTTAAAGATATAATTCTTAATAAAAGTAAGTAGCTTGTGCAGGATGCATCACTAATAGAGATGACGGCCGATGGTCAATAAAAACGATGGCGCGACAGTCAAGGGATGTGTAACTTGTCCGAGAGAACGCCGAATGGGGCAATGGAGTAATAAGATCAGAACGTGTGTCAGTGCGAGGTTGATTAAATAGCAGGATTAAGATTGCGATAGCTTCGAAATGCCTTCATCCAGAAGATGTTGACAATTATAAGTTCAATCCCAGTGCATGCTGTAAAATAAAAATCCATATCACACTGCTGTTAGGAAAGACATGGCCAGGGCTGGCTTTAAGCTCTGCTTTAAGATCCAGTTCTCAGATTATCCAGAACATCATTGGCTTTCGTCAATCCACTGTTGAATGAAGGCTTCCCTAAGCTGCCACCATCACTCACGATTCTATAATATAATTCATCACGAGCCAATTTCATCATTCCAACTCCTCGGATCCATTGTTCCCTTGGTTGCCACTCCGTCATTATCCTTGACCATCGACCATTATCTCTTCTAGCAACATTTATTGACGATGCTTAATTACTTTTGCTAACAGTTTGAATTGTCATTAAAATGTTCCCTCATCGGTGTGTTCTTCTTTCTGCCTTTTAAATGTGCACGTTTCAGTTTTTGCTACATTTTTGTTCACAACCATTTTCCTTAACAATGTGACGACAGGTAGCACACGCCGACCAAAAACGAAATACAATAAAATATGGATTGATTAAGAGTCTATAAGTGAACGCCTTCACGGGGCAATTTGACAAATATGAGAATATGCGCATCTAACGAGGATTGTGTTGAGCAGGGAATGTGAGGTTTAATGTTTCATGCCAGAGGGGGAGGAGTTTTGGTGACAATACTGTATATAAGTGCAAATGAAGGCACTTCATTGAGCAAGTTTAAGCCTGTGTAAATCTCACTATTGTTACCCACAATTTTCCATGGCAGCGTACTGTACGAGGAGCTTATTTTACATATTAGTTTCTGCATTGAACGCGTCTCAGTTTTCACACAGTGTTTGCCAAAAAACATGTGGCAACCCAGCAGTGTTTGTTTAAACAGCCTGCCACGGATGAGAGCCAGAAGGTCAGAGCAGCTCCACAGATTACCTAATTAAATGCTGCTGGATAGCGTGTACAGTACAGTACATCCCCTTTGTTAATCCACTGCTGCATGAGATCCTCTCCCCACGTCCTGACCTTACTTAAACCACGCTGGTCAGTTAACGAGTTGGTGAAAGCGCTGCCTGACACATAGGCTATGAACTAAAAACAATATTTGTGTATGTATGTGGAGTCGTATTTATTTAATTCATTACTGGAGAAAAAAAACCTGTTGACCAAAAGCATAAAGTGGTTATTTCCACAGTCCTATTTCTATTAGACATGCAGTACCTGCGCGTCTGCCAGCACGGATACGCTCGTCACACGTCACCACATTCCAACTATCAACAAACCCTCCTTGTACGAGTCACTCGAGGTTTGGAAAGACGAGGACAACGTTGTCACCAGCCTCGACTCAAAGCCACGTCAATAATGTAATTTGTGATGCGGCCATAAACGATCCCCATAGGACACTGTACAATTTGGTTGGATACGCTCTTTGATGGGAGTATGAATAGGATTTTAAAATACATATTAATGGACGGTATGGAATGAGGACTCGCACGCAACACGATAAAGAGGGAAACTAGCTGACAGCAGAGTCAGCCAACACGAATTGTGGAGGTGGAGGGGGGGGGAGCGGTGATCGTGCGAGGCCGGCGGCCTCAACCCCCTAGTAAGCCCGGCAGCCCACTTAGGCAAGCGCGGTGACGTGCCCTGCGGCCTATCCCACCACACGCGCTCGTCGGAACAAAATCCCCCCCCACATACATTCACCATCGTTCCTTCCCTCGTCGCTGTTGAAAGACACCTCGAGCGCAACGCGGAGGTCGCCGTGGATGAAGAAAGAAGGAGCGACTCACCGCGAAGACGACACCGAGACGTTCACTCCGCTCCACCGCGCGGAAGTAAGCTGGGGGGGGGGAGGGGGGGAGACCGACTTTGGATTTCGCAGATCGCATAAGCGCAACCCCGGCTCCACGGCGCCTCGCGATTGGTCGAGACGAGCTCTTTAACCAATCGCGAGCCGCCCTCCGCGTTGCTGCCGCAGCACGGCTCGTGATTGGGTTAAATAGGCCACACCCCCCCCCCCCCCCCCCGGGAGAGCAGCGCGCGATTGGTCGCCTAGGCTCGCGCCCCCTGCGCCCTCGACCAATCGGCGAGTCGCCTTTGGCGCAAGTCGCCGGTGGAGGATCGCGATTGGCGCGAGGTGCGCGTGAATCCCCGCCTCGCGATTGGTCTGTGGGGCAAGCGGTGCGATGGGTGGGGTGGGGGCGATAATCGGGCACGCCGGCTCCACCAATGGCGAGGCAGGGCGAGCGGGGCCGCTAACCAGCTGTATGAAATGCAGAGGGGAGGCGCGTGCCGATGCTGACCCCCCCCCCCGTCAGCTGTTGTTGTTACGTGACGTCACCGCGAGACACGAAGGGGAGTGACGTCACGGAATTAGACTCGGGGGGGGGGGGGGTGCTGAGCGGGGGCAAAGGCGCGGACCTGCAATTGCTTTGTTCTCGATTGTGTTGCAATCTAAACGTCGTATGCTAGTATTTAATTTATTATTTTCTCTTTATACGTGACTTTACCGAAAGAACCAAAGGGTGTGTTTGGCCTACTCTTCCACGCTATCCAGACGTCTTGGAAGAGGGCTGTTACATGGACAAAGCATATGTTTATATGTAATCAATTCTAGATTTGAAGCTTTCGTGACTGCAAGGATTCATACGCTTAGGTTTTTCCGGTAAAGCCACGTAGGTAAAAAATAAAATAATAATAAAAGAGAATAATACAATAAAATTTAAATTAAATAATAAAAATAATAGAAATAATAATAGCAATAAAATAATAAATCACGACGTTTCGGAGGCAACACAAGTCTCCGTCATCAGGTGGGACCGTCACAGCTAAATTTACTGTATCAAGTGAGGAACAATCCAAGAGACAATCACGTCGTGATTTATAATTTTATTTCTATTATTATTGCTATTATTTTTATTATTTATTTTTTACCTACGTGACTTTACCGAAAAAAACTAAGAGTATTTGTAATCAGTTCAACACGAAGGCTTTTGCGATATTCACAGAACACCTTGGAAGCAGGTGGTGGATTGCCTCTCTATACTGGCAAATCGCCCGATGATGCTGGTTGATGTAATTACCAGCGAAACGTCGGACTACTCAAATCTCAATGCAGTGGATGTACTCTCCCAACACCCCGGTGGGCTGAAGTGGTAACTAATTGGCACCACGTTGTGTTGACGTGACAAACATTACTTGGCTGTGCCGTGTGGGTGGAGGATCACCCGACACGTTTAACCACCCCCCCCCCCCCCCCATGTAATATGACTATACAACATTCAGGGGTGCATTAAGTCAATAAAGAAAGAGTTTTACCGTAGTGATTGTGGAATTTAGCTCGGGTTGGGGCACACCGAGAGGTCAGCAAGGAGGTCTCATGGTGCCTCTTGTTGGTTGGATCTTGACACTCCCCGTTCGGTCTGCAACGATGCGCTTTCTTCTACCCTTTGGTTCTTTAGGTAAAGTCCCGTAGGTATGAAATAAAGTAAATTAAATGACGACGTTTCGGGCGCTACACCAGCGTCCGTCATTGTGTGGGACAACCACAGCAGGAAACAATTTGGTGAAGGGGTCAAGAGGGCATCTGTGACTAGAGGCTGTCTAGGTAAGAGAGGGGGCCAGGGAGGAGAGATAGAAAGAAGGGGTGGTGCTCACTAGAGGGAATCTAAATTGATGTTCTTTGTGCTAACGAGGTCGCTTAACACTGTGGGGAGAGGCAGAAACGTCCTTGTTTGGTGCGCTCTGCTTATTGAAAGCCACCACGGAACTCCACTGCGCGCATTTCGATCAATATTCATCAGAATTTTTTAGGAAGACAACTTGGAATTCCCATTCAGCGACCAGGGTTACTCAATGTATGGCTCACTTTCTGGGGGGGGGGGGGGGGCAAAAAGCTGCCCCCCCCACCACATCTTTTATTATTCTACACCCGCGGTGGGGTGTTAGGAAGGAGGGGATAAGCCGATGGGATGTGTGCTGTTGGTAGGGGAAGCATAGAAGTGCAAAGCCGAAAGGAGTACTTCTTCTCGGGGTCGGTGGTCGTCGTGTGAAATGTCGTGCGGTGGGAACGAAGGCGCGGACAATTAGATAGGGGATTGGATGAAACCCAAAGATATTGTCCAGTATTCAGAGGGAAACAAGAATGGGCTGAGAAAAACTTGTAGAAAGGTTCTAGAAAGTCGGGAGCGGGAGGATATATAAGCTTGGGGCTCCGGGGATAGTAAGAAAGTAGCTGATGAAGAGCTACCTCCGAGTGTGTGTTACAGTACTATGTATGTTGGTGCCACCTAAACAGCACTTTCCCCAACAGTCTGCTAAGGCTATACGGGTACGGTTCTTTGTCTTGTATGTTGAACTTATTTTGCACCGTACGTAGCCAACCGTGATGAATCGGAGGTGCGGCAAATGTTCTTGGAACAATGGAGCTCCCTTGCCAAGACGACCCGTGTGGACTCGCTTTCATAAACAAAAACAAAAGCGCTGCCCAACACGGCCACGTTTCTGTCTGCGCCGGGGAGCCCCACGGCGACCTGTGTATGCAGCCCATGGACACATTCTGTCTGCCCCCTTGTATAAATGCTGTGGCACACGGCCACGCTTCTGTCTGCGCTGGGAGCCCCACAGCAGTTGTGTGCAGCACACGGCCACATTCTGTTTGGCTGTGCCGCGAGCAAATGCTGTGGCACACGGCCACGCTTCTGTCTGCGCCGGGAGCCCCACAGCAGTTGTGTGCAGCACACGGCCACATTCTGTTTGGCTGTGCCGCGAGCAAATGCTGTGGCACACGGCCACGCTTCTGTCTGCGCTGGGTGCCGCACAGCAACCTGTGTATGCAGCCCACGGCTAAATTCTGTCTGCTCCCTTGTATAAATGCTGTGGCACACGGCCACGCTTCTGTCACGGTTATGCTGCGTACAAATGCCGTGGTACACGGCCATACTGTTTGCTGTTGTACACCGGACAAATGCTGTGGTACACCGCCACGCTTCTGTCTGAGCTATGCTGAGTACAAATGCCGTGGTACACGGCCATACTTCTGTTTGTTGTTGTACACCGCACAAATGCTATGGTACACCGCCACGCTTCTGTCTGAGCTATGCTGGGAATACAAATGCCGTGGTATACGGCCATACTTCTGTTTGTTGTTGTACACCGCACAATGCTATAGTACACCGCCACGCTTCTGTTGTCTGAGCTATGCTGAGTACAAATGCTGTTGTGCAGGGCCATGCTTGTGTTTGTGGCTGTGCGTCGCACAAATGCTGTGGTACACCGCCCACGCTTCTGTCTGAGCTGTGCTGAGTACAAATGCTGTTGTACACGGCGCTGCACAAATGCTATTGTACACCGCCACGCTTCTGTTTGAGCTATGCAGAATACAAATGCCGTGGTACACGGCCATACTTCTGTTTATTGTTGTACACCACACAAACGCTGTGGTACACCGCCCACGCTTCTGTCTGCGCTGTACTGAGTACAAATGCTGTTGTACACGACGCCGCACAGATGCTGTGGTACACGGCCACCCTTCTGTCTGCACCGCCCGTGTATCCCCCCCCCACCCCTTCAAGTTGAACGCTCGCGATGACGTCAGACCCAAGTTACAATCCCCAGAGCGGATAATCGACATCCACCCTCGCGTCTCCGCGCGCGATTGGACAGAGGCGCCGTCACGTGGGCGCGACGGACCAATGGGCGCGTGCGCGGCGGGAGAGAGAGAGAGGGGCAGCAGCGTAAGCGGGCTGGGAAATGTGAAGCGTTCCGCCAGCCCGTTCTCTCCTCGGCGTCCGTCTCTTGCGCGTCTCACTTCGCTCTCGACCGCCCAACCACCGTCTGTTGCGTCTGCGATCGCCCTCCCTCGAGGTACGAGGAGCGTCTCGTGCAACGCGTGCTCGTTTCGTCGGCGACGCGCATCGACTGTTTGTACGCAGCTGCGGTGTAGGCCCGCCTGAAGCCACGTCCTTGCCTGGATTCCCCGCCGCGCGAGGTCGCACTGGGCCCCGCGGGACGGTGTGGACGGGTTGAGGGTCGGGGAGGGGGTAGTCTCTTCGAGGTGAGCGGGTAGTAATCGTCGGATTTCAGTGTAAATCGGTTGAATGTTGATGTTTTTGTTTGTGCCGTCACTGAGTGTGTCTCAAGAGTCGTCGGGGAAGGCAAATTAATATAATAATGATGTCATGTATTCAGGAAATCGTACGGTGTTCCCAAGACTTTGAGGAGGATCTTGCTCTGTGGTGTTTGACTAATTGCTTTTTGATTGGTGTTTTGCGTGTGGTGCATACGAGGGCAAACAATTCAAATCAATCTAATGTAATCATGACATCTCCATGATGTGTCAAGACATTAATGATGTTCTATCACTCCGATCATTTTCCCTTCCACTTATTGGTGTCTCCAAAAGCGCTGCAGCAGATTTGCGCTGAGACCACGTACTGTACACTAAAAGTGCGCAAACCACATCGTGGAAGGTTGTGGTTTAGGGGTAGTGTAGTGTTGGGGTCAGTGAAAGGGCTTTTTACTATCGCGGGTAAGTTGGTTCGGGGTAGGGTTACCATTCGGTAGGTGAGTGCGTTCCGCCCCTAAACTATTTCCATTACAGCTCCGCATTGCAACGTAAGGCATTTGCAATTTTTGGCCGCGTGCTTCTGATGTTTATAGCGCCACCAACGTCTTGGGGTGTATGTTTGTCGCGCTGCCTTTGCGTTACAGGGGAGAGCTGGGTGCAGTGCTTCGTAATTGTGTTGGTCTATTTCACAAGACTATACACGAATACACGTTCGCTGCTGGTTTCATTTTAATGAGGTGAACTGTTGAAACGTTAACGACTCGCACAACAGCAGTGCAAATGCCAGGGATTCCTCATAGTTAGCCGTCGGATCCTGTCTCGACCACTGCTTTAATTGTACAATGGCCCTTGTATGTGTGCGGGTATTACGTGCCAGCGCTGACTCTGCGTGTTACATTCCTGGCATCCGTGGGATGTGGAGAAACTGTGACAATGCTTAACACGGCAAGCTTGAAATTTGTAATGCAGCTGGTAGTGAATTGGAAATTATTGCATTGTATTTTAAACTAAATTGAAACTTTGATTTAACATTTCATTTTCGATTTAAAGCTTTCGTGACTGCAGGGATTCATCTTCTTGGTTCTTTCGGTAAAGTCACGTATTTATTACTTCCCTTCTACGTGACTTTACCGAAAGAACCAAGAAGATTAACATTTAATGTTTACCTTTGTGCGAAGTTATGCGAGTACAGTAGTTTCCATCTCGTGACTGCTGCCAAGTCTGGTTGCAGGGATTTTTTTCTTTGAACAGCAGCCAACAAATATGAAATCCTAAATGTTTAAGTGGTCGGCCTCTGGAGATTGGCGATGGGATGATGTATGAGTTATTGTGCTGATCGCTCTGACGTGTTTTAGTGTTCTCTGTTGGTGCCAATGATCCATTCTAATTGGTTATAAGGGATGTTTCACTTCTCACATTGAAAGCTTTGTATTGATGATGAAAGCAGTCTTTGGGTTTGCTGTCTCCATGTCACAATTGATCTATTGCTGTTAAGTGCATGTGCTTTGATATTCCCAGAGGTTGAATTTTACTTGTAAAGCTAACAATCCAGCGTATGTGTTTCAGTGTACTTGCTATATTTCACACATATGCAGACATTGGTTTGAGTGCTGGTACTTAACTGATTAACAGTAAAAAGGTATTGCATTACAGAAGAGAGACATGCTGCAAAAATCCTTGATTGTTTTACGTTCTTTCCTCACTCCTAGGTCTATTAGATTTTGAAGAACATCAGTCTGGATTTTCTTGTGATCAATGGATACCATAGCCAACTTCAATGATCTCACTTAACACAGAATTGTGGACCGCATAGTTTTATACATGTAAACGTACAACTCCGAAGTATACGGAACTGTTCGATACTTGTGATCACCCGTAATCGTTTGAAAAACATCTATTAGGTCTCCAAAATTTAGCACCTAGCAAGGACCCTACATAAGCACCAAAATGAGTGCCAGCAACAGCTCTTTGAAGAAAGAACCCAAAAAGGACTCGGGTGGTGGCCAAGGGCAGGTGGCGTTTGTTGTAGACAATACTATCAAACGTCCCAACTCGCAAATCCCACGGAAGAAGTCTTCCAACATGGAAGTGGTGAAGGAACTTAACAAGTGCAAGGAGCAGAATGCGACCCGACTGGACTTGGCAAAGCGTTCCATCGCAAGTTTGCCTCCAAACATAAAGGTATCCGAAGTGTGTTAAGAAAATCTAACATTTTAAATCACACCTGCTCGTTGTGCAAAATGTGATAATCTTGTTATACATCCTAGCACAAATATAGTTTTTTAGTTCAAGTTAATTTTCTGTTGAGAAAGTTGTGTTGGTGATTTGTTGGATATCACATTGCAGCTCAATATGTTTGGGAGAGAGTAGCTATGTTTGTGCAGAGCACGGACTTTACAATGAATGTGTGGCGCATGCACATAGAACTTATGGTTCATGCAGCTGTTTGGACAGTGTGGTCAGCTGTTAGCCTCTTGGACATATTACAGCAGTCGAGGGATACTAAATCTTAATTTAAATGTGCAGAGCTTGTAAAAAATTGGATGAGTCGTATTTTTTATATACAGTGCCCAACATTATTATAGGAGCAAATAAATACGTTGTATTCGTTTTGGCTTTCACTACTTTTGTTTTTAAAATATTCACCAGCTAACTGATGATGTGTTGTTTTTCAGGAGCTGACACAGCTGACAGAGCTGTACCTTTATGGAAACCGTCTTCCTTGCCTACCGACAGAGATTGGCTGTTTGGTGAACCTGGTGACTCTTGCGCTCAATGAAAACTCACTGACCGGCCTCCCTGACACGCTGACAGGCCTCACCAGCCTGCGCATGTTGGATTTGCGCCACAACAAACTGAGATCTATTCCACCGGTGGTCTACCGTCTTACTTCGCTCACTGTGCTGTACCTGCGCTTCAATCGCATCACTCAGGTGATAAGACTTGTTGTCGTTTAAACATGCTGGCTGAAATGTAAAGTACGGTAATAATGAATTGGACTTGGAAAGTGCTCTTAATTTATGGATCACAAAGTGATGTATACGTTTTATGTACATTTTTTTGCAAATGTTTACTATTCTAAAGCACATGGACCAATTCAGCTTCATATCACCCACTGAAATATTTACAATAGTTTTGTAATTAATTGCAAAATTCTACGTTTTTCAACAATGAAAGGATTATTTCTGGAGCGTTGAAGCATTTTTGTTACACTGTTTTCACTGCAGGTGGAAAAGGACATTGGAAACTTAAGTAAACTCACCATGCTGAGTGTTCGAGAAAATAAGATCAAGCTGCTCCCAGCTGAGATAGGTAAGGGGTGACCTGAAGTTTTAACAATCAAAGTAACACGATATTTGATTGAATACAAACATGTCAAAAATATATTAATCCTACATTGTCAACACCACCACAGTAACATTGTATTCGTCAAAAATTCTGTATTAAGATTTCAGATTTATTTAAAGTATATATTTTGCCTATTACAATTTAAACATTTACAGAAATTAAGTAATGCAATTACATTAGCGCAATACAGAGGGACTGCAGATGAGTAATGCATTTCTCTTGTCACATTGTTCAAACCAACCCACACATTTGTGTCTGAAAAATGTTTAACTAAAATAGCACAAATGAATTCTTTAAAGTAGGTGTGTGGGTGTATGAAGTAACCTTTAATGTATAACTCTAAACTTTGGACTGTACAGTTTGAGGTTATAAAGTTGAACTGTTCTTTGTTTTTAATGCAGCATGTATACTATATTGCCAGTTGTTAGTATAGTAATTAAGTTTATTCTCTGCAGTTCTATTCGTTAATTGTATTGAGCTGTTAATTTTCAAAAGGCTTTTAAAAATATTGTATTTGAAAAAAAACCTAGAAAAGAGATGGCCCTTTACACCACAACTTAACAGTCCCTATTACTTTTCAGAAAGAGGTATTGTAAGGATAACATAAGCTTACCTTGGCACCTATGTGGCCACAAATGAGATGTGTAACCATGATGTCATGCCTCACTGACTCAAGATAGTTGAATAAGGATGAAGTATACAAACGTCCATGCTATAAACCACTTAAATATATAGGGAGGGAATGTAATTTGCAGGTGAGGCATGAAAGTCATCCAATAGTTTTTAAACAGTCTACTACAGTTTTAAGCATGTGGTAAGATAATAATGTTGGGTGCCTAGAATTATTGGCAAAGTAGTTTTGACTTGCTCAGCAATTCTAGTATTTCTTGTTTTCGATATTTACACCGTAAGCACTAAAACATTTTGCATTCTTTTGTTTTCCAGGAGAGCTGAGGAGTTTATTGACACTAGATGTGGCACACAATCAACTGGAGCACTTGCCAGAGGAGATTGGGAACTGTGTACAAGTCACCAACCTTGACCTTCAACACAATGAGCTCCTTGACCTTCCCGACAGTATAGGTAAGATTTAAATCGGTCACTCAAACTTTAACAGAGTGGCCCTTCACGATAAAATTGTCACATAGAGCACTTCACGTGTAAACATAACATTACATGATTAAAATTTGAGATTCAGTATTCCCTCGTTGTTCGTGATATTGGCTTATGAAAACCTATCCTTTATCTCATCACTTGATCTCATCACTTGATCTCATCACTTGATCTCATCACTTGATCTCATCACTTGATCGCATCACTTGATCTCATCACTTGATCTCATCACTTGATCGCATCACTTGATCGCATCACTTGATCGCATCACTTGATCGCATCACTTGATCGCATCACTTGATCGCATCACTTGATCGCATCACTTGATCGCATTACTTGATCGCATTACTTGATCGCATCACTTTATCTCATCACTTTCTCGCATAACATTCTCTCTCATCACTTTATCTGATCGCTTTCTTTCTCTCTCAATGCAGTCGTGTAGAGTTCCAGATGCGATTCGCGGATGAACAAAATCATGGATAGCAAGTTCTTGAATAACAAAGGGAATACTGTACACAACATAGTATAGAGTATACAAAGTTCAAATATATAAGAGATTATAAAATACATTTATCATAATTTAAAAAAACCGCTACACCTTCCTTATCAGATGGTGTCCATGGTGCACTCCGTTTGAGCACAACATCGATCAGCACGGCGCACCACGAACACCCTACGTGCAGGAACTGGATTGAGCTTCCTGATACTCGGAATACGATTCCACAAACCATGGCTATGCACCCATAAACTTGGACTACGAACCCACAAACCTAAATTGGCAACCCAGTAAACCGAGACCACGAGACCACACACGCAGACTAGAAACCCACAAACCTGGATTTATTAACCCACTCTTGAGCGAGAAAGCTAATTCCATGCACAAACCGATCATCAACGACTGATGTCAAGCCGTCAGACAAATCACCCCACAGGGAATTGTGTTAGACCAAAGAGATTGGTCTTCAAACACAGTTGATTGCAATATAACTCTATCTGTGATCATTTTAAGTTGTTAGTATCCAATTATGCTCTGTTATAGCGGGACAATGGTTGTTTTGCACCTCGCATCAAATATAATTGTGGCTTGCATAAGAAAATTGAGAATGCTGTAGAGCTTTATATGTATTAAGCATGTACTTTGTATTCTTCCACCATCTCTTTATCTGTGAAGGATAGTAAAAACAAAGATAACCATGATAAAGTCCCATGCTTAACCTATTATTGCAACAGTTTTTGTTCATTAAATGTAGGAAGCGAAAGCCAGGGATATAGGTTTGAGAGGCATGTGAAATAGTTTATCTACACATCCTGCCATGACAAAATGTTATCCTTGTTGATTGTCTGACATTTTAACTCAAGTTACTATTTTTGTTTTAAATTTAGCATTGTGGGTTGATCCTTAAGGTACATTTGTAGCTACAAAAATACACTAGCACATCAAGTCAGTACAAACCAGTTTTTTCATGAGAAGTGATGTCGTCACACTAAATAGGTTTCTGTTCAGAATTAATTTTCAACAGTGCAACAATTATAGTGTTGCTCTGATTCTTTGCCAAGTTTCTGAGACCGTTAGTTGCACATTATGGAGGATGGTGTCAGTAAGTTTTGGCAGTTCAGCATTTTGCATTTAAGTTTCGGAGAACTTTTAGACGGCACGGTAGGACCACTGCCAACTTTTTTTTTATACGCACAAAACACTGGTGTTTTTAGCACAGTGTGCTGATTAGTGAAACGGTATTGAAACCAAATACTGTTCTAACCCCCATGGGATGGCACTACACACAATGTTTTCCTGCTGTATGTCTGTAAATCATCAGTGAATATAAAGGTTTCTTTAATTTGGTCGTGTTTTCTTGGGCTGTAAAAATGCAATCCAAACATTTAATGTAGAGAACCACAGAGGAGTCAACTTTGAAAACTGTATCTCATGCCATCATGTATTTTATGCCATAAAGTGATATCTATGCACAATTGCAGCTGTTGTATAAAAATGTATTGCATATTGATAGAATGATAATGATGATACTGTAGCTTTTAAAAAATACTTGGCAAAGTACTTTGGCACAAACAAGTATATTTATAATAATTACAGTTCTTTGCCAATCTACTGCTGGATGAAAGCCTCCCCACTGTGGCAGTCATGGGGATTGTTTGACCATACTTCATGCTTATTCTTGGTTCTTTCGGTAAGGTCACGTAAATAGTAAAAAAAAATCTAAAAATTTAAGTAAAATAAAAATAATATAATAAATGCTGTTTAGTAACAGTTCAGATATCACTTGCCACTGATGTTAGCCATCTCTGGGAATCAAACTTGGTTTGCGGTGTTCATAATGCAGTGTCCTCGTGCTTTTTCCCTCCATATTAAGCATATTTGTATAACATCTAAAATTAAATGGTGCTTATATGCTATTATAAAAGTTTATTATGCTGGGAATACACCACTCAATCGTCTTTCCATGTTATGGCATTCAAGTGTCTTGCATTTCTGAATGGACAGTTTTATTATATTTTGGTTGTATTTTACATCCTATATTTGATGGTAAGGGAAATTAATAAATATAATATTAAATCGGTTTGTTATCCTTGGTTATTTTAGATAAGCCATTAAAGTTGAATGACCAAAAAGTACACATACCTGTATACATTGGGAACACGAGTTACATTTGAAAATGTGTATGCAAATGTGTAAGGTGCAAAACTAATTACAAATGTTCTTGCCTCAACAGGTAACTTGGCAAGCCTGAACAGACTCGGTCTGCGATACAACCGACTCTCTGCAGTGCCCACGACCCTGGCCAACTGCACCGAGTTGGAAGACTTAAACTTGGAAAACAATAACATCTCCACTTTACCAGAGGTGTGTGTGATACCTAAACCCATTACTTACACTTTTTTTTATTCAATATTATATAATCGCCTTCTGGGTGTGGCTGTTTTTGCACTGTAACATAACACTGACATGTGTAATCCACCTCCAGGGTCTTCTTTCAAGCCTGGTGAACCTCAGCAGTTTGACCCTAGCCAGAAACTGCTTCCAGGCCTATCCCGTGGGTGGGCCCTCCCAGTTCACGACGGTCTATTCCCTCAACATGGAGCACAACCACATCGGCAAAATTCCCTTCGGCATCTTCTCCCGTGCAAAAGCCCTCAGTAAACTGAACATGAAGGTAAATACGACGAGGGTGTTGTGGTGAGCCACTTTTCACATTTAAGAGAAAGTATATTCCTGCCAATGGAATTGTGCACCGAAGTTAATTAACTGGCGCTGCCGTGTTGCTTCTTAGGATAATCAGCTGACCTCCTTGCCTCTGGACATTGGCACCTGGAAGAGCATGGTGGAACTGAACTTGGCCACAAATCAGCTCACCAAAATTCCAGATGACATCTCAGAGCTGACATCTCTAGAGGTCGGTGTAATTCGCTGCAATTAAACACGAAACCTTTTGCATGTAATAACGCTCACTGTGCACAAATATAAGATGACACTTTTTCAGGTTGTTAGGTTGTATAAGTCGTTCAAATTTTTAACTTTGCACATTTTTGTTTCAGATACTGGTGCTGTCTAACAACCTTTTGCGGAAACTGCCTCATGGTTTGGGCAATCTGCGAAAGCTGAGGGAATTAGACCTCGAAGAGAACAAGTTGGAGTCTCTGCCGAATGAAATCGCTTACCTCAAAGACTTGCAGGTTCGTGGTGGCTCTCCATGAGACCCTATTTATGTAAAATATCCTCATAGAAAATGTTAAGCTGATCACTAATTGATAATTACCCTGGTTTATTGTTTATGTATTACAATTGTTGGCAGCATTCCATTGCCCACCAATTCTGGCTTTCTGTGGCATTTTATCAAATGTCGCCATGGTCTTCTAGTTGATGATTACATTAATGTTTTGAAGTGTTGAATGTGTTTCCATGGGATAGCTTCCTGTTTTGCCTCTGTTCTAGTAATGAATCCAGGTTTTATCTCTAGCTACATTTTGTGATAATTTCTTTTTACTCAAATGGCTTCAAAAATCTGTTGAAAAAAATTTCACTTTTGCTATTTAATTGGTGTCTGCATTTTGGGGACCCAGACCAAACTGACATGCCCAGGTTTTCAAGCGGGATCATTTGGCTCTGATATACCCAGCAAAACTTGTCATACTTCTTTGGATATTACAACTAGATCCTCCTCTTTTTCACATTTCTGCGGTCGTTGCTTCCACTGGATGTCTTAAGTTGAGGGTCTTCTGAAATATAATTTTTTCCATCTACACTTCTTTTTTTCACCACAACCTGACTTGTTACACTGTAGGTGCATCGTCTACATTAATATCCAACATTGTCTCATGGATCCATTCCTACATTATTGAGGACTTCAATCACTGATTTGTGCTGCAATGTATTCAAATCCGTAATTCACCCAAACAATCTTAAACTGCTGCTGAGCTGGCATTTGGCATTACACTGAACTGAAGCTTTGGAGAAAATAATAACAAAACACTTTGCAACGTATCCACTTGCCAAGCTCCCATTTCGATTACTCGGGTGGATAACTTTGCTGGCGTACCTCGACTGTTATAAATATGCCTTTAGAGTTTGGCTGCTATGCCTTTCCACGTGATATGCTACTTCGTTGAGCTATCATTTCTGGCCAGGTTGCTTTTGAAAAAAATCTGTATAGCTCAGTGGGCCTTACCTGATAACATAAAAACTGGATAGTTTGTTTATACCTTACATGAGTTTATGTAGATATATGGTAAGGCCACTGCTTTGGGGATATGTCCCTGAAAAATGCGACGTTAGGCGAAACAATGTGAATCTAAACCTAGTTTACTATTGACTTAATGATATAAATGTAGCATACGTTCCTGGGGGTTATTTATTTCATCAATTTGCAGAAAACATAGAAGTATAAAAAAATAAATCTAACAAGATACCCACGAAATAGTTTATAACAAGTTTATATAAATAATGAGTCCTCACCAGAGATGGCAGCGGAGATTGCATTCAGTATAGAGTGGCGATGTTGTGAACTGTGGCTTTAGCGGCCACTAGGGGGAGCCGTGGCGTTGTGCGTCGTCACGTGCGCTGTCCCAAACGATTGCGTTCTTTACTTTAAATGTTCAAAACAACGTAATAAATCAAATGCATTTTAAATCGAATTACGTCCCCCAATTCGTTTGGGAACGTTATAGTGAAACGGCTTGTATAGGAGCAGCGTAAGTTGAGGACTTGGTGTACTGCATCGTATTTGTTCTGGAAAATCAGTTGGTATTCCAGAAGTCCAAAATGTGCTGGTAATTATATCGTTCCCTTTGCGGTGCCTACCAGGCTAGAACAAAAAAACCTACAATGTCTTGTGTGATACAGTCCTATACTATAGTTTTGCATTTATACAATGGCTGCTTTCTGCTGCATATATTTACTCTGGAACAGAAATTAGTTCTGACAAACAACCAGCTGACTTCTCTGCCAAGAGGAATCGGTCACCTCTGCAGCCTAACACACCTCATGGTTGGGGAAAACCAGCTCACCCATGTCCCAGAAGAAATAGGTAAGTCCATTTTTTATCATGGCAATATGTTAATAAAGCATCAGCATTGAAAATGTAAGCGTATTTACCCATAACTCATGTGTTGCCAAGAACAAACCTACACACGTGGAAGTGCAGTGCTAACACTGATGGAAACTAATGCACAGCTCGGTAAGCTTGATTGTAATGCAGTACAAGCTGGATATAACCAATACATTCTTACATTACACTGGTGGGGGGAAGGCAAAGGGCAACTTCAGATATAAGCACACTTTGGATATAAGCACAGCTAGAATTGCTCCCAAGGGGTGTGCTTATATCTAGCTTCTACTGCACTGGTAATAATGCCCTATATTTATCCAGGAAAGGCTGACCTGAGCCAATAAATTCAAGAGGGCCTTGGATTGTGATGTGTGACAAATCCATTCGGGAAAAAAAAATTATGTGCTTGATATAAACCCAGAAAACCTCACCAAATCTCGGGCTATTTTTCAGGCGGTTACAAAACGAGTGGTTGGCTCAGTTGTGTATTTATCTGGCTTTCTCTGGCTTGCAGGAACGCTGGAGAACCTGGAGGAGCTGTACCTGAATGACAACCCCAACCTGCACAACTTACCCTTTGAGTTGGCCCTTTGTTCAAAGCTGCTCATAATGAGTATTGAGAACTGCCCTCTGAGTCAGCTGCCTGGCCCCATTGTGAGCAGTGGACCTTCCTTCATAATACAATATCTGAAGATGCAGGGCCCTTACCGTGCTATGGTCTGAGTTTATCCCAGCAAGACTGCAGTGATTCTAGAACGATTTACAGGGGACTAAAATATGCAAGTATAAGATCCGCTGTGATAAAAAATTATAACCCGTTTACTTGTTTTTGGATGTGGCCTGACAATTATATGCAGCTTACTTTTAAGACATGAATTTACATCAATCTATAATACTGCTTTTTATTACACTACTATGTTTTATGAGTCATCTTAAGGTATATACAGTAATTTAATATCCGAAGTCAGTTGCTAAAATAAGTCAGTAACGTTTTGCACGTGTAAATGCATAACTTGACGGCAAGTGCTTCCAGATGCACCACAATATCAGCATCTTGACTGATTTTCAACCTCTCATTTATCAGTTCTTGCTTGACCTGTGAATTTCCGTAATTTTCTCCATATTTCTGGCCTTCTGGTTAGAGGTTGTCAAATTATTGGTGTATTTTGTTTCTATTATAATTACAACTACATTTTTTCTAAATTGTTTCTGCTCTTGGCCATACTGTCTTGTTAAAACACAGTAATAGCTATTGATCATTTACACGGTTTTCACTTGAGCACTTCATATCAGTTATCTTTTGAAAAACTATCATTTTGGCAGTACTGTACTAAATGCATCAAAGGTTCTAGAATTGTTTGCACCAGTGTAAATATGTGACATATCTTCTGCGTCTACTGTAATAAATGCATGACTGTTTAATCTGAAGTAGTATATAAATATTTTTTATGTAGCTTATAGTTTGCTAGACTAATAATAGGCATTATGGTAATGTAGAGGCGGAGTGGTTAGTACTGTATTTTGCTTTTAAATTCAAACTGCTAACTGTGGGGTGTCTGTAACATAGCGTGTACGTATTTCACTGGCAGATATTGGCTAAATGGAGCTGAAACCGAAACTTTGTATTCATGATTTAAACCACAGTAGCACCAATGGGCCGTTGTGCAAGTTTAAATTTTAGCATAAAGAAATACAATAACGCATTATAGGTGCTGGTGTTTGCGATACAGCATGTTTGTGTAATTCCTGCCCCAGTTACACTTGGATAAGGTTTTTCTGCATCGTTATTACGTATTTGGTTGTATGGTTTTTGATCTTGTTGAGGGTTTTTAGGAATTTAAATCTGTAATCATTTGACAGCTCAAAAAAGTGTAAATCTGTACAGTACATTATTACATTTGGTTCTGCTTGTTTTGTGTTGATCTGTTTGTTGGTTAGGTCTAAACACCTACTTTTTCATTTAGACATTGTGGTGTTCATTTGCCTTTTGTAAACAATTTTCCAAAGATTTATTTTCTGCCTCTTCTAGCTAATTCTTATATTGGCCTTCTGTTGCAAAAAAACAAACATATATACTGTATGTACACAGGAGCAACTTTTTTGCATTTTTCATTATACCATTGGAGTTTTACAAATTGAATACCCTTAATTTTAATTATGAAGGTGTTCTACTGTATGTACTGTATGCATGTAATATAGGGTTTTCAAAATAATCAAATGCAGTTAATTTAAACGTGTTCAGAATTTGAGACAAGCGTTCATTCTTAAAATGCCAAAATGTTGTGGTATGGCATGTTTTGCAGTGGCACCAAAGGTTTTACATTGCAATTTGGATCATGTAGTATTGGAAATAATTGGGACTTTTTAAACATTGTAATCACTAAGTAGATAATGCAGCTGCTTGTCTTCGCCATGAGGTTTGTGCTTCGTAAATGTATGCCATTTGTAAAAAAAATGTTTAACGGATTTTTCTTGAATTACAAATGACCTGCTACAAGTGGTGATGCCATAAAAGCTTAAGCATCTGAACAAATTGCTAAGCACACTTAGTAAAAACAAGTTTTGTGCATTTTGTAATTTTCAGTCGTACAAGTAACATTAAAAAATGTAAAACTTCGTGTTTTTATATTTTATTGTATTTAAGTGAACCTGACTGCCACTTCAGTCGGTGCAGCAGAACTCCAATACTTTGCGGTGATGTGGGGTGGGACCTCACCTGTAAATGCGGCACTGAAAATTCCCATCAATGATACATCGCAGATTTTAGCCACACAGCTACATTAATCCACAACAAAATATGAATATCAGGATAAACCACTCCAATAATCAGTGAAAATAACGGCGGATGAGTTGCCATTTTTCCCCAAAAACCAAATGCGGTAGTCTTGTTTGCCATATGGGTCTAAATTGTAGAATTTAGCATTGGTAAATATTCAATCGTAAAAAAATACACTCCAGTACCCAGAAGATAATAGCAAAGCTGGTCTGTGCAACTCAACCATTTTTAAATCATTTATATTAAGTTCGCTTGCTTGCATGCGTGCTTGCTTGCTTACGACCGTGCAAACCTTTCGGTCGTTTTTTAACCCACTTCCCGTGATCCAATCGAGCTGACATTTTGCACACAGACTCGTGCGAGACAATTAATGTTCGTGAAAATTTTTTTCCAAAATTTTACACTGTTTAGGGAAAACATTAAATATTTAATTACCAATTGCTTAATACTGGCAGACAATCATCTGACCCATAGGTGGCAGCCATCTCAAGCCAGAGGACGAGAGGACTCTAGCTGCCACGCCTATAAAGGATTTATAGTGAAAAACTTTGTTTTTACAGGTTATACTTATTTCCTCTCCATTTGTCTCTACATGTTTCTCGAGATATCAGACACGTGTTTGAAACACTTCAAACACACTTGGTTGTTTCACCGCACCTCTGATTAGCGTTGGATACATACGGTGTGAAAGAAGTCCAAGAATAAACACGCGTTTGTCGCAGGCACCACGATGGGAATTTTGTTGTGTGGCGAGCACATTTTTGGAGGAATTGGCTGTATATCATCCAAGGACTTGTAGTTTCTAGGAATTTTTATCCATTCCAAGAAGAGATGCAAATATCCGAGTAAAATGAGGATTGTTGCCTTTTCAAATTCCTCATCCTAGTTTACAAATCTCTCTATGGTCTGGCCTCAACGTATCTCGCTTCTTTCCTTTCGTTCTGCACTCCTCACCCCCTCTGTGTTCACAATCCGAGCTGCCTGGTCCCCCCCCCCTCCTGCCCAATCACGAGTCCGTTCTCTTCTCACCCCCTTACACTGGAACAAGCTGTCCCGACACAATCCGATTCACTGTCCATATTTCGTTCTTCTCTTAACTCACTTATTTTACTGGTAGGAACCTCCTGGTTCCACCAGCCCACGGGATTATGGGAGGGGCGGGGCTGGGTGGAGAGGGTAGGGAGGGGGCAGGGAGGGGTGGGGGCTGGGTGGGGAGGGGTGGGGGCTGGGTGGGGAGGGGTGGGGGCTGGGTGGGGAGGGGTGGGGGCTGGGTGGGGAGGGGTGGGGGCTGGGTGGGGAGGGGTGGGGCTGGGTGGGGAGGGGTGGGGGCTGGGTGGGGAGGGGTGGGGGCTGGGTGGGGAGGGGTGGGGGCTGGGTGGGGAGGGGTGGGGGTGGGGGGGGTGGGGAGGGGTGGGGGGGGTGGGGGGGGTGGGGGCTGGGGGGGGGGGTGGGGCTGGGTGGGGAGGGGTGGGGTGGGGGGGGTGGGTGGGAGGGGTGGGGGCGGGTGGGGGTGGGTGGGGCTGGTGGGGGGGGGTGGGGCGGGTGGGGGGGGGCTGGGTGGGGTGGGGTGTCACGGGTGGGTGGGGTGGTCACCGGTGGGGGGCTGGACCGGGTGGGGTGGGGCTGGTTCACCCGTGGTGTGCCCTTATACAACTCAACGTTTAACCTACTCACGCCGGCTTGTGCCCGCCCTCACAGTCGGCCATATTTGCGGAATACACCACGCCGCCGTTGACCCTGGCCATTGACCGAGCAACCCAACGTTCCTACCAGCTCCCTCCGCAGGAATGTGTTCCCTCGCTTACCCAAACTCCCCATCATTAACACCGTCATTCCTCTTCTCAACTTCCCTCGCCATTCATTACACTCGCTCATCATTGATCACTCATCGTCACTTTTATCATCGTTTATTTCACGCATCACTTCTGTACAAATAGCTAATTCCTTGTTCAGCAACTTGGTCAAAGAATGCAGATGGAAGCAAGTTTTATTAGTCGCACATGACGTGCGAAACATTTGAGAACAATCCAGTTGTAGTTATAAACTGCTTGACCGGAAATTTACTGCAACAGTATATATATTCTATTTCAATGGAGTATTGTTTGTAACATTCTAATTTGTGATTAGTGTCAATGTACAGTGCATCGTAGAGTAAGCAGAACCTCTAATATAAGTAATAAATTACAACCCTTTGCCAATCCACTGCTTAACACCTCCCCACCCCGTTGGGTCACGGAGGTTGTTTGACCATACTGAGTCACGGCTGGTCAGTGAAGGTGGGGGATGATCCAGGACTGGTTCAGATGCCACTGATGTTAGCCATGGCCGAGAATCAACCTGGCCGCCGGGTTCATACCACAGTAAGCTAATCACTGCACTACTCGCACACAAAAATATATACAGTATAAATAGATGTATACATTAACAGCTGGGTGAGCATCTCCAAACTAAACCCAGGATTGAAAAATATTCACAAATTTACAGAAAAATGACATTTATTATATACACTGTTAAAATTAACTGTTTTAAAAAACCTGCTACAGTAAATGTCATCACGTGAGTAGAAGAGGGAGTTCAGGAAGGGCCAGCAGCTCTTCAGCTTCTTCCCGCAACGCTTCAGCTTTTTCTGTCAGCAAGAGCTGGAAAAAAAAACAAACGCAGATGAGGCTTAGAATCAGAATATTTATACCGAGGAATCCGATGAGCTATTAAGCTCTTTTTCACAAACATCAACTACACCCTTGGGTGAATGGAGCTATTTCTCATTTAACATTGCTTGGGGTAAACATTGAGCTCGTTGATACCGCAGTGTGCATTACTGTGCACCGTCAACCTTGAGGGATTATGCAGATACTTCAGCAATGCACCAAACCACCTGAAATGCGCCAAGTCTCGTCAAGCCTGAGCCTGGATATCGATTGAAGAGGTGATCAACATAAAGGTTATAGGTGGATGCAGGCACGGCTTAACATTCATCATTGCCCTGTATATTGCCTTCGATATTTTGGACTAGGTTTCTGCCTAATGTTCCAAAAAACTTACATTCATACAATCGATTTGACTACTCGGGTAAGGTATAAATAAATAGATTTAATAATCCAGTAGAGGGCACCCTTCTGTTAAAAGTACAGCGGTATATACTCTCTGAATGGGTTCCAGTGCCTGGATCCAGGATATTGACGCTGGCCATACCTTCAACCTTACAGCATCGTGAAAAATAAACATGACATGAATTTTTCTCACGGACAGCAATTTATGAAATACAAACATTTCAAATTAAGTCAATGTTAAGTATGCAAATGTATGTATATGCATGGATTATGTAACACTGTCCAACACGCATTGTCCTTGAAAGTATTGGTGAAAACATTCCAAACTGAACGAGCTGACGTCACAGTGCATGTCGTGAAACATCACAAGATTATGGTGCACTAAGTCGCATAACTTCCTTGGCCTACAAGAATAATCATTGTTAACCCTAGTTTTTTCTCCAAGTTTTGGGCAACCCTTTGATAATTTATACTGATCTTCTCTAGGTTAAGTTGTTTAAGAACAACATAATTACATTATTAAAAAAAAATCTTTATTGGATCATCTTCATAAGAGTTATGATGTGCCTCTACAGATGGACCACACCAATACATGAATGCTTTCAACCCGAGATGAAAAGCGTTTAAACAAAAGAGAGCAATGCCATGCTTACCTTGGCAGAGAAAACAATCTGCTTGGCCTGCCTGTGTGGCAGGAACTCAATCTGTTGCACCAGATCCTTGGGGTCAGCATTGGCCAGCATTGCCAGGGACTTAAAGCCAGCTTTATACAGCTGCCGGGCTCTGGCCTTCAAGACAAATTACATTTCAAAATCAGAATATTGTCACTGTATGAACATGTTGCCGTATAATTGATGTGGTGGCAGCATGTCCTTACCTCCTTCACACCAGCCACCTCCATGAGTGGAATTAATTCTGACTTCACACAGTAAGAGAGTTTTTGTGTGAGATCAGCAAACAGTAGTTGGTATGCCCAGAATTCGTCTAGTTCCTTCAGGGTAAAGACAAAGACTTCAGAAAGTCAGTTCACAATCATAACCAGATGAACACGATTAATATAAATGGGCTCTAAGATGCTGTGTCTAGTGATTTCGGACATTACCTGGCAAAAATGCACGATGCAGGAGGCAAAAGCTGCTGCAGACCCCACTAGGTTTTGAATGAAGCCACGATTTTGGCCAAACTTGGAGGCAACTTCCCACACTGATGTTTGTTTAAATAAAGCGTAGAGGACCAAAGCCAGGTAAAATCTGTTCACTACTCGCTCGTCCACCGTTTTCTGTAATACCCAAATGCAGAACAAAAATACAACGTTTCATATTCATTTCAAAAACAGACATTATTTTTAATTGTATGCTTTTCTTATACTTTTAAAACAGGTTATCTAACGTGTTCATGCTCTACTGTAAACAATACGCGGCACCGTACAATAGCTTTATGGCAGATATCATTACATCATTGACATTGTAAAGTAGATTTTTTTTATTTAAAGCTTTCATGACTGCAGGGATTCATATTCTTGGTTCTTTCGGTAAAGTCACGTAGAAGGGAAATAATACATTTATATTATTTATAATATATTTATTTTATTATTTCCTTCTTTCGGTAAAGTCGCGTAGAAGGGAAAAAGGGAAAAAAAAGTGTTTTTATTAATAATATATTTATATTTTTTTATTATTTCCCTTCTACGTGACTTTACCGAAAGAACCAAGAATATTGTAAAGTAGGTACAGACAATACGAAAATCTAAACCATTTAAATCTTTGGCTCAACAAAGTTGGTACCTGTCTTGTGCTTTGTCCAGCTACTTTCCTGGCTATGAAGCTCTCCGTAACGCCAACGGAAGTGGCCACTTTCTGTTCCGTCACATCCAGCTGATTAAACTACAAAACAAAACAAAAACATGTCTTGTGCAATTTTTGTAACAACTTAGCATTCATTACGGATATCCTACAATACAGTGAATGTAATATTTTCAAATAAAGAATAATCCATTTCAAATAATAGTGATAAATTAGAGAATTTTAAAGCTTCTACATGTTGCCGCCCACCAATCTCAATACCCTTATAAAATCTTAAGCTATCGCTTTCACAACAATCAATCACCTGTTGAGAAGAACGACGGTCATAAATCAGTGGGGTATCTAAAAATCAACATTTAAATAAAATAGTTATATATATATATAGTTACATACATGATGTTCATATCGTGATGCAATGTGTCCACACCTGTCTCATGTACGTATTCCAGTCTGGTCTGCACTGAGAGACCATGTCGTACGGTGTCGCCAGGTAGATGAGGTGTAGGTAGTTATTCAGCACCAAGCCTTCAATGCCCACTTTTAGATCTTGGTACAGCACGGTACAAAAAGCCAAATCAACGGATCCTGCGAAACAAACGTGACATTAAAACACTGCGTGCATGCATGCGTGCTTACTCATGAAGACTACTTCGACATAATTTTTAAATTAAATGTCAGGCTTGCCTTAAAAGTGAGATTTACCCGAGCAAAAAACATCTAACTTGTAGTGCCATGCTGAGGCTGTGGAACACAAGCGTGAAGCTTTATCAGTGGCCAGGTGTGCTCAATCAAAATCATGATGACACACTTAATCCCCAATTTTAAGTGTTATTGTCTCAAAAATTAAGATTTCAAGTTTGTTTTGGGACAGCCCAGGGCATATGGCCTATGTCCATATCCACAAGCAAACTAGACACTTGTTTTTGGGGGGTGTATATTTATTCAACTCGTTCAAGAGGATGGCTACTGTGGAGATGGAGCGATGAGATCAGTTATGCGAGGGTCTGTGAAGTACCGTGGAGGGATACTGTATATTTGGGAGGCATTCATCCAGCAGTGGATAAACAATGACTGATGGTAATACATTTATTTGTATTATAGTTGCATTCATATTTGTTCACAAAAGGTGTACTCCTATTCACTGTGAATCACAAGTATTGTTGCAATGTAAATGCAGGGCAGATGGAATAGACCGAGGGTGAGATAGAAGGATGTGGTGACTATAAGAAAGTCACAGATAATCATGTGGAGAGAGAAAAAAATTCAAGCAGCCCCACTCTAGTGAAACACATTCCTGCGGAGGGAGCTGGTAGGAACGTTGGGTTGCTCGGTCAATGGCCTGCAGGGTCAACGGCGGCGTGGTGTATTCCGCAAATATGGCCACTGTGCGGGCGGGCACAAGCCGGCGTGAGTAGGTTAAACGTTGAGTTTTATAAGGGCACCACGGGGTGACCAGCCCCTCCCCTCCCAGCCCCACCCCTCCCACCCCGCCCCACCCTCCCCACCCAGCCCCTCCCCACCCAGCCCCTCTCCACCCAGCCCCTCTCCACCCAGCCCCACCCCTCCCATTTTTGGATGCACGACGGACGGACACAACAATCCCCTGTGGGCTGGTGTAACCAATAGGTTCCTCCCAGTATAATGGGAACGTTGGCATAGAAGCTGAGAAGAAGAAGATTACCCTTGTATGTGGCTTGACCAAGCTTGGTGATCTCCAGCAGCTGCTCAGAGGGGGCAGCGGCCCCCTCGGACCTGCTGCAGAGCCTCACCAGGTCCGACTGCAGCAGCTGCTGCAGGCAGTGCCGGCCCAGCTCCCAGAGTTCCTTCATCCCGCCTTCCTGCTGCTGCACCCCAAACAGGGTGGTCTCCAAAAACCGATGGATAGCGTCGATGTCCGTTGTGATCTGTTACCAGAAAAGTAACGGAGGGTTGTAATTGCGGTTTGTAAATTAATAATATTCGTTGCCGAGACATTGTATGATAGCCAACAAGTAACGCAAATTATTATGCGAGGAGCGGTTCACATTCATTAATTAAAATTAATCGTCGCGTTCATCATACACGTTTAATCATGCATGTAAGAATACATTTTATATTTATTTGTGCTCTATGTCATTGGTTTGCGTGAACCCTGCAGCCTCTATTGGCATTACACTCACCACATTGTTAAAAAATATATATTGTTGCATCACTGCTCCAAATCGTGAGAATGTACCGAATCGCAAGGGGTCGAAGCATTACATGTCTATACATATATATGCACCATTTATTTTTACTAAACCAATATCCTTATGCTATATGGTAAACCCAACTTTGATACTCCTAGTGTACATTTCACGAATGCGATGGAAGGTGCTACGAGTGTGAACAGCAAATTGCTTAGGGACGTGTGCATTGTACCATGCGAATTACCAACATTCATCAGACCTGTGACTTCACACAAACAAGCATGATTTGTTTAATTTCTGAATATATAACTACCGCAAACCGTTTAATATAAATTTATCATGTCAAATTCATGAATTTGTTGCCCCAACAGTTTGTAAACGTTAAACATTGGCTCCAAAAACACACAGGTGCCAAATATTATTAAACAGATTTGTCTCCTGACAATTTTAATTAAAACTGATGGTTGCTGCGTAACATTTCCATGAAAATAGTCATTGCCGTTCCTTACGCGTGCAATTAACCTTACAAGCATGTCAGAACTGACCTTCAAGCCAATGAGTGACAGGAGTAGGCTTTGAACTCCTTTCCCATCCTCGTATGCCAGGCTACTCTGGCAAACTTCAAATGGCCCACCCACAAGTGTCACCGCCTAAAAGTAAAACAGAAAAATCGGTTACAAAGAGCACGCTTCCGCTACACAAGAACAAGGTAGGTAGGTCGGTGTGGTAATTTTAACAAGACGCTCAATTTTAAAATGGGATGTCCTTCAGCCAATTATAAGATTGGAAGCATGACAGCAGCACAAGCGTTACACCTTGGCCTTGTCCCTGCTGTTGACGATGGTGATGCTCTCTCCGGACGAGTCTATCCCTGCCCGCCCGGCACGGCCAACCATCTGCTTGTACTGGCTTCGGCTTAGGAAGGAATTGCCGATGTAAGGGGACCGGAGGATCACCCTGAAGGCGGGTGTGTGCATTGGGGCAGGAGGCAGAGGAGACAATCCACAAATAATCAATGAACAAGAAAAACACTCGAGCACAGTTGTGCCGCATAGCACTCCGATGTGCTTTTGGGTTGTACCACTTGTTGTTTGGCATGAGTCGCCCTACGTGTTGACAGCTTCTTTGAGAACATCATGCCAAACACGCGGTCCAACCTTAAAAATCATCGGAGAGCTAGACTTTGTGCAAGATGACTGCATACTTTTTATTGCGCTCCGCCAATGGCATCTGCATGGCGAATGAGTATCTAGATTGGAGGCGCACATCTTTTAATTTGCACATTTTAAACATCTTTGGTGTGTCAATGATTGACGGCTAACTTCACAGGTGGTTATGTATACATGTTGAACTTCTTTCGCGCCGTACGTAGCCAACCGTGCTAATCAGAGATGCGGCTATGAGGTGGCCACCTGCGTGCTGGTAGATTGACGCCAGCCTGCCAGTGTGGAGGTGCATGCGAGCAGGCAGAGCGTGCCGGCCGAGTAGGCCTCCTCGATGAGGCGGCGCTCCTCGCCCGTGAGGCCGCTGTGGTGGTAGGCCAGGCCGTAGGGGACGGTGCGCCGCAGCACGGGACACAGCTCCCCGTCGGCCTGCAGCTCGGCCAGCAACGCGCGTTTCTCCTGCTCGCGGTGCTGCAGGAACGTCCTGCGGAATGTGAGAACGCGCCGAAAAAGGACGGTTCGGCTGATGTTGCCACCTGCAAGCGGTTATCCTCTCCAGACGGTGTCATCGATATTGCTGTCAGTGCCTGCGAAGTCCGTTTGTCAATCTACTGCTGGATGGGGGCCTCCCCACACCTGTGTGTGTCACAAGGATTATTTGACCATACTTCACGCTTGTTCGTGTGAATCGATGGAAGGCATAGATGGGGAAGCACAGCCGTGCAGCTCCTGTGTATTTTTCTGCACTGCCCACCACCTAGCCCCATGAAGCCATATGCCAACCTGTATTTGTGTGGTGTTCACCCATCCAAGCATTATCTAGTTTCAGTTCTTCTTAGCTTGAGATGACAAAATCTGGTGCGTTCTGAGTGATTTGTTTATTGGCATTGCACACAGCACAAATGTAATAGTGCATAGTGGCAAAAAAAAACAGTTTTTGGAGCATTAGCACAACGTCAAATAATCTAGAGTTAAGGTATTTGTGATAAGAACTTCAACTCTGAAAGATGCAATATTGACTGGTGTTGGTAATTGTTCGATGTTAACGCAACTCAAAGACATTGAACAATGCTACAGGCAGTCCTCCACCGCCCGTACTTACGGACCCGTTTCCATGAAATCATCTTTTTACATCGACTTAAAACGTGAACTCGCAGTTGCAAACTGAACTGCAAAACTATTTTGTTCAGAGAATCGATCCCCACCCCCCCCACCCGAGATGTGATGAGTCGGTCCCGCGCTGGGAGTGAGTGTTTGCATGTGTGTGTGAAAGTGTGAGTGTGGGGAGCGGTAGTGCAGCGGTTAGCGTGCTGCAATACGAAAGCGGCGACCCGAGTTCCATTCTTGCTCACAGCCAACACCAGTACTTGGTGTGTAAACATCACCACTGGGGAGACAAAGGCGGTCGGACGTAGTCTTGGCCACCCACCCCCTCATGTGCCATACCGGTCTAAATAAGTGCTACTCGCTAACAGCACTTGCTCCTACAGTCTGTTAAGGCTATATGGGGGATTTTTATCTTTTGTATGCACGTGTGTGCGAGGGGAGCAGTGGTGCAACAGGTTAGCTCGCCGTGCTACCAACCTGCCGATCAAAGTTTAAATCCCACTCATGACCAACACCAGTGACGATTATCTGAATGGGACCTGGGCCTTCCCTAGATCGCCTCAGCCTCAAATGAGTACCTGGTGGTGTGTAAACATCGTCACGAGGGAGACAAAGGTAGCCAGGCGTGGCGCTGGCCACTCACCCCCTCGTGTGCTGGCCTTCATAGGCTCTGCTCGCTAACAGCACTTGCTCCAACAGCCTATTAAGGCTACCACGGGGAATCGTTGTCGTGTCTTTGTGCCACCGTGTGTATGTCTGTATGTACGCACGTGCAGTGTGTGCGCGCAATTGAACCTTATGGCGGAACCCCAAGGTCCCATAAGCCCCCAGCTCTCGCATAAACTGCGTTGCGACGTCATTTTATGTCTGTTGAAGGCGAACGATACGGCAATCTAGTCCTCTCGACGAAGCTCTACACGATGCGCCTAATCAAAATTTCAAAGTTTTATTTATGACTATGGCAATTTTGGCAACGATGGGTGCTTGGTGAAGAACGAGGATTGATTTCTGGTGGGTCACTGCGTTGATGTGTGCGGTGGGACAGTCGCCAAAAATAAATAAATTACGATTTTTACTTCCGTTTATTCGGGACCCCGGGGTCCCGCCATAAGGTTTAATTGTGGTGACTCACTGCCACTCTTCCGACTACAACCTAGGATTCAAGGTATATGAAAATATAAAAGTGTTTTTTCTATTCATGTTACTTAATTTTTATTTATTTACAATACAGTACTTTTTACAGTATCACATGCAAATGTACAGTATGTCTTATTCATTATGGATTTAACAATGCTTTCCTTATTGTTGAACTCTTAACACATTTCACAACACTGACCTGATGGGCATTTAAATACAGCGCATTATTGTGTTCCGTTCTTATGAATCGTTAGACTTACGAACGGGTCCCAGGAACGAATTAGGGTTCGTAACCCGAGGACTGCCCCGTACAAGTTAACTTTCCCTTTGAGGATAATAACCAAAACGAATTCTGTACAGATGGATGTGTAAAAAAAAATGCACAAGAGCCTTAAAGCTGTCTCGGGTGTGGACCAATCAACTTCAAGGACAGTGCACATTATCAGAGTTATGTTCTTTTGTTTGTGTTATGACTGCAGGTATTGCGGTCTATGCAAACATGACTCCTTGCAAAAAGGTGTCAGTTTTGTTGCCAGATAGAAGGGTAAAGAACCAATTATCAGCCTTAAATAAATTTCAGTTTAAACAACACGATGCATTTTTGCATTAGGTATTGAAAATATATATTGTATTCAAGCACTCTCTCAAAACTCAAGTGTGCATGTTCGAGATGTTTTATACACCTACTTAAATACATTGAACTGCCTTCGAATGTGACATTATGGTATAACTCTGCAAGGTGTGAGACTGCAATACAGAGATACACGTACTTTGCAAGGTACTTGCAGATCATCTCTGCCACATTCTCACAGTTCTTCTTCGTGGGGCAGAAGACGAGACAGGAGTGAGCAGGGATGACTTCCGCCACCAGAGCCACGATGTGGTCTGGGTCCATCTTCAGCATTCCGCTTGAGTACTGTTGTCGCAGCGCACACAGCCACTGTGTGAGACCACTACCCTCAAATGCTGCTCTGGTCACATTCATCCCTGTACACTTGGGTCTGTGGGCCCTCAACCTTTAGTCTCTTGGCCACGACGTAGCGCAGGGGCATGCAACCTGCGGCGCCTTGGGCCACATATGGAGTGCGGCGTGGTGATAACTGGCCAGTGAGAACCGGGGAATGCCAACGCTCGGCAAACCACTTCGGCTACCGTGATGACCCACAGGGATCTAGGCGAATCGCAAAGTGATTCGTTCTTGAACAAGGTTACACAACCATTACATGTAGCCCATCATGAAATGTCAATAGACGTAACTATGTATTTCACAAAATAATCAATGTCATTGTGGAGAATATAAATAACAAAATTAATAAGCATATATTGCAGGTTATTTAAACTGTAAAGCTGTTAAAAAGCTTATGTGCTTATTTTATTTTCATTAATGTCTGTGCACTCACCTTGTAGCTGAGCAGTCGGATAAAATCGAAGCGTTCTTCTGGACACAAAGCCTTGTTGTTTACCTCGTAGATAGAGTCTCCAAGCTTAATGTACTCTCTTAGCTCGACCTGTTAGGATCATGGCAACCATGGAGACCTTGTAAGAGGTTGAAAACGTGTACCTTTCACACATCAATTGTGCAACATTTTTATGAAAATGAAACTTTAAATAATAATGTGATTCTTGATAATTGGTTTTTTACCCTTCTATCTGGCAACAAAACTGACACCTTTTTTACAAGGAGTCATGTTTATATAGACCACAATACCTGCAGTCATAATGCAAACAAAAAACATAACTCTGATAATGTACACTGTCCTTGAAGTTGATTGGTCCACACCCGAGACAGCTTTCCTTAGAGCCTAGTCTCACATGGGTTGGACCAGATGACGCCAAAATGTGAGACTAGGCTCTAAGGAAAGCTGCTCTCGGGTGTGGACCAATCAACTTCAAGGACAGTGTACATTATCAGAGTTATGTGTTTTTTTTGCATTATGACTGCAGGTATTGTGGTCTATGTAAACATGACTCCTTGTAAAAAAAAGGTGTCAGTTTTGTTGCCAGATAGAAGGGTAAAAAAGCCAATTATCATATTTTTACTGGCAAATGAGGTTCCAGTTCCAATAATGTGATTCTTACCGGCCGAAAATCGTTTGTGTACAGCTCCGCATTCAGGAATTTTTGCAAGTCATTTATGTTGCTCAGAGTGGCACTCATACCAATGATCTGAGTTGTTTCTGCAATGAAATAAAGCAAATGCAACAAGACACTGAAGCACAGATGAAACTTAAGCACAAACATGATGACTGGAAACAAGCAATAATGTATGATAACTGCAGGATGAGAACAAACGTACTTGATGTATACTGAACTTTGGCCAGCGTCTGCTCCAGGGTGGCCCCACGGCTACCACCTTCACCCAACATGTGCAGCTAAATACCACGCAACAAACCATTAGTACGTAATGAGACTCAAAATTACATTGCACTGACGTCATAGCTCGTGTGCAGCTGCTGGGTGGACTGTTGCATCATGGGACTGAGGAAGATGGCGGTGGCTTGGGGATGCCCTCTCATCGAGAAGTGGATTTATGATGGCTGATTATGACGATGATGAACATGAGCAAATAAGATGTATGTTTATACGAACATTAATACATAACATTTGGAATGACTTTTACAGGATACCAATATTCGCTGTAATTAAATAATGGAAGCTGCATACCTCATCCACAACGATCAGGCCAATCTCCTGCATACGCCCCTCCTCTAGAAGGGAGTTGACTAGACTGTGGGCTTTTTCAATGGTGGCGATGTAGAGAGAATTCTTCTTTAGTTTTTTTCGCGGTGGCATGCGCCCCTTGCTTCCCGCGTATTCCTCTATGAAGATTTCAAGCTCCACACCAAACACAGGACAGGCTCCGCACCTGTTAGAGCAGCAGCAGCGACATATCACAATTGTGTGACGTGTGGGAATAATTGAATGAACACGAGATTGTACTCTACAACCTAGTATCTGTTCCTAAACCAAGGTATAAATGAAGACAGAAATATTAAACGAGACCTCCAAATTCCCGGCTGCCTCAGTTGACTTATCTTGGAGGACCTTACAGTAATGCCAACACAGTATCACCAATTAATTTGTTTTATATTAATGCCCACTTGATTATAATTGTTCATCTACTAATCACTCAAGGAGGATCAAAATCACATTGAGTAGTGCACTGCGCTATGTCTGCATCGCTTCTGGGCCCATCCTTCAACTACTTGCAGTGACTGGCATGGTGTAGTATGGTCCAAATAACCCCCATGAATGGTATAGCGTGGGATTAACAGAGCTGCAACTAATGCATATCTTTAAAGAAAACAATAATCTCTTGCTTAACGTTAAAATGTACACGAAAGATATTTCACGATTAATGAACAATGCATATGACCACATGTATACTGCTGTGGCGGTGTGGAAATGTGCATGTACAAAAAGCTCGTTACCTTCTCCTGGACAATGGCAACGTAGGGAAGAATGAGCAGAGCGTCCCTTCTCTTGCACAGCAGCTCCCTCAGCATGAGGATCTCTGCTACGAGCGTCTTGCCGCCACTTGTCGGTAAAGAGTAAATCAGATTCTTCCCTTGTCTCACGGAGTTCAAGGACAAGCAGTCGTGCTGCCAGGCTGTGGATAATATGTAAACACAATTTTTTTTTATTAAACACACGAGAGAATCTGAAAAAAGTGAATGTGTCAATTATAATTTTCTAACGGGTGGCTTGTTACAGATTACGAGAATAAAAACGCTGATTAAAATGATTAATTTCAGTGTGCAAGACTACAAAAATGTTTCAACCATTACCTAATTTATGAGAAAATGGATTAGACTTGACAGTTAACATCACCACACTGGTGATGTGTAAACTTTTACAGTACGAATAAAATAAATCAGTGATATGCTGTTATAAAAAACTAATTACACCATCTGATTTGGTAAAATACATGCATCAAAATTCCACCACGTACTATTAAATTACCATTCCTCCCACTAGAAAAAATATATGTTGGCATTACAAAACCGAGACAATTTGGTGTAAATATGTTAGTGGAAAAAAAAACACATTACCGTACAGCTCTTTAATACCACGCTGTTGTTGCAGAAGGCTCTGCACCTTTGTGGGAAGACCATAGAAAGGCCCAATCTCAAACTGGCTGTCATTGGCACAAGTCTCCATGGCGATCTGCCTCTCGTGCGACAGCGCAGACTCCTGCAGGTGCCTGGTGCGCGACACCACAGGAGTGGCTGCCCTCGCGTTTCCCACGAGCGTATTCTTGATGCGATCTCTTATGCTCATGCCCTTATTGACTACATCTGTGGCTACTTTTATTTTTTCCGGTCCAAGCACATTTGTTGAAGAACTGTCAGCTCTTCCACAAGCGATGTGGTCAGCCGTTTCACTAAAGGCAGCATTTGTTTTATTTGCTTCCTCTTCCGAAAGTGCAGAAGTACAAGTGCGTTTTAGCAGTTTGCTGGTGGTTATCGTACATTCTAAATCATCCTTTAAGATATCAGCCAATTTTATTTCATCCTCCGAATTAAGAAAACGTGTTTGTGCATCAGCTTTAGAATTAGACGTTAGTGTGTGAATGGTTTCATCAAGCTTTGGAAGTTTTGTATTTTGAGAACTGCCTCTCGGCCAGCTCTGAATGTCGTTTTCTACATTATTTGTGTTAAAACCGTGATGCAGCTCAGTCTGTACATTTTGTACGAAGTGTACAGAACCCACGCTGTCATTAAATTCTGTTCTCTTGATGGTCTTCTCTTTCCAGTCATTAGGCAGCAATTGTTCCACATTGTGTGTTTTCATTTGACCAATATTGTCGCTGCCCAATGTAGTCCCACTAGACAAAGCAGAGTGTTGCACAAGCTTCTTGGGAAGACAGTTTGGTGGTTCTGGGTCTTTCTGAGTAAGACTGGACGTCTGTGAACAATTGTCTTGGTTGTGCTGTTTTTCAAGTGCATCCATGAATGAGATGTCTCCTGCAATACTGTCATATTCCCCAAACATGTCATCGCTGCTCTCCTCGCCATCGCACTTCAAAGGGAAAAAAAACATTCACATCAGTAATGGCCATCATGGTCAACTTCGAATCCAAATAAGTGTGAGTGTGTGGGGTGCGTCTATGTAAGGTGCCCTGATTTTTCATAACCCTATTACTTCCTCTACACAGGTGACTGAATGTTGGGAAAGCAATACAGAAAGTTAAATATGTAAAGAGTAGATTGTTATAGGTGATGGACATGCAGAGGCTTTGAAAAGAAATGTTTTCTCGACATTTCTCCACTTATTCTTTATGGTTTCAGTGCGATATCTATAAGTGGATCATCCTGTACTAGACTGTGAAAAAAAAGTGTCGTCTTTTACCTCTGGCATCTCGCAGGTGTTGCCTGATGAGCCGAGCTCTTTCGCCATGACATCTGCGATAAAGACTTGCGACGGGAGCTCTTCGCGATCATCAGGAAGAACCATGAATTTCAAGTCCACACGAATGGGAATCCGTTGCCTCACTCGGATGTCTGCACGCCCACTTTGACTTTTATCCACACAGTGCACCACGACTTTGTCTTTGCTAGGTGTGAGACCCCATTTCTCTCTGCCGCGTTTCACAGAATGAGACACTTTCCAAATCAGCATTCTCACGTCTCTGCAACTCAAACATTACCAACACTGACAAGGGGCACACCACATTGTTAATTACAAATAGGAAATAAACTTCTGTTGTAAAAAATGTTTTACAGTTCCAGCAATGTTTTACTGACACACAACCATGGATTTTCCATTGATCTAAATTTCATACTACAGCTTTAACTGCCAGTCAACTATTATTTGAATATGAATAGATTCAAGCTCCTGGCGAAAAATACAGGGTATGAATTAGCTATCACCGCTAGTGTTGAGATTTAAACAGTGGTTGTCCATTGATTGGCTGCAGAAAGCACTTTAAGTTTTTTTTCCGTGGAGTATACCATTTAAATTAATCCAATATACACACATTAAATTAATGTTGACATTTGTCAATCCAGTGTTGGATGAACTCCCTTCCCACGCGGTGATGGTCATTGGTCATCACTAGACTTCACCACGCTGGTCAATGGGGGTTTGCGACAGGACCTGTTCAGATCTCACTCGCCACTCGTGTTTAACGGTGCTTGGGTATAAAACTCAGGTCAGACTCAAGACTTTATTTCACCTGATATAAGGCTCATTGAGCTAAGCAGCGATTTCACAGGACGAGCAGGCATGGTGGCGGATACAGGACATTGCAGCAGGGAATGCGCAAACAAGCGTAAACATTCTAGATTTTAAGTTTAGATTTGATGTTTTCGTGACTACAGGAATCCATACTCTTTGGTTCTTTCGGTAAAGTCACGTAGGTAGAAATAAATGAAAGCATAAACATATTCTTTGGGTCTTTCGGTAAAGTCACGAAAGCTTTAAGTCAAGATTTATGTGTAAACATAGAATCGGAATAGCATGAGCTATATAGCTATCTTTTTTCACAGATGTCCAGTAAACAAACATTATTCGCACGAAACCTGCCAAAACTTATTGCAAACAGGACAAACAATAAATTCTTGTTTTTATACAAATCGAAACCAGTCCCCAAAAAAGCTCGCTGCTGTGTTCCCAGCTAAGTGCAGTAACTGTTGCAGAGAGAATGTCAATACAAACACAACTCAACGCTGGTTTATATAATTTACGACTGATTCTCGTGGAATTTACACGAACGCCCCAAGACTGCAAGTTGAACACGAGCAGCAGTGAATCTGCAGGTAGTCCCCGAGTTACGATGGTCCCGACTTACGATATTTCGATCTTACGATAGCGATACGACAAAATTGCCATCAACAACCTAACATCGTTCAAGTATGAAGACGACCGCTGGTGTTGCGATCGAAACGTCGTAGTTTTTGTTATTTTCTTTGAACCTATCTACGCGACTTTACCGAAAGAACCAAATAATATGAAGGACGCAATCCAAAAAATAATAATCATGCAGCTCTTATTCTACAACTGTACAGTACTTTGGCTGTGTCCTGTGCCGTGCGTCTAAAATTGCAAGCTTCGTTATAAACTAAGAATATTAACAAGTTAATAACAGTAAAGCCCGTCGTTACAGCGGTACTACTGCATGGTGCCCATATAGTTTTGAGGCTTTTAAAATACACATTTAATTTGATGACCCGTGTCACTGTTTACAAATGTGACTACTGTTGTATCCCAATCTATTTAGTTATCTCCAGATTAAACAAAACAAAATACCGCCACCATTAAGACCAAGCTCGCATCAGACAAAGCTGCAAACACAACCTAAACGCACACCCACAAGATACCAAACATTTATGCGTTATGGTGACGAGTTGCCCCTGCTTCTCGGAGGCCGAAGCCTCTACCCCGCACCCCCCCGGCTCGCCTGGAAGCCCATACCGGGGAGACGCCACCCAAGGCGGCCGCGCGCCGCCCGCTCACCGGGGGGGGGGGGGGGGCACGCCGTCGTCGAGTAGTCGAATGCGGCAGCGCTCGTGACAACATTCGCCTTTCAATGCGGTTCTTATTCGTTGTGTGTGTGCGCGGGCGTCATTGCGGCGCGTTTAAATAACTAGGCGAAGGATGGCGACAAATTTCGCCTTCGAGTTGACGAGCCGTAAATTGCTCAACAATTGTCCGTGCGTCGATGGGTTCTGTGAAGCCGTTTGAAAAGGAGCTCGGTGATTGGACGAAGTTGGCAGCCAATGGGCGCCCAGGAATCGTGCGCACAACGTGCGAGGTTCTAAACTACAACAAACGACAATGATGGAACGCGTATTCGCAACAACAACAAAAAGTCATCGGTCGCTTACAATTGAGTTGCTTGTCAAATTATGAACAGTTGGTGGTGGTGGTGTGGCAGCAACTCGAAGGCCGGAATAGAAAGTGAAAAAAACCTATACATGATTTAGCACTCAAAAGCTTCACAGATATTTAATCATTCATCGCTGCATCGCTTGTATCCTGGCCATCTCGCCGACTGAAAACATAAGCAGTGTAAACGAAACTAGGATTAATAATAATTTTTTGGGATTAGATAATGTAAATATAAGTCGTTAAACCCGCCACCACCCGAGTTAATAAGGTTTGTCACAAACAGAACATGCAATTTGAGCACGACTTTTCGTCAGTGATTACAACTAGCATCATCAGGCGACAGCCAGATTTGTGGAGAAATTCTCCTGTTTCATTCTTAAAGAGGGGTAGAAACTGGAAATAGTCACATACCGTACCAGGCTTTGCTCCAGCTCTTTTCAGATGGGAAGTAGGAGTGGGGGCAATACTGCTGTTGTGTGGAGGGCCACGATAACAGTGATTCACGAACGAGTGAACTTGGGTAGGGGTCTATCGGGACATGTGGTGGTACACGGTCCACCTCAGAACCGGCCGACCTTGTTACTGCGACATATTTTTAGAAAACATTTTAACATTTTGATGTTTTATTTCATGAACATGTAGGTCTTAAATTGATCAATTATGGGCACTACAGCATACAGCCAAGAGCCAACAACGGTGTTCATTTAGTCACCTGTCAGAATTCAAAGCTCAGTTCAGCTGTCGGTCATTTGTGTGGATGTTAATGTGCGATGGCATTTAAAGGATTTGTTAGTTACATCAACATTAAAGGACCTTTTTAGACTGTCTTCTTGGTTCTTTCGGTAAAGTCACGTAGAAGGGAAGTAATAAAATAATAAAACATAATAAAATTATTCTCACGACGTTTCGACCACAATGGCTGCTTGCGTTGTGGCCGAAACGTCGTGAGAATAATTTTATTATGTTTTATTTTTTTTATTTTATTACTTCCCTTCTACGTGACTTTACCGAAAGAACCAAGAAGATGAATCCCTGCAGTCACGAAAGCTTTAAATCAAAACTTTTTTGACTGTTTAAACTGACAAAACAGGCAGGGCGTCAGAAGTAACTTTAATCCGTATTTCAGTCATGGCAAGAGGCGATTGAAATTTAAAACAGCAGCAGCTTTGGGCACGCTGAAAGCAACGGTGAAAAAGGTCCAACTGGAAAAATTCACAAACAGTAGAAATGCACCACGAGCAATACAGTACAAAAAAAATTACAACATGCAAATCCGATTACGTGTTCGTTTATTTGCAAGATTATGCGTCAATACACGTTTACACAAAGCGGTGAAACGTATTGCGAGACATTTATCAAGTCCGCGTTTAAAATAATATTGTAAACGGCTACTCCAAATGACGTGAGATGTGATGATATGCATCATTGTATGCATTAATTTGGCAATGGCTACGTCTCCATAAAAATGTTATTTAGCTTATCGATTTACACAATCCACAAGGTTTTAAATTAAATCTCTACAAATCAAACGCCCACTAATGCAACTCCAATTTGTGGAACATGTAAACAATGGGCACTGCCAAATGAAGATATTAAATTAAGTCATGGTGTTGTTTTATGCAGCTTTATACTCTTTACAACTACCAGTTTGAAGGCAATGTAAAGCTTCAGATTTTCTCCCAAAATTGTTTACAAAAACTGCCTGCTGCAAAGTTGTCCAAGGCTTGCACACAAGTTGCATTCTAATCTGTCCACAAAATCTTGTTTCTGTTGATATTAATAACTTTATATTTTCATAAGCAACATTTTCGCACGCATTACCAATGTTTAATAATACATGCAAGTGCAACGGATGCACTCCAAATGCGTATTGCTTACTTTAATGGAGACATAACCAACATATCTACTTCGCATTGAAATCAATATGACCACCATTAGCCACCAAACAGCAAGCCAAGAATACACATGACAAACCATTTATGCATATTTAATTTCCCTCTATATAGTTTGTGCACTGTTGCAAAAGTCAATCTTATACAGGGTGACAGACAAAAACATTTTTTTCAGATTACTCACATTTTGAGCAAAACATTAGTGCTATATAGTAACTTATCAACAATAACCAGTTACACATTTGAAATGTGAGTGTAGAACGATCTTGTGGCATGTGGAAGCTCTAGGAGATGAGGCGTGTGTGGAGCTGTTGCAGTTGGCTGGGAAGCAGAGTAAGCTTGTGAATTCTGCCCTGACCAGGAGGGCATGGGATGGTCACCTTGCCAAGGTATACTGCATCTCCCTGCATCTCCGCATTTGCCTGTAAACAGGGATACAGTATACATGCTCACTTTAATTAGACGAAATAATAAAATAGGCAATTAAATGTACGCATCAAGCAATAGAATATTTTCACAATATACAATAAAATGGCATAATAAATGTGCATTAGGTTATTTCTTGCCTCACCATCAAAAGATATGTAGCATACGTGCATCTAAAGCTAAATTGAAATCTATAACAAAAAATACAGGTAACCCAGCAAATAATGCATCAACATCCTTTGATTGATCGACGACTGGATGAAAGCCTCCCAAAGCTGTCACCTTGCCTCGATCTCACGATGCAGCAATCCATCTACCTCCTCCTCCATCTTCGTGGTAGCCAACCTCCCGACAATGTTCTTTCTTTTGGCTGCCACTCCATCATTAGCTTCAACCACAGAGTCTTTCCCATCTAATGGTGTGGGCCCTGCCCAATCCAGATTTTCTGAGCAGTCAATATGATGTCTCAAACTTAAATCATTCATAGGTGGTAAACAGTTTATACATATTTAAGCCTTACCTTGGAGAAGGCTGGAGAGGGGAAAGTGGTGAGGTCAGATTTAATCTGTGCACCAGGGTGCTGGGAAATGACCATCCGCCGTACCTCATCCTGCATGCAATCGGGCAAAAAGTAGTCAACATTTTAAGTGAAATGGTAATGAACTAAATAGCCTTAAGCCACATACAAAGTGTTACTTTACATGCATCTAAATGTTAAGGTTAATAATAACATACATTGTGAAATAAAATGTTATGAATGGTGACCAGAACAAAATCTACTATATCAATCAATTCAGCAACCAAACTTGAGTTCCATTAAAATAGTAACCAAGATGTACATACCTTCAGTCTTTCCACATTGTCACTCATCTGCTTCAGCCGGGCTGTCTGCTCTAGCAACTGATTAGCTGGACTTGCTTTATCCACCGGTGGGATGATACCTTCTCAGCATAAGAACACAACATATGACAAGCCATTTGAATGTAACTGCTATATAAAAATAACGTTTTTTAAACAAGTGATTTTTTTTACATTCCAATGTTGTGGTAAGAAAGAGGTAGTGTAGCAGTCGTTTGTGCACTATGCTTTAAAGCTCATGGCTAACATCAATAGCATCAGTTTTGAGTGATGTTTCAACCAGTCTGCTCCCAAATCTATGCCCCTATTACCAAGGTGGGCTGAAGAGGGCAGTAAACTATGGTCAAACCCCATGACCGAACAGCACGGAGAGATTGTCAACCATTAGTGGAAGGGAAATTATAAAATAATACAAATAAAACATAATAAGATAAAGAATTTCATCTTCTTTCGGTAAAGTCACGTAGAAGGGAAATAATAAAAATAAAACATAATAAGATAAATAATTTTATCATATTATGTGTTTTTTATAATACAAATAAAACATAACAAGATATAAAAAAAAGTATAATTTTTTAAAATTATTTCTTTTATTATTTCCCTTCTATGTGACTTTACCGAAAGAACCAAGAACATTAGTAGATTGACAATGAACTGTAAATTGTAATTGTTAAATAATGCACATCTGAATGAGTGATGGTATGAAAAGGCACACCTGGCTTTCGGTGTGAAATGTCCACCACACGAGCAGTGACACACATGTGCTGCAGTGACTCGAGCAGCTGGTTTGTCTTCCTGTTGAGGGCCAGTGTCGGGTCAGCGACCATACCTTCCTCCCCAGCCTGGGAGGGAACTGTTATCTTCGGGATGCGCAAGGGAGGCAGTGATGCCAGGTCCGATTTCATCTTCTCAGCCTTAGGACAACAATTAAAATGCACAGAAGTTAAAAGGTATCATTCTCATTATATTCTTAGAATGCATGTTAAAAAATATTAGTCTCTAGCCCATACGTTGGCTATGGTGCGATAAAATAAAACAATATTTCCATGAAAAGTGTGCAATTCCATTTGTGGATCTTGGATAAAAAGTACATTGCATTGTACCTTAAGGCGATTGTTTTCATTCTTTAGGTGTTTGAGTGCCATTTTAAGGGCCTCAATTTGATGCAGAAGGAGAGGAGAATCCTTGACTTGCACAGGCCCTGAACCACCTCCCATACCTTGTGTTGGGGAAGCACCTACACACAATCGACATAAGCAAATAAGTTAGTAGTTTGTAAAAAATATTTCCCTCTTGTTTTTCTTCTGTAGAGCTTTGAGTATATAGTATGATATGTATAATGCAGGAGTATCATGCATGATTTTTATGGCCTTACAAAAAAATCAGGACTCATACTTTGCAATGCAATTTGCACAATATTTTGACAGGCATAATTGTGCAAATGATTACACAGCACACATAGCTGCAGTCATTGAGAGAAAATATCAATAGGCGAATTAAACCTGAATATGACAGGAATAACAACCAAATAAAAAATACATTCTAAAAATGATTGCCTTGACCATTCACAAGTAAGGATAGTCTATATACTCTACCTTCATCCTCATCATCTGAGGGGCAAATAAAGGTGATGGGAAAGGCAGATGTAAAATGAATGTGATTATAATGGAGACATTTGACAGCACACAAAAAAATTGGTAAAGCAAAATGTCACTGAAATCCATGGTATAAATTAGTGGAAATGCTGGGCTCAAAAGTTGAAAAAAAATTGTTGAAGCTGTTAGCACAATAAAATCAGGTCAAATTAGTGAATCAGATTTTTTTCAATCATCAAAATAATCTTTCAACTTTGTAATTCATGAGATATTTTATTTCTCTCAATATTTCTCCTGTATTTTTTCCCAATTAGCCTCCAACAATTCACTTTCCTATTGCCCAAACAATGGTGAGAACATACTACACCGAGGGAGACACAAGCAGCATTATATACCTGTGGCTATGCCAGTAACAATAGAGGCGATCCCTGATGTCTGAGCACCACGCAGTCCCTCCACGGAGCGCCGAGGCATGTTGGCGAGCCTCTGTTTCAGCTCCACCTTTTCGGATTCCAGCTGGTCAATGTCAGCTTGCAGGGCATCCATTGTTTCCTCAAACTCCCTGAACAAAAATGTAAGAAAAAAATCCATCTCACAGCAACATTGCTTTTGACTGCATCTTAGAAATGTACCATCTGCATATATTATTGTGTATTAACATAAAAACACCATATTACTAGATTGCACAACAGCAAACAAAGTGAATCAGAGTTTATGATAGATCTATAGCCATACTTTTCTTTTTTCTTAAGGAGAGCAGTGATATCGTCCAGTTTGGTCTGGATCTTCTCGACCCTCTCATCAGCATCCTTCGACGCACTGTCCAGCTTCTTCTCCAAAAGACTCAGGCGCACATTGGCTTCACTCAGTTCCTCTCCCTGTTGGTAGGTAGGCACACTTGTGTTAAATCACAGTCACGCTTCCTTAAACAATTTACATTTGTACATATGTAGAACTTCTTTTACACTATACGTAGCCAACCTTGCTAATGTTTGGGCTCTTAAACATGTTACATTATAATCACATTTACAAATCAACCTCATATTACCTTGATCTTTAGGGATTTCTTCAGCTCTTTGATGACAGTTTCCCTGTCCTCAAGTTTAAGGCCCAGGCCTTCGGCATCCATTATCTCTGCCTTAAGGGCAACAGCTCTGAGTTCCACAGGATTTGCAGGCTGAACAATGGAGGAATATGCAAACAAAGATTAGATTATACAAAAAAACTAAAAAAGCTATGCTATTAATTAAATGAAATGCAAGTTCTCTACCTTGTTCTGATGTTTTTCAGCATCGTACTCTCCCTCCTGCATGGCTGTGGCCAGCTTGTTCATGGTGACAATCACCACGTTACAGGACTGACGTATGCACTCATATGGACTCAAGTTCTGCCCTGCATATATCTGCAACAGACGTAATTGATTAAATAATACGTTATTTTAAGATATAAAAAATATTCAGTATTCACCATGCTACTCTTTATAGTGTTCCTGCTTTCTGTGAAGAGGGCTGTGGGCAAACCTGCTCTGAAGCCTTGAAGGCCAGCTCTTCCAGCCTGGCTGAATTTAAGCCCTCATTCTCTGTGAGTGGAGCAATCATCTGTGCAGAAACAGCTGCAATCTCCTGTAGCGAAGCCACCACCCAGCTCAGGTGCTTACGACAATCCAGCAATCCCTCGGCGACCTGAGATGATAAAACTCAAATTCAAACTTGTGCAAAGAGACGTAAAACAGCCTTTTTTCTACACTTTCCAACTAAGGTTGTAAACATTCATAGATTATCTGTCTGTAACATGGGGTCACAATATCTCTCATGAAGATGATCCAATGCAAATACACATTTTAGTTAAAATTAGTATTTGCATTAAAATTTGTGATGCTATTAGAAACTTATACTGTAAAAAATTAGCAAATGACACAAAACTTGCCGGTAAAAAGAAAAATCAGCCAAGACAATGACATCATATCATGAGCACGCTCAACTCTCCATTAAAGTTAATGTTGTTATTTTGCAACATCACATGTCAAATACAATGGGATGAACAATTCGTAAAATACAATACTTACAAGTATAAACACATGTTTGGAAAGCATTAGAGAATCTATGCATATGCTCGACATTTATTGTTTGCAAAGAATTTAGTAGCGCGATCGAGGGACGTACCTGTGTTCCATAAGAGAGTGCAGTTGGGATTCCTGGGGCATCTGTCCCTGGCATGCGGCGGCGGACCTTCTTACAGAATTGCCGCACATCACTGGTGGAGGTCTCCAGGTCTTTCAGAAGCAATGCAAATGTACTTCCTTCTTGGCCAGTCTGTTGGTGTAATGAACAAGTGTCAATAGGTTCTCAACTCAGTGCATTATGACCAATAGTATGTAATATGTTAAACATGTAGAAAAGTCCTTTCTGGAAAAATGTTGTCATGCCCACCTGCAAGAATGACCTTAACCTGCCCACCTCCACTGCCATGCAGTCCAGGGCACTCTGTGACACCTGAGCACAAAATACAGAATAAGTCTCGAATCCAGTTTCTTTAAAACATTTTTTTTTAAAACGTCTGTGAATTAACATTATATAATGCAGGTCATTTACATTCAATACAACTTTTTTTCCCCTTAAAAATTTCAGAATCTAAAAAAATAAGCTGGTTAATATTTACCCTAATGTGGTCGGCAAGCTGAATCGTACAATCCTCTGCTTTCTCAGAAAGATGAATGCTGTACAGATGCTAATACAAAAAAAACATGTCATTAAGCATATTAAATAATATACATCACAGCCAAATAAACATATTCAACATATTATTATCCAAAAGGAATAAAGATTAAATGACAAATAAAACGACAAAGAATACCATCCAATCTGTTTATAAATACAACTGAAAGTCATTAAGCATATTAAATAATATACATCACAGCCAAATAAACATTTTCAACATATTATTATCCAAAAGGAATGAAGATTAAATGACAAATAAAACGACAAAGAATCCAATCCAATCAGTTTCTAAATACAAATGAAAGTCATAAAAACAAGCCTTGTTTAGGGCACCAAAGCTAATGCTTACTTGGTAGTATTTGATCGCCTTGGTGAGAGGCTCCACATTAACAGTTTCATCCAGACGATCATTACGCAGCAGCTCAATGAGGAAGTCAAGCGAGCGCTCGTGCACACTCATCTCCGGGTACAGGCTTCCGACCTTCACGTATGTCTCCACGCTGCACTGGCTCAATGCCCTGTCATAGAGGAAATAGCGAACAATCATTTTTCGATTTAAAGCTTTCGTGACTGCAGGGATTCATCTTCTTGGTTCTTTCGGTAAAGTCACGTAGAAGGGAAGTAATAAAATAATAAAAATTATTTTTATGGTTCTTTCGGTAAAGTCACGTAGAAGGGAAGTAATAAAATAAGAAAAATAATTTTTATTATTTAATAATTTTTATTATTTTATTACTTCCCTTCTACGTGACTTTACCGAAAGAACCAAGAAGATGAACACAATCATGTGAAACGGAGGACCGTTAACGCTGCTCATGTTGCTGCTGTGTGCAGTGTAAAGTTGAGGTAGACAGCCAACGACAGTTAAAACAAGTACGTTTCGTATTTGTGCAGGATGGTCTGCAGAAGGCTGAGCGAGTAGACGAGACCACCCGTAAAGCTCAGCTGCTCGCCCTGTGCCCCACGCAGATTTGCAGACTTCATCGCCTCTTCATTCAGCTCGTACTTCTCTTGCGCTTGCTTACTGATCAACTCGGCCTGCACGCATGACAGATATACGTCAGAGACGTTTCACAAGACCATTGGTAGTTTTCTATGCATATATTCATATCCATAAACAACATGTAGCATCCCGGTGTCTGTACAAATGTTGTTACTTTGCAGATGAGCCTGGGAACAAGTAGCAGCACGAGCAGGCAGTCGTGGTCCCCGCCACGACGCAGGAAGGAGTCTGGCATGAATGACGTCATGAGGGACACGTGCCGGTTGGCCTGCTGCACCTCCATCTTTCTCAGGTCCATGTCGATGGCCTGATAAAGCAATTGAGAGCAGGTATGAGTTGTGTGTATAGATATGTTTGTAAAATCACAACCCGTATGTCAAGTATTGCCTTTCTGCAGATTGGACACAGAGGGATCTGTTTTATGAGAAATAGTACCGTGGCAGAATATGGTAATGTTTTGACTAGATTACCTTCCAAAGGTGGCAATAATTTTGGAAACAGACTACGATGGAATAGCCTATATTCATCGAATACATTATCAGTTACATAATCTCCACACATTTTTGTGGCATTATTTGACAATGTTTAGAAACGTTAAGGTTGGATTTGAGCAATCAAGTTGCCTAGTGTGGCACTTTTATACCAAGGTAATTTATTCGTGGATAAAATAAGTGCTAATTAATAAATACATCAGCATACAGTTTACATGTATACGTTTAAAAATTTACCTTAGCATGAGCTTTGGTCTCTGCAAACTTGATTTTGAAATCAAACATCTCTGGAGGGGGAGCCGTCTGCTCTCTCTCCGCAGATGCTTCCTGTTGACTCATCAACTCGCGGTTCACGTCCTAGAGACACAGAAACACATCTGCTCATGGAGAAAAGCATCCATTTGATATTTGAGAAAAGGTTAAGTTCATAGACAAATATTATTCAGACAGTATACAGAGTATTGCAGAAAGAAAAGGACAACTTTGTGAAACAAATGTTTTTTATTCAAATGAGAAAAATTATATACGTATGTTAAAGCCTTAGCAGGGTAAGTAATATTCATAAGGTGGTAAGGAGGCTTATATGTAGGTTGGCATGTGCTGAGAAGAGATAATGAAGATGCAATTCTGTGCAGGGCAAGAGACAGAGGGTGAGTTGGAAGGATGCAGTGCCCTGAGATGACGACAGTGGATGTGACGAGAGAAGAGGCGCAAGATTGAAGCAATGAGAAAACTAATTCTGAGCAGCTGACCCCATACAATATTAGGCCTTTTGACTCAGAAGCTGTTTCCAATGTTTTTAAATGTCTTGCATATAGAATAGCTATTAGCTTGGTTTGAATGACTACAGCTACGACAGAGAAGACTTTGGCTGGGCTGTACCTCCAAGTGCGCGGTAAGCTGCCTGTACTTCTGCATGGTTTGCTGATAGTCTGCCACCATCTCTTGCGCTGCATCCACACGCTTCTCTGCCTCCCGCACACGAGCATTTGCCATATCGAGCTGCTCCCGCAGTTCCAGTTCTGTTTCCCGGCAATTTTCCTGCAGCTCGTCGTTCATGTCGTTGATGGCCTCCTGCAGAGATGCATTTTACAAAGGCATGGAAAGCAAAGAAAATTTAGCACAGTGCACAAAAGGCACAGCACCACAGCAAATATAATGTACCTGCTTACATACTTAAGGGCATTTGTGTGTACCATTTGTGTGTATCCATTTGTGCTGATGCAAGACCGATTGAAACCCTCTAATGAGCACAACATAAAAATGAAATCATGAAGCATTTAATCTTTTCCATTTATCAGCGTTTTAACACAAAGTGCTTTACGAACCAAATCGTTAACATTTTCCATCAGCTCTCGGACTTTCTCCTCCAGATTCAGGTTTCGCTCCGTCAGGGTTTCCACCATGTCTTCAGCCCCGAGAGCTGCATCAACCTAAACACAAAAGCCAAACATTTTACATTCATGTGGGTCCATGCATGCGCCACAATTACCAGCATAATCCCGAGAGGATTTGCGGATATGTAGAGAGTGCAGCCACCTGCTCCTTCAGCTCATCAATGATGCCCTCTGCCTGCTGCAGCTCAGCCTGCAGCTTCTCTTTCTGTGCACGCAGAGTGTCCAGCTCCGAGTTCTTCTTCTCCATATGCTTCTGCTGTTTTAGGTACTCCTGCTTCTCTGATGTAGAGAGGTCACGCATCCTGCCAAGCACAGAAGCAGTTGGTTATGTGCACATGAAGCTCTGAAAATGTTCCACAAGCTAGCGCGCCTTCGTCAGCTACTGAAGCTATGACGAACATTTAAGTGTTAAAGTATAGTTCATAAACAGCATAATTTCTAAGTCAAGTGAATACAAATTTGACCTCGAAAATATTTCAATCAATATATGCCGCACATGATAAATGCATACAAGATCAAACAGAATGCATGAACAAATGCATATCATTAAATATTGAATATCAATATAAAAATTAACCATGGCTTTGCAATACAGATGTATGTTGAACTTATTTCGCACCGCACGTAGTCAACTCACTTTTTCATACAACTAATCCATATACAAACATACCAATAAACACATACATGACACACAATTTGCAAATAAAAATGTTACAGATGAAATTTTACTGAAATTTTCTTTTGTTTTACACACGGCATATATCTAAAGCTCAATTACCTGACCAGGGCCTCTTTAAGCCTGGCATTTTGCTCTTCCAGTTGTTTAACATGATAACTTGAAGCTGCCCCATCACTTCCTGAACATGAATAGCACATAGAAAGACATGTTTGAGTCATAAAGCTAGGTTATATGCTATATCTCCAATTTTTTTACATATGAAATACACAATGGATATTTAACACTGAACCAAAAAAAACACTTAAAAGTAGATTTGTTTCAATCTTTAAAGAATAATAGATTTTTATAACCTCGTTTGCACATGTTAAGTGTAAAATAGACGAACATAAAAGCACGATATAGAATTACGTTAATGCACAAACAATTCTAGGAGGATGAGCTATGGCACAAACAATTCTAGGAGGATGACCTATGGCATGTTAACGCTTAAGAAGTATGCTTGTAAAAAATGACACAATAACAGCAATAAGCTAAACAAAATAAAACCAAGCACTTAAAAGGTCTCAAATATTTCTCTATTTTTAAAGCACGAGCCGCAGGGTTAGTGCTTTTTTAGAACTATACACGTTCCAATAAAAAAATTTTGTAATGGTATAAGCAGTTTTCATTGGTATTTGAACAAATATTTCATTAACTGCTGACAAAATTAAATATTAAACATAATTATTTACATATTAGTTTCATATTAAAATAATACAAACATGTGAATTGGTGCACTTAAGGCCAGACTTATTTTGGCAAATCTTCTTAATCATTACTATTTGTGAAAATATACTCAGTCTTCACCAACTATAATGGGCCAAATGGTCAAGCTCTGAATATTGCTAAACAATTGTAGTGCTATACACATTGTAGGGCTATAATCACTGTCTTCGGGGCCTGTATGAGACCGATAAACACAGGAGTACAGTGTTTACAGTCTCCCTTAGAGTGTTGTACAGAAAGACCACGGAACCTTTCTCCTCAATCTCGTGCTTGAGGATCTCCAGGTCCATGCTGAGCTCCTCAACCTTCTCCTTGAGGTTCTCCACTTCCTGCTGTAGGGATTCAGACTTCTCTTCGGCCATCTCCTTGTCGAGCGTGGCCATTTCTATTGCGTCCGACACATCGGCCATCTCCTCCATGTACCGCTCCTTTGCCTCAATCACCTCCTTGGCCTCCTACTCGCATACAAATACCAGATGCAGTTAATTTGCACATGCGCACTCCTCTTCTCAACCCACTGCTAGATGAGGGTATCGCCACGCTGTGGTGATCATGGGTGTTATTTTAATCTCCCTCACCATGGTTGTTGGGTCAGTGGGGATTGGTGAATTTTTGGAGCATAAAAGCACATCACAACAAAGGATATTGTTGCAGTGCCATCTGCTGCCCACATCTGTAGCACAGCCTCACAGCTGCCGATGACAGCCGATGGTATTAAAACGTCTGTGCATGATCCAGTTTCAACTCTACTTAGCAACCCTGATTTGATGAGATTGGACACATTCTCGTTTGTATGGTCATAAACAGTTATTTACTTACCTAAAAGCAATATTAGTTTTCAATTACACACTTTACATTTATTTTTGTTTAAACCTAACATTTCCAACACTGTATTTTTTTTTTAACAAGTCAATACGAACATAGACATTTATATATGCTTCTATAGTAAATATGACACAGGCTATAAATAAATAAAACACTGGAACGATCTTTATCCTCCAATATGGATGTGGGTAAAGTAAAAAGAACATTGTGTACCATATTTAAACAACCCACGATTTGTGATGGTAATGAACACAACATTAATGCCTCTTGCTCACCCGCTTCGCTTCCTTTAGCTGCTTCTGTAGATCAGCCTGCTGGTCTTGCATTCTGCTCTTCCACTCCTGCAGCTGTTCCATCTGAATTTTATATTTCTCCAGCTCCTTGAGCTTTGCCTTGTCCTCATTGCGCTTTACCTTCAGCGTCTCAAGCTTCTCATCCAGGTCCTTCACCTGTAGCCGCAGACTCTCCTCCTCCTAAATAATATATGACGGTAATATGCATTCCGTTTCATGTATGCAAACAATTTTAACATCATCCGTCGATCACTATCACGTACAGACCTGTATTAAAATATATGTTTTATATATTAAGTTTACCATACTTCTGTCAAACTCAATGTTGATTTAGATCACAACAAAAGAACAAATAAAGTTGGGTCTACATTTATAGGAAGAACAGTATTTTCTTCTGGCATAAGGAGAATGACAAACGTGTATGATGCACCGAGAAAATCTATTTTGCATGACAAGTATTAATCCTTCAGTACCTTGCTAGGGGACAGGACGTGGGAGGCGACCGGCATGTTGAGTGGCGTGGTTGGCACAGGTACGACGGGGGCAGCAAGTGGAGTCTGTGCCGGGGTGCTGGGCTCACTGCTGCTCATCTCTCCACCCGATGCAGAGGCGGACGCCGAAGGCGTTGCTGAGGCTGCCCCGCTTGCCGAGGAGGCTGACATTCCCGAGATACGGCTCGGCTGCAGTTGAGGGAGCATAAAAGCTTGACATTAATCTAAGCTCACAGCAGTCTCTTCCTCTTATTCAATACAGACTTGAAAATGTTTGCATTGTGGATTAAGTCCCCAAGCAAAGTAACCATTACATCTACTGTGAGACAATATTTGATAAGAGGCAGATTTTGTGGTTTAGTAATTATGGGTAATTCTCCTGAAGGTTACTAAGAGGTGGCACAATCGTGAATATGACCAGATGTATAAGGTTCCTGTAATATAGATGAATACGTTAGAAAAATGTACTTATGTGATAGTGTTTCTGCAATAGCTGAATTCAAATCAGGAAAGGGCAATGATTGTGTGACACTCAAAGCCATAATTTTTGTTAATATATAGGAATGCATTGTCAATTGGAGTCAGTAACACGATGCAGTGGAGTAAATTGAAATACGTGTCTGTACAATGTATTCAGCATGAGTATTGTGTTAATAAAATATTGATAATTGCTGGCCTAGCAGGAGTGCTTTTGCCGCTTGTTGATGTTTATTACTGCAGCCATGGTTATTACTGCAGGTATATTAACCATTAAAATACGTGGTGTCCGCTTCTTGTGACATCATTTGCAAGGGTAGGCCATTGTGTGCCGGCGTCATGGTCCAAAGTTGATAAATGACCTGCAACTTACTCAATAGTAATATATACCACAATCATTGAGCCCTATTGAAAAATAATCATGAGACTCGGTGAGGCTTCACTGGGTACACACACATAATAATGCCTTTGAGAATTTTACAAATGTGTACATTTCCTCATCATCCTTACATGTCATGGAAATAAGGAAATGAGTGTAGATGATTATAATGGTAGGTAATACTTATCAAAGTTAATAACTACATAAACAATATGCATTTGTCAGTGTCACGCACTCAAATATAAATGGCCTTGAGTTAGAACAAGTGGATATAATGTAATGCATGGAGAAACCAAGCTGAATTCAAACATGAAGGGAAGCAGTGGTTCAGCACTTACCGCATCTGCCTGAAGCGGCAAAGAGCCATAAAGAAAAGAGAAAACATAGGTCGCGAAAAGATGTACAACTCAGTATGAAATACAGCAAATCAGTGAACTTCTCCCAGTATGCCAGTACGTTACTAATATTCGTGTTAATGTGCAGTAAAGACATTGTAGACATTATGCCAAAATAAAAACGAATATATTAATTTGGAGCCGTTTATAATTTGCAATTAAGTGTATGTGCACAAAAGATAATAAAGTTAAAATTATTATTCAATCTTGAATAAATGCAAACACTGCAATGTAATATACCCCATTGAACGAAGGTGTCAATATTGTTCCAAAATTAGATACTTAATGTTTCAATATTTTAAACGTATATGTTACACAAAATGAGGCCTTTGCCTACTTTCATCACATCAGTATTTATCAGCCTATTGTACCCGCTGTGACATTGAATCATAAACATGGACACCGACAAAGAAAATAGAACGGAAGCTGCAAAGTGCACAATTGATCATGGAAAGGTCGGTGCTTGGAATTACACTGAGACAAAGGAGGAACACATGGATAAGAGAGAAAACAAACACAAATTATAGACATCATATCAACTGTTAAGAAAAGTGGGCTTGGGCAAAACACATCGCTGATCGTCAAGACCGACGATGAGTTAGCAGACAAAGGGAGGGTACACGCGCGCGAGAGTATGACCATCACAGAGGTGGAACAATAAAAGCAGCTTGTGTGCAGGAGCTAGTTGGCTTGATGAATACATCAGGAGACCGTGAAAGATAGCGATTACTTGGGCAAGCCTTCATCTCGAAGTGGCTGATGTTGATGAGTAATGGTCACCAATAAATGTGGCAACTAGCAGTGGAATGAGAAGAGCACGGTGGAGACAAGTGATCTGCACTGTAACACCCGATATACATTGCCAGTGTTTTCCATGTGCGCAGGTTGGCTATTCAAATCAATTATTTGAAAAACCAAATCAGTCAAATATGTAAATACTCGACAAGTGACATCGAATAATCACTAAACATCAGTTGTACTAATATTGCATGTAGAACATTGTTTGGTTTATGTTGCTTTAAAAAAAAATAACTATATCATGAACCTTTGTGAGGAACAGCACAATGCTAAGTGGTATAACAGATTTATTGTTCTAAAAAACCCGATTTTTTTCTCTGAAACGATAGATCAATAATAAGCGTGAAAGCTTATGTTACCACAACGCATAAGGTAAGTGAATAATTTATTACAATCAAGAGTAGCCAGTGGAAATGTGACAATGGTTACTCCCCAGTATGAGCAATCATACTTTTAGCTTAATTGAAATGATTATATATGTCATGTCTTTCATAGACTTAATACTTTATTAAATTTGTTATAAATAATTAGGAAACCTTTTAAGCAGCATTTATTTTACAGGCCTTTGTCAATCCTCTGCTGGATGAAGACCTTGCCACACCATGTTGGTCAATGGTACTGTTTGACTGTTTGACCATACTGCACCACACGGTTCACTGCAGGTTGGTAAAGGGGTCAACCCAGGATCGGTTCTGATGTCACTCGCCACCGATGTTTGCAGCGGATGGAAATCAAACTTAGTTTTCCAGTTTCATAGCGCAGCGTGTTAACCATTGTGCCACCATTCCATCCCACCGATTACTCAGGATTATACAGAATGTTACATCTTTTAAAGAAGGAAGAAATTGCAAAGAAACATAAAATAAGTACATGTATTTTGTGAAGAACATAAGGTATATGACATGAGTGAAGAACAAACTAAATGCAAAAAAACCCCCCACAATGTTCAGTACACAAGCATCATAAAAAAAACTGTCACGTATAGTCATATATCGATATTTGAACTCGATGCGTTCCTGAAGCTTTGTTCGTATATTCGATATTTTATAACATTAGTACTATGATAATGCGTTCCCAGCCTTCTTAACTTACCATTTCATACTATGAACACTTAATAACTTATCATTCGTATTATAAACAAAGACAACTTAATATATTTTATAGTGTACAGCATTAAAATAAAAAAACGGACATAAATCAAAGAAACATTGCGATGCACAACACTCAATCCATATCTTATTACATATTGTTATTTATATAGTACCGTAGATTGTTAAATGTATTCATTTTAGTGCATTTATTTATTAACTTATTTTTTTGCTGTTTAAAGTAATTCTAATAAATGCAAACTTAGCTTTACCAAAACTTTGTTTATCGAATATACGCGTATTATATGCAAATTCGTTTCAATTATATCCATTTAAACAAACAAAAATGTGTATATCTGCTCAGTAGTATTCATAGTGAATTGGCACAATACCCCTATTGCCTTTTGAAGACCACTTTCTTCATACTCCTTGAACAATGATATGTTTAGAATACAGGTTCACATTCGTACCGTATCAAAACGTGTTGTGAATTAAAATGCACGCATGCATGCATGTAAAACGGACGTGAAAAGTGAACAAAGAGGAGAAAGTAAAGTCAGAAAGTATGGGGATGAGTCCTCAGCGCTTAAACGTCATTGAACACATGAGGTAACACATTCTCGCTTGGCATATGGTGCATCAGAAGTATGGCTTATGTGACAAGAGATAATGAATCGTATACGATGACAGTGAACCTCTGAGAGACGCAATGGACAATAGCCAGTGCAAATCATTAATTGTAAGAAATATACAGACACATGTCCAAAATCAATTCAAGGAAAATCTGAAATCTATAAGCAATACGTTTTCTTCTACAGTTACTGCTCATCATATGTGAAGGGGAAATGCTTCCTCAAAACAAAACCAATATATTCATAATCAACATTTTTGGGTTTAGATCGCGTTATTTATAAATGTGTCGTAACCCTCCACCACCCGACACGGCCAATCAGCAAAAAAGTGTCACGTTGACAAAAGACAAATAGTTCACTGCTTTAGCCCACCGGTGTGTTGAAGCGTGAAACCACAACATCTACAATTTAAATACGACGTTTCGCTGGTAATTGCATCCAGCATCATCGGGCAATTCGCCAGAATGGTGACACTTTTTTACTGATTGGCCGTGTCGGGTGGTGGAGGGTTACGACACATTTATAAATAACGCGATCTAAACCCAAAAACGTTGATTATGAATAACATTGGTCGCGAAAGCCTACGTGTTAAAAACCAATATAACCAAAAGTATGGCCTGACATCCGTGGCATTTCCGTGGCGGCACCAGCACTTATTTTACAACGCCAAAGGGATATTGTTGGTATAAGTAATCATACGCTCACCTTGGGCCGCCTTGTGACCTGCTTAGCAGGCAAGCAGCATGCAAAGACATCATCAGAAACGTTATAACATACAAGGATATCAGTTGTAGTGACAACGCTGATCATAAAATAAAAAAACTATAAGTACTCACAGATAACGTACACTTGTAAGACAAGGCATACATTCATGATTACCAATCAGCTGTTCGACACCAAACTGCCGATAAAAAATACTAATTATATATTCATCAAGAACTTCAAATGTGCTACCATCTCAATGAACTCTCCTAGTATAAACTTTGAAACTTCTGGTTCATTTTTACACCGTACAATTTCTCTTGCTGCGTTTCACAAACTCGAAGAATTGGCGCATTACAGGTACATACCATGTAGGAAATGAATGCTATTATACATTATACAATACTTGCAGGCAGATGCATTGCATTACTTACAATAAACTATAACACTTGCAAACACATACAAGTGTATGTAAATGTGCTAATGACTTTCTTTTTTTTAACTAAGCACAGCAGAGGTTAATGGCCTCTAATTATAATTATCGAGGTTTTCGCAATAGCTATGGAAACCTATTTGCCAACACCTAATTTAGATGTGAACCACGCCAATTTAATCCACAGAGACACAGACATGTAAGGCAGTGTTTTATGAACAAAGTATTTAGTAAATAAAAATGTTCTACTATTTTGACGACTAACAACACAATCTTTGAAATGCTATACCCCAGCTATGAAAAACCGAATACTTTAGCAATTTCGTTTTACAAATGCTTTTTAGGTCTTAGAAATGTCAAAAATAAGAACATAGCAACAAAACTAATGGAAAGCACATTTGCTCTTGTAAACACTAAAATGCCTTAATTTGCAATTACACTGTAATTATGTGCTGCAGGGTTTTAAAATAATCAGATAAGCACGACAACAAAAACACTCATGAGAGGAAAGGCTTTCATGCACGATGCAAACAGTGAATAGAACCCATCAATACCTTTCTCCCTGTAGCAGCCTGCTTCATTGTCTTTTGTGAAGGAGACAGAATGGTTAAGAAAGATATATTTTAAAAAATAAACAGAAAGCTCTCCCTAGCACAGACTTGCTCCAGAGACAATATTTTTTTAAATTTCGATCTGTCGTTCACTTTCTTGCACCAGCTCTAAAAATCAGCTAGAAGCTTGGTGTGTGTGCCTGGAGAAACAAGGGTCCGTCTATTTATGCTGCTGCTGCTGCTGCAAAGGGTCACCACATACGCTCTCTGAATAAGGCCCCCTGAGGGGGTCCGGCTACAGCTAAGACCGAGGAACACTTAGCACTCACTCGCTGCTCCCGAGACGTTATACAATAGGCAGGGAACAACATTATGCTAAAAAGCATTAGTCCACTGACATTGGGTTGGCTTCACATGACGTCAGTATTTTTTAAAACGCCTATCAGAAAACGTCGTCAGAAAAGGCTTTTTTGTTGTTAAAGCTACACTTGACACACGCAATGCCCATCAGCTCATAATAGCCAACACATCGTTGGCAGTATTTGATTTCGACAAAGAAAACGTTGCACTGTGCTAAAATCTCCCTTTCTACAGACGTGCCCGTTCTTGTGCAGCATACAGTCTATCCCAGATTCGTAGTCACTGCGCTGCCATTTTAATTCCATCCCACTGCCTAGCCAGGTTTCCATGAGAACGATCATCATAATCCATTTGAGGTTCCTCTTAAACCACCCGAAGCAATTTACAGCATTTGCCAATGGCAGTAATGTTACAAATCTAAACAGATTTTCAGAATAGGTTTACACTATTTTTTGCAATCATTAGATTTTTATGAGCGGTGTTACGACCAATATCACGCTGCACAGCTCAACAGCTGCGCGCTTAAGAGACAACAACACAATTAGGACCACGCTGAGCAGCGCACATGCTATGGTTTGAAAAAATATATATCACGGAGACAATAAAAGCCCATTCAATGCACATTACAAAGCATTGTGCAGTGTGCTGTAACGATAATACAGAAAAGGCAAGTACTGTACGATGAAGAGGAATGCAGGGAGGTGGAAATGTGGCAATTATATTGAGGCAAACTAAGCAGTTTTAAGGATGAGTCAAAAGCGCAGCCTGTGCATAATAAACCTATCTCTGCTGACATGCCATTACCGCATGTATGGTACTTGCTGATTAAAACAATAATTCAAGAAATGTTTTTTAAAGTCTATGAATTTTATGCATAATTTTTATTTTTTTATTCTTTATAGCAATTTTACTTTTTTAAATCCCAAATTAAAATTTCCGTTATGATTAATTATGATGTAACATTTAACCATTATTTGCAAAGTGGCAAAAACAAATGGCCGCAAACATTTTTCGTGTTTCAATATATTCTGTTTGCAGCTACAACTTTCCAATAATCAGTGCTTTTGAAAAAAAACAATTTTGTTGCATAGTTTTCCAGCAAGGAAAGAGAAATATACATTTATGTGATGATTTAAAACTGCTTATACAGCATTGAGAAGTAAAAGTGTTCTCACGTAATTCTTCAATATTATTCACTCCAACAGCACATACACACTACTACTGTTGCACAATTCAAACTGACCTTTATTTCTGTGAGAAACGTGTTAAAGAAAGTGAATTTCAGTTGCTAAGCATAACTTGAAAATCTCATCATTGGTTTGACTCCTTACATTTGATGTAAAACAAATTGAAATATTTAATGCAATCCACATCTAATCAAAAATTAGATACAAGGGTTACACTTGAACGAAGGTGGGAACAGAAGCAGTGGTGGTAGTAACAGCCTGTCAGCAGAGGTAGTGGTGTAAAAAATGATTTGGCAATGAATCTCTTAAAAAACAAACATTTATCAGGAGTAAATAAAAGTGCAGCACGAGATATATAAGTGCATTACAACGATTTAGGAAAACCACCTTTTTGGGTTTTGCTGCCCTCTTGAAGTCAAATAGTATACGAAAGCAAAGGGTTAGAAAAATTGACAAATTTGAATAAAAGATCCCTGGCAAAAAATGTTACAGTTAATGTACACATGCTATTTTAAATATTGAATACATCACTTCACTACTCACTTTCGTCTTATTATATGAAGTAAAACTGCCCAATTAATTGTACTGAAATGCATACAAAATATTCCGTTTTCCAAAGGCAAGCATCTCCTTTCATTGCAGATATGCTGAGATACAGCAGTTGCACACGTACACCACCAAGCGAACACTAATGGTACTGCAAAAAACGTAACATTCGTCAAGAGCGCTGCCTTAAAAGGAACATACTGCATATAATTGGTGGCGATTTAGGCAATGATGGCTCTTCATCATCGCACAAAGAGAGGCCAAAATTTAGTGAATAATAGTTGGAGACTGCACTATACCCCAAAGGAACTGATGAGAATTTTTAAAATATTAAATAATAAAAATAAAACATAATAAAATTATTCTCACGACGTTTCGGCCACAACACAAGCAGCCGTCCTCAGGTGAAAACCAGGTCTGTCGAGGCGACTCTGTCGCCTCGACGGACCTGTGACCTGTGGCCGAAACGTCGTGAGAATAATTTTATTATGTTTTATTTTTATTATTTTATTACTTCCCTTCTACGTGACTTTACCGAAAGAACCAAGAAGATGAATCCCTGCAGTCACGAAAGCTTTAAATCGAAATTTAAAAATATAATCAAGGCCCATGGTGTCTCGTGCAGTCTACAACTAGTATGCACTACCCCGCTGGTGTCTCCATGTGCTATGAAGAAGGGCAATTGTCAAAAACGTTACCTGCTATACATTTTTCTGTTGAAGGCAGTGTTATTAACGAATGTGTTGTTTGTTATCTGTGCTTGCGCACCACTGCCAACGCAGGATCACCAAATTATTTACTAATAGTACTCCAGCCTTATGAATGGTGAAAAAGGATCAGAAAATAAGAAGTTTCCAATGCGCGCAAATCCCTCCAGTGACAAAACAGCTGTATTGTTTACACAAAGTTTGTTGAACTTACCTGTAAAAGAAAAGCAACAATCCAACCTTTCTCCAAAACGAATTGGAAGAATGTTCACTGAACATGCATGCGTGCATTGTATTGTATTTGAATATTCACCTGGATAATACGTTGAGATGAAACATCTCGTTTGCAAATGTGTCCAGGGTGTACAGTGGACACATTCATAGCAAAAGAGTTTGGTTTCGTGAGTGTTTACTAAACCAGCTGGTCGGTCATAGACAATGGCCTGATACATGCGAACAAGAGTAATATGTTTTTGAAAGTTGTCTTGTTAAACGTTCATCGGTTATTAGTAAAATGCATAAAGTGCTCAGGAATCAATAAAATAATGAAGTGCAATAAATCCCTTTATTAGATTGGTGAAAAAGGAAATGAAAAACACAAACGTGTTGAGTACTTGACACTTCGAAAGTAACAGCAGTGTACTATTAAAATAAAGAAAAACAATCAAAAACATCTCATTAGAAATGGATGATAGATGTGTTTATTCGAATATTAAAAGTCACTCACCAATTTACTTGATTTTGGTGTTTCAGAGACTTCTGCAAAACAATATACACAACACTCAACTAAAACACTGCATTATAAGCTGACATCTTTTGGAAAACTGTAACTTTTAAAACTTTCTGGATATACTTATAAATTTAAATAAACCCGTTTTTATTTGTTTAAAGGAAAAGTTATATGTGCATTTTTTTTAATGGTCAATAAAAAAAATCTCCAAACCAATTATCCTGAAAAGCAGGTGGTTTGTTTCATGCAAATAAAATAACTTGTTTAAAAACCACAAGGATGATCTAGTCACGATTATCCACATCTTACACATCTGCAAACAACCATATTCTGCAGTTCCCTTACCTTTCTTTGGGATTTTAGCAGGAGCAACTGGTTCAGGGGTTTCTGGGGAAGAAGTGTCTCCTCCATCCTCAACCAGTTGAATCTTGAAGAAAATACAGAATGTTTGTCAATCCACAAAAATATTTCCATCGACCACCACATGTAAACATACCACGATGATTGCATACTTATATTTGGAGGCTTTAAAAGCATATTTGTACAATGATTAATGAACAATCTAACAATTTCCAAGCTTAAGAGCTAATCGTTGACTTGTGGAACACTACATGCAGTGCAGGTGTTATAAATTGTACAATTCCTGTGGAGCAATCAAAGTTGGGAAAGAGTTTGCTTTTTGTTTGCTACTTATCTCGAATACACTGCACATTGGACAACTTAACCACAAACCCACAGTTCTGCACCCTGCATCAATGCGACTGTAAAGTACAAATATTCCATAAAATGTGCATTGCATTAAGCTTTGTAATACCAATGGAAAGCATACAACATAACCTTCACGCTCCACATTAGACATAGTACTCATTTATTATATACAAATAAAAAAATGAATTCATAAAATAAACAACAAAGCAGTCCATTGTGAAATGTTGCTCATCACATGAAAAGTGTGTGACAGGCAACACAGAAGCCTTTATAAGGCAACTCAAACCATCTCCCCTGTTGCAAAAATGCCTGAACTACACCAGCATCTAAACATTTTAGTACGGTGAAAACGAAGGAAACTTAACCTGCGACTGTCGCACGAAGATGCCGTGGTTGTCCTCGCAGGTGAAGTAACGCTTGCCCTGAACCGTGCCGTCATTCTTGCCTTTAGCCTCGTCCAGGATGACACCAACCCATTTGCCCGTGGCAAACATGGTGGCCCCCACATATGCCACGGTCCCAATCTGGCCCTTTCCGATCACTTCCACACGCGAGCCCACCTTCAGTGGCTTCCCTTCTGATGTCATCTTGCTAAGAGGGGTAGACTGCATACAAAACACTGCAATTAGACACCGTGTTTTCAAATGCTAATATTAAATTAACTGATGATGGTTATTTAACTGATGATGGTTATATAGTTCATGTGCAGGAATTAGTTGGATCGTAACGACACTGGACCGTGAGGGATGGTGATGGCATGGGGAGGTCTTTATCCAGCAGTGGATAGACAATGACTGATGATGAAGATGGAATGAACTACTGTATGCTGTGTTCATTGAATATGATTTGTAGATGAAGTCATATGAGCAGTATGTCACGTTAAAATCCACATTTTTAAATGTCAGTTTCTACAAATGGATTCAAGAAAAATAAAAAGTAAATCTACTACTTAGGCTTCAGATTCCAAAGCATTTACAAAGCTGCAGTGAAATGGACATTTCTTCGTGATTTAAACACGTAAAACCATTTTATTCTAAATTGCCTTTTGGATGATTACATATGTATGATATTCACCGTTTGTATAACGTACAATTTGCAAGCATCATCACAAATGTAATGCAATTACCCTACAGGACTACATTTGAATACAGGTGCGAGCACAGCTGAAAGTACTGTGCCTTTATTACACAGTATAAATGTATCCATAGTTTAAAACACAGCAACAACTTAACACTTACAAACCTCCACAAGAACATGTTTTAAGCACTTACCTTGGAGTACACGTGCTTCCTAGCACTGGATGAAGTACTGACCCGAGACATTGCTTATTCTACGACTGATTGATCGGATAAATAAGTGGCACAAAATGCTAGCGAACAGTAGTAACCTTGGACGCGTTCCTTACAAGTCCAAAACTATGAGGCTATTCCCAATCTCGCGAACTGTCAAATGGATGGTGCTGTGTAGTACTGCAGTCTCAGCAGAAAGAAGCTTGTGGCTAAAGCTAGCATTGCTATTTGGCGCTTGAGCCAGGGGGATGTCTCTGTACAGACGCTGGAAACCGACACATATATTACATAGAAGTGATTATTAGGTTCCTGATTTTCATGGTCTGAAAGGTCAGTGTTGCCGCCTAGTGGTGGCGGGAGGCAATGGGGGTGACGTGTGCGCAAAAAATGCACCTATGGCACGGCGTACCCCACTCCCACGTCACGTAGGTGGATTACGCATACGGTTCCTGTCTTGATTCTACGTATAATCTACAATCCAGAATGTAACTGAAGGCACATCTACATCGACGGAGCAATGAAATCAGCTGGTGTGCAAGTGCTAGGTAGACTTATGCATCGCAGGATTGCAGGCCTTTATCCAGCAGTGGATTGATCATGGATGATGAATGGAACAAATTGCCGAACCTACCTATGTTTAATGCACACTGGATGCATGCATAATACACCTTACCCACAATGGATTAAGATGCAAACAAATACTCAAGTTTTTTCATACAACCACAGAGAGAGAATGTTAATGTATATATCGACCATAGTATACCGAATTAATAAATTTAAGAAAGAGTTTGCACACGTCATATGACGGAATCTCATACTTGCACGGACTGGCATAATTATGTAGATTAACGTAGAATCACACATTATATGCAATCAAATCCTTAAACGCACGTGGAATAAAGAAAGTAAAACGTTAAGTATACATTGCATTAGTTGTACAGTAATTATACTTTGGTTTGAGGGTTGAAAACACTTCTGAGTAATGCGACATTAAATGTAGATATAAACAAACCTCAAAGCGTATTTAGAATATACACACGTTAAGAATATAGTACCTGTGATGGAATACTGCATGCATTGTATTGTTGAATTGGCGTTTAAATAACAAAAACTGCAATGTGGTTAAACAAGAATACTAAATACTGCACTGTAAGGAGCATTGCCACTGCTATAAATAATACAATCGGAATTACACGTCTAAAAGCAGCCACGACATGCGATTATGAACAGTGGTTACAAATAACAATTCAAAGAAACAAAAAGAGCAATACAGCGCATTAAATGTATATACAATCAACGGTTCCGTATAGGCGAGTAACTGCCTTAGATATGTCAGCTGAGGCATTTGAGGCCCTGCCATTCCAATCACTCATCTCTTACACTTAAGCCAAGTGTGGAGAGGAAAATGTACAACACGACACAATCCCGAGCATGACAACGCAACAAATATAACAAAAATACACATTTAAAACGCTACCTTTAATTCATGCGCAAACACACTCACCCTCTCACGTTACACGCAGGCCGCGTCAGTAACGGCGCGCTGGGGATAGAAACCCCGCGGCGACCGGCGTCGTTCGCCGGGTAGAGAATCTAGGCAAGGACGGTCGACGCCCACAGACCGCCTCGGCCAACACCGAGCCGGCAACGTAAACACCGTCGGCGGCGATCGCGGTCGCCGCGTTCTCTCGCGTGTCTCAAAGAGCCTCGACGCTTTTCGACTTTAAGCGCATTAAACATAAACGCGCGAAACTCACCTCGCGTAGACGGCGCGACGTGAGCAAGTGGGTTCGTGCGGCGCGCGTCTGCAGGCCGCGGTTGGAGCAGCTCTCTCACCGGCGCCGTTTGGCCGGAAGGGGGCGAGGGAGGGGGGGGGGCGAGGGAGGGGGGGGGGCGAGGGAGGGGGGGGGGCGAGGGAGGGGGGGGGGCGAGGGAGGGGGGGGGGGGCGAGGGAGGGGGGGGGGGCGAGGGAGGGGGGGGGGCGAGGGAGGGGGGGGGGCGAGGGAGGGGGGGGGGGCGAGGGAGGGGGGGGGGGGCGAGGGAGGGGGGGGGGGGGCGAGGGAGGGGGGGGGGGGGCGAGGGAGGGGGGGGCGAGGGAGGGGGGGGGCGAGGGAGGGGGGGGGGCGAGGGAGGGGGGGGGCGAGGGAGGGGGGGGGGCGAGGGAGGGGGGGGGCGAGGGGGGGGGGCGAGGGAGGGGGGGGGGGCGAGGGAGGGGGGGCGAGGGAGGGGGGGGCGAGGGAGAGGCGGGGCGAGGGAGGGGGGGGGTCGAGGGAGGGGGGGGGCGAGGGAGGGGGGGGGGCGAGGGAGGGGGGGGGCGAGGGAGGGGGGGGGGCGAGGGAGGGGGGGGGGCGAGGGAGGGGGAGGGGCGAGGGAGGGGGGGCGAGGGAGGGGGGGCGAGGGAGGGGGGGCGAGGGAGGGAGGGGGGGCGAGGGAGGGGGTGGCGAGGGAGGGGGTGGCGAGGAGGAGGGAGCGAGGGAGGGAGGGGGAGCGAGGGAGGGAGGGGGCGCGAGGGAGGGGGGGGGCGAGGGAGGGAGGGGGGCGAGGGAGGGAGGGAGGGGGGCGAGGGAGGGAGGGAGGGGGGCGAGGGAGGGAGGGAGGGGGGCGAGGGAGGGAGGGGGGCAGCGAGGAAGGGGGGGGGGCGATGTTTTTCGTATCCTGGTCAGAGGTCAACTTAAAGCCACGTTCATCGTTGGCGGTGGATAAAATTGTTACTATTTTGTGTGAAGTCAACGGTTGGTAGTGCTGTGGATGAATTGGTCCCCCCGCCACAGTATTACTGGGCTCAGCAGACTTACTGGGTAACATGATGATGTGTTGAGTGGGGAGGATAATTTACTTTCATAATATAGTTTTTTGGGGTTAGATCGCGTAAATGTATAAATGTGTCGTTTAATCCGCCACCAACCGACACAGCCAACTAGTAAGGGTTGTCCTGTAAACAGAACGTGGCCAATTTGTCACTAGTATAGCAACACCGATAATTGGTTCTTTACCCTTCTATCTGGCAACAAAACTGACACCTTTTTGCAAGGAGTCATGTTTGCATAGACCACAATACCTGCAGTTATAAATACAAACAAAAGACATAACTCTGATAATGTGCACTGTCTTTTGTTTGTATTTATGACTGCAGGTATTGTGGTCTATGCAAACATGACTCCTTGCAAAAAGGTGTCAGTTTTGTTGCCAGATAGAAGGGTAAAGAACCAATTATCATATTTTTACTGGCAAATGAGGTCCCCATAGTATAGCAACACCGTTGTGTTGGAGAGCCAAGCCACAACATTTACAATCTGAGTACGACGTTTCGCCAGTAATTACAACTAGCTTCATCAGGCGACAGGCAAATTTGTGGAGAAGTCCTCCTGTTTCGTTTCTCATATAGAGGCGTGGATGTGGTGACCACACTTCTGCGCTCTTGCGCAAAGAGGGGGGGGGGGGTGTTAATGAAATGTTCATTTTTAGTTGGGAGTTGTTTGTTAGTTTAGCAAATTTGTTCATTTGGGTTGTGTTAGTTTTGTTAAATACATTATCAGCTGATTGCTGTGTAATTGTGTCGATTATATTCCAGTGATCTGTAAACTGGTAATTTACTTGTTTATATTCGTTATCTTGGTAACGACGATATTGACTGCGCGATTGATATTAAATTTCAATATGTGCGTTATATCACGGATGGGAAACGTTTTCCTTACTTAGGGCCATATCGGATTTTCAAATACGGGCGCCACTCGATATAGGGACAGATACGTTGTCCGTTAAGCGAAATTCCGTTTATCGAAAGCCTATTTTAAATTATTGGAGGTGCGTTCCTATGGGAGGAAAACAAACTATTCGGCCCCAATACTTAGTAAAATCAATGCAGCAAACCTTAAAGCACATTTAATCTAAAATCGATCACTTGTATATTGGACATTTTAAAACATGTCGCGAAAAAAACTCTGCAGGGTGGTCCAGATGAACTTGGAACCCCCATTAAATCCTCTAAAACGTCCTATTTGTAAGTAAAGTTTATTTATACGCAAAAAGAATATGCAAAGGTAAACCAATGTTAGGGGTCAATTCATTGGAGGGTCACGATACATCTGGACCAACCTGTGCAGATCTCTTTTCCACTTTTTTTTCCACTTCTGCTATCACTTGCACTTGACATGCCTCTTTCCAGACACCTTGACTTTAACTGAAGAACTCTTTAGATCTGAAGTTTTCGTGACTGCAGGGATCCATACTCTTTGGTTCTTTCGGTAAAGTCACGTAGGTATAACTCTTTGGTCGGATAACATAACAGTCAACACCCTACCTGGTTAATCAACCAGGTAGGGTGTTGACTGTTATGTTATCCATACGAAAAAAATAACATAACAGTCAACACCCTACCTGGTTAATCAACCAGGTAGGGTGTTGACTGTTATGTTATCCGACTCTCTGTTGTATTACAGTACATTTCTAAGTATACTAGATTTGTCTTTCTATTTCATTTATACCTGATGATGATTGCTTGTGTTGCAATCGAAACTTCGTATGCTAGTATTTAATTTATTGTTTTCTCTTGATACGTGACTTTATCGAAAGAACCAAAGAGTAATTCCTGCAGTCACGAAAGCTCCAAATTAAGCTCGTAGGTAAAATGTATTTGATTGTATACCTACGTGACTTTACCGAAAGAATCTAAGAGTATGAAGAACTCTTCTTCTTCCGAGTAACCTTGAAACATTCTGCACAGGACCGACATGAAGAGCGTCGCGCAAAGCACGTGGATCAGCATACAGAACCATCACAGCTGTCAACCCACACGGTTCCCTCCGTGTTCTTGTACAGGGAAATTGAGTTTTCAGGTCCATACGGCGTACATCCGTTTCAATACTAACTGAATGATTACTAATCTATCTTGAGAGAAATACAAATAATTTTAACCGCTCTGACAGCTACAGGCTGAGTGCGGCCTGGAAGCGTTATGATGAAGTAATTGTAAGATGAGGAGATCAATAGAAAGGCAGAAGAAGAGGCGGGGTGAGCACAGCGGATCCTACATGAGTGGGACAAACACGTGGAAGAAGAAAGGATCTTACAATTACAATTCCTTCATAGAGGAAACGCATACTAATTAAATGATTTCGATTTAAAGCTTTCGTGACTGCAGGGATTCATCTTGTTGGTTCTTTCGGTAAAGCCACGTAGAAGGGAAGTAATAAAATAATAAAAATAAAACACAATAAAATAATTCTCAAGACCGAAACGTCGTGGGAATTATTTTATTGTGTTTTATTTTTATTATTTTATTACTTCCCTTCTACGTGACTTTACCGAAAGAACCAAGAAGATAATTAAATGATTACTAATCTTTTATATCATTACAATACCCCCCCCCCTTCTTATTTCTGCACCTGGTGGGTTCAGTGATGAAGTCGTCTTGCTCTATTTAAGATTGGAAGCGGGTGGATTGCTTCACTATTTGATGATGCTGAATGTAATTACTAGCGAAACGTCGTACTCAAATTGGCAATGTTGTGTATTTACTCTCCAACGCACCTGTGAGCTGAAGTAGTAATTGGCGCGTTTTGTTTACGTGACAAATCCCGAACTGATTGGCTGTGCCGGGTGGTGGAGGGTTACGACACATTTATACTTACACGATCTAACCCAAAAACCTTTATCATGAAGAAAAATGTTTTGTCTATTTGTTTGTGTTTCTCCCTCGCGATGGGACTTTGTAGGCTGAACGTTGAGATGTATATGGTCCACGGGGTGACCGATAGGGTCTTAATTGGTCTGTAATAAGGTAGGGCACTGACAAGGGGTTGACAGGTTTGTAGAGGTGAGTGCACTAGTGGTGAGTGTACTAGTGGTGATTGTATAATTTCGATTTAAAGCTTTCGTGACTGCAGGGATTCATCTTCTTGGTTCTTTTGGTAAAGTCACGTAGAATGGAAATAATAAAATAATAAAAATAAAACATAATAAAATAATTCTCATTATTTTATTAGAGAGTCTTCTCGACAGACCTGTTCTTCACCTGAGGACGACTGCTTGCGTTGTGGCCGAAACGTCGTGAGAATTATTTAATTATGTTGTATTATTATTAATTTATCATTTCCATTCTACGTGACTTTACCAAAAGAACCAAGAAGATTGTAAAATTGTTTGTGTTTCCCCCTTGTGATGGGACTTTGGAGGATGAACGTTGAGATTTGTAAGGTCCACGGGGTGACCAATAAGGTCTGAATTAGTCTGTAATAAGGTATGCAGAATGTGCGCTCGTACAAACGACGACAGACCGTGCATTCTTAGAGACACACGCATTCGCCGTAAATGATGATTTAATGTAACGTTCATCGAATTCGTTACCCACAATTTACAAGTTTACGTTGCAGCGAAATTCCGGATAGTGAGTTGCCGTAAAGCGAGCGACAACTGCAACTTTCAACCTCATTTGGAAAGCATGAAGACATATATATGCACATATTCTTTGGGTCTTTCGGTAAAGTCACGCAGATAGAACAGTAAAATAATAAAAAGGAAAAAAGAAAGAAAAAGAAGTGAAAATAGAAATATTTATTTATTTTTAATTCACTTTAATGAATATAAAGTGAATTAAAGATATTTTTTAATTCACTTTATTTTCGTTTTTATTATTTTATTGTTCTATCTACGTGACTTATACCCAAAGAATATGAAGTCTTGCAGTCACGAGATATATGCGCATTTTAAGTGCTGTGCAAGACGTGAACATATATTTTAACGTGTAAGAGAACAATATATTGCAAATGTACAGCCCCTTTCCAATCCACTGCCGGATGAAGACGAGACACTTTATAAATGGTTTAAATATCCTGTAACTTGCTCACTGGTGTTAGCTGCGACTAGAAATCGAACTTATAGGCCATTACCACTCCACCCCAGTATAGAACAGTCGTGGAAATACAGTATACATACCTCACTATCCTTCATGGCCAAATATAAGTGATTATTAATTTTTAAAAAATTTTAATGCAGTCTTGACGAGATTCAGAATACTTTAAGTTTACATTATTTTTTGAATTTTTTTGTGGTAATTGACAGCACAAAATGAAATGAATTCGAAAAATACGTACACAACCCATTGCATTGATGTTAGTGAACGACACCACTCTGTGCTGACCTCGTGACATTACGGGGTCAGCCAAGAGCAAGCAGCATGGATGTAAGCATGAGAGGGAGTGCCTTCGGAGTGTGCGCAAGCTGGCCCCAAACCTGAGTCGGGTCAATCCCGCAAAGCTGCCATGGGAATCTGATCAGAGCCCAAGTTGCCCAGGTCACAAACCAAAGCAGCTTTCCTCCCAGTGGCCGTGCAACTGCACAATAAGCCTGCCACAGTGGAATAGATATCTTGTGTGCAGGTGGTGCAAATGTATCCATGAGCCAGAAGGGCCCATGGGCTAAGAAGAGGGGGCCCCATTTAATTCCGAGCGCCGGGACTCGTGCCAACCACAGTAGGCCATTCGTCTCCCACACATCGAGATGGTCTCCCACGTGGATCATCTCCAGCCACGTGATTTGTCAAATACAGCGAGCTCATCTCCCAGTTTCCCACACACTGTGTTATCTCCCACACAGATTGTCTCTGGCACAGTGTGATGTGTCCCACATTGTGAAACATTCATCTGCTAGGATCCCTTGGCAAAGACATGCACGTGGCCAAAATGTGTGGATAATCATATAGCCTCAAGCCTCGGCAAATTCCATGAAACAATGACTTCCAAGACTAAAAAAACCCCTGCCCTGAAATCCTTTATATAGCTCAAACCTCTCTTTTTATGTTTAAATATGTGCCATTCACCTCTGCTCTCCATCTGGTTCACATTAATCATGACTGTACCAATTCATTCTTGAATAAGAAACCTCTAATTCAGAATCCTTTAAACTCACCATGGCCTATTTTGCTGGCCATGCCCGTTCATCACATTTACTCATACGGCCTTTAACCAGCATTTGTGGGTCTCACATTGCGTTACAACAAGATGTTAGGAACTCGCTTCCAAGATGTATACCACTTTCATTAACCACATTTTCGCCAGTTAACTACATTCGCGTGAGATTGGGACACGAGCAAGATATTAACAAAACATGAGGATTCTTAAACTTATTGTTAATAACTTACAATATTTACTTTTCAGTAAATGTGAATAATCCATAAAATATGTATCCTAATATACATCGCTAAATTACGTATTTGTTTATAATCATTCCAAGGACACGCACACTAGTCCATGTTTAAAACGACACTATGGGAGTTTAATAAAAGTACGTCCATTAGAGGGCAGTATATAATCAACCAGGGCGGGAAAACCATTGCCGGAGGTGCCAGATAACTTGCGCTAAACCCATTTTTGCATAAGAGAAACGTCGCTTTAAGAGCTTGATTTCGATATCGGCGTATTTGCTAACCCTATCGATTTAAGCCATCGGCTTAAATTGGTGTACGGCATATACAATTTCCAAGCTAAAAAACTTGAAAACATTCATGCAATTTTAGCTTTTAAAATCAGTATGCGGTAAGGGGTTTATACATCGTCAGTCTACCACATACATTGGTAGGTTTGGTAAGTATGTATTGGTATAGGGCCCGTTTTGTTCAAGTATAAATGAAGTCATATAAGTCTACTTTGCCAGACAGGAGGTACCTGAAGCTCTCCTTTTTAAATTCTAATAGAAGCCATGTGGTGTGTCCATACCCTCAACAATTGAAGGCATGTGTCAATTAAAATAAATGACTGAAAGCCTTTTTTTTTTACTGATTACAGGTTATGTCGACATGGATTTTTTTCTGATAATTTAAATGGATAAACAGTTAAAACATTAAATATCTAATGGGTATTTTCTAGTTTGATCTCAATTACGATTTGGTGTTACTTGGTACCAAGACAAAAAATATATTTATAAAAGTAGCCAATACAGGATTTGTTGTCAAAAATACACTTACAGTACGCGTAATAATGATCACATCTAAATTGTTACTTATTGTAAACTTTACTTTAAAACCCATATATTTGGAATGATGATAATATAGTTTAGTAAAGTTGATAGATAAAACAAAGTACATACAGACCTTTGTCAATACATTTCTGGATGAAGGCCTCCCCACACCATGTCAGTCATGGGAGTTGATTGACTATAATTCACCATATTGGTCAGTATGGGTTGGTGAAGGGGTATGCATAGGACCAGTTCAGATATAACTAGTCACTGATGTTAGCCGTGGGCAGGTATCTGTGATTGCTGGTTTCATAGTGCGGTGCATTAACCATTATGTCACTGCTCCAACTGTTTAATAAATCGTGATTTTGTTTTGAAAATGTGTACCTTAAATGAATGGGAAAATCCTGTGCAACATATGGCATTGATTTTGTGACTTTTATCTTTTTTACTTCCTATTAGTCATGGGAACCCGTGTGGCGGCATCAGTCACCCACACAACGCGCGGCAGGAAACCACAATAGAGAAGCTGCCGCCGGAATGCCGACAGCTGGCCCACGTGAATATTCCTGGAAAATTAAGAAACTGTAATTGAAATTAAACACCAAATGTATTTTCAATCCTTGACTTTCAATTGCAAATAATTTATACCTAAAATGTAGACTGCAATACACGAAATGTACAGGACCTTTTAAAAGTAAATGGCTGACTCCTCAGGAAATAACATGATAACGTAATGAAATTCATTAGAAATTCATATTTTTTTGCAACTGCTTTCAAGACCTACTCTGAAGCAAAACCAGCCTTTTCACTTATACCTTGGTGCATGATTGTGAATTTTACAATCAAATATTAGCATTTTATTTTTGCTTATCTTACAGAGAACACCCAGGCCAAAACATTCATCTTTAAGGGGAGCTTTTCTGCAAAAACAGTCTGCTCCTAAGGTATGGTGATAGAAATTTTATTTGGTAATACAGCGGCACATGCCACCTTTGATGTCCATCTGGGCCCTCCTGTGGTCCATATGTCCTGAGCTCATGGGTGGGTGAAAAGCCCTGAGTATATAAATTGGATTGCACATGAAGGGCATACAGTACATCTCAAGCCAAGCATGCTTCAAAGGTAATGCAATCAGCAACTATATTATAAAATAACATTTACAGAACTGCCGATGTGTCATAATTCAGGGTATGATTGCTTTCAATGTATGTCCACACAATATGTACTGTTATTGGCTATAACCTAATCACCCAGAATGCACCTGATCTTGTCAGTTCTCTGAAACTGTGCAGGGTGATCATAGCTGAATTGGTCCTGGATACCCCGCTTCACTAATTCACACTGAGCAGTGTTGTAAGGTATGGTGACAACCCTCCTGACCCACACAGCATTGGGAGACCTTCATACAGCAGTGGATTGAATATTTACTATGTGGACTGTGTTGTAATGGTTTTGATTTGAAGCTTTCGTGACTGCAGGGATTCATATTCTTGGTTGTTTCGGTAAAGTCACGTAGAAGGGAAATAACTTTACCGAAAGAACCAAGAAGATGAATCCCTGCAGTCACGAAAGCTTTAAATTGAAATTATATATTGTTCATATATAAAAAAAATATTCATAATAAAAAATATATTTTTATTATTAATAAACCTCATTTATAAAAATATATATAATTTTATAAATACAAATTATTATTATTTTATTGTTTCCCTTCTACATGACTTTACCGAAAGAACCAAACATATGTGTTGTAATGGTTTATTAATTGCATAAAGTGTACTTATATTATTTAATGTTGACATTTAATTGTTGATACTGTATTACGGAGAGAAATAATAATTTAACCGACAGGATAAGGAGAAGTAACAAAGATGAGATACAGACATACATTGTGCGATGATCATTGTTTTCCCCATATTTTATCAACGTGTATGTTGAAATATGGTGAAGCCAATCCACTACCGACACGACGTGGGGGTGCTTTCATCCACCAGTGGATTGACAAAGGTATATTCACACACGTGTGTACATATCTCGGCAGATACTCATCTAGTTAAATTAAGTTTACATAAACCATACACGTAAATATTGACGATAGAAATGTAATCATACAATTCTGGCTCCTTGATAAAAGGGCAGGACTATCATATTTTTTATAATGCATATTTAAGCTTCTGAGAATGTACAAATTCATTATACATTTATAGAGCCGTTTGCTTGGGGACTGTCACATCCCCTTGCCTCATTAAGTTTAAATTGTTATTTTCACTTTTCAATTAATTTTCAAATTTACTGTAATATCACTTTTAATTAAATCGTAAAAAAAACGAAAGGCTACCGTAAAACTATCCTCTTTGGTCCAAGAAACAATGAACACTTAACTTTATAGGTATGTTTGAGGCGGTTGATAATACTATGTAATGCAATTATTGTTCCTGGGCAGTAAGTGTTATTTCGTAATTGCTTATGCCTAAAAAGTATAGAAAATTTATATTATTCCCCACAAACTTTGCTTTTGTGACCAGGACAGTGATATTTTTAAATGTACATATTTTCAATGAGAAAACGGACTAATTTGTGTCTTTTCGTTCACATAAAGTCAGAAAACAACAACATATGAATCAAAATTAAATTGTATTATACTAAAGTAACAAAAAAAATGACTACAAAAGATTTAGAAGTGAGTAGTTTTTCGATATTTACGATTATACTGTAAAACACTTTCACGAATCAGCCCCCAAATGTAGTCTCCCATCATGTTCTCGTTATATTGTCCTTGTTAGTGGCGTTCAAAGTCCAGTATATCCTGGTGGAAGCGCTCGCCTTGCTCCTCCGAGTACGCTCCCATGTTCTTCTTGAATTTATCAAGATGAGCATCAAGGATATCGACTTTGAGGGACATCCTACAGCCCATTGTGCTGTAGTTCTTCACCAGTCTCAACCAGCTCCACGTAGTTTTCGACCTTGTGATTGCCCAGGGAGCCGTGAACCACTGCGACAAAGCTGTTCCAAGCCGCTTTCTCCTTACTAGTGAGCTTCTTGGGGAATTCATTGCACTCCAGGATCTTCTTTATTTCTGGTCTGACGAAGACACCATCTTTGACCTTTGCCTCAGACAGCTTAGGGAAGAAGTCTTGAAGGTACTTGAAGGCTGCCGACTCCTTATCGACAGCTCTGACAAATTGTTTCATAAGGCCCAATTTGATGTGTAGTGGTGGCATCAGCACCGTCTGGTAGTCCACCAGTGGCTCCCACTTGACGTTGTTCCTCTCCACAGAGAACTCGTTCCGCTGTGGCCAGTCCTGCCTGTGGTAGTGCGCCTTGGTGTCCCTGCTGTCCCAAAGGCAAAGATAACAGGGAAAATCTTGATTTTAAGCTTTCGTGACTGCAGGAATCCATACTCTTTTGTTCTTTCGGTAAAGTCACGTAGGTAGAAAAATAAAATAAAATAAAAATAATATATCACGACGTTTCGATCGCAACACAAGCGGTCGTCCTCAGGCGGAAAAAATAATCCAGCAGTGGAACTGCTGAACCAGCGAGAGAGCTGTTACAATATATATAACCATATATATTGTAATTGTCATCTGGATCTACAACGTCTTCCTCGCTCTCTGAATTGCTGCTCTCTTCTAAAGACGGCTGCTCTCTCTCCGGAGGAGTGGGTACGGGGAGCTCATGGCAGTGTGGTACCGGGCGATCGATGAAGAAAGGTCCAGATACGTGATAGCAGGTGCATTCTTGCCAGTCCGACGTTTGTAAGGGTCCACCATGCAAAAGTAGCAGTTGCTTGAGTGGTCAGTGGCTTCCCGCCAAATTATTGGGATAGGGAAATTAATGGCTCTATTTCCCCCTCTGTACCATCCTACAAAAATACATTTATTTCACCCATAACTAATGGGTAAAATAAATAACATTGAAAATTGTAAAACATTTTAAAATTAAAAACTTTTAGTATAAACTAATTTAGAACAAATTTTACAACGTTAAATTCCGAGCAACAATTGTCCATCTTACCTTCCAGAGTTTTTTTGCATTGCTCGCAGGTGAAATTAGGTGCCCAGGGTTTGTCTTGATCCCCGACAGGCATGCCGAAATATGCCTTGTAGGCCTCACACATCTTAGCAGATGCTTAATTGGCCGCAGACATAGCAAAATGCGTCTGCCGGATGATTGCAGCCTCTTGATGCCATCTCAGAAAAATGCATATATGTATTCACTTAGGCAGCTGGAACTAAACTGGACTGGTGGGCTTTAGTATTTATACAACTATTTATATTACTGGAAAGTTCTAGAATGTTCTAGAAGTTACTCCAAGTTTACTCAGTACTGAATCTATCTGGAATGTTCTGGAAAATAGGTACATTTCTAAATATCACTGTCCTGGTCACAAAAGCAAAGTTTGTGGGGAATAATAGCCATTTTTTGTACTTTTGAGGCATAAGCAATTAGGAAATAACACTTACTACACAGGAACAAAAAAAATTTGCACAGTGTATAATTTATGTATTAGTGCAGAAATAAAGGTTAAATTGAAGCCAATAATTGCACAAATGTTTACTCAGTGTTTATAGAAGTGGTTTGTAATGCTTTGTTGTCCATTTTAATTTTGTTTAATAATTATTTGCCTATCAAACCTCATGAGCTGCTGCTGTATGTTAAGTTAGTTGCCTATTTTTCGAGAGCAATATTGTTAAAATTTAAATGTACACGTGTCTGTTATGTTACTCGCTCAAAGTTGGGCTATCCATCAATTCTAGTAATCGATAACTCGACGAATCGGAGTTAGTGTCCCCTTTGTTCCCACTTGGGTATCGGGCGCGGCCGTTCCACGCTCTGCTTGGTTTGCGGGTCTGGCCACCACGTTAACGCGCCCAGAAGTAATTGACTACAAAGAAAATAGCCGATGATATTTTTTCGTCGTTTGCACGGATTGTTGCATCACGGAGATGTACTGGGGAGGTTTGGCTGATAGAATTAGCTTATGAATGGACGTTAATTTGTGAATTGATGCATTGTTGCACCCCTTACTGTTCATGGTGGCAAACTAGAAATTTTAATCAAAACTACGGGAATGCGTCAATAACTGAATGGATGAAACACTAATGTGGTTGCATAATTATAATAAAAATAAGAGCAATGGCCCAGAATAACATACATGCAGGACTAGGGGCAATTTTAGAAGCTGGAAATGTTGATGGTAAAAGACATTTGGCATTAACACTTGTACAGAATTTGGTACAGAAATACATCGTATTTGAATTTGCAGTACTGTAGTATGTAATGTCACATGTACACAAAGGTATATATAGCACGTGTATTTTTTAAAATGTTTTATTCACGTATCACATATTATACATGTTAAGGCAAATGTGCAGCGCTGCAATTGCTTTCATATGCCAGAATCATGAATTAAATTTGTACATAAACTTGATCCGATGAGCGATGAAACTCTTCTTCACAGATGCAGGTCAGCAAGTTACATACACACTTTTTCTTGGTTCTTTCGGTAAAGTCACGTAGAATTCACCTGAGGACGGCTGCTTGCGTTGTGGCCGAAACGTCGTGAGAATTATTTTATTATGTTTGATTTTTATTATTTTATTATTTCCATTCTACGTGACTTTACCGGAAGAACCAAGATGATGAATCCCTGCAGTCACGAAAGCTTTAAATCGAAATTTTACATAAACACTGTTGACGGAAGGGCTTCCAACAGAGGAAGCTTTAGAGAGAAACGAGAGGATATTGGGCTGGACAGATGTGTCCAGGTGCGAGTATTCATGTTTGACCTCACCTCACCATACATGACCTCCTGATCGACTAACTGTAGTTAACTATTTAAACTGCTGGGTGGTCCAAGGTACGGAGTTGGTGGAGGGGAGTGGATTTAAGGAGCTTGCACGTTATTTCATTGGCCCCTCTGACAGATGGAAACGAACTGGCAATGTCTACATTGCAAGTCGATTGTGCTTAACCATGACACCGCGGCAACATTCACACGTTGAAAAGCAATTCATTCTAATTTCATTGTATCTCATCAGTTATGGGTGATAATTATTTTCATCGTACAAAATCCTATGAGATTGAATGCAAATGTTCCGCTGATGGAGGATATTTTTTCGTTCTAATCTAACTTAAAACGATGTAAAGTGAATGTTTGTAAATGCTTTTCCTGCTTTTTAAATACCCTCATTATTACAGTTCATGGGACTTACAAATGTGGTGTAAATGATAACAGTTAAATTAGCTTATTGTAGAAATGTGTCTGCATTAGAGTGGCGTGCTTAACGCGAGGATTATGTCCGTCAGTTCTTATCAGTTAAGCCAGGCATTTTTTGAAAGTCCTGGGCTAACAAACGCTGCACACAAAGTGTCAGTCATGATTCATGTATTGCAAGGTTAAATATAGAACCGTTAATACATTCTACAACGAAGTATATCTGGTTCACAGGGACAAACGAAGTGCAGCATGTTACAAGAAACAAGGGACTGGAAGAGACAGATCATAGTCTTTGGAACCTCATTTGCCAGTAAAAAATATGGCAACAAAAACTGACACCTTTTTTACAAGGACTCATGTTTGCATAGACCACAATACCTGCAGTCATAATGCAAACAAAAAACATAACTCTGTATGCATTGTCCTTCAAGTTGATTGGTCCACACCCGAGACAGCTTTCCTTAGAGCCTAGTCTCACATGGGTTGGACCACATGGGTTGGACCAACCCATGTGAGACTACGCTCTAAGGGGTGTGGACCAATCAACTTCAAGGACAGCGCATACAGAGTTATGTTTTTTGTTTGCATTATGACTGCAGGTATTGTGGTCTATGCAAACATTACTCCTTGTAAAAAAAGGTGTTAGTTTTGTTGCCAGATAGAAGGGTAAAAAAACAATTATCAGATCATAGTCTGTTAACCCCCAGATTGGGGATGACACGTGATAATGACCATTGATGGTAAAGGTAAACGTGCAGCCTTACAGTTATTTCCTGTATGTATATATGTTGAACTTCTTTCGCCCCGTACATAGCCAACCCTGCCAATGCTGGCAGAATGGCCTACACGAGAAGGATCTCTATAGAGCTCCTTGAAGAGCTCCTTCTAGAAGTTACTTTGGCCTACTCTGAGACATTGGCCAGAGGTCTTGGATGAGATGAGAATGCCCACACTTTACCCCACCACACGTGACCTGTCAATCAACTGTGGTGTGTCCATTTATATAATTACAACCTGAAAAGAGTTGGGTGGATTTAAGAAGCTCGCCGTTGAAGCTACAATAAGTGATTGCAAATTGTATGTCATTAATTCAAATGAACACTATTTACATTTTAAGAGCATATTATTTGTACGTTCATTGTTTTATTGTTATATGTGGAATGAATGGTAACCCTTGATTTTCTGATGTGTTTAATTATCTATTTTCTGCATTATACACATGCACGCATGCATACGCATGCACATTCTGTGTGTGATCCAGCTGAAAAGGTCAAATTAATGTCACCGCCTCCCACTGGCGAAATAGTTTTCTAATGCTGTAATTTTCCTCTTTCCAGCTGAATTATTCTACTGTGTATGATCGCGCTGATAAAAATCGAAGTGAAATGAATTGTCTGCTTTAGGAGATGGCCACTGCAAGACCATTTGTCCTGTGCTTGAGCCGCTTTATATAACGACCACGCTGTGGCTCACGTGGAGATTCAGGTTTGTTCTTGCTCACTGAGCTTAAATATACACAATCTTGGCAGCTCCATGGCCCAATAGATGTACGGTTCAGCAGTGACTTAATTGGCCCAGAAACTGATGAATTGAGTAGAAAATTCAACCTGACGTTTCTATACTGTACTGGTTGGGCACATCGCCTAAATCCCTTTCTACGTCGCTTTGTGCAGAAAATAGTAAATAAACATCGTTTCATACAATATTCAACACACAAAGGCACATGCCAATTTTCGTGTTCATATTGTGTAAAAATATTCGCTTGACAAATTGAACGTAAAAAAAGTACTTTTGGAAAAGTGATGGGAATTTACTCATGTCTTGGAAAAATGTTGCGGCCATATATAATTATAATAGGAATGAGAGGAATTCATTTTTGAGAAAAGCAGCAAGTTCCAAGAAAGCATTTTATGTCTTTTTTTAAAGCATGCTGCCTTACTTAGTTCATAGCAAACAGTGAGATATTGCAGAGAGGATCAACTGAAACGTATCCAGGTTGCAGTATCCTGTAAACTCATCACTCACCATGTTTGTCACTGTTCACAGCCTGACACATTAGTCTTTGATGGTATATGTGTTATTTTAGCTGCAGTGCAAAAGCTACATTTGGGTATTTTTTCAAATTCTAAAAAATCCAAAAATCAATCATTCCCTTTTAATACTCAGGGTTCAGTTTATTTAGTTTAACCTCATGAGAATTCACGAGATACCAGGATAAGAGTCTCATTTGCAAGAGGGACATGGGTCACCAAAATTACAAAACAAAAACAAAATTAAATAAAGTGCAACAATGAAACAAATAGAAAGCAGAACAAAAACTAAATATAAAAATTGCATCGCGTAATTTTTTTCTATGAACACAAATCAATGTAAAACAAAAGTAGAATTAAAAAATCCCTGCAGTGCAAATCGGCTCAAGCAGATTACTTTTTTATTTACTGATCGTAGCACAATTACAAAATGTAGTTACAGAAACATGAAACAGATATTGGGTGACTATAGTGCCAATATGTAAAGAGACGAGGATATATGTCAAGGTTGCTTCATTAAAGCGTGTTTCTGCATCACACCTGTGTACATATGCATATACGTACAGTATGTTGAACTTCTTTCGCACCGTATGTAGCCACCCGTGCTAATCGGAGGTGCGGGAAAGGACAACAACCACAACCTAAAAAGCAGTTCGTGACAAATTTACAATGCTACTTTAATAATACACATCATCAGCAAAAGCCATGATCTCTCCACTGCTGGAGGAAGGCTTTCCCTCCAAGCCGTCACCAGCCATCGTGGTCTCACGATGGAACAATCCATCTGGCTCCTGCACATGACAAGATTCTATGCATAATACACAATGTGGATAAATGCAACAAAATGTTTCAAAGGGGGAAAAATATACTGACATACCTTAAATAATAATATCAACAATAGTTATGTTAACCATTGTCAGATACTTAGGTAAAATATATTTATTTTGTTGTGGTAAGTTCAATGTAATCCATCATTGTTAACATAACATTATTAATCACAATCATCATCGCCATTATATTAATATTGCTATTTTGAATGTCTTGTATAAATAAACATCACAATATTATACATTTTGTTACATCTGAAAACGTTTTATTGGCGGTGTGTAAACGAATGTACTTTGACTGAAATGCACATTGCCTTTCAGTGGCATGGAACATGCTTGGGGGTATATTGTGAAATAGCAGGAAAGGCAGCCTATCTTGGCAGTGCTATGAAATCTGATTTTTTTTTTGCTGAGCCGGTAAAAAGAGACATGCTTTGAGAGATATAATTCATGGATGAGTAGATCCAGGGTAGATTGGTATACCAGCCAATTTCTGTTCGGTAAGCCAGCACATGCACAGGCAAGGAATAAATATCCTAGGGGGCAGGGGAGAAGTCAGTCGGGAATGGGTTGGGGGGGGGGGGCTTTGGAAAGCATTTTTAAATGAATTACAGTATTGTTAAAAGTATGAATCAATCTCATTTTGTGGCATACACATAGTGCCACAAATATCAACATCAACAGAATTAGAGTACAAAAAAGACAATGGGACGATAAATAAAGCACAGCGGTTCGAATACAATTCCACTGAGGCTTAAAATATACATGACGCTAAGCAGGCTTGACATTTAAAAGCATTAAGCCAACTGGTAGCATTCCAACAGGACATGTTTCTGAATACAACAAACAGGCAGCGGTGTAAAATGGAGAGATGTTTTGTGAATTCGACTCAGTCCTGACAGTTTCGAAAAAAAACTGTTTTTTTTACAAAGATAAACATATTTAAGAAAACTTACAGACAAATTACCGAAGAATGTTTATCTTATTACCTTTCACAAACATAAACGAATTAATGGTGATCTTTCATATTCACAATTCTTGCATTATAGTATACGATTACCGTTTGTCTATTTGGTTCCAGATTTTATGATGCCCACTCATGTTTATGTAAAATAAATGAAATTCCAGCTATTCTCAATCCACGAATGGATTAAGGCCTCCCCACGCCATGTCAGTCATGGGAGGGTTTATTTTTTATCAGACTTCACCACGCTGGTGAGTGCATGTTAGTGAAGTGTAAGGGAGGGCAGGATCGGTTCTGTTTAACACGTGGCTTTCGCGACCAATATTATTCATAATCAACGTTTTTGGGTTTAGATCGCGTTATTTATAAATGTGTCGTAACCCTCCACCACCCGACACGGCCAATCAGTAAAAAAGTGTCACGTTGACAAAAGACAAATAGTTCATTGCTTTAGCCCACCGGTGTGTTGAAGCGTGAAACCACAACATTTACAATTTGAGTACGACGTTTCGCTGGTAATTCTATATAAGAACGTTCTTTATATAAATAAAAACGGGAGACAGAGCAGAGCCTCACCATTCTGGCGAATTGCCCGATGATGTCGGATGGAACTACCAGCGAAACGTCGTACTCAAATTGTAAATGTTGTGGTTTCACGCTTCAACACACCGGTGGGCTAAAGCAGTGAACTATTTGTCTTTTGTCAACGTGACACTTTTTTACTGATTGGCCGTGTCGGGTGGTGGAGGGTTATGCCACATTTATAAATAACGCGATCTAAACCCAAAAACGTTGATTATGAAGGATCGGTTCTGATATCCCTTGCCACTGATGTTAGGCATGGCAGGGAATCGATCTGGTGTCGCTTGATTCCCAATGCAGCACGCTAACCACTGTGCCCCCTACTCAATGGTTTCAAGGAACAAAATCAGTATGTATGGCTGTTGGCTCACAGAGGGCCCTGTTTGTGATGTCACTGAGATTGTGCTTTTCTTTGTTGTTGCAAAAGTGCAGCTTTTTTTCTCAACTATTCAACATCCCATGAGATTCTAGCTGCGCAAAAACAACTCAAATGGTGCGTGGACAAGGGGAAGTTGTGGGGGGGGGGGGGGGGGGCTTATTGCCGATTGAAAGAGGACAACGGAATTTAAATAAAAATGCATTTTAATAATTTTACTCCTCACTTTGATGGGGTGACGCGCGGCTTGTCACATTGTTGAGTGTCTTTCGAGCTGTAACGTTTTTGCGGATCATTTGATTTAATATTTGTTTTCTTACTTTTTTCTGTCAGCGCAATGGCTAGGCTTTACTTCTCAACGGCAGATGTAATTTAATGAGTTTAGTATGTTAAGTAAAACACTTGGCCATTATACAGTAATAAATACAACTTACAGCCTGTCGACAGCATAAAAAAGATATCATTTTAAATTGTAATAATGATGCTAGTGTAAGTAATGCTAGTGTAGCATTACTTACAGGTGAATGTGCTGTGCTATGAACTTGCTTACCCGAGTTCGATTCCTGGCCAACGGCTAACATCTGTGACGAGTGATATCCCAGCATAGGTGAAGTAAGGTCACAACCCCTCATAGCTGACATATGACCTGGTAAGGCCCTCGTCCATTGGTGGAGTGAAAATTGTCGAAATGTATTTCATATTACTCACTACTAGAATTAGATAATCTATATATGTGACATTCTTTCGCACTGTATGTAGCCAACCGTGTATCATTTAAGTAAAATATTACATGTGTGTGTATGAGAATTAAGCACTTACAAACAAGAAATAGGAATTAGGTATACTTTAAAGTGTAGCTGTTCAGCATTCCTTTCAGATTCTTTCTCAGGCACACTGAATACACCGAATACCTTCCAGCTATGGCACAATGTTGCTGTTTTCATATATATGGTGCAACTGGACACATCCCTATTGTAGGGGCTGGGAACTTCTTGACCTGGGATTGAACTTGTAACTCTTAGCTGAAAGGGCACAGGATTACTCTGTGAAATTTTCACCTGTCACGATGATATGTGCTAGAAATGCGTAACATGTCTGTGCCCTGTGATAATACAACAAAGTGGGTAGCAAATCTTAGCATTTATTTGCCAAGTTTCAAAACAAAATTTCAGGAACATTTGAGTGTTTATTGTAATAGGTAACTGGAGCAGCATGACGACACATACATAACAAAATATAAATTGCAAATGGGCAGGACACGCTATGAAAACAACAGACGAGGGAAGGATAACTTTTTATTTGACCAGTTGCGTAGCTCTTTTCCAGAAGCGACATAGCCACAAATGATAGCCTAATGAAGTGGCTTATCACGTGGGAATTTATAGCAGCCAAATACTCTAAAACGCATGTTTCTAAACGTGGCGGGAAAAAGCAGAGGACCCAGAGAAAAATCCAGGTGTCCACGGGGAGAACATGGAAACTCCAAATTTACATCCGTCAGGGTCGGGATCGAACCCATGCCCTCCTGTATACCAGGCAAGGGAGTACACATCTCGCCACCACAGCGCCAAAATAAACTAATAAGCGGATACCGAGAGAAGGCAAAAGTAACAAAGCAAGATGGAAGAAGAGATGACAGCAGCGAGAAAAACTCGAAATATTTGGAGGCCACTCCTGGATAGGAGCAACAAACGAAAGGAAGGAAGAAAATAGATGACTTTGCCCAGTACAGAAAAAATATACAACAAAAAAATACGTATGTAATACACGTTTGTAGTAAAGGTGTGTAGGGAAAAAATCATGATGTAATATACAGATTCTAGGTGCATTTAACAAAAAACTATTGATGATGACTAAAACCTAATACATATTTACGTATTGCTATACAGTACTTTTAAATATTATTTAGAATGTCCCAATTATTCATTCACGATGCTGGGGACCAAATCACTCGAATTGCACCCACATCCCTCGGATCTTGGAACCTCATAAAATGTGAACCTGATTAGTACTTGGATGAGTGACCACCCGAGCTTGCCAGGGGTTATAGACATTTCGCTGTGAGGTGGCCAAAAGGTTGCAGTGCTCCATGTCACCCCCTCGTATATGTGGGTTTTCTCCAGGTGTTCCTTTTCCTCCCACTTGCCAAATGCTAATGGTAAGACTTAGTGCAGCTCTCCTGGGAAAATAATTTGCATTCTTATTATCATACACATTAATTATGTGTTTCATCGTGCGTTTCATTTTTTAATGAGAATTAGTGGTAAATAATAGAAAAATGTTTGACTATTCAAAGCAAATGCCTGTTGTGAGAAATTCAATGCATATCTTGTCGTCCACTTGGCTTCGTAACTACGTCTATGTTATTCAGCAAGACAGTCAATTCCTTGTGGCTGATGTAAGGCTAATGTATGACCTTTCCAACACCCAAGCTTGAAGTATGGCCCTCTGATCTGTGAGCATGCTGCACAGAGTCCACATCAATCTGAAAATCAATATGATGGTAACATAACACCTTCCATTTGCTACACGAATAGTGATGAATTTTACAACTGTTAGAACAATGTTTCGCTTAGGTAACACATTATTATTTTTTATCCAATACAATGTCATCATCTTCATCATCCGTGATCAATCCGCTGTTGGATGAAGGCTTCCTGAAGCTGTCGCCCTCTCTCATTGTCGAGCGAAGCAACTGTCCATATAGCTCCTGCACACGCACTTATGTTTCATTCCTCCAACCCCGTGACCGATGTAATTTCAGGTGTGTTCAATCCTATGGCTGCAACTCCATCACTCGTCTCTACTATTGTGCCCTTCTAGCAGTAGTGATCTATTTGTCTTTTGTCAACGTGACACTTTTTTGCTGATTGGCCGTGTCGGGTGGTGGAGGGTTACGACACATTTATAAATAACGCGATCTAACCCAAAAACGTTGATTATGAATAATATTGGTCGCGAAAGCCTACGTGTTAAATAGCATTGTTTTCTGCCCAACCCCACTTATTTTTCTTCACGGAATTATGTCATTAACCTGCGTTTGTTTTCTAACCTATATGCTCCTCTCTCTGCCTCTCAATGTTAAAAAGGAGTTCCGAGCATGCACAATACCGTAAGTACTTCGTTTAATATTTACGCCAGTAAAAATTCCTCACGTGAAAAACAAGTTGCTGATAAGGATGGGAAATACTTTATTTGTTTGGTTTCTTTGCAGCAAATCTGCAGCTGGCATAGCAACATTCCATTACAGTAACATTTGGACTTCACATCCCAGTGGGGTTTTTATAAAGCAGTGATTATTTTCACATCCCTGCAGATGGAGAGCGCCATTGCACAGTGACCCTTTGTTGACAGCCCGCGTTTAGTCGCTTCGGAAGTGGTCGTAGTGACAACTGTACAACAATAAACGTTCTGTTTCTCTCGACACAGCTGCACAGTACATTTCCTTACATGGTTAACAAGCGGCTTTGTTGTTCACTCCGCTGTAACCATGCTTTCGCTTGTAGGGATTTAGCTTTGTAGCTACACGTTTCATATCAGCAGCAGCGGCAGCTGCATGCAGACCTCAAGAGCACAGCTTGAAAACATGGCGACAGCCATGTTTCGTGGTCGTTATCGCCATCGTCAGCTATGGTCAACCCAATGCTGGGAGAAGGCCTCGACAATTCGTCGCCAACTTTCGTGATCCTACAATATAATAATTCACTGAGCACCTGCACACGAGCTGATTTCATCGCTCCATCTCCCGAGTGGATGTTCTCTCGGATTAGTTCCATTCCTTCGCTAACACTCCATCATTATTCTTGACCCATAAATCCCACCTAAGCTTACTTACCTTTTTTTTTTACAATTTTAAATGTTGCAGTAAATATACCGTGCACATTTTTAACATCCACATTCTTTGTTTATTCCACTGCTGGATGAAGGCATTTCTATGGCCTATCGGTCATGGTAGTAATTTGGCCACACTTTCCCATGCTGGTGAGTGCGGGTTGGGGAATGGTTGGCAACATGACCAGTTCAGATATCCATTGCCACTGATGGTAGCCGCAGCTGGAAATTGAATTCAGGTTTCTGAGTTCATAACACGTTACCCCCACCACTCGGTTACTGCTTCTCCAGTCGCACTATAAAAGTTTTTTGTAAATTGTGCAGTTGGCAAGATTAGCCCACTAATAAACTCCAGTTGTGTATTTCAAAAATCCCAACAAAGATAAATCCTTACCATTTAGGCAGTACTTAAACCACATTTGTTAACGAGCCTTAAAACATTCATTTTCTCATTGGTACTTTATCTGCGAATTTGGTTTTTAGAATGATTATGGAGAAATTAAACATGTAAAATCCTGCATTGGTGAGATTTATGTCCTGTTAGACATTACACCAGCACATTCCATTCTAATCCGCAGCCCCAGCACTGCCCTTTTCTTCTTAAGTAGAATCATTATGCTGTAACCATACATGTTCTGGTATATTAGGCATTCCACTGGGTAATAAAATAGTAATTATTGCCACATGTGAAGGCAGCATCTCAACATTTTTGGAACAACTCTACTCTACATTCGTAAGATATATATATTACCTTCCCTTAGCTGCTGCTTGTAATCTGCTGAATTGTGGACTCGCCAAGGTTAATGGCCAAAAGTGTAGTCATATATTGAAGCTCTTTGCATTTACAAAGGCAACGTTTTCTGGTTGTTATCTTGCCTGTGCAGTTGTACATTGCATTGCATACACAAACATTTTTTTCAGACTTTTTCAATTTAAATCAATGCAAGTGATTAAGCCCTCAATGAATCTTTCAAGGTTATTATCATTGTAGTACGATGCCTGTCCTCCGCCCCGCACTGACCAGTGTGAGTGTGGTGAAGTATGGTCAATAACCCCCATCATACCACGCTGCATAGGGATGCCATATTTGAGCAGGTAATAGCCAATTGGATTGTGCATATACCTGCATACCATACCATTGTAGGATATATATGTTACGTTCTTCTAAAATATTTGAAGAATGTCTGCCATGCTATTATTTAGCACGTGTTGTACTTGCAGAAGACAACATGTTTGGAAATAATTTCAGATAGCGAGACCTTGAAAAGCAATCTGTCTGATGCCACCTATGGGCCACTTGGTCTGGTCTCCTTTGCGAAACAGAATGTACTTTTATTTGGATGGGCCAGAAAAAACTAAGATTTAATTTATAAATGTATGAGCGCAGTCTAACAAATCTGTCTGTCGCCTGATGAGGCTGGTTGTAATTACTCGAATTGTAAATGTTGTGGATTTACGAGTAACGAATAGGCATGTTTGTTGACGTGACAACCCTTACTAATTGGCTGTGTCGGGTGATAGCGGGATTAACGACACATTTATATTAACTCGATCTAACCAAAAAAAACCTCCATTATGGATACTATTGGTCGCGAAAGCCTAAGTGTTAAATTGATGAAGTTATAAAACATAATTTGAGTAATTCCAGAAACCTAGCAGACATGGATACAATTATGCAATCATTTACAGCCAGGATTGAAGGCCTCATCCAGCTGCATAGATCATAAGGCTCGCTTAACCAGACTTCACCATGCCGGTCAGTGTGTGTTGGCAAAGCTGCTTAGGACCGGTTCGCCATGTTACTCTCCTTATGTTTACCGTGGCCAGGATTCAAATCCAGGTGGCCAGGTTTATAGCACAGTGCGATGACCACTGTAGGTAAGGCTGCGATGGCTGGGTCATGTAGCCCACATGCCCAGTCACCGCATACCCAAGCAGCTTCTGTTTGACCGCATAGAGGAGGCTAAACGGGCACGACACTGGCTGGAGAAGAGTTGGATTGATGGGGTATAGGAGGATGTGGAGCTGAGTGGACTTGCCAAAGACTGGTACCAGCGGTGTCAAAATCGGCAGAGGAGTGACACTCACAACAATGAGCTGAATGCCTGCCGCCTGAAATACATCAAGTTGGCACAGTAGGGGGCACAGCTGGTGCATCTGTACGTCATCTCAGTCAGTCAATCCATGGAACCTGGGGTTATCCCATGCCGTCTTGTCAAAGAACTTTGGACACTTCATGTGGCCTCAAAGTGCACCTGGCCTGGTACAGGCCCCAGGTAACTTTTTGTTGTTGTTGTTTTTGCTCTTTGTTTTGGTGCCACTTGTGAATTTGTTTATTCGTTTTTGATTTTGCTTGGTAGTAGGGTCTTCATTTGCTTGGTAGTGGCTCTCTATGGAATTTGATGCTTATATAATTAATGTACAGCGTTATGGGATGCTATTAGCATGAATGACTCTATATAAAATTAAAGTATTATTATTACGAAAATGAAGTGAAATGTATCATCAATATGCAGTGAAATGTATCATTTACCAGAGTGTAAGTGGTAAGATGTCGCTATGTGAGGTGTTTTACATTTTAGTGAGCGGTGGAACTTTGTTATCTAGCACTCTTCACTCTCGACAGCATAGAGGTTACAGTAAAATTTTTAACATGACGAGGAAGGCCTTCAAACCCTTGAAATTAAAATTACATTCCTATTATATATTTTTTTACATCAGTGAGGCTTTTTTTAAAAATGTCTCTTCTTAGTTGACAAGCAATAACTGCTCTGTATATTGTTGTAACTTGCTGATCCGCCCCTCCTGGACATGTGGAAAATAGATTCATAGCTATATTCTTAGGTTTTTCGGTAAAGTCACGTAGGTAAAAAAATCTAAATTAATAAAAGTAAAATAAAATAAAAATCACGACGTTTCGGAGGCAACACAAGCTTCCGTCTTCAGGTGGTACACGTCACAGCCCGACAGCTGTATCAAGTAAATGAGCTACTTTACTTGATACAGCTGTCGTGGCTGTGACGGTTCCACCTGAAGACGGAAGCTTGTGTTGCCTCCGAAACGTCGTGATTTTTATTTTATTTTACTTTTATTAATTTTGATTTTTTTACCTACGTGACTTTACCGAAAAACATAAGAATATGAATCCTTGCAGTCACGAAAGCTTCAAATCTAGATTCATAGCTCATCGGATTCCTCCAGTATGACTAAGATTCCGATTCTGTAACCTTACCAAAACGATATTCTCATATCTGTTCTTCCCACGTTCCCGAGCTGTTGTGGCTTGCCATTTCAGGCCTGTGGATCAGTTACGTTTTATGGGGAGCTTTTCTATTCACTGCCCAGGATAAAGTTGCTGTTGGCCTTTTCTAAAAGCTAAATTTTCCGATAACATTTCTTTGCTGAACACCACATGCGTTCACGGCTCCACATTTACAGACAAGTCAGGGCTCAGAAAGGCTCCGTGTCTGTACACAAGGGCAGTTGTTAAATTCAACAACTGCTCGACTTGATACAAAACAGAGTGCAACTGTTTATTTTAAACGAAAGGCTATGCCGTTTGCTGGTATGTATGTTGAACTTCTGTTGCACCGTACGTAGTCAACCGTGCTGTTTAAGAAGAACAGTACCATATCCACCACAATAATGGAAAAAAATAAATTGTGCAACTTCATGTACATTATTAAATTATAAAAACATATTTCTCCAATGAGTATTCCGGTTGTACTGCGTATTATGCAACACGCAGTACATTTAAATGTTGCGGGATTACACATTGTGCACAATCTAACCCAAAATACACCAATCTATTAATCAGGTGCATTAAAATACATATTGGACAATATAGTTGGATTGATTATCGAGGCTGTAGTTGTTTTAATATATATGTAACTATAGGGGTCTCTTTTACTGTACAATCGCAAGTTTTAGCAACTGCCCTGAAAAGATCCCTTGGGCTTTGTCGCCAGTAAATTCATAAAGCTTTAACTGACAGCTGGAAAAAGCAAATAACTTGCTCTTTTTGAGCACAATTTGTGACGGGATGTAATAAATATCGCCTGTCGTGCCCTACCTGGGGTATTTGCAGCAGAAAATCCATGTTGGTGTAGGTATAATAGACAACTGCATGTGTAAGTCTGGATATTAGTAGAAGATGATGCACTTACCATTGGCAATAAATCACAATTGTGAAGTGCGCGATAAAAAAAACCCTCTTCAGCTCGTGGCCTGCATTTCCAGAGCCCTCATCCCTATGGTCATTTTAGCATCCGCCGTATGCTTCATTTTGCTGACCACTTGTAATTACAAGAAACTCATTCTCGTAATTATAAACACACTATACATGAGAACAGCGTTTGAAAAATTACTCTGCTGATGATCCCAAGAGGATCGCAACTGATATTGAGTTTGCTTGCGTAAACAAATGCTGCTTTGTAATATTGGATTGGAATGCCAATACGCTGACGGTCTAAAACATATTTTTCTTAATGTGCAAAGGCTGGAGTTCTATTTAAGAAAATCAGCATACTTTATGCAAGAAAATCGAATATTAATGCTGAATATATTCTTATGTTTTTTCGGTAATGTCACGAAGGTAAAAAATAAACATTAATAAAAGTAAAATAAAAATAAAATAAAAATCACGACGTTTCGGAAGCAACACAAGCTTCCGTCTTCAGGTGGAACAGTCACAGCAGTCACCCTTGATACAGCTATCGTGCTGTGACTGTTCCACCTGAAGACGGAAGCTTGTGTTGCTTCCGAAACGTCGTGATTTTTATTTTATTTTTATTTTACTTTTATTAATTTTAATTTTTTACCTACGTGACTTTACCGAAAAAACCTAAGAATATGAATCCTTGTAGTCACGAAAGCTTCAAATCTAGAATGCTGAATATACTTTGGTGCACCAAATTTGAGGGGTTTTCTAGAGCCTCCTCTAGTGGATACCCTTCACCCAGTAATGGCATGAGCAATCAATTGTAGGGCTGCAGCTTTAGCCTTTGAAATAGTTTTAATGTCACATGTAAAAAATGACGACGATGAATTTGCAGTTGATTGTGATTTACTTGTTTCTGAAAGCAGATGTGGATTTTTTTCAAACATCAATATGCATACCAGAGCTTTTATCTTGATTTGAAGCTTTCGTGACTGCAGGAATCCATACTCTTTGGTTCTTTCGGTAAAGTCACGTAGGTGGGACGCCTTTGCATTAACGGGCTGGGGTCTCACTAACATGGCCACTTCTGCTCCCTTAGCCTCGATGTATCGTTGGTTCTTACTGTGTTATGGGCTGTGTGTCTCACTGGCATGGCCACTGTTGCGGTGGCTCTCTTGCGTTGACGCTCTTGCCTCGTGGAGGCCACTCTTCGATCTCACATTAACATGTTAATCTTTCACATGAACATAGCCACTTCCGTGCCCTCGTCGAGGAGGCCGCTCTCCGATCTTACATTTACACTAGCTGTACTACCCGGCTTCGCCCGGGACTTGTATCCACCACGGCCGGCCGCCTTTGTCTCCCCAGTGGCGATGTTAATACTCCACACCAGTTACTCGTTTGAGGCTGATTCGACCTAGGGGAGGTTCAAATAATCTTGACCGGTGGTGGCCATGAGCGGGAATCGAACTGGGTTCGCCGGGTTGGTAGCGCAGCGTAGCGTTAACCACTACACCCACCGCTCCTCACACACACAGACGCACAGACACACACACAGACACACACACAGACACACGCAGACACACACAGACAGACACAGACAGACACACAGACACACAGACAGCACGCTAACCACTACACTACCGCTCCCCACACACCACACACGCACACACAGACACACACACAGACACACACACACAGACATACACACAGGCAGCACGCTAAGCACTACACTACCGTTCCCCCTACACACCACACACGCACACACACAGACACACACACACAGACACACACACACAGACACACACACACAGACACACACACACAGACACACAGACAGCACGCTAACCACTACACTACCGCTCCCCACACACCACACACGCACACACACAGACACACACACAGACACACACACAGACACAGACAGCACGCTAACCACTACACTACCGCTCCCCACACACCACACACACACAAACAGACACACACACAGACACACACACACAGACACACACACAGGCAGCACGCTAAGCACTACACTACCGTTCCCCCTACACAACACACGCGCACACACACAGACACACACACAGACACACACACACAGACACACAGACAGACACACACACACAGACACACAGACAGCACGCTAACCACTACACTACCGCTCCCTACACACCACACACGCACACACACACAGACACACAGACACACACACACAGACAGCACGCTAACCACTACACTACCGCTCCCCACACACCACACACACAGACACACACACAATACACACGCAGACACACACAGACAGACACAGACAGACACACACACACACAGACACAGACAGCACGCTAAGCACTACACTACCGTTCCCCCTACACAACACACGCGCGCGCGTCCATAGGTACACATACACGCGCTTGCTGCAGACACACACGACTTTCAGGGTGCGTAAGGCAGTAAACGACTGAAATAATAAAGCGGCAATGCTGTGCGAGGAACGCCTTAGACCAGCAGCACATTTGTGTAATGCGAGCGTAAACACACAAACACATACAAACACATACACACACATACATACACACACATACACACAAACACATACACACAGACATACACATACACACAAACACACACATACATGCACACAAACACATACACAATACACACACACATACATGCAGACACAGACAGACACATAACACATACATACACACATACACACACATACATAGACACACACATACATAGACACACACATACATACACACAAACACATGCACACACGTACATACACACATACATAGAGACACGCAGACATACACATAAAGACATAAAAAAAAACCCACATACATACACACACACATACACACAAACACATACATACACATACATACACACATACATAGAGACACACAGACATACACATAAACACAAACACACATACACATGACCCGGCTTCGCCCGGGACTTGGATCCACGATGCCCGGCCGCCTTTGTCTCCCCAGTGACGATGTTCACACACGACAGCAGTTACGCTTTTGAGGCTGAGTGGACCTAGGGGAGGGCCAGGTCCGTTTCAAATAATCGTCAGCGGTGGTGGGCGTGAGTTGGAATCGAACTGGGGTCGCTCAAGCAGCTTAATGACTGTTTGTACAAAGAACATATAAAGAATCGATTATAATAACCAGGCAAGAGTCCACATTATAGACTGCCAGTACACGCACTCAGCTTCATAAGCAGGCTAGAGTGTACATGATAGAGTGGCAGTACGCTCACCGAGCTTAATAAGCAGGCTACAGTGTACATGATAGACTGGCAGTACGCTCACCCAGCTTAATGAGTATTTGTACAGTGAACATTAAAGTAATCGATTGTTGGCGCGTTGGGTTTAAAAGTAATATTAAAAGCACACATTGTGGTGGGGGTGTAGTGAAGAGTAGGAAAAACTTTGATGAATTTACCTCAGAGTGGCGTGGTGGGTGTCGAGGCCTAGTAGCGTGCAAAGCCTGCGGCCTCGCCTAAAATTGTCGGCTTGGAAGAGGCAGGGTACGGGTGGCATTCCTTCCCCCCCCCCCTAGCGCTCCAACAATACTGTGTAATGGCTATTATTTAATTAAATACGGAGCTTATGAAAGTGGCGAAGGCGTGGCTAGCCGTTGGCAGGGGCAACCGCCGTCCAATGAAACTGCAGCCCTTGGCGAAGGCGTGGCTAGCCGTTGCCAGGTCCAATGAAAGCGGCGAAGGCGTGGCTAGCCGTTGCCAGGGGCAACCGCCGTCCAATGAAAGTGCGTATGGGCCAAAGTCCACACACACAGACAGACAGACATGAACGATTTTATATATATAGATGCTAATTTATCACATTATCATCACGAGGCCCAGCCACTTCTTTATGACCCTGGGGCTACACCCATTTCAAACCTTTCAAAACAGTCTGCCTCAGCAGCAGATCATGCTTTCTCACCTGATGACGGACGCTTGTGTTGCGCCCGAAACGTCGTGATTTATTTTATTTTATACCTACGTGACTTTACCGAAAGAACCAAAGAGTATAGAGCTTCTATATCAAGGGTATTTACAGTGCAGAATGCCTGAAGAAACCTGGAAATAAAAACGTTGGCATGAATTCCGTCTGTATGCCAGTGTGGTCAGTTTTGAAATCAGGAATTTATTTTACTAAAAGAAATGCACCCTTGCCAAGTGTGTGTTTCCATTTGCATTTGTCGCAATGCAGAAATTAATGAGAAGTTGCTCAAAACACGAAATATTTTTTTGCTAAAATAGTTTGCGATTCTGAACATCGAGCAGCTGCATGAAATTGTTTCCCAGTAGCATACAAATGTCATTATTACAAGCCAAATTCGTGGAAACTATTTCACAATCTCTGTGTTAAACTTATTGATTTAGTAAATTATACCAAAATGCAATTTTGAAAAGCTTTAGGGTGGCTCAGTAGGATTTACTACCATATTGGAGAAGCTGTGCTTGGCATCTCGGGGGCCCCGAGTTCAAAGTGATTCCCGATTGAAACACATTTGTTCCTAGTTGCTGCCGAATCCCATGTGCTGTGAGTTAAATTGTCTCGCCTCAGTTGCCCGTAGACATTAGCAGGTGGCACAACACCGTTGGCATCAATATCGACTTTGGGCACTGGGTGTGGTATATACTGAACTTGCAGAGATTTATTTGAGAGGTCAAAGGGCTAAATATGCATTGCACATTTCGATTTAAAGCTTTCGTGACTGCAGGGATCCATCTTCTTGGTTCTTTCGGTAAAGTCACGTAGAAGGGAAGCAATAAAATAATAAAAATAAAACATAATAAAATAAAATAATTATGTTTTATTTTTATTATTTTATTGCTTCCCTTCTACGTGACTTTACCGAAAGAACCAAGAAGATGCATTGCACATGTGTACTCACTCTTACCATGACTGCACACAAATTCTCGCCAGAATGTACGGCTGTGAAGAGCAACACTGTGGTGACGTGTTTCCTGCTTCAAGTGTAATGCGTTAAACCTTCTGCAGGGCAAGATAGCGTATAATTGAATGTCGTGTCGAACTGCGATGTTTATAGATGTTAAAGATTAAATATGTTTTGAATTCACTTTAAATACATTTAAAATGTAAATATACAGCACTTATTCCAACAAATGTTTATTCGAGAAAACATAACGAATCGACGAAATGCCGTTACCTCTTTCAAAATAAGGAGAAATATGTAGAAGATTTAGGCTAAACGCATATTGTCTCTCGTTGCATGTTTTTCATTGATAAAATGAAGTGTCAGGAGCCCCGTGGGAACAATGCACTTCACGGATGGGGGTTTTGCAGCAGGAAATGGATCATTAAAACGACCATGAACAAATGGTCAGCTTAACGGATCGCTGTTCGTATGATGATAAGCACACTCGATATATAACCGGCTGTTGCATTGTCGATGATAATACCAGCAATGCATCCATTAAGCACCGCTGTCACAAACGCAGCGAGCGTGGTCATACACAACACAATTTTTGTACTTTATTTTTTAACAATATAAATATCAAACAATACAAAACTGAAACGGCGTGACCCTATGTAGCGGCACGAAAAAAAAGTTAATCTAAATCCACAAATCTTTCAATTCACAGAAACATTCCTGTCTCGAACATTTCCACGAAAACAACGAAACGTGCGCAGTGTGGTTTTTGGAGAGAGAGAAAAAAAACTAAAATGTTTCCGTTCACGCAGTCCTAAGACAGCTCAAAGAGAGTTCATTTATCGATGTCGGTGTATAAAAACGTGCGACTGGGCATGAACTAAACGTGGCTTGCTTGCACTTTCCTGCTGTACGTGGACCATCATTGAGCTCGTCGTGAGCACGCACTGTACCTAATACTACAGCAGGCAGAGTCGGTGGCATTCAGAAAGATGGAGGATCGAGTGATTGAAGCTGCAAGGTTATGCAAAGGGGTGAGGTAATGCGTTCTGAAGTAGTGTATTAGCGAGCTGTTGGTCATGACTCATGCGTGCCGAGCCGCCGCGGAAAAGATGGAGAGAGAGAGAGAAGGGAGAGAAAGCCGCCGAGGCGGCAGAGGGGCGCGACAGGAGAGTGGTTTGTGGTCATCCTTGCGAAGCGTGGCGTGGTGTGCGACATACCATCGCCATATCATAGCAGTGCATTCAGGCATTTGCGCCCCGGATGAGCACGACCGCATTTCAATGTGCGGCTAAATAGGAGGCAAAGAGATTTCAGCGATTTCCCCGGATTTATTTAATTGTCCCTAACGCACGCGAGCGCGCAATATTTTAAAGTGCTCGGAAAATTATTTCACGTCCGGCACGGGCGGCTTGACTTGACCCATTGTGGGACGTGCTGTCGTTCACTCTGCTGGAGAACCTGCACATCGTATCGTTCTCACTGTCAAACGCCCGTACGCTTGCGTGCATCTGGGAGCTTTGCAACGTGAGTATGTGGCAAGTGTGAAGGTGTCTGTGAAGGGGTCACTTTCATCCGGAGTATTATGGCCATGTCTGTCTAGGACCAACACCTCCCCTTCCCTCCCCATGCCTTCACGCCCATAGTGTGCCCCCCACCCCAAACCTAAATTGGGGTTATAATGAAAAATTGAGCGAAGGCCAGGCAGGACCTTGATGTGACAGCCTGGCAACGCCCCTGGCAATACCACGACGGTGTTCAACAGTGGTGGCCAGTGTGCCTGCTAGACACATTGCGTGGTGTTGCCAGGTTCTGGCAGGGAGACAGACGTGCCTGGGATTAGGTGGCTGGTATGAGTAGTGGGTGGGAGGTCAAAGGAGGGGGTGGGTGGGTGGGGGAGCCAAACAGAGTTTGAATCCATTTCAGCGAAAGCAAAGTCAAGAAGCCATTCCTCTAGATGCACGTGGCCCACTTTTTAATTTCTGTAGCAGTTACAGAATCACACAGAGTCAAGGTCTGATAGACCACATTTTATGGCTGTTATCCCCAGTGCATTTGCAAATTATCAAATGTGTTGAAGTACAATGAACATTTTCTCGCATTATGCAATGGGGTGTGAAACGTTTACTCGCTGAGAAAAATCCCCCAAAATCGGTGAATGCCAAAAACAATATACATTCGGGATTTTTCAACAGTTTATTATTTCATGGCAGCTGGTGGTAATAAATATACATTAGCATCTAAATAAATATTGTGTTACTCTTCAGTGCTTCTACAGAATGATTGCAGTAAAGACCAGGTAGAATAGTACATCACCCTTATTGGAAACTTCCCCCAATGTCCCTAACAGCGTAATTGCTATGCAGTAAGCATATGGGTAGTGGGGGTGGGACGGCGAGTGCTCTGTTTATGGGTATGCCTGTTTCAGTGTGTTTCCTTGGTATTTTAATGGCACCGGTTTTGGTATGGCAGTTATTAGGAATGCAAGTGTTAGACAAATTCCTTCGCAGATGTTTTTGTTGTCGTTCAAACCATTAGCTGCCAAATTGAGTAAGTGCTGCAATAATACCAATCTCAACCTCTTAGACGATTGCTGCCACATTATCACGAATAAAAAAATAGAAGCGACGTTGACCCTGCCGATAACAAAGCAATTCTACTGCGTTGCGTGTGTGCCACAGTGGGTAATTCACTCATGGTGGGGCAACCGTGGCCAGGAGATGGGATAGGCAAAGGGTAAAGACAGGTGAGAAAGGGATTGCTCCATTACATGGGGTCTGCAGTGTGCACATTATCAAGTTTTTTTGGTTTTCCTCCGCAGCAAAGTGTTACGGTGAATCCCCCGATATTTGCCACTTTTCAGCAAAGGAATGATTTGACTAGCGAGCAATCCACCACATCCATTGAATTTATATCACCCGTAAATGGCCGCGACGTTGTTGCAACAGCTCGTTATCGTCGCAATGATCATTTGCAATCTGTGGGACAAAAGCGCAGATTGTCAGAGATATTTGTTTGTGCTCAGCAGGTTGTGATCGCAGGCTGGCGAGATTCAACGTTGCCCAAGAGATGACAAATATAATTACAGTGCAAGGAAAAAAATAACCAAGACGTCTGATATCTAAAGTCTGGCTCAAGGGGCTAGGAGGAATTACAGGGTGTTCCAAATAAACGAACCCAATTTCAAAGCGGTATATTTCACAATGGCAACATGTTACAATTACACAAAATGTTACAAACGGTTTAATGAGTTATTAAGTTTTACTAACCATTTTATAAATTATCTATGTGCCCTCCACCTGCTGTACGGACAACATTTGAGACGATAGTTGAATTCGTCCCAAACGCCTCTCAAAGTGTCTTCTTCCACTGAAGTCATCGCTGGCGTGATTATGTTTTTGAGGTCTCCCAGATTAATCACTAATGGTGGCACAAAAACACGGTCTTTGACGTATCCCCACAAGAAAAAGTCGCAGGGTGTGATGAAACGCACGCTGCACCGCAATTACGGATTCAGTCTTGCTGAACTGCAGAACGCAAAACGCCTTGGGTTGCGGGGTCACCATCTTGCGAATGACTGAGGCAAGGGGCTGTTTGTGCGCTTCGAGAGGCATCGAGCTGTAACTATTTGAAACTCTATGCCCCGCCCTTTCAAGTGGTACGAGTTTCATTCATGGGCGATTCGTGGTTGCAGAGATATAGCGATTTCAAATCGGGTCCATCTTTTTAAACACCCTGTATTATCTGAGCAACACATTCAAATCCTTTGAAAATCTAAATGTTGAAACGAATGTCGCAACGCTAACTAATTAAATAATGCACATTGTCACGAACGGTTAGCACGGCTGGCGATGTACGGTGCAAAAGAAGTTCAACATATATAAAAATACAAAAGCAAACACGTTTTCTGAAGCCGTGAAAACGTGTTTAAAGGAGAGAAATTAAAACCTTTGATGATGTCGAACAGAAGATACAAGTGCACGTAACTATGTAAAACCATGTAGAAGTGGATAAGATGAGAACTTACACAATGCTATGTAAAGCGGTGGTGCTGCGTTGGCAATGATGTACAAGCAAAATTAACAAAACATATTTCAACACTATGGTCAATAGCATTGGCTTAAAAGAAAAAAAAAACGTGATGTGTTGGGTAATGGCCCTTTTTTTTATAGCTCTTAATACCCATGGGGCCTGAGGATAATTACATGTTTTAAAATGTTTTCTGATTACCTAGTTTTGAAATAGGGATATGAATAGTTACCTAATAGTAGCTACAGTTATGTAATAGTAGTACAGTGAGCGAAGACATTACAATAAGCATTGTAAGCAATGTAAGCACTGCTTATTCAAATGTTTGGTAACTTGCAAATTGTTGATATTCCTTGGGGAGCAAGTTGGTCACAGGGGTTTGTTTGGCCGTTCTTCACCACGTCGATCAGTGCGGCTCAGTGATGATGGTGGAGGCCCGAGACTTCTTCGGATATCACTCGCCACTAGTGTTAGGCCAAGATCGGCAGTCACAGCGCAGTGCGAAAATCGTTGCACCACCTCCACCTTTCCACCCTGTTCTATCGTTGCAAATGTTCAAAACATTCCGTAACTTCCGTTATTTTTTTCTTACTATTATAAAGTGAGGTACAGGTGCGACCACGTTTAAAGAAACAAGTCGTGCTCATGGTGCGAAGCTCACTGGTCGGTATTCAACATTGTCAGGTGACATTGACAGTGTTGAACTGGCGTTCAATCAAGTCCCAACTTAAGTAAAAACGTATGCAACAACACAGACAAATATAAGGGCCACAGCTGAAAAATTGACTGTAGAAATGTTATCAATTGTTTAGCAACATTTTCAAGAAAACATGACAAAAATGCGAAGCAAACAAAGGATGTGGGATTGGCGTGTGGATGCGGCAATGCATGAAAGTTACAAATGTGTTAAAATTTCCTACGTTTTATGGGATACAATCAGGGCTGGGATACAAGTTGTCTGAGGCTACGTTCTGAGAGGCTTGAGGTTGGATGGTTGGGGAATGATATAAACATTTTCCATGGGAAATTAAGCCCTACAGACGAGTATTTAAAATCTCCAGAATTCTTGCGAAGATGCATTATTTTAAAAGCAGACAGGGAATTTACAATCACCCTGTGTATTATCCTACACTTTGCGCTTTTGTTAAAACGAATTGGTTTGACAGCTACACATAGTTAAACTCTGAGAGTACAATGTGTGAGATGTTCAAGATGATATTGGAATGTTCTCCACGTTTGCACAAATCTAACAGGTAATATCTTACACCCAAATGCATCACTGCGGTTCCTCTATGCTACCTTCTTTTAATCGTATCCACAAATGATTACGAACGATGTAGATCTTCTTGGTTCTTTCGGTAAAGTCACGTAGAAGGGAAGTAATAAAATATTATGTTTTATTTTTATTATTTTATTACTTCCCTTCTACGTGACTTTACCGAAAGAACCAAGAAGATGAATCCCTGCAGTCACGAAAGCTTTAAATCGAAACGATGTAGATGTATATGCCGCCCTTAAACAATGGATTTCAGAGCACCGTGCATATAAATGTAATAAACCTTCTTGAGACGGCTTCCAGAATCAGTCCTTTTTGTTTTCAACTTCCACAGTTACACTTTACACACACACTCTCCGTTGCTGGCAGACAACGGAGAGAGGGCAGACTTCCCACCAAGTCCCCACCGCGCACGTGGCACCCAGAGCCCCCGTACGCGCGTGACTCCTGCTCTTGTCGTTCCCAAGTCTGCTCCCGACCGCTCTCTCTCTCTCTTAATCCCTTCGTCACGTGGTACCCCCCAGCCAATCCTCCATAGACAGCGTTGACCGTTCCCGATGGTTCCCTGTCAATCCCGGGACCACGCCTCTGATCCGGCTCCCCATTAGCTGAGGCCCCGAATGGCCAGGCCAATCACCCCTGCTAACATGCCGTGATCACGCCGAGGCCATGCTCCCTGGTTCATCCCTTATTGGCTACAAAGCAGGACCGGCAAGCCAATCCCCACGTGAACCCTCTATGGCTGTTATTACATAAAGGAGGATAATGAGTATGAAGACTAAAGAGACAAGATAGGGAACTAGAGAGAAGCAGCGGACGCCTGTGTTGCGCCCGAAACGTCGTGATTTATTTTATTTTATACCTACTTGACTTTACCAAAAGAACCAAAGAGTATGGATTCCTGCAGTGACAAAAGCTTCAAATCAAGATAGGCTGGTGGGGTCTTCAACCAGGACGAGTCTCTGTCGACTGCGAGTTCCTCACCACCAAGTGACAGGGACCTCCAGAGCCTGGGGCGCTGTGCAGGCAACAGCCCCGTGGGCACCCCAGGTCAGAGGTCGCAACCGGGTACCCGATACCCGTACCCTACCCGATACCCGGCTACCCGTACCCGGCCGGGTATGGGTACGGGTACCCGTTTGCGACCCTGGTGCGGCCGGGTACGGGTACGGGTAGGCCGTGAGTCACTGGTGAGTAACCGTTTGTCACTCATTTCGGGTAGGGTACGGGTACAGGTAGCGTACGGGTACCCGTACCTGGCCGGGTACGGGTAAGGAATCAAAACCCGTTTGCGACCTCTGCCCCAGGTACGAAGCCTGGAGCGCGGTTACGCCGAGTCGGGCCACGATCGGTGGATGCCAGTGGAGGAGTGCGTGGCTGAATCACCTCCTGGAATGTACGGCTGCAACAGGCCCATTGAAAGCCTTGAGCAAACGTAGGAAAATCTTAACCTCAATTCGGGTTTGAAATGGAATTAATAGTATCAATTTACTCTTCACCTTGTGCTCCGCGTTTGAACCAAACTCTCAGAGACCAATTACACTGGTCAACACACTTTTTCTGGCATAAGGTATTCCAACGGTTTTAATGTAATTTTGGGGTGCTGATTCCAAATCTGGCATCAGTTTTTGGCTATCACATCAGGTTTTTGAGATATCAAATATTGCATTTTCAATAAAAACTGCAGAAAAAATATTAAATAAATGTGGATATCTACATCAAATTATATTATAAACACACTATCCTAAAAATACAGCACCATATTTTAACACTAAAGCAGTCACTGACTCACAACAACTTGCAATAATAAGTGACAAAATTAATTTCGGGTAAAATCAATGAAAATGGGGTATGCCGATAGCATAAAAATGATGTGATAGAGCAAATCTGAGATCGGATTTGGAATCAGCAACCTGAAATTAGTCTAAAACAGCTGCAAAAGTCCAGGCCAGAAATAAAATGCTTATTTGTTGTTGACCAGTGTTATTGAGATACAAACACGCTGCGATGTAATGATGTGAACAGAAACGTGTAAAGCAATGAAACAACAACAACAACACGACCGCTGAACATACATCCTTCTGGAACTACAATGAAGATAATATGGTGAGTTTTGTATGACGATTCATCACGAAGGTAACACCACACGTGGAGTTGTTGATGGTTACATGCCGTGTGTTCCAAAGTCCAGAACTGTCTCATACTAAATTTCGATTTAAAGCTTTCGTGACTGCAGGGATTCATCTTTTTGGTTCTTTCAGTAAAGTCACGTAGAAGGGAAATAATAAAAATAAAACATAATAAAATAATTCTGACGACGTTTCGGCCACTACGCAAGCAGCCGTCCTCAGGTGAAGAAACAGGTCTGTCGGGAAGACAGCGTCTGAAATACAATGAGGATAATATACTAGTGTAGTAATTGTTCCACACGATGCCTGGGACAGAGCAATCAAGAAGGCTAGAGCAAACACTTCCACGCTCTGAGCAAGAGGATTGGCCAGATCATTCACTAGGGAATAGAGCTGGAGGGTTGGGTGAGCGTCAGGTGGGACTGTTAGACCAGGTGAGGGTAAGAGAGGATGATTGGTGGAGACGGAGTGCGACGTGGAGCGGAGCCAGGAAGAGTTTAAAAGAGGGAGCAGGAGGCGGAGTTCGGGGCGTTGCAGGAGAGAGTTAGGATGAAGCTGTGGACCCGTGCCGTGAAATAAAGACCTTACCTTGTGGACAAAGAAAAGGGCCAGTCTTCTCTCACTTGCAAAGATGAGTCAATTTGCATCCTCAACAATAAAAATAGGGTTCTGTTGTATATTTAAAACTCATTTAAAAAACAATTCTTGTTGCAACATTTTTTTAAATGAATTATCTTGACATCAGTAAATCATGGTTTAATATCGACCCATATTATCCATGACATGAACATCTTGTCTGTCTTTTCCTGCCTTGCCACATTCCACACATTTCAAAAGCACTATTTATAGCCATTGCCAGTGCTATGCAGTTGCTTCTCATAGAATCACTGCCTCTTGGGTGTCTCACAACTACCTACACGTAATCTCAATCATGTCCTTTCTCTAGCCACCAATTTATTGTCGAGGGAACACGCTGTATTGTAGCTTTCCAATGCGGTATCGGGTTGTACCGTGTGTTCAGGAACTTAAAAAGCTCCCAGCACATGGAGTAAAACGTCGGACATCACGCCAACATCACGGCACACGTGGTAGTATGCTGTAGAGTGCTGGGCACCCACATTGTGAAACTGTTGCTTTGGCTAGTACCACCAATGACCCAATTAGACTTGAGGTTCTGTACATTACATGTCAGCCTGCAACCTTCATCATACAAGGTGAGAATAGATTGAGGCAATGCATTTCTATTTCAAGGAAGACTGGAGGGCATTTCCACAAATTGGACAACCTCATAATTAAAAAAATAAACATAGAAATAATATCTACGGGGTGTCATTTTGATGGTAATGGTAAAGGGTAAAAAGCATATGGCTTATATAAGGAATACGTCACTGCTCTGACATAAATGAGTGCGTCCGACACTGATATTTTTTATGAGCATTTCTTCCTTAATAAGAAAGATGAACAAATTATTCCTATTTGAATTACAGCCCTAATTGGTTGAAACACTGCACCCAAGTAAAAAAGCCACTTGATGATTATACTAATGGTTACACACGTAAAATATGCATCCGATATGCATGTGCGAAACTGTGGTACTGCCCTGGAGTTGCGAGGGAAACATGGGATGAAATGACTGAACAAAGCTTCCTTGATCCTCCACAACAATATGCTACATTTACATTTTAATTACAAAAACAAGCTACAAGAGATAATTGATAAATAACCTTATCCTGCCACAAAACTGCCGTCACCTGGGAACGTGTGTACCTCTAATGAAGGCGCTAATGCGAAGCATGTGCACACGCAGTGAGCAAAGCCGATGCTTGCAAGGCACATCTGCTTGAGCTCAGTCTGACTCGCAATTACACGTCCAGTTTGCTCTCAATGACCCACACTGCATTCAGTGTCACAGTTTAATATTATATAATGTATATCGTGTGTGTGTGCATATATATAGATGTGTATGTGTGTTATACTTGCCCCAGGGATATTTGTTGTTATATACAAGGTGTTAACACTTATATAGGACTGTCGTTTTTAATGGAAAAAGAACGGATAATACAAAGGAGTGGCTCAAGAAGAAGCACATTGAGGTCCTGGAGTGGCCTAGCCTGTCTCCAGACCTTAATCCCATAGAAAATCTGTGGAGGGAGCTGAAGGTTCGAGTTGCCAAACGTCAGCCTCGAAACCTTAATGACTTGGAGAAGATTGCAAAGAGGAGTGGGACAAAATCCCTCCTGAGATGTGTGCAAACCTGGTGGCCAACTACAAGAAACGTCTGACCTCTGTGATTGCCAACAAGGATTTTGCCACCAAGTACTAAGTCATGTTTTGCAGAGGGGTCAAATACTTATTTCCTCGTTAAAATGCAAATCAATGTATAACATTTTTGACATGCGTTTTTCTGGATGTTTTTGTTGTTATTCTGTCTCTCACTGTTCAAATACACCTACCATTAAAATTATAGACTGATCATTTCTTTGTCAGTGGGCAAACGTACAAAATCAGCAGGGGATCAAATACTTTTTCCCCTCACTGTATGTGGAATATACTTGTCTACATGTTATGCTAGCTTTACTACCCGGTTTCGCCCGGGACTTGGATTCACCACGCCCGGCCGCATTTGTCTCCCCAGTGGCGATGTTCACACACCACACCAGTTACTCGTTTGTGGCTGAGTCGACCTAGGGGAGGCCCAGGACCAGTTCAAATAATCGTCACAGATGGTGGCCGTGAGCCGGGTTCGTAGCGCAGCGCGCTAACCACTACACCACCGCTCCCCCCCACACACAAACACGCGCGCGCGTCCATAGGTACACATACACGCGCTTGCTGCAGACGCATACAACTTTCAGGGTACGTACAGCAGTAAACGACTGAAATAATAAACCAATGCTGAAGAACGCCTTAGACCTGCAACACATTTGTATGGCACTTTACCCGCGGAGGGTTGGGGGCGGAGTGTGTGACATGTGCAGGCACACTCCGTTACGCTTCCGCATACGAGTCACATGACAGATGTGACGTCACAGCTCACTTGCTGTGCAAAATATATGCATTATTGCGCCCCCCCCCCCCCCCCAAAATACAAAAGTCTATTTGTAAAAATGTTGCATGGTGCACAGTCTGGAAAGTACCCACATGGCAAATTTCAAGTTTGTTGCATGTCGGGAAGTATGCAAAACAATTTGAACAGACACACATATTCACAAATTTATGTTTTATATATATAGATGATACTATGTAACAAAATTTTTGTTCCTGGATAGTAAGTGTTATTTCGTAATTGCTTATGCCTAAAAAGTATATAAAATTGCTATTATTCCCCATAAACGTTGTCTTTGTGACCAGGACAGTGATATTTTGAAATGTACCTATTTTAAATCAGAAAAACGGACTAATTTGTTCACATAAAGTCAGAAAAAACAACATATTAATCAAAATTAGCATGTATTTATACTGAAGTAATAAAACATGACTACAAAAGATTTAGAAGTGAGTCGTTTGTCGAGACTTACGATTATACTGTAAATCATCTTCCCGAATCAGTTCCCCACATGTAGTCTCCCATCATGTTCTCGTTATACTGTCCTTGGTAGCGGCGTTCAAAGTCCAGTATATCCTGGTGGAAGCGCTTGCCTTGCTCCTCCGAGTACGCTCCCATGTTCTCCTTGAATTGATCAAGATGAGCATCAAGGATATGGACTTTGAGTGACATCCTACAGCGCATTGTGCTGTAGTTCTTCACCAGTCTCAACCAGCTCCACATAGTTTGCGAACTCGTGATTACCCAGGAAGCCACGAACTACTGCGACAAAGCTGTTGCAAGTCGCTTTCTCCTTACTAATGAGCTTCTTGGGGAATTCATTGCACTCCAGGTTCTTCTTTATCTATGGTCTTACGAAGATACCGGCTTTGACCTTTGCCTCAGACAGCTTAGGGAAGAAGTCTTGAAGGTACTTGAAGGCTGCCGACTCCTTATCTACAGCTCTGACAAATTGTTTCACAAGGCCCAATTTGATGTAAATATAAATGTGTCGTTAACCCACCACCACCCGACACAGCCAATTAGTAAGGGTTGTCACGTGAACAAAACGTGTCAATTAGTTACTACTTTAGCACATCGGTGTGTTGGAGAGTAAACCCACAACTTTTATAATTGAGTACGACGTTTCCCTGGTGATTAGAACCAGCTTCATCAGGCAATTGCCAGAATTGCAGCACTTCCAGAAAATGTCGAATGAGAAATGAAGCCCTATATATGCACACTGTATATGTAACCTCTTGCACAGTACTTAGCTACTCGTGTGGAGACCGAGAGAAGGGAAGAGAAGCAGAGGACGCCAGCGGAAGAAATGCAAGCAGTGAGATGAGCTCAGGAGTTGGGAGACCACTACTGGGCAGGAGCAAATAAAATAACGGAAGGAATGGAAGAAAATTAGGGTGAAGGCCTTTACCCATCATTGGAAAGTTACAGGCTCACAACAACAACAATGTGATGATATGGCACCCTAAGGATGAAACGTTCCCGAAAGGATGTTATCCACCATGGAGATCAAACGATGAAATCAGCTCTTGTGCTTGATTGACCACAGTATTGCATCGTATCAGGACCGTGAGAGACAGCAGTGGATAGATACTGCCTGATGACGACTGCTCGCTGTTGCCGGCTGCTTTGCCTTTGTAGGCTTAGTCAGGTTAGTGAAGGTGGGGGGAGTACACAATTTATACAGGTAGGAACAACAGTTTCACACTGCCCACCAGGGATTATTTGTCTGTCGTGCATAGCCCCTCCCAAACATGTAAGCTCCCGGATTGGTTGAAGTACGTCACGTGACCGCGAGCTTTCTGTCGTGCACGAATGAGCTGTCCAACCAAGTTCCTACCTGCCCACTTCGAAGGAACGTGTTTTTGCTGCGCTGCCCTCTACTGCCCACAGCAGCCTATAGCACCTGTTACTTGCATGGTGGTCGCCCAATCCAAACACTATCGAGGCTCAACCGTGCTTATTATGCGAGGTCTGGACTGGATCGGGCGGATTCCGCGTGATTTGGCCACAGGCACAAATCTGAGTGACATATTAACAGGAGTGCATCTTGAACCAACATTTCCCCTCCCTCCCTCTCTTCCCCACACCGCCGATCTCTCCTGTGACTGCAGCCCCTTCTCCCCCCTCCCTGCCCCCTGGGATCTATATAATACCTCGTCACAGGCGTTGTTTCTCTGTGTGTCTTTATTCTTTGGTTCTTTCGGTAAAGTCACGTATAAAGATAAAATAATAAATTAAATAATAGCATACTACGACGTTTCGATTGCAACACAAGCAATCTTCATCAGGTATGTGTGTGTCTCTCTCTGCGTGTGTATCTTTCTGCGTGTGTGTCTCTCTATGTGTGTGTCTCTCTCGCTGTGTGGTTTGTCTCTCCTCTCTGTGTGTCTCTCTCTGTGTTGTTTGGCTCTCTCTCTGTGTGTCTCTCTCTCTGTGTATGTCTCTCTCCGTGTCTGTGTTTGTCTCTCTCTGAGCTTGCTTTTACATACTCACCCGATGACGGTTGCTTGTGTTGCAATCGAAACGTCGTGATCTATTATTTACTTTATTTTTTCTTTCTACGGGACTTCACCGAAAGAACCAAGGAATAAATATATCGATTCAACGATTAACTTAGATTCTTAAGCTCAGAATGCATGCATTGAGTCACATGCGCAATGCATGGACCCCGGCAAAATGAGTTCGATTCCAATCAATGGTTAACATCAGTGGTGAGTGATATCTGATCCGGATATGGGCCTTCCAACTTCACCAACTTGCACTGACCAGTGCAGTGAAGTATGGTCAAACAATCCCCATTACCGACACGATATGTGTGATTGTGAATGTGCGAACAACACGGCGGAGCCGTCAATGTTACTTTATTAACGACAAATTAACAACGCGTGTCCTTCACCCCACACTCACCCTCCATGCACCCACCCCAGAGGTCGCAACCGGGTACCCGATACCCGTACCCTACCCGATACCCGGCTACCCGTACCCGGCCGGGTACGGGTACGGGTAGCCGTTTGCGACCCTGGTGCGGCCGGGTACAGGTACGGGTAAGGAATCAAAACCCGTTTGCGACCTCTGACCCACCCACCCACCCACCCACCCGGTCAGTCCTCCTTCCAGTCTTTGATTCGCCGACCCTGAAGATCCAAAAGTGACAGCACGTGTGAGGCACCCACACGCGGCGCGGTGTCAGTGCCAACATCATAAGTCGTCCCGAAGACTCCCAGGCGCCGCAAGACAAACACGCGTGCCGTGTTTACTCAGCAACTGTCGCTTGGGTAATATTCAGAGACGGGTGGTACGCAATGTTCACAGTCTGTTACATGAATAAACTATTTTTTTTCTCCAGGGAAAGCCCACTGAGCTATATCGATGGCTCTTTTTTTCCAGAAGCGATTTGGCCGTAAATGATAATCCAATGAAGTGGCTTATCACGTGGAAATTCACAGAAATAAATGCACGCAGCCACGGAGAGAGCTTGCAAACTCCAAATATACCGGCGTCAGGGTCGGGATCGAACCCACGACCTGCTGTATATCAGGAGAGATAGTTCGTACTTGCAGTATTTGAAATAACACCTCGCCACCGCGGCGAGATGTTGCCTGCGTTTTTTGGGTATTATAGCTCGAGGCTCTACACAATTCATCTAAGAAATGTCTTACTTGAAACTTATATGAAAAAAAAAATGTGAAACCACATGAGCAGTTTTACACAAGCACATTCATATTCTTGGTTCTTTCGGTAAAGTCATGTAGAAGGGAAATAATAAAATAAGAAAAATATGAAACAATAAAAATTCTCACGACGTTTTTTATTGTTTCATATTTTTCTTATTTTATTATTTATAAGAAAAATATAAAACAATAAAAATTCTCACGACGTTTTTTATTGTTTTATATTTTTCTTATTTTCTTATTTCCCTTCTACGTGACTTTATCGAAACAACCAAGAATATGAATCCCTGCAGTCACGAAAGCTTTAAATCAAAATTTAAACACATTCATCAGTAATACTGCTCTAAAAGGAGATACAGGGTGTCCCAAAAGTCAGGACACATAGGGTGATGATATTTATTTTAACAAACCACGGGGAGAACTTGCAAACTCCAGATATAGAGGCCTCAGGTGTGGGATTGAACCCACGACCTACTGTATATTAGGCGAGATTGAATTTGCAGTATTTGAAATAACATCTCGCCACGACTGCCATTAACATTCCTTAATGTATTCATTATCTTTTGAAATGAATTCATGATTTGTTTTTAAACAGATAATATTTGTCCTTTAGCATACGTAAAAACTAATTTAACTCAATCTTTACAAAACAAATCACGGTTGGCCACGTACGGTGGGAAGGAAGTGCAACATACATATATACAGTAATGGTAATAGATACAACATTAACTTACATAAAAATAAAACATGTTTTAATGGCAGTGTTAAAATAAATTAAATAGCCCTATGCGTCCTGATTTTCGGGCCACCATATATATTGAACGTTTCTGTCAATGACCTTTCACGTGAAACCTTTACGAATGTTAAGATGTTTTATTCGAAGTCATATCCACGCGTTTGGCTCAAGTCGGCTCACGAATGTTTTTATTTATGTCTGTGCTTGTATTGCATTTCCCAAGTGGTTAACCCTGACAGTCGTAATCGCGTGAACATTGCGTGCTGGGGTGCGAATCTGGAACTGATTTTGCACAGAGGAGAGAAACGATGTGATTCCAAATTTTAGTCGAAAGAAAGTTTTATTTTAGCCAGCGCATATTTTAAGCGACAACTGCATACACACGCGCACAAACGTTCCACGATAACGATATGTTACCTCCCTCGCCTAGTAATGCAGGAGGTTATGGGTTTGATCCCGACCCTGATGCCTGTCTATTTGGAGTTCGCATTAACTCTCTTCCCATGGATTTTTCTCTGGGGCCTCCAGTGTTACCGTCCACATTAAGTAGATTGTTTGGCTGCTACTATAATTCCCCGCATGATAAGCCACTTTGATGAGCTCTGATCATGTTTGGCCAGGTCGCCTCTGAAAACTTACTCAATATTTTGGTGGTCAATTTAAAATAGTTTACTTTAGAGATATGTAATCAACCTGAATGATTAAAAAGCACATGTTGAATGCTCACACGAGGCTACTATTATAGAGACCTGTCAAGCTGTGTGTATATGTTTGAGTCGCGTGTGCGTGCGTGAATATGCACGGTGATTCCTATCGCACACGTGCTCGCTGGCGCGTGTGCAATGCACGTGCGTGGCTATTATAGATAACGCGTGCAAGTACTGTACGTATGTATATGTACGTGTGTTCAGCGGGAATCCGAAGCTCGCGTTCGACGGCAAGCCGGAGCAGCAACAGCAGGGAGAAGGGAAGCGAAACCCCCCGGCTTCAGATCAGCGCACACCTTTCTCACCCGGCCCCCCTAATGGACATCTGTGAAAAAAAAAAAAAGCTTCATAGCTCATCGGATTCCTCCGGTCTAAATAAAGATTCTGATTCCGAACGTCGCTGGCGGCACAAGGCGTCGCTTGTGCGCTGTCGAGCAGGGCACACACACACTTGCCCCGCTTGGTCTGTGCCGCGCGATATATTTGCAAGTCACGACGTGTCGTGGAGCTCGAGTGCCACTCCTCCTGGCTGGCCGCAGCCCAAGCCACCCCGGCGCTCACACACACACACTCGCTCTCTATTTCTCTCTCGTGTGATCCTGTATTTTTGCTCCTCCTGCGCTTCCCCTCCCTCTTCTCCGCCCGTGTCTCCCCCCTCTCTCTCTCCCTCCCTTCCTCCATCTCTCCCTCCCCCGTCCCTCCCCTCTGTGCGCTCGGAGGGAGCCACCACGCATTGTGCGCTCGCTCCCGCATAGCGCGCGTGGCCCTGAGTGCTTCATTGACTCCAGTCTCGCTGCCGCTGCTGCTGCTATACCGTCCTACTCCTGCCTGGCACCGGTCCCCTGGCACAGCCACGGACTATACCCGCTTGAGTGAGTCCACCACCACCACCACCATCATCATCTCATCATCGCTGTCATAATCGTTTGTACATTTGCGGACTGATACTCGCAGTAGTTTCGGTGTATCGTACGCAAGGTACTTAGTTTGAGAGCGCGCACCCATCAATACACGTGTTGAATTAACCATCGTGGGTTATGCATGATAACTCGAACTTTATTGCTGTGTGTGTATTTTGCAGCACGTGTGACTGGGGGTTGACCACCCTAGTCTTTAACGATATCTGTAACAGATTACGACAGGGGCTGGGGAGAAAAAAAAACGCGAGCGCGTGTGATGCGATTTAGTTTTGTTGGCCAATGTTCATTCTTCTTCGTCGGTAATCGCATGCCGCTGTGTTACGTGCAGACAGGCGCTTTGGTGAGCACAGGACAACAACAAAAATAACATCGCGAAGCGTTGTTTGTACAATTGTGTTTCATCAATAAGTACAAACATTGAGCGCGCACGCCCGTGGCATTGGCACCACCGGATCTTCGTGAAGCGTTAAGCAGCTTTCAAGAACGACAGACCGATTCTTAAACTCGTAGGCTTGTTGCAATCTCGGGTGACGGCCCAATACGTACGGCAATGGTAAAGACATAAACTCATCACATTCGTCAGATACGCTGCCCTAAAATTAAAAACGATATGTAGTATACGACGTTTCGGGTAATGACCCTACTTCACAGCAGATAGGTGAAGAGCCATTGCCCGAAACTACGCCCCCTCCTCCCCCCGCGAAAAAAAGACTGTACATAGATATCAGGCGACGTTTCGAGCAATGGCCCTTCCTCATGGCAAACAGATCGAGAAGGGCAATTGCCTAAAACGTTGCCTATTACGCGTATGTTTGTTTTTCTTTTAGGGCCAAAGTGTTACCGAGGAATGTGTTGAGTTTGTGCCAGCCGTGCCTCTGTCGACTGACAACGCAGTGTCGCGGAGACATTGTGAAGTGAATGCAGCACACTCGTTTGTTCACCTTTCATTCTATTCCATCGTGGGCGTGCGCGCGCCGCACGCCGTTTGCTGCGTCAGGAGATCACACACGGACGGGAGTGAAATCACTTACCTTGCCACGCAGGCTGTCACCACGTTGCTGATAGTAATAGGAGATTTGAATCACGCGACCGGTCTCGAGAACAACATCGAGACAACTTGTTCTTGCTCGTGGTGGTGGAGGGAGGGAGGGCCACGCAGTCAGTCAAGACCGTGACCTTTCACTTCCTCACAGCATGAGACACAATTTCCTCCTTGCATTTCTTTTGCCCGAGTGTACGTGCGCCGCGCATGGGAGCGGTGGCGCAGCGATTAGCGCGCCGCGCGACGAACACGGCGGGGCTCGGGTTCGATTCCCGTGCACGGCCAACACCGGCGACGATTGTCTGAACCGGTCCTGGGCCTCCTCTGAGTCGACTTAGCATCAAATGAGTACTTGGTGCGGTCTGTAAATATCGCTACTGGGGAGACAAAGGCGGCCAGGCGTGGTGTTGGTCACTCACCCCCTCGTGCGCTGTGTCGGCTTTCATATGTGCTCGATAACAACAGCGCTTGTCTCAAAGATCTATCAAGGCTATACGGCGGGATCTTTGCCTTTTTGTGTGTGTTTGTGTGCCAGCGTTTGAGTCATGTCTCTCGGGCATTCGGCGCTGATTATCAATCGCTTAAATCAATTAGCGGCGTCCGCGTAAGAAGGGTTGACCTGTCGCCTTCTTGAATATCGTCAGCTCAATGGGGGCTCCTGCCCCCCCCCAGCCACCCCAATAACAAATGACGTGCGCAATTGACTTTGGGGGGCAAGATGCTCCCTTATTCTTCCTTGAATTTCCCATGGCCATGAGAAATTATACGGCGAGAGTAAAATAAAACGAATGGATATTGTCAGCACAACGAGGCCGGTTGCTTTAAATAATGTATGATCAAAGGCTAGAGGGAGATAGCCGCCTTGTACCCAGACCCAGAGCACACACGCACAGACACGCAGCTCTCTTTTAACCGCATCACAGTGAGCACGCACACGCAAAGAAACACACACACACACGCATGCACCAAACACGAAAGCTTTTTAAAATTCTAAAATTGTGCAACTCTTGCTGTGTTGGGTTGGGAGAAGAAAAACACTAAAAGCAAGAGACGAACAGAAAAAAAAAACCCAACAAGAAAACGCATTGACGTTACAAAGGCAGACAGAAGAGTGACCTCTCCCAACACGAGTCTCAATCTCCCCGTCGTCTTTTAATCATCACTCTGTTTGCAATTTCGTGAGTCTTGCGGTCGCCGCCGTGACGGATTAAGATTGCATTGTTGTTGCAAGCCTCGCGTGCCTTTCGCCCGCAAAACGATTTACAGCTTCTTGCAGAGCTTCGTGCGCTTTTTATATACGCCGTTCCATGCAGATGATGGAGTCGGTGGGTAGGTATATTGGGTTTGTCCCACACTACGCTCTTGTAATCGCTCAAGCTCTCCGCGATCCCAAATTGATTAAGGGCTCTTTAGTCCGCAGTGTAATTCGCTCACGCGCAACGCCGCACGAGTTGTTTGGCACAAGTCGTTCGGAGATTGGGGGGGCAGAAAAAAAAATCCACAGGTACATACATTCCCCCTTGATTTTGTTCGACTGGAATTTTTTTGTTGTTTCGAGAGAAGCGCCGTGAATTGCATTTCAGACCGTTGACAGGTTGATTGCAATGGTAAGTGTTCCCAAGAGCCAAACAAACAGCCAGAGAGAAGAGAGAGAGTGAAAAAAAACATCAAGCAATGACATTGTCGTGGAAAATAGCGACGCGTTTAATGGGGCTGGTAGTAGTTCTTTTTTTCTGAATGGCTTAATTAAATTTGTGTTCTGACTACTAACTCCGGGTGCTTCTAATATAGCACAATTATTCAACGAGAATTGCATTAAACGCCAAACATGAATGATGCTGTGTCATTCTGGTTTTTTGTGCAAAAAAAAATACGTTTCGTGGCAGCCTTATACCTGCGGCTTGATGCCCAGTGACAGATGACCTCTGCCTCTGTGATCTTCTGTGTCTCGTGATAAATCCCATATCATTGCCTGCATTGTCCCACAGGATGATCCCTTCCCTTCTCATTCCCCGCTTGCATTTTTTTTGGCTGCAGAATCATTTTTGTCACGTCTCCCAACTGACCCTCGGAGGATGTGATGTCTCACATATGACACTATCCTTTTCATCGTCATTTATAACAAGCGAAATTTCTCGAGCTATAGCCTCCAAACACCTGTTCACTCTTCTTCGTATCACACCAAGCTACCACAAAGTAACATCTTGTAATTCTGCCTTCAAAATATGAACATAAACTTGGTCGTTAAATATACACTGGTGCAGTTGTTCCATTTGCTTCCCACACATTTTAAAATGCAGAAAATTATATTGTCGACGCCGGATGTAAGGACACGTTGCATAAACACACGCTTACAGCAACACACCCTTACATTACATTACATGACAACTTCTGATACACGCACATTACTTTGTATGTAAACACACACGGACTTGCTCACAAGGAAGGTGCTTATTTCCAGCTACGCCTACATCTTTTCTACGAACTTATGACAGAGTTGTGTACACGGTGATGCGCAATCATCCTTAAAATGCACTGTAACAGACGGTGCAGGAAATGCAATGTTGTTTTATCACGTGTTTTGTTTCGTTTATTTACTTCTAATTTTAGATTCATTGTGTGGGTGGATGTGCAGTGAAAACGTGTTATAGAAGACAATCCAATTTGTGCTCGTTACAGTATGCACCTTTGTGGGCATGCCATCCTGGGTCTTTGTGTGGATTTCAAATGTTGCGCTGTGTTGTGTGGGTGGCCGTGATGGAGTGATGGAGACACTCTCCCTTTGAATGCGCACGCTGCGGAGTATGGCCCCACATTTGTTCTCTCAGGCTGCAGAGGAGGATGTTGGTTTTGGATGACTGCCCCTTGATATTTGTGGCAGTGGAATGGGGTCAGCATTACCAAATTTGCCAGAAGAGCGAGAGGATTAACCGTGATTACGACGTGCTGACTCTTGGCACGTGTGCCTTAATACCGAGCGATGGGCAGAATGTATGAATCGATGAGAACTGCACACAGACAACTTCTGAAAGGTAGAATATGAAATGTTACAGTTCACACAATTAGAGATTATACTGACTACTCCGTATGCACTGCTTGTTTGAAATTTAGTGCAAAAAGAAGCACTGGTGTATACTTTATCCTTTTGGCCTCTTATTTTGGAGCTGCATATCAGAAATAGTGGCGTCGTGATTGTCACATTGCGCTGTTAGATTGGTGATCCGAGTTTGAATCCTGGACACGGCTAACATCAGTGGTGAGTGATATCTCAACCGGTCCTGGGCTCTCCTTTCACCAACTTGCACTGACCGGCGTGGTGATGTATTTAACAAAATCAAGGTCGACCTTCAATTAACCTCCCTGACGATAATGGCATGGGGTGGCCTTCATCCAGCAATGGATTGGTGAAGGGCTATACATAGATAGAACATAGGTAATTGGCACTATAACAATGCACCACCATAGATTACATCTACTTATGCAATTTAATCAAATATGCTTTTTTTGAGGTTAAGAGTAACCATTAGTACAGAAATTGCTTTTTTATAGCACTGGAAAGCGTGAAAGTATTTGTGGGCAGCGATGGATTCGCATATATATCTATTTTTCTGGAACGTATAATTTTCCTTGAAATGAAAACGGGTGGTAATGTGAGTAATTGTATTCATGTTAATACATATTCAAAGAATGGGATCATAACGTGGTACAGCTCGCTCGGCTTACAATGTCTATTGATGTATGTAATTTACTGTGGAGCTGTTTAATAAAGGGTGCAGCTGTTCCTTCCTGCCAGGTCACGGTGTAGTTTATGCATTTCATTTGATTTTAAGCAAATTTAATATCAACCATACATTTCCAAATGAGCAAAATTCATTAGATTTTTTGTTAATACGTGCCACCAAAAATCAATGGTGCATTATGGAAAATCCTGCTTTAATGCATTCATTATTTTCAACGTTAGTATTCCTATTTTCAAACTGCAAATGACATTATTTTTTTTTATAATCATGGTTGTGGCTTTAGGAACATTCGTAACAATTGTTTTTGTCCTGCAGCAGATTGGCTCTGTTTATTAAAATTCTCGTCACTGTTGTGATGCATATCTGACCCCCCTTGACCTTCTGCATTCCCCACCACCCACCACCCTTTGGCTGTTCAGGCATGAGGGCAGCATGCCATTAAACGCCTGACACTTCCCCTTTCCTCGCTCTTACGTCTCGAACCTCACCACCTCTCACTGGGAGCAGCCGGCCGCCTCTCTGAGCCAAGGGGCTGTGTGCGATTAAAAACCAGCGAGGGCATTGCGGATGTGGTTAAGGGAACCCCGGGTCTGGGAACCACCTCCGCTGGCTGCCGACAAAAAGGCTGACTTCGGTGAGGCCCTACTCCAGGCGGGATGATTTAAGGCAGGTGCTTGGCAACGTTATGAGGTCACTTTATGGTTGATTTGTCAAGGGAGGTATGCACTCGGCGAGCTGCTGTGTGTCCACGGCGTGCGTTTATTAGAAACATAATGTACGGAAATATTGCGTCTATGTTTTTTCAGAGTATTGTTTGCCTAGAGCGTTGTAATACGCACGCTGCGCATTGCCGCTGTGCACACAGATGCATGCACACACATGCGCATGAGAGAGAGGGGGTGTCCATTCTCTGTTTGAGAATGATGTTATTATAAAGTGACACAATGCTATTTTTGTGTATGGACAACTAAAATCAGCTAATATTGCGATATGTATATTCTTTTTTATTTTAGCACATGTTTATTTAATGTGAGAATTTAAATTAAACCACATATAATTTAGCTTCACCCTGGAATATTTTAAATATATATTTTTTCCAATTTTTCCATATAAAATGCTAATTCGTAATGGTCCAAGAGTGTTAAATATTGCAGAGCCTAGCTGCCTTGAATTGTTAATAATCTGCCATTTGCAAATTGCTTATGTCTGCCTGTACATTGGGTGGTGTTTAAAAATTGTGACTTATACTTGCGTTGGTCAATAGGTCAGAAAAATACAGTCTTGGCCTAATTTGAAAAGTGCTAATCGAACTACAAATATAATTCTACACGTCACGATCATTTTAACGTATCCTTGCACCACAAGTAACTTGGAATGACCGTTGTTCACTTTTAATTAAATTGTGCATGGTGGGACTTGGCTATTCCCTGCCATGAGTGTCCTCGGTTTGTAATAACGCGTTAAAGGACATCAAACAAACCACTGTAGTAGTCAGTGCATGCAAATCACCATCTCCTAATAACATATTACACCCTCATATGACAATATTAATACCATGGCTGGAGTGCAGTGGTTAGCACACTGCGCTTTGAACATGGTGATCTTGCCTTGATTCCCTGCCACGGTGAACATCAGTGACGAGTGATATTCTGAGTTCTCCATTGCCCCCACTCCCCCTTGCAGCTTACCTTCACTAGCCACACTGACCAGCATAGTCCAACAACCCCTCTGCTTTGCCATGTGTATCATACACGCAGTGTATACTTTGGCAAAATCAGGCGATTATGTAGTCACATCAGGGTTAAAATTTGCAAAATGTAATAATGATTACCTGTAAATTACTTAATGGGGATTATGCATGACAATCATCGCCCCTCGCTACTTGCAGGCCGTGTTCTGAGTTACCTTGTGCCTAACACAGGGAGAGCTGCCACCGGGGGTGCCCTGTGATGTAAAGCGCTTTGAGACGCCCCGCTGTATATACGGCTCTGTATCAAAAACAAATCATTATTATTTGAATGAATATTATGAATTATTATTCCCGCAATAATTTCGTTAGGGGTCATATGTGTGCTTCGTATAATAAATTGTGAACGTTACAAAAAGTTGCGATGTTGCGGACACGCTGATGGAACTCTAGAATTGACTTAATAGCACTATAGTGAACAGAGATTAAAATTACACTTTCCTCTAATGGGTTTCTCAAAGCAAGCACTTATTAGTAAACTTTGTTGCTGTGGTGTCAGATACTTCTAGAGATAATGATGTCTGCAATGTCTCCTTTTTTAAAAACGTTGTTTATTCCTGTCCCTTCTCGTTTTTTGTCTTGCAGATCATGCAACAATGAATTTCATCAACGTAACGAGGATGAATCGAGATGACGAATGTTGATGAGAACAATCCAATTCCCAATCGCAAAGTATTAGTGGCATTTACACATGTCGTACACATTTAATGCTAATTGCTGGTGTGTCACAGTGGCTGCGCAGGCCCATGCGAGCATTAACCAATTACCCTTCTAGCAGAATTGATGGAATCATATGTGCAGTGTCCGTCACAAAATGGAAACAGCATCGCGATGCGTGGAAACCTCTGCATAAAACGAGTATGCTTCATGTTGTCAGCGCTCGTGTGCATCTGGATTTTGTTGGCATCATACCCTCTCAGTGGGAAGAACGGATTGTCCATTTTCTCTCTCCTAAATCAAAATCGACATTTTGTAATCAACGAACACCACAGCGACACCACCGTCCCACCGTGCTCTTTAGCAGCTGATCAACAACAGGGTGCCCCTGCTGCTGGCAACAGCCGGCGGATTAACTTCAAAGACATTCATTTTGTCGTGACCTTTGATAATTATACTCAGGATATTGTTTATACTGCACGAAATCTGCCGAATAAGGAAGAACTCTTGAGATACGCGAGGAAGGTAATTTTCCAAACAACAACAGCAGCATCATCATCATCATACCCAAACCTGTAGATTTACAGCCTTGGTGGCTTAAATTTGAGCCTTTGTATTTGGCTTCATTTCACATTTTTTGTGTGTGTTTTTAAATATATATAACATTTTGAACCTTCCCTCTGCAGACATTTTCTTCCGCCCCCAGCGACTTCCTGCTGAACTTCAAAAACCCGTGCTGGTGGCAGCCGTACGATAGGAGCACGGGCAGTGGCAGTGGCGGCGGTGGCAGCAAGAACCCGTACATCACCAATGTCTACTACGTCCTCGCCGTTCACCTGCGACCGTTCTTCCGCCAGCTCTTTCAGACATTCGACAGGCACCTGCTGCAGCAGGGCAAGCGCCTGTACAGGATGCGCTGCCTGCCTTACTTCTACATCATCGGGCAGCCCAAATGCGGGACGACGGACCTCTACGAGCGCCTCAAGATGCACCCAGAGGTGACGTTTGCGATACGGAAGGAGCCACACTGGTGGTCGAGAAACCAATACGGTGAGCACGTGCTTTCGTTACCTCCTTTTTTCTCCTGTTGTAGTTGTCGAGGGTGCGATTGACCGGTTGTGCCGGACTTGTAATCGCGGGGTCGCTGGTTCGATTTGATTTGATGTTCCGGTTGCGGCAGTTGAAACAACGGGTGAGTTTCTTAAATCCTGTCCGCTTCCGGGGTGAAATGTGGGCATGCTTGTGTGTGTTTTGAACTTCTTTTGCACCGTATGTAGTCAACCGTGCTAATCGGAGGTGCAGGGGAAGTAAAACAAATATAAGCACAAAAAGCAGTTCTGAAGAAACGAGTTTTAAAATACATTTTGTAATCAACAAAATGGATACTCCTACCTCGCCAAAGACATCTGGCCAGGGTGAAATAATAGGCCAATTACCTCCTACATAGGCTCTGTTGAGTACCATCTCTGTGGTGGCCCTTTTGGCAGAGGTGATTTGACCGATAAGTTGCAGGGCTGCATCTTTACCGTTTACGTCGAGGCTACTGCAAGTATCCCTGAGCCAGATAATCACTTTTTACGTCAAACGCTCTGACATGTAGTCATTTTAATGTCTTCCTCGCATTCCTTCCTGTCTCCGAGTGCATTGCTGCGCCTCGAGACGTCACTACGTTGCGGGCGCGTTGCATATCCTCGTTGTTGTTACAGCGAGAAGAGTGGCAACAGGGGGGCTGCCACACTTTGTAAGTTGGCGTTGTGCGATGAGTGAGGGAATGGTTCCCGGTGGTTAGTGGTTCGATTACAGATATGATCCGCCGAGCTCTTCCCCCCACTTCGTTTGTGTGTTAAACTTCTTTTGCACCCTACATAGCCAACCGTGCTAATCGGAGGTGCGAGGGAATGGCAACAAACTAAACACAGAAAGCAGCTCGAGAGAAATGAGCTTTCATTCTAGATTTAAAAGTGCATAGCTCCAGTGGCTTTCTCATATCGGAAGGAAGAGCGTTCTAGATGACCACAGAAGGCCATCTGAAAGCGTGCGATGCAGTGACCGTCTGTGTTTTGATGGCTACTTTGTTGTGGATAAGAGACAGCTGAATGAACACCTCCCCAATCCGACACCACCCCTCGCGATAACGATATACAAAAATCTGCTTGCAACTGACTCAGTAATGACCCGGCTGTTGGTTCGTGCGATTACGGTGCATTTAAAGGATTCGTCATCAGCATAATCAGCTATTACATCCCCTTGCCGACGGGAGAAAAATGTGGACTAACAAAAGAACTGCACGGTGAATATTTTGTCCCACATTTTGTGGGACCCTCTAGGCCTTATTAAGAAATGTTGGGGGTGTTACCCCCACGACTCCCACTGTGGCTGCAGCCCCAGGCTGGCAGAGCTGTAATATAAACCACGGCAGGAGCGGTGGCAGCAACCATTCTTTTTGAATTCACGAGAAGTGTCACACCTATACTTTATTAAGTGTACGTTTGCATCGTCATGTGCGAAACTTGCTTGTAAGGGTTTTGTTCGATCGCATAAATGTGTCGCTTTTATCGGTGCTGTCTTTTTCGAATAATTTTATGTATGTGTGCGTGCGTGCGTATGTGCTTCTTACAGGGTACGTAAATAAGCACGATCTTCCAAACATGCAGTACAAGTGCACATTTGAAGATTACTTGGATCTGTTTGACAATGCAACGCGCCGAATCAAAGACACTTTTACCGAAGAAAACGGATATACGTACCACAGAATCATTAATGGTAAAGCCACGCTCATAGTAGCAATGCATTGCAATTGAGACGCCTTGCAGGGTCATTTTAACATACCACTCGCACATAATTTTTTATGACCGAAAAGTCAATATGAGTTTTATTCTAACCTAAGTGATTCTTTACATCTATGCGACATATGTGGATCACATTCTCGAGACACCTACATTATAATAGTGATCATTTACATTTGTAAGGTGCATTAAATCCGTAGCTCCCAATGCACTAAGTTACATTCCAAGATTGGGATACCATTTCTTTTTTACTTTATTCGTGTGCGTATATATATGTAAAAAAAATATCTCAATTCTATCTCGATTGTGCTATCAGCATCATGTCACGTGTTTGAGAACAGCCCACAGAATAGAATATTACAGAACTTCCTCCGAGATCTGCGCATTTTGATGCTCTCCATATTTTGTCGAAAGCAACCGGAGATTTTCTCTGTTCATCTACACAAATGTATCGTTTTTTTTTCATGATAATCTCCAGATGTATTTTCTGCTACCAAGAATGCAGAAATAAACGCTAACGTTTGGCTATTCCAGGGGAAGCCAGTGCTTCTACAATGTGGGATAACAATGCATGGGAAACTGCATTTGGAAACACATCAGATGGAGAACCGCCGTTTCTGGTCCAGGATTTCATCCATGCGGTGCAGCCCGAAGCCAAACTCATAGTAATGCTGAGGAATCCCACGGAAAGGTAATTCCTTGCAGCTGAGAGATCATTACTCCAATGTGTGCCGCTAGTTACCATCATGTCCCATGTATGTGTGTGTGTATGTACGTGTTGAACTTCTTTCGAAGCGTACATAGCCAACCGTGCTCGTCGAAGGTGCGGGGAAAGGAGAACAAACTGAACACAAAAAGCAGTTCTAAAGAAATGTAGTCTTCAATCTTGATGCTTTAAAAGTGCATAGCTATAGTGGCTTCCTAATATCGGAAGAAGAGCGTTCCAGACGGCCGCAGAAGTGCATCTGAAAGAACGCAATGCAGTACGTGTCTTTGTTCGATTGCTAGCCATGATCTATACACTGCTGGATTAAGGCATTACCAACCGTTTGTCATCTCTCACAATCTCAGCATGCAATTATCTATCTGTATTTTGCACGCATGTTTATTCAATAGAAGTGCCCTGCCCAAGCAAACTTACTATTCTTAACAGGCAAACATTATTTATTTAATGTGTATGCGCTTTAATCCACGTGTTCATCTTCCTCCGTTTCGGTGTAGCTCCAAGCATCCGGCTATTCATGCAGAGCTGTTTCTTACCATCACACGTAATATGGGAACATTAATCACAGCTCCTTGTAAATGACCATCCACTACTAAAGACCTCCCCACACCGTTGGTCATGGGGGTTGTTTGACCAAGGGTGGCGAAATGTTAACCACCTCGCCTGGTATACAGGAGGTCGTGGGATCTATCTCGACCCTGACACCTGTATATTTGGAGTTTGCATGTTCTCCCCGTGGTCGCGTGGATTTTCTCCGGGTCCTCCGGTTTTTACCTCCACATTTAGAAACGTGAGTTTAGAGTACTTGGCTGCTATGCGTTTTCACGTGATAAGCCACTTTATTGAGCTATCATTTGTACTCTTTGGTTCTTTCGGTAAAGTCATGTAGGTAGAAAGAAAATAAAACAAATCACGACCTTTCGATCGCAACACGAGCAATCCTCATCAGTTGGAACAACCACAGCAAGACAAATGCTGAAGTAGGCGAGAGAGCTACCGTGGCAAGAGGTTATATAGGTAAGAAAGGGGGAGGAGCAAGGGGGGGGAGAAAGAGAGGGGGGGATAGGGGGCTGCGTGAGCGCTTGGGGGAGAAGAAGTGAGGCTGGGGGAGTAGGCGGGGCTAGAAGTGGGAAGCTGAGCGTGGGACACGGGGGGAAAGTCACTCGGAAAACTCTACTATGATGGAAACAACCACAACCAGTTCAGGCTTTAGCTGGTTAATAACATCCTTCCAAAGATTGCTCAATTTGTATCATTTGTAGCCAGTTCACTTCTGAAAAAAGAGCTGCATAGCTCAGTGGGCCTTACCTGGTAAAATGGAACATTGTTAGTGATAGTATATTTCATGACACTGGTCAGTGTGGGCTGATGAATTAGTGTGGGGAGGCTCCCAGGACCAGTTCAGATATCACTTATCATTGATGTTAACCGTGGCTGGGAATCAACTTCAGGAAATTGTGTTGACAGTGTAGGCACTGACCACTATATCACCGTTCCATTTCCTTACCAGTAATTGGTTTTAATGTGTGATTCTTCCAGACTGTGTTCTCTGTGATTGTTGCTCAGGCTGTATCTCGTACACTTATATTTCAATTACAAAACAGTGCATGCAATGGCGAAGCCAGAATTTTCAGGTAGGGGAACTCCTCCAGCAATGAAAAATGATGAGTTGTTAGTAAGTAAGGACTTGTCCCTTGCTTTTTATTCGACGCGTGTGCGGCGATGGCGCAGCCATCGATCGAGGGTCGAATTCGAACCGCGTTGTGTGATCGGCATCGCGCTCGCTGGAGGTGTTGATGCCTTCAGGGAAGTCGTGTACTGTATACGCAACTGCGCACAATTATGTGAGTCACTAATAACTGCTTTGCCGTTACTTATTGCCAATTATGAACTCAGAGTATTGTCCTATCATCTCATAGAGTCCCTGCTACACAGTGACAGTGGGGGCCGCAAAATTCCAATTTATCAATAATAAACACCAATGATCCGATGTAAATTCGGGATTTAGATCGAATCATTGGGGGGGGGGGCACGTGCCGTTACGCTTCATGTATACTCCATCATACACATGTATGTACAGTATATGAGTGCAATGTTTATGACCAGACCACCACCCAGAATGCCCCTATCTCGTCGGATCTCAGACGCTATGTAGGATTCAGCCTCGATAGTTCATGGATGGGCGATCAACATGCATTCACATTCTTACAGGCTATGGGGCTATGCGGTGAGCATCGGAGGGCAATGCACAAACTTCCATTGTTCTACTATACTTCTATGTTCCTGTGTCTATACACACCACCGTCACCGACCCGTTGTGACTAGCGTGGGTAAGTATGGCCAAAATAGACCCCACGACCCTCACAGAGTGGGGAGGCCTCCTGTGCAGCAGTAGTTGTTAGCGACTGAGTGTTGCGCGTTGTTACACATTGACGTGAACGCTATACTAATGGCGTTTATTATGATGTTTGCGGGGTATAATCACGTGTAATGGGTTTGTTTGTCCCTTGCAGGCTGTATTCAGATTACTTATACTTCATGGAGACGAACAAGTCAGCGGAGGCATTCCATGAGAAAGTCGTGGAGTCTGTGGAGCTATTTTTGGCATGTGCACAATCTATCTCGTTCAGGGCGTGCTTATACAACTATGACCTCAGCCTCGCCATGCCGGTACCTGCAATTTCTCTACAGATTCCACGAATGTGTTTTAATTTTTAGCACGATATGTTGGTCCTTGCCAAACTTAAAATGTTTTCAAAAATAAACTTTAAAATAGCCAAAGGATTTTGTTTTCTCCCACATTGCTGCAATGATGTGTAATTATTAGTATGCTAATTTTATTACATTTACAATCGTGTTCATTGCACTGATTTTTTATGGCCTCTCAAAAAGCTACGGTTCTAAATGTCCCCGAATTTTTCTCCCCTAATATATTTTGCTTATCCTCGTGCGTGCACGTGCAGTTCTGCAGTCAGAATCACCATTAATGTCATTCCAGTGAGTGTGATAATAAGGTGCACTGTCCCATCGGTCCGCAGAAAGCCAACTCCCATGTGGCACTCTTTACAAGACCAGGCTGTCGAATGCTGTCATGGACACATTAATTTATTAAAATAATTATTTGAAGTGATTTGTCAGTCCACTGCTGAATGGTCGCCTCTCCATGCCATGTTGCTCACGGGGTTTTGTTTCGTCATATTTAACCGCACTGGTCAGTGCAGATTGGTGAAGTGGGAGGAAAATGGCTTAGGATGATTTCAGATATCATTCGCCAATGATGTTAGCCATGGTCGGTATTTGAACTCAAGACGCAGAGTTCATAGCGCAGTGCACAAACTGCTGCACCACCACTCCCCCTTATGAATGCATTAAAAAAACATACAAAACAGCACAATAAAAACACGTACTCTATTATACTGCACACAGCATAATAGAGTATGCTGCAGCCTGGAATGCAGGGTTCTGCAGGGAGCATTGTGAACGGGACGCGATTGTGTGTGCCTTTACAGGTGCGGCTGAGGATAGGCTTCTACGTGGTGTACCTGCTGGAGTGGCTGAGCGTTTTCAGGCAGGACCAGATCCTCATCCTCAAGCTGGAGGACCACGCTCGGCATCCGAGCGTCACGATGGAGAAGGTCTTCTCTTTCCTGGGGCTCGGTGAGTCCACCCCCATGTTCATGTGGGCGCTGAGAATGATTTGCTTGTACAACAACGACGATCGTGACCAACTGAGTTACGTACACTTACAGGCATTGGTCAATCCACTGCTGGATGAGGGCCCCCTCCGCACATGCAGTGCGGGACGTAGAGGTGGTTTTGACTACATTTCACGGCGCCGGTCAGCGCCGGTCGGTAAGGGAGGAACCATGAGCGGTTCGGATGTCGCTCGCTACTGTTACTCGTAACCAGGAATCACACGTAGGTATACAGGTTTAAAGCGTGATTATTGTGCTCACCGCTACACCACCGCTACATCTTGGCTGAGTGAGTGATTGATGTAAATTATAATGATGCTCTGCAAGGATTTTTAAGGTGAAATTTGGCCCAAATGTATATTTGAGTCTTCTTATAACTAAAAATGTCCGAAAGCCAACATTTTCAATTTGGTTGCCCAAAAATGATGGTCCAGAGGTTAGTTGTTTCATTCATTGGGCAGCGTCAGGTTAATGTCCTACTTTACTTGACTGCACACGCTAAACACTTAATAATATATTATCCCCATCTTCGGTGAACCAAGTAATTTGCCTTTTATGAGATGTGATACTTAAGCAAATGGAATGCAAGCAAAGTTTTTATTCAAATGTTTTATCTCCGTGATGTGATTGTGTAAATGCGTGCATGAGAGGTTTGGGTCGAGTGGATATTGCACTGTGGCCCGAGTTCAATTCTCGGTCACGGTTAACAGTAGTGGTGAGCAATATCAGAACTGGTCTTGAGCCTACTCAGCCTTAAATGAGTACTTGGTGTGGACCATATAACATCAGCACTGGGGAGACAAAGGCTTTGTACATGCTGCCCCCATGACCCCCTCGTGTGTTGTGCTGGCCTTAATGGCTATCCTGTAACAGCACTTGCCGTAACAGCACTTGCCGTAACAGTCTGCTGAAGGCTATACGGGAGATCTTTATTTTTGCCTTTTAGGCATAAGACTGATCAAATGCGCCGTCATTATTTTTTTGGCACTAACGATGCTAAGCAATTCATCGCAGCACATTTAAACATTGCACGCATGTCCTAACTAACAGAGGCATGCAGCTGAACCGAAAACACATAAAATGTGAAATTGAAAATAAAGATTATAAATAATGCGAGAATTATTTTCTTCTTGTTCGCTCTGGATCTTCAGGTGATTAAACATGATTTCAGAGAATGTGCTGTTCTTTTGCCATCACAGCCTATTTCTGGAGTGTTACAAATGAGCTTGCTTGGTCCATTGTTTATGCATCGTCAGTGGATGCTGCCGTGGTTGTAATGGTTACCACACTGCATTTGGAATCTTAGAGTGCACCGGTTCGATTTCATACCCAGGTGTGGCAGGTGAAAAAACAAGTTCATCAAATCTCCACCACCACCCTTCCATCCATCCTCGAGTATAAATGGGTACATCACACTGAGTCAATCGGCAGTCTGCTTGTGGTGGGGTGAAGCGTGGGTACTCCCACTTGTGTGCACGTATGTTGTCCTTATTTTGCACCGTACGTAGCCAACCGAGTTAATCAGAGCTGCGGGGGAAGGACAATAAACTAAATACAAAAAGCAGTTCTAAAGAATTTCGATTTAAAGCTTTCGTGACTGCAGGGATTCATCTTCTTGGTTCTTTCGGTAAAGTCACGTGACTTTACCGAAAGAACCAAGAAGACAGTTCTAAAGAAATTTTTTTTCAACCCTGATTTCAAATGTGCGTAGCTCCAGCAACTTCCTAATACTGGAAGGAGCATTCGAGACGGTCGCAGACATGCATCTGAAAGTGCCACGCGACGCAGTAACCATCTTTGTTCAATGGCTAGCCGTGATCTATACACTCGTGGATGAAGGCATTCCCAAACCTTCGTCAATCTCTCACAATCTTCCAAGATTTCTGGCAAGCGTGGAAGACGAGGCCAAATACCTCCTGGAGAAGACCTCTGGAATTCCCTTAGTGGAGGCACTTCTTACTGACGGCAGTGATGGGGGGGCATTAATTGCGCAGCTGCACCTTTGCCTTTGACGTGTTGTCGCAATGTTTGATGTTTCTTCCTCCTCCTCCTCCTCCCTCCTCCCTCCTCCCTCCTCCAGGGGCAGTACCCAAGCACATCGAGGCAGCAATGTTCGCGAGCCCGCCGTACAACTCGAGGCGTCTGTCTGACAAAATCCTGGGTCCCATGCTGCCAGCCACGAGGCTGATCCTTAATGCCGTGTATGCCCCCTTCAACAAGAAACTGGCAGAGCTCCAAAACGATAACTCTTTCCTATGGGAAAACTGATGTGAAAAAAAAACTTTAGCTTTTTTGAGCTAAACGATGGTTTAATGGTTATTGAATTTTTTTTCTTTATTTTAAATGATTACGAAAAAAACACTTCTCTCGCAAGTCTACTGTGCAGTGGCGTAGCTGACGAGTGTGCAGGCAGTGCAGCAGCATCGGGGACCATTGGCCTGAGGGGCCCACATGTCAGGCTGCCAAGAGAGGGTGGAGGGCAGTTGCATCGGGCTCCCAATTTCTAAAACTATACGAAACATTTTTTTTTATATTACCACATAAGGCCCGCTGAGCTATATAGCTCTTTTTCAGAAGTGAGCCGACCACAAATTAAAGCTCAATGAATTGGCCTATCACTACGTGGAAATATACCGCAGCCACATACTAATAAACGCATGTCGATTTTAAATGTGGAGGGAAAACCCGGAGGACGTGGAGAAAATCTACTGCCACCACGGTGAGAAGATGCAAACTCCAAATAGAACAGCAGGCATCAGGGGTCAGGATCGAACCCACGAACTCATGACCTCCTGCTTATCATGCGAGGTAGTGAACATCATGCCAACTGCGCTACACTTCTGCTACTGTGTAAATACAGCATGGTTCATCGGTCATTAACTTTTGTTACCTGTTGGGATATGTTCTTATTCTTTATTACACTTGTGCTTGCACTATTGGAACACGATTCCTTTGAAATGCTTTTTTGTTCAAGTTGTTAGAAGAAATTAATGCAATGTTGATAATTGGCGAGTGCAAAAAGGAGAAGTATTCTCTTCATTGTTTGACAGTTGAGGTTGATTGTTTTGTATTGAGATGTATTTATTGTGGGATCGTGAGCCTGCAGTGCCTTTTGGGGGATTGTTGTGTACTTGTTGACCACGAGAAGCAGGCTTGTAATGCGACGTGGCTTGTCCAAATCCCTGTGCCACCAACTGTGTAACATTCAGCTCTTCAAATAAATCGTCCCTTGCCTATTTCATTGCATGTGCTCACATTCAACGATTCATCATCACCAACATCATTGATAATATACAACCCTTTTACAATTCACTGATGGATGAAGGCCTCCCGACGTCGAATCGGTCGTGGAGGTTACGTGACAACTCTCACCGCGCTGAACAACAAGGGGTGGGGGGGGGGAGTGGGGGGAGTGGGGGCTCATGGATGGTTCAGGTTCAGATAAAACTCGCTACTGATGTGAGCTGTGGATGGGAATTAAACACTGGTCGCTGGATGCATAGCTCAGCGAACTACCCATCGCATCACCACCACTCCACCAATCATCATCATTCCTGTGTTATAAAAAATAATCAGTGAATATTTTATTAATGTTTCATCCCGTTCGCAACTGTTAATGATATTTCCCTTCCCCTGCACTTCAAACCTGTCCCACGTGACCGAACTTTCGAATCACCAACCAGAAAAAATACTGCAGTGTTCCTTCAGCTTCAGCTGTCCATAACGCCTCTTCGATCGCTTTGCGTGTCGAACCCTGCACACTGTGGCGTAGCTACAGAGGGTGGAGGGGGTGAAACTGCACCGGGGACCATGGACCAGAGGGCCACACCTCAGGCAATGCGCTATGAAGAGGAGGGGAGGTGAAATTTGATCGCAAGCCCCCATTTCATTCATTAAACTAAACCTTTAAATTAAACATTTTTATTTCTACTGGTAGGAACCTCCTGGTTACACCAGCCCACAGGGGATTATTGTGTCCGTCGTGCAGGGAGGGGCTGGGTGGGGATGGGAGGGTGGGGAGGGGCTGGGTGGGGAGGGGCTGGGTGGGGAGGGTGGGGCTGGGTGGGGCTGGGTGGGGGGTGGGAGGGGTGGGGCTGGGTGGGGAGGGGCTGGTCACCCCGTGGTGTCCTTATAAAACTCAACGTTTAACCGACTCACGCCGGCTTGTGCCCGCCCTCTCAGTCGGGCATATTTGCGGAATACACCACGCCGCCGTTTACCCTGGCCATTGACCGAGCAACCCAACGTTCCTACCAGCTCCCTCCGCAGGAGGAATGTGTTTTAACCAGCTTAAGGCTCACTGAGCTATGTGGCTCTTTTTCAAAAGCGACCTGGTCAAAAATTCTAGTTCAACGAAGTGGCTTATGTGGAAATGTATTGCAGCCAAATACTCTAAACGCATGTCTCTAAATGAGGGAACAACCGGTGGACCCGGAGAAAAATCCACGCGACCACAGGGAGAACATGCGAACAGGCGTTAGGGTCAGGATCGAACCCACAACCTCCTGTACACCAGGTGAGCTAGTTAACATCTCGCTACCGTGTCAATATGTTATTTGCACAATGGCTCGTGCCAACCACATTGCACCACTGGGCTGTGCGTGGTCTTGTTTTGTTTTTGTTGATCATCTGAAAGGTCAGGATGTCCCCGCTTGTGTGCCTGCGAAGTGTACCAACATGCACGGAGGACACATGGGAAATGTGCTGATGAAATGGTTACTGTGATTTGTTTTAATCAGGGAGGATAAATGAATTTAATTACTGTGGTTTCATTACCTTGCGTGACACGCTCCATAAAGTACCGGCACACTGTGGAATGCAGCAGCGTGATAAAATCTGAAAAGTAAAATATTCGTTTTCCTTCATTTCATTAAAAATTAAACTTTCTTTACTTCCTGATACAAAACATAATGCATTGGAAGGTGTACATAGGAGACAATATCCTGCTTTGAGAACAGGATATTAAAAGTTTGAGCAGATTTGTAGTTATTTATTTTCAATATAGAATCCCCCGCAACTTCCATGCACATATTTTATGTTTAATGCATGAGAATGAGGCTTCTAAGTAAAACCTTACGGTGCATCTGAGCGACTTTTAATAACATTTCTAAAGCCTGTATGCTCTCCTTATTCTTGCCGAATTGAAAAGAAACACACATTGTATTACTTATGTTTTTTTTGAAAAGCTTAATGAACACAATATCTCAGCCAGCCATTGTATCATCAGCATATCAATCACCTCCGGTGAAAGCTGTAGGAAGCCAATTGTAATTAGCATTTGTTTTATTCCTTGGCAATATAGTAGAAGATAACTTGCCAATAATACCCGAGTAGGCGTTTGGCTCCATGCCTGATCTGAGCCCTGAGTTCTGCTGTCAGAGTGCTAAGCAGGCTGGAGGACGATGAGACTCATTGTAGCAGCAGCGTCTCCTCCCAATGCACGGAATGGAAAGCCAAGGTCGAGGTGAACCCATTTATGAACGTGAAAATTTGCCTTGGAACACGCTGCACTCAAAAGAGAATGGCTCTCGGCTTTGTTCTCGTCAATGATGTGGACAATAAACAGCCCCTTTTGTCAAACCACTTCTGGAGGAGGATCTATCTGCCTCAAGCTGCGTGGGTCGTGGGTGTCATACGAACACAGCTCGCTGGTCAGTCCAACGTTGAGATTTGTCCTCTGCTCAAAACCACGTAGGACAGTCCCACAGCCTATGACAGATATGATGATTTCGATTTAAAGCTTTCGTGACTGCAGGGATTCATCTCCTTGGTTCTTTCGGTAAAGTCACGTAGAAGGGAAGTAATAACATAATAAAAATAAAACATAATAAAACAATTCTCACGACGTTTCGGCCACAACGCAACCAGCCGTCCTCAGGTGAAAACCAGGTCTGTCGAGGCGACGCTGGCCAAAACGTCGTGAGAATAATTTTATTATGTTTTATTTTTATTATTTTATTGCTTCCCTTCTACGTGACTTTACCGAAAGAACCAAGAAGAGATATGTTGATGACAATGATGATTATACTGGAGGATCAGTTTAACATGTAGGTTTTCGCGACCAATATTATCAATAAGATAGATTTTGGGTTATATTGTGTCGTTAAACCCACCACTTCCCGACATAGCCAATGGCTTTCGCACCTGTTTCGCTTACAAGTGTCGACATCACATGTGTCCCTCTATTTAAGACCGAAACAGGAGGTTTTCTCTACAACTCTGGCTGTCGCCTGATGATGCTCGTTGTAATTCCTGGCGAAATGTCGTACTCGATTTGTAAATGTTGTGGGTTTACTCTCCAACACACCGGTGTGCTGTACTAGTAACGATTTGACACGTTTTGTTAACGTGACAAACCTTACTAATTGGCTGTGTTGGGTGATGGTGGGTTGAACGACACATATTGTTCGCTATTATGGATACTTGAGGATGTCACTCGGTACTAAGTGAGAGTAATTATGTTAAGCGCTGTGGTGCATTAACGAATGTGAAAGAGAAAATCTCGCGCTGTGCACTTTTGCTTTCTTTTCATTGGCTCCTTAGTGCCCATTTCGTTTTTAAGAGGCCTCGTTAATCGCGGAAGAGAGGATACACGTTTAACAAGTGGGATATATATTGCGGCGTATTCACAAACACAACAGTTTTATACTTCGCTTTTGCACTATGTAAAAAAAAAAACTGTTAGCAGTCAGAATAAGTTTCGTACATCCTAAAAACACACAATGCGAGAAATAACAGTCTGCCTGATAGAGACATGTTGGAGTAAGTGTTCCACCAGCGGAACATATATCCTTTTATTGTTGCTTTTCTTCAAAACAAGGCATCAGGGTACAATTGGCTCATCAACATGGAAGGTGTTTTGTAAAAGCCCTCTGTTGCTGTGCGCTTAGTAGAATGTGGACAATTAACTCGGCTAGTTCATAAAATACAGTATCAAATGCCAACCGGGACTGGTTAATAAAGTGAAAAACAACCGTGCTCTGCATCTTCGTGTTGCCTGCTGCTGCTGCTGCTGTGTGTGCTGAGCTCAGGTGTTTCCTTGTTCCAGATCTATGTGCAAGTGAAACGATAGAAATCCCGTTGCTGGTGTAATGGAGATTTATGTCTGAGATAAAATATTGATGTAAAAAACACCATCAATCATCTCCTATGCATTTATTTGAATTATTTATAATAGGCGGCATTATACCGATATCTTGGTTGTTGTTGTGTTGTTGTGTGTTTTATTCTGACAAACTCCTGTTCTGTTCTACCCAATGTGTGTGCGTGTGTGCATGGTGCTGGCCTCTCATCCCTTCGTGTGCCGTACCAGCCTTCATTGCTGCTCGCTAACAGCACTTGCCCTAAAAGTCTGTTAAGGCTATACGGAGCATATTTGTCTTGCTTGTTTGTATATATACACACACACAGAGGGTGATCCAATTATCCAATTATAGATACCCCACTGAGATATAAATTGACCTCAGCTTACACATCATTGGATGCTGTGAGCATATCACATCGGCTGTGTTGGACAATGTATGCCAGGCAAGAGTTAAATTACTTAATAAGTGGATTGGGATTGGTGGGAGACAAGAAGATGCTTTAAATTTTAAATGTTTTTTGTATGATGTCTCCCTGTTAGTAAAGCAGGGCATCTATAAATATATCACCCAGGGTATACATATAGTATGCTATTTGGTAGTATATGCATTATATATGCACACATTTAAATACCAGGATTTTAAAACAAGGATAAAGAGGAGGATTTTAATCTTAATTTGAAGGATTTTCATTCATAGAACGCCGGCAACTAACAGACACAGCAAGAAGCAAGCAAATCTCTCCGTACAGACGCTGTCCCGATCCTTCCTACCTCCGAGCTACAACTTGGCTTGCTTCACCTTGTATACCCGGAGCAGCCAAACTTGTTCAAAGGAGGGGCCCCCCCACCCTAGCCGGCCACAGCGGGGAAGCGAGCAACTGTATTGTCGTTTTTGTTTGACGTAATGCCAACCGTGTTTACGTTCGCGACGTCCGTTTTACTTGCGAGCTGAACCTTCTGTTGGGGCCGCGTGGCGACGATTTCCCGAAGAGCTCGGCCAGGTCGCGAATGCGCTGCCGGTTGGTCTTGTGCAGCGTGAAGTTGCAGCGAGTGGCGCCCATGTCGTACCCCACTTGGCAGTTCTGTGCGGCTGGCACGAAACCCTCTTTACGCGCCGTCACGCGGTACTCCCCTGGGTTCAGTAGCCGCCAGTAATCCCCTCCGCTCGCTTCGAGTTTCAGTTGAAAGATTCGGTTTTGGCGGTTTTAGGAGAGAGGGAGAGAAAAAAGAATTACGACTATTAAAAAATATTACGTTGAATTAATAAAACAAAAAAATCTGGGCTCTTTCATTGTCATGCCCATAAATGTTATCTCTGGAGCTTTAACCGTTGTGGTGCACAGGAAGATATATATATGAAAAGCTGCTCGCACACTATTGACATGCATCCCATGAGAATACAGATGCAATATTTAATGACTTGCTCAAAGCGAATGTGTGATATCTCAATGGAGTGAATAAGATATTAATGTCGTGCCCTCACTACCTGTTGTCACATCATGGTTGATTTCGTCCACCGAGATGATGGCATTGGGGATTCCTTCACCATCGGCATCTGTGACGATCCCCTTGATTCCCCGGTGGACCTTGCGTGCAGAGAAAAACAAACAGCTTCACGAGCAAGACCGAAATCGGAGCTCGGGTTCGCTGTGCATCGACGGGGCATTGGGCATTGTCTAAGCAAGACAGCACCAGAGAGGGGCAAAACGCATTGCATGTGCTGCTTTTTGTTACAACATATAATACAACATAGCATATCCGTTCTAGATTTGAAGCTTTCGTGACTGTAAGGATTCATATTCTTAGGTTTTTTCGGTAAAGTCACGTAAGTAAAATTTTTTTAATAAAAGTAAAATAAAAATAAAATACCTACGTGACTTTACCGAAAAAAAAAAACCCTAAGAATATGTAGTATATCCGACCATCGCACATTTGCCTTGACCAATGGACCACTGCAGTGTTTGTGAATGGAGTAACTGACAATTTAAATATACGTTCCCACCTTGCCTACACCTCAGTCCCCAACGAGTTCGATATGCGACGTCGTGTTGTATTGTTAAGTGGTGCAGTGGTTCGTGCACCGAACAATGCACTTGGCACCCTGAGTTCGATTCCCGGCCAAGGCTAACATACAGTGGTGAGGTATATATGAATCGGTCCTGGGTCTCACCCACCTCCCTCTTAGCCAACATGCACTGACCAGTGTGGTATATTGTAGTCTAGTGTGGTATGGTCAAACAGCTCCCCGCTGGCTGTCAGCACGGCGTAGAGAGGCCTTACATCCGGCAGTGGATTGGCAAACGTCTATAAATTGTGAAATTAGGGGGTGGCTTTGTCCATTGACGCAATTGGCAGTTTTCTTCATGCCTTTAGTTTGGCAGACAGAGTGTGAGCTACTCTGCGGCCTTGTTGGCACGTTCAGGGCATAATGGACAATGCACAGGGGGGGGGGGGGGGAGGAGGATCAGCTTCTGTCACTCAGCGCACATTTTGCACCACTGATTTTATGTCACGGTCTGGATGGCGTGCGTCGACGGTTAAACGTGTTCATGGGCGGAATGCAAATGTCAAGAATTGACTGTGTGGGAGGCACGAACAAAGCTTGTACCTGCTCTAAGAATACAAGAAGGGCCTCGCGGTTGTTCTCCCATTCCTGGGGCAGTTCCGTCTCGTGGGGGAACTTGTCACAACTCAGCTCCATCGTGACCTCAAAACAGTTGGTGTGCAAGTAACTAAAGTCGCCCATACCTGTTAAAAACACGATACAACATTTCAGACTCGTGAGAATAAAAAATACATCACATTGACACCATTTTCTACGACCACTTTTTCTACAAGGGCATCATTTCAGCTGGGCGCGTCCGGGTTGGCAAACCGTAAAATTAATTCCATCCCCGGCACACCCCATTCAGTATGCCTCTCGCTACGGCTGTGGCTACTAGTCACGGGCCACACACTCGATTCTATCAACGGGCCCATAAAATATCCAGTGGAAGAAATTAAGCCCACGGCAGTCAGTAGCAGCACGTTGTGAAAAATCGGTCCTTGGGTTAAAAACTATGAGACACGGCAGCCCGACCGAGTTGCCGCCCTTTGGTGGGTGACATTAACGTCGTGAGCGACTCACTGCCGGTGACGGCGTGCCAATTGGCCCCATTGACAACGCCCTCGTCCTTGGTGAAGTCCTGGCCGTGGCAGACGCGGCGGTTGGCGTCGGTCATAGTGCGGTGCGTGGACGCGTAGAGGAAGGCGAGCCAGCGGAAGATCTGCTCGTCGGGAGTGGCGCTGGGCTCGCGCGCGCGCCACGGCGAACGCGCTGCGTCGAAGGGGTACGTGACGACCAGCTCGCCGCCGTGCAGGTTCCCGCCGAGGACAAACGGGATCTTCTCCATCCAGGAAACAACCGCTCGCGTTTCCACAGCCACCTGCTGCGGCAGGACCGAGACGTCGCACCTCTCCTTGAGCGAGTTCCGCCACGCGCTCGCTTTTACCCGACATCTGTGAGTCTCGATTTAAAGCTTTCGTGACTGCAGGGATTCATCTTCTTGGTTCTTTCGGTAAAGTCACGTAGAATGGAGTAGATTGACTCTGTCTACTCGACAGACCTGCTCTCCACCTGAGGACGGCTGCTTGCGTTGTGGCCGAAACGTCGTGAGAATTATTTTATTATGTTTTACTTTTATTATTTTATTATTTCCATTCTACGTGACTTTACCGAAAGAACCAAGAAGATCTGTGAGTCTATTCAACTGCATACTCCAGGGCAGTTATTGAATGCGGAAATCAAGAGGCAGACGAGAACTGGTTGGAGTGCTTTTGGAAATCATGGCCGACGGTTCGAGACTGATGATGGAGTGGCAGCCAAAGAAGGCGTTGGCGAGTTTCTCAAGGAGCTGCATCATTTAAAGTAAACGTGACACCAGATAAATGGCCGTTGCTTAGTGAGGCTTTCATCCAGCAGTGGAGAGGTCATGGCTGATGATAACGATGATTGGTGAGCAACTCATTCTCCCAATATCATGGTAATTTTAGAAAACACCTGATTAACTGAAATCAGAAAAAACCCTTTATATTTTAGTGTTTCCAATTATACTACCAGTACTTTTATAGAGGTGGTTGTTTTATTGCAGTTGCACATACAGTAGCTGCCACACTAAGTTAAACCGATAAAAATACAATGTTTTAATTTTGCATCATAAATACAGATTGAGCAATGTGCCGAGATTGTGTTGCTAAGTTCGCTTAATTACACAAAATGCATATATTGTCATATATATCACGAGTGCAAATTTTATGCAAACAGATAGACACGGTGACATCACAACATATATACTCACCGGTTATATTTTGCTAATAAATTCGCACAATGTAAGAGCATCTCCAAGGATCCCCATGCACCTATTTCGGAAGGCAACTCCAAGGATCACCGGTAATTGATTATATTAATGTCTTTAATATCTGTTTATCCTAATGGCCACTTAATTTTGCATCCATATTATGGGATGTAATTGCTTTCTCATTAGCTGTCCAAGGTGCAAGGACGACATGGCGCTGAAGTAATGTATGTTTAAAATGCATACCTTAACTTTGATGCATCGTTCATCCTGCTGAGTGTCTGGATAATATGTATGCGTGTTTTGCACGTTAGTGGCTTAAATTAAAATACTGTCGTTCACTTGTGCAATAACATAGTAAATTAAGTCTCAATTTGAGTAAATGGTTACATCTGTAAAATACATGATAATTTAATTGACAGGACTGGCTAATTAGCAGCGCTTCGACATTTATCGTTGCGAATTAAAAGGGAAATATACGAATGAAACGATTGATGATGATGATGATGATGGACAATGATTGATGATTGTTTACTAATGGCGATTGTCAGTTGATGATTATTGATGGTGACCATGATTGATGTTGGTGATTGATGACTGGACAATGATTCATGATTATGTATTCATGGTGATTGATGATGATGATTATGCTTCCAAATACAAGTATTTGAGGAGTTGACAAATGTGTGGTGAACAGAGATCGACAATTAAAAACACAATGAGCCAAAACGCCTAAATATGTCTCTGTGATATTGCCGCTAGTTAATTGGATCGTGTCGAATGGGGCTCATTGTCTTCTTCCAGCCCGGGCTCATCACGGCAAGTAGCAGACATCGGTGCGCTGTGGACCCCCCTGGAAAGCCGAGTTCTGTCTCATGCATTTATCAAGATAATACAGGACTCTCTAATACTCATCATTTCATCGCTCCATCTCCTCGGTGGACGTTCTCTCTGAGGAAATCAAGCGATGAAATCGGTTCGCGTGCAGGTGCTAGGTGGATTGTTACATCGCTGGATCGTAAGAGGTGGCGGCGGGTTGGAGAGGATTTCGTCCAGCAGTGGATTTTTCAAGGCTGATGATGATAATGGCAGGATGGATAGAATTAGTTTTTAACATTTTCCAACAAAGGTTCAAAGCAGACATGCATTAGTTCTGTCTGTCTGGATATATAGGTACCTACTGGGCGGGAGGGCACGATAACCTTCTTAAATCTAACCCAATATGAAATAAGCCAGAGTATAAAGTTGTGTTGCTATTAGGGACTTGCCCTATTTAAAAACGGTCAAATTGATAAAAGGTTTGCGAGAGAACTTGGAGACACAAACCAGAGCTAAAAACCCCCCACTGTTTTCAGATATGCAAATGAATAATTCGTTTCATACAGCGAATGAAACATATCCAAAAATAAATGCATTTCGGGATTAATTACATAATCCACGCAAATTCACAACTATTCCTAATGTATTTAAATATAACATATCTTTCCTAAAAAAAAGAAGGACCATTTCCCAAAACGTCACCCAATGTTTATTTTGTAGTGCTCGTGCACGGCTGCAAAATGCAGTGCCATGGTTGTTTTGCGTTCTTTATCTGCACGTTGATATCCCACCGTGGCGTTGCGGCGATGGAACCAGTCCGGCAGAGGAAGGTGATGATTCGTCACCCTGCGCGCCACGTGCCCTCGCTTCTCTGCGTCCCAGAGCACCGAGTTCAGATCCGGAAAGTTGTGGTTGAGATCGATCCCATTGCGAGTCCAACGGCCGAAGGTCCAGCCGGAGAGCTCGGAGCCCTGGTTGGGGGCGACGGCGCACATCGCACGCTGGCGTCACGCACCGCTACACATCCCATCGTTGCTCAACGGAGCGCGATGCCACGCGCCGTATATCACGCACCACGTGTCACACACTGATCGTAAGTGCGCACCAGCCCGCCTAGGCAATTGATTAAAGGTGGGAAAGGTGAATTTCTTACAGAATTAAATATTTGACTTTTTTTTTTACTCATGGATTTATTGATTTCAAATTTAATACAATTTACAGCCCTTTGTCAAATCACGGTGAGATGAAGGCTACCTCCAAAGCTATGTAAGTCATGGGGGATGCTGGACCAACACTTCACTGCACTGACAAGGGGTCCAGGACCAGTGCGGATGTCACTCATCGCTAATGATAGCCGTGGCTGGGAATCAATCCAAATTGCTGGGGGTTTTTTAGCATTGTTGGAGGTTGTTTGACCATACTTCACTCTGCTGGTCAGTGCTCTTTGTATTTCTATTGCTTTACCATTAGTACTTACAGCATATCATCAGAAATAGAAAAATTATCCAGAATCGGGGGAGAGCGATAGTTCAGCTGTTCGCACACTGCGACACTACCGAGTTCGATTCCTGGGCACGGCTCGCATCAGTGGCGAGGGATATTAGAATCGGTCTCGAGCCGGTACGCTACCAACTCGCACTGACCAGATTGATCGTTTTCGGTGAACCGCCCCCAACGACTGGCACGGCATAGTAGGAACCCCTTCACCCCGCTATGAACCGATAATGGATTGTAAATTATTAAGTATAATCTATAATGCAGCACATTGTTGTGAAATGTATGTGTATATATAAATAGGCTGACAAGTTTACACAGGGACACACGTTATAATGGAAAAAAACCCCACTTCCTTTTATCTAGTTTTAACTAAATTGGACCAGTTCAATGATTGTAGCTGTTGTATTCAATGAGTTCAGAAAATAAAACAATGGCTTCAGCCACATTTGAAAACCTCACTAAAAACGTTTGCGCTGCCGGATGTTCAATCTTTGATTTGAAGGGGGTGTTCTTTTTTACATACATTTCTTGGAGATGGCTGGGAGGATCAGGGGATCAGACAAGTGGGGCGATCCTGTGTTCGAATGGAGGCAGCCTCTCATGGTTAGATAAGGTTCGCAGGTGAAGCGAGTTGATCGTCTCATCCCGGTTCACCAATGACACGAATAAAATCATACTAAATTTTTTTTTTCTCTCTCCAATTCATTTGGCCTATGTCAGCAACAGTCTTTGCGCGTGACACTACAATGTATGGACACTAGTGCAGATAAGGAGGCCGATTGAAAATATTTCAGACCTATTTCTGTCACATCTTTTGGGGGCAATTATTTAATTCTAGATTTGAAGCTTTTTATTTCTATTATTTCTTCTATTATTTTTATGATGTATCTTTCATTATTTATTTATTTTACCTACGTGACTTTACCGAAAAAACCTAAGAGTATGGCAATTCTTTACTCTAACACAGGGTGATGCACTACCCTCTGCAAGAGTTAAAATAACAAATAATGAAATGACAGCACAATTGGAGTATAGTTGGGCGTGGGGGGGGGGGAAGCATAACATGCAATAAAATACAATGCTGACCAGTCACATAGCGGGCTCGGCATGAGCCCTCTGGCGCAGGAAATAAAATCCCCACTCGCCAAATGTTCTCTCCTCTTCGTTGCCCAGCACCTGGGCTTCTCGGTCCTGTCACCGCCTGTACACTCGATAGCCAAGCCACCGATGACGACTTCTGTCGACGTTTTAAATACACGCGTTTGGAGGAGTACGCAGTGTGCTTAATTTCAGCCAGGTCTGCCCGGGTTTGGCGACCTGGAATGCCACATCGAGTACACCTCTCATCGCGACTGCCATTTCGTACGCACCGCTTCGTACGCCTTCTCATAGCCATCGGGGTTAACCGACGGCAGGAGGTGAATCCGGGTCTCTTCCACGAGCCTCCTGATGCGTGGATTGCCCCTGTTGTACTCGTGGCAGAGGAACTCCATAAGGAAGAGGGTGAGCTCCCTCCCGAGGGCCTCGTTGCCGTGTAGACCCGCCACGTAGCGGAACTCCGGCTCGCCTGCGGATTTCCACGGAGGGCGATAAACGAGTGGCGGAGGGCTCGCGACGCCCGTTCGCAGATGCGCTTCCTCCTAGTTTAGTGCAGGTTGTGCAGGTGGCGTGCTTAATTGAATTCAATAAAGGAACTGATTGATTGGAATACGATGGCGGTGGCTCCGCCAGCGCTGGCTGTTTCGTACGTGCCTCATTTAGCGGTTGGGGCAGCCGTCCAAACGAACAGGCTTTCTTTGTGGGAGCCCAAGCTACAGTGCATGATATATCACCATCACTGTCCAATTAAGCAATTAACCTGTGTATCCCACCGACCATTGAAAATGGGAAAATTGTGAGCAGAGTCACGGCATTGGCGCTGCAATTTTATAACGGGCAGTGTCCTAAAATATTTTCTTAAGCTTTGCAAGTGCCCCTCAAAAGCCATCATCCAAAGGGCTTCGCCAAAAAAAAAGAATGTCACTGCACGCAACCGTCCTATCTCCTTGAGCACAACAAATGAATATCGACTTCATGCTTGGTGGGGCTTGGCTGTCACTTTTCTTCAGCTCGAGAAGCATAAATTATTCGGCCTAATGGTTACAGTGCAAGCCGGGCGGGGCGCATTGAGCTCAGCGCTCAGCCACTTACGCAGAAGCTCCGTCGGCACGCACACCTCACCAACAGCTCCACCGCACTGATTATAATATTCACTTAATTCTAGATTTGAAGCTTTCGTGACTGCAAGGATTCATACTCCTAGGTTTTTTCGGTAAAGTCACGTAGGTAAAACATCAAAATTAATAAAGATAAAATAAAATAAAGATAACGACTTGTGTTGCCTCCGAAACGTCGTAATCTTTATTTTATTTTTATTAATTTTGATGTTTTACCTACGTGACTTTAACGAAAAAACCTAGGAGTATAATATTCACGTTCACGCGGTGAAATGGCCTCTCAAGGAATGCGGCCACCACCGGCCCTTTTGTGATGCACTACCGGCCCTTTTGTGATGCACTACCGGCCCTTTTGTGATGCACTACCGGCCCTTTTGTGATGCACTACCGGCGGCGTTGCACGTTTCGCGTGGCGTGAACTCGTACCGAGCTCGTGTGTGCCCGGGTTGTCCGATATCTCCATGGCGTACAGCTTGAGTCCCTCGTAGCTCTTTCCGATGTTGTAAATTCTGGTGACGTTGGGGCATTTCTCGTTGACGATCTTCATCAACTAATGCAAGACAAGGGCGCAATTTATTAGACGGGTGCATTAGCGGTGTTTTATTTTTCAAAGTTATCGCGCCCGTGGTTTTTTATTATTATTATTAAATACAGTGATTTAATGAGAAACGTCTTTTATTTATTAATCTAATATTCTATCGAGTAATTAATGTGGCAAATTAAAGATCGTTCGTGACAAACGATGTTTAATGGATCACGCACGCATTATCAGCATTTGTTTTACAATTTTCTATGTGATTGAATTACTGAAACAATTCGTAATTTTAATTACTCTTTGGCAAGCAACTCACAAGCCTCATATCTTTATAGTTGTGGTGTCTGAAGTCAAGGTTATCTGTGGTGGTGACTTCATTTCTTCGGTGGTAATAATTGTTGGGATCTGTTGCACACATGTCAGAACACATTACATTTATAGAGTGTATACTTTGCCTAATGCACAAATTAATTTAATATGGTTCAGCCAAAAACATTATTTCTTCGAGCTAATGTTCTTGTTGAAGCCTATCCAATAAACATGTTATAATCCCCACTGAAAATTGGTCTGAAAGGGGGTATTCAACCCATTTAGCATAACTCCTCCATTCAAGTCAGTATGCCAAAGTCATAAACTCACAACATTTGTAAAAAAAAAGTATTTGCATCTGGCAATATAATATAAAGCATTCACTTTCATGGAGAATTTTAAGGCATTTCAAGGGAATCGTTATTTCCAGTTTTTTTCTTGGATTTAAGTTTTTTCCATTTTGAAATATGTCTGGGCGCGCTGCAGGTATTTTCATAGCAACGAATGGCACACATTATAATTTGTAATACTACAAATCCCCCAGACACCTTTTCCACATTATTCCATGTTTCCTTTTAGCGATTTTGAGACTTTACATGTCACGAAGAATTTGCAATAATTTATGTCTCAATTGTTTAAAATATGCAATACAATGTTTTTTTGTTATATAAATGTACTGTGGTGTACGACCCGATTGCCTGCAATGCGTACTATTCAGGTCTTAGCCTGGATAGTACTTGGATGGGTAACCACTATGCACAAAAAGGTTGTTATCGGCTGTGGGGACTACATTTTGGCAGCCAAGTTGGGGATTGCATTAACATCGCTTGTGGCAACGTACTACTGTTCTCCAATGTTCCAATGTGTATGTTCCCCACAATCTGCACTGCCCAGCGTATTGAAGAACGGTCAAATAACTCCCATGGTCCCAAACAGTGTGGGGAGGTGATTACCCATCAGTGAATTGATAAAAGAGCTGAACATGTAAATATATACGTGGTTCAATCGGTACTACACTCCCATAATGAATATAGAAAAAGGAGAGATTTTTTTTCAAAAGTGAAATGTGTGCAAACATCACCTTTCATGGGGCAGCCTAATACCTCCAGCCTCATACAGATGTCTCCGTGCCATGTAATGGGATTGATGCGGATGTACCTGGCCACCACAGCTATCTCCAGCTCATTCACCACTGGCGTCTCCTGGTCATGGTTGGCTTCAAAGAGCTAAAAAAAAAGCACAAAAACATTAACATGCTCAGACCTCGTACAGACCTTAGCAAGTTTAACACGTAGGCTTTCGCGACCAATATTATTCATAATAAAGGTTTTTTTGCTGGGTGTAATTACCAGCGAAACGTCGTACTCAAATTATTAATGTTGTGGATTTACTCTCCAACACACCGGTGGGCTAAAGTAGTAACTATTTTGCGTCTTGTTTACGTGACAAATCCCTTACTAATTGGCTGTGTCGGATGGTGGAGGGTTTCGACGCATTTATACTTACGCAATTAAACCAAAAAACCTTTATTATGTAGACCTTAGCAATTTTTTTGCTCATAAAATAGATCTCTATTTCATTTCACTCTCGGAGCAGACGAAGGAGAGGCACAATTGTTCCCTCTCGGCCAGCGTTTCTCAAACTTGTTTGCCCGTGGACCACTCAGCCGATGCAAACATTTCCACGGACCCCCCCCCCCCCGCCCCAACCCTGGTGACAAAAGGCATTCGCCTATCTCTAAATACCAGCTATACAAAATTATTAATGTTACCGGAACATAGAAAAGGTTTTGTCGTAAACGCAGCGAAAAGGTTATTTTTTTCAGGGGTGGCCTCTAGATGTTAGGCTCAGGGTAGTTTATCTGACTTATTTTGTTGAATTATATATCATCGTAGGTAAAATATTAATTAATGTCCGAAACAAAAGGTATAATAAAGGTTGTCAGCATTGTCCGGATCAACCTTCATTTGCATCACAGTCCCGTGGACCACCTGGTGGTCACAGGTCCCACACTCTGACAACCACTGCCCTCGATAATGCATGACCTTGACTCAAGTCATGCTTCGATTTAAAGCTTTCGTGACTGCAGGGATTCATCTTCTTGGTTTTTTCGGTAAAGTCGTCACGTAGAAGGGAAGTAATAAAATAATAAAAATAAAACATAATAAAATAATTCTCACGACGTTTCGGCCACAACGCAAGCAGCCGTCCTCAGGTGAAGACCAGGTTTGTCGGGGAGACAGCTTCATTCATTCATGAATGAAGCATTCAGACGCTGTCATGAATAAATGAAGCATTCAGACGCTGTCTCCCCGACATACCTGGTCTTCACCTGAGGACGGCTGCTTGCGCTGTGGCCGAAACGTCGTGAGAATTATTTTATTATGTTTTATTTTTATTATTTTATTACTTCCCTTCTACGTGACTTTACCGAAAGAACCAAGAAGATCAAGTCATGCTCTCATTTTCTATCACAATCTGGAGAGAAAAAATACGTTAGTTCAGCTTATATAACATCTGTGGACTGTATTTCTTCTGTGGAATATTTCTGTGTTTGGGCATACATATGCAGAGAGATTGCATGGATAGGAAATAATACAAGTAGAAAAAAAACATTTTTAGCGGTGTTATTTATGAAACAGCGTGTGACCTTATAAATCAGAGCTCTCATTGCGGCAGCACACTATTTTAGAACAGATGTGACGTGTCGGTCTTCAAGGTCTGCGATTGGCACTGTCCAGCGACTGAACTGTATTTTTTTGAGTTTCACGAAAAAGTTATGGAAATATTTATGCAGTGGAATTTACAGCACGGCGTCGTGGCAGGCATGGCGATTTTTTTTATTTTTCTATTTGCCACAAAAAACATGCACACGCGCCTGATTTGCATTTGCCATTTTGCAGATATAACCTCTTGAGAATGTAAATTTTCATACACTGTGTCATTTTGTCTCAGCCAGTCTAAGCAAATACGGCATAATGATGGAGCACACATAAAGAGCCAGCGCTGAAGTTTGTTTTTTAAGAGATAAAAAAAACATAAATACTGGCTACTGAAGCAAATGCACGGACAGTATTGCACTCAGGCACATGGGAGAGTGGATATGTTGTTTAAAATTCGTGTTATGTACTTTTGAGTGAAGTTGTGAAATGGATATGCTGATTGCTGGCGATTGAACGAAAAGGGATCTTTTTAAAATTCATGTTGATATTGCAGGTGATGTGGCAGTTGATGTTGTGCAGGAATAACCGTGATGCATGCATGATTTGAATGTATAATTATTCTATTCACTGAACGCATTTGCATATCAATGCCAGGCATCTCATACCTGCCAACATGGATTCAAGAGCAGTTGAACCATATGCAGTGCCTGATATTATTTCTGATATAATAATCATCATCATCATCAGCAGCCATCATGTATCCATTGCTCGATGAAGGCATCTCCAAGCCACTGTCATTCTTCACAGTCTAACGATGCAACAATCTATCTTGCGTATGCGCTACGCGTGGATTCTATCGCTCCATCTCTTTGCACGATGTCCTCTCGGGCAAGTTTATTCCTTTGTCTGCCACTCCGCAGTTCGCCTCAACGACTGTCCAACAACGCTTGGAGCGACGTGTCCTGCCCAGGAACACTCACCCTGATTTACACTCAATATTGATGTCTCTAACTTGTGTCTGCTGTCTGATGTACACGTGCCTCATTCCGTCTGCAATTCCAAGCACGCCACCTTCTCTGATGTAACAGCAGCAAGTGTTGGAGCGTGCGTGAATCCGTGTATTCGGAGACAATACAATGATAGTTCCGTTTGGAAATGTGTCAAAAGCGAAGTCTAAATGACTGCCACTTTTTTGCATTAATGCGGTGGGTGTCAAAAAGGTTCAATACCCTTACCCTTTCGTCTGTGCCGTTCTGGTATGTGATCCACGAGTGACTGTCATTGCTGAACATCACTTTATAGGACGTGATCCAAGCGTGCCTGATTATAATTGGGGGGGAAGAATTGGCATAACATACATACACTGCACAACAACGATTGATGATTACTAAAATAGCAATGCACAGCCCTTCATCCTGTCCCCTAACGAGGGTTGTTTGACCATACTTCACCACCACGATGGTCAGTGCGGGTTGTCAGCTGTAGCCTCCATACGCTATATAAGCCACTGTAGAATACATGTGTCAAAATGCATTCGTCAACAACACGGCCTTAAAAGGAATAATTATATTAGGCGACGTTTCAGTCATATGACCTCTTCATAGCGCATACATTATATATAGTGTATACAGTTAAGCATGCGATGCACACCACGTGACAATCCTTAAGAAATGTGCATATGTGAATGTAAACAGCACATTGTAAATATGCATCGTCAACTGGCCTTAAATATCCACGGGATTAATACAATAACCACTGTTCAAAGTGCCACTATACGCAAAGTGAAAATACGATTTATGTTAACAGTAACGGTGATTTAAAAAAAATAATAATGCAAGCGAAGCATTGACAGCAGTGGGATGGCACTCTGAGGAGGTATTGATTTACATAGACTCCTACAATTTTTAACGACGTAGAAATTAACCTAACGCGCTACTAAAACAAACGTCGTTAGGACGCGCTCCCGTTTTATTGGCGTGGTAGGATTCATGAACTCCAGTGGCCACGTTATCCACAAGGGCAGCAGCGCCACGTGGTGGTTACATCGCTTCACTGCATACAGCTGCAAGCAATTTAATTTGCCCATAATACAGTTTTTTTGGGTGGGGGTTAGATCGCGTAAATATATAAATGTGTCGTTAAACCCGCCAATTAGTAAGGTTTGTCACGTAAATAGAACATGCCAATTCGTTACGAGTACAGCACTGACCGGTGTGTTGGAGAGCAAACCTGTAGTGTGGAGGATATTGGTCGCGAAAGCCTACGCGTTAAAGCAATCTAATTTGCTTTACAGCGTCTTCCCAACTCCGGTGTCGGGCGTAGAACGTCGTTCTGACCATACTTCACCATTTCTGGTCAGTGTGGGTTGCAGCCAAAATCAATCAACCCTTCATTGAATGTCGAGCTCGTCACAATAAAATTGTCTTCACGAGTAAGCACATCGCATTACATCAATACAATTTAAGTCACACAACAGAAAATGTATACACATTAGTTGAAATTCACGAGAATAGATTTCACGAATGCACGTACACCCCATCGCCAACACGCACGATTTGCCACGTGCATAGTTTCGTGAATCAGCGAGTGAAAGCAATAAAGTGACTTTTAAGTAATAGGTCATCTGATTGATATATATAAACAAATTGAAACCAAGTTGAACCAATTTAAAAGCAGAAGATGTGAACCCGGGTCAAATTCACGGCCACGGATAAGATCGGTGGATCAGAGCGATATCTCTGTACCGGTCATGCCCTCACCCCCGTCCTTCTTGGTATCAATCGCCACGGTCCCACGTGGTGACAGATGGCAACATCCTCACGACTGAATGCGGTCACGGCAGAGGGAGGCTCTCTTGCCGAATTGTATTGACAAATAATTGCATTGTTATAATGTATAGACGTGTAATTTGTTAATGGCATACATTTAAATGAGCTAAAGAAGATTAACCAGCTATTTTTTCTCCCCCGGTATAATATGCTCATTAAACGAGACAAAAAATACCCGTGGTTAATCCTGAAGGTTTTAGTGAATTCCGTGAAATTCCAAATACGTTTCACTGCCAAGTGCATAGCACACACACAAGCCAATTAAATAACGAATGGTAATGCAGGGAGCACCCCCCCTCCCCTCTCTCTCTTTGAAACTGCTCCTGGGTGAAGGCTTCTCCACCCAACCACCCACCCATGTGTCTGTCAAGTCATGTATATTATGGCTGGTTTTTTTTGCCATACTTTTTCACGCACGTCTATCTGGGTTGGTGAAAAGGGGGTGGCAGACACGAGACAGGACAGGTTCAGGTGTCACTCGCCACTGATGCTGGCCGGATCGTGGGTGTTTAATGCGCCGTGAGCAGTATGCACTTCATGTATGGAATTTACAAGGTTACCATTAAGGTATAGACAACGTTGAAGTCTAAATTTCGATTTAAAGCTTTCGTGACTGCAGGGATTCATCTTCTTGGTTCTTTCGGTAAAGTCACGTAGAATGTCTTCTCGACAGACATGTTCTACACCTGAGGACGGCTGCTTGCGTTGTGGCCGAAACGTCGTGAGAATTATTTTATTATGTTTTATTTTTATTATTTTATTATTTCCATTCTACGTGACTTTACCGAAAGAATCAATAAAACGTTGAAGTGTGTATAAAATGCGTGTAAAATGAGCATGATGGGCGTATGACCAGTAATTATATTCGATGACCTGGCACGCTTAGGGGTAACGATTCAATTCACACATTGATTCGTTTGGTTGGCGTGTACTGCATGGACCGTGTCTCGCATGTACTGTCTGTACTGTGTCTCGCGTGTACTGTCTGTACTGTGTCTCGCGTGTACTGTTTGTACTGTGTCTCGCGTGTACTGTCTGTACTGTGTCTCGCGTGTACTGTCTGTACTGTGTCTCGCGTGTACTGCCTGTACTGTGTCTCGTGTGTACTGTCTGTACTGTGTCTCGCGTGTACTGTCTGTACTGTGTCTCGCGTGTACTGTTTGTACTGTGTCTCGCGTGTACTGTCTGTACTGTGTCTCGCGTGTACTGTCTGTACTGTGTCTCGCGTGTACTGCCTGTACTGTGTCTCGCGTGTACTGCCTGTACTCTGTCTCGCGTGTACTGTCTGTACTGTGTCTCGCGTGTACTGCCTGTACTGTGTCTCGCGTGTACTGCCTGTACTGTGTCTCGCGTGTACTGTCTGTACTGTGTCTCGGGCAGTGCTGTCCTCACGTCTGCTGGGAGTTGCGTCCCTGCGTAATGATGCCAGTGAAGTTGGTGATGCGACGCGCGTCCACCTCCATCCACTGCTGCGCGTCGTGGCGACCCGCGCACCAAGCCCCGTCGTACTGATCATCCTCCAGCATGCCAGCCTGCGCATCAGCAGCAGCAGCACGCCAGCGATGAGGATCATGATGATGATGATGTGCATGATGATGATGATGCCCGTGACCAGGATGATCATTCGTGGCGATGTGCGTGATGATGTCAGCGATGAGGATCATGATGATGATGATGTGCATGATGATGATGCCCGTGACCAGGATGATCATTCGTGGCGATGTGCATGATGATGTCAGCGATGAGGATCATGATGATGATAATGTGCATGATGATGATGATGCCCGTGACCAGGATGATCATTCGTGTCGATGTGCATGATGATGTCAGCGATGAGGATCATGATGATGATGATGCCCGTGACCAGGATGATTATTCGTGTCGATGTGCATAATGATGTCAGCGATGAGGATGATGGTGATGTGCGTGATTATGGTTTCAGCGACGAGGATGTTGATGATGTTGGGGGTGGTGGCGACGATGAGCATGATGAAGATGTCATACGCATCGTGGTGGTGGTGATGATGTGGATGATGATGCTAGCGACGAAGATTAAAATGATGGTGTGCATGATAATGATGTGATATGCATGATGATGGTGGTTGTGGTGGTGATGTTCATGATGACGCCAGCGACGAGGATGATCATGATGGTCATGTGCATGATGATGATGATGATCTATTTGTCATTAGTACAATAATGATCATACCAACAATTTACAGTTCCTTGTCACATCGCAGCGGTGTCGCTATTGATCATACTTCCCCATACGTTCTCCACACCGATCAGTGTGGGTTGTTGGTGGGGAGGGGCAAGGACTTTGTTGAGTATTGTCAGGGCCGGTCAGTCGCCACTGATGTTAGCCGTGACAAAGAATTGAACTCCTCAAGGCGGGCCGGGGTTCGTAGTGCAGTGCGCTAACTGCACCCACCCTCCCCGTTGTCATTCTTAACGGTGCATACAAATATTTAAATCATTTTGATGAGCAATATCATTTCTGACGTGACCCAAGAAAATCACCAATGATGCTGTATTTCTCTTCGTCATCGTCATGAAGCGTGATTATTATGTGCATCATCATGCACGGCACATCGCCATAACGTGAGATGGATAGCTTACAATCAAATTCAAGTCCTTATTCCTCAACCGTGCAATTTTGCCACTCATTGCATAAAACATCACCATACGTTACATTGAAGTGTCATTTATAGGAATAAAAGTACAATGTTAATATTTAAAAACGATCACTGCAAGTTGACTTACGCAACTGATACATTGCGTCACGTGAATAACATTTAAACACTAACACATGCATATATTCTCAATATCAATACACACGCTCTTCCACTGCCTCATAATCTGGACTCCCTTCCCCAACCACCCGTGCTGTCGACTCCCTGTCAATGTCCAAATCCAGATTTAAACGCGGTTATATTCAGACGCCATACGTATAAATCCAACTAGTTAATCGCGACCTAGTCCAGAGTGCTAGGGCATGATACTTTGAGGCAATCCTCACGGAGGAGTCATGGACTCGCTCGCGATGAACACATTCCTCCTGCGGAGGGAGCTGGTAGGAACATTGGGTCAACGGCGGCGTGGTGTATTCCGCAAATATGCCCGACTGTGAGGGCGGGCACAAGCCGGCGTGAGTAGGTTAAACGTTGAGTTTTATAAGGGCACCACGAGGTGACCAGCCCCTCCCCACCCAGCCCCACCCCTCCCACCGCTCCCACCCCCCACCCAGCCCCACCCTCTACCACCCAACCCCTCCCCACCCTCCCCATCCAGCCCCTCCCCACCAGCCCCACCCTCACCACCCATCCTCTCCCCACCCTCCCCTCCCCACCCAGCCCCTCCCTCCCCACCCGGCCCCTCCCCACCCTCTCCACCCAGCCCCACCCCTCCCATTTTTGGATGCACGACGGACGGACACAATAATCCCCTGTGGGCTGGTGGAACCAGGAGGTTCCTACCAGCAATATTCCCACCCATTGAAATCGTGGCCACATCACCCTCCCCCCACCGTGAGCACGTGTGCGCCCAGTGCCGGTGGTGCGAGAGGGCGCACCTGGATATTGAGCCTGCCTCTGTGAGCCCCCAGGCCGTAACGACTGATGGTTGACGCGTGGATCTGGAAATCATCAATCCGCATGGACTCCATCCCGAGCGGCGGGCACGCTTCAGTCGGAAGAGAAGAGAGAGAGAGATCAATGGGAGATATACACACATTATATATATAGTGTAGGAGTTATAATATAATGTTTTCTTCCCGCTACGTACTTTATTTGACGATAAGCAGCAGGACAAAAATAACTCGGTGTTAAAATGTTTTTTTTTTGCAGGGGTATATATATATATTAAAAAAATAATGTTTAATAGAGATTAAATATCGTGTCACGCTTGCATAGAGACACGTACAAGGCGGGCAGGCTATTTTTGAAGACGGTACAAGCCATTACAATCTTGTGATTCATTGTCATGTTAAGTGATTTTGGTGAAGGCGTACCACGGCTTTCATAAATAAGTAAGTACGAGCACGAATATAATGGGTCATATCTTCTCACTATAAATACAATGGAGAGTGTGGGCTGCACGTGTGTGTGTGTTTTGCATCACTTACAGGTGGGTGGTGCAGGTTTCGAAGTCGTTTGCCTTTTAGCCGCATCTTTCCCTACGAACAAACAATTGTCATTTGCACTTTAAAACAATGCTAACTTTCTATAAACGCTCTCAACTGCAGCGTCTAACCCCTGAGCACACACGGCCACATTATGATGTGGTAACACTTTGCCAAAGACGCACGGTGAATTGTTGCATCGCGGGACGTGCAAGTGGTGGCAATGGCTTGGGGAAGAGATCCACTCAGCAGGAGATTGATGCATGTATGTTAAACTATCTTTCGCACCGTACGTAGCCAAATCGTGCTACGTAGCAGCCAGCCATTGATCACGGCAGCTAATGCTGTTTACGATGATGATGCTGCGAATATCTAAACAAAACGAGCACAACAACTGAAATGGCTTATCCGCACCGCACGCCACGCTCCTCCACCTACCCTTCTTGATGGCTTTCACAACCTCCACTCCCAGGGCGCCCGCGCGCCGCCTGGCCGGACTTTCTGCCGCAGGACGCGCCGCTTTAATTGTGTACAGATCGTGCCGCTCTCTGGCCACGTTGGCACCACCGATCACGGCGCTTTGCCGCGCCTCTGCGGGCCAACGCGAGGCGCCGTCTCGGATCCCCGTGGATGTGGCAGCCGCGGTAATGAGATCCTCCTGGCCGGAGCTGATTGCGCCCCGGGAGGCCGCGCGTCCTCGCAGGGAGTTGTCACTTGTCTCCCGCACGGGCGCGTAGTAATGCTCCCTGTTGCGGATCTCCTGCAGGTAGTAGTCAAAGTGCTCGTCCGCGGGGGAAGCAACGGCGAGGTGCGGCAGCAGCAGGAGCAGCTGCAGTGGCAGAAGGAGCAGAGCTCGGGTCGCGCTGCAGGCCGCGTTCGCGTTAAGGGGCAGCAGGCTCGTGGTGATGGCCCGTTTGGGCATCTTGTGCTCGCCTCTCTCGGTGTCCTGTAAGCTAATGCCCGTTTCGAACAGCTTGGAACAGAAGCCACCACCGTATTCATGCAAACCACCGCGGTCATATGGCACTAATAGGCTATTGTGCGGCACGTAAGCAGTGTCACACATTGCCAAGAACCAAACCTTATTTTTTTTACGTTCCATTAAGACACTTGGCTCGGCGCAAGACCTAACGTGCTTCATATGTTAATGGCCCATTTTGCTTTGATGTTGCACGTGCGCCTGCCCATTGCATTCTACCCGCGGATTGGGTTTAATCAAAGCCGTGCGTTGGAAATTACACGCATCGTTTTCAGGAGGGTATGCGGATTTTTTTTTTAAAGCGGAATTTTTTTTTCTCCATACAGGAACCGTTTCAAAGTGTCAAACGCACAATGCAAACTTTGACTTTTATTCGCCTTAACGTTTCACGGCTGGCCAGGTTCAGAAGGCGTGCTGATGAAAGACTTTCCCCCCTAAGGCAATTCACCCTATCATCTGCAATATTAAAGTGTGTAAAGCGTGGCTCTCCACCGAACCCTCAAAGGTCAAGGCTGTCGAGTAACACATGTCAATCCACTGCTGGATGAAGTCCTCCCAACACCGCGCCGTTTGTGTGTGCTGGTTATTTGACCATACTTCACCACGCCGGTTAACACAGATTGGTCAAGATGGGGGGGGCATAGACGGGAGAGGATAGAGTTACCGTACAACATTTTTTATTCTTGAATTGTCCCCTGTTGATCACCACGTCGCATAACCCCGCGAACCAGGAGCCGCCTATGACAACTTGGCATGCATTGCGCTCACACATCTACACACCGCACAGGCATCAGCCTGCTTAGCTGTCGAGCTCGGGTGAATTATGGCTCGTTTGGTCATAAACGTAGCGGTAGAATACAGAACAAATAAATGTGCCCTCTTAGTCGTGATTACTCACAGACCCTATGATCGTGGAGGAGGCTCGGTTCGTTTTGGAAACACGTTGTTTGTGTTGTAGAGCCACGGTGACTGTTTTAGCCATTATGTTAAATTACACTGAATTGCAAGCAATTAAACCGCGAGAAAATAGGTGGTGCAGAATAAGTATTATAATACGTTTCTGTGCTGTAATGTTTAAGATTAATAAGCTGAACATGGAATATCACGGGATGTGCACCAATATTTTAAAACCTGTGGTTGTTTACATAAAGCGACACACTGGACAGCTTTACTCGATTTCCAAGCATGTCCTGCTCATGTGAAAAATATTGTTTTTAATTACAAAAATCACAGCTCGTTGTCAGTAGACTGTTGGTTGAAAACCTCCCTAGGTCAAGCAACCAGTTGCTTGACCGAGGGAGGTTTTCAACCAACAACCAGTTGCTTGACCTCCCTAGGTCAAGCAACTGGTTACCATTCTGATCAGTGCGCTTAGTGAAGTGGCGGGAGGGGGAGCAAAATATCGATTCAGATGTCACTCACTCCTGATATTAGCCGTGGCCGGGTTAACGAGTTCAGGTTGCCTGGTTTATTAGCTTGTAAACCACCGGGCCGCGTACAATCTGCATACTCTATCTTTCAGATTTGATACTATAACGAGATCCAGCCCTTTTCCATTACGAATCCCCGTTCAGATCCGAACAAGATAAACCGTTGTCTGTCGGGCCGCTTCTCATCCGACCACAACAAGCTGTGTGAACGTCCCCTGCTGCAATGCAGCCGTTCAATTGGATCGTCTCTACACATTATTGGGTGTCAAAGTAACCTGATAATGAAGCGCACGTGCCACCTGTGGGAGCCGCAGCGTATTTATGCGTCTATTTAAATCCATCGAAAACCATTTCAGCTCAAAACTTCCATGTGTGGTTGGGGGGAGGGGTCGCGTATTGAGCCGCCTGCTCCGCTTCGAGAAATCGAGCGGTTTCGTGCCGTTGCGATGGGGCGCCGCGGGTTTGGTGGGCGACACATTTCGCCGTTATCCGTACGACGGACACCATTCGTTGCTGCTCCTGTAGATAAGCCTGACGATGGGGGTCTATTCCCGATGAGTTCTGCTGCATGATGTTTCCTTGCAGGTGCCGTGTGGGGAGTGATAGAGCGGTAGTGCAGCGGTTAGCGCTACGAACCCGTCGAGCCGAGTTCAATTCCCGCTCACGGCCAACACCAGTGACGATTATCTGAGCCGGTCCTGGGTCATCCACAGGTCTACTCGGCCTCGTGCTGTATGAGTACTACGTTTTGCCAGTGATTATAACTCGCTTGGTGTATGCTGGACTAGTAATGAATTGGCATGTTCTGTTTACGTGACAACCCTTAATAATTTACTTTTGTCGGGTGGTGGTGGGTTTAACGACACATATTTACGGGATCTAACCCCAAAATAAACCTGTATTATGGATGCTATTGTTCGGGAAAGGCTATGCGTAAAACTGGGATTTGCCGTTTTTTACGTTGGTGTAACATCACCCTTCGACCTTTTTGCTTTGGCTCCTGGGACCAACTGCAGAAGTGACGCTGGTCTCCCAAACAGCTGCGTTACGAGTCTCAACTCTGGTGCCATCGTCGTGAAACCGGGCAGAGAAAGGGGGGTTTGGGGGGGGTCACGACACAACGACCGGGTTCACCCCCCCACCCAGCACCACTTAACACGTGAGCCCGTTCGCGACCCAAGAACCAACAGGGTTAGTTGGAAGGTATCGCCCTGGGGTAATGCGCACCATTGACAGTGTCCAGTGGGCAGCAATCTTTACGTATATTCCAATATATACGCAATACTTTCAGTTTGTATATGCACACTTTTCAACATTATACTCCACATGTTTTTTTTATACAAGGTAATTCTTTTTGTTCAAAAACCATATTCTTTCAATGCCATTTGTGTTTTTTTTATCACAAAGCAGCTGTCATGATGACCTTGCTATCGTACATGGTTGTGATCTAGAGGTACAATTTTTTTTTTAAAGAGAATCACTGTAAGCATTCGTCACTCTGGGTTCTACCCATAATCCTGTTATTGGGCCAATGGCTCGAGGATTTAAGAGCAGCACTGCGAGCTTGTCTGCAGACGATCGTGTGCACTTGCAGCATACGGGAACGATTAGGCACGCGTCAAGAGGGGGGCCCTCTGGTTGTGAATGGCTGTGCGGGTGAAACACACGGGCCTTCCGGCGCTGCGGCCATTCCAAACATATAACAGCACCACGACCAAGAAGCGAAACCCTTTTGAATGCCTTCATTTGGCTACTGCGGGATGTTGCCGTGGTGTCACGGCTGGCGCACTGGGCTCGCAATTGCCGGAGAAATATCCTGGCGAGCTCGTTGAAACGATGGGCACGTTACCCCCCTCCCTCCTCCTTTCTCCCCCTCTCATCCTTCCCCCCCCCCACTATCCTGACCAGCCCACCTCCCCGCCAGTAAGTCAATCTGGTCGCGAGTGGGAGCTGGTAGAATAAAGTGTGGGTACTGGAGTGGGAGCTGTTGGGGTGAAGTGTGGGTATTGGAGTGGGAGCTGGTAGGGTAAAGTGTGGGTACTGGCACCTACCCAATGTCTGCCTATACTATAGGTGAGCTCTAGACGGCCCCTTTATTTATATGCTGCCTACGAGTGTTTCTTAGGCAGAGAAGCACTTTTGATCTGACGTGTTCTGGCATGCAGTGAATTTTACATGTCGAGTTTAACACTGTGTGACGTCGCTGAGAGCTGGCTTTAAAATGTCCTCCCTGTGAACCGTGTAGGATTTGTTTTTTTTTCCCCCCTTCTTTTTGGCGACCGCTCTTCTAAGCCCCCTGCTGTGCATTGCGTGTCAAGTCCAAGTATTCGCGAGAGGTTGTGTCCATGCCATCGCGAAGGATTCCTACTCCGTCGGCCGTCCGTCCGTCTGCGACGGGTGGAAATATGTCGAGCAATGGCATATCAATGTCTAGACAAGTCTTGTCTGCGTCCAATGAATAAACAACGGTATGCCATTAGCGCGTCGGACTTCGTACGCCGACCGTCGAAGGACGTGACCTGGGCGAGACGCTTCGTCGTCGGAAGGGCCTCCTTTTAGACGACGGAGGAGAGCGAGAGAATGAGCGACAGAACGAGCGAGAGAGAGAGCGAGTGAGAGAGTGAGCAAGAGAGCGAGAGAGCCAGGGTTACATAAAGCCCCGTTTAAAAAAAAAGAAAAAAAATTACGAAATGATGAACGAAGCAAAGTGCCGAATACACCGAGCATCTTCTTGTTTCCACTGATCGTAAAAAAAAGAGAGAGAGCGAGAGAGCGAGCGAGCGAGAGCGAGCGAGCGAGAGAGCGAGCGAGCGAGAGAGGGGGTTACATAAAGCCCAGTTAAAAAAAAAAAGTTTACGAAATGATGAACGAAGCAAAGTACCGAATACACCGAGCATCTTGTTTCCACTGATCGTAAAAAAAAGAGAGCCAGGGGAGGAATTGCCCCCGAGAGGACGACCACCGCGGTTCGCGTGCGAGGCTGAGATGGATCGTGTGGCATCGGAGGAACCGCCGTGCAGGTTGAGGACAGGGTGGGGATTGGCCTTCATCCAAACGGTGGATAGAGGCATGGCCGCGTGATGATGGGCATCGTGGACACATTTCAGCAGGGATTGGTTATTTAGACGACGAACTCAAAACAAAACGGTTCAGTCTCGAACAGATGTATGCTGCAAGGCGTTCGTTCAGAAAGCCAACGCGCTGGTGGCCTTGAAATGTGAATTTGTATTGGCACGTGGAAGAGAAGACTCGAAACTTTTTACGCAGCGCGTTTTATTCCGTGTCCATTTAGCCACACACAAACATCTCCATATATATATAAATACTGTACAGTAGTGAATGAGAATCCGAGCTTCGTACAGTTATACTTTTCGTAAAACATTTAATAATAGTAAGTCATTATTACTTTCAACGGTAGCGGTTAAAGAAAATAGTAGTTTATATAAAACTCCACGTAGAAACGACACCCATTTCGTATATATATATATATCTGCGCACGACGAAGATTGCACATTTTCCATGTAAAACGAGTAGTTCTGAAAGTTCAACACCGGTAACGACGACGATTAAACGACCAGTGTGGGAGTACCACGACATTTTCGTGCTCTGTGTGCACCTAGCCTGGCACAAGCGCAGTGGTTGACGTCATTCACTTAGTGTGGAATTACGGGGCTTGCGTTTTTTTCAAAAATAAGATCGACAACATTGACTGGCAATGCACAGCCAACCACCTTTGTGCTGTACAAAGCGACACTCCGACGCGTGTGAGTACACGAACCATATCGAGTTAGTACACCCCAAGGACTGGCTGCGCGTGTCCGTAACCCCCACAACCTCTAGCCCCCCCCCCCCCCCGGGTCCCCTACCCGCGGTCCCTAGTCAGTTAACTCGCTCCCCACCGACCAATCGGTTGGGTCGTCTTCCACGTGATGCCTATTGCTTGTATGTGTAATGTCTACTTGTAGTCTACTTGTGTGTCCGGGGCGTTTGTCAATCCGCTGCTTGATGAGGGACAGTGCTTGGTGGGGGTGAGGGGTTGTGGCGGGGGAGGAGGTGGTTCTTTGACCAAACTTCCCGACGATGGGTCGGTGCCGGATGGTGAAGAGGGGGGTGGGGCAGAGAGAGACATGGGAGCATAGAAGTACAGCAAACTTACGTGTTTTGTTGCACTGCACTCCACTGCCCACAATGGAGCAGCACGTGACGCATGTTTTATGCGCGGTGGTCACCGCTTCGTGATGTTGTTTTTTTATTTTTTATTTAATTTTTTATTTCGGACCACCGTTTCGTCTTCGCATGCATTGCGGTTCTTGAAATACTGAGCTTTTATTTTTGTCGTTGTTATTAAATTCGAAAAAAATGACTCGTCTTGTTATTGTGTTTTCCGACCTCCTCCTCCATCCTTATCCATGCACTATCCGGCTCAGCTCTGCGTCGGCTTCCGAGATGTGGCAAAGATCGGATGCATTCTGGGTAATTTGGTTTTCGGTATTGGGCGACATTGGCTATCTGGAAAAAAAAATATCCTTGGTACAAATTGCAAATTGGCCCAAGTCGTATTTTTGGAATGTTATGAAGTGGGGGGGGGGGGGGGGGAGGAGGTGGCGGTAGTTAATGTCTATTTCTAGGGCAGGATTTGGAACCATTTTGGCTCCGTGAAATCCGGCTTTCGGGAGCATGAAAACAAAAGGCGATCTAGCCGTCTAAATAATAAAATGTATATCATCTAGCAGGCAACGTCTTTATAAACTGATAGGAGCAGCAAAGCGTCGTGTCAAGTTGTGGTGATTGCATGGTCCAGCACCTCCCTTCCCCAGAAAGTCACTCAGTCCCAGGCTTGATTGCAAGGCTTTTTTGTGTGCGCACAAAACACCTCCCATAATCTCAATCGCACGTTGCCTGCAATCTGAGCCACGCGGTCACACGAATCGCGTGCCCCCTCTTTTGGCCATTACATGATACATTTCCTCTTCTTGGACGTGTGGTTTTTACAACATGAAGTCACCTGAATAACAGGGCTTAAGTTCATCCAGATCCGCCTGGGGCTGAGCCACGGAAAGTATCCCATGGGAAATTAAGCCCTTGTGTGTAACGTCCTCGGTAGACCTAATGCTGGGATCCAAACCAAGGCACATTCAACACACCAAGAGGTATACGCGTCACGCCTTAGCCCCTTGCACTACAGGGCGAGGGGCCAAAGCCCCGATAAATCATTCATTCATTCGGGTGGTGTGTGTGTGTGTGTAAATGATAATGCAAAGCCATCTTTGCCCACCAGTGCCACAGACCCATTTATGGACACTCGTTTACAGTGGGGTAGCGTGGTTGGTATGGGTTTTGGTGTGTAAAGGAATGAACGAGGGTGCATCCTGTCCCAATTTGACCTCTTCGTAACCCGACGTTCTCACGACCCTTCAGAGTCTTGAGCTCCGGTGCAATTGCGCTCGATAGCGATGCCACTGCCCATTCGGCATAATGCACGGAGGTGCGTGGCGTGCACTGATGTCCGTTTGTGATCCATCCATCGCCTGTAGTTCGCAGGTGCTATTCTACATCGCGGCGTCTCAAAACTTCGGTCGTCACGACCCTCCACGGTACCTCTTCACCTTGCCCTGCCTCTTCCGTCCAACTACAGAGACGACGTCTTTACACGCTGCACGCGTCTGATTTGGGCAAACAAGCGGATTCAAAACCAATATCGACCGTTATGCGTCTGTACGTGTGTCGCACGTGGTATCGAAATTACCGATAAAACACATCCTCATTTATTTGACGCGGCACGCTTCTCGTCACGTGCGCATCAATCATTTAACGTGGGGGCAGCTCGTAAACCACGTGCGTGCCGAGACGGGTCCCACGTGGCACAGCGCACGCACCCACGCGGTGATGGGTCGCGGGGACCCGAATATTGAGAAACCCTTGCTCCTCTACAATGTGTCATCATGGCACTGCAATTATCTTTGATCCTGACCCCCGCTCCCCCCACTCCAACCTATACATTATTCCCTTAAATATACTCTCTTTATATATAATAAAAAAATGCGTTATCTCAAGTTGCTCTTTGACAGGCGCTGTCGTTCTCCGTGTCCTGGGAGCTGGGATGCGCGTGGCATTTATGCCGCTCTCGCCTCAGAACTTTGTCGAGTGGCTTCTCCCACACCTTCCTGTACTGGCGGCGCAGCAGAGAGTAGACGTAGGGGTCTAGCGCCGCCTTGCTGTACGCCAGGCATCTGCTGAAGAGCGCCCAGTGGTGCCCCACTGTGACAGAGGGCGCGATCTCCACCAGCCTGCGGCGTGACCACAAAAGCAGCGACGGTACACAAGTCACAACGCGAACGTGCAGCCCGCAATGTCTTGCTCGCGTCACTGCTGGCGGAACGGGCCCTCCATCTAGAGGGGTTTGGCTTGGGTCGCGTGAATATAAATGTGCCGTGAAACCTGCCTACCACCCAACGCAAGCCAATTAGTAAGGGTTGTCACGTAAACAAACACGTGGCAATTCGTTTTTCTAGTGCAGCACACCGCCTGTGTGTTGGAGAGTAAACCCACACCATTGACAATTCGAGTACGGCGTTTCGTCGGTAATTACAACCAACATCCGCAGGTGATAGCCAAAGTTGTGGAGCAATCTTCAATAGAGGGATAAATGTGGTGGCGTCATTAGCGAGCTAACAAGGTGCGAGGACCAGGTGAGGTGGGGGGGGTGTAATCGATGCATATAAATTAAAATGGAAGTCTATTACCGGTTGGGTTATTAATAGGGTAATCAACATAAATATGAATAGGGTAATCAACATCAATAACATGCATGCACAACGCGCATGCGCGATGCACATACATTGGCATGTTTTGTTTACGTGACAAACCTTGCTAATTGTCTGTGTCGGGTGGTGGCGGGTTTAACGACACATTTATATTTACGCGATCTAACCCCCCCCAAAAAAGCTCTGTATAATATTGGTTGCGACAGACTACGTGTTTAAAGTGAGCTTCTCGTGGTCGCCTGAAAGATATGTGGAGTGTCCGGGGGGGGGCAGATGGGCGAGCAGGTGGGGGGGGGGGGGTGCCCAGGATGGGTTCCGTTGGGCCCAAGAGTGTCCGTTCAGTTGCCTCGCGTAGACATGAGGCCGCATCCATCCACCGCTGGGTCAGTCCACCAGGGAGACGCGTTGCAGTGATCTAATCTACACACGTGGCCAAATGCCCTCATTTCTATACCGTTCGCATTGTTATTGCAATACGAAAGAACACGCTATCGGGGTGATTTTTATTTTATTTTTGTATAGAACGCAGCCGATGACATTCATGCGAGCCCGAGTGATAACATTGACACGTTTATCGGTAAACAAAAAAAATCGTAAAGTTTGCAGCGATTAAATCGATCGCAGCAATGAATGTTCTCGCGGTTGAATTATTCATGACGCAACGACCAAAAACGTGCGATTGGGGAAGGAAACGTTTCCCCCCCCAGCACACGTGTACATCAGGCGGGTGGCCTCGCCGTGGGATTGCCAGCAGTGATGGAACGAAAAGCGGGACGCGTCGTGGAAAACGAGGATGTCTCACGACAGGGAGTGGGAAGAACCGCATCTAAAACAGGCATTGTCCTGAGTGTTGTACGATTTACGCGAACGACAAACGACTCAACGTCCCTGGAAGACTTGGGATGTTCCAGAAAAGCTCCCGCAAAATGACCAGTAACAAAACAACGCAACGCATTAGTCGATAGCGCTGCTCCTAAATGTTGCCTCATCTCCACACTTACGTCACTGACGGCATCATCCCTCCTTTCTCGTATCACGCATTAGCTAAAACTATTTTTTTTATTTCACCAGGTAAGGTCCACTGAGCTATATAGCTTTTTTTCGTAAGCTACCTGTTCATAAATGATAGCTCCAACGAAGTGGCTTATCACGTGGACATTTTTAGCAGCCAAATACTCGTTACGCATGTTGATTCTAAATGTGGAGGGAACCACTTGAGGGCCCGGAGAAAAATCCGCAACTCCGGGGAGAACATGCAGACTCTTAAAGAAATGTAATGCACTGTTGAGTACAATATATAATTTACGTACAGTGTTTTGGTGATTTTTAAAAATAATGTTACGTATGTTATTGTACCCTGTATAATGTGTGTTAAAGTTTACTGCTGTACACTAGCGTTGAGTACGGTATTTTTAGTCCTTTAATGTAACGTAGATACGGTTTGGATGACGATTACCCTCTGTTTTCTCGTGGAAATATGACTTTTATTTACGTCCATCCACTATTCGTCCCGCCTTTCAGGAACGCATCCTCAACGTAAACCGGTTTTTCCCCACACACATGATATATGTCCAATGAAGGGCCATTGCCGAAAACATCTATTAGACATATTTCCCCCTGTTAGGGCCGTGCTCTTGACGAATGTGTTTTTTGTCATTTGTGCTCATGCACCCCTGCCAATTAAAATATTACCCACAAAACGCTTCACATGAAACAAAAAAAGGAGTGAGGGTGGATGGGGTACGATCCTGGGAAAACCAGAACGGGTGGAAACCAATCACCCGTCGGCGATCGATATGCGTGGAGAAACGTGTACATGTACGTATGCTGAACTTCTTACGCGCCGTACGAAGCCACCAGTGCTCAGGGGGGTGGGTGGGGGGTGCGAAACGCAGTGTAAACTCGCGCTAACCTGGTGATCACGTAGGGCGCAAAGCAAAGGACGAACGTGCCGATGAAGGTGCTGACTTTCCTCGCCGCGCGCTGTCGTCGCTTCTTCTGCTCCACCAGGCAGCGCTGCTTCACACTGCGCACGCATTCAACCGTTAGCGCCCCCGCGCACACTCGCACGCGCGCACGGGCAGTCTCCTTCCCTCCCCCTCCCCCCCCACTCGTTTCTTGAACGCACTCTTAATCGCCCACCTGTTCGCTGTATTGAGAAATGTGAGGCTTGATAGACGAGTAGTGATTAACTGTTGGAACGCTGCCGTGGTTGTTGATGGCTGTGAACGTAATTAACGTGCAATTTGGAGTTCGCCAGTTTGATTCGTACTCCAGTCGCGGCGGTTATGATAATGTGTGTGTGTTTTTTGTTTGTTATCTACCACGCCTGTCCACCCAGCGGTATGAACGAGTTGGTCAATCGGTAGGTCGCGTAATGGAAATGGGGTAAATCGTGGGTTCTCCCACCTCCTTCCAAGACGTCTCTGGAAAGCGTGAAAGAGAAGGCCAAAGCTAAATATCCTCCACAGGGGAGCCCTAAAGAAGGATTATCGAGAGCTGGTTCCTAGAGCAGGCAAATGCAGGGCTCCACCTTTTTTTTTACCTGTTAACTAATTGATGTGCACCGTGACACTTGTTGTGAGATAACGCGTGATTGTGTTGTTTGTTTGTTCTGCCCGTGTATCTGCTTTCCTATCAAACTAAATCTAGCCGATGTAAGTTGACTTGCTGGTGACGTCGGTACGTGCACTTTGAAACGAAACCATGCGTTGAGTGAAACGTTGAATCCGACACAATGAGATCGACAAGGGAATTTGTTCGACCGCCAATCAAAGGGCATGTGTTTGGTCTCATACATACCGTCCAAGACTGAATATGTAATACTAAGTTAAATGACCGACGTAAATGTGTAACTTGATGTCAATGTTACTTATGGAATATCTATAAAGTGGTTAGTTGTGGCACATTATATGTATGCTAACTAGAAACATCCGAAAAGAAACCAAAAAATGCGTCGAACTTTTCCCTCCGAAAATTATGACCCGGAGGTTGATGGGTTTCGTTCAAAGTCTGCATTGCTTGAAGCCATGTGCTAACCCTCAAGTATACGTTCCCCGTAATCGGTGAAGAGGGTAATTTGTCTCCCGTGAAGCGTAAAGCTCAAGCCAATAAAAGTTGGTTAAGCCGGCTTTCGATGACATTTGTACTGCATCTTTAAAATCCCACATTATGCAATAATTGAGAGCATTTAAATAGTTGCACTGAAGGCCTATTTGCAGCATGCGGTTATTTTGCTTCTTACTGGAATGGAACCACGAAATGGGAGAATTGAATCGTCGTGACCGGTGTCGCGTCGGGTTGCACTCAATATTCAACAATGCGGCCCGCAAACAATGTCAACACGTTGTATAACACAGAAAACATTGACCCCAATACCAAACATCGCCTGGACGCGCGCGCACTTGGCGTTCGCTTGGGGTCGCGCGCGAGGTGGTGACTTGAGGTGACGTCCTCGCTGTATGATTACGCACGGTGGCTGGCTGGGTGGGTGGGAAGGAGGGGGGTGTGAATGGACGAGACGTTACCTGGGATGGATGTCCACCAGCAGCACGAGGGTCTGCATCGTGATGACGTCGATCCTCTTGCAGTGAAAGCGAGCCACTTTGAGCACCTTCATGTAGGTGACGCAGAGCACGAGCAGCGACAGCAGGAAGGTGGTGCCGTGGTACACCACCGTCATGGTCGAGAACGGCAGCCACTCGCTGTCTTTGGCCCACATGGTGCACGAGGCATAGTTCCGATGGTAGTCGAACCACTTGAAATACGTGGCCACCAAGGGAAAGCACAGCGAGTGGATCCACGTGTAGCTCATGATGACGGCCGCGTCCTTGTAGCTCATCTTGGTGGTGTAGCTCAGGGGGAAGACCACCGCGACCCAGCGGTCCAGGCTGAGCGCCGCCATGCTCAGCATGGTGTTCGTGGTCAGAAAGGTCTCTGTGAATCCCAGCACCTGGCACAGGCAGTCGTCGAACGGTTGTTCCTGAGTGATGACCCCGGCCAGTGTAAGCGGCATGTTGAAGAGCGTCATTATTAAGTTGCACGCGGTCAGGTTAATGGTGAATATGCTGGGCACTTGCCTGCGAATATCCGAGCTGTACACGTAGCACACCAACACAACCAGGTTCGACAGGAAAGACACGATCAGTACCACGACGATGAACAGCGACAGCAGGGTGTCCCCAACGTCCATGTCTCCTTATTTCTTTGGTCACAATTTCGAGGCGTAAATTCTCCGTTTTTTATATTTGCTTCATTGGCCACCACGGCACCGTTGTGATCATCGTGAGAGCCTCGGTATGATTCGCGAGAAAAGATGAGCCGACGAGATGGTTAACGGCGTCGCTGAGCGCGTCTCGTCTCGAAATCGTAACACAATTCAGATGCACAGCGCCCTCCCAAAGAGGCAGGCATTCCGCGTGGTGGTCTCCAGCCAAACCGCCTGCAGTTGTCATCTCTGCTCGACGAATCGGTCCGCTGAGAGCCCCCTCTGCAGCGAGACGGCGTGCTTTTGCTTAAAAGCCAGGGCTTGTTGGCAGAGCGTCGCAGTTGACCGGCGTGGTTGTGGATGACGGTAGTGGCTGGTGGAGGTGATGGTTTATTGCAGAAGGCGAGGAGGTGGCCGTGTGGGAGGACGCGGTTGCTGTCACAGCGCAAGGGTCCAGTGGAGACTGCACACCCGCACACGGCCAACCCCTTAAATGCTGTTGCCTCTTTCTAGTCGCCGAGTCGCTGCTCCGGTTTTTTTTCTTCTTCCTCCCTCTGCTGCACTGCACAGTGACGTACGTGTTATCTGCTCGCTTTATAACCGCGGGCACACAGGCGTGCGTTGGGGAGAGCCTTTCTTTTCAAAAGCAACTGGGGTTGTTTACCACGATCTCATTATTGTTTTCCCACCAGCTCTGTACGTTAATGAATAATTTAAGATGCCAGCGGGTGTCAGATTTTGCTGGCGAGTCTCTGCACATTCGCATCTGGTCAATATTATTTTGCACCCCTATGGGTTAATATGTTAAAAGAAACAAATATCTGAAAACTAGCGTTCATAAGATTTTCACAGTTAATATAGTTTTTATAGGCTGTCACGTGTTTAATCCTCGTGTAATCTTGCACAAGTACTGCAGAACATATACAGAGGAAAACAAGTGTTCCATAATATGCAGATGTACCCTTTAAAAGTGTTCACGTCAACAACAACAAAATCAACATCATCATCATCAACAAGATTGTATTATGTTCTAATTAAACCGGAGTATACAAGAAATGTATCGAGTACGTGCGGTGTCTTATCGCTTCACTTTATTTCCACAATGCTTATGTAATGGCACATTGAGATGCGTTGGACATAGATGAATTTCTCTCACACGGCGTGTGAAAATGCATCCAAAGCCCTAAGAAATTCAGAGTGTGGGGGGCGCGGGGGTGGGGGGGAAGACGCGCGTTAGTTGTACATTTTAGAGGAACATTGAAAGTCCATTCGTTGAAATACGAAACGTTTGCCTGGGAGTCGCTTAGGCAAAGACGCGGTGCCTTGATGCGGTGCTAATGAGCTGTCCAGGGTGCTGAAACGCTGCCTGCGTAGTTGCGGTTTTAATTCCTGCACCCGCACTAATGAGCAGTTTACTAGGTAGGTTGGGGATAAACGCTTGGAAGAGTTGCACATCACACACGCGTTGCTAATAAGGCAGTGTCTTTCCACTAAAGCAATGCAATGGCAATAATTGGCATGCTATGCACTGTAAACGATAATAAATATATAAAGCGTGTTCAATGCTTTAAACACCCATTAAATGGTAGTGAGGAATGTGACCTTCTTGACTTAATAGTGTCGATACGTCAGCCTAAAAAAAGACTCCCACATGATCTAATTTGCCTATAAACTACAGCGATGTCTTCTTTGACATAAAGAGGACAGCGTGAGCTTCATATTTCTCAGGCAAGGGCATCGTATCAGATGTTAGATGACGGCGGTGCCGTTTTGATATTGTGTCGGCTACGTGTGGAGCTATCTGCGCCTCGTGACAGCTTGCGGTAACGATGAGCTCTGATTTCTAGCCCCTTCGTATCTCAGCTTTGCACAAACTGAGTTTATGCCTGTGGCAAGCTAGGCACAACCAATAAAATGCGATGCAATTAAACCACCCTGGGTTTTATTGTCCACAATCAATATAATGAACGGTTATCCAGGGGCAATGCACAAGTTGTCGTGTATGGAAATCTGGAGGTAAACACTGCACGTTGTTGCTTGCCCGCAGCTATCACGATATGAACGGGACTCTGCTTATTGTCAGTGTGTTTTTAAATATACATACGAGGCGTTCTTTGTTACACAGCCCTTTTCCACTCTGCTGGATTAAGGCCTCCCCACTTCGCATCGGTTATGGGGATTGTTTGACCACACTTCGCCACATTGGTCAGTGCGGGTTGATGAAAGGGTTGGAGCCAGAAGTGGTTCAGACTTCCGTCCACATTGAATTCAGGTCTCCAGGTTCACAGTGGAGTGCTCTTTTGTGCTGCGCCACTGGTCCACCGAACGAGATAAATGTAAAACATTGTTCCTTTTGTTCATAGTATAATTGGCTATTCTAACACTTGTGTGTAGAGAAAATGTCATGCTTTTTAAAATGATTTGGTCGGCAAGGTTATGATCAGGTTAATGTGTTTTATTACCGCATACGTATTCTTATCATTCAGTTCGTGTGCCTTTTGAGAGGGGGCAACCAGGACTGGTTGAGATATCGCCCACTAATCACTGCACCAAACTACAACTATTTAACTATAAACTATGTTATATCGTACCAGGTAAGGCCCATGTAGCTGTATTGCTCTTTTTCAGAAGCATCCTGGGCCACAAATAATAGCTCAACGAAGTGGCTTATGTGGAAATTGATAGCAGCCAAATTCTGTTAAAGCATGTTTCTAATGTGGAGGGGAAAACCTGGAGGACCGGGACAAAAATCCACGCCATCACGGGCAGAGCGATTTGCAAACTCCCAATGTACAGGCGTCAGTCGGGATCGAACTCGCGACCTGTTTACCAGGCAATGTATTTAACACCTCACCACCACAGCTCCCTCCTATACCAGACATTACTTATGAACATAGTGTTTGCATTTTAGAATTGTCTACTTACTCCTTTAGCATAGGGGAAATATAATTATTTTTACACAACGACGTGACAAGTCAATTACATCACTATGTGACACGTGAAATTAATGATTGGTGAACAAAAAAATACAACTATGCGTGGCAGCAAATGTAAAAAAAAAAATTTGCTGCATAAACACTCGTCCAAAGCGTAGAGCATATGAGCAAGAGCATATTAATAATTTAATTAAATCAACATCGGTTGCTTCAAAAATTGTAAACAGAATGTCACTTCACACATGAACTGTAGATATAATGTGTGGGTATGCCGTGTTAGTTTGCATGCATTACAGTGATTTGTGTGTAAAAAAAAAACATTAAAATAGGGAATAGTACAAGCTGTTGAACAGCTGGACCATTGATTTTTTTCTTTCCTGGCACAAATTTAATAATAGCAAATATTTACTTAACAATATTAAACGCTGATGCAGCCCCGTAGCAGTAACGATGAAAAATGTGTCTGTGGGCAAAAAGCCTTAGTCTCACACAAGCGCACATACTCTCATTTACAAACCACTTCGTGTCGACTCTGGAAAATAACTTACAATGAGGCAATGCGAATGGGTTTTCATTAGTCGTAATTAAATGTACGTGTTCTTTGGGTCTTGTACATGTTTTTGGGTCTTTCGATAAAGTCACATAGATAGGTTCTTTGACTACGTGATTCTACCGAAAGACCCAAAAATATGAATTCCTGCAGTCACGAAAGCTTTAAGTCAAGATTTAAATGTACATGTTTTGAGCATGGGTTTTTGGGAGAACTTTTCGCTTCGCTGTAATTTAATCGTCAAGTTATGCTTTATTCATTGCTGATTTCGATGTTTTGGTGAGATGGATGGGGTGTAGCTAAGAGGACTAAAACTGTGTCAGAGCACTGAGCTGGCACCGGTGACATTGCGGGTTCAAATCTGGCAGTCATCTGTGATTGAACCGAGTTCTAAAGTTTGGTGGGTTTATGGTCTCAGCCCAGCCACAAGAATAAATGCAAAAAAATAACAAAATCATACTAGGGGTTTAACTGCATTCAACCTATGCCAGCTCAAAATATTTGGTATGATGAGAATATTGTTTCTTTACACACAAGAGGTTTATCCCTAGTACGTATAAATACGTTCTTCAAAGGCCATTCTGTGGCTCAATTTGATGTTCTCATGACTCCAATAGTTTCAAATACATTTTTTTGCCAATGCTGATAGCACAATTGTAATATTGTATAAAGTGCAACCCTGAAAGTGCCACTGTATTTGGCCTACTTTTTTCTTCACTGGCCAGATGTCTCAGAAGAGATCGGAGTACCCACACTTTACCCCATCAAGCCAATTACCGATCGACTACCTGTCATGTGTACATTTATACTCCCTGGGTGGACTGAGGTGGGTGGACTGAATAAACTTGTTCATTGTTTCAACGGCAACATTGCAAAATCGAGCGAACGTCCTCTAAATTGCAAGTCCAATGTGCTAACCATTACAAGGACCAAACACACTCCACACACGACCCTGTTGAGAAAAAAAATCCTTATTGTCAGATGATTAATATTATTACAAGATTGGTGAATTTGTTTTATACACGATGCCAACAGTGTATTGTTACAACGATATCTTTCTTGGCTCATGCAAAAATTCAGAAATATCTCTGCCACATGCTGTTGTGGAATTGCGGTAGCTTGAACAACTTCTCTCAGCCTCGTTGACTCACGTGTTGTCACTGCGAGCACCGCGCCTGCCAGGCATACCAGCCAATCTTTTGCCATGACTACCAGACAGAGGCGCGAGCTCGTCTCAAAGCTGCTATAATCCTCACTGTGCTTCTCTATGTAGCAGGATTGGTTGAATGCCATTTACTGGTCCAATAGAATTATTCGCATCATTCGTTAACATTATCAGCCACGATAAATCCACTGCTGGATGAAGGCCTCCTCAAGTGTGCCGCTATCCTTCACGGTTCCAGGATGCAAAAATCCACCAAGCACCTGCACAAAACGAGCCAATCTCAATGGCTAACGAGTCTCTTGGTGACAATCCTTCCTGCCCAAATCCACTTGCTGTTAACAATCAAATTTACGTTATCCAATCCATGTGTTCCTCTTTCGGGCACTCGGCATAATCCCAAGCGTGCATCTCTCCATGCATCTTGGAAACACTTCTGAGGTTCTTGTTCCACCCCCTTAATCAGTATCCACGTTTTGCTGATCCATAAGTCATAAGGTTGTGCACACTGATGAAACAATTGTCTCTTTAGACACATAAGGCCTATTTATAGTGTGCGCAGAATTCGTGCAGTGAGCCGTCAGAAGGGATGTTGCTTTTCGGTTTCGATCTCGAGATCTCGAGATCGAAAGCGTTAAATGAAAAAGGAAATGCAACCTTAACTTGCCTTCAGTAACTGTCCGAGGCATATCTGTTCTGCGGTCTTTCAGTTGTGTTCCTCTGTCAAACATATCTGTTTATCAGACGTGTTGTACGCCATTTTTGTTTATCTAATATTTCTGTATATAGTTTTCCGTGTTACGTTTGTCTAATATGAACAAGGCCGTTGCCTGAAATCCCGCGTAAGAAATATGCCCTTTTAAGTCCATGCTATTAACGAATTTGAGTTGTTTTTGTTTGTGCAAACACTGATCACTGTGTAACAAAAAAACTATTTTTTTGTTCCTGGGTAGTAAGTGTTATTTTCTAATTGCTTATGCCTCAAAAGTACAGAAAATGGCTATTATTCCCCACAAACTTTGCTTTGTGACCAGGATAGTGATATTTTTAGGTACCTATTTTCAATGCGAAAACGTGTACATTTGTGTCAATCCTTCACGTAAAGTCCTTGTCACGAAAGCAATGTTTGTGGGGAATAATAGCCATTTCTATACTCTTATGCTTTTTTCGGTAAAGTCACGTAGGTAAAAAATAAAAATAAAATTAATTAAAGTAATAATAGAAATAAAATAATAAATCACGACGTTTCGGAGGCAACACAAGTCTCCGTCATCAGGTGGGACCGTCACAGCTAAAATTACTGCATCAAGCGAGGAAAAAATCCAAAAGACCAGCCCATAAATACAAGTTAATGGGGGAGGGGCTTATCTGAATGTGGTAACGAGGGAATGGAACGTGGGGGTGGTGGGCGGGGCTACAAGAGAAATTGGCCAACGTCATCATGTGCAAGAGAACAATCGGTGTACCTCGACCTAAACCAGTGTTGGTTGAGAATCCAAATACAAACAAGCAGTAACGTTGGGGATGTTAACACTCGGTAAAGTAGAAATGTACCTGTCAAATAAGATGGTACAAATATGTGTAGTTAAATCTTTTTTACATGGTTAATAATCCTTGCAGTCACGAAAGCTTCAAATCTAGAAGCCATTTCTATACTTTTGCGGCATAAGCAATTGGAAAAGAACACTTACTACTCAGGAACAAAAATCGTGTTACATACCAAATAAGTTGTTGACATTTCCTATACTTCATTCCCAGTGGACAATGTCATGACCATGTCATCAGCAAATCTGTTTACCCAATACGATGTTTTAAAGCACTTTCCAGTGTCATTGTGAATAACTTTGAAAGCTTGTCCCCTTGTTTGACTTCCCTTTTTTAAATATGCATTTTCGTAGTTTTTTTGTTCAGTCTCAGTGTGACGGTTTCAATTAGGTAAACTTTTTTTTAAAAATAATTTCTAAATGTGTGTTTATTTAGACCTTGGTTTGTGAGAGCTTGCAATGACTGCATTCATTTCTAATGAGCCAAATGCTTGTTTTCATCAGCTACAAAGACCAGGCTCAGTGGTGTTTTAAATTCATGAGTCTTTTTTTTCTCCAGAATCTGATCAATAAATATGTATGTGGTTATTGGTTTTTTACCCTTCTATCTGGCCAGATAGAAGGGTAAAAAACCAATTATCATATTTTTACTGGTAAATGAGGTTCCAATGGTGTAAATGCTTACCCCGAGCTCTCATACTCTGATGGTGCATTGTCTTTGAGTTGTGCGCCTTTTGGCGTCATCTGGTCCAACCCATGTGAGACTAGGCTCTAAGGAAAGCTGTCTCGGGTGTGGACCAATCAACTTCAAGGACAGTGCACATTATCAGAGTTATGTTTTTGTTTGCATTATGACTGCAGGTATTGTGGTCTCCTTGTAAAAAAAGGTGTCAGTTTTTGTTGCCAGATAGAAGGGTAAAAAACCAATTATCATATTTTTACTGGCAAATGAGGTTCCAATGATGTATGTGGTTGATAGTAGAGAAAGATTTCTAAACCCTGCTTGCTCCCGCGATTTGGTTGGCCCTCTACATTTTGCATGATTCCGGGTACAATTGCTTTCGTGAACATGGTATACACTCACGATACCAGACTAATAATGAAATGGTCCGTAGTTACAGTCGGTGTAATCATTATCGTATATAGAATGTTTGAGGATTAATTCCATGATTGCTCTGTTTAATTTCCGTGTAAACTCGACTTAAAGCTTTCGTGACTGCAGAAATGCATATTCTTTCGGTCTTTCGGTAAAGCCACGCAGATAGATCAAATAAAAATAAAAATAATAACAATATCACGACGTTTCGATCGCAACACAAGCAATCGTCATCAGGTGAGAAATATTGCGGGAGAGCTGCTGAGAATATATGGTGGGAGCGCTGCTCAGGTAAGGAGTTATAAAGGTTTGGGATGGGTGTAGCCCAAGGGTCAGTGGGAGGGACTAGAGATGACATTTGCATGTAAATGTAAGATCGGGTAAAACTTTACAAACGAAGCTGTGGGGGTGGCCATTGTATTGTGAGAGATTAGCATGTCAATGTAAGAGAGATTAGCATGTCAATGTAAGAGAGATTAGCATGTCAATGTAAGAAATTTGCTTGTAAATGTGAGCTCGGCAAGACCATCGCCGCATGGAAGGACAAGGATGGCATACTCTTTGTTTTTTTCGGTAAAGTCACGTAGGTAAAAAATTTAAATAAATAAAATCACGACGTTTCGGGCGCAACACAAGCGTCCTTCTTCAGGTGGGGACAACTTGGCGAAAGCACAACCGCTTAAGTGTGTCTCAGAGGTGGCTGTGACGAGTCATTATATAGTCGCGGGGGGATGGGGGGAGAAGAAGGGGGCATGGTGGGTGGGGGGGGGGTGTGGGCTGGGAGGTAGCGTTGCGTACCCCGAGCAACGATTGGAGTTCAAACTGAGGCTTTTGTAATGTAGATGGTGGAAGTAGATAAGCCACCTTTTGTTATGCTGCCGGGTAAATTAGTAAAGCATAGAGTTCAAACTGAAATGTGCAGCCTATAAAACAACGTGTGGTAATGCGGGGTAACAGACTGGTAGCATGTGCTTTTACCATCTACATGGCAGAGGCTCGGTCTCATTAGCAGCAGTTGCACTTTAACAACTCTGGCACCCCCCCCCGCCTCTCAGCCAGTCTACATAACAAAGGCTCAGTCCTTTGTTATGTAGACTAGCCGTAGTCTCAAGCCGCACGCACCTTACCATAATGATAAAAAGGGGTCTTGTCCTGGCTCATCCCCCCCCCTCAACCAGTATATATACGGGGTAGTCGCTCTTGGAATTTCTCATTTACTTGATACAGCAAGCGTGCTGTGACGGTTCCACCTGAAGACGGAAGCTTGTGTTGCCTCCGAAACGTCGTGATTTTTATTTTATTTTTATTTTATTTTACTTTTATTGATTTTAATTTCTATTTTTTACCTACGTGACTTTACCGAAAAAAACCTAAGAATAATATGGATATGTTTATCAAATTAAATCTAAACTAGCTTACTAGCAGTAAACTGCACGGCAGCTAAAGTTTTAACTTGGTTAATTACATCATTCCACTAATTGCTCAATTTGAATCCATCATCTCGGTTGAAGTTACGCCTATGTTTGTGTATATAAGTGGCTTCATGGATGCACAAGCTAAGCTAAAGAAGACCAAAACAACAGCTTGTGGTAATGGCGGTGGTAGTGTGTGAAGCTGGGGTAACAGGCTGGGGATATGGATATGTTTATGACAATGAAATCTAAACTGGCTGTCCTTCCAAACTGAATCCATCATCTCGGTTGAAGTTATGTCTATGTTTGTATATCTGGATGGCTTCATGAACAAAGCTTTGGTAGTAACCTGGAGGTTTTACAGAGTACCTTGGGTATCGGAGAACACAATGTCATGAGAACCAGTAGTATTACAACAATGGTCAGCTACGGCCTGAAGAAATCGTTCTGCCATGTTTCAAATCCGACTTGTGCTCACGAATGCGATCAGAAACATGTCGTTTCGTTTCCCCGATGTAACAATCCCCACAAGTGCAACTCAGTTTGTAGACACCAGGGTACTGTAAGTCAGGAATGACATCCTTTACGGATGAGATCAGATCACGGATCTTGTGTACTGTACTGAATCAAACCTGGATCTTGTATTTGTTTAGAATTTTGGAAATCTTTTTGGTCACGCCTGCTATGTATGGCAACGTAATGATCTTGGTCGGAGTCTCAGGGGGTTATTTCTCCACGGTGGGAGAAACAGCCTTGCGGTTAGCACGGTCCGAGTATCCGTTCATCTTGAAGGCACGATGTACATGTTCCAATTCACTGGCCAGGTGGTGTTGGTCAGAGATGCAGTGGGCCCTATGGTATAGGGTTTTGATGAGGGAATTCTTCTGTGCCGGATGGTGGTTGGAATCAGGTTTCAGGTAGGAATCCGTGTGGGTGGCCTTCGTGTAGACAGAATGTCCCAAAGAGCCATTGGGTCTCTCAAACAAAACATCCAGGGATGGTAGCTTACCATCCTTCTCCACTTTCATGGTGAATTTGATGGATGGGTGCATGGAGTTGATGTGATCTAGAAATTGGTTCAATGCTGGGAGGCCATGTGGCCAAATGACGAAAGTATCATCCACGTATCTCTTACACAGGGAAGGACGCAGAGTGGATGTCTGGATGGCATCTGCTTCAAATTTCTCCATGAAAACATTGGCTATCATACTCTTAGGTTGTTTTGGTAAAGTCATGTAAGTAAAAAACTAAATAATAAAAAGAAATAATAAAAATAATAGAAAAAAATATAGAAATAAAATAATAAATCACGACGTTTCGGAGGCAACACATCTTCCGTCTTCAGGTGGAACCGTCAAAGCACAATTGCTGTATCAAGTAATTACTCAAGTAATTACTCAATTGTACTGTGACGGTTCCACCTGAAGACGGAAGCTTGTGTTGCCTCCGAAACATCGTGATTTATTATCTTATTTCTATTATTTCTTCTATTATTTTTATTATTTATTATTTATTTTTTTACCTACGTGACTTTACCGAAAAAACCTAAGAGTATGAATCCTTGCAGTCACGAAAGTTTCAAATCTAGAATTGGCTATCACTGGTGACAAGGGGGGAACCCATAGGGTTGCCCTCATTTTGTTTGTAGAAGGTACCATTCCAGGTGAAGTAAGTGTTGGTGAGGCAGTGCCTAACCAGCGCAGGGACATCAAGGTTCAGTCCATGTTGGACCAAGTCTTCAATTATTGCGAAGGTGTCAGGCACTGGAACCTTAGTGAACAGAGAGACCACATCACTGACGAGGACATCATCAGGGGAAAGTACAATGTCCTTGACAAGAGAGACCAAGTGAGTTGAGTTCAGTACTAATGAAGTGGTCTTGCCAGTGAAGGGAAGTAGAGTATCCGACAGAAAACGGGCCAGTTTGTAGGTAAGTGAGTTGATTGTGGACACGATGGGCCGTAGTGGGGTACCTTCTTTATGGATCTTGGGAAGCCCATAAAATCTGGAAGGTCTCGCAGCCGAGGGTTTCAGGGAGAGCCGTTTGCTTGGTTCAATTAGTGAAGTCGAACTCGTGATGATCTTGTTAGTTTTAGTAGTTAGGCTATTAGTCGGATCTCTATTGATTTTGGAGTAGCTGCCATCATTGAGCAGGTCCTGGATTTTGTGGTATTGCCCTTGTCGGCCGAGAGTGACTATATCATCCCTCTTCTTGTTTCTTTCGGTAAAGTCACGTAGAAGGGAAGTAATAAAATAATAAAAATAAAACATAATAAAACAATTCTCACGACGTTTCGGCTACAACGCAAGCAGCCGTCTTCAGGTGAAGAATGAGACACTACCAAACTAGGAGCTTATATATAAGCTGCATTGGGGGTTGAAGAGCGCCTTAACAAAAAGAATGTGCATGTGAAGAGGGATTTAGCATATTCATGGAAAATGCGTAGGCGTTGGGCGGGGGGGTGTCAAAGTCATATTATGCCCATGCATTATGCAGGATCAGCAGCAACCAAGGGGGGTGCAGGGATTAGCAGTAACAAAGGAAAGGAATGTTAATGATATGTAGCTGCAGTTACTCAACAACACGTAGAAAACTAAAGTATAAACTACATAAAAAACTAAAGTATAAACTGCATCGCACCATCAGTATACTTACTATACTCTATAATAAGCTGAGTTACTAACAGCAAGTAATACATTACAATTTTACCTCGTAAAAATTCTATAATATGCTTCCATCTAAACCTTATTCTCTTACATCACACGAGCATATACCGTACTATATACTGCCATAGATAAACCCAACATTAAATTATATACTGTATTGCTGTAAACCAACCTATATCTTATACATTTAATATCACACTATGTATTATTCTACACACCCTAATGTGTATCGAAATGGTTTATTACGTCCTTCCAATGATTGCTGAGCCAGAATCCATCTTCTCGGTTAAAGTTGTCTCTGTGTTTGTATATGTGGATCGCCTCATGAACGAATCTCTCATGATAGCCAGATGGCTTGCAGAGAACCTCTGTCTTGGAGAAGTCAATATCATGTGAGCCCACTGAGTTGTAACAGTGATCTGCCACGGCTGAGGTGTTAGTCCTACCGTGTTTCAGGTCAGCTTTATGTTCACGGATGCGGTCCGAGACATGTCGTTTGGTTTCCCCAATGTAACTGCTACCACAGAGGCAACTTAGTTTGTAGACGCCAGGGTACTGTATGTCTGGAACCACATCTTTTACAGACGGTACCAGATCACGGATTTTATGTACTGTGTTGAATCGGACCTGGATCTTGTGTTTAATCAGGATTTTGGAGATCTTTTTTGTGACCCCAGCAATGTAGGGTAAGGTGATGGTCTTGAAAGGCTCCTCAACAGGATCCTTCTTGATGGTTGGAGTGATGGCTTTGCGGATTGTATAGTCGGAGTAACCATTTGCCTTAAGAGCTTGGCGTACGTGTTTGAGTTCACTGGAAATGTGTTCATGGTCGGAGATGCATTGGGCTCTATGATATAGAGTCTTGATGAGGGAATTCTTCTGAGATGGATGGTGGTGGGAATCCGGTTTTAGATAAGCATCCGTGTGGGTGGCTTTCCTGTAGACAGAGTGGCTCATTGAACCATCAGGTCTCCTTTTGATTAGGACATCCAAAAAGGGTAGCTTGCCATCATTTTCGACTTCCATGGTGAATCAGATGGCTGGGTGTATGGAATTGATGTGGTCGAGAAATTGGTCTAGAGCAGGCCGGCCATGTGGCCAGATGACAAAAGTGTCGTCTACGTACCTCTTCCATAAGGTCGGGCGTAGAGTGGCAGTCTGGATGGCGTCCGTCTCAAATTTCTCCATGAAGATGTTGGCTACAACCGGAGATAGGGGGGAGCCCATTGGGGTGCCCTCAATTTGCTTGTAGAAGGTTCCATTCCAGGTGAAGTATGTATTGGTTAAGCAGTGTCTCACCAGGGGGGGTACCCCAGCATTCAGTCCTTGATGAACCAAGTCTTCAATGATTGCGATGGTGTCAGGCACAGGTACCTTGGTGAACAAGGAAACCACATCAAAACTGACAAGCAGGTCGTCTGGGGACAGGGCAATCCCCTTGATTGTCGATACCAGGTCAGTAGAGTTTAGTACTGCAGAGGTGGTTTTTCCAGTGAAAGGCCGTAGGATTTCGGACAAAAAACGAGCCAGTTTGTAAGTGGGGGAGTTGATAGTAGAGACAATGGGACGAAGAGGTGTATCTTCTTTATGTATCTTTGGCAAGCCGTACAATCTTGGTGGTCTGGCTGCAGAAGGTTTCAACGAGAACTGTTTGGTCTGATCAATTAATGCGGTTGAAGCAGAAATGATGTTGTTGGTTTTGGAGACGAGGCTGTTGGTGGGGTCTCTTTTTATTTTTGTATAGCTGCCATCGTTTAGTAGTTCTTGAATTTTGTTGTTGTATTCTATTTTGTCCATGATGACAGTGGCATTGCCTTTGTCGGCTGAGAGGATGACAATGTCATCCCTCTTTTTTAATTGAGCTAATTCAAAACGCTCCTCTTTGCTGATGTTGCTAGCTGGCATCTTAGCGTTTTTGAGGGTTACAGAGATTTCGGATCTTGCTACGTCTGCAGCGATGTGACTCAAGCCCTTGAGAGCTACATCTACTCGAGCAATTATATCATTAACTGGTATGTGTCTAGGTGTGACTGCAAAGTTTAGTCCTTTAGCTAAAACGGATTTCAAACCTTCAGAAATAGGACTGTTACTGCGATTAATTACGACTTTGTTAATATCTAGCTTTTCAATGTGTGGGTCCGGTTTCTTGTTTGAGAGGCGATTGAATTTGGAAATCAAGTTGTCCTTACATTTAGTCGACATAGCGGCAGCTGAAGAGGCAGTCATTTTTTCCACATGTTCCCAATCCGATGTGGACATTGTTACACTCAAAGATAAGTGTGATTTGTAGAGTGTCTTGTCTAACTGATCTAGTTCGGTGCGCGTAAGTCTGATTTTCTCTGAGATAAGAGCTAAGCTAGTTCTAGACAGAATTCGTTTCGCATTAGAAGAAGTTACAGCAGCAGATGTTAGTGTAAATGCGTTTGGTATTACCTTAGAGTCGCGGCATCTCTTCAGAAAGGTGAGAGACTCGATTAGCTGAGCCTTCTTATCCCGGAGCTTGTTGAAGGATCTCAAAGTTATGTGGAAACCCTCCCCGTAGAGGCGGTTAAATTTCGATTTAAAGCTTTCGTGACTGCAGGGATTCATCTTCTTGTTTCTTTCGGTAAAGTCACGTAGAAGGGAAGTAATAAAATAATAAAAATAAAACATAATAAAACAATTCTCACGACGTTTCGGCTACAACGCAAGCAGCCGTCTTCAGGTGAAGAATGAGACACTACCAAACTAGGAGCTTATATATAAGCTGCATTGGGGGTTGAAGAGCGCCTTAACAAAAAGAATGTGCATGTGAAGAGGGATTTAGCATATTCATGGAAAATGCGTAGGCGTTGGGCGGGGGGGTGTCAAAGTCATATTATGCCCATGCATTATGCAGGATCAGCAGCAACCAAGGGGGGTGCAGGGATTAGCAGTAACAAAGGAAAGGAATGTTAATGATATGTAGCTGCAGTTACTCAACAACACGTAGAAAACTAAAGTATAAACTACATAAAAAACTAAAGTATAAACTGCATCGCACCATCAGTATACTTACTATACTCTATAATAAGCTGAGTTACTAACAGCAAGTAATACATTACAATTTTACCTCGTAAAAATTCTATAATATGCTTCCATCTAAACCTTATTCTCTTACATCACACGAGCATATACCGTACTATATACTGCCATAGATAAACCCAACATTAAATTATATACTGTATTGCTGTAAACCAACCTATATCTTATACATTTAATATCACACTATGTATTATTCTACACACCCTAATGTGTATCGAAATGGTTTATTACGTCCTTCCAATGATTGCTGAGCCATTGGAAGGACGTAATAAACCATTTCGATACACATTAGGGTGTGTAGAATAATACATAGTGTGATATTAAATGTATAAGATATAGGTTGGTTTACAGCAATACAGTATATAATTTAATGTTGGGTTTATCTATGGCAGTATATAGTACGGTATATGCTCGTGTGATGTAAGAGAATAAGGTTTAGATGGAAGCATATTATAGAATTTTTAGGAGGTAAAATTGTAATGTATTACTTGCTGTTAGTAACTCAGCTTATTATAGAGTATAGTAAGTATACTGATGGTGCGATGCAGTTTATACTTTAGTTTTTTATGTAGTTTATACTTTAGTTTTCTACGTGTTGTTGAGTAACTGCAGCTACATATCATTAACATTCCTTTCCTTTGTTACTGCTAATCCCTGCACCCCCCTTGGTTGCTGCTGATCCTGCATAATGCATGGGCATAATATGACTTTGACACCCCCCCGCCCAACGCCTACGCATTTTCCATGAATATGCTAAATCCCTCTTCACATGCACATTCTTTTTGTTAAGGCGCTCTTCAACCCCCAATGCAGCTTATATATAAGCTCCTAGTTTGGTAGTGTCTCATTCTTCACCTGAAGACGGCTGCTTGCGTTGTAGCCGAAACGTCGTGAGAATTGTTTTATTATGTTTTATTTTTATTATTTTATTACTTCCCTTCTACGTGACTTTACCGAAAGAAACAAGAAGATGAATCCCTGCAGTCACGAAAGCTTTAAATCGAAATTTAACCGCCTCTACGGGGAGGGTTTCCACATAACTTTGAGATCCTTCAACAAGCTCCGGGATAAGAAGGCTCAGCTAATCGAGTCTCTCACCTTTCTGAAGAGATGCCGCGACTCTAAGGTAATACCAAACGCATTTACACTAACATCTGCTGCTGTAACTTCTTCTAATGCGAAACGAATTCTGTCTAGAACTAGCTTAGCTCTTATCTCAGAAAAAATCAGACTTACGCGCACCGAACTAGATCAGTTAGACAAGACACTCTACAAATCACACTTATCTTTGAGTGTAACAATGTCCACATCGGATTGGGAACATGTGGAAAAAATGACTGCCTCTTCAGCTGCCGCTATGTCGACTAAATGTAAGGACAACTTGATTTCCAAATTCAATCGCCTCTCAAACAAGAAACCGGACCCACACATTGAAAAGCTAGATATTAACAAAGTCGTAATTAATCGCAGTAACAGTCCTATTTCTGAAGGTTTGAAATCCGTTTTAGCTAAAGGACTAAACTTTGCAGTCACACCTAGACACATACCAGTTAATGATATAATTGCTCGAGTAGATGTAGCTCTCAAGGGCTTGAGTCACATCGCTGCAGACGTAGCAAGATCCGAAATCTCTGTAACCCTCAAAAACGCTAAGATGCCAGCTAGCAACATCAGCAAAGAGGAGCGTTTTGAATTAGCTCAATAAAAAAGAGGGATGACATTGTCATCCTCTCAGCCGACAAAGGCAATGCCACTGTCATCATGGACAAAATAGAATACAACAACAAAATTCAAGAACTACTAAACGATGGCAGCTATACAAAAATAAAAAGAGACCCCACCAACAGCCTCGTCTCCAAAACCAACAACATCATTTCTGCTTCAACCGCATTAATTGATCAGACCAAACAGTTCTCGTTGAAACCTTCTGCAGCCAGACCACCAAGATTGTACGGCTTGCCAAAGATACATAAAGAAGATACACCTCTTCGTCCCATTGTCTCTACTATCAACTCCCCCACTTACAAACTGGCTCGTTTTTTGTCCGAAATCCTACGGCCTTTCACTGGAAAAACCACCTCTGCAGTACTAAACTCTACTGACCTGGTATCGACAATCAAGGGGATTGCCCTGTCCCCAGACGACCTGCTTGTCAGTTTTGATGTGGTTTCCTTGTTCACCAAGGTACCTGTGCCTGACACCATCGCAATCATTGAAGACTTGGTTCATCAAGGACTGAATGCTGGGGTACCCCCCCTGGTGAGACACTGCTTAACCAATACATACTTCACCTGGAATGGAACCTTCTACAAGCAAATTGAGGGCACCCCAATGGGCTCCCCCCTATCTCCGGTTGTAGCCAACATCTTCATGGAGAAATTTGAGACGGACGCCATCCAGACTGCCACTCTACGCCCGACCTTATGGAAGAGGTACGTAGACGACACTTTTGTCATCTGGCCACATGGCCGGCCTGCTCTAGACCAATTTCTCGACCACATCAATTCCATACACCCAGCCATCAGATTCACCATGGAAGTCGAAAATGATGGCAAGCTACCCTTTTTGGATGTCCTAATCAAAAGGAGACCTGATGGTTCAATGAGCCACTCTGTCTACAGGAAAGCCACCCACACGGATGCTTATCTAAAACCGGATTCCCACCACCATCCATCTCAGAAGAATTCCCTCATCAAGACTCTATATCATAGAGCCCAATGCATCTCCGACCATGAACACATTTCCAGTGAACTCAAACACGTACGCCAAGCTCTTAAGGCAAATGGTTACTCCGACTATACAATCCGCAAAGCCATCACTCCAACCATCAAGAAGGATCCTGTTGAGGAGCCTTTCAAGACCATCACCTTACCCTACATTGCTGGGGTCACAAAAAAGATCTCCAAAATCCTGATTAAACACAAGATCCAGGTCCGATTCAACACAGTACATAAAATCCGTGATCTGGTACCGTCTGTAAAAGATGTGGTTCCAGACATACAGTACCCTGGCGTCTACAAACTAAGTTGCCTCTGTGGTAGCAGTTACATTGGGGAAACCAAACGACATGTCTCGGACCGCATCCGTGAACATAAAGCTGACCTGAAACACGGTAGGACTAACACCTCAGCCGTGGCAGATCACTGTTACAACTCAGTGGGCTCACATGATATTGACTTCTCCAAGACAGAGGTTCTCTGCAAGCCATCTGGCTATCATGAGAGATTCGTTCATGAGGCGATCCACATATACAAACACAGAGACAACTTTAACCGAGAAGATGGATTCTGGCTCAGCAATCATTGGAAGGACGTAATAAACCATTTCGATACACATTAGGGTGTGTAGAATAATACATAGTGTGATATTAAATGTATAAGATATAGGTTGGTTTACAGCAATACAGTATATAATTTAATGTTGGGTTTATCTATGGCAGTATATAGTACGGTATATGCTCGTGTGATGTAAGAGAGCATATTATAGAATTTTTACGAGGTAAAATTGTAATGTATTACTTGCTGTTAGTAACTCAGCTTATTATAGAGTATAGTAAGTATACTGATGGTGCGATGCAGTTTATACTTTAGTTTTTTATGTAGTTTATACTTTAGTTTTCTACGTGTTGTTGAGTAACTGCAGCTACATATCATTAACATTCCTTTCCTTTGTTACTGCTAATCCCTGCACCCCCCTTGGTTGCTGCTGATCCTGCATAATGCATGGGCATAATATGACTTTGACACCCCCCCGCCCAACGCCTACGCATTTTCCATGAATATGCTAAATCCCTCTTCACATGCACATTCTTTTTGTTAAGGCGCTCTTCAACCCCCAATGCAGCTTATATATAAGCTCCTAGTTTGGTAGTGTCTCATTCTTCACCTGAAGACGGCTGCTTGCGTTGTAGCCGAAACGTCGTGAGAATTGTTTTATTATGTTTTATTTTTATTATTTTATTACTTCCCTTCTACGTGACTTTACCGAAAGAAACAAGAAGATGAATCCCTGCAGTCACGAAAGCTTTAAATCGAAATTTAACCGCCTCTACGGGGAGGGTTTCCACATAACTTTGAGATCCTTCAACAAGCTCCGGGATAAGAAGGCTCAGCTAATCGAGTCTCTCACCTTTCTGAAGAGATGCCGCGACTCTAAGGTAATACCAAACGCATTTACACTAACATCTGCTGCTGTAACTTCTTCTAATGCGAAACGAATTCTGTCTAGAACTAGCTTAGCTCTTATCTCAGAGAAAATCAGACTTACGCGCACCGAACTAGATCAGTTAGACAAGACACTCTACAAATCACACTTATCTTTGAGTGTAACAATGTCCACATCGGATTGGGAACATGTGGAAAAAATGACTGCCTCTTCAGCTGCCGCTATGTCGACTAAATGTAAGGACAACTTGATTTCCAAATTCAATCGCCTCTCAAACAAGAAACCGGACCCACACATTGAAAAGCTAGATATTAACAAAGTCGTAATTAATCGCAGTAACAGTCCTATTTCTGAAGGTTTGAAATCCGTTTTAGCTAAAGGACTAAACTTTGCAGTCACACCTAGACACATACCAGTTAATGATATAATTGCTCGAGTAGATGTAGCTCTCAAGGGCTTGAGTCACATCGCTGCAGACGTAGCAAGATCCGAAATCTCTGTAACCCTCAAAAACGCTAAGATGCCAGCTAGCAACATCAGCAAAGAGGAGCGTTTTGAATTAGCTCAATTAAAAAAGAGGGATGACATTGTCATCCTCTCAGCCGACAAAGGCAATGCCACTGTCATCATGGACAAAATAGAATACAACAACAAAATTCAAGAACTACTAAACGATGGCAGCTATACAAAAATAAAAAGAGACCCCACCAACAGCCTCGTCTCCAAAACCAACAACATCATTTCTGCTTCAACCGCATTAATTGATCAGACCAAACAGTTCTCGTTGAAACCTTCTGCAGCCAGACCACCAAGATTGTACGGCTTGCCAAAGATACATAAAGAAGATACACCTCTTCGTCCCATTGTCTCTACTATCAACTCCCCCACTTACAAACTGGCTCGTTTTTTGTCCGAAATCCTACGGCCTTTCACTGGAAAAACCACCTCTGCAGTACTAAACTCTACTGACCTGGTATCGACAATCAAGGGGATTGCCCTGTCCCCAGACGACCTGCTTGTCAGTTTTGATGTGGTTTCCTTGTTCACCAAGGTACCTGTGCCTGACACCATCGCAATCATTGAAGACTTGGTTCATCAAGGACTGAATGCTGGGGTACCCCCCCTGGTGAGACACTGCTTAACCAATACATACTTCACCTGGAATGGAACCTTCTACAAGCAAATTGAGGGCACCCCAATGGGCTCCCCCCTATCTCCGGTTGTAGCCAACATCTTCATGGAGAAATTTGAGACGGACGCCATCCAGACTGCCACTCTACGCCCGACCTTATGGAAGAGGTACGTAGACGACACTTTTGTCATCTGGCCACATGGCCGGCCTGCTCTAGACCAATTTCTCGACCACATCAATTCCATACACCCAGCCATCAGATTCACCATGGAAGTCGAAAATGATGGCAAGCTACCCTTTTTGGATGTCCTAATCAAAAGGAGACCTGATGGTTCAATGAGCCACTCTGTCTACAGGAAAGCCACCCACACGGATGCTTATCTAAAACCGGATTCCCACCACCATCCATCTCAGAAGAATTCCCTCATCAAGACTCTATATCATAGAGCCCAATGCATCTCCGACCATGAACACATTTCCAGTGAACTCAAACACGTACGCCAAGCTCTTAAGGCAAATGGTTACTCCGACTATACAATCCGCAAAGCCATCACTCCAACCATCAAGAAGGATCCTGTTGAGGAGCCTTTCAAGACCATCACCTTACCCTACATTGCTGGGGTCACAAAAAAGATCTCCAAAATCCTGATTAAACACAAGATCCAGGTCCGATTCAACACAGTACATAAAATCCGTGATCTGGTACCGTCTGTAAAAGATGTGGTTCCAGACATACAGTACCCTGGCGTCTACAAACTAAGTTGCCTCTGTGGTAGCAGTTACATTGGGGAAACCAAACGACATGTCTCGGACCGCATCCGTGAACATAAAGCTGACCTGAAACACGGTAGGACTAACACCTCAGCCGTGGCAGATCACTGTTACAACTCAGTGGGCTCACATGATATTGACTTCTCCAAGACAGAGGTTCTCTGCAAGCCATCTGGCTATCATGAGAGATTCGTTCATGAGGCGATCCACATATACAAACACAGAGACAACTTTAACCGAGAAGATGGATTCTGGCTCAGCAATCATTGGAAGGACGTAATAAACCATTTCGATACACATTAGGGTGTGTAGAATAATACATAGTGTGATATTAAATGTATAAGATATAGGTTGGTTTACAGCAATACAGTATATAATTTAATGTTGGGTTTATCTATGGCAGTATATAGTACGGTATATGCTCGTGTGATGTAAGAGAATAAGGTTTAGATGGAAGCATATTATAGAATTTTTACGAGGTAAAATTGTAATGTATTACTTGCTGTTAGTAACTCAGCTTATTATAGAGTATAGTAAGTATACTGATGGTGCGATGCAGTTTATACTTTAGTTTTTTATGTAGTTTATACTTTAGTTTTCTACGTGTTGTTGAGTAACTGCAGCTACATATCATTAACATTCCTTTCCTTTGTTACTGCTAATCCCTGCACCCCCCTTGGTTGCTGCTGATCCTGCATAATGCATGGGCATAATATGACTTTGACACCCCCCCGCCCAACGCCTACGCATTTTCCATGAATATGCTAAATCCCTCTTCACATGCACATTCTTTTTGTTAAGGCGCTCTTCAACCCCCAATGCAGCTTATATATAAGCTCCTAGTTTGGTAGTGTCTCATTCTTCACCTGAAGACGGCTGCTTGCGTTGTAGCCGAAACGTCGTGAGAATTGTTTTATTATGTTTTATTTTTATTATTTTATTACTTCCCTTCTACGTGACTTTACCGAAAGAAACAAGAAGATGAATCCCTGCAGTCACGAAAGCTTTAAATCGAAATTTAACCGCCTCTACGGGGAGGGTTTCCACATAACTTTGAGATCCTTCAACAAGCTCCGGGATAAGAAGGCTCAGCTAATCGAGTCTCTCACCTTTCTGAAGAGATGCCGCGACTCTAAGGTAATACCAAACGCATTTACACTAACATCTGCTGCTGTAACTTCTTCTAATGCGAAACGAATTCTGTCTAGAACTAGCTTAGCTCTTATCTCAGAGAAAATCAGACTTACGCGCACCGAACTAGATCAGTTAGACAAGACACTCTACAAATCACACTTATCTTTGAGTGTAACAATGTCCACATCGGATTGGGAACATGTGGAAAAAATGACTGCCTCTTCAGCTGCCGCTATGTCGACTAAATGTAAGGACAACTTGATTTCCAAATTCAATCGCCTCTCAAACAAGAAACCGGACCCACACATTGAAAAGCTAGATATTAACAAAGTCGTAATTAATCGCAGTAACAGTCCTATTTCTGAAGGTTTGAAATCCGTTTTAGCTAAAGGACTAAACTTTGCAGTCACACCTAGACACATACCAGTTAATGATATAATTGCTCGAGTAGATGTAGCTCTCAAGGGCTTGAGTCACATCGCTGCAGACGTAGCAAGATCCGAAATCTCTGTAACCCTCAAAAACGCTAAGATGCCAGCTAGCAACATCAGCAAAGAGGAGCGTTTTGAATTAGCTCAATTAAAAAAGAGGGATGACATTGTCATCCTCTCAGCCGACAAAGGCAATGCCACTGTCATCATGGACAAAATAGAATACAACAACAAAATTCAAGAACTACTAAACGATGGCAGCTATACAAAAATAAAAAGAGACCCCACCAACAGCCTCGTCTCCAAAACCAACAACATCATTTCTGCTTCAACCGCATTAATTGATCAGACCAAACAGTTCTCGTTGAAACCTTCTGCAGCCAGACCACCAAGATTGTACGGCTTGCCAAAGATACATAAAGAAGATACACCTCTTCGTCCCATTGTCTCTACTATCAACTCCCCCACTTACAAACTGGCTCGTTTTTTGTCCGAAATCCTACGGCCTTTCACTGGAAAAACCACCTCTGCAGTACTAAACTCTACTGACCTGGTATCGACAATCAAGGGGATTGCCCTGTCCCCAGACGACCTGCTTGTCAGTTTTGATGTGGTTTCCTTGTTCACCAAGGTACCTGTGCCTGACACCATCGCAATCATTGAAGACTTGGTTCATCAAGGACTGAATGCTGGGGTACCCCCCCTGGTGAGACACTGCTTAACCAATACATACTTCACCTGGAATGGAACCTTCTACAAGCAAATTGAGGGCACCCCAATGGGCTCCCCCCTATCTCCGGTTGTAGCCAACATCTTCATGGAGAAATTTGAGACGGACGCCATCCAGACTGCCACTCTACGCCCGACCTTATGGAAGAGGTACGTAGACGACACTTTTGTCATCTGGCCACATGGCCGGCCTGCTCTAGACCAATTTCTCGACCACATCAATTCCATACACCCAGCCATCAGATTCACCATGGAAGTCGAAAATGATGGCAAGCTACCCTTTTTGGATGTCCTAATCAAAAGGAGACCTGATGGTTCAATGAGCCACTCTGTCTACAGGAAAGCCACCCACACGGATGCTTATCTAAAACCGGATTCCCACCACCATCCATCTCAGAAGAATTCCCTCATCAAGACTCTATATCATAGAGCCCAATGCATCTCCGACCATGAACACATTTCCAGTGAACTCAAACACGTACGCCAAGCTCTTAAGGCAAATGGTTACTCCGACTATACAATCCGCAAAGCCATCACTCCAACCATCAAGAAGGATCCTGTTGAGGAGCCTTTCAAGACCATCACCTTACCCTACATTGCTGGGGTCACAAAAAAGATCTCCAAAATCCTGATTAAACACAAGATCCAGGTCCGATTCAACACAGTACATAAAATCCGTGATCTGGTACCGTCTGTAAAAGATGTGGTTCCAGACATACAGTACCCTGGCGTCTACAAACTAAGTTGCCTCTGTGGTAGCAGTTACATTGGGGAAACCAAACGACATGTCTCGGACCGCATCCGTGAACATAAAGCTGACCTGAAACACGGTAGGACTAACACCTCAGCCGTGGCAGATCACTGTTACAACTCAGTGGGCTCACATGATATTGACTTCTCCAAGACAGAGGTTCTCTGCAAGCCATCTGGCTATCATGAGAGATTCGTTCATGAGGCGATCCACATATACAAACACAGAGACAACTTTAACCGAGAAGATGGATTCTGGCTCAGCAATCATTGGAAGGACGTAATAAACCATTTCGATACACATTAGGGTGTGTAGAATAATACATAGTGTGATATTAAATGTATAAGATATAGGTTGGTTTACAGCAATACAGTATATAATTTAATGTTGGGTTTATCTATGGCAGTATATAGTACGGTATATGCTCGTGTGATGTAAGAGAATAAGGTTTAGATGGAAGCATATTATAGAATTTTTACGAGGTAAAATTGTAATGTATTACTTGCTGTTAGTAACTCAGCTTATTATAGAGTATAGTAAGTATACTGATGGTGCGATGCAGTTTATACTTTAGTTTTTTATGTAGTTTATACTTTAGTTTTCTACGTGTTGTTGAGTAACTGCAGCTACATATCATTAACATTCCTTTCCTTTGTTACTGCTAATCCCTGCACCCCCCTTGGTTGCTGCTGATCCTGCATAATGCATGGGCATAATATGACTTTGACACCCCCCCGCCCAACGCCTACGCATTTTCCATGAATATGCTAAATCCCTCTTCACATGCACATTCTTTTTGTTAAGGCGCTCTTCAACCCCCAATGCAGCTTATATATAAGCTCCTAGTTTGGTAGTGTCTCATTCTTCACCTGAAGACGGCTGCTTGCGTTGTAGCCGAAACGTCGTGAGAATTGTTTTATTATGTTTTATTTTTATTATTTTATTACTTCCCTTCTACGTGACTTTACCGAAAGAAACAAGAAGATGAATCCCTGCAGTCACGAAAGCTTTAAATCGAAATTTAACCGCCTCTACGGGGAGGGTTTCCACATAACTTTGAGATCCTTCAACAAGCTCCGGGATAAGAAGGCTCAGCTAATCGAGTCTCTCACCTTTCTGAAGAGATGCCGCGACTCTAAGGTAATACCAAACGCATTTACACTAACATCTGCTGCTGTAACTTCTTCTAATGCGAAACGAATTCTGTCTAGAACTAGCTTAGCTCTTATCTCAGAGAAAATCAGACTTACGCGCACCGAACTAGATCAGTTAGACAAGACACTCTACAAATCACACTTATCTTTGAGTGTAACAATGTCCACATCGGATTGGGAACATGTGGAAAAAATGACTGCCTCTTCAGCTGCCGCTATGTCGACTAAATGTAAGGACAACTTGATTTCCAAATTCAATCGCCTCTCAAACAAGAAACCGGACCCACACATTGAAAAGCTAGATATTAACAAAGTCGTAATTAATCGCAGTAACAGTCCTATTTCTGAAGGTTTGAAATCCGTTTTAGCTAAAGGACTAAACTTTGCAGTCACACCTAGACACATACCAGTTAATGATATAATTGCTCGAGTAGATGTAGCTCTCAAGGGCTTGAGTCACATCGCTGCAGACGTAGCAAGATCCGAAATCTCTGTAACCCTCAAAAACGCTAAGATGCCAGCTAGCAACATCAGCAAAGAGGAGCGTTTTGAATTAGCTCAATTAAAAAAGAGGGATGACATTGTCATCCTCTCAGCCGACAAAGGCAATGCCACTGTCATCATGGACAAAATAGAATACAACAACAAAATTCAAGAACTACTAAACGATGGCAGCTATACAAAAATAAAAAGAGACCCCACCAACAGCCTCGTCTCCAAAACCAACAACATCATTTCTGCTTCAACCGCATTAATTGATCAGACCAAACAGTTCTCGTTGAAACCTTCTGCAGCCAGACCACCAAGATTGTACGGTTTGCCAAAGATACATAAAGAAGATACACCTCTTCGTCCCATTGTCTCTACTATCAACTCCCCCACTTACAAACTGGCTCGTTTTTTGTCCGAAATCCTACGGCCTTTCACTGGAAAAACCACCTCTGCAGTACTAAACTCTACTGACCTGGTATCGACAATCAAGGGGATTGCCCTGTCCCCAGACGACCTGCTTGTCAGTTTTGATGTGGTTTCCTTGTTCACCAAGGTACCTGTGCCTGACACCATCGCAATCATTGAAGACTTGGCTCATCAAGGACTGAATGCTGGGGTACCCCCCCTGGTGAGACACTGCTTAACCAATACATACTTCACCTGGAATGGAACCTTCTACAAGCAAATTGAGGGCACCCCAATGGGCTCCCCCCTATCTCCGGTTGTAGCCAACATCTTCATGGAGAAATTTGAGACGGACGCCATCCAGACTGCCACTCTACGCCCGACCTTATGGAAGAGGTACGTAGACGACACTTTTGTCATCTGGCCACATGGCCGGCCTGCTCTAGACCAATTTCTCGACCACATCAATTCCATACACCCAGCCATCAGATTCACCATGGAAGTCGAAAATGATGGCAAGCTACCCTTTTTGGATGTCCTAATCAAAAGGAGACCTGATGGTTCAATGAGCCACTCTGTCTACAGGAAAGCCACCCACACGGATGCTTATCTAAAACCGGATTCCCACCACCATCCATCTCAGAAGAATTCCCTCATCAAGACTCTATATCATAGAGCCCAATGCATCTCCGACCATGAACACATTTCCAGTGAACTCAAACACGTACGCCAAGCTCTTAAGGCAAATGGTTACTCCGACTATACAATCCGCAAAGCCATCACTCCAACCATCAAGAAGGATCCTGTTGAGGAGCCTTTCAAGACCATCACCTTACCCTACATTGCTGGGGTCACAAAAAAGATCTCCAAAATCCTGATTAAACACAAGATCCAGGTCCGATTCAACACAGTACATAAAATCCGTGATCTGGTACCGTCTGTAAAAGATGTGGTTCCAGACATACAGTACCCTGGCGTCTACAAACTAAGTTGCCTCTGTGGTAGCAGTTACATTGGGGAAACCAAACGACATGTCTCGGACCGCATCCGTGAACATAAAGCTGACCTGAAACACGGTAGGACTAACACCTCAGCCGTGGCAGATCACTGTTACAACTCAGTGGGCTCACATGATATTGACTTCTCCAAGACAGAGGTTCTCTGCAAGCCATCTGGCTATCATGAGAGATTCGTTCATGAGGCGATCCACATATACAAACACAGAGACAACTTTAACCGAGAAGATGGATTCTGGCTCAGCAATCATTGGAAGGACGTAATAAACCATTTCGATACACATTAGGGTGTGTAGAATAATACATAGTGTGATATTAAATGTATAAGATATAGGTTGGTTTACAGCAATACAGTATATAATTTAATGTTGGGTTTATCTATGGCAGTATATAGTACGGTATATGCTCGTGTGATGTAAGAGAATAAGGTTTAGATGGAAGCATATTATAGAATTTTTACGAGGTAAAATTGTAATGTATTACTTGCTGTTAGTAACTCAGCTTATTATAGAGTATAGTAAGTATACTGATGGTGCGATGCAGTTTATACTTTAGTTTTTTATGTAGTTTATACTTTAGTTTTCTACGTGTTGTTGAGTAACTGCAGCTACATATCATTAACATTCCTTTCCTTTGTTACTGCTAATCCCTGCACCCCCCTTGGTTGCTGCTGATCCTGCATAATGCATGGGCATAATATGACTTTGACACCCCCCCGCCCAACGCCTACGCATTTTCCATGAATATGCTAAATCCCTCTTCACATGCACATTCTTTTTGTTAAGGCGCTCTTCAACCCCCAATGCAGCTTATATATAAGCTCCTAGTTTGGTAGTGTCTCATTCTTCACCTGAAGACGGCTGCTTGCGTTGTAGCCGAAACGTCGTGAGAATTGTTTTATTATGTTTTATTTTTATTATTTTATTACTTCCCTTCTACGTGACTTTACCGAAAGAAACAAGAAGATGAATCCCTGCAGTCACGAAAGCTTTAAATCGAAATATATCATCCCTCTTTTTCAAATTAGCGAGTTTAGAACGCTCGTTTTTGCTGAACCATGCATTACAAAGCTAGATGTTAACAAGATCGTTGTTAATCAGAGTAACATCCCAATCTCTGACAATCTAAAAACGATACTAGTTAAAGGGCTGGATTTCGCAGTTACCCCTAAAATATCCATGTCGATGTAGCCCTCAAAGGCTTAGGACACATCCAAATGGACGTGGCAAAAACTGAAATAGCCACTATCCTCAAGAATGCTAAGAACCCCATTAGCAACATCAGCAAAAACGAGCGTTCTGAACTCACTAATTTGAAAAAGAGAGATAACATAGTCATACTCTCGGCCGACAAGGGCAATGCCACTGTCATCATGATTTTGGACATCTTTTTGGTGACCCTTGCTATTTATGGCAAGGTGATGGTTTTTTTTCCCAATGGTTGGAGTAATAGCTTTACGGATTGTGTAGTCTGAATACCCATTCTTCTTGAGGGCTTGGTGTATGTGCTCCAGTTCACTGGCTAGGTGGTGATGGTCGGAAATACAACGAGCTCTATGGTGTAGAGTTTTGATGAGGGAATTCTTCTGGGATGGATGGTGGTGGGAGTCGGGTTTTAAGTAGGGATCCATATGGGTGGCTTTCCTGTAGACAGTGTCCCATTGAGCCATCTGGTCTCTTTTCGAATCAAACATCCAATAATGGTAACTTGCCATCCTTTTCCACCTCCATGGTGAATTTGATGGCTGGGAGTATGGAATTGATGCGGTTGAATAATTGGTCCAGAGCTAGTAGGCCATGTGGCCAGATGACGAAATATCATCTACGTATCTCTTCTACCAAGGAAGGACATAGGAAGGACGTCGGAAGGACGTAGGGTGGATGCCTGTGTAAACGTTTAGTGAACAAGTCTCCACTAATAAGGTTTCAAACAACTATCCCCGCTTCTTTGGATGTTCAAATTTTTACCCACTGGTCCAGGAGGATTCCTATTTCACACTGAAGGGCAGAGTATATTTCTTCCACTTCAACAACTGGAGCCACCAGCTCTTCTTCATCTGTTAGATCCGCTGATTCCTGGGCTACATGCATGTTCTGCTGTATATATCTGCATAGACATATTCCACTCATTTAAGATGCTATCTCTATCAAGAGATATTATTCCATCTTTTTCCCCAAGTGCGGCCATTTGTGAATTTATACTCATCAACCTTCTTTTTGCTAGCTATGACATCTTCAATAATTTTTTTGTATTGAGCCCTCTGCTTACTTTTTGGCCATTACTGGATGTAACAGGATTTCCACGATCACGTGTCCGAATCATTATTTAGACGATTCATCATCTACATTGCCTTTATAGATGGTCGGTGTCGTTAATTGAATGTTTACAATTACTGATCTGAGCTTTTTTTTGTCCTGAAGGTTGCTTTGTACTTCCAGACTCGGAAAGGATCGTGAGTATTGTTGTGTCAAATAAATACGACAAAACGAAACGGGAAAATAAATCAGTTGCGTGACTCCCATCCAGTATATTTAATAATGTAGAATGTTTTTTTGGGGCTTTGAGAAACAGTGTACTGATCACATAGAAAGTAGAACACCTGGTTGATTAAGGAGGGATTTGTATTTGGATGATTTCCAGCCGGGATTAGCATCTCATGTGGTTTTTTTTGCGATGGAAATAGCATCGGGTCCAATTGCTGCAAGATATTACTCTTTGGGGAGCCCCAGTCCTGTTACTGTCAATCACAGCGGCTCTGCTCACAGCTACACACCTTCCATACAACAGCCTCACTCACATCCTGCGAAAAGACATGATTTTATTTTGGGAAACTTTTTTTGGGATTTCATTTTATCAGGATGAAATATTGAAGAAGCACTTCCATTTCATTTGTTGTTTCCCGTGCATTATCTAAATATATATAGAGAGAATGTGTCGCGTAATAATATATCTGTACAGGGCACATAAGCCACCATCAAATATTAATTGTCCATTGTATTGTAAGAGACTTTGCATAAAATCCATTAAGTGCTGGTGCGGTGAACCAATTGTGATATTTCCAAAAAGGATTTATGCATACATTATCTTTCAGTACGCAGAAATTTATATATTTAGACGTCTTATTATAATTTGGACTCGCTGGGGAACACGCTGGGCTATTTTACGCTTGACATCTGACGTACAATTATTTTGCACACAATCAACCGTCAGATTAGTTAAATGCAATTCATGTTACAAGTGGTTATATTTAATTGTAATGGCCTTCCCATCACGCCAACCTATTGAGATCTGACTGACCGCCTCTGGCAACTTTTGCATATTTACTTACTGCTCGAAGTTGTTTTCTTCATCAGTCTCAGAGCACAGATGATACTCTTTAATTTAGACACTCGCTTCTGCTGCGTGCCATGCACATTTTTTTTTATCTAAATCGTCCACGCTTGAAAATTTAACACATTTTCGCCCAATAGTATGCATATTATTTTTCACAATGTCCTATATTACTGCAGACTATAGCACAATTATTCGGCGAAAATATATGTGGTAATTAACCACGGATGCTATAAAAAGGCATGCAAAATGTACTATTTCCATATTGCATACAGGAGTACTGCATAGAGTTTACAATTAAAATGCATGCACATTTGAAAAAAGTAATAAATAATAGCACCATTATGTATGTTGCAGCTCCTTTGAGGGTCATTTTAATGATTTTTTTCAGATCCATTGCCTAAAACATGCAGGCAATGCATTAATTTTGAAATAGTACAATTGCAAAAAACCTGTTTATAATAAAAAACAGCCTTCCCTGCTGAATTAATAATCATTTAGAACAAAAAAAACTAACCCAAATGGTAAAAAAAACATTGCGTATTAAAGCATCGCAAACATGACTTGCATTAAATCTGTGCTGAATTAACCAACATTAGCTTTGAGGCGACAATTTTCCTAGTGCATACAGGAGTACGTGCATCTGTTAGTGACTCACCGCGTGAATTCTGTGCATGTTGTAAATCGGAATTATGATTATTACTGTGGTGCAACGGTTCACACAAACTTAGCATTGCAATCCCGGGGGTTGCCACTTCGATTACCCTGTGTGGCAGTTCAGACAACGAGCACGTTTCTTAAACCCCCCTCCCCGCCTCGCCTCTGCCCACTCAGGAGTAATGTGGTAGTCGATCGAGAGGTCCCATGTTATGTCCTAAAGTGTGTGTACTCCCACCTCTTCTTGGTTCTTGCGGTAAAATCACGTAGAAGGGAAATAATAAAATAATAAAAATCTAAATAATAAAATCATTCTCACGACGTTTCGGCCACAACGTAAGCAGCCGTCCTCAGGTGAAGACCAGGTCTGTCGGGGAGACAGCGTCTGAACCCTCCAGCTCTACTCCCTAGTGAATGATCTGGCCAATCCTCTTGCTCAGAGCGTGGAGTGTTTGCTCCAGCCTTCTTGATTGCTCTGTCCCAGGCATCGTGTGGGACAATTACTACACTAGTATATTATCCTCATTGTATTTCAGACGCTGTCTCCCCGACAGACCTGGTCTTCACCTGAGGACGGCTGCTTGCGTTGTGGCCGAAACGTCGTGAGAATTATTTTATAATGTTTTATTTTGATTATTTTATTATTTCCCTTCTACGTGACTTTACCGAACGAACCAAGAAGATGAATCCCTGCAGTCACGAAAGCTTTAAATCGAAAAATTACTCCCACCTCCTTCCAGCGTGGAAGAGTAGGCCAAATACCCTCTATAGGGCCTCGTTAGAACTTCCTCTCGTGAACGCTCTTTCCCCAGCAGTGTTTTGAGCGAGCAGTTACAGGGCTGTACCTTTAACTTTATGGTTCGTCTAAAACAGCCACTTTTTGCTGTCTCAGACATACCTGTTCTTCACCTGAGGACGGCTGCTTGCGTTGTGGCCGAAACGTCGTGAGAATTATTTTATTATGTTTAATTTTATTATTTTATTATTTCCCTTCTACGTGACTTTACCGAAAGAACCAAGAAGATGAATCCCTGCAGTCACGAAAGCTTTAAATCGAAAAATTACTCCCACCTCCTTCCAGCGTGGAAGAGTAGGCCAAATACCCTCTATAGGGCCTCGTTAGAACTTCCTCTCGTGAACGCTCTTTCCCCAGCAGTGTTTTGAGCGAGCAGTTTACAGGGCTGTACCTTAAACTTTATGGTTCGTCTAAAACAGCCACTTTTTGCTGTCTCAGACATACCTGTTTTTCACCTGAGGACGGCTGCTTGCGTTGTGGCCGAAACGTCGTGAGAATTATTTTATAATGTTTTATTTTGATTATTTTATTATTTCCCTTCTACGTGACTTTACCGAACGAACCAAGAAGATGAATCCCTGCAGTCAAGAAAGCTTTAAATCGAAAATTACTCCCACCTCCTTCCAGCGTGGAAGAGTAGGCCAAATACCCTATATAGGGCCTCGTTAGAACTTCCTCTCGTGAACGCTCTTCCCCCAGCAGTGTTTTGAGCGAGCAGTTACAGGGCTGTACCTTTAACTTTATAGTTCGTCTAAAACAGCCACTTTTTGCTGTCTCAGACATACCTGTTCTTCACCTGAGGACGGCTGCTTGCGTTGTGGCCGAAACGTGGTGAGAATTATTTTATTATGTTTTATTTTTATTATTTTATTATTTCCCTTCTACGTGACTTTACCGAACGAACCAAGAAGATGTACCCCCAACTGTCTCTTCAACTCCCCAGAGGCTCTCGACTCCCTTCTCAGCAGTGTGCCCAGCAGAGCGTTTGTTCTCCGCGAGCACGATTGGGTGGGATCCTCCTCTGCAGGGTCCATCGCACGAACGTTTCGGATGGAGCTGCACATCTGACTCATTGTGATGCGAACGGCTGGGTTGTTGGTTGTCCTGGAAACCTGCCAGTCCCCGCATTAATATTCTTAGGTTTTTTCGGTAAAGTCACAGTAGGTAAAACATTAAAATTAATAAAAGTAAAATAAAATAAAAATCACGACGTTTCGGAGGCAACACAAGCTTCCGTCTTCAGATGGAACCGTCACAGCCACGACAGCTGTATCAATTAAATGATTTTATTTTAATTAATTTTAATGTTTTACCTACGTGACTTTACCGAAAAAACCTAAGAATATGAATCCTTGTAGTCACGAAAGCTTCAAATCTAGAATTAAGTCCCCGCATTGTTTACGGAGGGGAAAATGTAAAAAAAAATGCTCTGTTATATATATATATTTTTGAACGATTATGTTTTTTTTTACTTCAGCTTAAGCAGATAATTTGTTCAAATGATGACTGATAAGTTATTGCTTGGACGCCCTGTCTGGGGATTTGAAAGGGCTTTTATTCATTGTCTAGTGTGGTAAAGAAAAAGGTGCAGACCCTGCAATGTCTCGCTCATGCCACTGCTGGCGAAAAGGGCCTCCGTTCGAGGGAACTATAAGGAGCTCCTCGAGAACAGTATTTGGTCTACTCTTCCTCTACGCTGGCCAGACGTCTTGAAAAATGGTGGTAGTGCCCAAATTTTACCCCACAACACGCAACCTGCAGATCGACTAACTGTGGTGTCCTCAATAAACTGCTGGGTGGACAGAGACAGGGAGATTCTAGAAAACTGGCCCAATATTTTAACTGCCACGCCGGAAGATCGAATTGAACCGGTAACCTCTGGGTTGTTAAGTTCACTGTGCTAACCATTACACCATGGCACTATAAGGAAGCCAATGAAGCTATGCAATTTAAAATCTAAATTGAAATCTAATTTCTTTTGAACAGTTTTTTGTGCTCAGTTTGTGCTGCCCCCACACCTACGATGAGCACATTTGGCTACGTACGGCGCGAAAGAAGTTATACATAAACACATATCTATGGTACAGTATGTGCCAATCAATTTTGCATTCGTGTGCAGTTGGTTAAAACCTTCGTTGGTAATGTGCATTAAATCTCTTTTCAGATCAAGAAATGGATTATGTAACAGCTTTCACCGAAACCTATTTTGTAAGCAGCAGAGTTCAATCGACATATCTATCTGGTTTCGTCAATATATTCTGTGGCGTTACAATGTAACATGACTGAAGTTGTAAATTGCATTTGATTTTCAAGTTTTCAGTACAGCTATACTTACTAGCTTAGCTCTCATTGCTCGACATTCTGCATGAGTAATCGGTCACAATGCTCACACATCCACACATTAAATGTGAGAAAATCAGAACACAAACATGGCACGTGCATATTACCGATTTTATCTGGTGTCTACATCAGCTATGGGTAATCCATTGCTCTGTTGTGGAACCTCAGATGTTTCTTCATTCCATGGTAATTCCTTCAGCCGCATGACATAATGGTCGCTATTCTCAATTCACTTGGCCTTCGGCTTATAACGAGGGTTCTTTTCGCTATATTTTCTGGCATGACATCCATTCATTCATCCATTCTAGATTTGAAGCTTTCGTGACTGCAAGGATTCATACTCTTAGGTTTTTTCGGCAAAGTCACGTAGGTAAATAAAATAAATAAATTAATAAAAGTAAAATAAAACAAATTAATTTGTTTTATTTTACTTTTATTAATTTAAATTAAAATTAAATTAACTTTTATTAATTAAAATTAAAATTAAATTAATAAAAGTTTTACCTACGTGACTTTAACGAAAAAACCTAAGAGTATGAGTATCATTCATCCATCTTTTCATCCATGGGTGTTGGCTTCAGCTTCGGACGTCGACGGTCATTGTGTGCCACGTTGTCCTCTCGGCAGGCGCTCTCTCCACTATAGTGACAACAGCCCGCTCTGGTAGGCCACGTGACGTTACAACGCACCACGCTGTCACAACATCTGAACGTATCGCCACGAACTTGTACTGCTCATCTATTATCCTCCCCAGCGATATCTCGTGTTTAATCTCTCTCATGTGTATCTCTTGTCTGTAGCTCTCAATCTCTCGTCTTGTTTATCTGTATCTCTCTCGCTGTCATCTCAATCATTTACATCTGAAGTCTCTGTGAGCCACGACTCTCTGATGGCCGCTCTGTGGTCGTGGGTCCACAAGTTGCAAACACCTGAGATCTGTGTGTAGATGTTGATATCATTCCCTTGAAAAGGTATTATCCAGAGTTCTTTGATTCCAACACAATGTCCAAGTCTATGCTATCAGCTTGTGCTCAGTGACTGAGACTTGCCAGGTTATTGTTCATTATTATCTGACGTCAAAGTTATATCCATGAAAATCGCATGCACAACTCGTCATCTATAACTTGAAAAGTCGTCACCATTAGACCAATTATACTCATGATTTAATCGATTGACAAAACATGATTCATATGTATGATAAAGAAACCAACTTGCGCTAAGCAAACCTTTGAGGCAAATGCCAATATCCTTCGCTCCAATAAATCTTTTCAAGCCACATTAGCCTCAGAATACATGTATGTGTATTCTTAGTTCTTTCGGTAAAATCACGTAGAATGGAAACAATAAAATAATAAAAATATAAAAAATAAAATTCTCACGACGTTTCGATTGCAACACAAACAATCATCATCAGGTGTGAAAACCACAGCAATAAATTTTACCGAAAGAACCAAGAATATGAATCCCTGCAGTCACGAAAGCTTTAAACGAAAATTTACATGTATGTGGGTAAGCTGTCCTAATTTACAGTTGAGTCGTAAGTTGCATTAACACAGCACCTTATATTATTAATTCGAGAAATATTGTATACAGCATGGCCCAAAAGTCATGACACAATGTTATTTCATTAATTTTAACACTGGCATTAAAACATATGCATTGTTTATTCTTAAAGGTAATAGTTTATCATCATTAATATATATATATTTCTTCTTCCTGTGTCTGAAATACGTTGTTGACACAAAACATTAATTGATGAACGTGAAAAGATTACAGCTGTAATATTAAACGAAAATGCCCTGAATTAATTCCTAAAGATCATTCCTGCATGTATCAATGTTAATTACAGTCAGTTTGAACATTTGTTGTAAGTGGAATAACCCTATCTGACTTGTTGAAATAATACAATAACCCTGTGTCCTGACTTTTGGGCCACATGTATATTTTAAATGTTCCTTGTACCCATCTTATTTTGCCACGTGACAATTTCACTTTACATCGCGTCATTCGTATCAATTGAATCCCACAACGCATGTTCAGTGAATGCACGACTGATGATGTTGCTGGGCACGTTCACCGCTTGTCACCTATTCTTAAAAGCACTTTGATAAATACGAAGAAGAAGAAAAAGTTGGTCATGTAAACGCCATACAGATTTCCCAGAAGCAATGCGAAGTGCTCCCAGTCAGATGCCCGGAAGTGCTTTAAAAAAAAACAAAGTGGTGGAGATCGAGGCGAGACAGTGAACGTGCAAAGGGCATCACGTTTTAGAAATGGCTAGCTGGCTTTGGAGCTAGCTGGAGTTCCCCCTGGGCTTTGCGTGTACTTTCCAACATCCTATTAGAGGTGATACTGGCCCCACGCTCCCTTCCTACACTCAGCTGGCGTTTGTCTCTTACAATCCATCAACGCAATCCATCAACGCAGGGATGACATTGACTTATGATTGGTAAGTTTACATGTGTTTGTATTGCCTCTGCCAATTCATAACAAGATTGACTTCCGTGTTTGTCTTATTAAATAACAATGAAAGGAAACGTACGTGTGTAAATGGTGAGATAACGTTTATTGTCAAATATCTGTGGGCAAATCTACCGCGTGAGCTGAATCATTTTCTATGTATATACCAAAAAATAAAAGTCCAAATTGACGACCGGTTGGTTTATAACTCTTCTCTGCAAATGTTTGTGGCACTGAATGTCGCAGAAAGAAGATTGCACTGCGGAAACAACTCAACCAATTTATTTATTGATGGAAATATATATATATCTCTTACACATCAAAAAGACTTTATGTTCAAAAGCTGAGGCACTTTACACATCCGTGATGTGATGCAAAAAAAATATGTAGATTGTTTTTGTCTTATCATTAATGTTTATAATTATTTAAACACTGCTTTTCTACGAAGATCTACGGTCTTATTTATAGTAATCATCTACGGTCTTTGCTCAGCATACTTAACAGCTCTTAATGGAGGATCTCAGAATGTATTTACAGCATGTATATTTTCCTAGTCACTAGGCTGGGTACAGCACGGGATGTATCTCGTCATTTCAAATTCAGAAAAGGTACATACACCTATGTTCGAGTGAATCTACATTGAAATTGTCAAAATTAATTATTTCCCCTGCAGCGTTGTGCTTCCACAAAGACACCTTGTCTCTCCTGAGGACGGAAAAAAAAAGATATATTCTGGGCCCTTTCATTGTGCGTGCCCTTTTCCTCACGAGTGAATAGGTTGACCTACTTCTTCGCAGACGTGATATATGCTTAACCTGCTATGTTTTAAAACTGGCACAAAGGGACAGTCGAAACGTGCAATCTCACGCGGCCAACTCCAGTGGCGCTAGACTGTCGCATATTCCATGGAAAATAAGTATAACCCATAAAAATAAAGTTTTTCACTCTAAATCCTTTATATGCGTGGCGGCTAGAGTCCTCTCGTCCTCTGGCTTGAGATGGCTGCCACCTATGGGTCAGATGATTGTCTGCAGTATTAAACAATTAGGTAATTAAATATTTAATTTGTTTTCCCTAAACAGTGTAAAATTTGGAATTTTTTTTCACGAACATTAATTGTCTCGCACAACGAGTCTGTGTGCAAAATGTCAGCTCGATTGGATCACGGGAAGTGGGTTAAAAAACGACCGAAAGGTTTGCACGGTCGTAAGCAAGCACGCAAGCAAGCAAGCAAGCACGCAAGCAAGCAAGCAAGCGAACTTAATATAAAGGATTTAAAAATAGACACCATTTGAAATGCACGAACAGCATTTGACTCCGCACTTGACATGAACGGATGTGGCAACGACGGCGACCGCCGCGTAGCGAATGGCGAAGGGTTGCATGCGCGCATTCGCGACAACAAATGACGTCCTAAAAAAGCCGACGATAAAGTCCAGGTAGAACGAGGGTGAAAAGAGGCAAAGCCGTTGTATTTTTAGCGCTTGATTCATGGTGCGTGACACTGATTTATGGCGGTTGACACGCGGTTTTGACATTTATGGAGGAGGGCGGTAGGATTCTGCTGCATAAAATCAGCCTCGAAACGAGCAGAATTATCACGGCAGGCGAGACCATGGCCTGGACATTGGATTCCAATTCGATGCAATCCGTGCCTGATTTATTGAACTCGCATTGCCTTTGTTTTTAATCAAGTGTTTGCTCATAAAGGAAATTGTGATGGTAAAATGCTATCCGAGAAGTCGCTGAATGAAAGTGAGTGCGTGCGGTCTGTAAACGTTCCAGCTATTTTTAGTTTCATAACAGATGACCGCCTCCACGTGCCGCGTCGGCCACGGGCGTTTTTATTTTGACCATACTTCACCACGTTGGTCAGTCAGTGCAGGTGGGGGATTGGGGGGGAGGGGGGGGTGTGCAGTATTGGTTCTGATATTATCGGCCTCCTGATATGAGCTGTCGACGGGAATCGCAGCACGCTAAGCACTGCACTACCACGTCTTTGCCCCATGTATTACATGACATGCAAAATGGGGCATTAGTTTACAAACGAAATTCAGGCCTCTTCACACAACCCCATTTAACACGATGTATGAACGCGCGTTGTTAAAACACAGTACATTTGCCGCGTAATTCATTACCGTTATGTACACTCGTATACATTTTCATGAAACGCAAGATGGGAATCGCTAACAAACGAAACTCTCGACCGCCTTAGAGACTAAATATGCATACAAGCAAGGCCATTAATCATCACCAGCACACACACACACACGAAAAAAAAATCTGAACCTTTCAGAGAATAATTTAGGGTTTCAACTTTCCTCTTGAATGCTTGATTGCCCCCCGCCCCGCCGCCCCACACCAATAACTGGCTGGCAGAGGAAGAGGCGTGCAATTATGGGTGTACCTGAGACGCACGGTGCTTTTCCAGCGTTGTCCCACCCACACCGAGAAGAAGCGTCGTTCCCCCGGGGGGGTGGGGGCGGCTTGCCGGCAGTAGACGCTCCTGTTTCATCCATCTCCATAAGCAGTTGTTAACCAACTGGGTGTTTGTCCTCGGAGGCGTTCTCTGTTAATGAGGCTGCTGCAGCAAGGCGCCTCTTGTCCTCGCCGGACGTGTTTCTCGAATCTAAAGTCGCCGAGCGGGTGAGGCGCAAACGGGCAGTGATGGTTAATGACAGCTTGAAATTGGTAGCTCATCCTGCGCCGATGCGGCGAGCTTCAGGCTTGTTGAATGCTTGGCATGCCACCTTGGAACAAGACGGCTTGCTGGTAGGGGACTGTGATGCACGTGATGGTGTTGACAGCCTGTGGCTTCCGAACCTCAGATTGGCATGGTTGCCTGCGTACGGTGGGAAAAAAGTTCAACATGAATTACAAAGGCCACCGCCCCCCCCCCCCCCAATTGTTTTCTTTGCCTTGCTTTCCTTACTTGTTCCTGTCCAGTAGTGGCCTCAAAATGCTATTGTTTTTACTGATGGGAAATTTTACACGTGTGTGTATATATACATCGATGCGAATATTTAACGTTGTTAAAGTCGGTGCATAAACAATGGAAGAAAGTAATACAAATGTATTGATATCAAAATATTGTATACGAAAATTCAAAATCATAATTAACAGCCTAAAAACATCTATAAACTCGGATGTCCAAAAAAATAAATGAAATCCAAAATCATACTGGATTTCAAAGTTATGTTTTTTTTTGTGTGTGCAGGCTAATCGTAAGGTGTGGAAGTTTTTCTCAGGCTCAACTTTCCTCTTCCACTAAAGTTGTGTACAACTGCCTTTTTTTACTTTTCACTCGAATGTGCTTCACAGCCAAACGCCTCTCAGCAATGAATGCCATTATTGGATTCCCAACAAATCGGGGGACTTGGGTGCATGTCTTGTTTATTTGTAACTAAACTTGGCTGCTGTGGATTGAGCTGTAATCACGGTGAGAAGTTTATCCAGGGGGTATGGATGTGTCCACTGGTATGAGATGGGATTTCGAAATCAATTGGAAGCATTGGATTGTGCTTTCCGTAGTGCCCAGTGTGATGAGCTTAAGTCTACCCACAGACACAAGCCTGACCAGGTGCTCGGTCTCGTCTGAGTCAATCGACACTGATTGGGAGAGCGCTGCTGACCGATGATGCTGTAGCAAGAGCACCGACCGTTATTTTTCTGCAGGGAAAACAAGAGGAATGTGATCGAGGTGGCCAAACCCACTAGGCCATCAACATTTCAAACTAAATCATTATTATAATTACGTCTTGCTCGTATTTTAAGATGACTTAAGTGTACGTGTGTTTTTAAGATACTTAGAATAAAACAGATTCGCCGCTCAAAGGGTATATGTGCCGCAACCTTCTCAGCATTTGTACAGCCTTTGAGAGTAAAAAATGTTGTTCTTTCAGCGACAGCTGTTCAGCTCGTGAAGCGGTTCAGTTATAAAAGGTTAATCATCGCAACGTACTGCACACGGTTTGTTGGGCGAATGCAACCTGGTGGAACTGGGTAGAAAGATGACACCTTTAGCAAGTGTATGCAGCTTCTTGGTTCTTTCGGTAAAGTCACGTAGAAGGGAAGTAATAAAGTAATAAAATAAAACAAAATAAAAAAGTGTATGCAGATTAATTATTATGTAGGGCTTTCTCAACCACCATACGTCAATGACTGAACGTGGACTTGTGAATCTAAAAGAGTTTTCAGGGTGTGTTCCAAAATATTATTTCCACTTTGGTGATTTTATTTTTTACTTCTATACACAGTCAAGCGAGTATCTTCATGTGCATCACCAACATCATTATTCACATTTGTTTAAAGCATCTTCCACGTGACAAGAGACGTTTAATCACTGCAAGCGACATCTAACCAGTGGGAGGGTACAGGCAAAGCTGCGACAAACAATTGCACGAAATATCGACATAATCAACAGCTGGAGATGTTATGCAGTCACTTGTCACCGAGGGCTATAATGTAAATAAGAGGGCTTTTAAGCAAAACTTAAATTGACCAGGCATAGAAATGGGTCTCGGAAATTAGGCAGCTGGGTCAAATGTAAAGGAGCAGCCGCTCAGCCAAATGTTTGCATAGTAAATGCTGTATATATTCAGCAAAATTCAAATATTCAGGAGTCGAAATGAAAAAAAAATTCGGACAGATACACATCTTGTTGCCTAAATGGGTCGTTGGCATTCATCGTGACTTGATAGCTGTGTGCGAGAGTTCGAATTCCCTATTAATACCTAGATGCACGGTGGGTGTTGCACAGGGGGAATTTAAATAGTGTTACATTTTGAACCAGGAATTGAGGTCAGCAGCCTATTTTGGTGCAAAAGATACAAAGCCGCAGACTCTTTTTTTTTGGTATGGACGTGTAAACAGAACGGAGGCACACAGACTTCCATCGATGTGACCTTGCACTGCCTTGCGGAAGGGAGCAAGAAGTCGAGGCAAGAGGTGGATTGGCGGTGTAAAGGAGGAGGACTTGAAAGAGAACAGCGGCGTAGGTCCTGTGAGCAGCGATCGTCGTGATCCGAGAGAGGCCCGAGTGGAGGAAGTTCGGCCAAATTCACTGTTATCCACCACCATTGTAATGACTTGTGGAACAGAAACATTATAGAGACTATAAATGTACTACTATGGGAACCTCATTTGCCAGTAAAAATATGATAATTGGTTTTTTACCCTTCTATCTGGCAACCAAACTGACACCTTTTTACAAGGAGTCATGTTTGCATAGACTGCAATACCTGCAGTCATAATACAAACAAAAAACATAACTCTGATAATGTATGCACTGTCCTTGAAGTTGATTGGTCCACACCCGAGACAGCTTTCCTTAGAGCCTAGTCTCACATGCGCCTTTTGGCGTCATCTGGTCCAACCCATGTGAGGCTAGACTCTAAGGAAAGCTGTCTCGGGTGTGGACCAATCAACTTCAAGGACAGTGGACATTATCAGAGTTATGTCTTTTGTTTGTATTATGATTGCAGGTATTGCGGTCTATGCAAACATGACTCCTTGTAAAAAAGGTGTCAGTTTTGTTGCCAGATAGAAGGGTAAAAAAACAATTATCAACTAAATGTAGTGAACGCCCATGAGCTAAACATATCTAGGTTAAAAAAACATTATTTTTTACGACCGAGCCACCTTTTTTTGGTGTAATCTTCGGTATTATATCAACTATTTCTATTTAAATTTTGATTGAAAGTTTTCGTGACTGCAAGGATTCATATTCTTGGTTCTTTCGGTAAAGTCACGTAGAAGGGAAACAATAAAATTATACAAATATACATGACTTTACTGAAAGGACCAAGAATATATTTCTATTTAGTATATATGTATAGTGTCAAATTAAGATAATGGTCAATCTCGTGTGCTCCATATGAGACCAAATCTCCTATTAAGGCAGTGGTGCTCTCTCTGACAATTGACCTGACATTAGATTTGTGAATTGGTGAACTGTGAAATTGCACATCACACTTGGAACACCGTCATTGGTATTACAACTAGACGCTGATTTGTTGTCAACCTGTTCTAATTATAAACATAAGTTCTTGTCATTTTAAAGATTACATAACGTTAATTACTACACTAATGAATGTTACGTGTACTGAACATGCATATAAATGAATAAAAATACAATACACAACAATAATTGTCACGTACAAATCAATATCAATTGACTGAGATTGCAGGCCCCCACATGCCTTTTGAGTTATGGGATTTGAATAATCAAAATCACTCCACTGGTTGGCGAACAGAGGCAGGCCCAGGACCAGCTCGGCTATCATCTTTCACTGGTTTTAGCCATAGCCAGGAATCAAACTCGGGTGCCTGGGTTTAGAGTGCAATGCATTTAAACCCACGGTGCCAATGCTTCACCCAGATTAATAATTCCCCAATAAATAATGCACGAGATGTTTTCTCCTTCTTCTCCTTCTTCTGTGCACGTCAATATTTGACATGCCGAGCACGGCCGTGTAACAAATTGCAACGTTACTTACGTAAGATGGAAATGTTTTTTTGAGATACAGGGATAAGGTAATGGCATCAACACATATACATTCAATGCCATTAAACTGTTCTACAGCTGTACCTAGTGCTACAATGCAAACCCATCTCAAATCGCTGCCCCTGACCCCTATCACCTTAAATAGTGGAAATGGCTTTCCTTGGGCTTGTAAAAAAAAAAAACTTTATTTCCTAGTTATATAAGCAGTGCCGATCTTCCGTTTACAGCCTTAAACCAGAAATGCAAATTTCAAATTCCCATAGCAGGCGCAAGTCATGCCACGGGACAACAACTTTTGAGTTTTCCACAAAGTAGTGGTACGCATACTCTTTGGTTCCTTCAGTAAAGTCACGTGGGTAGAAAAATAATAGATCACGACCTTTCGATCGCAACACAAGCAATCGTCATCAGGTGTGACAACCACAGCAAGAAAAAACTGCCGAAGTAGTAGGCAACTTATGGGCTGTATTGGTAAATCATACAATTGTAGTGGTGATAACTACTCGCTGTTCGCGAGCTATGAGAGAGCAGAACGTAAACAAGGTGTTCCCGCTCAATAAAACGGTCAGGGTCAAATGGGGTGAGATAGGATCCAAACGCAAGATTGGGAAGGACCAATCGGAAGGTTCCACAAGGTGGCCGGGGATTGGACAACCCGGCCACGAACACGTATAAAAGCCAGAGCGCTGAGAGCTCTTGGTGAGTTTTGCTACACGAAGACCCAAGTCGGCCGAAGACATCTAGGACCCTGGACCAAGGCCTCCAGCCCTTATCAGGGCTAGGGCTCAGTGTAACCAGTGATCGGGGAGAGATCCCCTCGGTCCAGCCAGAGGACGTTGGGATAGCAGGGAGATTAAATAGCCTGCAAGGTCCGGAGGCTGCACCTTCTGAGGGTAACGGGTGAGGGGACCATATACCCCTTTGTGTGATAGGGACTGTGTATTAAGACAATACACAGTGTGTGCCATAAAGAAGTTTAAGAGTCCGTCTTTTACAACACTACACAATTACTGCAACCGGGCAAAAGATGATTGCTGTGATTTGGTATTTTCTTCTATACGTTTTGAGAGAGTTAAGATTCCTCATGGGTTTTGGGTCTCCTGGCTTCAGCAATAATCTGCACACTTGAGCGTTTGCCACTGTTGACAGTGATGTCCTGGGGCCAAAAAAAATGCAGGAACCTAGCCGATATGAAATGAAATGTTTACTCGCAAAAGCGCATTGTTCCGTGGCATTAATACCAGCAGAACATTACAGCTCCTTAAGCCCCGGTTAAGCTGCCTGCTTGCAAAAGTAGAGAGAAACTTAAAGCGATATTCTGTGATTCCGATTTGTAATTTAATTTCCAAGGGATACTACGTGACTGTAATCTATTTTTGTTGTACAAGAATAGCAATTTGCGACATCATAACCCTGCTGTACTCGTTCCATGGAATGTTGGTGTTGTTGTCTTTGTTATCTTGCTGCTGCCGCTGCGCTCACGCACCACGGATCTCGCTTGTAAATAAATAATACAATCTTCTTGGTTCTTTAGGTAAAGTCACGTAGAAGGGAAGTAATAAAATAAAAAAAATAAAACACAATAAAATAATTCTCACGACGTTTCGGCCACAACGCAAGCAGCCGTCCTCAGGTGAAAAACAGGTCTGTCGGGAAGACAGCGTCTGAATTATTTTATTATGTTTTATTTTTATTATTTTATTATTTCCCTTCTACGTGACTTTACCGAAAGAACCAAGAAGATGAATCCCTGCAGTCACAAAAGCTTTAAATCGAAAAATAATACAATATTTTAAAATACTTTTTTTTAAACATGAAATGTGCCGTACGAGTACCGTATTTTCCCGCATATAGCCCGCATACGCATATAACCCGCAGACGCATATACCCCGCAAAAAAATAGCATTTTATGTAAAACAAATTTCAGATAGCCCGCACCTCCATATACCCCGCATGCATTCATATCTTTAACGTCGTTACCGCAGCTTAATCCCATCATATTAATACGAAGTTTACATTTGTAATACATTCCACTATCAATTGTTAACATTTAAATCATAACGTGCACAAAGAAAACAAACTAACCGGAAACGAGTGAACTTAAAACAGTAAATAAGTAACAAAAGTAAATATACAATACGTAAGTAACACGTAACTGGTAGATAAGTACAGTTTTAGCACTGGTAGCTTGCGCACTGCGCAGATAATAGCGGCACTACAGTGACGCCGTCGCCTCGCCCCCCCCCCACCTCTCTCCCCCCAGCTGCCCCAACCCCCACCTCTCTCCCCCCAGCTGCCCCAACCCCCACCTCTCTCCCCCCAGCTGCCCCAACCCCCACCTCTCTCTCCCCCCAGCTGCCCCACCCCCCAACCCCCACCTCTCTCCCCCCCAGCTGCCCCAACCCCCAACCCCCACCTCTCTCCCCCCAGCTACCCCACCCCCAACCCCCACCTCTCTCCCCCCCAGCTGCCCCACCCCCCAACCCCCACCTCTCTCTCCCCTCAGCTACCCCACCCCCCAACCCCCACCTCTCTCTCCCCCCAGCTGCCCCACCCCCAACCCCCACCTATCCCTCCCCCCAGCTGCCCCACCCCCCAACCCCCACCTCTCCCTCCCCCCAGCTGCCCCACCCCCCAACCCCCACCTCTCTCTCCCCCCAGCTGCCCCACCCCCCAACCCCCACCTCTCTCTCCCCCCAGCTGCCCCACCCCCCAACCCCCACCTCTCCCTCCCACCAGCTGCCTCACCCCCCAACCCCCACCTGTCTCTCCCCCCCCACCTCTCTCTCCTCCCAGCTACCCCACCCCCCAACCCCCACCTCTCTCTCCCCCCCCACCTCTCTCTCCCCCCAGCTGCCCCACCCCCCAACCCCCACCTCTCCCTCCCCCCAGCTGCCTCACCCCCCAACCCCCACCTCTCTCTCCCCCCCCACCTCTCTCTCCTCCCAGCTACCCCACCCCCCAACCCCCACCTCTCTCTCCCCCCCCACCTCTCCCTCCCCCCAGCTGCCCCACCCCCCAACCCCCACCTCTCCCTCCCCCCAGCTGCCTCACCCCCCAACCCCCACCTCTCTCTCCCCCCCCACCTCTCTCTCCCCCCAGCTGCCCCACCCCCCAACCCCACCTCTCTCCCCCCAGCTGCCCCACCCCCCAACCCCCACCTCTCTCTCCCCCCAGCTCTCCCGTCGCAGGTAAACAGTGCACAACCTTCAAACATTGTCGTTTAATTGTATAAACAATTCATTAACAAATTGTTTAACATGTGCAATTTTAGTGTGAGTGGTTTATTCAGGAGTATTTTAGTCACAGGTAAGTGTTGCAAAGTGGATAGTCCTACCATGAAGACATTTAACGAGTTATGACATGTCACACGTGTAAAATATTTTTGGGATAGCCCGCACCTCCATATACCCCGGACCTCCATATACCCCGCAGGGTCTTGATTTGTTTGTAAAAAGTGGTCTACCCCGCGGGTTATATGCGGGAAAATGGCAGAACTCCACGACTCCAGAAGTGGTCGTGGTGATTTACAGCCAACGCCAGTTGAGAATGGACAATTAGACCCAAGCCGAAACATAACATATAAAAAATAATGTTTATTTATTTTATTTTTTAATGATAGAATATAGTATTGTCATCAGTGTGACATAAGTATACCAAGTTTGCAGTCGATACCACATTGGGAAGTGGGTTAAAATTGTTACAAGATTTGAGGATACGACAACAACAACAGACAGAGTTAAATAAAAGCGTGTAATAATAATAAAAGGCGGGCAACTGGCTGCACGGGATCATCCGTGTAAACAAATGAAACGAGCTTGAAATACACTTAAAGCTTTCACAGACGGTACTTAATTTAGCTGGTACAAATAATAAAGAAAATATTTTAACAAATGTTTATGTCGGGTTTAAAACATACATTCTACCATCATCGGTCTTGGCCAATCCACTGCTGGATGGAGGCCTCCCCACGCCGCTGCCATCTCTTAAGACGCACTCGAGCTGATTTCACTCCTCCATCTCCCTGGTGGACGTCGTCCGTTCCTGTAGAAACACATTTTGTACAGCAATTAAACTGAATGCGAATACGTTTTTTTTATCGTGTGTAATTAAACAGGAAGATTACAATGATAATAACCTGTTTTAAACACAAACAAAAGTATCATTGATAACACTATTTAACAATAATTGTTCCTGGGTAGTAAGTGATAATTCGTAATTGCTTATGCCTCAACAGTAGAGAAAATGGCTATTATTCCCCACAAACTTAGCTTTTGTGACCAGGACAGTGATATTTAGAAATTTACCTATTTTCAATGAGAAAACGGGTGAATTTGTGTATTTTCGTTAAAAAAAGTCAGAAAAAATGGCATGAATAAAACATTTACATGTATTTATACTAAAGTAATAAAAAGATTACTACAAAATATTTAGAAGTAAGTAGTTTTTCGAGATTTACGATTATACCGTAAATCACTTTCACGAATCAGCCCCCAAATGTAGTCTACCATCATGTTCTCGTTATACTGTCCTTGGTAGCGGCGTTCAAAGTCCAGTATATCCTGGTGGAAGCGCTCGCCTTGCTCCTCCGAGTACGCTCCCATGTTCACCTTGAATTTATCAAGATGAGCATCAAGGACATCGACTTTGAGGGACATCCCACAGCCCATCGTGCCATAGTTCTTCACTAGAGTCTCAACCAGCTCCACATAGTTTTCGACCTTGTGATTGCCCAGGGAGCCATGCACCACTGCGACAAAGCTATTTCAAGCCGCTTTCTCTTTACATGTGAGCTTCTTGGGGAATTCATTGCACTCCAGGATCTTCTTTATCTGTAGTCCGACGAAGACACCGGCTTTGACCTTTGCCTCAGACAGCTTAGGGAAGAAGGCTACCGACTCCTTATCTACAGCTCTGACAAATTGTTTCATAAGGCCCAATTTGATGTGCAGTGGTTGCACCTTCCTGGGTCCACCAGTGGCTCCCACTTGACGTTGTTCCTCCCCACAGAGAACTCGGTCCGCTGTAGCCAGTCCCGCCTGTGGTAGTGCGCCTTGGTGTCTAAATCTTTTGTAGTCATTTTGTATTACTTTAGTATAAATACATGTTCATTTTGATTTATGTTTTATTCCTTCTGATTTTATGTGAACGAAAAGACACAAATTCGCCCGTTTTTTCTTTAAAAATAGGTAAATTTTTAAATATCACTGTTCTGGTCACAAAGCAAAGTTTGTGGGGAATAATAGCCATTTTATGTACTTTTGAGGCATAAGCAATAAGGAAATAACACTTACTACCTAGGAACAATAAAAAAATGTGTTAAACAGTATAATCACTGCAAGCAATTGATGGCAAAATAAATCAAATGAATTCAACAAAACGTACGTATAAAAAGTTAAATGGCACCCCTCTAAATACCTTCCTGATGGGACACTATTTCTCGTCTAATTATTTACTTGTTGTTCATATACAACTGAATGAAATGGACCTAAGTAAATATTCTATTGAGGACGGTGCGAAATATTGATACACGGAATGTGTTTCTGTTGAACTTATTTCGCACCTGTACGTAGCCAACCGTGCCGATCGGCTGTGCGGGGGAAGGACAAGAAACTAAACACAAAAAACTGTTCTAAATAAGTGAGTTTACAATGTAAATTTCAAAGTGCATATCTCCAATTGCTTCCTAATATCGGAAGGAAGAGCGTTCCATATGGCCGCAGAAGGGCATCTGAAAGCGGGCGATGCAGTGACCGTCTTTGTTCGAGGGCTAGCTGAAGGCCGCTGCGAGGATGACCGGAGTTTGCGTGATGGTTTATGCTCCTTGACGAGATCGGCATGGTATTGCGGTTAATTTGTGCGACCTTATAAACGACACACGTGCTAATTCAAATGCATTTTGTTACACGCTCCCCTTTCCTCCGAAGCGGATCCTCTATGTACATTCCACCTGTGTGGCGAGCGAAACCTGTAACCGGTGCTACCTTGATCGAGTGGCTCTCAAAGTTCAAAGTTCATTTATTAGGTAGAGCCCTGTGAGCCATTCGGTTCTTGAATCGGGTGCAACCGCAACAAACAAAAAACAAAAACATGAACAAGAAAACATCTTAAAGTTAATATGTGACTAAGTGCAAACAGAAAATCCAAGAAAAGACAGCAACATATTGCAGAAAAAATCACCGTACACCAACCCTGTGTGCAAAAATCCCAGTGGGATGCAAGTCAAACAACAACAACCACAAGACAACTTAGATTAAGGCCATCAGTCTAACTCTGTACTACAACAAACAAACCAAAACACTTTTCGAAAATCGGCTCTATGGAGGCTCTGCACAGGTATGGTTCTCATCATGTTTTTTGGCAGCGCTTCCTGGAACGAAGAACGGCTCCATTAAACTCCACGCCCATGCCGAGATTTGTTGCGGCTTCTCAACCTCAATCATCTGCCGTCGAGCTGTCTGCCAATTGATCGTTGACAAACGAGTGAATGTGCAGACGGGCGCAATTTCCAACATTTGGCAAACGGTGTTGCCTTAAAAAATAAAAAGCATGATTACCATCCGCGTGCGTCCCTATTTCAATTTGTTTAGAGAACGGCGGCGAATGAATAGGGGTTATATAAACGAACGTTTCCATATTCCCGGTGCACATTTTTGTTGCACTTGGTAGTTAAATGTTTTACATAGATTTTCTTGGATGTGTAGACATCGTGGGGGGCACGTTGGGGCTGAGTGTTGGGGTCGCGTAGAGGACAAGGGATCATGCCCATAGGAATAAGGAGTGGGGGGGGGGGCAGATTGGGGATTGGGGGATAACCACTGGGCAGCATTCCAAAGTGCTATGTTTTTCTGTTTCTTCCTAAAGGTATTATTGCGAATCATAATTCAATCCTCGTATGGCATGTTTGGTGGTGCGTTTTAATTTTGAGTTGGCATGCATCGCTGACGGGTACCAGACTTAATTAATTTGTGCTGTTTGAATAAACGTACATCTTACATGCATCGCACATCCACCTGGCTGGGAACTGAGGCCTACACGGATATTGCGAAAAGCGCGGGGTACATGAACATCTGCAGAAAAAAAATACAATCACACCGTGCACAAATATGTTACTGGACTGAAAAATGCGCATATTGATTGAAACGTAGGAAATTTGACGTGTGAGATGAAGTTGTGTGTGTTCGTGTGTGAAAATATCTTTAGAAAATTGACAGCTACGCCTATCACAATTCGCCGCAACGGGTGTGTGCAGTTAATTGGTCAGTGGGAGGGATATGTGATGGTTGGATATTCGACATTGGACTGTGCACTGTCTGGTCATTCTTTAACACTGCTCTGAACAAATACAAGATCAACATTGACATTACAGAGAAATTGTAATTATTCACGATTACACGAGTAATACAAAAATACGTTACGTAACATATTATGGCCAAGACATCTCGTGGTAGTATCGCAATCTCGTAGAATGGTATAATTACGAGGGTTTAGCTCATGCAATTTATTCATTGGGTTTAATTTCTGGTTGAGTCCACCGGATGAAGGCCTCTCCGTGCAATATCGGCCATGGTTTTTTTGTTTACCACACTTCAACGCACTGGTCAGGTGTGGCGCTCTGTGTCGGCAAACGATGCAAATGCTCGGAGCTTCAAGCAGCTTGTGAAAAAAATGAGGTTGAACCAAATATCGGCTCCAATTCAAATTCTTATAAATATATTTTTAACTTATGAATATTAAAATGCAAATTCATCTCTTTAATCTCTGCCATGTGTCTGCATCTCTCTTCTTTCATCTAACTTCATTTGCGTCTCGTCTAAATCCCCTACATTTCACTCCGTCCTTTCACATTTAAATATTTTACCTGGATAATCTCCTTGAGATCCATTTTCCCATTTGCAAGGGAGTCCAGGGTGCCAATTGAAACAAAAATAGCAAACACGCAATGAGACGCGTAAAAAGATTACAAGATCAACAACTTATACGGTAGCCATTTATGCATTTGCAAGTACATTTTACACGGCATCAAGAACAAAACAGCAGAGGAAGCATGCATGCACATCACGCCGAGTCATCTGTATCTCTTCTCTCATCTCACAACGTCCCTTTTAATCTCTTCTGCCAACTCACTCGGGAGTGTTTTTTTCGAGCCAGTGATTTAAAACGCCGACCGCCATGTACCACCTGTGATCATATGGTGAATGGAATGGAGAAACCCACAGGTGACCAATTTACTTTGCTCAGTCGGTGGTGGCCGCTGAGGGCATGACGGTTTTTTTTATTTTTTCATTGCTGTTGGTCTGTGCCCCGTGCACCGCTCCCGTTTCTGCTGTGCGCTGATGCCTACGTTATTGTGGGCACAATATTGGCACGTAAAATAATAATCGAGTCATTGATTGATCACCGGTAACCAAACTGAACACCGTTCGTGGATTCTCGATTCCTCGCAAACTCTGGCCCACTGTCAATCGTCATCTTCGCACAACATTGTGTGGTCGACGCGCCCATCTCCTACACAAGCATCACATAAAAAAAAAACATAGTTCCACCTGGGACAGCAGTGGGACAATGGAGCACATGGTCAACTGCTGACTGCTTATTGAGACCGTTGAATGGCAGCACCTCCACCAAGCAATTCATCAGCTCACGGTCAAGACCGCAGAATGGCGGCAGAATCCAACCATCGATTTATTACAAAGTTGCTTGTTCCCATGTAATCAGGTGATCATCTCCTGTAACGTGCCGTACGAAAGAAGACGACTATGGGTTAATACATCTAAATGTGGGGGCCTCAAACGAATACAAATTCGCTCCGGATCCCCCCGCCCCCCCCCCGCAAATTGCCCAGCACCACCAATGATGCTGGGCGCAGTGTGGTTTGGTAAAGGAGATGTTCAGGACTGGTTGGGATATCACTCGCCACTGATGTTAGCCACGGCTGGGAATTGCACGTGGGTCGCTGGGTTCATAGCGAAGTGTGACAACTACTGCCCCCACTGCGCAACCCCCCACTTGTATTTAAATGCAGTCAGAATTGGCAAAGCTTATACTTGACGCCAGGCAGATGGCCCTCTCAATGTTTTTTTTAACCTAGACACGACCCCAGTGAAATTTGAACCAATAATTATTTTGTGCAGTTCACTGCCTATTAAAGAGCACCAACAGGCCTGCAGACTAAACTCTGTCACAGCCTGCAATACGTCATGTCTGGCTCCCTAATGTAACCACTCTAGCACGTGCTATCTCCTGCAACCTCTGCAGATAATTGTCGTCATTAGCCATGATCATACCACTGCTGGATGAAGGCTTCCCAATGCCATCTCCGATGGTCCCCCAATTGTAACACACAGGCCGAGCACTTGCATTCGAGTTGATTTCAACGCTCCATCTCTCAATAGTGACCGTGCTCTCAATCGAGCTGGATCTCTCAGCTGTCACGCTGTCTTTACTCTTGGACATGATCATCATAATAAACACTGAATTGGAGATACAATTTAGCCCTATATCTGAAAGATGGCTGGATAACAGGGTCTGGCTAGCAATCGATGAATTTCCCATGGCTAATATGATGATTGATTTTTGCTTTTGTCTTCTGGTGTGTTCATCTTCTTGGTTCTTTCGGTAAAGTCACGTAGAAGGGAAAGCCAGTGTTTCTCCGACAGACCTGTTCTTCACCTGAGGACGGCTGCTTGCGTTGTGGCCGAAACGTCGTGAGAATTGTATTTTATTATGTTTTATTTTTATTATTTTATTATTTCCCTTTACCGAAAGAACCAAGAAGATGAATCCCTGCAGTCACGAAAGCGTTAATCGAAATTCTGGTGTGTTGTTGAACTGCCAGATCAATTGCATTGCTTGATAATCTTCAGCTGAATACCATGCTATATTACACTAAATGGTAGGTCATTGGGTGGTTGTGTTATGGCCCGACTTAATTGTTTTGAAATTACAAACAAAATGAAGATTGTGTTTTTCAAATTAGTTTACAACCCTGCTGTTCGATTATTTAATTACTAATTTATTCCACCGATTATTGGTTTGATTATTCCACTAATTGGAAAACGCGAACATAGTTGGAAGAAAAAAGTATTGCGTCTGCTCCCACGGGTGCCGCTGGATGGGAGGTGATGGGTGGGGCTTGGTGTGGTCATGGGCATCGCTTCATGCTGGGTGTGGCTTGTCAGAGATTGACCAGATACAGATAGTAGATTGTAATGTTTAGTCATTATATTTCATTGATTCATTTTCCCAGTTCTGAATGATTTTTGACTCGGTGAAATAATAGAAATGAATCGCTTCCTTATTCCAGTGATTCCAAAGCTGTGGTACTCGAAGGCTGTGGGAAGTGGTCTGTGGAATTGTTGCAGATATGCATTTTTTTTTATAGATACGAAAAAAGAAAACCAACCATTTATTTTTACTACATGGTGGTCTGCGAAATATATTTTGAGGGTTGAAAGCGGTCCATCTCCACGGGTTCAGAAAGGTTTGTAACCGATGCCTTATCCAAAACATCCCCGCTCCCTCCCCCACAGAGTTCTAACATTACCATTCATTGCAAGCAAAAAAAACACAACAGAGTTAACCATGACAAAAAAAAAATCGGTGTTTAAAAAAACAACACGATGGGAGAGTGGCTTGGAGGCACGGTTATTAAGAAACATCGTTGTTGCGCGCGTGCCTCTTGTGAAGTAGTGGCCCCCAGACTGGGATATTATTACGCAGAGCAGGAATGACGGGGGCAGCCACGACTCACGCGGCGATGTCTGCGTGCGGCGCGTGGGCGGTGTTTTAGTTGTTGCTGCTGCTGCTAAATGTCAAGGCGAGCAAGGCCAGGGCCCCCCCATGCCAGCGAGTGTCCGATGGCCCCCTCCCCACGCCTCGCACCAACGGCTCGGCGCGTCGAGACCCTCCGGGAGATGTTTCGCCTGCGCTGTCAGAGATGCCTTAACCCGTTTGAACCAAGCCAAGGCAGATTGCTCGATTAATTTAGACATGGCAGGTGCCGCCGGTTTTTTTTCTTATTCTGCTTCTTCTGTGAACAGCGGGCGTGGAAAGGGAGGTGTTGGGAGAATTGGGCGGTGGGTTTGAGGGGGGGGGGGGGTTTGCAGGGTTTTTCTGCGTGCATAGTTTTGTGTGTGTGTGTCATTGTTTATTCCCGGTGACACCCATTGACATTTTGGACTGGTAAACATTCTGTTATGAAAAAAGAGGTGTAAACATCTACATTGGTGACTGACGTCGGATGATTCAACCTGCATTTCGTGGAATGTATTAATGGAAGTCAAAAGCAAGGGCTCTTGTCGCTGTTGTTTGTACCAGGATTGACATTCATGAAAGTAAATGAGTTTTTTTTTCCTCCTCTGCTAAATATTTTGAAATGCAAATGATGCAGAAATGTCGCTAATATTTTAAAGAAATTGCGTCTTTCAGAAATTACCACTTGGCAGCGAATCTGGCATGTAAGCGATTGGCATCACATCATGGATAATCCATCATCTGCGATGGGTGGGGGGGGGGGGAAATAACTTTTTGGGATGAATGCGGAGGTGTCAGGAATGTTTTAAGGTGCCATGTACCACCCTGTCTAAAATTTAACGTCATCGGTAAAAAACATACTTTTGCTTAAAGATGTGTGTTAATACGTATGGTAATAAATAATTTCAGCCCTTATGTATCCACTGCTGGATGAAGGTCTTCCCACTTGGGGGAGGGCAGGACCGATTCGCTGTGGCCAGGAATGAAACTCACGGCACCTGGCTAAAAGTGCTCTGCTAATGTCTTGCGTTGCATTTGCATATCGTGCACTGTGGGTGATGTCGTGTGTTCTGTTGTGAAGAAGGGGAATAAAAAGTAATTAAGAAGAAGCCATTCAAAAGTGGTCACGTCACCATTCAATTGCGATAATGTGGCCAGATTTGGAGCTTCCAATATTGATAGACCGAAAGATCCACCAAAGAATACTTCCAATACTGTAAGAACACAAATTGCAACAGTATTGACATGAATCGCAACTCCTCACAGCTTCATACGATTTCATAAGATCCACAAAATAAAGATGTGATAATTATCTGGCATCTTTCACGGGACATAGCAATCATTCTATTTCGATTTAAAGCTTTCGTGACTGCAGGGATTCATCCTCTTGGTTCTTTCGGTAAAGTCACGTAGAATGGAAATAATAAAATAATACAAATAAAACATAATAAAATAATTCTCACGACGTTTCGGCCACAACGCAAGCAGCCGTCCTCAGGTGAAGAACAGGTCTGTCGATAAGACAAATAATAAAACTAAAACAATAAAATAATTCTCACGACGTTTCGGCCACAACACAAGCAGCCGTCCTCAGGTGAAGAACAGGTCTGTCGATAAGACAGACTCTGTCAAGACAGAGTCTGACAGAGTCTGTCTTATCGACAGACCTGTTATTTTATTATGTTTTATTTGTATTTTATTTTTTCCATTCTACGTGACTTTACCGAAAGAACCAAGAAGATGAATAATCCTATTTTTAAAATGGCAAAAACCTCGCTCCTTCCAATCTGGCATCCGCATAAAAAAGTCAAGCTTGAACAGAAGGTTCTCCTGCTTGCTTTCATCTATTCTGGGTGTGCAAATTACATCCAAGTATATCAAACAAGTTATCTCTTCTATTTTTCCATCAGCACATAATCCCCGTGTGCTTGTTTTACGGCAGAACTTGTTCATTTTTGATTTTCTGTCTATATTAAGCTGCCTAAAAATATCTGTTTGGAATATTTATCAGTGGGGACAATTGTAAATGCATTAGTCGTTGAAAAACATTGCTTCTTTTTAAAACATATAATACAATATATTGTTATTTAAATGCAAAAGACTATTGGCGATAACACTACAGCAGAGTGAGTTGAATTCGCCTCCCATTATTTTGACATCAGGTTTCCCTCGCTTTATGCGGTAGATGCGTTCCAAAAAAGGGTGCAGAAAGCACAAACCGCACAGGATAATTGCCTGGCGCTTCGTGCATCCAGTACACACAGTACACACAGTACACACAGTACACACAGTACACACAGTACACAATGTTGTCCCACGTCCAATCGCATATCCGCATATGACAGAATTCACACTGCATATCGCGAATTTTGAATAGATATAGATTATCCGCATCTACGCAAAATCGCACAAACCGAACCTGTACAAAGCGAGGGAAACCTGTATGGTGAAGTATGGTACAAAAAAAAACATCGACTGACATAGTTTGATCGAGATTGGCTATAATTAATGATTATTTTACGTAACAAAAATTTGCCTGCGAATTTCCCCAAATCGAGCTGCTTTCGTAAAACCTTTCCTTACCTCTCTATGGCACGACATGCACGCACAGCACGCACATTCAATGCGGCCACACACAGAGAGGACACAATCGGTGGGTGTTGTATCTTAATGAGGCTACGCACGATCTCCAACGTTGCGTCTGAGTGTAGCAGATGTTATCCACCTACGCAGCACGGTTACGACGGAACTGTTGCAGGTGTTGCTTTTTTGTCTGGAATCTAATGACACTGTTTCACAAAGAGAGATTCAATTCCAACTTAATTACATCAATTGGCATCGGTATTTCCAACTCCACCGCTGAAGCGCAAAGCCCAATTATTTACCGAGGAAAGTCTCACCGGAAGGGCTCTACATTTTAGCTTCGTACGGGAGGAGACTGGACATCTCAAAGAAACCCCCCCCCCCCCCCCACACACACGAGGGGGAACAATCTGCGCTGGCATATCCTGCCCATGCCTTGCAGACCCCCCCCCCCCCCCCAGGCCTACAACACCTGGCAAACGCTCTTTGTGTCGCGCCATCCAAGTCGCTAACGGGGCTCAATCTCGCTTGGCTACCCGAGATCCGACGAGGTTGGGGTGCATTTAGGTAATTTGTAAGCAGGAAAAATAAAGATTTTGAGATAAACTGTATGTAAAGGCCACAATTGTATCGCATTAAAGGCATGTTCAATTATGCATCGGCGCAAATACTGTTATCCAAAAATGCTACATTTGGTGATAGGTCACCAAATATGCAGAACTTTTACATTTTCATGATGAAAACGTTAATGATGGTTGTTTATGATTAATGATGGATGATGATGATCGATGGATGATTATTGACAAATGCGTTCAAATATATATAAAGACAAATCCTGCAACCTACGAAATCCTTGCCGAGTCTCTCAAGACTTTCAGGCAGAATGCTGTGATATGGATTATTTTTAAAGACATGTTTCATGTGTCTGTCGAGAGAGAAGGACGGTGGGAGGGGGGGGGGGGCTGATGATGAAACACTGTGGGCTGGAAGCGCGCAACGCTATGTCGGAGAGGCAGGGTTACCACCCCTGAGGTAGAAAAATAAGTATAACCCGTAAAAACAAAGTTTTTCACTATAAATCCTTTATATGCGTGGCGGCTAGAGTCCTCTCGTCCTCTGGCTTGAGATGGCTGCCACCTATGGGTCAGATGATTCACTGCCAGTATTAAGCAATTGGTAATTAAATATTTAATTTGTTTTCCCTAAACAGTGTAACATTTTGGATTTTTTTTTCAAAAACATTAATTGTCTCGCACAACGAGTCTGTGTGCGAAATGTCAGCTCGATTGGATCACGGGAAGTGGGTTAAAAAAATGACCGAAATATTTGCACGGTCGTAAGCAAGCAAGCAAGCACGCAAGCACGCAAGCAAGCAAGCGAACTTAATATAAATGATTTAAAAACCGGGACGTTATAGTGTGTAGGAGAATATCTCACAATGGCAGAAGATGGGGAGAACTACACGCGCATGCGTTGTGGTCTTGGGAGGTGTATTATTGCGTATCATTACACAATTGACAAAAAAAATAAGCAAGTTCCCCGATTGCATACCAATTTCCTTTTTTTGGCGCCGACCCTTCATTGTTGGAGAGCGGCCCAAGGAAGCGGATATCACGAGCTCCCTCCCGAGATCCCTTCAAGTGACCTCTGGTCCACTGGACATGAGAAGGCACCACTTTCACACTCGCTCTGCATACGAGGGCTCATGTTCGTTGCATGACAGTCAAAACTGACATTCTTAATTTGTCAGAGCAAGAACAAGACGAAAAACACGTGAAGAATTCCAGACTTAAATTTCGATTTAAAGCTTTCGTGACTGACTGCAGGGATTCACCTTCTTGGTTCTTTCGGTAAAGCCACGTAGAAGGGAAGTAATACAATTATAAAAATAAAACATAATAAAATAATTCTCACGACGTTTCAAGCCACAACGCAAGCAGCCGTCCTCGGGTGAAGAATGAGCAAGCAAGCAGCCGTCTTCACCCGAGGACGGCTGCTTGCGTTGTGGCCGAAACGTCGTGAGAATTATTTTATTATGTTTTATTTTTATCAATTCCAGACTTCCCCAGGATGGAAGCTAACTCGAAGGCGATGCACCAGGACAGGGTGGCAAGCCGAGTGTCGTCTGGCGAGCGATGATGAACGTGCGTCGATATGCAGGTGGGATGCTGACTCCCCAGCGCCTGCTAATCATACACCCCGCGAGAAGCGTCACGCCACGTCTCGCTCAGCTGCTGGGCCCTGCCAAATTTGTCACCGCATCAAAATTGAGCTTTTAGGAATGCAAGTGGGAGAAAGAGGTGGGGGGGGGGGGGGAAACGACACCTCACATTTCACCGAAGGCAATCGTTTCTATTCTGAAGCGTGAGCACGAATGTGTACGCGCCCTTAAGCAGCGAGAACCAGGTACATCGCAGGAGATAAAGCGAGGCTTTAACGGGGCTAAAATTAGAATTGGGCGCTGCACGAGAGATTTGTAACAGGCCGTCTGGCGACGGGGGGGGTCACATATCTAGCTGTGTGCAAAGACAAAGATCCCCCATGTAGCCTTAACCTCCTTTTTGGGGCAAGAGCTGTTATCGACCACCTATGAAGGTGGGCCCGGCACACGAGAGGCTAGATGGCCAGTACCGTGCCTGGCTAAAACACTACAGGACCGGTTCAACTGTTCGTCAACGATGATGGTCATGCGCGGGAATCGAATTCGAGTAGCCAGGTTTGCTGCGCAATGTGGTAACCACTACACCTCCATCTGCCCGTCTGCCTGCCTGCACACGCGCGCACGCACATCTGTAATACGGATGGTCTAAATTATTCACTTCTTAAGCTGTGCATGGGGCTGGAGCCGTCACGGACCGCGCTATGAACCCTGAGTTTGATTTCCGGGCCAAGTCCCGGTTGCCAACGCACCTCAATCCGCTTTCACCATTCTGCATGAAACAGGTGTCCTTAGGGTGCTGTGTGGCCCCATTCACCGGTTTTCTTGTGCATGGCAATGTTCACGAGCTTAAATTCTAATGCAAAGGCATGCTAGCCACGAAATGGCTACGTTGTGGGTAGCTGAGGGCAGTGCCGCAAAACTATTGTTGGATTCATATTCTTAGATTTTTTCTGTAAAGTCACGTAGGTAAAAAATGAAAATGAAAATTTTAATTTTAATTTTTTACCTACGTAAAATTTTTATTTTTAATTTTTACCTACGTGACTTTACGGAAAAAACCTAAGAATATGAATCCTTGCAGTCACAAAAGCTTCAAATCTATTGTTGGACTGTGCTTTGTATGCTCCCACACTCGCAGTGGCGCGAGTAAGAGTTTGCAGGGCTGCACCTTTACCCCTTCACCCTAAGGACTTCAAAGTGTCTTGGCGAACAAATGTGATGAAGATACATATGGGCATGACAGTCTAATTGCTAATACTGGGGACAATGGAGAGATGTGTGGGTATGAAGTGTGAATTGACAACCTCTGTGTTGCAGAGATTGTATATTCACTGTGACGGTCTGCCGAGAGATAGAACACTCCATTTTTGTGCATATTTTGTTCCTTTCAACAATGCTCCATCATGTTTTATGGTAAGCTGGCATAAAATTATCGTTCGCTGCGGTCGTTATTTCCATGTAGCTTTTTAGTTAATTGGAATATGTCGTAGTTTTGGCAAATGTCCAGCACCATAATACGCTTGCCTTTGAGTGAAGCGATAAAGGCTTCTCTTCTCCAGAGAGCTGGCAAGCCGAGTGGGTTAGCTAAACGAAAATTATGTATTTGTTTTTCTTATCCACAGAGACTCTACTGCCTTAATCATTGGCCTCCACTGAGCCCAACAATTTGGCTTTGATGACAAATAGCTTTATAATCATCGCATATTATGATTTACAGCCCTTTGTCAATTAACTGCCGGACGAATAACTCTATAGACCTTGTTGGTAATGGGGGGTTATTTGACCATACTTCACCTCACCAGCCAATGTTGGTCATTACGAGTTAGTGAAGAGGGCAGCCAATACTAGGTCGGATACAACTCGAACCCGGTTCTGACTGATATATAGCGTGCTTCAAAAAATGTTAACACTTCTGAGAATTTGCAACAACACCACAAGAAATGTGCCTCCGGGCGCTGGAGACCACCTGGAGAAGATTCACGTTATGCGTTGACAACGATGGCGAACAAGTGGAGCCTCCTCGAGTTTTTGAAGCTATTAACATACATTTGTTACCATGTGACAGTGTATTATCCATTATTATCTATTTTTAAATCTTTTATATTAAGTTCGCTTGCTTGCTTGCGTGCTTGCGTGCTTGCTTGCTTTCTTAGGACCATGCAAATCTTTCGGTCGTTTTTTAACCCACTTCCCGTGATCCAATCGAGCTGACATTTTGCACACAGACTCGTTGTGCGAGACAATTAATGTTCTTGAATTTTTTTTTCCAAAATTTTACACTGTTTAGGGAAAACAAATTAAATATTTAATTACCAATTGCATAATACTGGCAGACAATCATCTGACCCATAGGTGGCAGCCATCTCAAGCCAGAGGACGAGAGGACTTTAGCCGCCACGCATATAAAGGATTTATAGTGAAAAACTTAGTTTTTACTGGTGATACGTATTTTCCCCATTAAAAACGATAGTCCCATGTAAATGTTAACATTTTTTTGAAGCACCCGGTATGTCAGCCGTGACCTGGAATCGTTCTCGGGCAGCGGGGTTCGCAGTGCAACATAATAATTACCGTTCTGTCATTCCATTGTGCCCCGTGCATCTCTCGTCGCCTTTTCCTTTACTACCTTACATGCTGCCGCCCCTTGCTGGAAAATCAAAGGCAGCCTTTGAAGAGGACTGATATCCAATCCTTCATTCGTTTAGAGCCTTGCTTGCTTGTTCTGAGGGTTGGCCTCGAGATGGAATATCCTAGCCCACATTTGGTTCGATTTTCGGTAGCTCTTTTGAGTTGTCCCACAATAGAATACAACGTGGATTTATATGCAGTCTCAATGCAACCGCATCTCAACATGCAATGGCCATATGTGTTTACAGATTAAAAGAGGCAATTCGTTGGAAAAACCTTTTTTCAGAAAGTTCGCGCAGATATGGGTCTGTCATAGGCAGAGGAATATACGGAAGGTCTCGAGCAGTGGTTCTCAACATCATTCGGCTACTGTACCCCTTTTGTTTAATTTTGTTTCAACCGAGTACCCCTTGCCTGACCCAACAGGGTTCTGGGGAATAAATGTATAAAAAATAAACATAATTGTTTTTGCCAATTGAACCTTATGGCAGGACCCCAGGGTCCCGAATGAACGGAAGTCAAAATCGTAATTGAGAAATACAATTTTGGCGATTCCGTCCCACTGCGCACATAAACGCCGCGACCCGCCTGACGCGGATCATTCTGTTGTCATGTCGTGTCCAAGCGCAGCAGCGAGGACGAATGCGCAGAAGAAACAAAACTTAAAAACTTTGATTAGCGCATCGTCTAGAGCTCGTCGAGAGGAATAGATTGCCGTGTCGTTCGCCTTCAACATACATAAAATGACGTCGCAACGCAGTTTAAGCGATAGCCGGGGTGGCTTATGGGACCCCGGGGTCCCACCATAAGGTTCAATTGCCCATTTTGTGAGGTTTCCTAACTCGCTGGTAACTGCCAGCGAATAGATTTTGTCTCAACAGACACTCCCACATGCATGACGTGGTTTGATCGCGCTCGCTGGTTACTCTTGGAGACCCAACATTGTTAACGATCAATATGTTTAGAAAGCTATTTATATCGTCCGAAGTTACGATAGGGATTTAAATTGCATTGTAGTTATTTTATATTGGCAGATTCGTACGCGAGTATTCGCCAATGTACGATACCATTTCACATCTTTTATAAATCACATCACCTACCCACTGGGACATTGACATGTGCCCCTCCCCCCCCAGGGATCCGCGTAGCCTCCGGTTGAGACCCACGCTGCTCTCGAGTCTGGACTTGGCCAGACGGGTGATGGCACCACGAGGGGAAGCGGTGAAGGTAAACTGTGAATTTCAACGGAGAAATACCACTGCTCATAATAATGAAGCATATTTCTTTAACAGAGGAAAGCCTTTCTGACGTTCAAGAATGTTATTTTTCTCGCGGTTGGTGCAAATGTTGAGCAAATTCCATGCTTTGAGTAGGTTCCACATGTTGAAGAGGTATTCAATTCTACACCCCGCACAGACATGGGTAAGAGCTTACACGTAGATGGCGCTGATTTTGGAAGGAAACATAATCGCTCTTTTAAACGCATTGTTGAGTGATTGTAGGCATTAGTTTAGAATTTGAAGAGTTCATATTCAATTAAAAAAAACCTATCTGAGGTATCTAAATGTCAGCTGTGATTAACTCAAAGATGCAAAGACCAGAACAGAGCAAACACATTAAATATGTAGTCTTGGAAAGACAAACAACAACACACCCACAATAGACAGACTGGCTATTTAATAGTGTATTGCTTGAATGCAATTTTGTTGGAAATATGATAGATGTATCTGCATATGTATTAGTAATGGTGCAATACTGTAATGAAAGGATGGGGTGGGGTGGGGTGGAGTGGTGTGGAGTGGTGTGGTTGGTGGTGCGCCGAGTTATGGATCCGCTTGACTTGAGTTCAATTCTGGGCCATGATTAACATCAGCGGCGAGTGACAGCTGAACTGGTCATGGGCGCCCCCTTCACCAACTCACACTGACCTGCATGGTGACGCATGATCAAACAAACCCAATGATCGACGCAGCGTGAGGAGGTTTGCATCCAACGGTGAATGGGAAAACAAATATTACAAAATTGTTATGTTTAATTAAATTGAAAAGCCATGTTAACGAAAAAAGTAACTTTCGATTTAAAGCTTTCGTGACTGCAGGGATTCATCTTCTTGGTTCTTTCGGTAAAGTCACGTAGAAGGGAAGTAATAAAATAATAAAAATAAAACATAATAAAACAATTCTCACGACGTTTCGGCCACAACGCAAGCAGCCGTCCTCAGGTGAAAACCAGGTCCGTCGAGGCGACAGAGTCTGAATGAAACAGCACACGAGCTTGGAGCATATATATAAGCTGGGCGCATTGACAAAGGAATTTGCATGATATGCAAATTTGCATGATATGCAAATTCCTTTGTCAATGCGCCCAGCTTATATATATGCTCCAAGCTCGTGTGCTGTTTCATTCAGACTCTGTCGCCTCGACGGACCTGGTTTTCACCTGAGGACGGCTGCTTGCGTTGTGGCCGAAACGTCGTGAGAATTGTTTTATTATGTTTTATTTTTATTATTTTATTACTTTCCTTCTACGTGACTTTACCGAAAGAACCAAGAAGAAAAAGTAACGTATTGTACAAAATATGCATATATAAGTTCATGGTCATAATCGTCTACGTTATATTCACTGCTGGATGAAGGCCTCCCCATGCTGCCATCATTCCTCGCGGTCCCATGATATGACAACCAATTTCACTCCCGCACACGAGCAGATCTCATTGATCCTCTTGGGTGTATTCCCTCCTCTGTCTGAGTTTATTAATTACAAAAAACCCCAATAACAATGCTATAACATGGTCATTAAAAGCAATTATCAATCCAATGTTAAGCCATTCATGTATAACATACAGTATACATGATTTGTACGGTATTTTGTTTAGCAGATATCTAACATTATTTTGAAAACATTCACTTTTCCAAGATGCAGTGTTCATTATTTTATGTTGACGATAAGGATTTGTTTTTGATGTCGCGCCCTTTACGCCTGTGGCTTCTCAGAGCGCTTCACATCTCGTCTCAACATATTTGAAACAGCATCCCCAGTTGCAGCTGTCTCTATTTGGGCAAAAGGTGACTCAGCACCTTGGCTTCCAAACGGGGATTATTCTCCCAAAAGGGGGCGATGATTATTACGTTTAATTCCGTCCAATTTTAGAATTTGGAAAATTTGGACCATGACGCCGGCACACAATGGCCTACTCTTGCGCATGACTTCAGAGGATCTTAACGTCCACTGTGAAGCCAACAGAGGGCAGTTTCATTATATTATTATGGTTATTACACCCGCAGGAATAACCAGGATGGCCGTTGGATTCGAACCGTGAACCTCTGCAACAAGCCACCTAACTGCCATCTCATGATGATGCCTAATACTAATACCAACTATGCACAACCTCTTTGTCAATCTGTTGCTGGATCAAGGCTCCCCAAGCCGTGTTGGTCATGAGGGATGCTTGACCATACTTCACCACGCTGGTCAGTGCGAGTGGGTGAACGTGGGCGAGACTCAGGAACAGTTCAGATATTACTCACTATTGATGTTAGCTGTGGCTGGGAATCCAGGTTCATAGCGCAGCATACATGTTTGCTACGTGTCCTGGTTTTCCTAGGATTACCTTCTGTTTGAGCCAGCTGTCCTGGGAAATCTGTAAAGCCCCGGTTTTTGTCAGTTGTATTATACTCTTTGGTTCTTTCGGTAAAGTCACGTAAAAAATCAAATCAAATAATAATAGAATAATAATAGAATACTTAGGCAGAAACACTGCCTATGTTGTTTCCGTGTCTGTGTTTCATCATTCATTCTTACCTGATGATGGTTGCTTGTGTTGCAACCGAAACGTCGTATTTTATTATTATTTGATTTATTTTTCTACGTGAGTTTACCCAAAGAACCAAAGAGTAATCCCTGCAGTCACGAAAGCTTCGAATCTAGTTGGAGTTAAATTTCGATTTAAAGCTTTCGTGACTGCAGTGATTCATCTTCTTGGTTCTTTCGGTAAAGTCACGTAGAAGGGAAATAATACAATACTAAAACATTTACATAATCAAATTCTCACTGAGTTGTATAATTTTACATCAATCAAGACGATGAATTTCAACGTAGTTCTCCCCTCTTCCGGGATATTCTTATTCTTTTTTTTCCATTGATGTTCTATTTTTGTTGTTGTCACTCAGACAGGGGGCAACCATTGCAAGTCTGCTACAGTTTTCCGTCTTTTGTAGTGATGCCGTGGTATTTTGTGAAAACAGAGGACATTAATTTGTTCAAACTTTATTTTACACATAGTAAGCAGCATAGTAAGCAAGCCCTTTGGCACATTGCTGGTGGATATGAGTTTTAGAAAATACTGCGCGGTTCTTGTGCTGCTGCTGCTGCTGCTGGAGAGGAGTGACTAATTATTTATAACGGCTTTCGGCTGCTTTGCATAACAGAGCTAAGAATCACATTTTGTGTTTCATATCACACCCCTTCACAACACATCTTTGTGGGTGTATTTTCAATTTTTTACCTTCTTTGTGTTGCTCATGAAATATTGTTTCATGAATTTTATGTTTAAGATGTGTAAAATGTAAACGTGAAGGTCATATACGAAAACATGTTTTAGCACATAAAAGCTTCTGCTTTATTTATTCTCGAAGATGAATGACGATGGAAAGTAAAAATAATATATATGAAGAGTTAAAAATAAAGATGTGGTGGTAAAAGGCAAGAGGGCAGTTCTGAAATTGCTTGCTCATGCCACTGCTGGCAAAAAGGGCCTCCACGAGACTGACCTCCGAAAGAGCCCCCTCTAAAGGGTGTTTTTGGCCTACTTTTCCACGCTGGGCAGACGTCTTACAGGAGGAGGTGGTAGTACCCCATCACACGGGGTCGAACATTGACGAACTGTGGCTTACCCATGCATATGGCTTGCGTGTGAGAAGTCTTAAGCTTCAAGGTCATAGCAATGTCTCAATGTCATTGCTTTTGCACATGTACCTCAGTTACAAATCTACAGGATGTTCCACTGTTGCAAATAATTAATTGGTCCAATCTGGTCAAGATACAGTGATCTTAACATTAGCGCATGCACATTCTGCTGGGTTGTGCTGATGACTAATGCTCCTATGATACGAATCCAATTTGCGAGGTCGTGCAACACACAATGCCATGAACAAGTGAACGATAAAACCAACATTGATCAGTATAAATACAGGATTAAGCATGCGGCAATGAATTTCTCATTCATTAAATATATGTTTTTTTTTATCCTGATGAAACAATTACAATGTTTGCCAATGAGGCCAAATACAATAAACGATGAAATCGTGACCACGAATCGTGGCAAGTAATTAAATTGCCGGCAGCCAGGGCGGGTAAAGGAGGGTGTGGGGTGTGGGTGTCATTGAATCAGAAAATGTCTATTATGTCAGAAGCCCACGCTCCCAGTCCTTCAAGCTAACACTTGTTCGACAAGTTGAACAGCACACATTGTCTCGATGAAGATTAAGCTTGGGGCAATCTGACCCCTAATGTGCCTGCAGTTACTAGCCCTATCATGCCTAGCTGCTCTAATTTTATTGGAAACATCACGGTCTAATTATGAATAGAATGCATCTAATTTTTTAAAATAGATTTTGTCATGAATTGCGTGCAAGTCCGAGCAATTAAGTGAGGTCTTTCATTATTGATCGATAATTCAAATATAATGGGACTCCCAACAGTTTGTAAACGAGTACAATGGAGGAACAATAGTCATATCGAAAGTGTTGGCACATGACTGCCGAACAATTATAATGTGCTAATTCTGTGTTACCCCCACCAATTAAGTTATATGGTGTAATTCTGACTTTTTTGGTAATTGCAAAGATCTGTTGGAATTGTTATTTATAATTGAATTCTTTATTTTTTCACACATTAAAGGTGTGAGGAATGCTTTTAAAAATGAAGATGGGGATTTTTTTTTTATTATATAAAAATGCCATTCTGGTATTCGTCATGGTCATGACGATTCATTCTAACAATGTACCTTGTCAGAGGCCAAGTTATTTCCAACGTATCAGGAGACGTCAACTTGTGCACGGTCTTTACATTCCAGAAGCAGTGCAACAATTGCCGTGAATGTCATTTGCACGTTAGGAGCTGGAGCCGTAAGCTCCTGTAAATGGTGATGATATGCACCTATACCTTATGAGAACTGAATAGTCAGTAATCATTGATGAGACAAGTACTTTGCGCTGGCGAAGGCCACGATACCCAGCTGCGCTGTTCCCTTTTAATGACCGTGACCCAAATTTTCTGGCAGAAATAAACGACAGGCAGGTGCCACAAAGCGTCAGGGTTCTAAAAAAAAACATCTGCTTGACAAGCAATTAACCCTAAAATTAATTGCTATGACCCAAAGAGAGTTCAGTCATGTTACCCCCCACTGAAGAAAATTCCTAAAATTAACTCACTTGTATAATAATTGGCTAAAAATAGATGGACAAATTTGCATGATTTTTTTAATACAAAGTAGTTGACTGCAGGGACATGCATCCATCATGTATAATTAACCTCAGGTTCTTCATTGAATGTTAAACAACTTAATGGCATCATTCAGCTTTTATACAATATGATTTAATAGCACACATTGAAACATTCAGTGTATGTATATAGTTATACTCATGGAACAGTGTTGCCAGCTGGTGGTTCAGTGTTGCGGAATACATTGACACCATAACATGACACGCTAATTCACATCAAGCTGCACTGTTGTCCACAGTCATGAATATCATTTGTGCATTTATCCCAGAATCACGACAGGTGCGAAAGGAAGATGGATTGCCGCTCGACAAGACTACAGCTGCATTGGCATCAGAAAAGGTGAGACCTCCATCAGTGGTGGATTTGAGATGGCGGATGATGAGGCTATTATTAAACCTGCCCATTCGATGGCAGGTGTGCGGTAATGAGATTTCAGCAGAGAAACATGCAACCCTGTTAAAATAACTTTACCTCCCCGCTTTACAGAGTAGTTCATGAGCCAGAGCATTATTAGGTGCCGCTAAGAAATGGCGAAATATTTAGCGAAAGTGGATTGCGCTGATAACAAATGTTTTTGCACGATTCGCATTTAGTGGCAATTTAAATGTGTTGGTACAACCAACACATTTGGCATCTTGTGTGGCACAAATACGTTCCAGTATTTGGTCTGGGTCCATAACTTAGAGCAGTGGTTCTAAACTTGTGGCTCGTGGAACCCGTTGTTCCCGAGGGCAGTGGGACGTGGTCTACAGACAGATTACAGATGTTTTGTTTTCACAAAACGCCATCGTTTCCTGCTCGGTGGTCAACAGCATGGCCTTGAGACTCTACAGAGGCCCATGCGTGGTCCACAGATGCAGAAATATTGGGAACCACCGCGCGAAAGGATCTCGCTCAGTCTCTTCTGCTGCCTCCGGTGTTCAAAGTGCTCTTACCCGACTTGTCTACAGCGCTGATTCCCGACCCAGAAGTCCATACTTAGATCTTCCTCCTCTTGATACCAAGATCCAGGATGGTCATGTCTATGCGCCGCTTCTCGGTGGCAGCCCCAACATTCTGGAACGATATCCCTCTGCACATTCGCAGCATCACCTCAATCGCCTCCTTCAAGAGAGACTTAAAAACTCACCTCTACAATCATGCTTTTGAGTGAATCTGAGCTTGGCTCCGCGCCTCTGAGTTGCGGCCACTACGTCTGCAAATTTGCACGCGTTACAAATTGAATTATTATTATTATTATGTCCGAATAACTGCACAATTTACCCCACCTCTTTGCCATTCAATCTCCATCCTGATCGTCACCCCACCCATTCTTCTCCTGGCCGCAATGAATTAGAGATCGCGTTGCCTTCATTAATCGCACATCACAGTATAATTCGGCGTCTGCGTGGGATGACTGTGGTTGAGACAGCTTATGTGCGATGTGTCATGCCTTCTGCTTCTTCTGCCCAACTCGTGTTTATGTTTTGATTCGGTTTCATCGTTTACTTTCGTCAGAATGTGCTGTTCATGTCTACAGGCATGCCCCCTACAGCATCTTGAAATGCTTAGATATTCAGACGCTATATAAATTCTAAATAGTCACTATTATACTTGGAGATTGCATGCAAAAAGTAAGCACGAATTCTACATTCGAAATTTGCATGTACCTCTTTCGCACCGTACGTATGCAACTGCGCTAATCGCAGGTGCGGGGAAAGACAACACTATTATATTCTGAATGAATCGTTGTATAAATCGTTGACTTACTGTGGGGCGGTGGTGGCTATGCACATGGCTCGTGAACCAACACTGTAGTGGCAGCAAAAGGTTGGTGGATTGGACAAAGGTCAAGGAAACTCTTCCCGTGGCCATCGATGTTGCCATATACCCTGGCTTGGAAGGCGATGACGATATGGCAAGTGGATTAATCTCAATCTCTTTCCATCTTTACGTGGGTGTCGTGTTAACTCCCCTTCGTACTCCCTTTTTCTCCCACATATCAAAACTCAAAAATGTAATTGGCCAAAGAAATCTCAATATTGGGCCACAGAACTCGAGCTATTGTTGGCGATGGTTCTGGCTGCCTTCCCACTTGCCTGTGGTTGCCAGCACCTCTGAATAGAACATAATTTTTTATATTTTATTCAGAATCGTTATTTACACTAGAGGTATCCAATGAGCTATGAAGCTCTTATCACAGATGCCCAGTAGGAACGAAAACCGTGCGTGTAATTGTTTGTGTATTTTTGTTTATTTAAATAAATATTTTACAGCCCTTTGTAAATTCATTGCTGAAGGCCTTCTTATGCAGTGTCGGTCATGGGGTTTTGTTTAATCATACTTCACCATGCTGATCAATGTCGGTTTTGTGAAGGGTGCAAGTTTCAGAGCAGAGTGCGCCAGTCGCTTTCCCGCTGCTCAATCCAGTGAGATGCATTTTAAAATATTGTTACATTTTAAACTATATTTGTCAGTCCTACAACAGACGTAGAGGCAAGTTAATGATTGTGAATTGATTATTTTGGTATGTAATGCATCTCACAAGTTACCGTCAAGTTAAGACATTATATAATATATTCGTTATATGTACTCTGCTCACTGATAAATTATTAAGAAATGTTCATGAACAGCTCCGGATGAAAGCTAACACTGGCTTTGTGGGTTAACTCTTCACAACGTATACACCATGGAAGTCGATGACTCAAAGAATCACATCGAGACCCAGAGACTCACACAGAGACCCACTGAGATACTGGAATCCAATAACTTGTAATGGATCGGTCGTTGGCGCTTTCTGTGCTAGATGGGCTTTCCTAGCCCACAGAAACGACCTCTCTCTTTGTGCCGACATGTGTTCTCTCTCTGTGTGTCCTTGTGATGTCTGTCTGCTTGTATGTCTGTCTATAGTTTTCTAGTTAGATTTTTGTTGCTATTTCTTTTATGCCTGATGATGATTGCTTGTGTTGCAATCGAAACGTCGTAATATGCTCTTAATTAATTTATGATTTTATCTTTAGACGTGACTTAACCGAAAGAACAAAAGAATAAATCCTGCAGTCACGAAAGCTCCAAAATTAAGATTTCCTAGCCCACGCAGTTTCTCCACGTTGCCTTTGGGTTCCAATGATCAATTAGTCCATCTGTGAGTGCCGCTTAAAACAAAATATCCGAGGTGGACTGTGTTGGAGCCACGAACCACCACTGGACCTTGCCACGTTTACTGTGTCACGGTGATGGGAACACAATGTCAGATTGACCCCGTCCACATGTCTCAGCGATAAAGGTGCTTTCTGAAGGCATGCCAAAAAACTTTTCTTCATGGGACTAACAACTAACCCAAAATTGCTTGTGTTAGGGCTTTGCCTCAACAATGGATATTTCGAGGTACGTGGTTTGAATGATCCTCACCAGCCATGCGCTATCTACTTCTGAACAAAAATATCCCCAAAATCTCTGCAGCAGGTATCTTCTTAATCGCGATCGCTACTTTGTTTGCCATTGCATCACCCGTCTCGTCCACCGGCCGTCAACTCGTCTTGCAAAGTGTCGTGCCGAAGTCCACATTCTCTTCCGAAGAGCCAATATGATTCCTCTAATTGTCATTGGCTTTCTGATCCATATTTTCTGTTTTCAGATCTATCAGTATAATGCTCCACATTTATCGCTCCATGAATTTCGATTTAAAGCTTTCCTGACTGCAGGGATTTATCTTCTTGGTTCTTTCGGTAAAGTCACGTAGAAGGGAAGTAATAAAATAATAAAAATAAAACATAATAAATAATATATTTCTCACTATTTTTATTATTATTATTACTTCCCTTCTACGTGACTTTACCGAAAGAACCAAGACGATGTATCGCTCCATGCTTTACATTTTGTTTAGTTTTTTGTTCCACATTCTTTTCCCAGAGTCCAGGTTTCTCTCTTGTGGCAGGTAGCATGCACTGATTAAAAACTTTCCTGTGTAGAGTCAGGGTAAGTTCATTTGTACACTCTTTTACCATGACAATTCACGGCGAGAACAATAATATATATATTGTGAACAATTATATTGGAGAAGGAAAGGCAAATTGTTAACATATTCACCAATCTGACATTCGCTCGTGAAATAAGTGGTTATGACAACCGCCGTTAAAAAAAGCGGCAGGGAATGTTTGAACATTTTAACAAAGAAGGCGATGACGTGGGCTAAGGATGCATATGAGCAAATCAAAGGCACGTACTGCGAGCTCGCGCAACGAAAGAAAATAATTGCTGAAGGTATACAGCTGGATGTCTAAACAGTATTTAAATGCAGAGAAATTATTAATAGCGGACAAGGATCAAAATAATGAGATGGAGGTGGGAAAGAGTAGAATAGAGCTCTGTTTGGAATGTTTTTATTTGAAAATGAAAGATAGACACCTGGTCTGTCGAGAGGACAAAGTTGACATTTATCTTAATCACGTGGCATGATTCATCAATGGATATTTGCGTCAATGTTTCAGTAATTCATGATAATTAGTACTGGTTTGTGTTTCCGAGTTTTTAGCAAAGTCTTTGTGAACAAATTGACTAGTTTTAAATTAATTAAGTCCCGAATAGCAGCACGGCTTTACAATAAAGTTTGATTTAGATTGGAATCATCGTTGCGAGAGGTATTTCGCACCCCCCACCATGCCCCCCCACACCTCCTCCCCCCCCACATCTCATCCCCCCCTCACCATGCCCCCCCCCACCTCCTCCCCCCCACCTCCTCCTCCCCCCCACCATGCCCCCCCCAACCTCCTCCCCTCCCCCCACTATGCCCCCCCACACCTCCTCCCCCCCACCATGCCACACACCTCCTCCCCCCCACACCTCCTCCCCTTCCACCATGCCCCCACCATAACCTTCTCCCCCCCACCATGCCCCCCCACACCTCCTCCCCCCCTAACATCCCCCCCCACACCTCCCACCTCCCGGCCCCCCACCGTGAGCAGATGGATGGAAGGAGGAACGTGTAGAGAGCACTAATGCATAAACTCTCTCAACTTTCGTAAAAGTGTCCCATGCAGGCAGCAGAAGAGTGGCCCATTCAACGCCCGCGATGATTGTACGACTTTATTGTCATCGGGGATGTCTTATTTCAAGATATCGGTCCGAGAGGAGGCGAGAAATCCATCGGGGGACCTGATACACTGACGCACTCTCTCCCGCTTGGACATGACGGCTCATATTGCTCTAAAAAAATTGGCTGAAAGGTGGCGGTTCTTAAGAAGAATGTAAAAATAAGTATAACCCGTAAAAACAACGTTTTTCACTATAAATCCTTTATATGCGTGGCGGCGAGAGTCCTCTCGTCCTCTGGCTTGAGATGGCTGCCACCTATGGGTCAGATGATTGCATTGCACCATTAAGCAATTGGTAATTAAATATAATATTTTTGTCCTAAAAAGTGTAAAATTTTTGAAACATTTTTTCACGAACATTAATTGTCACGCACAACGAGTCTGTGTGGAAAATGTCAGCTCGAAGTGGGTTAAGAAACGACCGAAAGATTTGCACGGTCCTAAGCAAGCAAGCGAACTTAATATAAAGGATTTAATAATCAGTCATGTATTGAAATCCATCAATTATCTGTAAGGCTCAAGTGTGCTGAATGTTTTATATCTTGCGTTGCATAATACGGCTCTCTCCAGGGAAATCTTGCCTCTGACATAATAAAAAAAACATTGGATTTCATTATCTTTTTAATGTGTTACCACAGTAGGTTGTTAGCTCTGTTAGCTCCTGCTTCTTCTTCTAAAAAGTCTTTCACCTCAACTTTTGTTGCGTGCATGCGATGGCTTAAAAAGAGCAGAATACACACTGCTGTGGATATTAATTTCCTATCGATAGGACACTTTGATTTAATTTGCTTCAACCAGATGCCTTTCATAACAATAATTAAGCTCGGTTGATTGTGCTGTGGCAACGCGCCCTGACAGGGGCTCCAACGGGGCGTAATGGAAAGTGGATTCATTATTCACGAATGTTAAAATGCAAATGCACATCCTGCTGTGAGAGGGAGCTCTATTGAGCCAGCATGTCATTAGCTCCAGCAGAAATGGCGTACGCAAATTTGGCTCCCAATTTATTGTCCTCCTTCAATGTTTAAGAGTAAAAACAAATGTCAAACTGACTTTGCACTCAGCGCATATATTCAAATAGTCTTTCATGCTTTTTTTAAGTTCACCATACAATGGAAGCACACTGACTGCTTGATGAGGCTACCTTCTTCTCTATTCAAATGAAGGATTTTCTTTAGTGTGCACTTTGTGCTAACACTTGTAACGGCAGTAGGTTTTCACATATGCTGCAAAGAATAATATTATAACAATATAAGAATAACAATGTCCGTCCTTTATGGAGGGAAAACCTCACCAAGTCCTGTGGCTTCTTTTCAGGAGGGTCTTGCACAGAAAATGTTTTGGCAATTTTACCAATTATTGTTGGGGGTTTTATAATAAATACAATTCCGAAAGGTACAAGTGCTTAATAATACAAGAGGAAGAAAACACATGCATATTCTTGTTTTTAGTACCATTTGCTACGTGTGTTTGTCCTCGGAAAATTTTAATTCGCTCTGCAACAACGTTACCAGGCCGAGCTCCTACCATGAGATGATGCCACATGGCCTGTGATCACTTTGGCTGGTTTTCTCTCGGGCAAGTTCCTAATAAAAACAACAGAACTTTAAACGATAACTTTAATTTTCGTTAGACCATCATTACGAGACTTATCCTGACACCCAGCTCCAGACAGAGCGAGTGTATTCATGTTGTCAACATAATAAGTTCAGCATCCATACATAAATAATCTGCAAAGCATCAAAGGTTAAAATTAAACGGTTGTGTAATTGAGACAACTTTACCAGGAAATCTATAGGATTTTTTTTGTTTAATGTCAAGGAATGTTACATGGAGAATACATCTTTCTGGCCTCCATGTAATGTGACGCTCAGCAAATGTGAGTTCTTGAACCACATCACATGTTTGTTTCTGTTATTTTACAACCAACGTATATGCATGTGAATGACATCATTAAAACTGTAAAAAAATTGTTAAATGGTCTTGGGCAGGGCATGTCACTTGAACTGCTCATGGCTGATGGGCAAGGCTTATGATGAAGAGCGGCAGCCATGGGTTGGAATGCTTTTACATCCACGTCCACTGACGAGATGGAATAATGGAATCGGCTCTTATTCAGTTGCTATGCGGATTTTAACTTTTGCAGGATTGTGAAAATTTACAAATTCTTGGGGAGGCTTTCATCCAGCAGCATATTGATCACGGCTAATTAGGATGATGTTGGAATTGCCTCTATTGAATAAAATAATAATGAAGGCTCACTATGCAGGTACGGTCGAGGAAAAACCTCACGTAATGCGCAAAAAAAACTAATATTGTTACTGGACAGTGAGATGCTCTTCATGCCAAAAGTGTTGCTTAACACAATTCCCAACCAAACGTGTTTTTTAGTTTTCCTAAGGTGGCTCCGACACTGGAAATCACGAGAACGATATGATTACCATACATGGCTCCGAGCCATCCATTAAATCAGCGATGTGTTTTTTCTTGTTTTGTTTTAAACATTAGTGCCTTTGCTGCGAGGTCACGGCTCTTTCTGACACTTTATTTGATAAAAGGAAAATGTGCAAGCCTCCCTTCTGTATTTCATCACCTGAAAACGCTAAAGTGATGCCTCATTAAAATGCAATACCAAGGTCATAGCTTATTCTTTTTTCTCTCCCAAAAAATTATTGGGGGGGGGGAAGGTGGTTGGGAAAAAGAAGCTCATGATCCTAATTAAACGATAACCCATGGATTATCCATAGGGGGCATCACTAAAATTAAGCCCCCCCACCACCCCCTGCCCCCAGCGAGGTTTATTTCAATCGCTGGGCTAATTAGCACCCACTAGGCTGCCACTCTCATTACGAAACGTGACCAAATGACAATTCTTCCCAATTATCCAATCACGTCGTTAAAAATAAACAGCTTACAGTCGTGCTCACCAGCTGTTCCCATTCTGTGCTTAAAGGTTACACGATAAATAATTCCTTTTCAAGCAATGGGGGTAGACGACCTTCCATTCTCTGCGTGCTACCCCAGTCAGGAAGAGACCTTGGTTGCCTCCTGGACACTGCTTGACCTTGGCATTGGTCAAGAAAACACCACACCACAATGGCATTTGTGCATTTAGAGAAGGCGTTTAATATATTTATTATATATATACGGTAAAATCATTGAAGACAGGATGAAAGGTTAAAATCACAGATTCGTCTGTTCGATGTGTCACAAGCCTAATAAAGCTTTTATATGCCGCACTCAATATTTCATATGGCATCCTGCAACCTCGGGGGGGATTTTAAACCACAAGATCTTGTTTGTTGTTATTCGTTAAAGTTTGCATGTTTAATTGTGTCACTTATGTGGCTTCAGCTCAATTCTGGTGTACTGTATAAAGAGAAGTAATGTTTGCATTAATTTCAGTTATGTAATTGATATGTTTGCTTAGAGAAACATGTTTAATAATCTGTAAAACATCGAAGCAAAACGAATCTTTTGAGCACATTCAGTCATGCTTGGTTCTTCATGATGAAAGTATTCAGGGGACACGGTGGTTCGCTTACTACACAATGAACCCAGCGATCCGAGGTTTTTAAAATCCTTTATATTAAGTTAACTTGCGTGCTTGCTTGCTTGCTTACGACCGTGCAAACCTTTCGGTCATTTTTTAACCCACTTCCCGTGATCCAATCGAGCTGACATTTTGCACACAGACTCGTTGTGCGAGACAATTAATGTTCGTGAAAATTTTTTTTCCAAAAATTTACACTGTTTAGGGAAAACAAATTAAACATTTAATTACCAATTGCTTAATACTGGCAGACAATCATCCGACCCATAGGTGGCAGCCATCTCAAGCCAGAGGACGAGAGGACTCTAGCCGCCACGCATATAAAGGATTTAGAGTGAAAAACTTTGTTTTTACGGGTTATACTTATTAAATCCTTTATATTAAGTTCGCTTGCGTGCTTGCTTGCTTACGACCGTGCAAACCTTTCGGTCGTTTTTTTAACCCACTTCCCGTGATCCAATCGAGCTGACATTTTGCACACAGACTCGTTGTGCGAGACAATTAATGTTCGTGAAATTTTTTTCTCCAAAATTTTACACTGTTTAGGGAAAACAAATTAAATATTTAATTACCAATTGTTTAATACTGCAGACAATCATCTGACCCATAGGTGGCAGCGATCTCAAGCCAGAGGACGAGAGGACTCTAGCCGCCACGCATATAAAGGATTTAGAGTGAAAAACTTTGTTTTTACGGGTTATACTTGTCTCCAGTTACGGCAAACATCAGCGGAGAGTGATTTCTGAACCAGCGTCGGCTGCCGCTTCGCCAGTCCACACTGAGCAGCATGGTGAAGTCCGGTCAAACAATCCCTATGAACGATACGTTGAGGTTGTCCTTCATCCACCAGTGGATTGAGCATGGTTGATGTTCATGATGACAACGACTCAGGCTCCTCTGCCTTACTTTAAGCAATATTCAGAGGCATCGAGCCAAGAACCACATTTCCCAAATAGTCATTTAGCACGGAACTTGACTCGACGAACATAGCGGCCAACACTGCAACTGCGCAGTTAACCAGACTGCGAGAAGCCCCCTCTCTACCACACTCGCTTACCGCATGAGCGTTGACTCAGGATGACAAAAACAGAACTAAGCACGCGCTTTCCCCCCTATGTATTTGAAAGCAAAAATTTGGATGTGTGTCCTATAATCCAGTCGGAATGTGTGACCAGATTTATTTAACTTTATTGGCAATGGGTTACAAGTTTTAATGTGCGTCTGAGTTTCTGGGGCATCTTATAGCCTGGACTAAGGCATCCGCGTTCAAAGTTAAATGATACCTAAAGACATGCGCGGTGTGCAGGGCTGTAACTATTAATGTTTGCATTTCTCTTTCATGTGAGCAACTTAAGATAATTGTATTTAATGTGCACGTGCAGAAATGCATACTCAGAATTACGCTGTGAGACAGAAAGAGGAGTAGATGTGTCGGTGAACAATTGCAAATCAGAGAGATGATGAAGTGAGCTTGCTAGGCACGATGAGGGCCTCTAGAATGAGAGCCAAAGGAGAGAATCCACGAAGAAGGAATGGCCACGGCAGACATGGAACTTTGAGAGTAGCTCATGTGCAGAAGTAGAGATGGACTGTGGCGTTGCAGGACAGCGAGGGATGACAATTGGCGTGGGAGGCTTTCATCCAGCCGTAGAAGAACAACTGCGAATGACGTTGATGGTGATGATAATGATTGGGTGAGTCACAGTCACAACCCTGGATGTGAGTGCAATGTAATGCCGAAGATTTTGTTTGAAGTCTCATCGCACTCAGGCTTTGCAGTGATCTTTCCAGTTTGGTTGCTTTTTGTAGCCAGGCTTTCTAAAACAGATGCCTACATTGCCTCGTAGATTTTGCATCGTGATAAGGTACGCTCGTTTGTTTTAAGAATTTCCAAGTCTTATCAGAAAAGTGAAGGGTGCCCCATGCAGTGTGGGCGCAGCGTCGTTCCGCCTGGAGCCTGGAGCAAGGAATGAGATGGGCGCCCACTGTCTTCATAGGTCCCCTCTCCTTCGTAATTCCGCACCAGGGTACCTCTGGTCTGTGGGCTCCTCAGCGCAGTTGCGCCGGCCTGCACACTCGATGGCCACGCCGCTGACGCCGTGCGTGTCGATGTGAGTTTCTTCTCTCCGAACTGTGATGTCAAAACCGTAAGAATTTATTTTTAAATCTAACAATCCATGAACGTATGCTTCCCGAAAACGAAGCTCATGAAGGGAACTTTTTTTTTAAATATATACATTGATTAACATGTTGTCGTAGCCGCTTTGGCTCACGTCATGGAATGTACAATGGCTCGCAATTGAAACAGCGCGAGAACTTTCAATGGAAGCGGAATGTCACAGATTGTGATATGATGCCATCTAGTGAGCAGAATTATGTGGAGGGCTGAACACAAGTTGGGTAGTGCCATTGTTCACGCTTCGCACACCCGCAATATAAACCCGGAGACTGCAGTTTGATTCCCTGCCACGGCTCACATCAGTGGTGATGTTTGAACCAAACCTGAGCACCCCCGTTCTACAGCCAGACATTACGAGCGTGGTGAAGCATGGTCAAACAACCCCTTAAACGACTGTCATCCTGCAGTGGATTGACAAATAACTTTACATTATTATGACAGTAGAATCTGTATATGAGCAACCTCTCTCCTTGCTAGCAAGACCAGGTGTGCGTATATCAGAAGTATTGTGGTTGTATCAACAGTCCTTCCCCCCCCACCAGCGTAATGTGTGTATGCGTTGGTCATATCAGTAATGTGCTTATACTAGGTGAACTTATAACCAACTGCTACTGTATTATACAGGAACACCTGGTGGGGAAAAATGTGTCCACGTGAAATGAATGCTCGCACGTAGATATCGTCATCATTAGATCTGGGAAGTTCAAATTCCAAGGTCTGATGGTGGCCAGATGTCCAACTTGCATCACAACAGGGCTGTACATTAAAATGGCTGTACATGACTACAGTATTTGTAATGACGGAAAATGTACACATGTATTACAGTCGTGGCTTTTTCAAACAGATCCCCAGTGAATTTCGATTTAAAGCTTTCGTGACTGCAGGGATTCATATGATTGGTTCTTTCGGTAAAGTCACGTAGAAGGGAAATAATAAATAATACTGCCGGATGGACATCTGGCCATCATCATATCTTGTGTGGAAACCACACCTGATGATGATTACTTGTGTTGCAATTGAAACGTCGTGAGAATTTTATTGTTTTATTTGTATTATTTTATTATTTCCCTTCTATGTGACTTTACTGAAAGAACCAATAATATGAAGATCCCGAGTGTTTTTGTTTTGCAAATGCAATGCGTGTTGACTAATGTGGAAAGAGTAAAAAAAACATACCGATTGGCATTAAATGTATGTGAAAGGTAAAATAGAGTGAATGTGCAGTCCTGGAAATTGCTGCTCACGCTACTCCTGGCGGAAGGACCTCCACGAAAGGGAGCCCTATAGACCCACTCTAGTGGGCATATTTAGTCTACTCCACCACGATGGCCAGATGTCTCGGAAGAGGTGAGAGTTTATCACACTTAACCCCAAGACCTGCCAATAAATTAACTGTGGTGCAACCAGCGCCGTCCACATGGGGTGCCGTACGCCTTCAAACTAAACCGGCAGTATTACATCTGACACCGTGACGTCGAAGCGAGAGGCCCCCCAAAGCGTGGGGCCCAGGGCGTTCACCCCGATTTACTGTGCCCGAGGGACGGCTTGGGGTGTACCCATGCACAACAAATATACTTCTGCAGGGACAGAAGCCGGGAGGGGCCAGGGGGGGCAAACGGGTGACTTTAGAAACCTGCCCAGTTTTTCAAATGCTGAGCCGGGAGAATAAACAGGCCTTCCTCTAGATCAGTGGTTCTTAACCTGGGATGCACGCACCCCCTGGGAATGGGAGATTCTATTTCTGGGGGTGCGAGACATGGCCAGATTTTTTTTAGGAGGTAAATCTTCGAAAACACAAATTAAACATGGGCACGTAAGTACAACAACTTTGTTTAATCAAACCCATGTATTTATTAACATTTGAAAAATATTCACGATTGAGAACCAAAGGGGTGCAAGGCAGCAGTAAAGGTTAATAACTGCTGCTCTCGATGGCAAGTCAAGTGCATGAACTACTATACCATCGCAGCATTTATGTAACGCACAAGAAACTTCTAGAACTAACATATACACTTGCATTTGATGGGCGAAGTAGCTGGGTCATACAGAAACCAATGTATACTGCCACCTGTCGTTGGTTGATAAAAATACAGTTTTAAAATGTCATCGGCCATGATCGATTCACTGCTGGATGAAGGCAGCCCCAATCCGTCGCCATTCCCCACGGCCCCGCAGTGCAACAATTAACCTCGCACCTTCGCATGAGCCCATCTCACACTTTTGAGATCTCTACTTTTCAATGGAAATTATATTCTGAATATTTTCCTCATGCCTCCTTTGTTTGGTAAAACATCAATATGCGCTTTTGAAAACTATGAATATCACTTTAGAGATCAGGCTACATCTTGAATCATTACGCTATCATTGTAAACGCACATCACGGCAGTTTTGAGTCAATATTTATGTTAAAAGTATCCCAACATATTTTGTCTCATGACTCGTTTTTGCTGCCATCGGATTCCCTCATTACATAGTTGAGATGTTTCATTTTGAACAATCACGGGTGAAAAGAACGATACTGCTTGACAACTGGAGCGGGGGTGGGGCATTCAGCAAAATGAAGAAGCTTCGGATCGGACAGGAGGATGAAGAGAGTTTGAGCCAAAGAACCTGACATTGCACAGAGGATTAGAGGGGAATTAAATTGTACAATTCCTCAAAGTGTTCGAAACGAGGAAAATATTGAACTGGATGAATGGAGATCGCTCCGCTCTATGTTTTGTGACAGGTTCACAAGGAGTGATGTTTCACAAAATAAAAAGCTATCACAATAATGCTTTTTGTTATTGTAGCGTCTTCGCACAGAACTAAACCATACGGACGGGTATCTACCGTCATGAAAATGCCGGAGATACAATATTTATACCGACGGTGAAATATTTTTGTCTTCCACGTGACAGTCACTGGCGGTTTGTTCACGTCAATGTTAGAATGCAATAGACCGGATCTCACTCTCTCCCTTAGCATTGGGTTGGTAATGTCCTTAGTGAGTGTGTTGGCGAATTCAGGTTATTGATAAATACCGAAATATCATAGAAGGAGCGCATACAAAGCAGCTGGCAAATGAAGTTTTCCAAGCAGTCAGAATCTAACGCGTGATGATGAAATTGCTAAAATAATAAAATGCTTGTAATTCCACTATCGTAATCTTGCATTAAACACTTGACATCATCAGTGGCGGCCAATTACGCGTGCCCTCCGCCAGTAATACTACGTCGGCCCTCCAGGAGGCAGTGTCCGTTAAACTCTCGAGCAGACCGGGCAGCATCGAAAGGGCCTTCTTCCTTTCTCAGCGATGGCTCTCATCGAGTGAAAGTAATTTCATCGCCTGCTTAAGTGATATGCCTGCGCGCGGTTTCCATTTGTCATGAAGTTGGCAAGACGAACTGCGCCACAGCCGCCTCGCGCCCGCCGCTGTATGACAGTCAACGGTCACAAATGAAATTCTCAACGAAATTGCTGCGACAAGCAGATTGACATTAGACAACACCCAAGTCCATATTTGTCATCATTTTTTTTTTTACGTCTTACACTTTATTTCTTTCACGGCAATGAAATTTTATTAAGGGCCACGACACATTCGTAAAATAATTTCACGATAAAAAAAGCACGTATTGATAAATAGGCACGCGTAATTTCATGACGCTTTAATGGAGTCGCCGCATTGTCTCGGCTAATACCTACCGTTAGCGGTGATTAATTTTTAAAAGATAATTAATTTGTGTCGAGACATTTTAATCGAGTGCTTGTTAACAGCACTTGCCTGCTCAAGCTAATGACCCAAACTGCACCCACGTTACTTTTACTCTCCCCAGCCCACGTTCAATGTACGACTGATAACAGCTCAGCCCCCCTCTTTCCCCCCTGTAAGCGATCTCCTTCACTACTAATTGCCAGTAATGCCGACGTAATCTGCAGAGCGTCTTGGCGCATTACTCAGCTTGACAAATGGAGGATAATTATTTCTGTGGCTGTAAAGGTGAATTAAGCCCCGGGGAGCGCCTGCCAGTTTGTGTAATGAGATTTCTCGGCCTTGCTAATCAGTGCCTTATTAGAGGTTAATTAGCAGTTAATTATTACAAACCACAAGGCTGTCGCCACCTTTCTCCAGGCACGAGGGCAGCTTAATCAGAAACGCAGAGTCGGAACGTGGTGGTGGCGGTGACATGTTGTTCGGCACTGGATTCGTGCAACGATGACCAAGCCAGATTGTGCCACGGTGTTAATGGCTGGCCACCGGCTTCCACCCACAACAGTACGGCGAGTTTTTCAAAGCCACGCGCCTCTCGGCACCCAGCGGTGTGAATGAGTAGACCCGCAGCTTCGTCGATGAGGGTCGTTGTGGGATGGGGTCAAGTGCGGGTAGTCCCATCTCGTCCAACGCGATTTGAGCCGCGTGGAAGAGTAGGCCAAAATACAAAGGGACTCTCCGGAGCACGAGGGAACTATTGCGGGACTGCATCTTTGCATGGGCCGGCCAACGCGGAAAATGATTTCTGTACCCGGCACACCGCGTGTAGTTATGAGTCCCATGTCGAAATTAAACCCCTCGTGCAAGTATTAAATGAGCCGACAGTCCCACACATCGAGCAATGTTTAGAATGTTTGTATTTGGTCACTTAAGAACAACAAAAAAGCATGTATATGTGTTCTTTCATTATTGTTGATAATATTGAATTAAATGTCTAATTAACAGAACAAAACATGAAACTGTATGATACAAATGCAATGAAAGCGTAAACAAGTCAATATCGCTTTTCATTGGCTTAAAAGATCGAATTGCATATATCGCATTGTCAATAAGAGACGGAATTCACGGTTTCCTCATTGGCTTCATTAAATGCTTTATTCTATAAAATAACAAACGTAAAGCATGTTTACGTCATTTGCAGTTTACGCGTTGATAACCAGGCACAGTGACTTCATTAAAAGCGTTTACACAAAGGGGCAGCCCTGCATGTGCTTGCTCACGTCACTGCTGGCAGACGGGTCTCCCCTAGAGGGGGGCTCTCTTCCTTAGAGGGGGGCTCTCTCCTCGTGGGGGTGTTTAGGGCGACTCTTCCTCGCTGACCTCTTGGAGGAGGTGACAGTACCCACGCTTTACCCCACCTACACGTGACCTGCCGATAGACTCTGATTTACACATTTTCACTGCTGGGTGAACAGAGGCGGGGAGGAATTTAAGAAACTTGCAAAAACATAGTAATAGGTTTTTACCCTTTCAACTGGTACAAAAACTGACACCTTTATACAAGGCATCATGTTTGCAATAACCACAACACAAGCAGTCAAAATGCAAACAAAAAGAAACAACTCTGATAATGATATGCACTGTCCTTGAAGTTGATTGGTCCACACCTGAGACAGCTTTTCTTAGAGCCTAGTCTCCATTGGTGTTGGACCAGATGACGCTAAAGGCGTACAACTCAAAAACAGTGCACTATCAGAGTATTGAGAGCTCGGTGTCAGTTGTTGTACCAGTTGAAAGGGTAAAAACCAATTACTATATTTAGCAAAAACATTTTCGATTGCCACACCAATTTTAGTTTGGTGGTCTGATAATATTCTTAATGTAAACGGGGATGAATTTTCGCTTCGATAGTAACAAAACACACTATCTACACGTCGTTGTCTACAGGATTTACCAACAAGACATTTTCACAGTGCTATTCAATAAGACACGCTACATTAATAACAATATTTCCGTACATTCTTTTCACCGTACTTCGTACATCGACTCAAAGTAAATCACCACCACAGTCGTAGAACAGACCAGCTTCAAATAAGGATGAAGTGCTATTTGAAAACTGACCTTTGTCGTGATGAATATAATTACGTTGTGTCAAAGAAAATATGCTCATGATGATTGCTGCTGGCTATTAGAGTAACTGTATCATACCCTCCCCGTACCCCCTCCCATCCCGTCCCACAATTCATTGAATTGTGACAATTCATGGTGGTGAATGTTGCGGCCTCTAGTGGCTGGAGCGGGTCACATGAATCCATGACGTACAAAACTAAATATACGAATTGAACAAAATTCGATTCTTACACACACCATTTGACGCGTTATCGTGAAATTAAGAATAGCTGTTTATTGGTGGAATCCATATCGATGCGTCATTACACCCTTGATGGTCATGCGTGGCAAGCGTGGCAGCCATCGATTGTGGAGGATGTGCAACTGGATGGGTGGCCCAGGGATGGGAGGTGCCGAGACGTTGGGTTACGCAGAGGTGGGACATTTGACAAGGAGAGGGGTCCCATTTCATTCCCTGCGCAAGGACCACAATGTCGACAAAGCTACGCAACTGGCTGTGACATGTGGACTGAAAACATATTCGCTGAAAACGAAAATAAAAGCATCGTTAATAGAACAAAAAACAATCTGAGACATCGTAGTCACGATTAAGAAGGAAAAATAAGAGACGTTTGCCACGATAAGGTATAAGAGTGATAGATAAGAGCAGTGGGAAAATGGCAGGGGAGAGAGGAAACACGAGTCACCGATGATATTGGAGATGGAGCAACGATGTTGGGATGTGCAGAAGTGAGATGGATTGGCTCTACTGATGACTGTAGGAGCAAGTTCAACTGTGGAAAGGCCTTTGCCAAGCAGTGGATTGAGAATGGAGTCCTTACAATGGCAAATATTGTCAAATAGTATTTTTTGCCTAACGTTATTTTCATGATAAATGTCTGTAGTTTTATTCCCTGATACGGAAAATATTTAAAAAAATAACTTGATTGCTTAGATTAATGGACTTTTTCAGGCGTGTAATATTAATACGTAGAAATGAAAATGCCAGCACATTTAAATAATGCCAGAATTCTATTTAACTATACTATAATTCAATATACTAATTATAAAATGGCCATATATTTTATCCCAATTTCCTCTTCCTTATGCGTTTTGTTCCCACCTCCTGACAGAATCGTGTTAATTATTAAATTGGTGCACTCATTTGTCTTAATACCTTCATTAAGGCTTTGTACGAAGTGTCCGATGGCAGGTAACATTTTTGCCTAAAATATTAAATGAAATTCCTCATTCTGAAATGTATTACTTTTTAATTGACAAATGGGAATTTAAAGGTTAAGAAGAAATACTTAATGTTCTGCGGCTTTAAAATTCTGATTGCGCCGCATGGCTATATCACGGCGGTGGTGAGGTTTCAAGTCACATTAGAAGCTTACTCGGCACGTGAAAAGATCACACGGTGGAACACACGTAGCCGTGAAACCACGTGAACTTACCTTGACGCTCTCCACCGCGGTAAGTTGTGGAAGTACTGCATATGCACTACATTTGTTTTAATCGTACCATTTACGGATGTGCAATTTGCGCTTTTATGTACACCCATCCAGCATTCGAGGTTGATTTGCAATTGCAACTTTTCTGCATTAAAAGCACACGTCAGTGAGATTAACAGCCTTTTCACAGGCCATTAGCCATGGGAGCCAGATACAGTCTCCTATGTCTGGGACCCCAGGCATGTCTTATCTGTTTTTCGGGGTACAATATCTCTCGGGCTCTTTCAGAGAGGAGACCTCGGAGGATCCAGACCCAATTGAATAAATCACAGGCTGTGACAAGTCTACTTAAAGCCACCATCTGTAACTTTCACGCATTCAAGTGGCCCCTTGAATAATGGCAACTGCTTTGCGTTGATCTTTACCCAGAGCGATACCTGCAGAGGTAAACCCGATGCCGAACCGCACGGCAATCAGTCATCGCAGGAGCAGATTGGAAAAATCCCACCGAAGAGCATTGTCACAATGAGAAGGGGGCCGTTCAAATGATATCTTTTTGTCTTTCCTTTCCCGATTCCTCTTGAAAATGAATGGATTCCGTCGACATTAAATCGGAAGTGAATGATACTTTGCCGTCCCCCCCCACCCCACTGATGCTAGATATGTTATACATTTACACGTGTGCAATTATATAAAAAAAAAAGCTTGACATGGAGGTCGGTGATGACATTTAACGTGTTATATAATTTAATATTCCAGGTTTTAACAAATAAATAAAAACGCGTTGCCTATCGGCACCCACCCATGAACCTGACAAAAAATCCAATATTATCACCTCTCTGATAGGCCTCTGCTCGGTGTAACCAGGCAGCTGTGTTAAACACGTGAAAGATGATAATAATAATAATTCTGAGAACGCCACCTGATGCCTTTTGTCGTGTCCCGCTGCTTTTGAAAATATCTTTCTTTGAGAAGAAGCTGACATCTCCTTGCAAGCTGTTTGTTGTTCGTGACGGACATTAAGACAGAGTTCGGAGGGAAAGAACGTGCATCTGTCAGGACAAACGTTGCTGAATGATTCATGCTTCCTTTTCTGCTCAGAGGGGTCCTTGATGGCCTCCAAAGTGCTGATGAATGGGCACCTGCCCTCCCCTGTCACATTAGGCGAGATGAATTGGAGGCGGTATGAGGAATGCACCAAGGTGTCCCGCGCATTTATCTCTGGGCGCTCCCGAGTTCTGGTCTTGCTCAAGTCTTAAAAACCATCGGGTTTGAAATGGTATACGTGGCCTTCAGGGCTGTTCTGGCATTATCATCGCAATGCTGACATTAACTGCCCCAGTTACTCAAAAGCCCATGAAGCTAACTTGTAGGGTTGGAAGGAGGAGGTTTAGTGTGTAAGGCTAGAAGAGGCATTGGAGAGTGGATGAGCTGAGAGGGCGGTGGTGGGGGCAGAGGGTGGGGAGGGGGGGCTGTGTGTGTGGTAGAGAGAGGGGGGGGGGGCAAAGGGAGAAAGGAGGGGGCGTGGGAGACTTATTTGCCTAATTTGTTTCAAAAGGGGACCGTGTCGCACCAGGGCATTCATAATGCATGAAATTAAAAGGTTTAAATGTAACCCAATGAAATAAATGAGGCCTGTGACTTTCATTCTGCACGCCTTAAAGCTCCGTAAAGGATAATGGAGCCTGCAGGCAGCGCAGCTTTGAAAATGCTTCAATGTAATTATTCATTCATTGGAGCGACAAGAAAAAGGCAAACTGTGATATTTGCAGCAAATTAACGCCGGTGTAAGATTTGACATTTCTAAATGAAAAGTTCGGATAAAAGAGAACACTCATTTTATTTTGAGAATGTTTTTTTTTCTTCACCCCCCCCCTACTCTTCTCTCTCTCTTCGTCACTTTATTGCACGCTTTTGAGCGAGCCGACGAATTTCGCAAGAAGATTTTGTCCAATTGGTTCTATTACACGTGAGGATACAATTTCTGAGTTGCTATCAAAAGGATTTAAGAACACGGGCTTTTGGTGTGTGGCCCCATACAGAGCTGCTTGCTCCACGCATTGTTTCTGTACACTGAACATCCCACTTAACTGGAGTCCAGCATAAAATATTTACGTGTCTCTGTGCTGAATAATTTATTGCTTGGGACTTGGCGTTTCAGTCACAAATTGCACACAGATGCAGGTGCAAACGTTGGACGAAAAAAATGTGTTTAACATCGCAAATATATGAACAATCTTCTCACGCTCGTAAAAAAAGTAAATTGTATGATTATTTATATTCTTACGCAGCACTCTTCATCTGATGTCTCAAAGTAACTGTGCTGTGTGTGTATTCGTGAACTATTCCCCTTTTTGCTGCGTTTATCACACTATGGCTCTTAGATGGTGTTTTGGATAATGCAAATAGAGTCAATCGTATACACAAAACAATGAGTAGGATGAAACCATATGGGGATTATTGGCTAAACACTATGCGTAACTGCTATAGAGAGCTTGTGGCATTTCTATTCCATATGGGTCAGTTTGAGTGCAAGCCAGGCTTAATGGCTTCAGTTTACCCCTTATTAGGGATTTTATGCGATTATAACAGAGCTCTCTCTCTCTCTCTCTTGCATTGTTTTACAGATTTCTCTTGCTTTCTTGAACAGAGGGTACATTATGAGATATGACGAATATTGTGGGTATTTCACATTTTCTCTCACCATTGTTGTGTTTAGAGTTGAGGTTGTTATAAATTAGGGGATTTCACCCAGTGTTGGCCCCCAAGCATTACAGGACGACTGACCGGCATGGTGAAGTATGGTCAAAGAACCCCCACGATTCACATGGCATGTTTAGTTTGTTGTCCATACACCGCAGAGTTGGCTACGTACGATGCTAAAGAAGTTCAACATACATCAACAACAACCGCCATTCGCCACTAAGTGGCGGTGACGTCACCACGACGCTTGTGCCAGGCCAAGTGCACCTTGAGGCCACGTGAAGTGTCGAACGCCCGCTGGCAGGAGGTCACGGGGCAGACCCAGCAGGTGCCACGGGTCGACTGACCGAGATGACCGAGATGACTGGATGATGCACCACCTGTGCCCCCTACTGTACCAACTTGCTGTGCTTTAGCCACCCGGCGCTCCGACATATATCCAACAACGGATTGTACGTAAATAGTGTCGTAGCTATTGAGTGTGCAAGCAGGCAGTGCAATTGCACCGTTCGCCTGCGGAACAGAGAGGCCCAGGTACCGGGCAACAAAGAGAGGGAGATATTGGAGAGCGAGGTCCCCCCGTTTCATTCTTCCGCCAGGGCCCATGGCAACCACACTACGTCACTGCATATGAGATATTGCATGATATAATTATAGGTTATGATGATAAATTATATGATTTATACGTTGTAAGGTATGATGCGCATTCGTCATGATGAGAATTATATACGCGGGGTCTAACAACACATTGATTAATCGATTAATGCAAAAAGAAAATATATGAGCTCACAATTGTATGCAAGTGTTTAATTTATGAAGAATGAATGGGATTTCCCCCGTTCGTTTATGTTTAGGCAATGGCATAATGTGACCCTTTTCAGCCACGATAGGCCATTACGTTTACACCCTCCAAAAATAATCTATTTCTTAATTTTAATCTCGAATCATATTGTTCCACCCCTAAACGTTGTACCGTTACAGTGCAGACACTTGTTTTACCTCTTAGAACGGAGGACAATCAGTTATTGTGGAGCTCCTCCTTGCGCTTAAAACTCAACTTTAAAAGTTGCATGCGATATCCATTGCGTGGAAATAAAAAATCGATTATGAGCCAGGAATTTTGGCACGCATTGGATTGCGTCAAATGTTATCCTGCATTCATTGTATCAGTGTAAGCTGGGGAATAGAAAAACACATTCCGTAAGTAATGTTGTCATTGATTTAAACAATGGGGGGGGGGGGGGGGGTGTTGCTCTGTGGTAAAGCCAATGAAACTGTCTGAAACAAACAAGTTAGTTCAGATTGTAATGTGAAGCACGTATCCAGTAAAGTTCACGCGTTACAAGCACAAACTAGTTATATTGTTTTAAACAATATGAACACACCCACCTGTTTTCACAGGTGTACGTACATTGCAGACTTCGATATGGCGTTGAGTGCCGTCCCCTTTGTCTTGAGGGATCTATTTGTGTGGTCCACACTCCTCCCACATGCTAAACACTCATTTACATGAAATTAGCCAAACATCTCAATGCAGAACAATCTGAAAAAAACTATCTTGATACACTTTTATAGGCTTTCCTGGCAAATAAAGGACATTATTATTATTATCATGCGTGCATGTGTAGTGTTCACAAAACGTTGTTTAAATTAATAAATAATAGAGCTGGAATGATGTGTATGGAGTCAATTAATTGACTACAAATTTAAAAAAACTTTTGTGGACAATTTATTTGGAGCCCTTGAAAGATGGTGGCCACCCCAATATCCTGCCTCATGAAGGCAGGTAACCCGCTGCACATGCAACACCCAGTGTGATGAGCCGGAACATGCCAGTGATGTCACCAAGCTCCGCCCATCACCTCCCGTCCAGCAGCACACGTGGAAACATAGGTGATACTTAAAAAAAGAAAATGTCATGTTAACCCATTAGTCGATTTATGAAACTGATTATCGTTCAAACATTCGGACACATAAATAATAGGATAGGCCACCTGTAATAAACAAGTGCGAGTGTAAATACAAAGTAATTTAAGAGACACGATACTGCTCAGTCATAGGACACGTAAGGGCTGATGAAAGAACGGCTTGCAGAGGTCATAGAAAGCGCAGAATTGATGGTGAGGTTGGCCTTTCTAGATTTATGGAAGCTCTTTCTTTTTCCAATTCTTTTCTTCCCCCTGATGGAACAACAAGGAAATCGACACGTGTGCTGGTGATTTATTTTATTACATTGCTAGATTCCAAAACACTCCTTCTAAAATTCTTAATTGATTTATATATATGTGTATATGCGTAACAGTTAACGTGCATGTGGAGTCGCTTGAATTGAAAAGACCGTGAAATCGAATTAGCAAAAAATCAAACAAGAAATTTGTACAAGAGCATATGGTCGGGTGTTATGTTCGCCATTCTCGTGAGCGTTTATATTTAAGCCAAATTCTTGTTTGTTGGAACAAGGTCAAGTTAAGCCATCTGGTCTTTACGCTTTATTAAAAAATGTGTTTCTCTTAATACTGCATTGTTTATTACATTTAACCAGGTCAGGATAAATTTAACGCACAATTTAAACGCGCCATTCAGAGCGATGTAGCTATTTTATGAGGAGAAAAAAAAAATATGAGGCAAAATGAGTAAAAAAAATGTTGCTTGGTCTTTTGAAATGCGTATTCTGGAGAATTGTGATCGTGTTATTGGTACAAAACATTAACAACCGTGCACATGTCCTTATTTTGTAGCCTAGAATGTTGAAACCGTGCCAGAGTTTGCTTTCTTAAACATATGCCGTAAGATAATACCGCTCTGGAAAGCCAATAGGCCGGTGGACTGAAAAATATTTTATTTAACGGAGGTCTACTTATATAATTTTATTTTGTGGCTAATGGCCAGTGCCATCTTATGAGATCATTTACCGTTTATAGTCAATGATGTCTCGTCTAAAGGTAGCCATAGCATTAACATACTTACGTTACACGTGTCCTTCCTCTGGAGGCACTTAAAGCAAACACAATTACGCTCAGCTCTTACTGTCGACAGCAGCCACATTTCATCATCTACCACACTATACATTGCGTGTATTTTTTATTATTATTGGACATATCCATATAAGAGACGTTTTTTTTTTAAATCCACTGCTGGATGAGGACCTCCTTAGACCATGCGGGTTTTTAACCATACTTCACCACGCTGGTCAGTGGAGGTGGGGGAAATACACAACAATAGCATTTGCTGACCTGTCCTCTGCTGCCCCCACAACGCCTGTATCACCTGTTGTTTGTGCTTGCTGGTCATCCATCCAAGCACTATCCAGGCACTATCTGGATTAGCTTTCCAGAACTGACAGGACCCGCTGTATTCCAGGTTATTTGGACATAGGCATATTATTATTATCATTACTATCGACATTCCTTTTTATCAGCTTGCTTCTGTTGAAACTTTGCTCTGCCTATGAGCGAATCAAAAGGAATGTGACTGATCCCATCAGATCTCAGAAGCTAAGCAGGTTTGACCCTGGATTAGGGCTTGAATGGGTCACAAGCACGCACAGACAACGGGCGCTCAAGGCATTGCGGGCAGCAGAGTTCTAGGCAACTGCAGGGATACACGGTGGGCAATGCAGCAAAAAGCATCATTGCACTAATTCTAGATTTGAAGCTTTCGTGACTGCAAGGATTCATATTCTTAGGTTTTTTCGGTAAAGTCACGTAGGTAAAACATCAAAATTAATGAAAATAAAATAAAATAAAAATCACTATTATTTTATTTTATTTTCATTAATTTTGATGTTTTACCTACGTGACTTTACCGAAAAAAACTAAGAATATCATCATTGCACTGTACTTCAATGCCCCCACATCTATGCTCCCCGCCTTCACCAACCCCCACTGCCTGCGTGACACGGGCCGGCCCTCGTGCCGATCGTGGATTTCCAAAATGGTTGTAGATGTGCGTGCACGGTTTTGTTATAGTCGAGAGGGAAGACGTATGTTTGTTCTTCAAAGCGTTTGGACGACGGTACGCGATTCTGCCGGTAAAGGAGCTCACTCACCTCAGACGACTTGCGAACACAAATGCCCTTTGGTGTCTCGGTGCACGCGAATCAAGCTCCACTGCGTTGCCTTTCAAGTGCCCCGCTTGTCGGCGGTAGTCTCTGAAAAAATAGAATGTTGGGCTTTTTCCGAACAAATAAAAATGGGACCTTTGTTCTGAGAGGCAGCCAGATTTATCGGTACCCGTCTGTCAGGAAGGCCCTTAAATTCAGGTCAAACAAACCGACGTCTGTTGACAGCTCAACAGGAAGTGAAGGCAGCAGACAAAAGCGGAGTTTGTCGAGTAAGACAGAGCAGGTGAGCCACTGGGGATAATCCACCCTGAAGAATGAGCAATATGATAAAACACACAAAAAATATTTCCGTGCTCTAAATGTTTATCCTCAGTAAAATTAAATAGCGTTGATTAATCACTCTTCAAGCGACGATTTACTTGGGTCGGTTTCATCCAAAGTATTTCGGGTTTGTGTCTGAATCTCACAGTCACCTGATGGGTTTGCATTGACCTCCAACGCAACTGCAGCAGCAGCAGAAACTGCAGCAGCAGCAACTGCTGCAGCAGCAGTAACTGCAGCTCCCTTTGATGCTGTTAATCCTGCATAATGCACATGCATATGCAGTACTAATCACATTCCTGCATTTCCCATAAATATGCTAAGTTCCTTTTGATATGCAAATTCCTTTGTCAATGCGCCCAGCTTATATATATGCTACAAGCTCGTGTGCTGTTTCATTCAGACTCTGTCGCCTCGACGGACCTGGTTTTCACCTGAGGACGGCTGCTTGCGTTGTGGCCGAAACGTCGTGAGAATTGTTTTATTATGTTTTATTTTTATTATTTTATTACTTCCCTTCTACGTGACTTTACCGAAAGAACCAAGAAGGTGAAAAAAGAAATGGAATAAAATAGACATGCAAACAAACATTTTATTCATCTGTGCCTTTCGTGATATTTTGTTATCCCATTTCAATAATTGGCAATACAAACTTCAAGTCAGTGAGACTTTTTTCTCAAATGAGCATTGAGGCAGTGCTGGTCTCCTGTTAATAGCTTGGAGCCAGCGGTGGAGATTCCACATTCCTATGGTGGGGGTGAGTCTATCCATAGGGCAACCACTGTTTGACTTCATCACAAAGTGGTACCTATAGTATTGACCCTAGGGCGATGGTGGGCTAAGTCAACTTCCAACTAGGATTTGAACTCGAGACTTTTCTATTCCAAGCCACTCGCTGTAATTGTTTTAGATTTTAAGTTTATTCATTTTCCAAATGTAACACGTATTCTGTTTATTTCTGGCTATTCCTTGGAAGTGTGTTTTGGGCTTCAGATGAATGCTGGTTGGGCTAGTTTGCTTTGTCTGGTGGGAACGATTAAATTGCACACCGCTTTTTCTGGTGTAATCAGCCTGTTCCGAGTGAGCAGTTTAAGTCCCTAAAGTTGCTTAACCAACCCAGCAAGCTTAATCAGGCCGACCTCTGCATGAGCATGATCAACAAGGCATTGCTAAACAACCTGGCAGCCCCAAGGATGCAAAACACCCAGCGAGGTAAAAACAGGGCTCTGCTAGCAAGGTGCATTGGTCCTGACAACGACTGCTCAGAATAAACACGTTGTTTCTCAAAAATGTAAGGTTAGACGCAGACTTGGGGTCAATTATTATTGCAATGGTGTTATTATAAATGAGTATCAAAAATCACAATGTAAATTGGATTTGCATTTGAGCTAACAAAAACTGCTGTAGATCTAATTATAACTCATCCACGGCCTGCTGAGACTTAATGGCAGAACAGGGGCAGGCGGTCAATCTGTTAGCAACGCGCCCTGGGCCCCACACACAGCATGGCCATGCAGAGATTTCCACGGTCCTTTGCATTAAGTGCTTCCCTATAAAGCATATTGACATGAGCAGCCACTGTGAAATTATCACATGTGTAGTGTTGGCTGGGGGGAGTCGGGTTCATAGCACAGTGGTAAATGCAATACGCTACAAATCCGGCGATCTGAGTTCGATTCCAATCAAGAGCTGACATCAGTGTCGAGTGACATCTGAACCAGTCCTGGGCCGACTAACTTCACCGACCAGCACTGACAAGTCGTGGTGAAGTATGGTGCAATCAACCCCCCACCACGAATATGACATGATGTGGCCTTTATCCAGCAGTGGATTAACACAGGGCAGTACATTTTTGATTTTCAAACTCGTTTCTTGTTATTAAACAAGAGCTGGGTACAAAGCTCAAGCGACGAGCAGATTGGGGGAGGGGGGGGTAGAGATATTCCGCAGACGACAATCCCGAGGGCTGGTGCCCTCGAGGCATGGGAAAGTGAAGGTGGTTTGGGCTCACTGCCCTGCTCACGTCGGGGCAACGTTCGGAATGTGGTATTTTTAGGGGAGGGGAAGACGAGGGAGGGGTGGGGGGCACATTATAATTTTGTCATACATATATATTATATCTATAAAACGGCGTGGATACCTTTGTGATAGAATTCATTTGAAAATGTTGCATTGCAATACAGTAATATATTTTAACACAGGCAAGCACATTTTTACTTATAAGCCTTGAGAAAAAGAGAAGTAGACTTAACAGTGTATTTATTTTATAGGAATTGCATGAATAAGTAGTTAAACGAGTATTACATCCATCATTTAACCACTGCAATGCAATTCACAAACCCAATAATCTCTTTAGGACCATTGTTTGTGGCCCAGCCACCCAGTTTGACCGGATTTGTGTAAGTGGCCATGAAAATAATTATGACTAAGCCTCAACGGGAATTTTACCAACGTCACTTAACCTTTCTAATAATATGGGCTCATGAGACTACCCTCCAACTGAACTTTGCTACAAACATTCCAGACATGTCAGCGGTTAGCATTGCTGATCGTATTGTATAAGAGGAAGGCGAATGGAGGAACAACCCCTGCGCTATTCCCTGGCCCTTCTGGACAGGTCCAATATCAGAATCGGAATCTTTTGTTCATCCTGGAGAAATCCGATGAGCTATTAAGCTCTTTTTTTACAGATGTCCAGTAGGGGCAGGTTAGAATGTTACAACAACAATACAAAAAACATCGGAGTGCAAGGTTTAAGAAAGGCGTGTAAACCACTAAACATAAATCAAAACTAAACTATTGTTATTCTTGGTTCTTTCGGTAAAGTCACGTAGAAGGGAAATAATAAAATAATACAAATATAAAACAATAAAATTCTCACGACGTTTCGACTGCAACACAAGCAATCATCATCAAGTTTAAATTTTTTATCATTTTATTATTTCCCTTCCACGTGACTTTACCGAAAGAACCAAGAATATGAATCCCTGCAGTCACGAAAGCTTTACATCAAAATTTAAACTATTGTTATTTTACCAGATAAAGTCCACTGAGCTATTAGTTTCTTTCAGAAGCGACCCGTCCGAAAATTATAGCTCAACGAAGTGGCTTATCATGTGGAAATTGATAGCAGCCAAATAAACTATACGCATGTTTATAAATGTGGAGGGGAAAACCGGAGGGCGTGGAGAAAAAAATCTCCACGCGATATGAATTCAACTCACCTTGCTCAACCACGACGAGCACCCAGGGAATATTCAACGTGCCCCACATTAACAAAATGGGGAAAATCTAAAAGGCAAGGAGGGAGTGCGTCACTAAGCAATGAACCACAGCAGTGTGCGATTCGTTCTATCTCATGACAATGATACAGATTTCTCTGCTGATTGTAAAAATTCGATGTTTCATCTCATTAAGGTTTTCCTGGTCAATTGTTTGCAATACAAATATAAATTGACATTGCTTTTCCATGCCCTTGTAAAAGGAGGTACTTTCTAAATACATAGAAATAAATAAAACACCAAAAGCATCTAGAAATTTGGAACCACTATGATGAGATTGTTTGAAGGAAGTATGGATATGCACTCTTATCAAGACTATTCACAGATGCTTTAAAACATATTTATTAAAATTTTTGGATTGTAGAAATATAAGACTAAAGATAAATGGTGAAAGGACGAAGCATTCCAGATATTCTCATAATTATTCTAACAATCAATGGAAGTGAACTTGAACAATATATATGAAACATCATATTGCACCTCTAAGAGAAATAATGAAGATTGAGTAAAATCATGATGTGGATGGAAGATTGTGGGTAATACATTAATAGACAAGAGTCTGTTTCTTCGTGATTAACATAAAAATGAAATACACTTAAGTACATCAACCTGTGGGTCTTTTGGCATTGATCGTTTTGTAAGGAAAGTGGACTTGGGCAGGACATGTCACTGGAAGGGATGATGAGATGATGGACGAGACTGGTGATGGAATGATTGCCAAGATAGAGAATGCGCCAATGGGGACGTCTCGCCAAGATGGAGCAAAGGGATCCGTTCTTGTGAAAGAGCGAGATGGATTATATCACCAGGGGACCATTTTAAATAGTTACAGCCTGGGGGGGAGGCTTTCATCCAGCAGTGGACTGACCATGGCTGACGATGATGATATCACATGGATTTCCCTTTCCAATGAAAAGCCACGTAATAGAATCTGATTTGAAATACACTGATGAAAAAAATGTAATGAGGAACAACACGCCTTTAAAAAATGTCTATAAACATGTAATATTGATTATTTAAACATTATTTATTATATATTCATCTGCTATAACTTTCAAACACTAAAATTAAATGTGCAATAATGCTTTTAAAATGCATAACATGTTTTATGACGGAACGAAATTCTACGAGAGAATAAATACGAAAAGAGAGTGATAAAACTGACTTGAAAATTTACAGACACATTAGCCTCTAATCGCATGAGTATAAATCCTTAACAAATATCTTAGAGAGCAGAATAACGAATAATTTAGAGGCCATCCAACAGCGGGAGCAAACTGGAGTTTAAAAAAGGTTTCTCTACCATCGACCACATTCTGGAAAATGAAATTGAATATCAAGTAGCATTTTGCCGAGCCAATTTAGACGATGGAAAATGAATTTCACTCAGTGGATAGTTATGCAGACATTATAAAAGCCAGTCAGTTTAACGCGTAGGTTTCGTGACCAATACCATCCATAATACAGTTGTTTTTTGGGTTAGATCGCGTTGTAAACATGTATTATGGATTATAAAAGCTGTGACAAACCAAGGCCTAGATTAATGGAAGAAAGTAACAACTTTAGATACTCTTAATCTATATCCTTTTTTATGTAATCTTGTTGGCAGCCTGAACCCAGCGACCTGAGTTCGATTCCTACTCACGGCGAACAACAGTGACGATTATCTGAACCAGTCCTGGGCTTCTCCTAGGTCGACTGAGCCTTAAATGAGTACCTAGTGTGGTGTGTAAACATCGGCACTTGGGAGACAAAGGCGATCGAGAGCGGTGCTGGCCACCGACCCCCTCGTGTGTGCTATGCCGCCTTTAGTAGGAGCTCGCTAACAGCACTTGCCCCAACTAGTCTGTTGGGATCTTCGTCTTTTGTGTGTGCGCGCATGTACAGTGTGTGTACTCGTGTGTGAAAATTCAGGCTGTGCGGGGGTCTTGTAATCACCAAGTTAGGATCAGTGCCCAATCTGCACTCAGCCAGCTTGACCACGATGCCTGACCTACTTATGCGTTTACATTATCGCAGCAGTCATAATCAGCGTAACAGGAACGGTGTGTATTGAATTATAGCATTCGAGGTGGCCACATGTGCTAGCTCCAGTGATTAATTTCAGCCTGATCGATCTGGGTCGACGACTCTAGAACATATATCTTCACCCGGTACACCACATCTTGTATATTTCTTGCTTTGGCTGTGGCGGCTCGCGATGTAGTTTTGCGCAGTAACCCAAGGGTCTAATTTCAGCTGTGTCTGTTTGACTTGGCGACCTGGAAATTATTTCAAAACCCGACACACCACATCGAGAATACCGCAAGCGATGCCTGTAGCGACCACTCGTGTGCCTTCCCCAGTCGACTAGCGACCTGGAAATGTTTCCATGAGAAATGAAGCCCTGGGTAGCTCACTTATTGCAGTAATAAAAATAATAATTTACACTTCTAAAGCGTATTTCACTCGGAGATCACAAGGCGCGGTACAAAAAACAGACACACACACAGGCTCACACCAATAAAATTCAACCACGAAACAAAGGATTCAAGAAATAGAAAAAGCCCTAAAAAGAAGTGGAGTCTTAAGGCGTGATTTGAATAAAACGAGGGGAGAGTCAGCAGAGAGAACGTCCAGTGGAAGTGAATTCCACAGCCAGTGGGCCACACGAGGAGAGGCCCGGTCACCCATCGTCGTACAGAGACGTGACCTCAGCACACACAACAGGCCAGACTCAGAAGATCGTAGCACTCTTGTTGAAACATATGGGGGAAGGAGGCCCTGTATATATATGAGGGAGCAGCCATTACTGCGGTGGCCCTCAGATTAAGGTGGGTTCACAAGTATGTAGAGCTGATGGAATCAGCCTGGCCGTCAGTGACAATATACAAGTACAGAGCAATTAAATTAACTGGTCACACAGGTTACAACAACAACGAGTTATTCTATGGAAATAAACTCACCATTGATGATTGCCGTTAGCGAAGAAGAGTGATGAAATGGCAGTGATGACGGTGTTCTTCATGGCAAGGCCCACAGGCCACTGGCGGCCCCTGGTGGCCTTTAGTGCGACCCCTGACATGTGACCCCCGACAACACACAGCACGTGACGACACCCCCATCATGCCGTCAAAAGCAATGTCTTGAAATGTGTGGCGGGTCTCACACTGATGTATTACACTGGTCAACAAAAAAAAACATTTTTTTCTGGCCTGGACTTTTGCAGCTGTTTTCGACTAATTTCAGGGTGCTGATTCCAAATCTGATCTCAGATTTGCTCTATCACATCTCATTTATGCTATCGGCATACCCCATTTTCATTGATGTTACCCGAAATTAACTCTGTCACTTATGATTGCAAGTTGTTGCGAGTCAGTGACTGCTTTAGTGTTAAAATATGGTGCTGTATTTTTAGGATAGTGTGTTTATAATATCATTTTATGTAGATATCCACATTTATTTAATATTTTTCTTCTGCAGTTTTTATTGAAAATGCAATATTTGATATCTCAAAACCCTGATGTGATAGACAAAAACTGATGCCAGATTTGGAATCAGCACCCCAACATTACCTTAAAACCGTTGGAATTCCTTATGCCAGAAAAAGTGTGTTGACCAGTGTTATCGGTGAAGTACCCCCCATCCCCCTCTTAAAATGTGTGAAGAACACTGAGTCATGACGTGAATTTATTCTAGAACATGTCAGCAGAATGTCTGTTCTACATATTTTCACCTTCATAATAAAGGGTTTTGGGTTAGATCGCGTCATTTATAAATGTGTCGTAACCCTCCACCACCCGACACCGCCAATCAGCAAAAAAGTGTCACGTTGACAAAATACGCCAAGCTCTTAAGGCTAATGGTTACTCCGACTACACAATCCGCAAGGCCATCACTCCAACCATCAAGAAGGATCCTGTTGAGGAGCCTTTCAAGACCATCACCTTACCCTACATTGCTGGGGTCACAAAAAAGATCTCCAAAATCCTGATTAAACACAAGATCCAGGTCCGATTCAACACAGTACATAAAATCCGTGATCTGGTACCGTCTGTAAAAGATGTGGTTCCAGACATACAGTACCCTGGCGTCTACAAACTAAGTTGCCTCTGTGGTAGCAGTTACATTGGGGAAACCAAACGACATGCCTCGGACCGCATCCGTGAACATAAAGCTGACCTGAAACACGGTAGGACAAACACCTCAGCCGTGGCAGATCACTGTTACAACTCAGTGGGCTCACATGATATTGACTTCTCCAAGACAGAGGTTCTCTGCAAGCCATCTGGCTATCATGAGAGATTCGTTCATGAGGCGATCCACATATACAAACACAGAGACAATTTTAACCGAGAAGATGGATTCTGGCTTAGCAATCATTGGAAGGACGTAATACACCATTTAGATACACATTAGGGTGGGTAGAATAATACATAGTGTTATATTAAAATGTATGGTTTACAGCAATACAGTATATAATTTAATGTTGGTTTATCTATGGCAGTATATAGTACGGTATATGCTCGTGTGATGTAAGAGAATAAAGTTTAGATGGAAGCATATTATATAATTTTTACGATGTAGAATTGTAATGTATTACTTGCTGTTAGTAACTCAGCTTATTGTAGAGTATAGTAAGTATACTGATGGTGCTATGCAGTTTATACTTTAGTTTTTTATGTAGTTTTCTACGTGGTTGTTTAGTAACTGCAGCTACATATCATTAACATTCCTTTCCTTTGTTAATGCTTCTCCCTGCACCCCCCTTGGTGCTGCTGATCCTGCATAATGCATGGGCATAATATGACTTTGAAACCCCCCCGCCCACCTCCTACGCATTTTCCATGAATATGCTAAATTCCTCTTCATATGCACATTCTTTTTGTTAAGGCGCTCTTCTTGCACCTCCAACCCAGCGTATATATAAGCTCCTAGCTTGGTAGTGTCTCATTCTTCACCTGAAGACGGCTGCTTGCGTTGTAGCCAAAACGTCGTGAGAATTATTTTATTATGTTTTATTTTTATTATTTTATTACTTCCCTTCTACGTGACTTTACCGAAAGAACCAAGAAGATGAATCCCTGCAGTCACGAAAGCTTTAAATCGAAAAATACAAATAGTTCACTGCTTTAGCCCACCGGTGTGTTGAAGCGTGAAACCACAACATTTACAATTTTTGAGTACGAAGTTTCACTGGTAATTGCATCCAGCATCATTGGGCAATTTGCCATGATGGCGCAATTACCAGCGAATACGTCGTACTCAAAAATTGTAAATGTTGTGGATTCACTCTTCAACACACCGGTGGGCTAAAGCAGTGAACTATTTGTCTTTTGTCAACGTGACACTTTTTTGCTGATTGGCCGTGTCGGGTGGTGGAGGGTTTCGACACATTTATAAATAACGCGATTTAACTAAAAAACGTTTATTATGAATAATATTGGTCGCGAAAGCCTACGTGTTAAATATGTTCACCTACACATACTGCGCCCCGATTTCCAAGAGTAACAAACGTAACGCGAGTCGTGACATCGCGATGCTTTGTTTGGTCCTTAGAAATTTGTTGTTCAACTTGATCGCAAGCAATGCTGAATCATTTCGCATTCACGAGGAAAAAAAAGACCCACGCTTTGTAACTGAACAATGGCGTTTACAGATGGCCCAATCAATACCGGCCAATATCTGCTTAACATTCTATTGAGCAGTGAAACTACACTAAACGCCGGCGCTGATGGGAAACGCCAAAAAAACAGATGAATAGTCTTTAAGCCAATCTCCTGGGCATAATCAATCTCATTTACGGGTACAGATACTCGATAGAGGACCCAGACTTACACTGGACACCTCATGGTCACCCATGCCATTACACAGAATAAATGCCCTTCCTCATCCCATCCCTCCATGCGCCTTGCTATTCTTCTCGTTCATACGGATTGATAAAAATGTTTCCAAAACAAATGAATAACCGCAAAAATTTAAATCGCGATCAAAATCGGATTGTCAATGCCGCATTAGAAGTAGAGCGGTGGCACAGTGGTTAGCACGCCACGCTTTGAAGCCAGCGCCCTGAGTTTGATTCCCGCCTATCGCCAAAATTATTTGCGAGCGATAACGGGATCGCCACCACCCTCTGCTCAACTTCACCAACCTACACTGACCAGCGGAGGCGTAGCTAAGATATTTTGCGCCCGTGGACGAACTATAAAATTGGCGCCCCCCCCCCTTCCCCGTTTAATCACATTTTCCTATTACATCGAATAAGGAATAACAATTTAAATTTTAGATTTGTGCGGTAGTTTGTGTAATTACATGACATGTAGGCTGTGTGGCGGGATATATAAACTTTTAGGTTGAGGTGTACATTTGTGCAGTAGTTTCAGGCTGCAGCGCCCGCCGCAATAAGTTATAATGTAACGTTGTAAGCCTCATTTTGGCGCCCCTTTACCTTGGCGCCCGGGGACACATGTACACCCCTGCCCCCCCCCTCGCTACGCCTCTGCTGACCAGTGCGGTGAAGTATGGTCAGTCAAGCCCGATGACCGGCATGGTTTTGGCAGGCTGCATCAGTCAAGGGGGCTTACAAAGGGCAGAATTAAATTAATTAGTCAATGACTTATGTCGTAAATATTTTATAATAATGAACTGATAATAATTAACCTATTAACGACACGTTCACAAAACCAAAATTACTGTACTGTAAACTTATTTAAAACATCATATACTTTAAATGCGTTTTTTCTTTTCTTACTGAACTGTGTTCACCTGAGGACGGCTGCTTGCGTTGTGGCCGAAACGTCGTGAGAATTATTTTATTGTATTTTATTTTTATTATTTTATTACTTCCCTTCTACGTGACTTTACTGAAAGAACCAAGAAGATGAATCCCTGCAGTCACGAAAGCTTTAAATCGAAATTTAAATTTAACTGTGTTATTTTGAATTCAGTTCAACGATCCTGGAGCGGCAATACTCATGCTCTTCTTTGCGCCCTTTGTGCCTACCACACGGTCAACGTCCTTCCACGATTGTCACGGTTGGCTACGTACGGTGCGAAAGAAGTTCAACATGCATACGCGCGGCAGAATGATCGCTTCATTGCTCTGACAGCTGGGGCCGAGTTGTGGACGATAACGTGGCTTTTTAACAGATGATTGAGCGGAACACTGTCCACAAAGCACTATTCCCATGAACATTCGCAACGCCACGAGAGAATTTTTCCTTCCCAAAGCAATTATTTTTAAGTGCACGAACAATAGCGCTCCGCTGATGAATTGATCACTAAATTGCATTGTGCGGTTTATGCCCCAATTAAAATAATGTTTATGCTCAATTGACACTTCTGAAAAGTATGTGTATTTTAATCTAGCACAAAAGTGTGCACTCCGCATTGTAGCTAATGATGCACAAGGACGAGCCCCCCCCGCCCCTCCGGGCAAAAATACAATGTGAGGTCTTTTTGTTTGGCGGATATCACAGAAATTATTAATCTCAACAATTATTTCACATTCAAACGTTCACATTCGGTTGAAAAAGTGCTTTGCGCGGCGTGCTAAAATCGTTGAAGTTAAGCTGTGCTGTGCACTAACCGGGCATGTTGGGACACTGATCCATGCCACGCGTGTCAGGTGACGTCATAGAAACACCTTTGCGATTGAGATGTCCCATCACAAGGTATTATCCAGGTAAAATATATCAATACATGAACGTGTTGTTAGTAATGAACGAGTGGAATACATTTGAGTTTCCTCTGAAAGAATCTCGTTTGTATTGTAACACTAACAATGTACTGGAATGATCTTTGCCAATCCACTGCTGAATTAAAAGCCTCCACACACCTTTTGGTAAAGGGGGTTGCTTCACCATACTTCACCATATTGGTCAGTGCGGGTAGGTGAAGGACAGGTCAAGGACCAGTTCACATAGCCCTCAACACTGAGGCGGTATTAGCCCTAGCGGTGAACTAAAAATCAGGTATTCCCATAATCGTGAACCCGTGGAATGTTTATAATAATGGTAATGTGTTCGGATTTTAATACATACTGAGAGACTGCAGTGTATGTGTTTATACAATAGGTTGGAGTTTTCTCTGCTCAAGTTTTGCCAATCCCAAAAAATGTAATTGTGCTAACAATTGTCACAAGTAATAGGAATGTGAAATATATGAAATATTGAATATTACACGGAGAAATATGAAAACTCAGATCAGAGAACGAACAAAAATCATATTGACTGTAAAAAAAATGGACGATGGTGGGTGGTCGAGACGAATGATGGAATAGCAGACGCAGGAGTGAACACATTGGAGAGGACAACCACTGCAGAGATTGAGCGATAATATCAGCTTGCGTGTAAGAGTGAGGTGACCTGTGGCATCGCATGAATGTAGAGAATGACGAAAGTGTAGAAAAGGCCTTCATCCTCCAGCGGATAGAACATGGCTGACAATGACTGTTGATGGTGTACTGTAAAATATCGACTTGATTAAACATACAAAACGAGTATTCCTTTCTCAAGAGAGTGATGCAGCTTAACCTGGAAATGATTGAACGTCGCTGAATACAAATTGAAATACAATTGTCAAAAGCTTCCGAATAAACGGAGTAAAGAGTCTGGTTATTTATTTTTGAACTCTGGGAGCCACTCTTGAAGAAGCATTGGAGAGTGGATAAACCCACCCCAATCCAGCCAAAAACCAGCAGCAATTTGCCCCCGAGAACCCTGTAACATGCAGAGACAGAGACAGCATGTTTGTTACGTGATTATTTCCAGTCAATGGAGATAAATCGACCATTTACACAGTGTGCTGTGAGGATTTCTGCGAAGAAAGGCAGCTCGTAAAGGGGAATGCTGCTCCAAATTCACACAAATGCGTTCAGTGTGGTTCAAATTGCCGCACGGTTCGCCGTGAGGAATTCTGGGCACATGAAGCACCTCTTGCGAGCTGCCGTGAAACACTAGAAATATTAACAAAACTCTGCCTGCCGCGCTAAAGGATCATCTAGACGGGGGTCGTCTGTCAAGGCTACAGCTCTCCGATGGGTCTTTCGGGTTGCGGCACATGTTGTTTTTGCACGATGTCCGACGTTTATTCTCTACGTGCTGGGAGCTTCTTCAGGAACTGCCGAACAACACCAGAGAGCCACAGCGTACAACTGCGAAAGCCGACACAGTTGTATCTGTTAAGGCTCGTCTGTGAGAAGTAAAACGTGAAGGGCTCCTACTTGTTAAATCCTTTATATTAAGTTCACTTGCTTGCTTGCGCGCTTACGACCGTGCAAATCTTTCGGTCGTTTTTTAACCCACTTCCCGTGATCCAATCGAGCTGACATTTTGCACACAGACTCGTTGTGCGTGACAATTTATTTTCGTGGAAATTTTTTTTCCATAACTTTACACTTTTTAGGAATTGTTTTTAATGTTTAATTACCAATTGCTTAATGGTGGCAGGCAATCATCTGACCCATAGGTGGCAGCCATCTCAAGCCAGAGGACGAGAGGACTCTAGCCGCCACGCATATAAAGGATTTATAGTGAAAAACTTTGTTTTTACGGGTACATTTTTTCTCGACGCAGGGGACAGACTGGTATTGTTTAATAGTGGTTCTTAACCTTTTCTGCAGCCTGCAATCCTCTGGTTCTCAATCGTTTAAACAAATTATAACAAATTATAACGTTAAAAAATACATAGGTTTTATCAAACAAAGTAGTTGTACTTACGTGGCCATGCTTAATTTGTGTTTTCAATTATTTACCTCCTAAAACAAATGGCCATGTCTGGCACCCCAGGTGAAGAACCACTGCTTAAATGCGAACGCTTGTAATGTTATAATTGATTTTTTACCCTTCTATCTGGCAACAAAACTGACACCTTTTTTACAAGTGGTCATGTTTGCATAGACCACAATACCTGCAGTCAAAATGCAAACCAAAAACATAACTCTGATAATGTATGCACTGTCCTTGAAGTTGATTGGTCCACACCCGAGACAGCTTTCCTTAGAGCCTAGTCTCACATGGGTTGGATCAGATGACGCCAAAAGGCGCACAACTCAAAGACAATGCACCATCAGAGTATGAGAGCTCGGGTAAGCATTTACACCATTGGAACCTCATTTGCCAGTAAAAAATATGATAATTGTTTTTTTACCCTTCTATCTGTCTTGTAATGTTGTAGATTCACGGTGTATTGGAGATTCAAGTGTATGGTTGAATGACTCGATCAAATGAGCATATGCATGTTTAAGTAAGTTTCACTGAAGGTGGCTGGGTGGCTAAGAGGTCAGATCGCTGAGCTGACACCACTGACCTGCTGGGTTTGTTTCCAGGCAGCCGCCTGAATTTAAAATTGGTTCCCAAGTTTAGTGAGTTGATGGTTTCAGCCCAGTCACCAATGATTGCACGTAAACATTTTTTTATGTGGTTAGCTTCCATAGACCATTTGCTTCCATGGAGGAACGTAGTGCTCTGTGACAAATCCAAATGTATACTCAGTTTAATGACAAAAAAACAACAACCTATAAAACAATTGGGATAAGATAAAGGTGCAGCCCTGCAATTGCTTGCTCATGCCACTGCTGGCGCAAGCTCTAGATAGGTAATCTAAAGTATATTTGGCCTATTCTGGGTGGGATGTAATAAACTTGCTCCCTTGTTTAAACTGCCACTCTGGGAGATGGAGTCGAACCGGTGACCTCTGGGTGGCCATCTGATGTTCTAATTAATATAGTATACCACGGCAGAATCATCATAAAACCGGAGGGGGGAGGCGGGGCGAACATGACAAGAAAATAAAAAAGAGAGTCCATTTACTGGTGCGGCCCGAACCTGTAAGCGAGCCAAGAAAGGGAGTATTTTGTTTTGAGAAAATAAAAAAGTCCCTGAGAAACGTACACCTTTAATTGCTCGACGGTGGCGCAGACCAGAGGTGAAACGAAGCCCGCTGGGACCCGATCGATGGGGTCCGGTTGTGCCGACGGCGGTTGTTCGCCGTGGTTGTGTGAAGCACAGCCACACCGTTGGGGTGGCGTCTGCACATTGTCATCTTTTGTTCGGGCCTCTTTCTCTCCCCCCCCCTCCACCACCACGCCGCCGCCGCCGTTGAAAAGAGTGACAGGCGAATGTCGTGACACGGAACAGACACGTTGGCGTATCGGCTTGCGCGACAAGAGAGGCGATGTGTCAGCGTTGGCCGGCCAAGGCTTTGTGCCGTCCCCTTACACAACGTCCGAGTTAAGATGTTCCCGGGGCTGCCCTCGGCGAATTGTCTTCTTCAGTAACGGGCGGACGTCCGACCATAATTGCGCGTAATAATCCCCAGCGTGACACGTTACTGCTATATTATGAGACAAATAAGAATTTCACGTTTTTTTTTTTCGTGGAGCTAAGTTTGTTTTATCTGAGAAGTGCAACGCATTAGCCGACATTCAATGCAAATGTCGACTAAGGGACTGCATAATAAGGAGCATTTTCTCTTGCCATTAAATTTTTTGAAGGTGTGCAGATTTAAAGCTTTCGTGACTGCAGGGATTCATCTTCTTGGTTCTTTCGGTAAAGTCACGTAGAATGGAAATAATAAAATAATAAAAATAAAACATAATAAAATAATTCTCACGACGTTTCGGCCACGACAGACCTGTTCTCCACCTGTGGACGGCTGCTTGCGTTGTGGCCGAAACGTCGTGAGAATTATTTTATTGTGTTTTATTTGTATTATTTTATTATTTCCATTCTACGTGACTTTACCGAAAGAACCTAGAAGATTATTTGAAGGTGTGCAGATTTATTTAAGGCCTCGACACAGAGGCGTCGTTTCTCTGTGTGCCTATGTGTTTGTCTCTCTCTGTGTGTCTCTGTGTTATCTCTCTCTGCTTACGTGTCTGTCTATGTGTCTCCTGTTCTGTGTTTAATCTCTCTCTTAAATTTATCAATCTTTGGAAGAACGTAATCAACCAGGTAGGGTGCTGAATGTTATGTTAGCCGACTATCTGTGTTGTATTACATTATATTTCTAAGTTTACTAGGTTTTGTTTTCTCTTTCATTTGTACCTGATGACGATTGCTTGTGTTGCAATCGAAACGTCGTATGCTATTATTTATTATTTTCTCTTTCTACGTGACTTTACCGAAAGAACCAAAGAGTAGTCCGCAGGATCATTATTGCTGCTTTAATAGTGAATACTTTTTTGTTTAGGGTGAGGATCATCTGGCTCATAGCATTTATCTGAAAACTATTTAATAAATGTTTGCTGCATTACTATTTCAGAGGTTTTCGTAGTTGTACTGGGCTTCTCCACGACGTGTTTTTGGGGTTGTCCTTGCGTGCTGTTCGGCATCTGCTGAATTCAGTTCCTAAAACAATCTGCTTGCATGGTGGAGCCAGGCGTGGGACGTCGTACCGAATGGAGTGTGGTATCTATCGCATTACCGTCTGTCCCGCTAATTTTTGTTATTTTCACAACCATTTTTATGTTACGATATTGTTAATCATTATAGGCCTCAATGCTGCTTTGCATTTCCCAACTACTAAATATTTGTGTTCTTGCCTGATTATAAATAAAGCCAGAATCGAAATGATCCAATGCTCTCTTACCATGTATCATTACATTTCATTATTTGTTGTCAACACAGCTTAATTATAAACCGTTAAATGTTGGTATTTCTTTTGCAATCATCTCTGAATCTATAAAGTGCCACACCGGAGTGCCGCTATACATATTTCATACGCACTTGATATAAATTCCACGGTAATCTACCAAGCCGTACACACCCGTTTCATAAGATAATCTATAGCGTAAGAAAACCCCTTCGATACGAGCGATCGATGCCGCTGTAAATATTCACAGATTTTGAAACCGCTTGTACAGAAATGAACGAGTATTGACACGAAGCAAAGGAACACTTTGTAAGAAGACAGCAGCGGCCACGTGCTTTATCAGCTATCCATGAATCTTTGACCCTGCGTGTGGGTACATCCAAATAAAGAAAGCCGTGCGAGTTTCACTCTTTGAGATGCTTAATGTGATGAGACATATCCACCCAACTGTAATGTTCTAGCCAGGGCTCAGTAATCCTTCACCCGCCCTTCCCCCCCCCCGCCCCCCTCAATAAAAAAAAATCCAGGAAAGGAAAGCGATAGAAAATGAAGTGTTTGTGGAATTTGAGTCTTCAGCATCACCCAAAGCTTATGGCAGTGTGACGGTTTTGACCTTCAACTGGCTTTTATGTTCCAGGTTAACATGTTGTGTTATAAAAGACCCTTTATGTGTCCCCTTTTATGTTGTCACGTGGCTGAAAATAAGCACTGGTATTTCTTTTGTCGGATCACATTGTATAAACACTTGGGGGTCATCTGCGCATTTCACAAGTGGGTGTTGTGTGTCAACCCGTAGAGTGTATTGATGAATAACGATAATATTGATGTGCAGCTCTTGATCAATCCACTGCTGGATGAAAGCCTCCCCATGCTGTGTTGGTCAGCGGGGTTGTTTGACCATACTTCACCATGCTGGTTAGTGCTGGTTGGTGAAGGGGGGGAGGGGTGCAAAACTGGTTCAGATATCGCTTTAGGTAGAGGAAATACCTGGCAGGTAATGCCCACGAGAAACGTTTTACTTTTTGCGAAGAAGTGTCATGCTTCTGGGTTCTTTCGGTAAAGTCACATAGAAGGAAAATAATAAAATAATAAAAATAAAACATCATAAAATAATTCGCACGACGTTTCGGCCACAACGCAAGCAGCCGTCTTCAGGTGGAGAACAGGTCTGTCTAGAAGGCAGAGTCTGCCTTCTCGACAGACCTGTCTGCCTTCTCGACATACCATTATTGAGGAATTTTATTTCCATGCAAATATTTCGTAAATAAGTCCGCTTGTTTTGTTTCAACAACTGGTTCCAATTATTTTGATCACGTCCAGCACTTCTACTATCCGGTCCAGGAGCTTTGCCTTTTTCTCACGTGATGGCTTCGGTAGGTCTTCATCCAGCAGTGGATAGATCATTGCCGACGATGTCGTGACCGTTGAGGACCGCGCGCGGGTCCTCCTCTGCGTGCCGTCCCAACGAAGCAGTGCCGTCTCTAACTCCATACCACGAAGAACCGACGACTCTTTGGGCAAAATATGGTCCTGACAGAACGTGAGTCGCGTGGTGCTGCAAGTGGCAGCTGGGCCAAGGTCTCCTGTGGGATCACAAGGGAGTTCGAGGGGGGGGGGGGAACTCCCATTGAGACACAGCGAGAGACAGAGAGAGAGGCACGCTGATCTCCAGGGAATCGACAGAATGTCCCGCCTGCCACTGACCAGAAGGGGTAGCGGAACCACATTGAAAGTGAACGGAACGCACGCGGGCACAGGCGGAGGGGGGGTCAAGTGCAGTGCAGGTCGCCAGCGGAACGCCGAGGCAGGCGGGCGACACGCTTCGTATTGGACAAACAAACAAAACAAACACAAAACCTTGATACACTAAGTGGCGAATATATCCTCCCCGGCTCGCCGCGGTCAATCCTCCCCCCACCCCCCCCAAGAAGATTTTGACTCAGCCTCCACGTTTCAGGGCCGAGCGATAATCGGGATGACAGTTTGGAGACAATTGCTTTATGCGGGGGTGCAGTGTTGGTCTGGGAGACGACAAGATGTGCTTCCTGAACCATGACCTCCAATAACCAGCGGGTCCACCGTGTTAGTCAATATCTTCGGTCTATATGAGCCCACCCCTATCGGATGGATAAAAAAAACACTTTCATTAATATTAAAGAAAATCATTACAAGCAGTAGAAATGATGATATCCTCGCCTCTGTATTCATTTAAATGTGATGTATGCACTTGATGCTCGTTTGGGTCAATAAAATATGAGATGTTTCATTGATTTTAGTTTTAGTATATTTTTTTGCAGTCGGTACATAGGCATAATTAATGCCTATGTACCGCGTTCGAAATGCGATACATTTTGAAAAGCAAATCTAATCATTCGTGGAAAGGCGGGAGGTGAAAGGGGCTGCTTTGGTTGGAGAGTGGGGGGGGGGTCAAATTTAATAAAAACTCCCACTTGTAATTGGGATCTCGGATTTGGACCAGGAAGCAACTCGCGCTATTAGCAAAACAAACACCAATTACCCTGGCCAGGGAGCGGCTTGGGATCAGCGTGGGAAAGAGGGCCAATGGCTCGGTCCGCTGAACTGCCTTTACCCTCTACCCCACAGCGCCCCCCCCCCCTCTAGCCCCAGCACGTATCACCGCCGTGCGTTCTGCCACCCCCTCCCGCCCTGTAGCACTCCCCCTGTAATCTCACAATGGCCCATAAGGTTGCACTGTTCCCAGGCTTCTGTTACAAGCCAGCACTTGAACTGCATTCAGAGGCCAGTGCAAGGCAGGAGACACAAGATCCATTCTCGTCAGCACGCCAGCCGGCTGTGCTCTGACAGCGCTCCGAGATGGGTCTGCCCTCTGGCTATGACGCCCACTCACTCTCTCTCTCTCTTAAATTTTTTTTCTCATCAGGATGCAATGGGGGGAGGGGGCAGTGGAGGGTGGGGGTCATGGGTAGAGGTGGTGGTGGGGGGGGGGGCATTTGGAGGCTCTCTGATTCCTATCGTCTTTGCTTCCTCTACAGCTCCTGTTTCAGAACGTAACAATAACACCAGCGCGTTTACAAAAAAAAGGACAGCCGCTTCCGGCAAAATAGGCAGTTATTACAGTTAATATAATACGTTACAGTTAATATAGCGTAGTGCAGGGCAATTTATTTGAGTGCTCCTCCCTCTTCGAAATGACAGAAGGTTTCAAACCAAGTGATTTACTGCAGGATGTCCTGCGGCTAGGCAGAGACAGCTGTATTCCACGGGATGAATGTTAAGGGAGGGCTCCATCAAAATCTCAACCACGACTCGGGATTCTCATTTGAAGCGCTGCACTTGGGATTAGTTCTTAGGAACACCATTCAATTACGGTGTTGAACCATGACAACCGATTTACATCAACCTGGCAAGTGGTAGGAGTAATTGCATTGTTATAGCTGAAAGAACATATATCGAAAGGAATACACATGTGTGCGTGGAGAGGTTGAGCGTGGCGCTGGACTGTGAACCCGGGGGGGTCCTGAGTTCGATCCCTGGCCCCGGCAAATACCAGTGGTGAGTGATCTCTCAGTCAGTTATGGAAACTTCCTTCACAACTGAGCACTTACCAGCGTGGAGAAGTATGGTCAAACAACTTCCCTAGTGCTGTGTAGGTAGACCTTAATCCCACAGTGGACAAAGGGCTGTATACACACACACACGTCGATTTAAATCTTTTGTGACTGCAGGGATTCATATTCTTGGTCCTTTCGGTAAAGTCACGTAGAAGGGAAATAATAAAATAATAAAAATAAAACATAATAAAATAATAATAAAAATAAAACATAATAAAATAATACTCATATAATATTATTATTGTATTATTATGTTTTATTTTTATTATTTTATTATATCCCTTCTACGTGACTTTACCGAAAGAACCAAGAATACACACACGTGTTTAGCTATGTCAACATTGCTCAAATTGCTGTTTAATGTTCATACTTATATAATGGATGATACCTTTGGTGGACTGCCGGTATATTCGTGTTTTGGATGTGATTGCAGCAATCAGTAAGAATACACAAGGCATGACCAGCACTACAATACAGTATTGAAATGTATCAATTGCAATATGGCTTGCAATAAATAGCAATGATAATTTACAACCTTTGTCACTTGATATCGATCATGTCTGTGCATTCTTTTCGATTCCTTCTGTGAACGCAGTTGTTTTTGCTCTACTTTCTGTTTGTTTTGCTCTGACCTCTATGCGCATCATTGCCGTGCCTAGTATTCTGTTTAACCTTTTTGCTTTCGTAATTTTGGTGACCCAGGTTACTCTCGCACATGAGACTGCACCTCATCACCTGAGCTCTCACCTAGTTAAACAAAATAAACTTGAATTGCTGTTGGACGAAGGCCTCCCCATGCAGTGCCGGTTATGTTGACCTCTCGGCCGTACTTCAGCACGCTGGCCAGTGCATGTTTGGTGAAGTTGTCAGACGCGCCAGGGCCGATTCAGATATCACTCGTCACTACTGTTAGCCGTGGCCAGGAAACTAAATCGGTTTTGCCACATTCATGTCAGAGTGCGTTAACCAATGAGCCACTGTCCCAGCCTAGCGGAGAAATGTATGTAGCCAGATTCGCACCTCGATGGCACGACCGATGAACATTACCAAGAAGATGTTGCCATGATCGGTGATGAAGAATTTGGTAAATTTTCACCATAAATCCTGGCAACGGCCTTTGGCTAGCCATCGAATAAGAACGAGCACTGCATCGCATGCTTTCAGATGCACCTCAAAGGCAATCTGGAATGCTCTTCCTTCCGATATTAGGAGGCTATGGAGCTATGCACTAGATTGAAAAATAATTTCTTTAGAACCGCGTTTTGTGCTAAGTTTGTTGTCCTTCCCCTGCACCTACAATTAGCATGGTTGGCTACATATGATGCGAAAGAAGTTAAATATATATACATAAATAGTATACAAATTGACATTTACAAAAAAACATGACATCACTCCTATTTGGCATAACCAAGAGGTTTCAAAATTAAGGTATCACTCATATTATCTTTCCATATACGCACCACTATGAACACCCCTACACTTATTATATGAACTCATTAGCGCATAGAGATTGGTCTTCAAAATGCGTAATAGTATTTCGGTGTAGATTTATCATGCGGTGTGACATTTCATTTTCTAAACATTTGTGTTTATTTTCTCAATTAAATTTCAGTTATATTGGTATCGTGTCATGATGTGTGTGTGTTGTTTATTTGTGGGGAGCAGTAGCAGTTAGCGTGCTGCATGACGAACGTGGCGACCCAAGTTCGATTCCCACTCAAGGCCAACACATGGGATGATTATCCCCCCTAGATCGACTCGGCCTAAAATGGTGCTGGGTGTAGACATTGGCACTGGGGAGACAAAGGCGGTCGGGCGTGGTGCTAGCCACCCACCCCCTCGTGTACCATGTCAGCCTTTTTAGGTGCTCACTAACAACACTTGCCCCAGAAGTCTCTTAAGGCTATGAGGGTGGTCTTTGTCTTATATTTTATGCAGGGATTGTTAATTTATATGATATGAGAGCCCGAATAGACTGAAAGTCAAATTTTCTAGGGTGAGCTAGGCCACACAAAGGAAATTGTAAACAAATGGTCATTCACCTTCTTATCACTCTTTTATCACTACGACCAGGTTATTGTTTCCATGAACTTAACTCCCTAATTACTCCACCTATGTTGAGGACTTGGTATAGCAAACTGATTGTTGAATGTCATCTATATTTTTTAAACAACCATAATGAAGGTCATAACACTAATTTCTGAATTTTGTTTTTATTCATTTATCCATGAAAGCCATACTGAGTCGTTGGACTCCTGTTCAAAAAGGTTCTGCATTCGGTTGCTATTTTAAGATATCTTCAGACAATTAACTCTTTCCCATTCCGTTGACGTATGTGTACATCATCAGTTGTTCTTCTGATTCCGTTCTGATGACGCACGTGTGCGTGTGTACGTCATCGGAACAGAATCGGAAGAAAAACTAAAATAAAATAAATAAAAGCTCATGCGGGAGGGAGTGGAGCACAGTTTTGCACCAGCTATCAGAGAGTGTGGTTGTGTCGCTACAGTTCTCTGCGGTGAGTACAATGTCTTTAAAAACAACGGCGCTATGCCTCTCTAAATACAATTAATGCGAACTGCTTGTGCATTCCGAGATTCAGCAGTGAATGGGACTCACCCTGCAACTTGCAGACGTCTCGGAACGGGAAAGGGTTAATAATGAGTGTTTATAAGTGTGAGAGGAAACCAGAGCACCCAGAGAAAATCTACGTGCACGAGGGGACAACATTCTATTCCCGTACAGGTGGAAACAGATGGCGATTAGTCCATTTGCTGGACTGCCTTCTGCTGGCAAGCCAGGGTATGGCACATCAATGCCCACGGGAAGAGAGTTTCACAACAACTGTGTGATCCACCAAACCTCTCCATCAACGGCTTTAACATTACCAATTTGAAAGGCGCTTCATAAAACTGAGTTTATTATGATGATTATTATTATCATACTGCTGCATTAGAGGCATACATACCCACCCGGCACTGCTCATCTTTGAAAATTCCCTCCCATCGTCTCCTTTCCAAAGTTCCTATAAATCTCGCTCAATTCAAGGAACGTATTGACTGTTATCTGGTACACCTTTGAAAGTGCTGGGGTTTTTTTTTGCTGGCCGTTCTGAGGTTTGGGCTTTTGGGCCCTGTGCTTAAAAAACTACAATCTGACATCATCAGATTAAAGCATTTTTCCCTTTGGAACTCTCCTCACCAAAAACATGTTCACCATCCCCTGTAACACGAACAACACGCGTTTTTTTCTTTAAATACACCGTGGCCGAATGTTACTTTAAATATGTATTTACATTGTGGGAGACCATAACATTTCTTCTCCAAAGTCAGCTCGCTATTGCCATCGGTATCACGTAAAAGTGTCATTTTTTTGAAACATAAAGGATGGCATTTACACAGTCATATGCTCTAACTGTGATGCAGTGCGTGCAAATATTACCAAAAAAATATCATGTCTGTCGTTTATGTTTGTTACACGGGTTGCTACGTAGGGGATCCGGAGATACTCTTGCCTTTGGACACTAGATGAATTCAAATAATTTAAACACTTACTAAAATAACAAAACATTGTTTTTGTTGTTGCTAAAAACACATTTTTTTTTGATGCGTCGGTTGTCTTTGGGTTGAATATTGCTCCAATAGATGGCACTGCAGCACTATAAAAAGTCGCATCGTTGGAGACGCGTCGTTATTTTGAATCAATGTTCACGAATCATTCATTCATGAAATTTCGTTAACATCAATTTCCTCCATTTCCGAAAAAGCTAAATAAAAACAGAACACTAAACACACAAATTGTTTGTCAGATTGCTGACCCACTTTCACCGCCATTACACCACCGGCATTTACAACATTACTCCGTAAAACGACGGTGATTATTGTCCAACTTGCTTCGATGCAATATTTCTATCAATGCATTGCAAGCGTCATTGCCTTGTAAAATATTCGTTCACAAAAGTACAGCTACACCCCCACCTCCCGCTCACTTCATTTCAAATTTACACATTTGTGAACTAAATTAGCTACACACGGCAAATGGACCAAAGATGGCAGCGGTCGGTGGGGTGGAGTTGGGGGGAGGAAATCACAATCAGAGGATCCATTAATAGCGATCTTTTAGATCCTGCCATCACCCGAGGAGCCGTAAAGCGATCCGGTTATATTTTATTACCACGGTTCTATTTTGTGTCTGACGCTGTCAAGGTGCTAAATCGTGTGTAATGTGTCTGTTAGTGGCGCGCCGTGGGGAAGAGGAGAAATAAAGCGTCACCGGCCGAGCCGCGTGTCTCGTGCCTTGCCCACTCGGTAACCGGAATCTCCGGAGGCCACGAGCCTCGGAACCCCTCGCCAGCCCGGCAATGAGGAACGGCAGTACGATAAATCTCGCGGCGGCTGAGAACGATAGCGGTGAAAAAAAAAAAATCTAATTATTCTTTCAAAGCGATTCCATTGCCTAGGGTAAAGCTGTAGTGAAGGCACAGGTTATATTACTTACACAGTGTGCGTACAGCTTAATTCGGGTGCAGCAACCGGTAGCTCTGCTCTTGGTCTAAAATAAAAGTATCATATATTCTTTTGTGATGGTATATAATTTATGAACTGAGCTTTTGTGTAGAAAGGAGCCTTTGGTCTTTGGCTCAATATAAATGAATAGATGCGTGCCGGTGACTTTCCACTTTTCTTTAGGGTGTGTTCAAGAGTGCGTACAGCAAGGTCTTATTTTAACTTACGAGATATTTTTTTTGTAAAGTACCATACATGACCTTGTTGGTCAAGAATAATAACAACAACAACAACTACGAAGTGGCAGCCAGGCAATGAAACGAGTCCAAGAGGACTTCCATCGCGGAGATAAAATAATGAAATCAGCTCGTGTGAGGTGCGAGGGGGATTATGACATCGCATGTTCGTGAGAGGTGACGGCTTGAGACCTTCATTCAGCAGCGGATTGACCATGTCTGATTATGATGATGGCATGAGCTGATATACAGTACTATTCACCGAATAATGTCAAAAAACTTAGTATATTTTTTTACACGAATAAGCTCAAACCGTAAACAGTATTATCGCAATAGCTACAAAAAACATGACATTATTATTATAGGTATTATGTTAAAGAAGATTGCTATTACAGGGGATTTGAAAAGAAGCCTCAATGGTATTATGTGTCTTCGACACCGCCCATAACAATTCACAGGCCAGCAGCGTCTGTCTGTCATGTGACTTGATAACTTGATCCTTACGAACTTGTATGTTGTATTGCGAGGAATTCCCTCCCCCCATGTGTTGCAAATAATCACCGTGCTTATTGGACGCACTAAAACCCATCTATCTTACACCTTTACAAATGATTGCAATCGTCACCAGCGCTGTATTATAGTAGTATTGCTATCATTGTGTATGCAGAAAGTGCGTGTAGATCAATGGACACTTCAAAGTAAAAGGGATACGTTCTGCACATCCCCTCCTGGGGCCTTGCGGGCTTCGGGTGATGAACCGGTTACGATTCTTGTTGGACTGGGTTACAAATGACCCCTTTGAGCAGGTGGTCAACGCAATGTGTCGCTGGACATGAGTATATAACTCAACTTCCACCCCTTTGTTTCTGAGTGGAAAGTAGTGGAAAGGTTTACATTTCAACAAAGTATGATATTGAGCAATTCTTCTTTGCGCACGACACAGGCACACCTACATATTTATAGGAGCTATTTGTTGGTGTCATGCACAGTACCCTAAAGTGTCGTTGGTCGTTTGAAAATTGACACACTTTTCTTTTAACATCGGACAAAAAAAAAACACCTCCCTTCAAATTTTAAAAAGCTTTCATTTTTCATGTTTCTTTAAGCACCGTGCTTGTCAAACAAAGCGATGCGTGCTTGAAATGATGAATGATACATTGAGATTCCCCTTAAGCAGCAGGTGCAGTGGTGCGAAGTCGCACATCCGATTCGCTGAGGACAGAGGTTACAGGCAGATATGTGAACATTGGCACAGATATGTGGTCATCCATAGGAGCTGACAGCAAAGCACAAACTGTTTTGGTAAAACGCTTCCCTTGTGCGTCAGAAGTGAGCAAAATGTACGCGAGCTTAACAAGACATCATTCTAGATTTGAAGTTTTCGTGACTGCAAGGATCCATACTCTTTTGTTCTTTCGGTAAAGTCACGTAGGTGAACAAAAACAAGACTTGACTGCGTAATCAAGCTGTATTTACGACCGCCTCTAAAACATCACAGCTACACCGTGCACAAATGCCACAACGGGTGCCGACGGTCTGTTCGTCAGGGGTGACAAGCGACGGTCGGATACGCGACGTTGTACTGCGAGATGCCACGCCGCACAGCTGCCCTCCGCCAGCGAAACGGAACTGGCCAGTCGGAGTGGGGAAGAAGAAGAAAAAAGACATCTGCAGGCTTTAACTCGGCATTTACATTTCTCCGTTGCCGCTAATGGCTTCCACTGCAGGGCTCACGAGGGTCGCCGTATTATGGCTTTATATCATCTCTAATGTGGAATTCCAGCACCCCGTGCCCAGGTCGCGTCGGAGGCCAATCTCAGCGCCGAGTGTTTCACCGCTCTCCCAGCGAGGGGTGGTGCCACGCTCGGGGCGATGCGCGTGGCCGCTCGCCCGCTCGCTCCTGGCTCCCGGCTCCCCGCAGACAGGAGATCACACTCGGGCAGCAGACCGGACTTCAAACGAGAAAATCCGCTGCGGTTCGTCACAGCAAGTTTCCGTTAAAAGGGGGCAAACACATCGCGAATGAACGAGATTAGTCGCGGTGTTTGCACGGACAGAATGGGGAAAAAAAGGATCGTGAAATTTGGGGGGGTGCTGGGTTGGTTTTTTTTGCCGTGATTCAGAATCGACTGAAAATGAGTTCGTGGCAGTGCTGAAAACGATATTGAGCGTCAGCAAGTCTGCGTGCCTACAAGTAGTCACGTGTTTTATATCTTAGATTTGAAAGTTAATTGAGATATTTATTTAATAATTTTACCTTTCAACATTTTGCTTGGGAGGTACAGGTAAACCACATATAACACATTCTGAAACGTGTATTTGCACTATTGACTCATATGTGTGCGTAACCATTTACTAACTGTACAAAGTCCCATATTAAACCATGATAACAATTGCAGGGACCATGCTAAAGCTACGAGCTATATTAAACATCGGTACTCGTTGTGCTGTATTGCACCAGACCATACATATATCTATTTGTAAAAAAAAAAAAACTAAAATTAGGGTAAAGGAGGAATGGGCAACTAATATTTACCTGGACTTTATTAAAATAATTGTAACCGTCCTCAGGTGAAGAAACAGAGCTGTCCTCATTAGGACGCTGTCTTTCCGACAGACCTGTTCTTCACATGAGGACGGCTGCTTGCGTTGTGGCCGAAACGTCGTGAGAATTTTATTTTATAATGTTTTATTTTATTATTATTATTTTATTATTTCCCTTGTACGTGAGAATATGAATCCCTGCAGTCACGAAAGCTTTAAATCGAAATATAATTGTAACCATTACATGCGGTATTTGTAGCAATGCAATGAGGTTGTGTTCAGGCTCAGAGTAGCGTGTCGCATTGTAGGATCATAAGAAGTAAAAAGCCGCAGGTAAATCAAGGTTGAAAATTATGCCAATGATGATGACAGTGATGACGCTGGTAATACTGAATAATTGAATAAAACATTTATTGCTACACTAAACTGAAATCAAGCATTACAGATTTTTTTTTCCCAGACCAAGAAAAGTCCAGACATTCACCACGTGTACAAGATCTACTTAAACTGCAAAACAGCGTCTGAATATTTGTCATATTTCTAGTTCCTTGGTGTCTGGCTGAGTCGTAGGCATTATAATCGAGTCCCTAGAATCTGGCTGGGGCCGCGCAAGTTTCTTGTAATGCTGCAATGTCTACGAAGGTGGCTCTGGTCGATGACTTTCGCTCCAAAAATATGTTGTGCTCTGGCGAACGCGAGATTCTTAATAAACGTCTCTAAAATGTACGAATCAATGCGCGCACGATACACAACGGTACGGGTCATACGCCTTTTTAAAATGCCAACAATGCAATTGCTTCCGTATTCCCGATGATGAGCTACACACTGGAAACGTATGGCATGTAATTATTAACTATACTGGTTGGGTAACAAATGCAACAATATTTGACCAAAACATCAAATGCCTTTCAAAAACCGTAATTAAACACCTGCAGTACTTCAAGCACTCACTACCCTGGCTATTCCATACCCCACCACACATTATTACCGTCGACAAAAAAATACTAAACGAAAAAAATGTCCTTTACAAGCCACTTAAAAAATACTTAAATCTGCTTTTATGTAAGAAAACCATTAAAAAAATGTGCAGTATTTAAGAATTACGGAGAACGGAAGTGAGGGTAGCTCACAATGGCAGAGACGAAAATGAATGGGTCCTATTTTTCAATATCCCTGACGAGGTAACAAAAGGAGTGAGATGGCTCAAAATGAAGCATCGTCCTTCGCCACTTCCACCTCTCACTCCTCACACAAAATGTGCGGCACGTGGAATGTTTTAAAAGCACGCAGTCTCTTATTTTTCTAGCCGACGCTGCATCGATCGCATCCGCCATCTGTTCATTAGCGACAGGGTACAAGAGCCGGGGATAGCTAATTAAGGGAGTGGGTAACTGACCTCTTCTTTCAGAGGCAGCTTGTTTTCAAAGGAAAACAGAATGTTTTTACCAATACCTTGACAACACTCCGTGTTTATAATGAAGCAATGACACAAGCCACTTTCACTCTCAATACGCGGACATCAGTCTTGCATGCAATAAGCATGATATTTTTTAGTGACAAAATGTGTCGAGGGGTGGTGGGGGGGGTACGCACAGAAGACATGGAATGCCACGGTCCTACATCGAACAAAGAGGTTTTTAGTCATTAAAATTGTGGCATGACCAGTTGCATTAAACCTTCAAATGCATTGCTTGTTTTTGCATGCCGTATTAAATTGCATAATGAAAGCTCTAATGTGGTTTTTCTTTTGGGTGGTGGATAAAAAAACCCATCTTATTATACATCTGAAATGTTGCTGACATTTCAAGTAGAGAATTAAAATTACGTTTGGAAATGTATGGATAAACGTACTATTTATTAAAAAATAGATATTTTTTTAATATTGAGGTAATCGACAGAAGTTTGCCAATCAGTCTACGTAGGGTAAAACTTCTTAAAGGAGTACCAGAATGCTACAAATACATTAATGTTTTATAAAATTTGTTCTGAATCAATGTACTGGAAATAAAAAGCACTAAAAGCATTGCTGCAAATATATAAATTTTATGACTCCATAATCCAACTTCATAAATGCAATATGACTCATTTATTGCAAGAATTTCTGGAAAGAACTTGAGGCTTTTTAGCATTGAAGACTGGAAACGTGTGGCACCTCTTCTGCATTTAATATTGCATGAACGCAGTCCGTTGGAAGACTGTTTTTTTAACTTAAATATTATTGCGCATTAATTTATTTATTTGCATGCAAATGCATTTACCTGCACATTCATCCGCGTGTTAATTCATTGGACGCCCGTGTTATTTGTACACAAACACAGCGAGGACCCATTCGTGCCGTGCAGTTGTGTGTGTGTGTGTGCATTGTGTGGTGGTTGCGCGTGCTATTTCTTTCGCTCCAAGAAAATAGAGTTTTTTTTCCTGCTCTATGTGGAAGACTTGATTTGAGATGACTCCAAAAAATCTCGTTTTAAGTGACTTCCTCCCAAATTGGGACCTTGCTTTACAGAGCCTGCATGTTAGAGGCTCTTAACAACATGCCACCAGAGAGAATGTACTGTGATTTCTACTTTCCTTTTGTTCGACTGAGCATCTCATCACACGGTAGTTCCAGCCTAATCCGCAGCCCCTCGGTTGTCACTTTATCTTTAGTACTTAAAATAACACTATAATGGGTTTAAAAAGACTAGCAGGGAATCCGTATCCTTACAAAAAAATCTTTTTTTTTTTACGTTGGAAGCAGGGAAATGGGCTTCACAGAACAAGGCCCCATGGATCATTTCAAATGCTTTCTCTTTCGCTTCATCGCCTCTCCTGCAGAGCGAACATGTCAGGAAGATTTAATGTCATATTCTGCATTAGCCTTCGGATTGTGACCCTATTTCTAGCAGAGTGTATAAATCTGCATCACTTTTCGCGGCTGGAGCCATTGTGAACATGATGGTTCTCTGTTTTATGAAATGTACTTACTGTACGTGATTAAGCCCCCTTCCCCAATATTTAAACACAAGGAGGCGGTGTGGTTAGCTGACTGTGCTATGAGCTCTCCGACCCAAGTTCGATTCCCAACCACAGCCAACGTCAGGGGCGAGTGAAAATGGAGCTGATCTTGCCGCTCTCCCCCTTCACTTATCCGGACCGTGTGATGAAGTACGCTCGAACCTATACAGCTTCAGAAGGTCCTTCATCGAGCAATGGATTAACAAACGATTGCATATGTAGGAATTTTAACACAAATGCCAAATATTGGCTTGCTGTGGTTGTGCTCAAGTTACAATCCATCTAGTTTAGCATTAAGTTGTGAAGCCCCATCGAAGTTATACCACGATATATACATACATTTACATGCTAGAAATTAGAGGATTGGAGTGGGGTACAGTGATTATCACGCTGTCCTTTGAGCCCGATTATCTGAGTTCACCTCCCCACCATGGCTAGTGACAAGTGATGTCTGAACCGGTCCTGGGTCTCTCCTTCACAAATATGCACTGCCCAGCGTGGTGAAGTATGATCCAAACCCCCCCCCCCCCCCATGATTGACACAGCATGTGGAGGCATTCGTCGAGCAATGAATAAGTATTATTCATTATTTTTTGCCGGGAAGTGGTGACTATGCGAGCCTGTAATGCAGCGCTGAGGAGGTGAGGGTTGGTAGATCGTACAAACATTGCGAACTTCCCTTCCTGTGGAGCGTCGTGAAGGTCTCATACTCTGGCTTGCCAGCAAAGGGAGTACAGTCAAATATAAACTGATATCACCTGTCCCTTCTGTATGAGATAGAGCGCTGTCCCTCACATATTAAGGTTTTCTCCAGATGCTCCGGTTTCCTCGCACATGTAAACGCTAATTAAATTGGGTGAAAACATCTCAATATATAGAGGATCGCAGAGCTTCGGTAACTGTTGACGCTGGCTCACTGCTTGGCTGCCTTCCCACTTGTCCGTGGTTCCTCGTACCTCTGAGTCGTTCTCTCTATGTGAGAGTGCGCGAATAATCTGTGGCGCGTTACGAGTTGAAGTTAGTTTCTCATCCTATGAGGGTAAAACATGAAATCCATTTTCTTGGTTCTTTCGGTAAAGTCACGTAGAAGGGAAGTAATAAAATAATAAAAATAAAACATAATAAAATAAAATAATTCTTACGACGTTTCGGCTACAACGCAAGCAGCCGTCTTCAGGTGAAGGCTGCTTGCGTTGTAGCCGAAACGTCGTGAGAATTATTTTATTTTATTATGTTTTATTTTTATTATTTTATTACTTCCCTTCTACGTAACTTTACCGAAAGAAACAAGAAGATGAATCCCTGCAGTCACGAAAGCTTTAAATCGAAAAATGAAATCCATTCATAGATACGGTGCATGTAACAGAATTGCTAAGAGCTGTGACTGGGCCACGAAAACAAATACGGTGTTAACGGCGACTCATTGAAATGGTTTTAATCGAAGCGGGCAACGAAATTGTTTGCTTGCTTACTCTAGAGATTCATTAGCTTTGCAATCCACACTCTTGGCCAGGAATTAAATGGGTTCAATTCAATTACAATCTGGGAAGCAATTGTTGAGTGAATTACTTTAAATGGAGTTAGAGGGGCGAGGGAGAATGGCAGATGACATGACAGCACTGTAACGTTATCTGTGCGGCAGGCTCAAGCAAGACTGCTATTACACATCATTGTCTAGGCAGGAATGCCTCTTGCAACCCTACACTACAATCTTCAAGTGACTCCAAATCATGGTTCCAATTCGTTTAATTTGCAGTTTAAGTTACGTTTGGTTTTAAAGAAATCTGTATTGTGTGTGTGTGTGAGGTTTTTTTTCTCTCTTTTTTCTGCTGCACTTTACAATTCTTTGCCCAGTCACTTTGGAGTTGACCGAGTCTGAAGGCTCGTGTTAAACATAGAAGCTGAATAGTGCACGCAGAAAAAAAAGGAAGCATGAAGAGCCGTACATTTGGAATTACGGCGAGAGACAGGAAGAAGAACACGTGGATTCGAGAACGTACACAGGTTAGAGACATCATATTGACCGTTAAGAAAAGTTAGCGGGCTTGGGCCGGACGCGATGCAGGGATAGGTGATGGCACGTGGTTGAGACTGAAGGCAGAATGGCAGCTAAAGGATGGAACACACCCAAGAGCATTGAAATGAGATCATATCCATGAGCGACATGGATTGTTCCAAGACTGAGAGATGACGATGGCTCGGGAAGGCCTTCATCCAGCAGTGAACTGATTAGCATTTAAGAAATTAACATTTTACAGAATTGCAGAAAGATTGTCGATTTGTTCTCAAATCATTTATGAATATTTTTGCTAAGTTATTTATGCATAGGTTGATGCATTTTTATTTCATTTTACACTGCTACGTATGTGCTTAGTGACACTGCGAGGTAATATTACAACAATAACTGGGCTGTTTGTCTTTGTCGATCTACTGTTGGATGAAGGTATACCCCATGCTGGGGGTGGTCATGGGAGTTTTTTTTACCATACCTCCTGACACTGATAAATGCAGAAAGACCCAGGACTTGTTCAGTTATCACGAGCCACTCATGTTAACCCTAGCCGGGAATAGAAGTTGTATTTCTCGGTCCAGAGCTCAGTGCAATAACCACTATGCTACCGCTTGCTCGTCATCTCTGTTGGATTCGCTATTTTCGTGAGCGCCGCCGATTGCGAGACCTAAATATTCCCAGCCATATCGATCTACGCATTATCCCGTACTACACACTGAAATCGCGCAAATCGTTCTTGAGCAAGGTCGGAGCCTTTATAAATTTGGGTTTAAGCCCTTTAGAAAAATAGCGACAGATTTGGTCCACCCGGTAGCTGATGATCGCCGATCCCACTAAAGAACCCGGGGGAGTGAATCTACCTCAAAACACCTGACTACATGAGGTCAAATTTGCACGTCTAATGGCAGATGGACACACTATGTCCTTAAACAGTGGAAAATCTCAGAAAGCACGGCGTGTGATTGCGGAAACACCGACCACACCACATAGCCATTATCCACAGTGAACTCTGCGTGAGTCTACCAGTCTCCCAGTGAATGCATACGTTTCTGCACGAGTCTAGAGGTCTCTGTGCAAGTCTACTGCGATCCCAAATCGTGAACCACTGGACATAGCAAGAGAGACTCAGTAGAAAGTCAGCAATTGCGTGTATGTGAAGAGACTGGTCTCTGGCACAGGAATACATGTTTTTTTAGTGGTGAAGTTAGGAACGTCTGGATCAACGAACATAAGCAGATTAAATATATAATTTAAACTGTTATGTTGGGCAGGACATTTCGCTGGAAGGCATGATGGTTGATGGATGAGAATACTGAATCGGTCTTCGTGCTATGTGCAAACATTGGCACTCGGGAGACAAAGGCTGCTGGGCATGTTGCTAGACACCCACCCCTTCGTGTGCTGTGCCAGCCTTCATAGGTGCTCGTTAACAGCACTTTCCCCCAAGAGCTTGTTAAGGCTAATCGGTGGGTCTTTGTCTTTGTGTTACATCGCAGAAATGTTCGTGCAAGATGTTGGCGGCTCGGGGAAGGAAGTGGGTTGACCATGACTGCCGACTGGCTCACAACCTTTCTGGGACCGCCTTCCACTGTCAACCATCAATAATTTTGCGCGAACCACCATGCGCCAATGACATTTTGTTGTTGTTTTTAATTAAAATGTCTCGGGATCGTGGTGTCCGCAACAGTTCTGCGGCTACGTCCCGCGGCCTTGCAGATCACCCCGGGGTCCATTGCACCCACGTGTTGGGAAGCAATGCACCGGGGCGCATGGGCGAGAAAAACCCACTGACGCGTTAAAGTCGTCCAGAATAAATGAATAAATAAAAATTCGTTCTAATCTCTTTGCTCAAAATTTTTTTTTTCATCTCGCACATTTTTTTGGTTTGTTACACTCAAGCAGTTTGTGCGCCGCACCGAACGCCTGCAAACGGCAAAAGGCTGCAGAGAGCCACTGCCGCACGCGCGTTCGCCCATTGTGGCGCGCATTCATTCGCTCTGGCCGCGTGACAAACAGATACCGGGGGCAGGGGAGCCACCCCCATCCATAATGAATGTATCGTTTATCAAATTAATTACCCACAAAAATGTTAGGGAGCAGCTTCTTTTGAAAACAGTGGGAAAATTCATGGCGGGCGGCGGGGGTGGGGGGGGGGGGGGGGGGGGGGGGGGGCGGGTGGGCACGCCGGCGCTGTCAGTGTGCCCGACTGCAGTCCCTGCATTGGGTTTCTGCCGGGTGACAGACAAATAATTAATTATTATTCGCTGACATTCCGGAGCTGGAGTAGGAGGGGGCTGGGGGGGGGCGGGCTTCCTTGTAAGTGGCAGCTTCGGCCAAAAAATTCGCTCCCGCTCCGAACGCATCGCCCATTTCCATCATCGTGCTCTGGACGTGCTGCACATCGCCTTGTGCCGGGGCACGCCTTGCTTGGGTGCCGACGGTTGCCTGTGCTGCCCGTGCAAAACGTTCAACAACGATCTTGATTTGAAGCTTTCGTGGCTGCAGGAATCCATATTCTTTGGTTCTTACGTGACTTGACCGAAAGAACCAAAGAGTATTTCAACAACGATGGTCATCTTCTTGGTTCGTGCGGTAAAGTCACGTAGAAGGGAAATAATAAAATATTAAAAATAAAACATAACAAAATAAAATTCTCACGACGTTTCGGCCACAACACACGCAGCCGTCCTCGGGTGAAGAACAGAGCTGTCTGAAAAACAGCGTCGTAATGAACACTGCTAACCTTGGTAGCGTATATTTAAATATATATTTATATATTTAAATATACGCTACCAAGGTTAGCAGTGCCACCTGAGGACGGCTGCTTGTGTTGTGGCCGAAACGTCGTGAGAATTTTATTTTATTACGTAAAATTTTTTATTATTTTATTATTTCCCTTCTACGTGACTTTACCGAAAGAACCAAGAAGATGAATCCCTGCAGTCACGAAAGCTTTAAATCAAAACTATGGTTATATATGCGCGCACAAGAAGGTGTCTCAAAACGGTGAAACACAACAGCAATCTGAGCATGCTTAGCATGTCGAGATAGGTTTGTTGTTGTTGTTGTTGTTGTTTTACGTGAACACAGTGCTCCTCGTGCGTAGACTTTCGTGGTTGTGTTGTTTTTGAATTGTACCGTGTTGTGATTTAGTTTGACATCCGACATTCCCACCCCCCCCCCCCCCTTTCCTGGGCTTGGTGGAAGCTTCTTGGGCATTTACACTATGAGACCTCCTTTACCAGTGGCAAAATATAGTAGTAGGTTTTTACCCTTCAAACTGCTACAAAAACTACTACTATATTTTGCCACCGGTAAAGGAGGTCTCATAGTGTAAATGCTTACCCCGAGCTCTCAATACTCTGATAGTGCGCTGTTTTTGAGTTGTACGCCTTTTGGCGTCATCTGGTCCAACACCAATGGAGACTAGGCTCTAAGAAAAGCTGTCTCGGGTGTGGACCAATCAACTTCAAGGACAGTGCATATCATTATCATTATCAGAGTTGTTTCTTTTTGTTAGCATTTTGACTGCTTGTGTTGTGGTTATTGCAAACATGATGCCTTGTATAAAGGTGTCAGTTTTTGTACCAGTTGAAAGGGTAAAACCCTACTACTACCTTCTTGAGCTTCTTTAGAAACTGAATTCAGTACCCGGAGCAGCGCCCATCACGATGAGCGAGACGTCGGGCGTTGTGCCAAACAACAACAACAACAGCAACAACAACAACAGCACCAACACGTGGAACAACCCACAACACACCGGAGAGCCACAATGTCCTGTTGTTGTTGTCGTAGCTTTTGCGCCTTTGAGCTACACCAGTAACAATTTCTGGACACTCCGCACACGCCTGGCTACGGAAGCTTTCTCCGGCGCTCGGCTGTATGCTGCTTCCAGGTGATACCACTTCTTACAACACAGCTGCTCTCTGTGTCATTTTCTGCTTCATTTCCTATTGAGCGAACACGCATTGATTGAGACATCTGAAGCGAACGACTTTGGCATTTGTGAACATTGTATTAAGCAGAAATGAATGTAATACATCAGAGTATAGGGCACGATAACCACGTGTGATTAAAAATCATTTTTCTATTTGATTACTGCACTGGGGTAATCATCAGCTGCTTATGTCCCGGTGTTGTGTTATAATGAAGTTTGTAAAAGAAAACTCGCTTTTAATCATGATGCGAATCAAAAAAGCGTCTAGTACGAGGAAAGATGACATTGTTCAAACTCATTGAGCCTGTTAAATCTATCGGAACAAAACCTCAAATTGTTGAAGCTACTGTAAAAAAATCAGTACTGTATAGTTGGGTGGCAAGGATTGTATTTTTCAGTTTTATTAAAACCTGCCCTAGAGCCAATCTATCATTTATGGGAATAAATATTTCAGGAGAACAACCCATTCAGTTTCGATAAGCTGGGTCGCGCTTTACCGCGGGACGGGGGAAAGAGGCTACATTTCTTCCCGGGCAGAATGTCTGCTCCATCAGAGCAAAGGGAAGTGGACCACCGTTTTCGAGTTGGGGACGTAGAAGAGGTTCATATTCTTAGGTTTTTTCGGTAAAGTCACGTAGGTAAAACATCAAAATTAATGAAAATAAAATAAAACAAAAATCACGACGTTTCGGAGGCAACACAAGTCTCCGTCATCAGGTGGGACCGTCACAGCCGAATTAGCTGCATCAAGTGAGGCCCCACCTGATGACGGAGACTTGTGTTGCCTCCGAAACGTCGTGATTTTTGTTTTATTTTATTTTATTTTCATTAATTTTGATGTTTTACCTACGTGACTTTACCGAAAAAAACCTAAGAATATGAATCCTTGTAGTCACGAAAGCTTCAAATCTAGAAGTAGAAGAGGTTCCACATCAAAGCATGGTGTTGGACGGTTGTTGTGTATGGCTATAGCCAAATCTTCTTAATGATCTTTTGAAACATCCGGCTGTCTGGCGCAGAAGAACTGTCAATCGTACGAAGCAGCTCTAGCCGTTGCTGCTGGGAAGGCCAGGGAGCCCATTCCAGGTACTTGGGGCGAACAATAGGCCTGTGTGTGTCACTCAAAGTGTACACCTCCGGTGTTTCAATGGCCACGGTCACACGGGAGTGAGGATCATTCCACACCGGCATCCTCCTGCCCTCTCGGATATCATTTCCCCCAGCAATAAACATCTAATCTCTCCTCCTGGCCTTTTTAATCAAAACACACTCCGAAAAAGGGGGGCTTTCTGTGGCATTGGGGTTCAGCTTTTAATGGGTGCTACCTTAGCTCCGTGGTGCTTTATCCCAAATTGTGTTTTTTACCGTTTCAGGAAGAGTAAGTTATGATTGACCGTCTTATACTGCGTTAGGTTTGTAATACTTTCTCATTTGTTAGCTTATATTTAAGTGATCGATTACGAGACTGATTATTGCCTTGATTACTTGACGAATCGCATAACAGGAGAATATCTGGTAGATACATTCTCACCTCTGTTCTCACGTGTGCTGGTGGCTTGGTGACATCATTGGTATAATCAGCCTCTTTCTCAAAAAACCCCATATGGTATGCCCGCTATTTGTCATATAGCGTCTTAAAATGCAGTCACATATTGTCCCTGTACGTTCAAATTGTTTTCAACATTTAGATTACACCTCGATTTCCTTTCCCTCCCCAGTGCCGACGTTTAAACACCGCATCAGCTACTCATTTAAGACTGTGTCGACCGAGCACCAGTCCAGATGTCACTCGACACTGATGTAAACCATGGCCAGGAATGAAACTCAGGGTCATCGGGTTCATAGCAAAGTGTCCTAACTGGTGTGACACCACTCCCCACATTCACACATATGCAGAAATACACACTAACAATACCACAACTTTTTTTTTATAAATAGTGGTATAAAATACAAAAATGTTTCACTAACAACATGTACATATTATCACGTATTATTTCTGAATCAGAATCCTGAAATTACCGTGGCAAGGTTTAAAAATGAAAACAATTCAAGGTTGTAATTCAATTATTGCACTACTTAAAAAGTAAATGGCTTTCAATGTTTTACCAGCACCACTTAAATTGTCTTTGTGCAGAAAACAATTGTTTATATATTTTTTAGATTGTGCAAGCTGATCTAACTTGTTTAGCAAAGCATATTTCTTTCCTGTATTTTAAATTAACATTTAATAATTTTACACAGCGACTGCATTGTTATTATTTACATGTTTATTTCATTCCTTACGCATATAATATTAATGTTGCCTTTTCCAGTTGCAAAATTACCCAGAATATGCCAGATCTCATTAGATCTCCGATGCTAAGCAGAGTTGAGCCTGGATAGTGTTTAGATGGGCAACCACCATGCATGTCAGGAAGCAAAGAGCAATCCAGCAAAATCCATTGTTATGCCATACCTTATATGCTTCCACGTCCATGCGACCTGCCCTCACCAACCCACACTGACCAGCGTGGTGAATAATGATATGCAATCACTTTCTTACCTTCTCACTGATAATTCGCTTGTTATTATGACAAATACCCATTTGTTCTGGCACCTCGAAACGTAATTCATGGGAAGCACGGTATCAACAATACATTCTAACACTTATGATGATTGTAAAATAGCCACCGCGACCTGCACAGTATCGGGTGCCCTTAGCCAACAGTAGATTGACAAAAGGGCTGTGCTTGTACACGTGCAATGTTGCATTTGTGGCCATATGCCTGCTGAAACTTTATGATGTCATCTCTCAGTTTCCCTCCTGGCCACTCTGCTACTACAAACCCTCACCCTTTTCCCAATAAATTGCAGGGATGCACTCTTACATGTTTACACTCTGCCTGTACCAATATTATGTTAAGTAAAGTTCTATCATATTTCACTTAATCTCAGTTTAGCTGCTTCGGTTGTGTAAATGTTTTTTTTATTGTTTCTGAATGTTTTATTATTATTATTTTTATTTTAGGCCACGGTTTGTAAGAGCTTGGTTGACTGCATCAATTTCCACTGAGTGAAATGTATTTTCATAGTTTACAAAGGCGAGGCATAATATTCGATTGTCTTTTCCACAATCTCATTCATCGTTTGTATGTGATCAATGATCGAACACATTTTCATAAACCGGCTTGCTCATGTGGATGGTTGGTCTCTAAATGTTCCGTTGTATTCTTCACAATAATTTAATTCAGTTCTTGAGATATAAAAAAATGATGCGTAAACACTTAGTATTTTTGGAAATTTTTTGGGTCCAACAAATTGTCCCACTTTATTCACATATTTGCTAAAGTTACGACAGTCATTTTAACAAGCAATCGATATGAGCCACGCGCAATGATTGAAGAACTCAACAAAGGGGGCTGCAAAGTGCCGTTCAAGATAAATGAGAGCGGTACAAAAGTCTCGGTAAAGCTTTCTCGCGTAGCTATATTAGTTTGCTATCAATAAGGTATTTAAACATCATCAATTTACACGTGGCATTAAATGCAGCGAAGAAAAAAAGGCACAAGCGAAACAGCAACCTCCCCCCTCCGCCAGCCTCCCTTTTTAGTAATTTAATTTATATCCAGCGACTTTCCTTATTTGAATAAGATTGACAATGGGCGAGTACAAAAGATGTTGCTTTGTGAATGAGCAGGCGCCATAAAGGCACTCCGAGAGACACACCGCACCGTGCCCAAATACATGGCAGCTTTGATCGCCAAGCGCCAGCATGGGTGGGGGGGTGGGTGAAGGGGTTGGGTAGGGCTAGGGCTAGGAGCAGCCCACGGTGTGGGTGGGGGAGTCGGAATAGATTTAGTGACACTGATGACTGTATGTGTTTTAATTCAGCAGGAGCCTCTTTAACACGGCTATTACTCCGGCGGCCCATTCACGTGCCTCCCTCGAGCCCAGCCTTTGTGTGACGCGCAGGCCCGGCTCGTTCCTCATCCGTTCACGGCCCCCGAATTGCATTGATCGCGAGGGCTCGCCTCCGGCCATCCCCGGCCGCTCCATTCAGCGCGCGAGCTCGCGACAGGGGATAGGGCGTCCTCGTTCCCGGAGACATCTGCTGCTGCGCGCTTTCTCCTCCTTCAAAGCGAGACGACGAACGCTCTTGTGACACACGCGGGGAGGGCCTCTGTTTTCTGTCTCTCTCCGTTTTTTGCCGCGCGCGACAACGAAATAAAAACCGTGTCGAGTTAAAAGCGCGGGCGGGTGTAGGAGGGTAGACAAAACGCGTTGTTAGCCAACGCCCTCAAATGATAGCTTCATTATGTGCTTGAGGCAGCTTTGGTTGATGTTTGGGTGTTGCTTGGTCAGTGATTTCTCTTTGAGACCTGGCGAAAAATCAAGCTACGCGTTTTAGGGGTGATGCCCGCGCGTTTTTTTTTTGGCACGATGTCCGACGTTTTGCCCCACGTTCCTGAAGTAGTTCTCAGAACGTGCAGCGAAACGTCGGGCATCACGCCGAAAAAAAACGAGAAACAAAGTCAAAATGGCACACCAAAGAATCGTGGTCAACAAAACGTTGTGTGGACGTTGATTTACACGGGAAATTATCTGCTGTATGCTGGGTTGTGTGCTGTGCGTAGATTTTCAATGTTATGCCTTTTAATATTTTACGCCAACCTTTGAATGTGGTTAAATAATGCATTTGAATGCTTTTAAAAAGCTGCGCGATCAAAACTGTTGATTTTAACATTCGCTATCGTTCATGAAAGAAAAGGAAAACAATCAACATCGCTTGTTCCTTAATTAAATCAAAGCGCATTTCAAAAAAATCAGAGTTTCCTTTTGGCTGAAACTGAGCTATAAAGTGTCCCTTTTCTCCTCGCTTTTATCAAAAGCCTTCCGGGATACATTTTCCAGACCCTGCCAAACTAGATGAACTGATACGTGATAGCCAAGCATTCAGGGAAAATCTTTGAACGTGTTTGAGAAATGACATGCACATTTCAGCAGAATTTCATAACACTTTCCTCAATTGTGTTTTAAACTGGCGGAGCGTCTATCAGATAGGATACGAGTATGAAAAGAATTCAATAACAGCGCTTGGTGAATGCTGAGGGCAATCATCAGTCACTAATTTTTTTTGTCTTATTTTAGTCATTATAAATTTGTTAGGACATGTTTTTATAATTTTACAACTCATTAACCTCTCGCCTCCAATTAATATACGGGCTGCACGGCGATTATAATGAATAATTATTCATACTTGACTTAAAGCTTTCGTGACTGCAGGAATTCATATTCTTTGGGTTTCTCGGTAAAGCCACGTAGATAAAAAATAATAATAATAAAATAGTAACAATATCACGACGTTCCGATCGCAACACAAGCAATCGTCATCAGGTGAAAAGTATAGCTGGAGAGCTGCTGAGGCAGGGAAAAAAGATTGTTATTATTTTATTTTTTATTATTTTTATATCCACGTGGCTTTACCGAAAGACCCAAATAATATAATTATTCATACGTCACGATAACCAAGAGATCACCTCTCTATTCATCGATGTTTTAATTTACGTGATGTCTTTAGATGTTATTTAAATTTTCTTGATGACTGTAAATAAATTAAGAAAAATTTTAAATAAAGATTTTCCAGTTGCTTCTTTATGCTGATAATTTCTATAACCATCTTAGCGGTGTTCATCTTAGCGTTGTTCCACTTAGTCTGCACAGTAGGATGTCAAAAGTCACCCGGAGGCTAGACTCATATTTAGAATATTTTGTTATTTTCACTCAGTCTTCCCAGAGCTGATCCGCTCTCAGTCGGGATTTAAAAAAAATCCAGCCCCCTCTGGACAGAAGATTACAATGCTAATTCAACGTATTTGCATTTTATTTTTGCCACTGATCTTATGACATATTTTGTATGTTGACTTGAAGAAGGCAAGGTCAGAATATGACTCTAATATGGATGTAATGGCAGCAGGCATAACACTAATTAATGAGGAAAATAATACAAATAAAACAAGGATATATACAAATGAAACAAGGATATATATACAACTTTTTTCGAATCCGTGAAATGAAGCATCTTTAAACTACATCGAGTACTGATCTGCAGAGTCAATGATACAAACATTGTCTTAGTTTTGGAGAGCAGTGGTGCAACCTGAGTTCAATTCTCAGCCACGGCGGGCATCAGAGGGAAGTAACATCAGAATAGGTCGTGAGCTCCCTACCTTCACCAACCCGCAGTGACCTGCGTGGTGAAGTATAGTCAAACAACCCTCATGATTGACACAACGTGAGGAGGCCTTCAGCAAGGAGCGGATTGACGAAGGGTTGGATGTAATTATGAGTATAACAAAACCTCAATGAGAGCAATAGTCCATGTCATACAATCATTTCTCCTGTCAACGATATCAGGGTCTGGCATTGAAAATCGCTAAAGTATAGAAATGGATCGCACACGAATTCACCCACTTATTAATGTATTGCTCGGCAGCTTAATTTGAGAAAATAGCCACCTTTTTTCAACTCATGTGGCAATTAATGTATTGCATTGCGTGCTGTTAAAATGGTGCAGCGTCTCTCTCTGGTAAATATTTAATGCATTGGCCACGAGGCATACTCCTCTTGTCCCGAAATGAAATGCCATTTTGTTAACCAAAGTAACAGCTGCGTGGAATTTTTTTTTTTTTAGAATGTGCTCAACTGAAATGATGTGTTTTTTTGAGAGCATCAACACTATCAGGTACCACTTCTGTGATAATTACACACAACACCTTCGACGGTGACACTTGCGCCGTACTAGCTGGGGAAGCATGACGAAGAAAGTTGTACTTAACCGGGCTTGTGTTTTTTGTAGTTGTTAAATTTCCTGCGGCAATTTTCCTGTAGATAGGGGAAGGATGGAATTTCATGAGGGACGTGAGAGCCTGTGGGTAAGATTAGACTTTTGGGCGATGCAAAGAGCACAGAGGGTCATGGGATAATCTTGTGCGCTGTGTTTGAAGCCAGCGGAAAACCTTGAGGTTTGCGAAGAAATGTCAATAAGCTGGATCGTAGGCAGTAGATTTTATGGATTACGCATTAACTGCGTACGCTCCCGTATGCTCGCTAGGGCAAGGTAGAACACATATACTCTTACGATTCAATATTAATGTATGGTTTATTTGCAGGACTAATAGAATATTATAGAGATATCCTGGCAGAGTAAGACGAATATTGTTCTGTATACATTTAATTCAGCTCTGGCAGATCTTGCTGAGTTTTTAATAGCCGCCGTTGTTGTGACATCACTCATGCGTCAATAAATGATTTCTGTTGCTCCATACCGAGCACAAACAGGCTCAATCTCGGCAGGCAGCGCCAGAAGCTTGCTGTGCATTGTCCCCAAGAGAAGCAGCTATACGTTTAACCACGTGCCATCTTGCGTTGACAATAAAACGTGGATATATACAGCGTCCATATGCGACCGCACCTCTCAACATGCTGTGCAAAATCATCGGGCATATTTATTTTATAGACAAATCGGTTATATGGGTCTCTATATAAGTCTCCCGGTCTCTGCGAATCAATACAATACGATGTGAATGTATAGCGTCTAAATGTAACCGCTTCTCAAGATGATGTACAGAAAAAAACCAGCGGGGAATATCTATTACACAGTGAAAATAGGCAGTCAGTCATAACCCAGACTTGTACAGCGGGCATGGAGTCGACAGCACGGACGGCAGGGGATATAGAGTTCCAGATATATGTGTAATCATCGTAATGACAAGTTCATCCTGTTCGTAGCCTTGCCACTACATTGCATTGCATTCACCGCTTAATTTTGTTTTTTTTCCTTCAATGTATCAAATGGTAACTCGGCTATCCACCATGCTTCCGTGTTGAGGTTTTTTGTTGTTAATGCTTTATATTCCAGCGTGCCTAACCCAGCTGTCTGCTCCCATCTCACACTTGGCTAGGCGCATGCAGGGTGTTGTGCCCTCCCCGCCTCCGACGCCCACATCTCTCCCAAATGCCCAGCCTTTCCCCGGCGGAGTAATACGGCTCTAATGAGGTGTAGATGAGCGCTAACTGCCAGTCCCCCAAGTGTCCGGGGCTGCCTTCCCCTCTGTCCCCGCCCCCCTCTCTGAATGGCTTCTCTTTACTAAACAATGGGACCTCATTATCACTCACTTAACTTTGTGGAGGGTCACAGCTGGGACATGGGGCAGAGGTGCCCCAAACAACAAGACAAATGTTCCTTGTCACGTCAAATACATCGCGGAATACGCGGAACAAAATCTTTTGTTGTTGCTCTCCAACAGAAAAAAAAAATGCTCGTTACACATTGTCACAAATCGGGCTCAGATACCGAGAATAACTTGGGGTGTAGTTACATTGCATAGGGGCGGTGCTTGCTTTAATCAGGCGTGCGTAAATTGTTGGGTCGTTTTCATTTCGGACGCATTTCGTTTAAACGCCGGGCCACTTTTCTTCATTTTGCGTTTGAGGAATACAAATTCACATGGGTGTGGATTCACCACCGCTGAGCGCGGTTGTATTAAGAACCCAATGAGTCAGAGAAAAGACCAGGTGGGGTCCCCCTTACTATCATCGCCCGGCTCCCTTGGGGTTCAGATCCGATCACTCCTGTGGGATGCAAACGAGCAGCGTTAGTCATTATCAGCCCGAGTGCTTTGGGGGGGAGAGTTTTATTCAAGTTGTCGATTTTTTCTTCAGAGCCGCGTGACTGATACGTGCAGTGGAGCCCATTGTTTTTTTGGGGGGCGGAGAGGGGGTTTGGGTATTCTCTCCCACAGATAAATAACTGCGGAGTGGAACCAGGGAGAAGGCAAAATAAGCGGAGGAAGACAACGGAAGAGATGGCACCGGCGAGATGAAATCACAGTTCAAAGGCCACTTACTGGACAGAAACAACTAAATAAAGGAAGGGATAGAAGAAAATGTGGGCGGCCTTTTGGCCAGCAAGTGGGACGTTACAGGCTGACAACAACAACAATTTAAGTCGCCTTTAAAGAACTTTGGAGCTTAAAAAAACCGTGACATCTGGCCAAGTAACGACGGTAGCTTACCTCCGTCTGGCATGGCTGCTCTGAGGTCCCAGCGGAACTATAAGCTGCTTCCACTGACAACAAAACAAAATAAAAACGTGAAATGAAACTCGTACTCTTTTGATAACGAAGATGCTTAAAATAAAAATGTGCAAATCACACGGTAAAAAAAATGAACCCCGCAAAACAATAATAGTTGCAAGCAGGTGAATGAATAGGTGGATACATAAATGATTGAATGGATGGGGAAGTGGCGCTCATAATTCTAGTCTTTTTAAAAATGGTCGGGGAATTGAAGTTGCCTTTACATATCAGAGCCCCGAGGCAGGTCTCAGTGCCACACACTACAGCTCGCTTAAACTGATGGAGCTCTACACGCCTTTCAAAGTAATTTTTTTTATGGAGAATGAAAAGGAATAATATCTGCCATTATTGCACAGGTTGTCCCCCTCATATCACTCTGCCGAAGCGGCTCGACACGTAATTATCACCTTTCGAGCCTACGATTCGATAATAAAAAAACATATTTTCTGTCTATGAACGTGGTGAGTCTAGCAGCTTCCAATGGTTGAACCCACACACCACCAACTGTAAAATATCGATGCCCATGCGTGCGATTCAACACATTGTATTGCGAGCTTAAGAATCTATACGAATCGACGCATCAAAACAACCCGAATAGGCACTAGGCAAGAATCGAGTCACCCCTACCCTACCACTTCCCCACAAATCAACTACTTATTATGATTCGGGGTTGCAATTTGATTCAAAAATCAATTATTCGTCTCATTTTTTGCCAAATCCTTTCTATTGTTTCTCCCTCCATCCCTTCTAATTTCTACGATATTTTTATTTGCTGCATTCCTTTGAATGTAACAAAAGCCTCTCCCCAGTCTGTGTTTGTCATGGGGATTGTTTGACCATATTTGATCACGCTGGTCAGTACAGGCTGGTGAAGACGACTCGTTGACTGCTTCAGATATCACTCGCCACTCGTGTTCGTCGAGCCAGGGAATCATCGTTACAAGCCAAATATTCCACGAATATATATCCACGAATGGATATTCTGACTACATAATCCGCAAAGCCATCACCTCAACCGTGAGGAAGGAGTCATCTGAGGATCCAGTCAAAAGCATCACCTTTCCATACATAGCAGGGGTAACCAAAATTATTTCCAAAATGATGAACAAACACAAGATCCAGGTCCGATTTAACACAGTACATATAATTCGTGATCTGATCCCATCTGTGAAGGACAAGATTCCTGACATGTAATATCCCGAAGTCTACAAACTAAGCTGTATTTGCAGCAGCAGTTACATTGGGGAAACCAAGCGATATGTCTCGGACCGTGTTCGTGAGCACAAGGCAGATTTGAAACACGGTAGGACCAATACTTCTGCCGTGGCTGATCACTATTTTAATGCGGCTGGCTCACACGAAATTGATTTCTCTAAGACGATGGTACTTTGCAAGCCTACTGGCTATCAACAAATATTTGTTCATGAAGCTATCCATATATACAGACACAGACACAATTTCAATCGAGAGGATGGTTATAAACTCAGCAATCGTTGGAAAGATGTTATCAACCACTTTGGGTCATGACTTGATTTGTGTTTTCTTGTCAACCTCCACCGTCAGCAGTGTGGGTGTATGGAGCGAGGTGCAAATGATTGCCTGGCGGCCCTTTGATTGGTGTAGACCCACTGTGTTGGCGTTGATTTATTCTACATTTACATTAGCTGCCCCACCCATCCTGCTGGCACACTTGGACTACGCCCATCTCTAAACCTTTATAAAGTTTGCCTTTAGAGGCTAACCCCCCTTTTCCTGATGACAACCGCTTGTGTTGCGATTGAAATGTCGTGGTTTTATTTTTTATTTATTTTTATATTTTTTATTTTATTTGTATTATACTTAAATTACTGAAAGAACCATGAATAAGTCTACATTATAGACTGCCAATACGCTCACTAAGTTTAATAAACATTGCTACAGTCTACATCATAGACTGCCAATACGCTCACCAGCTTAAAAAACAGGCTACAGTCTACATTATAGACTGCCAGTACACTCACCGAGGTTAAGAACCAGGCTACAGTCTACATTATAGACTGCCAGTCCGCTCACTTCGATTAAAAACCAGGCTACAGTCTACATTAGTGTTTTTTTCATATATATTAATTTCACTTTATTTTTTATTATTATTATTTTTCTATCTACGTGACTTTACCGAAAGAACAAAAGAATATGAATTCCTGCAGCCACGAAAGTTTTAAGTAAAAAATTACACCACTTCTTGTTCCGTGATTCATTGTTCGTATCACAACCATCGGCTAAGTACCCGTGGCCCACTGGCAGAAAAAGTGAATGCCAAATTCTGGAGTGAAATATACAGGGTACAACTGTAAATTACATTATTTAAAGCAATGCCATGATTTCGTAGAGGATACAGCCAAACTTGTGGCCTTGAAACGGATTGCGCATTTTTTCTTTAACAAATCTACAATATCCATTGCACACGCCGCAGTATAAATAAAACATCCGGCACCAACTGTATGCAATGCATTTTTGCTAGAGATGCAACCCTCTTGCGATGCCCAGTACATTACTTCTCCCACCATTGTCAATGCCACGCTAAATAAGTAAACAGACCTGGCATTTGAGCCAGGGCCCATTTTGAAAAGGTAGAAAAGAGGCTTTGTTTGATGAATGTTGCCCGTTATCAAGGAGCCCTTTGTTTGGCCGCCTTGAGAAGGGCCTGATTGATGTGTCGGTGTACAGGGTAGCAGGCGGCAGGCTAATGAGGGGCAGAGACCTTCAGCACTCTACCTTGACTTTGTTTTACCTCAGGCACGGTGCTCTTATAGATGAACCCAACGCCGCCATTTGCTTTTCTTGTTGTTATTGTTGTTGCCATCGAGGCGGGCAATAACGCGGTGAAACTTCGTTTGCGCGAGTACACCACCACGCCACGTGCAGCACGCGGCGTGCCACTTGCGCGTATTACTGGTCCCCGCGCGTTGCCAAATTGCTTGCCCCGGAGGCTCAGTGGCACCGGCTCGGGGCAGCCTTTACAAACAGCCTGATTACAATCGCTGACCTCTGCTCCCTGGTGCCTCGCAGCTAAGTGGGGAAGCTTGTCTCGTTAGGCATTGTTTATTCACTCGCCGGCCAGGAGGGCCGCGCGCTGAGAACGCGGTCAGCAAGTGCCCGATGTTGTCTCGGGGTCGAGTTGGACCCGTTGAGGGCCGCAAAACCGGTGTGGTGTTTGATTCGTTGCTGCAGTGCAAACGTTAATAATCGAGAGTGAATCCAATGATTTTGTCATGGTGGATAATCATGAAGGTGCTACTTCCAAGACATTCGGACACAGCATGGCAGAGTTGGACACATACCCGTTTGAGGGGCTCTCTAGAGCCTCCCGATAGTGGAGGTCCTTCCTCCAGCCGTGGCGTGAGCAAGCAAGTGCAGGGCTGCGGCTTAACCTTCTACTAAATGAAGACAATGGATCAGTCTTGAACTTTACAAGTCCACCGTCATTATCATCAACAACCAGCAATTCAATGTCGGTGCCTATTTGTGACACGATAAAACTCCCGTTTAGCCAGTAGCCAGCTAGTTTACAAGGGAGATCCATGGTGCCACGCTCTGTCCTCTGCTCGATGAAGATTACTCGATGATGTTACCATTTCTCACGGTCCGGCAATGCCAAATTTCACCAAACTCCTGTCGATAGGCTCATTTAATCGTTCGAGCTCCACCATAGTCATCCTTTGGCTGCTATTTCATCATGAGTTTCTAACATCATCCCTTCTTGCAATGTGGCCTGCCCAAGCCCACTTACATTTCTTAACAGTCACTGTAATATTCTTGGTTCTTTGGGTAAAGTCACGTAGAAGGCAAATAATAAAATAATACAAATACAACTATACAAATTCTTACGACGTTTCGATTGCAACACAGGCAATTATTATTTCTCTTCTACGTGACTTTACCGAAGGAACCAAGAATATGAATCCCTGCAGTCACGAAAGCTTTAAATCGAAAAGTCACTGTAATATTTCTAAATTGCATTTATTTTCCAATTGATGTATTCCTATTTCAGTCTATGGATTTCCCAGGATGCACCTGTCCATGTTTAGTTGCAGTCCTAGCAGGCAATATTCGCTGATTGAAAACTTTCCAGCTCCATCACATTTAAATGGTTGCTTTTCATAATCGAATTTATCATTCCAAAAGCAGTCTATCCTGCTCTCACTCGCCTCTTTATTTTATCATGTTGGTCTGCCTTCAACAAACACCCTCGATATGCACACTGTGTTGCGTTTTACAGTTGTGTCACTTGAAAAATATATATGTGTTCACATAATTTATTAGGCTATTCAATAATTTCCTGTCGTTCACTGCCATTGTTATAATGACTATGTCGACGGTGCATCTGAGAAGCCTAACATTTTAAAAATCTTCATCACCTGAAGAGGTAACCACTATGCTGTGTGGTCCGAAAAGCAGAAAGCTCCCAGACCAGACGGAATAACTGCAGACGGCATAAAATAAGTGAGAACAGCTGTTTAAACAACATTTTCGTACCCCTTTGCTATGTGTTTTCACACACATTAAATATCTAAATAATGCAATAAGACATCAATCATCTCTTCAACAAGGATATAGGACGAAAATGAAGAATAGGACGAAAGTAAGAATCACGTGATGATCAACTTTTCACAAAAATGGCAGTGCACCAAATAATTGTCGATTTAGAGGCAACCAACCATGAGAAGAAGCTGGTGTCATATAAAGTTTATTTTTTACCACTGACTACATACATAGCATCAATCATAATCAATCAAATACCATCATGGCTAGATTGTGTAATCTATGAAAAAGTGTTTTATTCAGTGGAACGTGGAATAAAGTAGCTATACTGAGATTGAACAAAGAAAGTAACAAGATAAAATTTAATCTTGACTTAAAGCTTTCGTGACTGTAGGAATTCATATTCTTGGGTCGTAGATAGTTTTGTTAATTTTTGTTATTTCATTTGCACCTATCTACGTGACTTTACCGAAAGACCCAAGAATAAAGATACAATTATAAAAGGAGTCAGGCAAGAATGCACACTCTCACCAACAACATTCAAATACATTGTCTGAAAATTTTAAAAGTAATTTCTTATATAAAAAAAGTTATCTGCGTAACATTATTCTTTTAAAATATGTAATTCACAAATATCATTGTTACCAAAGCACACTAACAATACTTGTTATTATTTCACACGAACAGTTCATTCACACAGCAGTTCCGGAATAAATGAGATATGAAGCAAATACAAAAACATGAATTCCATACACAGCAATAACAAATGTTCTCCTTTGCAAGCACACTTACTCCATCTCCATCCACAAGCCAGCCTCACATCGCTCTGCATGTGTGCTGTGGTATTCGCGAGACAATTTTGCAGAGTGAAAACGTCCACACCGCCACCCACTCACAGTCCCTCGCTGCCTTACTTGGAACATACACTCGGCGATCTGTGAGTGAACTCCCAAGTAAATCTGTGCTAATTGCACTGATTCCAAACACGCAGTATAATCAGAAGCCATGGTAATCTCCTAAGCCGAGGGCTTGTTGTGTTAAAAAGAGGTGCAATTTGTCTCGGTGATTTACCGTGTGCAAAGCAGGGATATTTTTCATAAGCCTCGCGCACCAACAGCAGGAGTTACCGATAAATCCTTCTTCTTTTTCCGGTGTCACGTGCCAAGACGCTGGCCACATATTCTTTAATAGGTTCCTGGCCTTTATTAAAGCTCTAAAAGCCATTAGGAGGAGCGAGCTATGGGGCACTCCGTCATGGTTGGCAACGCCGACACAGCTTGTTAAACAGATGATTGAGCTCGGGATAATGTAATTACCACTCTTACTCAATTGCAAGTAGAGCCATTTACATTTTTATAATTACATAAGGCTATATCTAATGGGTCTCCAAGTACTATTTGCCATAGTAACTGGTGTGGCAATAATGGTAATTTAACAACCTCTCTGACTAAAGTGCAGGTTTCCAAATTTCAATTAAATATAATTTTTAAAACATGCTCATTTTGTTGGATATCAGTGTATTGATAAGAAAAAATTATTTAACAGCGAATAAAGAAATAAAAAAGGGAGAGTAATGAAAACGAATGGTTTATACAATTTTAACTGTATAGAATGTACATTAAGTATTTGCGTTACATTGAAATAGCAGTTACTTCATTTCATATATAAAACGTTGATTATGAATAATACATATGTTTTTTTTGTTTTTATTGTATGACTTTGCGTAAAAAAACTGAACGAATTAATGAAATAGACTTATAAACATATGATAATAATAGTATACAATATTTTAAAAATTCAGAAGTCTGAAGTAGCCATGTGATAATTCAGTGTAACCATTATCGCAGTCCGACACATTATCAGTGGCCATCATTTATCGAGAGTAAATGTCGGGACCAACAACACGAGAGCTATAAGTCGACATTCCTACCATTAACCTCTCCCTCTCTATAATACCGTAATGTATATATTTATCCAGGATGCCACACTGAGTCATATGACTGCTGTTCAAGAGGACCCTGCATTGAATTTGTATTTTAGGATGTTTGCAACCAATTCATGGGTTGTTTAAACACGTGGGAGGAAAACTGGAGCACCCGGAGACAAACCACGGGTGCGAGGGGGCAACACTCTATCCCCATACAGATGGACACAGATGGCAATTAGTGCACATTTGCTGTACTGACTTCTCCTGGTGACCCAGGGTATGGCACTTTCAATGCCCATGGGAAGGGATTTCGATAAAGTTTGTGCGATTCACCAACCATCACTGCCTCCACAGTGCTGGATTGCAGGCGTTTGTCGGTAATAGTGATGAAAATAAAAGCAACTTGTACGTTTGTTTATAATAATTCAAAGCTTTCCTTTGACAAACTCTCGATTGAGGTTAGTCACAATTCGATCTCAGTGTACCACAAGATGGCAGCATAAAACAGGTTGCTCACCCAGACAACTTTGCCAGCGACAGCATTCGTGACACACTGGTTACCTGTTTATGATGCCATCAGCCAAACTATGGCCGCATTAAAAATACATTTAAAAACTGTACTGCACAAAAGCGTCTCTCATAATGTGCCATTTGTATTCGTGCACAGATTGAATCACAAATTGTATTGGGGGGAAAAAATATAGAAACAACCTAAATGAGCTTCCACAAAAAATAATAGCGCTCTATTTACGAGTCATAATAGTTAGTCACTCTTCTCGCTATGCGTGTCAGCAGGCTACAACTTTCAACTGAAGAGATGTACATGCCGAATAAAAAAACAACGGGGGCTCTCTGATTCACGATCGACAGCGAACATGTTACGTTCGCTGTCAAGGCACCCTATCCTGCACAAAACGACTAAATGTGTTTGAGATGTCGCGTTACAGAAGATTGGAATGAGCAAGATGGCATTCTGAGAAAGAGAAGAAGATGATGCGCTGAGAGTAAATGGCTAAAAAGTCGAATGGGAAGTCTCATGCGAAGGAAGGTGGCATATATATTTTCGGCATATCCAAAGAGGCTTAAGCTGGAGATAGGACTACGATGATTCTGCAAGGGAAACATAGAAGGGAAGGGGGTGGATCAGTTGATGGGACACTGTGATGAGTTGAACGGGAGTCTCAATGACAGACGCTGAAGATCGCGAAAGATGGACAACATCTGTCATGGACATCAACCCTCCGTTATGACGATGACACGAGAAGATAGATAAATAGTCTGAACAAGTGTATCTTTTCAAGATAAGCAACATTATCTTAAATTAGTTTCTTATGAAACTGCCTTCAAATAGTGTTTTAATTCACCATTCATGAGTTGTGGGTTTAAGAATACGTTTCAATACATTCAACTTTTTATTGCATGCATCTGGATCCCATCATCATCATCATCACCAACATCGTTATCCACTGTTGGATGAAAGCTTTCCCAAGTTGTTACACTCCCTCGCGGTTCTACAAGACCGCAATCCATCTCGCTCCTTGCACAGAAGCTGATCTTAATGCCCCTTCTAGATTTGAAGCTTTCGTGACTGCAATGATTCATATTCTTAGTTTTTTTCGGTAAAGTCACGTAGGTAAAAAACATAAAAAAGGAAAATAAAATAAAATAAAAAAAATTAAAATCACGACGTTTCGGAGGCAACACACGGAAGCTTGTGTTGCCTCCGAAACGTCGTGATTTTTATTTTTTTTTATTTTATTTTACTTTTTTATGTTTTTTACCTACGTGACTTTACCGAAAAAACCTAAGAATACTTAATGCCCCTTTTGCCGTTTGTGCCGTTCTCTTTGTGCTAAATAAATAGAATAGAATTTTCTCATTTGGCTGCCATTCCATCACTAGGCTCGTCTATGAGCCATCAACTCTGCTCGCGAAATGCCCTGCCCAAGGCCACTCTCACTTTGCTCTGGTCGATTTAATGTCTCTTGTTTGTGTTTGTTGCCCGATGCACGTGTTACTCTCTCTTTATCTCAGTGTTAGGGGCGGCCACAGTGGTGAGATGTAACTACCTCGACTGGTATGCAGAAAGTCGTGGGTTCGATTCAGACCCTGACGCCTGCTGCTGTATATTTAGGGTTTGCATGTCTCTCTCCCCGTGGTTGTGTGGATTTTTCTCCGGGTCCTCCGGGTTTTCTCTCCACATTTAGAATGAACACGCGTTTAGGGTATTTGGCTGCTATACATTTCCACGTGATAAGCCACTTCATTAAGCTATCGTTTGTGGCCAGGTCGCTTCTGAAAAAGAGCTGTATAGCTCAGTGGGCCTTACCTTGTAAAAAAAAAATTGCTTAGTAGTATAGTTTATAGATGGTTCAAACATTTTCGGATGTATATTTATGAATTTATCTTACAATCCAATGTTTAGCAAACATCTTCCAACATTTCTGTGAATAGTCTTGGTGGCAGCGCATTGCCTTCCCTTCCTCTATTCGCTTTTATGAGTTTTTTTTTAATATGGCAATACATTTTTTTTTCTTCAAGATTAGAAAAAGGTAGAGCCTTCAAAAGTATAAAAAGAAGCATGTTGTTGTGTACGGTAACCAAAGGAGCAAACCTGAATAAAGGCACGCTCCAATTTTAATTAAAAAATACGACAATACCACTGCAAAACTTGTCAAACTTTGCCACAAGTTTTCAGCGTGCCATCGAGAAGCATTTTGAGGCTGTTAGATTGTGTGAACACGGTGCTTTGATGCGTGGCCTGATTCATTTTCGCTGGCCACTACAGCAATAATGACATTTTGATTATCTTTTATTTCCCCCGGTATGGGTGGCAATGGGGAATGCATTTCTCTTCATAGAGCTGTAAAGGACCTATTTGTGTGTTGGGAGCACCATTACAAAAAAAAAGTGACTTCAAAGACTCAATGGCCCCCCAAAAAAAATCAATTCACTCCCTGTCGTATCTGGTATCTGTAAAAGCACAATATAATATCCTTATATTAATGCAGTCTTTGTGGTGAGAGAATGTGAGTTATATTCAGTTAAAAGAAGTTAGACTTGTGAAAGATTACACTAAAAGATACATCATGAGACTTACCAAAGGACAGGACTTTCTATATTGTCCTGAATCTGTTAGAGGCGATGAAAGGAAATCATTACGGAGCCCATTGTGCATTCCATGATTGTTTCACAATGCAGTTGCTGCTCTGTGGAATTATACCTGCGTTACTTGCACTTATTATTTTAATCAATAATGAAGGTGAATATAAAAAATACCAATAAAGAAGAAAGACTTTAGAAAGGGAAACAAACTTGAGGGTTTAATGTTGAAATGGATAAATAGATTTATATTGATTCATACGCTACTTTTACTGAATTGCGTTTGTAATCGTCGACGTTTTTTAAAAAATCTTTGTTGATGTTGTGTGCAATGAGTTAATGTGACCCCCTCCAAACACTACATTTACCACAATGTTCCAAAATAAACAAAAAATCATGGATTCTTGAATTAGGATCCTGGATCGTGATAACGCATTGAATTACCCGCAGTTTGAGTGAATCATTGCACTCTTACATTAAACCATATTGACAATAAACTGTTCATTATGTTAGATATATTTATCATCACGTGAAATGAAGGGGTACGTTAACGCTTTCAAGTGAATGTATTTTAGTTTGTACCTAATATATATTTTAAAAATAACCTGTGCGTATATATATTAAACATGCGATATTATACACATCATGTTCATAAGGAACTCCGAGGGGGAAATAAATGCATGTTTTTCAAAATAAATTCTTTTGACCCATTTTATTTCATTACTTTAGGCAAAAAGGAAGGCATCCCAGTTATAGGACACATGCAGAGTCAAGTACTTGAATCAGTGTTTCTTTAAAAATATCCTTCCACATTATACCAGCACCCTCCAGCTTAATGATGATTCACTTTAATTACGGACCAATTGTAAATGATTCAATATTCTTCACCATTTATTACATTTCAATTTCCTTGGCCCTTTCATTGACACCAGGCATGCTCATGGGGGAGTAGAGTTAATTAACTGTAATGTAAATGGAAAAAAATACATCAAAATGGTTTTGGAGTCCAGAGAGATGAAGAGGATTTTTTTTGGGGCCACCGACTTAATACATGGTCATGTATTGACACCCAAGTCACTGGCTCTTAATGTTCATGTATACTTCTCCAAACCTTCGTCGCTCATGGTCAAAGATGCCCATAGTCATGGCAACACCAGGCTCTGGTCTATTTTTTTCGTGAAGAAATCTGTGCACTCAAATGCACAATGTTGGAGGAATAAAATAATCCGATTACATTCATTGTGGTGCTCTTGTTGTGCATAGTCTTAACAATAAACGACATTTTCTGTATAACGAAAAATAAGAATAGGTTATACCTTTGCTGGCAATAAAGCAGGTGTTAAGATGTTCAATCACCAAATATAAACCCTTTGCAATGCATGGAGTGAGACAAGGCCATAAAGAAGGCTGTCTCTTGTGTAGGCTAATCAGTTTCAAATACAATGCATATATTATCAGCGCTTATTTGTTTGTATGTTTTGCTACAAGCATGTGTGGTTAATGCAGACATTGGACATCGTAACACCTGTTTTATTGCCAGACAGGGTAAAACCAATTCTTATTTTTCATCAACTTGGATACTGGCAAAAAGGCCCTGTAGATATTTTTTTCTGCATAGTTTTTCTCAATGGCATTGTTACAATGTAAGTGATTAAAAACACAAACATGTTCGATTATATTTAGGTTTAGTGTCTATCGGTTTTGTTACACGGTGAAAATGTGAATCTTGACGTTTTCCAATTTAGTTCATTTTACATGAGATTCGCTTTTAAATTCACTAAACCTGCAGGTTTTACAATGCACTTCCATTTATGAAAATAAAAACACAAGATAAATCATCAATATTATCACCAGCAGCCATGATGAATCCACTGCTTGGATGAATACCTTTCTCAAATTTGCCTCCCATCTCTCACGTACTGTACCGCAACACAGCAATCTGCCCAGCGAGTTCATTTCATTGCTCCGTTTGCTCAGTAGACGCTCTCCATTCCTTGGCTGCCACTCCGTCACTTATCTTGACCATCGGCCAAGACAGAATCTGTGTTTAGACTGATGTCCAGTAGGAGCGGGTCAGAAAGTTACAACAACGAACAGTACAAAAACACGATAGGAGTGCAAAGTGTAGGAAAGGTATGCACATCACAAAAAAAGATTAAAGTTTTTTAAAAAATCCAGGTGAGGCCCACTGAGCTATTAGCTTCTTTTTCATAAGCGACCTGACCACAAACGACAGCTCTACGAAGTGGCTTATCATTTGAATATTTATAGCAGCCAATTTATCTAAATAATGAATACCAATATACTTTACAGGAATGCAATGGCACTGCTTAATTGGCTTATATTATTGTATGTCCAGTACCTGCGGGCAGTTTGTTGAGTAGATGAATGTGCACAGGCTGCTTAAACATGCAACAAGTTCAACATTTTACCTTTTCCCCCACAGATGTCAAACACACATCAAACACAGTTCTTTCCTCCCCCCCCCAACATTGTACTCGATTCCCTCAAGCAGGGATTCAAAGGGATTCCCTCCTGTTACTAAATCAGAAGTGAAACATTGCAGACGGGAAGTCAATGACACAGAAGTGATGCCGATATTGAGAAAAGGAAGTCAATATCATGCACATCAATAGCTGAGGTCACCAAAATCCCTCGGGGTGACATTTCTCAAGAAAAGAAAAGCAATAATGTAAAAAAAATCAGACTTTTAATGGCGTTAGCGAGGATTTGCAATCCCCGTGAGATGTGTTAATGTTTCAGTTTGTATTTATTAATAAATGTACATATTCCGAGAGACGCATTCTTGGAATTGCATTGAGAGGGAGAAAGAGGAACATCTGGATAACAGAACATTCACAGGTTAAAGACGAACAGCAATTCAAACTGTAAAAAAAAAACACGTAAGCGAGCTTGAGCAGCACGTGTCGCTGTAAGAGATGATTGCCGATGGTCGAGGATAGTGATGGAATGGCATCCGAGGAATGAAATGCATTTTTCGATTTAAAGCTTTCGTGACTGCAGGGATTCATCTTCTTGGTTCTTTGGGTAAAGTCACGTAGAAGGGAAGTAATACAATAATAAAAATAAAGCATAATAAAATAATATAATAATATAATATATTATTTTATTACTTCCCTTCTACGTGACTTTACCCAAAGAACCAAGAAGATGAATGGAATGCATTTGAGAGTACATCCACCGAGGAAATGGAGTGGTGAAATCGTGTGGACGTGCTGGGTGGGGGTTTATATCGCCGGATCGCGAGCGATGGCAGTGGTTCGTGAAGGACTCCATTCAGCGGTGGATTTACCGTGGCTGACGATGAAGAAGCGGATGACGGTGATGATGGTGATGATGGTATAATTTAAACACACCTCTCAGTGGAGTTGTTTCCAAAAAAAATATTAATTGGCAAAAAATGCATTTCATTCAGCAAGCCTTCCTGCTACATGTTTTGTCTTGGATGCTGATTGCTTTGGCGCAATGATGGAGATAATTGGGTAATTAATTTGATGCTGATTTCATTATAAATATAGATTTTTCAACGTGACAGTAAAAAGTGCTTACCATAAAGGGGTTTGGGCTAATTACTTAGAAAATGTCAATACATTGTTTTTCCTTTTTTTAAGATGAAATAGCATTTGACCACGTTATCGTACGTAAATTATTCCTTGATGAAGACCAGCACTCAACCAAAAAAATTATACTCGTGAGAAAAAAATATCATAAGCACGGTTGTGTTAGTAATTACGATGACAACACACTGCGTTCTTTCTAAAACTTTGCAAACGTGCTTTTTGTGTAGCACGAGCGGTATCCAGTGGCCTCTGGACATGTCTCATGGAATTGCAGAGATGCAACGTTTAATCGGAATAAGCTGCTTTTAAAATGGTAAACATACTGCTCGGTGGCGTTTTGGGAATGGGCGAACACAGAAAGCGGCCCTTTTGAGTTTAAATAAAAAGTAACAGAACCCTGTGTTCTTGCTGGAAATGATGTTGGCCTTGAGGCTAATTTAAAGGCATGGCAGTAAGTGAAAAACTCAGGCTGTTTTTAAAAGTTCCATTTGTCTTGCTGCTCAGCGAGGTGTTTACCAGTTTTGTTCCCGTGCGTGTGGACAGTAATTACCAATAGAGCATGAAGCCTCTATTGATTCCACAAAGTCCTTATCAATCATCATAGGCCGAGTCCATTCCCCAGCCCGACATTATGAGGTATCATGGGCCTATTTCGAGAAATTATTATCACATTCTAGAAGGGAAATACATCACGGTGATTGAATTTACACTTTGCTGCATTCAACATATACGCACCCTGAATAATAGTTGTCTCAGGCAATATATTCTTTTAAGTGTAATTTATGAGTGCCCCTACACCAGTATGTGGGGCTTCATCCCAAATCATAAAAGCTTAAGTACAGCGAATTTGTGCGCCGTAAATTTTCTGCTACAGGGGCTAATATCAGGCTTGATTTGGTACGAGGTACTGCGGTACAGAGGCACAGGGACTATTTCATCGCACACGCTCCAAACTTGCGGCGGTGTTAGCCGCCAAACATCGCCGGTGCCGACAACTCATGGCCAAACGAATGGCCGCTCTTGTGTCACTGATTTGGGAATGAGCGGTATGAAAATGGGACTATCCTTCCAAGGCTCAATCGAGAGGTGTTGGTCAAAGATGAATGCAGTCCACGCGCGTACCTCTGCATGGGTAATGTGCACTGTGCATCGCCGTGTTATTTCCACTGGGTTTTAGGGACGCGAGGGTTGAGAGAAGGGGAAAATGGACACACACAAAAAATACCCACGGCTGTAAATGCTACATCCAATGAACAGTAATGCTTTTATGTGTGTGAAGAGCCCGTATGCCTTGTTTAGATATTTAACATTTGAAATGTGAATGCCCGTTGCATTTGCATGTAATTCTATCCCTTGAAGACGTCGTCTGCATCTTAGAAATTCCACCCAGTATTATATTTTATTTCAGGAAGAGTGCAGGGAATGTTACAGTGTATTATTTAGTACACGCCGCATTTAAAGTGGTACGTGAACTCTCGTTACGTGCCTACGTCGGTACAATAACCTGAACTCAAAATGCAATCTGCGTCCTTTAATTATACCAGTTGCGATACCGTATTTATAACGTGGCATCGACTAATTTTCTACATTTTATTGGCTTATCGCAACACATGCTCCTATAAAATATCACCAAAGCTGGCAATACCAAGAGAGAAGTATTGTATTTGCGCGAGCAAAGAATATAATCAGGGAACCAAAAGTAAAAGGCAAATGATCTCTGCCTCGTTCTTAATAACACCCTGTGATGTATGGTCGCCTTCATCTTTGCTGATATATTATAGCTATTTCATATTGTCTCCCATGTCGCCCTAAGGAGAGTCATACATCTTAAAACTGTTATTTATTACAAAAATGCAGTGCCATGAAAACTGTTAGTGTGATGATATTTACCCCGAGGCCAGCCCAGGCACATAAATAACAGCACTATTTCTACGCGCTGAAAAGCAGACATAATTTCAAATAAAATGAAACATTCTTTTATGGAAATTCAGAGGCAGCTGCGCAGGAAGAAAAGTATCAGTTAGCGGGCTGTTTTTATTTCATTTTTTGGGGCGGGTGGAGGGGGGGATCTCGACGAAAAGTTTTAAGGATATGACCCATTTTCAAAGATCTCAGGGTACTTTGTTTCTCTTTATTGTTTAAACACCTGATGCCTAAGAGGCCCAGGGTTAGTTTTCCCACGACACATTCCACACACGCAGACAAATGACCTGACAGTCAGCGTATACATAACCCTAAACAAAAAAAAAACTGCGTCGTATTTTGTGAAGCAGTGGATTATCCATTGAACAATTATGACTTACTTGTACATGTACTGGTCAGCGCTTTTGTCGATATACTGCTGGATGAGGGCCTTCCCGTGCCTGTGAGGATCATGAGAGTTATTTGACCATACTGTACTTCCCCTTGCTGATCAGTGCCGGTTGGTGATGGCATGGAGACATGGAAGGCATATACTTACGCGGAAGCATAGAAGTAAAGTACAATAATAGATTTTGGTGCACTGCCCTCTGCTGCCAAACACGTGGCCCAATAAGTACAATGGACCACCTGTTCATGATGGTCACCCATCTAGGCACTATCCAGGCTCAAAATCTGATTGGCTTGGGAGATCCAATGTAATTGGGCACATTTCAGGTGATTTGGTCTGAGGCTCAACCTTTTCATGTTTTGAAAAACAAAAATTGGAATGATGAAGACGACAACAGATTCTAGCTTCATTGGGCTTCTTGTCAGAAAAGCCTGAAGCAGGCCAATCGACCGAAACATGGAGACCGTTCTTTCCTCTTCGTGACAGTAAAACAGCAAAAACCCCTCTGTTATTATAATGTAATTAACGTGCTATTTTACGCGTTTGCAGTTGGATGAATAAAAACGAACACAGCGGGGACAGGATGTGCAGATTTCACAGTTATCAAATCTCTCTGTGTGTATATGCACTGTGGTGGGTGTGAGTGTGTTGTTACCGCGGTGTGTTGTTCATCGCGACAGCCCTTTCAAATGGCCGTGTTCACCAAAGTGGGTGTTAAGCTTGCCGCTCGAACCGCCTCTACTCGGGAACAACATATTGCTCTTTAGGCTGTCACTTGACAGTATCCTTTTTCAACTGCTGTATCTTACCAGTGTGTCCCCTGCTCTAGAAATGTGTGCTTCAATTGAACGCAGAGATGGAATTTCATCCTGCATATCTCCATTCCAAGCATTTCAAACAGAACAAACCGTACTTTAATAAGGTACACATTCATGTATACCTTCATTATCATCATAGTCAGGATCTATCCTCTGCTGGATGAAGGCCTCTCAAAGCCTTCACCATCATTGTACAATATATCGAGTACCTGTGCACGAGCTGATTTCATCGATCCATCCCCAAGACGGATTTCCTCTTGAGCACGTGCCATTGGCTGCCACTCCTTAGTTAGTCTCAACCATTGACGACATTATCCCTTCTAGTGATGCGTCATTCCAAAGTGCACTTTTCTTAAACAGTCCAAATGATGTAGGCACCTCCCCAATAAAAGTGCACATGGACACCTCGGCAAATGCATTGCTCCATTTGCAGCAACACAGCCATAATTCGTAGATGACTTGGTTTTTTTTTTTCATTCAGACTCTGTCGCCTCGACGGACCTGGTTTTCACCTGAGGACGGCTGCTTGCGTTGTGGCCGAAACGTCGTGAGAATAATTATATTATGTTTTATTTTTATTATTGTATTACTTCCCTTCTACGTGACTTTACCGAAAGAACCAAGAAGATGGTTTCACCTAATTCCTAAGGTGGGCTGAATCAATTTGCCCATATGTGTTTTTTTTTAAAGTGAGGGCATGCATTGCTTACATTTGGTTATCCCCTTAATTTGGATGATTCGAGCTCTGAGAAAGCATATGATCAGTTTGACTGTCAAATATAAAAGAAACGTAATTCTCTGCAGCAGTGGGAAAGTGCACAACCCCTAGTGTGGATAAGAGATCACTTGAAGGCATCTCACAAGTACTAATGTGAAATCGGCTTGAACTGATACGTAAGGTTGCAGTGCTCTACAAACATTCCGAATAGATTATCTGTCTCACGACATGACACCAATAGCAGTCACAGCACAATCAGGATACAATTGTAGGGAAAAAAAGACAATAATAAAAAAACGTAAATGATCTGTATATGTTATACAAATAAACCAGGACTAGCAAGACCAAGGACAATTTGTAAATACTGTAGCAGCCAAGGAAGGGAACGTATCTGAGTGGACATCGTCGAGAGATGGAGCAATTACATCATCTTGTGTGAATTATGACGACGCAGGATTGTAAGAAATGGCTACGGCCTTCATCCAACAGTGGACTGATCATGGCTGATGCTGATAATGATGAGATACTGTTATGGTAAATACCCTCTAGTTAGATTCCCTCTGCCTTTTGTATACAGTACATTCATGGAATTATTTTATAAGATAAAAAACATGAAGTTTACTAAAAGCAGGTATAAAGCAGTGGCAAATATTCCTCTAGTTGGTATTGTAGGTTAACATACCAAACCCTTGTTTAGAGATTAGCATAATCCTCAATCAATTGAATGGGTCACATTTGCATACGGTATTTACTGCTACTCCATTAACCCAAGGGTCTTAACTACATTTTAATGCAAAACATCTTTAATCAAAGCTCTGCTATAATTAACTTCATTGGAAAAAGTCGTGGGGAGAAAATCATTACTTACAGTAATTCGCTTTTGATTTTTTTGGAATGTTATCCACTTCTATTTCAATTCAAAAATTCCACTGATTAAAACCTATTAGCAAGAATTACTGCATTTCATTCACACTTTTAATTATGGAGAGAACTCATGTATGGTCTAATTTGTTAAGTCAATTACTGCATGCAAAAGGTCCCCATCAAATTAACAAGCCACTTCTGTTAAATTTTTAAAACCTGGCTGTTTACACCAGGAACACAATATATAAATCACACCGACGAATACAAAAAAATGGTTTTAAATCAGAACAGGCACCCCCATAAATGAGTCTGACTGGCATCCTTTTTTTGCAAGGAAGCATGCACAATACAGTACCAAATTTCAAGAACTGACATGCAAAATGAAACTTTGTTTATGAATAATTTTGCACACTGCAGACGATTTTCTATGTCTCCTGCCAGCAATTACTAAACCGAGAATGTGTGCCCTCTTTTGTTAAAGTGACAAATATGTGGCATTTAAAAATGACTTCGAATTCAATTTAATTACCAGGAATGACTTAGTTCTGTCAGTTAACGCACCAACAAAAAAAGATGTGTAGCATTGCTTTATCTGCATGAAGCAGTGCACGTCTGAAAAATGAATTTAACAACGAAAACGAAACAAAAGAAACGCATTAAGACACAGCTGAAGTATTTGTGGCACGAGCTAAAGAAGGATTTTGTTGCACCGCATGAATATTTTTGCATGCGCATGTAAGGAAGTTGTAAAAAATTCAGGAGGCATGCCGCGGCAGTATTTATAGGGCCGTCCTGATTAATTAATACACCCCCCTTTTTATTAATGTCCTACTCATTTTCCCCAAAAAAGGATTTCATTATGGGCTCATGCCTAGGGTAATGGCCAAGACAGTGAGCACGCAGGTGTACACGCTTTTAATTGCTTGAAACAAGTAGATCAATCACATGGGCAGCTGCAATTTTTTGGCACCATATGGTGACTCCGCAACCGGCAAATACGGGAAGTCCTGCTCCACAAAAGAACGGGGGGGGGGGGGGGGGCAAACCATTTGTTATCTTTAAAGAGCCAATGCATTTTAATATAATGGGTCAGTTCTTACTGACCTGCCATTATTCACTCATAATCCTCATTGGGTAGGGCCTCTTGCATGCATGGAGGAGTAGGCATGCTATTTGAAAGACAAATGCACAGAGGTTAATGCCTGTAAACCATTTTCTCTCAAATCTGATAATAAAACAACTTCAGATTTGATGGTTTTTGTAATGATATTTGTATACAGGTTTTTTCTGCTCATGATTACGCATGAATAGGCTGTAAAAGTGAAATAAATACACGGTAGCTGGTACGGTGAATGAAAGACAGTTTTGAAATTGCTGAGGTTAATAACGCCCTGTAAACTGTACACGTGCAGCCTTACGCCGGCACTTCTCCCCAAACGCTAAGTTCACGGCGTTTATAGAGTCAGATTTGCACATTCTGAACACCACGCATTTTTATACATATACGCTGAATGTAAAAAAAAAATAAACATAATATAATTTGGATTCATTCAGCATTTAATTGTAACTGCATCTCTAGATGCCCTACAATAATTAGAAACATGCCCAATACAGCGTAACGCCATAATGTTGCGTATAAAAAGAAAATTACTGAGCGATTTATAATGCAATGATTATTTAGTAATCAGCGGATAGTGTTTTTTGTACCCTTTATAGTAACAAACCACTGACTAAAACACTGATCTTGTTCTGGTAGCTATTAGTGTCCTTTAAAAAAGTATCCTCAAGCTCTTGCGTAATTAAGGGTTGTTACTCTAAACAGGGATAGCTTAAAAACAATTGAATTACACGTGTATGTTTTTTGAATGAACCATGTGAATTATTACGAGACTGGAGTGTGTAGCTCTAGGACTGTTCTCAGTGAAGAGTTCTCTTTAAGTAGCAATTAGCAAAGTTGATTGTAACTTGGTGTTGGCCTCAGGTGGCCTAAGGACTCATGATGAATGATGTTTAGCTTGGGTGGGAACCCAAGGCGTGGTAGCTAAGGGGAAGATTGGCAGCGCTAAGGCACTAGCAATTCTCCTTTCCTGAATAAATAAATACACATTACTGCGGCATAAATCTTTAAGTCCTGCGCTTCTTGTGTACACAGATCGCTGGGGGTTTTCCTTCTCATTCCTGTCCGAGCTGCAGCCACTCTGGGCCCACATGGAGTTGGATAGATCCGTGCAAGCACAACCAAACAGAATCTGTCATTGGATGTGGTTCATGGCTATAATAATAATGATAATACAGCAGCCGTTATCAATCCATTGCTGGCTAAAGGGCTGTCCACACCTTGTGAGTTATGAGTTTTTTTTTTTTTACCATACTTCACCATGCTGATCAGAGCAGGTTGGGTGAAGGAGGCAGGGCTCGGCCGGCTCAAATATCACTTACCACTGATGGTTCGCCATGGATGGATATCGAGCTCAGGTTGGTGGGCTCACAGTGGAGTGCACTCATTTCTGCACAACCACTCCACCCTCACATCTAAATTCTGCCGATGCCGATGCGGTTACCTTGTGTGTTGGTTTTCAGCTGTTGACACTTTTCTGTGACAATAGCAATGATTATGATGAGACAAATAATAATAATAGAATGCTGGTTTGTCGCTAAACAGAGAAAAAAGCCTTTCTGGAAATCCGCAGCTCTCAACCCTCACCAAACCATCGCTTGTAAGTCCTAGTGACTCCTAATAAAAGAACACGTATGATTCACTTACAACGTCGATGCATTACATCATTTCATTTCTGTGCCATGCTGGGAGTTCTCGAGGTGTCCCGTTGTTTGACGTGACTGCAAATTCCATTGGGCAGTGATCAGCAGTGGGATAATGGAATGTGATTTGCAGTGGGGTCACTGGAGGGATTTTTTTTTTCCTACAATGCCGAGGCCCCCTCCAATCGATGGAAGTGAGACCCTTATATCAGTGTGCTGGAAAGTGCAAAATGAAATACAGCACAGGTCCTGTCTTATCAGCAAAACCGGCAGCTGCGGGTGCCTCCATACCTGAGAGCAGAGGTCGCAACCGAGTACCTGATACCCGTACCCTACCCGATACCCGGCTACCCGTACCCGGCCGGGTACGGGTACCCGTTTGCGACCCTGGTGCGGCCGGGTACGGGTAGGCCGTGAGTCACTGGTGAGTCACCGTTTGTCACTCATTTCCCAACGTCTTGTCTCTTCTCACAATTCAAGTTCCTCGAATCAACCCACCCGCGCCTGCAACACGGCTTCATCCCAGAGGTCGCAATCAGGTACCCGATACCTACCCGATACCCGGCCGGGTACGGGTAGGGTACGGGTACGGCCGGGTACGGGTACCCGTTTGCGACCCTGGTGCGGCCGGGTACGGGTAAGGAATCAAAACCCGTTTGCGACCTCTGCCTGAGAGTGGCCTTTAATTTTCTAGCTGTAAAGGGACCGGGCTGTACTGACCAACGTGGTGAAGCATGGCCAAACAACCCTCCTGTCTCCTGTCTAACAGAGCATGGGGAGGCCTTCATACAGTCGTGGTTTTATAAAGGTTAATGCATTTTTATTATTATAAAAAGATCATGGCAAATGTAAATAATGGTAGTGCCTCTTGTGGCTGCAGGGGATATGTGAACCCATTACATGCAATATATGCGTTTTCCTCTATTAAGTATCATCACCACTACGGTGCAGCCCAGCCAACATAAAAGCCAAATCTCAGTTTCGAAATCCGACCGTCACATATCCGCCCGAACCAAACGACGACCATTGCAGTAAGTGTGCAAGGTGTAACTGTACTTTTCTACAGATGTTCACAAATCCAACATTTTCACACATCTCGGTTCCCCAGTGAGTTTGATGTAGACGTACTCTGCTATGAAAGTCTCACTCAAAAGAGGTTGAGACAAAATGTTCAACGTTGGCAGCTAAGAGACTGTTAGCTAATCAAGTGGGTTTCCCAACTGGCATTATGGGACAAGGCCAGAGGGAGATGTGGCTGTTGCCTGGAGATCTATGCCATAATCCATCGTGTGATGTTATCACACATTAGCTATGAACTCCTATGGCCGAGCAGCTTCTCTGAGAGATTACGTTGGATTATCAAATAGGTTTAAAACATGTCAAAGTGCGATGTGGTTTTTCTTTTATCTGCCACAATCCCACATCTGCACACACGAGGCCAGAAGCAATTTATCAGGAGGCCAATTCTTGTGGCCTCAGTCAGGCAAAGTCAACGAGTGTAATTGTAAAAAACTTATTTCACTTGCATGGAATATTCCTTCACATATTGAGGGCAGGGTGTTGGAATCTTCACCGCGAATCCTGACAACCGAGGGGAAGACCTAACACGAGATGGTGCGATACTGCACAGATGTTTCTGTTATGATGGGTTTTCTCCTCATTTACAGATTTCATTGGTTAGATACCAGAGGTCGCAAACGGGTTTTGATTCCCTACCCGTACCCTACCTGAAATGAGTGACAAACGGTTACTCACCAGTGACTCACGGCCTACCCGTACCCGTACCCGGCCGCACCAGGGTCGCAAATGGCTACCCGTACCCGTACCCAGCCGGGTACGGGTAGCCGGGTATCGGGTACCCGGTTGCGACCTCTGTGAGATACTCTTCAGGAAGATTTTGGAGATTGGAGGTGTCTACTGTGCAGCAGCTGCAAGATCTGGCAGAAGATAGAACCCGCTGGCAAGGTGTGGTGACATCAACGGCTTTGGCCACGATGCCCTCTTGTCCTGAGCATTAAGTTGTGATTGGTGGCCTGTGTGCTGCATATCTCTGCCCCCAGAGCAGTTCATGCAGCATGTGTTGGTGCTAAATCATAAGTCAGACTTAAGTTATAGTCATTACCTTAGGTAGAAATGATCCCTTGTTAATTCCTTCCAACGAAGATTAAAAGTGTTCATGAATTCCCTCTCTCCATCCATCTGGGGTGAGGGGGGTGTGCTTCCAATATGACGGAAACTTCAGTATTAAGAAGTTCAACATACATATATTAAGTTGTGTTGCGATTAGGGACTTGCCCTATAGCAATGGGCAAATTAATCAAAGGGCTGCACAGAACTTGGAGACAAACCATAGCAAATAGGACCTATACAAACACATTTACCCTGACAACTACCCACCGACTTCCGTACAAATTAAATCCTTGCAAGCACATGTTGGAAATCGTTACGTAATCCTGTACATGCATTTCGATTTAAAGCTTTCGTGACTGCAGGGATTCATCTTCTTGGTTTTTTCGGTAAAGTCACGTAGAAGGGAAGTAATAAAATAATAAAAATAAAACATAATAAAATAATATAATAAAATAAATAAAATATTTTTTATTTGTGTTTTATTTTTATTATTTTATTACTTCCCTTCTACGCGACTTTACGGAAAAAAACAAGAAGACTGTACATGCATTTGCATTATTTTTACCAACGAGTTAATTTAGTTTTTAATATGGGCCTGCATTGGGGCTCGACGTGGCACAGCCAGCTCCTTGTTTACTGCAGAATGTGCATGGCAGGGAATTAAGGGAGGGAGAGGCAACTGTGAGGGTAACGGAATGTTTTCTAGCGTTAAGCTTCAATGATAAACACAACGATGCTTGAGTGGAAACAAAAAAAATCCCATTTTGATAATCGACTGTCGAAATATACTGTATACAAGTGATGTTGTTAGCTTCGAGGCTGATGTTATATTTCTCGTTAGTGCTCTACCAGTTATCTTCTAGGGTTAGGCTACGAGCAATAACACGTTGTAATGAATAAGTTCATGAAAATATGCATTCATATCATAAACCTCCTAGGTAGCTCAGGACATATTTGGGAGATCAGCAACGAGAAAGAACAACCAGTGTTCTCGGCACTTCACTGGGTGATGTAACCATCGAGTGTGCAGGCGGTGCAACTGCTCACGGGTCGGATGAGACCAGTCGCTGAGGCAGGCGGTGGGGGCAGGGGGTGACATTTCGTGTTTTGCCCCCTTGCTTGCTGCTCATTTTTCAGACCCCCAGCACCTTGCTCCAGTCACCTTTTGATCAATTTGTCCGGTTTTCAATCGGGTACGTTCCTAACAGCAGCACTACTTCATAGGAGGGTTTCGTTCACATTGGATAACCTTTACGCGAGTTATCCTGCCCCCACGTTACAGACGGACGGAGCTAATGCATTACAGCTTTTTTTTTTCTTCCTGGAAAGTGTTGATTAAAAAAACACCCCGAGGCGTTTTACTGCCGATGACTTCAAGCATCCGAGTGCCGTCTCAAACGTGTTATGAAACACAACACATGTTAAACAATAATACAAACTTCAAACTACTATTTAAAAACACGGTGTATCCTACAACCTGCTCCGCTTGCTGCCAATGCAGAAGTTGAATGCAACTACACATACAGAAATACATTTCACGTGATCATAATTTCCTGATCGGTGTTAATAGATAGCGCGCTGGACTTTCAATTCAGAGATCGCCGGTTCAATACGATTTCTCGGCGCGGCAGTTGAATGAATACTGCAAAGTGGCTTAAATACCCCACCCCGCCTCTATAAAACACTCCCCACTTCTGCGAAGACGTGTGACCGGCATGGAAGAGTAGACCAAACACCCTCAAGAACCGGGCTCCCGACAGATGCCCCTCTAGTGGAGGCCCATCCGACAGCAGTCGCGTAAGTACTACGACTACTACGACTACTTTTTTATTTATTTTATTTTACCAGGTAAGGCCCACTGAGCAACACAGCTCTTTTTTCAGAAGCGACCTGGCCACAAATGATTGCTCAACGAAGTGGCTCATCGCGTGGAAATTAAAATCAGCCAAATACTCCTAAAAGCGTGTTTCTAAATGTGGAAGGTAAAACCGGTTGGACCCGGGGAAAAGTCCACGCGACCACGGGGAGAACATGCAAACTCGAAATATACAAGCGTCAGGGTCGAAAGTAATAGCAGGGCTGCGTATTTATCTTTGATTTACCTTTATTCAAATGTTATTAACGACAACTTAAAACAATGCTGGATAGCCCAATGCAAGGAGGCGAATGCAACCGAAACATACACTCATCGATGTTTTATTTTTCGATTTAAAGCTTTCGTGACTGCAGGGATTCATCTTCTTGGTTCTTTCGGTAAAGTCACGTAGAAGGGAAGTAATCAAATAATAAAAATAAAACATAATGAAATAATTCTCACGATGTTTCGGCCACAACGCAAGCAGCCGTCCTCAGGTGAAGACACACACAATTGCCCAGCCATCCATTTCTTCACCTGAGAACGGCTGCTTGCGTTGTGGCCGAAACGTCGTGAGAATTATTTTATTATGTTTTATTTTTATTATTTTATTACTTCCCTTCTACGTGACTTTACCGAAAGAACCAAGAAGATCATCGATGTTTGTACATGGAATCGCAACACCGATTCGTGATAATTGATCGAATCTTGGTTGATCGAATCTTGGGTGGGCGAATCTTTGCATGCGTTCTCGTCATCATCATCATTATTCGCCACGATGACCTTATCCACTGCTGGATGAAGCCCAACTCTCACGGTCCCGCGGATGTAACAACCCCGTGCATCACCTGCACACGAACTCATTCAATCGCCCCGACTGTGCTCCCTCCTTCGGCTGTCACTCTGTCGTTAGTCTCGACCACTGGGCTATACACACACACACACAATTGCCCAGCCATCCATACTCGTTGCTTAACTTTGCTGTGCCACGCGTCCTCGATAAGCGGCCAGCACACTCGTTAGCCGCAGTGCTTATTTCTGTATAAATGACGTTGGCGGGGCAGCTCCTGGCTTCGTCACGTATTCCCATCGCTCGGGCTACACGTCAACTCTGTTTACCGGCTGGCGGGAGCACATCGGACAGCCGCGACTCAGTCTGCGCTCTGTCCCTTCCCGAGCTCAAGCTGCCGCGGAGCGGTGGAAGGTAACGTTCAATCGAACTCGTGTGCGCACGTGCAACACCGCCACTGGGGAGAGACGTCCCGATCGACGGTTCGAGACGACACCCCCAGTGCGCACAGGCACGGGCTGTTGCTGCTGCTGCGTGAAGTCATAGGTGCTCGCTAACAGCGCCTGGCTCGGCGGTGCGTTGTTGTCTTTCAGGAGGGGGTGCAAATCTTTGTGTTTGTGGCAGTAAACGAGAACAAAAGTGATGCATTTAACACGGTTATCAGCTGCTCGGTCCTCGGCTTAATTGAGCGGCTACACGTGCTCTGGGTGTAAGGAGTTATTATTGGTTGACAACACGTGCTGCTGCTGTTGTTGTTGGCAGTGTGAGTTGCGCACGCGTGTTGTACGTGCTCAGACCTTTGTCAATCCACTGCTGGATGATGAGGGGGGTGGGGGCTGCTTCCCCACCATGCCGTATTTGTCGTGGGATGGGAGGGGATGGTTCGGTTCGGTCATACTTCACCACGCTGGTCAATGTGGGTTGGTGAAGCCGGCTACTGTATCGTGTTTATATAATCTCACTGTGTGGCTTTAATGGGTTTTTTTTGCGTGAGTACAAAGGTGCAGCCCTGCAATTGCTAGTTAACGCAACCGCTGGTAGTTCACGCAAGCGCTGGTAATCCGCGAGTCCACGACAGGGAGTCTGCGGAAAAGACAAATAATAACATCCCTCATGAAGGAAATGTACGATTTCAAACAGCGAGTTTAGTCTGCGAGTTGAAACACTTGAAGAAGAAACATTTTGGAGCCGCTGCTCCAGAGGGTAATTGTGGTGCCGTGTTCAGGATACACGAAATGTTCTATGGGCTGTCCACTTTTACGTTGTTTGATGGTGGATTTGTTTTGGTTAGTGGGCGTATTTGTGTTGTTGAAAATACTGTCGGCTGTGCCTGACAAACATCTGACTGAAGCAGTCAGTGCAGATTAGGGCTACTCATGTCAGAGGTAGGGCTATTTCATAATGCATCTTCATATTACGTCTGCTACCGTTGTATTTTCCTGCCTATTATATTTTTTCTGAAGATTTTCTTACGTTCTTTTATTTTCTTATTGCTGCCTATGACTAAATCACTAGGAATGCGCTCGATCCTGTCAGATCTCGGAAGCTCAGCAAGTTGGCGCCGGGATAGTTATTTAGTAGTAACATGCAACCACGAATAAACAGGTGTTGTAGGCTGCGATTCTACGTGGTGGGCAGTAGAGGGCGGTGCAATAAAATAATTGCATGCACCTATGCTCCCAGTTGTAAACCAACCCGGCCTTACCAGCTTGAAGTATGGTCAAATAAACCACCGAGTAGTGCGGAGGCCCTCTTCCAGAAGTGGATTGACAGAGGGCTGTTCATTTTTATTAATTTAGTATTAGTTTCTAGCGTCATTTACTTTTAAGTCTTTTGATTTGATTGCCTATTTCTTGGAAAATGTCGTGACCAGACAGATCAGTTTCAGTACTGATACAGCATTGCCATCTTCCATCAAAGTACTGACCAGGCTGAGATCTGCTGAGCTGAGATCTATATCAGCACTGAAGCTGACATACCTGGAAAGTAGCCATTCAGTAATATGACTCGCGTTTTTTTTTATACAAAAACCACGTGACCACGTTTTGTATTGCATGTTCACTGGCGATGCCAAAATCATTTTGAACGTGCCCAACTTCAGCAGATTTCAGACGCTGAACAAGATTGAGCCTGGTTAGTACTTGGATGAGAGACTACCTTGTTTAGCTTGGTTAGTACTTGGATGAGAGACTGCCTGGTGTACCAGGCGTTGCAGGCCAGGGCTGCAAGGCGGCCAGGAGATGGCAATACACCAGTGGGTCATTGCGTCTATCTTTGCAGAGCTTTTCGTGTTACCCCCCCCCCCCCCCGTCATATGTGTGGTGGGTTTTCTCTTATTTATTCCAACATATTAAACCAAACAAGTCAATAATGGAATCGGCCAGATATCCCAAAGTAACAGCACCCTACTGAAAAAGAGTCTTGAGACTCTGTGAGGCTTTTCTAGCCAAATAAAGGGCCATTACATGCCTCTGGTTAATTCTCTCGAAGGGTTGATAGGCGGTGGGCAAAAATAACTACTGGGTGGCAGCCAATGAAACGAAAGTGCCTTCGGTGCATCCACCGTAGAGATGGAGCATTGGGTTTGGCTTGCGTGCGGGTGGTGGGTGGGTGATGCATTGTGGGACCCTGAAGCATGGCAGTCATTTTGGTGAGGCCTTCGTTCAGGAGTGGATTGATCATGGCTGATACATGTTGGTATGAATATTGACATAGTTCTGCTGTATGTTGAACTTCTTTCGCACCGTACGTAACCAACGGCGCTAATCGGAGGTGCAAGGAAAGGACAACAAACTAAACACAAAAAGCAGTTTCAAAAAATACTTTTCAATGTAGATTTTAAAGTGGCTTGTTTTTGAATTGCTCCTTGAAGTACCATTGCCTTTCACGTGGTTTTGTGCCTCTGTTTAATTTGCATCTCTTTATTCATATTAACGTGCACTCTTCCATTCATCCCAAGTTCCACCTGTTCTGCCACCAGTGCTTACACTCATTGTCCCATCAGGACATTGATCTATGTACAAAAAAGATCACTATAATGCATATGCTCCATTTGTACACCCGTCATTGTGCCCTCTATTAAAAGAATACCACCTCTCGTTCAGTTTTGTCATCATCATCATCATCACACAATCAAAAGCCATGATCAGTCCACTGCTGGATGAAGGCCTCCCCAAGTCTTTGCTTTCTCTAACAATCTCAATAACCAGCAAACAGCATCGTTATTAAAATAATGCAGACCTAAATACCAAGTGTCACCAAGGTGCTGGTCTGGTTATTGAGATTTTGTTTCTGTTCCATATATTGTGGGGGTTTTGTTTTCTTTCCAGTTTTCACTTTCAACTTAACATAGAAGCCTCCTTACTCCTTACACAGTGCATGTTATTGTTGGAAAGGGTATATGGATGATGACTATTGTATTCATTAATTATGGCTTTAATTGCCTTTTGCAGTGACCCAAAATTACCCTCACACGTGTGCCTTGCTTACACTGTGTTCTTAGAAATCCCACTACACTATGCAGTAAATTTCAGACGAGTTGACTCAAAGATGTACCGTCTATAAAGCCATTAAGAGTTTGAAGTTACATATGTTGGGGTAGTTAATGAGTGGGTAAATAAATGGTAAATTATGCCAACTAACTTACATTCGTTTATTTTGTTACCTGTTGAGTAAGTTCTAAGCGAGGGGCGTTTTAATACATCATCTTCAGCCAGGATAGATTCACTGCTGGTCGAAGGTCTCCACAAGCCATCTCCGATTAGCACGGTTGGCTGCGTACAGTGCGAAAGAAGTTCAACACACACACATATTCATGCAATGTAACAAGTCACATGTTGTACCACCTACACATGAGCTGATTTCATCCGTTAATCTCCTCATTGAAAATCCTCTCAAGAGATATTCCATTTCTTGGCTGATGTGTCCTGCCTGAACAAACTTACTTTTCTTAACCCGTTTCAATGATGCATTTAACCCCCATATACTGTATTCTCTGATCCAATTGTTTATCTTTCTGTGCTTCAATTTAATTACGTATTTTAACATATGCGCACTATTGAGTACATGTAATAAACACATGTTCATGCACTGTAAACTGCTGAAATCACAGACGTGTTAATCATGTTACATTTGCTGATGATGTGTGGCGATGCAGTGCCAACTCAGTGGCTAGTGTGCTACGCAATGAGCCAAGCAACCTGATGTTGAATCTCGGCCTTGGCTAATTTGCCTGGCGAGTGACGTCTGAGCCAATCCTGGACACCCGACTTCACCAACACACATTGACCAACGTGGTGAAGTATGTTTAAAGAATACCCCGTGACTGTTGTATAGCATGGGGAGGCCTTCATCCAGCAGTGGATTGATAACGGCCCACAATATTATCATTCATGAGGGTGAAATGGTGTGTGCTGATGCACGGTAAACAAACATGGCATTAATACTGTGGCCACTGCCGGGAAAACAAATCCTTTTCCATGAATTCTTATTTTAGAATAGGCACGAGACTCAACATCTCATGGCATTTGTAATTGATGAGCATATAGGATAGCCCGCAATAACCCAAGCAGTTTGCCACAACCTCTGTCTATATTTAGGTTGTTTGTGGCCTGTGTTCCCAGCGTTAGAGGTTTGTGTTACTGTTTGCGTGTGACTTGAATTTCTGACTTGCTGCTCTAAGAATGTGCACGTGGTTAAAATGTAGCTGACTCTTGGCCTCATTCTTCACGTAGAAGTGTCAACATTGCATGTGGCATCTGCTGATGCCTCTTAGAGTAGACATTAATACTTTAAACTATTTTCTTATTTTACCAGGTAAGGCCCACTCGGCTATTAGATCCTTTTCAGAAGCGACCTGGCCACAAACAAAAGCTCAACGAAGTGGCTTATCATGTGGAAATGTTTTTATATCAGCCAAATAATCTAAACGCACGTTTCTAAATGTGGAGGGGAAAACCTGTGAGGACCCGGAGAAAAATCCATGCGACCACGGGGAGAAAGAGAGAACATGCAAACTCTAAATACACAGGCATCGTCAGGGTTGGGATTGAAACCCATGACCTCCTGCATACCAGGCGAGGGAGATAACATCTCGCCACAAGGGCACCCCATATTAACCCAGCGAGCCGAGTTCAATAATCGTGGCAAATATCGGAATCGATTCTGAGCCTCCCCTCGAGGTTAACCTCAAAACAGTACTAGGTGCGGTGTGTAAACATCACCACTGGGGAGACAAAGGCGGCCAGGCGCGGTGCAGGCCACCCACCCCCTCGTGTGTCATGCTGGTCTTCATAGGTGCTCGCTTACAGCACTTGCCGCAATCGTCTTTAAGGGGGGATCTTTGTCTTTGTGCCGACCAGGGGTGCAACATTTGTGGCTGTTTCTTATATATAAAATAAAGAAAGATATCTAAACATAGTAGGGAGTGTCTGGACACCTACAAATGCATATTGGCTACGCACCCCGGTTCACCAGTGCAGTGCGCTAACCGCCGAGCCACCACTCCCCAATGTCATTATCCACACTGTACTCTATTGTGCTCCTTGCATTGTGACTTTGTGTGATTTCCAGTTCTGCAGCAGTCATGTTGAAGATTAACAGCCGCTTGCTGCAGGCGCAGCTGGCGAGCACACCTGTTTGTCACAAGGAGAGTGAAGATGTTCAACAGGAACGGAAAGCCCTGCAACAACTAGCCACAAATCTTCGGTACAAAAACAAATCTCGGCAGCTACTTTTTTAAATCCTTTATATTAAGTTCGCTTGCTTGCGTGCTTGCGTGCTTGCTTGCTTGCTTACGACCGTGCAAATCTTTCGGTCGTTTTTTAACCCACTTCCCGTGATCCAATCGAGCTGACATTTTGCACATAGACTCGTTGTGCGAGACAATTAATTTTAGTGAAATTTTTTTTCCAAAATTTTACACTGTTTAGGGAAAACAAATTAAATATTTAATTACCAATTGCTTAATACTGGCAGACAATCATCTGACCCATAGGTGGCAGCCATCTCAAGCCAGAGGACGAGAGGACTCTAGCCGCCACGCATATAAAGGATTTAGAGTGAAAAACTTTGTTTTTACGGGTTATACTTGTTTTCTTCCTTATGTTATATTTGTTTGGTAATTTCCTCCCCCCCCCCGCCGCCCAACTTTATCCCAATTGTGCCTTCGGCGGCATGCCTTGAGACGAGGCATCAATTGAGGCCTCGCGCAGAACAGCGCAGCCTCTTGGCGTTAGACGACGACCCACAGAAGTGGATATCAACAGAGCTGGCTCTGAAATGCCTTCAAGCAAGGATGTAATTATATTATATTTTGGGGGGGACACATTCCCCCCCTCCATATTCAAATATGCTCAAAATGCCCCCCCCCCCCCCAATATATTGCTTTAAAAAAATTTGCTATGCTATATAAATGAAAACAACAATTTGCTAAACCTTGGCCACAATATCTGGCCTTCATATAAATCAATGCATAGATTTCTGTTTATATGGTTGTGGTTGGACTTTATTAATGCCTAATCTCTGCCATTACATACAATGAAACAAGAAATTGTAAAAAAAGTAAAAACAGAGCAATGTAATACAATACACTATTAGACATTATTGTAAAAAAATAATAAAAAGTCCATCCCATGTGTTAGTGAATTTTTAAAATATTTTAGGCAGGAAATCAGTTTTAAAATTTAGATATTTTTCTTGGTTGAGACCCCCAGACACCCTGGAAGATTTGGTCCCCCCCAATGTTGACTCCATGGCCACGGCCTTGCCTTCAAGTGACCTCTGATCAGCACAATAGAGGGCAGCATTCTCCTACCCACTCTGCACATGAGAGTAATGTTTGCCACGTAACAAACCGATATTTGAAATATCAAAACCGGAATTTAGCCAAATTCAACACGATTGTGTGTGTTTTTTGTGTGCAGTCATTCGTGACCGGGCTGAGACCAGCTGCTCGTTTTTTGTTTTTAATTCAAATTCATGTGCAAGGCTTCGGTGGCCCCGATGCCGTAATTGTGAGCATCTCAACACGTGTGGCGTTTCTTTTTCTCCCAACTAGGAATGTTTGCAAGATGACAAACGACAGCATTTTCTGTGGTCTGCGAATCCCTGACCGGTTTCAAAAAGTAAAGCAAGAAATCAGTTTGGTTGTCCTCACAGGTCAGTCTGAGGGCAACGGCGACCGTGTTTCTCCAGATTGTTTTCATCGGTTGCACCTCGGATCGCTCGGCGCTAATGTCCAACGTTTCGTGATGCGAGCTTCTCCAACGACTGAATTGAGAGCTGTACAGTAGAACCGCGGAAACCTACGCAGGACAAATCATTTGGTGATGCTCTTTTAGGCAGTGGTGCACAAGCACAGTCATGTAGGTGTGTGTGTATGTGTGTGTATGTTGAACTTCCTTCACACCGTGCGTAGCCACCCGTGCTAATTAACAAGGAAACTCACCACATTCCTTGATAGCACTGCCTTGAAAGGAAAAAAATATTGTAGGCCACGTATTGGGCAATGGCTCTTCGTAGCACAGAAACATTGCCCAAAACATCACCTGTTACACATTGTTCTTTTTAAGGCCATCGTGTTATAGATGAATGCTGTGTATATGTATTTATTTATTTCTTCCCGGTATGTCATATCTTCTCTGCGTCGTTTCCCGCATCGCAATAATAGTTTGCAGGGCTTCGTCCGATCGCGGATGTGTGTGTGCACATTTTTCTCTCTTTAATGAACAAGCCAGCGCTCGCTGCCCTATGTGGCTTTCGGCATCGTCGCGTAATCAACGGCCCTGCCGTCTCTTGCCAGGAAAGGGAGTCTTTTGTATTGACGTGAAGAATTGGGTGGGAGAGGTGAGCCGAGATGGCAAGCACTGGCTTGTTAAGCACAAGGGGGAGGTGGCTGGGGAATTCTCAAGAAGTGTCCAGCACCCAGACCCCCTGCTCGACATTAAGGTAAACATTTCACTTGTGCTTGTGACCCTCGTACGTCTGTGTACATATATTAAGCCGGCCACTGATGGTAGTTTGCATAAAAAAATACATACGCCATTCGTATAAGGTTACAGAAATCGTTTTTGTCAGCTCCAACCTTTTCATCGTCGTTATTTTCAGCTAAGCCTCACGGATTGTGATTATTACTGGCTCGAAGAATTCTAAGCACCGCATAATGCAGTGGACATATGGGCGCAACTTTTTCAGCGATTCTAAGCCAAACGTCCCGTTGCCGCATGCAGTTAGTGACTAGGATTTTCGTTCTCCATGTGCTTCTTCTTCTGTACTGCGACTCTTTTCCTGTCACAGCTACCGTGCTCATACCTCGCTCCACCACGTCCTTACATCTCACCTTCAAATTTCGATTTAAAGCTTTCGTGACTGCAGGGATTCATCTTCTTGGTTCTTTTGGTAAAGTCACGTAGAAGGGAAGTAATAAAATAATAAAAATAAAACATAATAAAATAATTCTCACGACGTTTCGGCCACAACGCAAGCAGCCGTCCTCAGGTGAAAAGCAGGTCTGTCACCTGAGGACGGCTGCTTGCGTTGTGGCCGAAACGTCGTGATAATTATTATTATTATTTTTTTTAATTATTTTATCTCACCTTCAGTCGCACGCCACTCCTTCTGCCCTCCGCTGCTGTCAACTCCACAGCCAGTCTCATCGTGTCTATTTGTCCATATTTGCACAACACAATCACCAAATATTGCCTTCTTGAAATTGCAAAAAAAAATTATAATCCAGAGTTTGCACTTTGTGAATGCCTTTCGTTATTGTTTCCTATTTTCTGGGTCCCGTAATTACGCATTACTTTATTTCCTTCATGGATAAAAATAGGATTTCTGCGTTCGTAGGAAGTGCTTTTCTTCGTGCAGTGATACCAATTGAGATCTTATCAGGATGATGAGAGTTTGATTTAAGTGAAATTAGACCGATGAGGACCTGCATTCAGTGCCTTGGAGATAAAGTCAAACATTTTGGTGACTGTCGAAAGACAATCTGACATCAAATATTTCCCTGATTAGGGGTCATTTCGAAATTTTCGCATTTCTGGAGGTTTGGTTACACTCGATAAATAAGAGCCTTTTAAGCACGATAATGACCGTGGACTTCATATTTTTTAATAACCCCCTCATATTTTACAATAACTGAAAGATGCACATAGTTTGTACAGTTATGGATCCATTAAGTTTAGGAATGTGAAATAGATCTTGGAAATAATTTTGAGGCAGCATGAAGATAGCATATTAATGCTGAAGGCATCATTCACTCAAAGTGTGCATTTACCGTGCATCCTGTAGTTTATTTCTTATCGGCGTACTCCAATTACGGCAAGCAAGGACAGAGGGATCTCTCTTCTGTCTCCAAACTTGATATTAAGTGGAGAAAGACAGCTGTGGCTTGCAGGGTAGAGAGATGAAGGCTCTGATTACGGACCGAAAAACATGGTTATAAAGGGACGTATTTGTAATAGTGTGAACAAAGGGTGGAAAATGTCCCAGCTTTTCTTCGGCGGCCCACTACACGTACAATGGGATACAAGGACCTTTCCGTTTTTCAATTACGTTTAAACAGAAAATGAAGATGCGCTGTGAATTACCTCTGTTCAACTTGAGAGTGTGGCGGCAGAAATAATAATATAATGCCTATGGTGCTTTGTGTCAAGGGCCTTTATTTGTGCACTGCATGAATACAATTATACCGGGACGATTCAGAGTTCATACCCCGTCTACTACGACAGGCATATTTGTTAATGTTTCAGATACTCTATTCAAGTTGTATTGTTGGGAAAAAAATGTATACATTTTAAAAAGAAATGCCGCGGCATGTTACATGGTTAATTGTTGCTTCGATTTTCTTCATATCCTCAAATGTAATGGACAATAATGCTGAATGGTAATCAGCCACGGATGATTGGTTCTTTTGCAGTGGTTTAAAAGGGCATCTGAATTTTCATTCGTCTGCAGTAAAACAATTAAGTTGTGTTTTAAAAATGTACCATTAAAGTAATACTGTTTGTTTATAATCATTAAAGTAATAATAGTAATATTCAGCCTTGTATCTGTTATGGGGGATGAAGGCCCCTCCACGCTGTGTTAAACATGGGGGTTGTTTGACTGTATTTCATCATGCTGATCAGTGCTGGTTGGTAAACGTGGAGTCGTGGACTGATTCAGGTATCGTTCGTCATTAGTGTCTGTCGTGGCAGGGAATCGAACTCGGGATGCCGGGTTCAGAGCTAACCACTGCGTCACTGCCTCCCCCAATGTCACATTGAATCAAAAACAGTTACCTGCGAGTAGACTTTATACAGCACCGTTTCTTTGTCGGTAATGGTTTAAGTCACCCATAGTTGCAGCCCATCTGCTGTACTTTCCGTGAAAAAAAATATAGCATTAGCTTTGTGCTTCGTCTATGTGCACACGTAATGTCCTATTGGCATGGAGGGATGGATTATTGGAATTGCTCATGGAGACAGAAAAAAAGGAACACATGTTCTCGAGAACATGGGTAAGTTCGAGACAGATCTCATTTTGACTGATAAGGAATGAAAGTGGACGATGGCGGGACACGTAACTCGACGGGATGATTGTCGATGGTCCAGAATAACAACATAATGGCAGCCAAGAGGAAATGCTCACACTCGCCGTGAAGATGGAGTGACAATTTCAACTACTCGCATGCAGGGGTGACTTTGATTTTGAAATGACAGGACTGTGGAAGATGGCGACGGCTTAAAGCGTACCTCTTGTCTCATGCTCCATCTCTTCCTCTTCCCTCCCCTCGCCCCTCCTCTCCTTCCCATCCCTCCCCGACCCTTTCGTGATCACCAAGTACCCCCTATCGTGGGTTCTCATTCATCAATCCTTGCACGCCCCTGCCATCTAAATCATTCTATTATGTCATCGTTTTTCAACCTACGTCAAGCGTCTTGAGTGAAGGCGCTCTATAAGTATAACATTAGATTAGAGTGGTCTTCATCCAGCAGCGGACTGATCATCGCTGATGATGAAGATGGTGATTTAATGTTCACGCTAAAAAAGTACGGCAGTCGAATATTATCTAATCCCACGGACCACGTGCTGTTGAGTGTTGAAGAGTAAGTCTATATTTGGAAAACACACGGTCACTCTGTAGCTCTCAGCACGTGGAATGGAATATCCGATACCATCCCGAACAACACACGGTACATGACGGAAACACATTGGAGAGCTACACGGCCCAACTGTAAACACCTACTCGGAGTTGCATTGGGAGTATCCCACGCAAACAACTACGGTCGGGTTGTAACGAGTCCTGTGATGTACTGTAACGGGCCTTCGTTTTGTTTCAATACAAATTTAAATACGAAAGGGAAGACAATATATATCCATACATCTGTCTCTACACGTAAAATTAATGAATGTATTTTTTACGCTTCCCGTCAACCGCAAGGCCTTCTGGGAGTGCACAGTTTCAGCAGCCTTGGTTCAATGAAATCAAACGCTGAACGAGTTTTGTCTCATCAGCAGTCAGGATTTCTTGAATAAATGCTGGTGTTGTTATAGGCAAAGATGCACTCTTTAAGATAAGTGTGCCAGTTCGACACAAAATTATATCATACGTTACACAAAATAATGATTTGCGTTATGTAATAGTACGGTCATTTTTTTTTTGTTTTTCAGAAAAAAATAGAAAATCTTTGGAATTTCCTTGTCGAGAAAGGCGTGGGCATCAAGAAGAAGCAGATGCATCATAAGGTTATCTTCATTAATCCCAAATGCCAGTTAGAAGCTGAGTTACAGAAGAACGAGGACATTGTTGGACCGGAAGATGTGGACAGCGTCATGCTCTGTTTTCAGGACTCATACCTTACAAGTTTAACTGATGCGATAACACCGTACTGGATAACGGGTGAGATTTCTACAGATCAAGGCATGTTAAAGGTTTATGTTGTTATAGACCATGCTGCCATGGTGTAATGATATCACACTGCAGTCCAGAGGTCGCCGCTCTGATTTCATCTTTTGACGCGGCAGTCGAAACGACGGGGCAGGTTCCTTAAGTACCACCCCTACCCCCGACCTACGTCCACCTGACAGTGTCAATGTGTACACCACAGTTAGACAATCGGTAGGTCACGTGTGGTGGGGCAAAGTGTGGGAACCCCGACCTCATCCAAGGCGGTCTAGTCAGTGTGAAAGAGTAGGCCAATTACCATCTGTGGAAGGACTGTCTAGGAGGAGGCCCTTCCGCCAGCATTGGGCTTCCTGAGAACCGTTTCTAAATGCGATTCCAAATTTTGTACACGTCATCTGAAAAATTCTACATTTGCTTGCTCATGTTCGAAAATAATAATAATAATCAGTAACACTGTCCTCAATGTGCAAATATACATGGAGGGCAATCAATGTGCAGACCTTGCCAAATATGTTTTATTTTATATTTCATTTCACCGATTCTATTACAATGGTGGATCTAGATTTGAAGAAAAAAACCTAAGAATACAATGGTGGTCTTGCCGTCAAGTCATGAGCAGAGAAAATATTCAATTTCAGAACTCCGCAGATGACAGTGCATCACACTGTGTCGGTGAATAGCCCCGGGAAATAACAGCTCGGAACTACTTCCTGAATTCACTTAAAAAGGCCTCCTTATCCACACCAGGGGCACACCATTATAAGCCTTGCCAAGAGTGTACATCACGTGTCAAGCAAACAGACATTTTTAAGCCTCGGAGCAGAATTTCTCCAAATTAAATTATCTTTTTTTTAATGTTTTGCCATTATTGACTGATTTGAGGCCCTCATCTCGCTATACTTTAGAAACTGATTAAATAACGGGTTTTATTTGCGTTCAGCTGAAGGCCAAATGAAACGGATTACTTCTGATCTTATCAGATCTCGGAGACCAAGTAGATGTTGAGCCTGGATAGTGCTTGGCTGGGTGACCGCCATGCACAAAAGGCGGGTGCAGTCGATGTTGTTGTGGGCACGAGCACTCGTCCCTCCGTTACCAACCAGTGCGTGATGAAGTATGATCAAAATATTTAACACAGCCCATAATGGGGGGGCGGGGGGGGGAGGCCCTCATCTAGCAGTGGGTTCACAAAAAAACGAGCCGTGCATGTACATATGCTTTAGAAAGTAATTTTAAGTGACATACAAACTATAGACCTGTGTGTATATATTACAGATAAGTTTTTGATTCACATTCAGATTTTTTAAATTTTAAGGACTGTTTTTGGATTTTCTGTTGTTCTGGATATTTTACATTAACAAATGTGCGGTCGTAACATAGTGGAAGTGACGTAACTTCCTTAAGGGTTTTTTTATGGGTTAAATTGCGTAAATATGTGTCGTTAACCCACCACCACTCGATACAGTCCATTAGTAAGGGTTGTCACGTAAATAAAATATGCCAATTAGTTACTATTTAGGTACACCGTTGTGTTGGAGAGTAAACCCACGACATTTACAATTTGTAAATCATTTCCTGTAACCTCACTCCTTCGGATCAATTCGAAAAAAAAAAACATTTCCAGATCATCTGAAATTAAATATGTAGGCCAGATTTCCGGCAATTTTTTCAGATGAATTAAACATTTTTGGGTATTTCTTTTTTTAATTTTTTACCCCAATGGTTTCTTTTAGGGCACCTTTCGTACCAACAGCTGAAGGAGTGTCAGAGCGCGCTGCGTGGCATAGGCACGTGGGACGTAGTGGAGCTTCAGGGAGGCATGCGTCTGCTCGGGGATTACAACGGCTGTCCCAGCGTGGCCCTGGACCGCAAGGAGACGGAGCTGCTTGAGTTCTCCCACCAGAGGAATGCCACCATGGGCTACGTGTGGGCCATTCTCGGCTACACCCCGCAGGTAACGACGGAAACGCTCGGCACCCAGGCAACCCTGTAGGTTTGAGTCGGTGTTCTCTGTGCTGTGTGGACCCCGTCGTTCCTCAATCGCGTCCCTTTCTTGTCCCCGTCTCATCCCCTTCTCGTCCCCTTCTCACCCCCTCTCGTCCCCTATGTCCCCTCTCTCCTCCGTGCCCCCTTCTCATGTCCGCCCCTCTCGTCCCCTCTCGTCCCCCTTCTCGTCCCCCGTCTTCCCCCTTCTCATGTCCCCCTTCTCATGTCCCCCTTCTCATGTCCCCCTTCTCATGTCCCCCTTCTCGTCCCCTCTCGTCCCCCTCTCGTCCCCCTCTCGTCCCCCTTCTCGTCCCCCTTCTCGTCCCCCTTCTCATGTCCCCTCTCATCCCCCTCTCGTCTAACCCCCAGTGATTGTCAATGCAAGACAGTGTTCTTTCCTTCACCAGGTGAGAGCCCATTGAGCTTTTGAGAAGCCATAGAAACGGGCACATCTCTTGTTATGTCGGTGACCGTAATTACTTGGCGACTGTGTATATATAGCCGCTTGGACTTATTTCGCAGACGAAGATGACGGACGGTGACGTTGTTTGCACGCCGTGTACAAAATCTCCCTGTGTCGCCGTACAGCAATTCGGCCTGGGTCAAGACCGAGGCACGTTTGGTGAAGCTATTCGCTTTCCAACCAAGTCAATTATAAACGATCATCTTCTACTGCAGCGTGCAAAACCCCCTAATTATGAAATTAACTGCACGTGCAGAGATGTCTTTAAACCGTCCTTGCTATGTTATCATATAAACCTGGTCCTCTAATTGCAAATTGTTTAGTCTCATCATCCGTGACAAATCACAAAACGATGATTATTACCTGCAGGCCTTTAAGCGATATCGTCTGCCGGCGGTAGGGAGCAGCAGTGGCTCATTACGAGGCTGTGTAATTGCTTTGTCAGATGGAGAGGTATAATGTATCTCCTTGTTTTAGCGTATGTAAATTTTAATTCATGTTTACATGTGCACGTTCTGAAGTATACATCTCTGCACTCTGGTTCAAAAGTGCACAGTTGCTATCTTTTTTTTTACGTAATAAATAAGTAAAATACTTTACGCCTGCGAGATTGCACCCACCATGCAGGTAACATATCTGCGAATTTGATGTTAGATTGTTAATACTTTAAACAAAAATCTTAACATTTTATTAATTTCAAACCAATTGTGCCTTCTTTTCTGTGTGATCTTAACGATTCAAATGCACGCATGTAAATTGATATTGAATGTATCGGCGCTCTTTAAAAGCTAACGCAATAGTTACATTGGTAAGCCATTGTGGGTGGTCCCCCCCCCCCCCCCGCCTGCACATTGTAGGAAAAAAATGTATTAGCTCCTCTTTGCTACAGCTGTGATGCCCAGACAGATTGCATGGCCAGCTGGCTAGATAGCACTTGGTTCCCATGTGAAAGAGGAGAGTGGCACTTGTGCTTAGAACAGATTTTGGCAATTTTGTGTTTCTTTAGTCCCAGGTCTTTTAGAACCAATGCCTTTTCATTCCCGGTACAGATTAATTAGCGCTTGCCGGGTCCACTCGCACGGGCCTGCTATTTGACTAGCAATTAAATTCTACAGCACTTTTTATCACCAGAAGTAAGTAATGATTGGTTCATTTCCACTTGAGGGGCTCGTTTTATATGCCAAAGACCATTCCGTCTATACACATTCGCCAGGTGCAGACCATTTTTTTTTTGCTTTGAAGAACCACTGAACAACAAAACGATTACTCTAATCTGACAATAATTAAATGTTTCTTAGCTTTGTCCAAAACTGGTAAATGTACACATCAATCATGCCATTAAATATTTCATCAGGATGTCAGCGGAGGCAAGGCGACAACACGGTGTGTTATTTTTCAAGTCCCCAGTGTTTTAAGAAGAAGAATTTTAATTAGCCGTGACAGAGCTTGTTGGGTTTGTTTTGTCTAAGGCTTGGATACGTGATGTTGTTTTGTTACATAGCGAGGATTTTATTCGGTGCTTTAGATTTCATTCCACATTTATCAATCTTACGGTAAACTCATGTCGACACATTAGCATACAACGTACGCAATACTTGTTTCCCCATTATATTTATTGTTAACTACAGTACTATTTATTGGTAACTTATGATAATTATAATGTCCAGCCATATGTCAATCCACTGCCAGATGAAGGCCTCCCCGTGCTATGTCGGCCACAGGAGTTGTTTGACTATACTTCACCACGCTGGTCGCTATGGGTTGGTGATGGGTCGGTGGAGGGGGGGGGGGAGCAGGGGTAGGGCCACAATTGGGTCGGATATCACTCGCCACTGATGTTAGCCCTGGCTGAGAATCACACTCAGGTCACCGGGTTCAGAGTGTAGCGCACTCACCACAATGCCACCAATTCCAGATATTTGCAATTACAATGCACATTACCATTCTTTACCGTGATCAGTCCGTTGTGTTTGTAATGCTTTAATTGCAAAAGAGTTCAGCGTAAATTGGTCACACGCAATATCACACACGTCATTTATTGTCCACACCGTGTGTTACCAGTTGACTCTTTATTTCCGTGCAGGAAAATGTGAGACGTTTTGATGTTCATGTTAATTCATGATTACGTTTCAACTTATAAAATATATCATTACTGTAATTAACAAAAGGGAAGTGAACATGGCACAGATGTAATAATTACATTTAATCAACTGTGTGAATTATGTATTTAATTCGTTTATGTTCCGATTAGCATGATTGGCTACGTACGGTGCGAAAGAAGTTCAACATTCATACATAACGCTGTGTTACTTTAGTATAACTAATTGTTAATTTTGATTCATGTTGTTTTTTCTGACTTTATGTAAACGAAAAGACACAAATTCGCCCGTTTTCTCATTGATAATAGGTACATTTCAAAATATCACTGTCCTGGTCACAAAAGCAAAGTTTGTGGGGAATAAGAGCCATTTGCTATACTTTTTAGGCATGAACAATTACGAAATAACACTTACTACCCAGGAACAAAAATTGTGTTACATAGTGTAACCACATGTTCCTCTTTCCGTTTTTCAGTCTAAATCTGCGATTTTACATATTCCCTCTGTTTTGTAAACATAATAAATATATCTTCTTGGTTCTTTCGGTAAAGTCACGTAGAATGGGAGTCTGAATTCAGACTCTGTCTCCTCGACAGACCTGTTCTCCACCTGAGGACGGCTGCTTGCATTGTGGCCGAAACGTCGTGAGAATTATTTTATAATGTTTTATTTTATTATGTTATTATTTCCATTCTACGTGACTTTACCGAAAGAACCAAGAAGATGAATCCCTGCAGTCACGAAAGCTTTAAATCGATAAATAATAAATATATGTTCACACACTGAGGGCCTCTTAAGAGTAGGGAATAATGGGTAGATTTCTACAGGCCCAACAGTCAGCTGATATGCTGGTGTGGTTAAAGTGTGAAGGACGACATTCCATGAAAAGCGGCTTTTGGCTAGCCAACTTACATACACGGATAGTCACAGGCAGGAGAGGAGAGTCTTGAGCCTGGGTGAGAACCAGCTGGAGGGTTATCCTAGAAGTGCAGACAGCCACAAGAAGGGATTTCCTGACAATGCGAGCAGCAGCAGCAGCAGAGATGCAGCGAGTATGCATCGAGCAAAGGTCGGCTGAGAGTTATGACCGAAGGCCTTGTTTGCTGGAGCGCAAAGCAAGTGCCTTCAGGGAAGACTTAGTGTTCATGTACGTTGCCAATTTGAACAATTATGATATGCTCAAGGGCACATTTGGCCAGGATGCTTGTGTTTCGACCAATCTTTTACCTCATTGCTCACAGCGACTGGCATAGGCGTGGTGATACCACATTCGTCATAATAGATGCAGTCCGCATTAGAAGCAGAGTGATGAATTAAGAACTAACGTGCATTGTCAGTTGCATTCTCGAATGTAAAAGAAGTCCAAACGTGCTAAGTATAGCAACATTATATTTATATCATGATGTCATATTACTAAGTGCTAGAGTTTGACTGGGTCACCAGTCACATTCTTATTTTCCATATTAACCGGTCTGGAGTTTGGCAATTGCACACTTAGCCCAACCGTAAATCTCAATTTCAATCGGATGTTAAAATGAATTGAGTTGTGCTTAGTGTGAGGTAGTCAATTTAAGGGCCAACCTACCAAAACATGACTGAGTTGCTTGGTGGTGAATGGAGGCCTTCAACCAGCAGTGGATTGACCATGGTCATGGCTAATGGTGACCTGGAGGTCCCTTTCAATCCTGCCAACCACAACACTCACTCCAAATATGTACGCAATGGCAATCACCACGTGTAATGTAGGCAAACCAGTTTCCGGGTTTGTGTTTTGATCTGGGAATACCCTCTAGTTAATGACACACTTTTAATTTCAAGTAAGTTTTTAATTAATCCACTTCTGGATGAAGACCTCTCCCGACGTCGTTTTGAGCATGGAGGTTATTTGACCATTTATCAGTGCGAAATGGTGCTGATGATATCCACAGTCGGCTCTTCTACAACATGATTCACTGCTAAGCTGTAGACACTGCCGGATGGAAATGTTGTTATCTCCTGACACGAAACAGAAAACACGGTTGTAATATAGTTAGAGGAATATAGTTCGAGTAAAATAAGCAACACGCTTTTTGAAGGCAATATTTAAAGTCACCATATCGTTTATATTGCCATTTTAACTGGACGATGCTACTTAAAAAAGTATTTTTTTTAGAGGCAAAAAATATTTAACTCACATGATACACAGATTTAGGGAATTGCTGGAAAAGTTGCCGAGCACCAAAATATCTCCTTTGATTAAATGTGGTTGGTTTACAGCGTTTTATAAAACATTTTTTATTATTATTTCCCTTCTACGTGACTTTACTGAAAGAACCAAGAATATAAATCCCTGCAGTCACGAAAGCTTAAAATCAAAAATTTCCAGCGCTTTGTTAATCCACTACTGGATGAAGGCTTCTAAACGGTTTTTTTTTTTACCATACTTCACCTTGCTGGTCAGCGCTAGTTGGTAAAGGGGCCAGTTGTGTAGTGCCCTGATGTCAGCCGTGACCAGGAGTCGAACTCGGGTCGCCCGAGTTTACAGCGCATCGCACGAACAGCCGCGCCACCGCTGCATGCGTTACGTGCAACTCTATTCATCTTCAGCTGTAATTATCGGTGCAATACTCACCAATTCCTTTTATATGCCCAGCGCTTTCTATTCCGATCTGTCCATTAGAAACCGCTGTAAAGAACAGCACGGAAGGTGTGAAAGGAAGCTTTCTCTGCCGGTAATTACCGGTGCGACGGGAAGAAAAGAGCAAGCTTGTGTGTGTGTGTGTTTTTAAAGCATTATAATTTTGCACAGTTCACCGCATTATGTAGCGTATCTGCATGTGATAATGAACAAACCGGCATAATAGCCATGCCCCTGGCAACAAATGATTAACTGGTATAACATTGTTGAGGTACAACATAGTCAAAATATTAATTTGGCTGGGTTTTTTCTTAAACGCTGCGGATGATTTTTCTTGTTCACCTATTACATACTCTTTGGTTCTTTCGGTAAATAAAAGATCACGACGTTTCGATCGCAACACAAGCAACAGTCATCAGGTGTGAAACAAACACAGCAGGAGGACAACTGATGACGGCTGTTTGCTTGTGTTGCGATCGAAACGTCGTGATCTTTAATTTTTTCTACCCACGTGACTTTACCGAAAGAAACAACGAGCATGGATTCCGGCAGTCACGAAAGCTTCAAATCAACACCTATTACATTTCAAAGGTTAAATTTCGATTTAAAGCTTTCGTGACTGCAGGGATTCATCTTCTTGGTTCTTTCGGTAAAGTCACGTAGAAGGGAAGTAATAAAATAATAAAAATAAAACATAATACAAATTTTATTTTTTATTTTATTACTTCCCTTTTACGTGACTTTACCGAAAGAACCAAGAAGATTTCACAGGTTTTCAATTTCCCAGGTCGGTATCCAACCTGTGTCATCAACCTCATAACGCACCTCGCCAAACCAGATCCAGCCCGGTGAACACTGAGCAGCCGTTGGAAATGCTCTAGCGACTTGGTTATTTAATTCTTTGGGAAATTTATTGACCTACCGGTAGTACAGATGTTTAGCAAATTCTCTTAATCGTTTAGAATCTGCCCATCACAGCTTGTGCAAATAGACAAGCATCACTGCGCCTGTAAAAAAAAAAAGCCGCTTTTTTTGTTTTCGGCATTTTTTGTTTTGCAAAGTGCCTCGAGGTGTTTGGCCTACCCCGGCCTCACCGAGAGCTGTTTCCTTTTAGATGTTTTTAGATCACTAACAGGTAGTTTACCTCCGAGGCACGCAGCGGATAGCTGACACAGGTCTCCCAAGTCGCAGGGCTAATGGAGAAGTAATTAAGTGCACGATCGTTCACTTAGCGGAGATTCCGAGGTTGCTCGCTGCTGATTCTGCCGTGCCGTTGTGTATAATGCACAACAACAACAACAACACCCCAATACGGCGGATGCGGTGTTGCACAAAAAAAAATAATCTACGTATTTGATGATCATGTTGGAGTTAAAGCGGGAGAAAGATGTTTCGATGAGGCTTAGATAGTTCGGCAGAGCTGTTCCAGAAAGTGGTTACTCAATTGCCTCGAAGAAAATCATTACTGAAAGATCAGGTTTATACACTGCCCGTGCCTGTAAGGGATTACTTAAGAAGTGTTTGCAATGACCTATTGATCACAGAGGCACGGAGCCATTGTCTCCCTGGGCTGCCCTTCCAAATTAGGCAACCCAACCCATTACAAGAAATGGGATTTTGCAAATCCCTAATAATGTACATGCATGTAGAGGCACTGGCTATCCTGTTGCTCTTCTATGGATTCTGATTAATAAAACATTGCAGTATTTAGAGAGGCAGCACTTAAAAAGTAGAGAGAATCATGCATAGTTGAAACTGTTCATGGAAAATAAATTATACGGGAAGAAAGAAAATGTCTCACCTCCTTGGCACAAAAAATCCATTATCTCGTAATTTGTTACAGAAAAAGGTTAGAGCCCATCATGCAGGTGTATTTTTATTTTATTTTATTTCAAATGCATTGCAAACGCTACCTTAATGCAGCATCTGTAATTGATTTGACATTGTAACTTTTAAAAGGTGTAAATAAGTCTGAGAATTAGTGCATTTGTGGTTAAGTGAATGTAACCGAGGGTTGGCTTGGACGGGGGTAGGAGGGGGGGGATGGTGAGTGGTGGCACGATGGTTAGTTCACTGTGCTATGAACCCAGACATCTGAGTTCGATTCCCTGACATCAGTGGCAAGACACATCTGAATTGATATTGTCTTCTCCATTTCACCGAAATCGCACTGACCAGTGCGGTGAAATATGGTCAAACAACCCCGATGATCCCCTATCGATCACCGCGTGGGATGTCTTCATCCAGCAGTGGATTAGCAAAGGGCTGCGAAGAAAAGGGTAACTGCAGCATGATTTTTTTTACGTTACGACAGTGATATATATGTACATTGCCCACGTGCACTTTACCTGCTTCGCATGTGCTTTCGACGGACGGAGGGATTTTAAAGTAATTATTTTTCCCCCCTCATTCCATATCTCACAGCAAGTCATTAGAGCGGCGCTTGCTGTCAGTTGGTATCCTTGGGTGGCATTTTCAGTAAAATGAGTTTTGGAAATATCTGCACGAGAAGTGCGACTTAAGTAAATGAAAGACAGTGCTGCACCATGAATAAGTCATTAATGCATAAATATTAAATTCCATTAGTGGGTGGGAATATGTTTGTAGAGGAAGACAAAAGTGCTTTGTTAACTGCATTATTAAGCTGGTAAAACCTAATATATTAAAAAACAAAAAAAAATCACTTGTACTGACACGGGTTCATTGCCGCACATGGCAGATCAGGAGCGGTGGATGAAACTGGAGTTGACAGCAGGACCAGCCATGAAGAAGGAAAGTCTCCCCTCTTCCTGTTTTAATGGAACTCATATTCTTTGAGCACAGCATCAAGCTGTCAATAGGAGACAGTCTGTCGCCACTGCCTACCTGCCCTCTACCCATCACATTTCCCGCCCATCTAACAGCCGCTAATGCTGCAGTTCTCAACACTTCACCACTGGGAACAGTCTAATACAGTAATCTATAGTGAGGTCTGGGTGGTTTTTTTCATCTTCAGCTATTGTTATTATTTCTACCGTTATCCGACCCCTGCTAAGTGCGGGTTCAGACAACAAATGAATGCGATCAAAGTTAAATATAACGATGCCGGTAATGCATCAGTTCTTCAAAAATAATAAAACAAAACATTCGAAACTTGCAACCCTCTCTAAATCCACTGCTGCTTGGAAGCTGCATCAGTTGTGAAGGGTTGTACTGGCCATACTTCACCACGCTGGTCAGTGCGGATTGGCGAAGGCGTGGAGGCCCAGGGACTGTTAGCTGCGGCTGGGGATCCAACTCAGCTTGCTGAGTTCATACTGGAATGGGATAACAGCACTGCCACTGCTCCACACATGAGAATAATACTCGTCACAGGAAAATAAATAAATTGTATGGTATGGCGGTACCCACGACGCCGTTAGCGCACACACACACACGGATTGTTACTGAGCAGCATCCTCATTATTATTAGTCGTAATTAATCTACTGCTGGATGAAGGAAGGCCTCGCCAAGCCACCACCGTCTCCCACGATCCTGCGATGCAATCCTATTAAGCTATTAACTATTTTTAAATCCTTTATGAAATCCTTTATATTAAGTTCGCTTGCTTGCTTGCGTGCTTGCTTGCTTACGACCGTGCAAATCTTTCGGTCGTTTTTTAACCCACTTCCCGTGATACAATCGAGCTGACATTTTCCACACAGACTCGTTGTGCCAGACAATTAATGTTCGTGAAAAAAAATTCCCAAAATTTTACACTTTTTAGGCAAAAAAAAAGTATTTTACATATATTCAAATAGAACGCATTCATGGCTTTGGCTGAACGTCACAGTATAAGAGCCCAGAGCGTAACCCCTCCACAGGCCGTGGCGGAGTAGCGCAGTTGGTAGCGCCCTCGCTTCCCATGCCAAAGGTCGCGGGATTGATCCCCGCGTCCTCCACAGGCGAATATATTTTTAAATCCTTTATATTAAGTTCGCTGCCATGCATATAAAGGATTTATAGTGAAAAACTTTGTTTTTACGGGTTATACTTATATTAAGTTCGCTTGCTTGCGTGCTTGCTTGCTTGCTTACGACCGTGCAAACCTTTCGGTCGTTTTTAACCCACTTCCCGTGATCCAATCGAGCTGACATTTTGCACACAGACTCGTTGTGCGAGACAATTAATGTTCGTGAAAATTTTTTCCTAAATTTTACACTGTTTAGGGAAAACAAATTAAATATTTAATTACCAATTGTTTAATACTGCAGACAATCATCTGACCCATAGGTGGCAGCCATCTGAAGCCAGAGGACGAGAGGACTCTCGCCGCCACGCATTATTATTTCACCAGGTAAGGCTCACTGAGCCGTATAGCTCATTGGTAGATGTGACAGAGCCGATTTTGTTTTTCCATTTCCACAGTGGTCATCCTCTGGGGCATGTTCCCTCCTTTGGCTGCTGGTCAGGTGTTAGTCTCGCCCATTGGCCATCTTCCCTTTCTAACAAGCCCATTTTCTTTAATCCACGGTCAAGTGTGTTGCCACCAACCTGCCCATGTTCCCTAATCCCTGTGTTTTTATTTCGGTCCCAAGCCTGCGTCTCTCCGTGCTTCTCTACCAACTTGTATACGTTTTTTGTCCCATCCGCTTCGTCGGTGGTCATGTTTCCGATCCGTACGTCATAGCAGGTGATGCTCGGGCATTATACACTGGGTTTTTTTCTTCCTTTAGACAAGTTAGACAACAACGGGCATTTTTTTTCGCGTCGTCATCAAATTCAGCTCTTAATTTATTTCTTTTCCCGGGTACAATAAATAAGAAAAGCGCTTGTCCATAACAAATGCCCCGATCAAACTCGCGCGCTCTGTGTAGAAAGTGAGCCGTATAATGGCGTTGCTCAAAGGTGGTTTGTTGTGCTTGGATACAGTGATCTATTGGGGCAATCAGATACGTTACCTGATGTGAGTTTACCTAATAACGCGCTGCCCATTGTGCTTGTTGGTCACTCAACTATCAGCATTTCATCACATATTGATAGTACCACATCTCACTATAATGAGCCCTTGGGAGACAACTTGAACGTTAAATGGAACGATGAGTGATAAATTGTAACCTGCCACGACTGACCTTTTCAGCTGGTGAATTAATGATAGTTGCCTTATTGAGAAGTTCTTGAAGTTTGCATTTCATGCTATTGCTCCACTTGGGTCTCTGGTAAACATCATTTATATGCAAATGTGTCACTTAGAGACGGCTGCAGGGGATCTCCTTCATCGCGTCTCTTTGAGGCATCGCTCTCAGCGCTCTGATCATTTATCTAAGAGGATATTTTTAGGCATGAGATGTTTGCAAGGTGGTGTCTCACCCGTGACGAAACTGTAGTTTTCTAAATGACCTATTTATTGTAGTGTCACATTGCAGGCTTGAATGCTTGGTAAAATATATGCCCCTGGAAGGAAGAAAAAAAACCCGAATTATTGCGGTGTACGCATATATGCTGAGTGGAGTGGTGGCGCAGTGGTTTGCATACTGTGCTATGGGTCCCGTGAACTGAGTTTGATTCCCGGCCATGGCTAACGTCGGTGGTGAGTGATATTCGAATTAAACGTGGGCGGGCACACTCCCCCCCCCCCACACCCTTTACCATCTTGCACTGACCAGCGAAGTGAAGTATGGCCAAACGACCTCAATGACTTATAGGGAGTAGGGAACCCTTAATCTGTCGGAGTACAGACAAAGTGATGTAAACTAAATTTCGATTTAAAGCTTTCGTGACGTGCAGGGATTCATCTTCTTGGTTCTTTCGGTAAAGTCACGTAGAAGGGAAATAATAAAATTATAAAAATAAAACATAATAAAATCATTCTCACGACGTTTCGGCCACAACGCAAGCAGCCGTCCTCAGGTGAAGAACAGGTCTGTCGGAAAGACAGGTCCCCTGTTCTTCACCTGAGGACGGCTGCTTGCGTTGTGGCCGAAACGTCGTGATAATGATTTTATTATGTTTTATTTTTATAATTTTATTATTTCCCTTCTACGTGACTTTACCGAAAGAACCAAGAAGATGATATAAACTATATCTGTATACAAGGTGGGAGGTGCATTAATTATCTGTGTGGTACGGTTAGTTAAACGGATGTGAACAAAACCTTCATAGGTCGTTTTCTTGCTGAACTGAACGTATTTGCTGTCAGACGCAGATGTGTTACGAGGAAGATAATGGCACCGGTTATTAGGCAGGTTATTCACCTCGTTTGTGCATTCACCTCGTCACCCTTGATGCCTGTTGCTAAGTAAAAGCCTGTCGACAAAATGACGGTCACGCACAATTCTCTACTTAAGGGGTGATTGTGAAAATGTGGTTGATCACATTTTCACCTGGGGAATCATTTAGCACACGAAGCTTAACTTCTGTGCCGTCATGCACATGCACAATAACGCAATTGTACATTTCTCATGCCAGTGCATTTATCAATACAAATTAAATATACGGGGGATGGGGGGTTGGAAGGAGTGGAGGAAGGGGGGGGGGGCAGGTGATATTTTTTTTCCTTCTTCCAATTTAAACCGTCGTATTGTTTTGCCTTTGATGTGAATGGAGAGAATTGTGTGTTTAAAGTCGGTTTCTGCACAGAAAAATGATTGGCCTGTGATTTACTGCAGAGGGTGACTTCTGGCAAACTGAATTGCGGTAAAGCTGAGGCGAGGTTCACAGGTGACAAACATAAAAGCGGAGGGATACGGTTAAATTGAGCTCCCCCTCAAATGACAACAAATAGGGGACTGGTAAATAGTATGGTAATGTATTCCGGGGGAGAGCTTTTTAGATTGAAAAAAAATATATACAACACCATTAATTCCTCTTTGAAAATAGATGGCAGCTGCAGCAATTGAATAACAGAAAATCCTTAATGAAGTTATTGTTAGATTTAATAGAGACGGTGAACAAAGCGCGGAAGCGCTCTGCCTCACGCACGCTCATTTTTTGGTAGATAAAAGGAACAGGGTGCGACCTCACCAGCTGATGAATGCGGTGACATCTTCCGTGCGGTGTCTTTTATTGTGGCCTACGGGAAAGGTTAGAACCATCAAATTCTGCAGTCTGGAAATCCAGTCATCTCAAGCAGTGCGGTATCAGGTCATCTAAATTAATCTTAGAACCTAAATAATAAATATGTTGGTTACCAACTGGGTAAAAAAAAAACAGTTGTTGCATTACAATTAGGTACAGTAGAATAAAATGCTGTGAATAATGCATGACGGTATCGTTGCACTGTTTGCACCGTACAATACACCGTACTTATTTTGGGTATAGGATAGGAAAACACGAATAACGCTCTAATCCACGTGTAAAATACAGTCTTGCAATATTCTCCCATCTGCAACTTTGGACAAAATGTTTCTAATTGCCTGCCACCACCGGCATGTGGCAGCAGGACATTTCTGTACAGTTTTATTCAAATTATGGTTCGTTGAATATCAAAAAATAAAACCTCATAAATAAAGTAGCCTTTTTTTTTAAAGCAACTATGTGAAATCAGAGTTGGAAAACATATTGTACTGATTGGATGCGATCTGGCTTGCTTGGGCTGCCCTGCATTTGAAACGGAATCGTTCTGCTTCGCAGTTGTCACAGTAACACATATTTAGCCCCTAGCACCCTCAGTTTACCGAGAACATTCAACATTAATTCACTCTAATTTATTTAAACCAACATCGTCACGGGGCTTGTCATTCTAATAATGTTCAGTACTTTATGGGTCTGTCTCCTTTGCCTGTGGCTTGAAATTGGTTACGGTTTAGTAGCTCAATAATTCAGGGCTGATGTGCTTTTGCCCAGGGCTTCTATTAGCATCTTGCTGCTGTCTCTGAACCTAAGGGATCGCAAAGCGTGGGAGAGATTTGCTTGCCCGAGAGACAGGCGCGTTTTCGGGCAGTGTGGCCCATGGAAAACAGTGAAGGATATAGAGAGCTGTAAGAAATAATTGCATTAATGGTTGGGAGAAGGGGGAAATGTGGAAGGATCAGAGTTCAGACTTGATCTCACATTAACAACATGTGCTGTAATGAACTCATTACACTCAACGGTTATTAAAAGTGAAATTCCCTAAAGTGGTGAACTGATGTATTTAATTTGCCTTATGTGCAGTAATTAGGATTATGTGGGTGGTGGTGTGCATTTGACTCGAGTTTTGATTACCTACAATTAATCCGTCGCATTGTACACGGTCAAGCATGTTTAGCAGCAGATGTTTTTCCCACCAGGAACCATGCGTTCGCCATGAGGACCATTTGGATTTCAATTCAATGCGATGAGACTTTGTGTTGGTGTGACAGTAGCATTGGTCGGCACGGCGAGTCTTAACTTGTCCTTTATTTAACTAATTCTTCATTGTGCGCAAGAGTGCTAGATATTTTTGTGTATGTAAGATAGATTTTTTTGCAATTTAAAATAAAATTGCATTTCATTCGGTATATGTGTACATCCAAATCAATGCAATTATAATGCAACAATGTGTAACATTGCCTTTTTGTGTTTATGCATGTGTGAAATAATGGCTTGCAATCTTACATTTTTGCTTTGTTTTTTTTCCCAGGGTGAGTCTTTTTTCGTCACGACAGTAACAATTAGAAAACAGAAATGCAACTGCAGTCACTTTCAAATGTATTGGATGTGGCTTTACCAAGGATAGAGTCAATATAGAAAAGAAGATAACCCAAGGATAGGGCCTTGAAGGAATCCATAGCAAAGTGGTATTGCAGTCCTCCAGCCAAAACCTCCTCGCTTTGCGCTATCCCAGTGGCAGTGGGTGATCATAAACCACGTGCAGACTTCACACGGGCGATGTGGATCACATCTGATGCCCAAGAGGCGATTATTACAGGACGATCCCCATCACAGATGTGGTGAACTTCGCACAATGGAAAGCATCGTGAACAGTCGCCCCTGATACTCGGTTCCTGGCAGGATGGTGACACAAGTCCATTTCCGCATCCGATGATGTCCTTGACTGGATATTTGAGCTCGATCTACCCTTGTATATTTTCTTATTTCCACATGACGAGAGGAGAATAGCGGTGAATAACTAAAGGATATGAATGGAGCATTGTTGGAGGGGCATCTGAGATGAGCATACATTGTTTGAGACAGTCAAGTATCCGTTAAAGGCAGCATTGATGTGAAAGAAAACAAGGTAGACAATTCCAAATTGCAGGTGTATAATATATCAGTGTGGTGTATTTTATTATCCACATGAACCTTGACAAAAATGTCGCCTTGCCTTGAAAAAAAACAACCCATCTCACCGCTCTCAATTTGTCGTATAAATCTTTTTGCTCGCCTAAAGTGAGCTGCACAGACCCCTCTAATTATTCAAGTTAGTGTAAATGGGTGCTGGTTTTATTTGTTTTGGTGTGCGCTTTGAATGTAGTCCAAAGTGTGATCGGGTATGAAGCACTTCACAGGCCATGATCTTAAATCGTCACTGGTTGGTTAACCAACTCTCGGGTTATTGTGCTTGCAGAATTGAGTGATGCGCAAATTGGCAAACGGCACAGGTGGAGGAACGGATGAATGCGTACCGGACCGTCGTGTCGTAATACGTTTTTGCAAGGTTAACTGGGGGAATAAGGGAGAAATAAGTTCAAATTTAGCCCAATAAAACAATTTATTATCCTGTAACTTATGGTAACTTACCCCGCGGCAAGGTTAACTAACCGTAAACTAACCAACCGCATCTTTTAAAATGGACTGCGTTTTTAATGCTTTCACATCTTTCAGCCACATAAATTGGGATGGCTGCTTACTGAAAACTACATTATATAGCTATCAAGCCATATGAAATATGTAATGTTGCAGTGCTTTCATTAATGGTATCATTTCACCACAAATACAGCCTCGCACACATACATACACACCAAAAGGGGCCAGAATGTATTGCCATACATGCCAGTTTTGCAAAACTCCAATACAAGCAGCAGGAAATTGCATAGCATAAAAATTCCAATTTACCAGTTCCACCGAGTGCGTAAAATATAATATGGTCCCGTGCACCTCGTAGAATCCTTGCGAGGGAGGTAGAAGTGTTGCGTAATCTTGCCTGAGCCTGGCTCATGATGGTCCTCGAATTGTGCGCGCGTGCGTGTACGTGCGTGCGTGTACGTGCGTGTGTGTACGTGCGTGTGTGTACGTGCCAACACCAGTGACGATTATCTGAACCGGTCCCGGGCCTCCCCTAGGTCGACTCAGCCTCAAATGAGTACCTGGTGCGGTGTGTAAACATCGCCACTTGAGAGACAAAGGCGGTCGGGCGTGGTGCTGGCCAACCACCCCCTCGTGTACCGTTCCACGGCCTTCATAGGTGCTCGCTAACAGCACTTGCCCCTACAGTCTGTTAAGGCTACATGGGGGATCTTTGATCTTTGTGTGTACGTGCGCGCGTGTACGCGCGTGCGTGTACGTGCGTGCGTGCGTGCGTACGCGTGTACGCGAACGATTTTGCTATTAATTTAGTCATTCACGCATACATGTTGGTGAGTGTGCACATGTGCATCCATGTGTGGTTTTAAGCAATTCTGTTTATATTCACTTGTGTTCATGTGTTCATTTGTGTTCGTGTGTGCGTTCGTGTGTGTGTACACGTGTGTACGTTTGTGCATGCGCGTGTACCTGTGCGTGTGTGTGTGTGCGCCCGTGCGTGTACATTTTGTTGCGCGCGCGTGCATGTCACATTCGTGCGTGCGCGCATTCACATTCACGTCATGCCGGCGTGCGTATTCGCTTGTTCACGTGTTTGCGTGTATGTGCGTGTGCGCGTGCGTGTGTGTTCCCGCGTGCGCGTGTGCGGTTTGTCTGCGCCGCGTGGAAGGTGACCGTGAGGATGTTTGAGCGAGGCGGCAGGAGCTGGGGATGGCAGCCGAGCACGGGCACCGCCGTCATTCCCTACAACGCCCACATCGTCTTCCGCGTGTGCGGGGAGGACGCAGACGCCAAAATCCCCGCCAATGACATTGACAGGATCATCCTGAGCATATGAGATTGATTCGGCGTTAAAAAAAAAATCATAACCTCGGCGCATTAACCGCCGCGATGTGCCGCCATCTCGGCCGATCAATTAACGGGATTTGTGTTTTAACTAATCGAAACATAAATCTCATCAGCCCCAGGTCAGTGGACATGAAAGGGTGCAACATCACAACATTAATATGTTTGTCTTTTACTTACCACACAAGGACATTTGACTGGAATACAGGATGGAGATTTAATCAGACTGGCTTGAGGGCTGTTTGGCTAATGTATATAAAAAAAAACTCAACCTCTTAGGATAGGAATATAAATTGGTGATAAATATTTCATATCATCTCACAATAAGTGGTTTCATTTTGAAAAATAATCAACGTAACCAACAGCCCCGCATGTTTAAATGCGCACTCGTGATTGATTTTGAAATAAAATTTTTACATTGTTAATCCTTCACGTGTATTTATATTACAAGCTCATATATTCTTTTAAAAGTTAAAGTCAATGCATGCTTTTTAATTTTTCGTCATGAATTATCTGTTCTTGTAAACATTCTGTGGTCTTCTGACTTAAGGTTTGTATGGTTCAATGATCTCTATAAACTTGATTTGAATTGCCGTGTGCCTTACAATATTAGATTTGTTAAGCAATCAGAAGCATAATTCCTTTGTAAAAGATTTGCATACTTATATTTACACAACATTGCCATGTATTTCATTGAATGCCTTGAAATCGTTAAATGCATAGTAATTTGTTTAAACATGTAGGCTTGCATGCTTCGAGTTACACTGAGATATAAAAAAGAAACCCATGGATTTGAGAACTTAAGCAGGGCAAATACATTTATTTCTTATTTTTCTAAGAAGTAAGTGGGCTTCGGCAGGACACTTTTCGAGAAGGAAGGTTCAAGAATAGTGACGGAGTGGCATCCAAGAAGTGTAACACGTCCGAAAGGGCGTCTGTCTCGGAGATGGAGCGTGCAGGAGCTAGTTGGACTAAATAATCGCAGGATTATGGGAGATGGTGGTGGCTTGGAGAAGACTTCATCCAGCAGTGGATTGAGCATGGCTGATGATGATTGCACTCTACGATGAGCCAGTCGATTTTGGTGGCGTTATATCATAGTTTTCAAAAGAACAACATGATTTGGCTTCATTGGAAATGAAGAATTCCAATTGTGCATCGCCTCTTCAGATAGATGGAGTCATATGGTTGTAGTTTTTTCCAGCCCATTCGTTCGAACAAATATTGCTTCTGCGGAGCTGAATCCCGTGTTCAATGAACTAGAAAACCACTCGTGAAACTACTGCGGTTTCGTAAAGTTCAGTGGGTTCAATTTCAGCAATCTCTTAGACGTTGTCACTGATTTTCTGCATGGGGTTGTGCCTTACTCCTTTGCACAATCTATTATCTTAAGGCACCAACAGTTTTTTTCCCCTCCAAATCAAACCTCTAGCATGCAGCATTGCTGCTGGCTTGTGGTACCAATCAGGCCGTATGTGTATGGTAGTTTAGAGAATTGTGGATTTATGAATGTTGACAGTTGAATTTTACGATGATCTTTGCCGTTACAAATGGAATTGCATTCTCATCCAAGCTCAGCGTAGCCAATAATGGGTCCTGGTTAATGAGCTGGCCCAACACTCACCACGGTATTTCAGAATGACCTCTGCGTGGCCCTTTGCGCTGCCTGACCTTATTATATCCATGTCTCTTTAGCCACTGAAAGTCAAGGCGATCTTTAAAGTTAATTACGTATTTACTGGTAGCAAGAAAATCATCCAATCATCATTACTGTTGTCATCTGTAACATATCACCACTCAAGAGTAAAATGTGAAAACGAATCGGCTTAAAGTCTTTTATTAAAAAATTGTCCTTGCTGATTTTGCTCCCATTTGTTTTTGAAGCACAGCATTAAACAAAAAACAGCTGCTATCTTTAAAGTCTACACACATTCTTTCTCAATTCGAGAAACATGCGGACTCTTAACTAATACACCTTTCAGAAAAAAAGAACTCGGCACATTCGTCAGTAATATTTTTTTTTAATGAGCGACGTTTTGGGCAATCGCTCTTCTTCATAGCACATGAAGAAGAGCCATTGTCTGAAACGTCGCCAATGATATATATTTCTTGTTCATTTCAGGCCACGTATTATTGACGAATGTTTAGTTGTTATTTGTGCGTGTGTAGCACTGCCAACGCAGCATCACCACATCATTTATTGCACCTTTAACCGTGCTGTTTGTTGCTAGCCGCGTGGCATTTTGGGAATATCGGGCCTCTTGGGCCCGTGCTCAGCAACGGTGATTTAAAAGCACAACATACTAAAATGTCCACACTGCATTTTAGTTTCTTCACCTCCGCTTAGAAACCGAAACTCGCGCGCGGTTTCTTTTCTTTCCGCCTCCCCCCACCACAACATCCGCAAAAGACATGTCGGAGGCCTCAGAGTAATTTGTGGTGATGAAGGCCTCAAGCAAACAATGGAAGTGCATCCGAGTGTGGCTGTGTGGGTCGTTGCCGTGGATCTGTGCTCGCTTCACCATGCAATCACAGCCTGTCGCCATCTGTTCCAAACCGCTATTCTTCAATTTCACAACCTCGCCGCCGACGCGACGGCTTCCCAGTAACTCATCTTTAGAGCGGCCGCTAAATGTGTTCCCTCCAAGAGAAGGGGGCCGCCGGCGCCATTGCCGACGGTATTTCTCTATAACCCCTGGTAGTTGTTGGGTTCAGGCCATCTATCTTGCGAGCGGCCGCTGCTTTGAATCAGCGGCCCCTTGGAGATAATGTACAATGTGTGGAGGGGGGCAGACGAGCGTGATGAATGTGTTTTGTTGTTTTGTGAGGAATTGTATTAGCCCGAGTCATGATAGATGGTGTCATGATGGAACACGGGCTAACGGAGAATAAGAACATGTTTTTAATGACCGACAGACAGAGAGAGAGAGCACTAACATATTTTTTGTCTGTGACAGCAAACGATGATTCAATATTACAAATAGAAATTGCATGATTTTTTTGTTTGTTTTGTTCATGTACGCACTGTGCTATCCCTTAATTGCCTTGGATAAGTCCATTAAAGTGCTGTAAACCCATTGAAAAACTGCCGCCAATGTCTCTAAAAGTTCATTTTCGGGTTCAATTTTGATGTCCTGCTCTGGAGTAAATAACTCCACCAATCTGCCGTTAGCAACAGCTTGTGCGCTCTCTCGGCGAGCCACTCCACCGCTATTGAGAACAGGAAGCCACTGAAAGAGGTTGCCGCGAGAGGGACACTAATGCACATCGAGCCAGTTAAATGTTCCGTCCGTCCATTTCTGCCTCCCTCAATTACGAGCTGTGCGCACGCGAATCCAAGAGCACACCTAGCACGAGCCGCCCCCCAAATGTGCCGGAGTCACTACTTTTTTTGACGAGACCCGTGAGCTTTGTTCAGCAAATGGGGATACGCATCTTGGCACTTAGCAGATCCTCATCAGCTCTTTCTTTGATACGCGCACAATGAAGGGGGAAGATGCTCCTCCAACTTACGTGCTTGCATAATGGCCGCGGTGGTTAATGTAACGTGTTTACGTTTTTTATCTCTCTCTCTCCTATTTCCTGCTAAATGACATTAGTTGTGCAGACTATTGTCCGGCCTTATTGCGAATGTTACTCGGATCTCCCTTTGTGCAGCACTTGGTATACAAGGCCTGATCAATAGCTGAATGGTGTTCATATTTTCCTATACAGTGGTATACTATATATACTTGCATTTGCTCTTGTGAATCTGCTGCATTTTTACTTATTTAATAATCAAAAAGTATTTGAATAACTCTTCAAGCAGGCCAATTAATGCTTTTAAGCATATTTCTTTTTTTTATCATCGTCGTCGTATGCGCAAAATAGCAAATGTTGAGCTCAATATTGCTGCCAATTTTTCAATTTAGGGCAGCAACTAATAGAATCCAATGACTGCTTTAGTCAGAATTCGTGTTGTCTTCGTGTGGGTGGAGAGTGTCGGTGCTTTCCTTGGAGACCACGATCAAGCACATGGACATCTTGCAAGTAATTGTTCTTTATGTTTTAAGTATGAATTATAAGGATGGTTGGGAGCATTTTGACATTTGTAGGTAGGTATTGTTTTTTTTGTGAGCAGAAAATAGTAACCCTGTACCTTGGTTATAATTGCACTGTTGGGCCCTGGCATTTACTTGGACTGATTGAGGTATAAATCTGCAGCTCGCTCAGTTGCGTAAAGATACTCTCAACCATTTACGTGTCGCAAGCATTGGCCATTGCCGATGGAGTTACCATCGCCATCAGCCATGGTCAGACTACTGCTGGATGAAGTCCTCGCCAATCCGATGGCATTTTTTACGATCCTGTAATTGTCAACGCAGTGGAAGGATTGAGGTTGAATGCAACTTAATTTCACCCAGAGTGCGCCTGAACTCATCACGTCTCGGTAGCCAAAGTAGCTTTGAGTCTGGATAGTGCTTAGATGGGTGACCGCAATCCATAAAACAGGTGTTATAGGCTGCTGCTGCTGCTGGGTCTTGTTGGCAGCAGAGGTCAATGCACAAAAGCTCAGTGTTGTAATGTATCATGCTCCCTACCTTCACCAAGTCAAACTGGTGAAGTATGACCACATAAGCACCACAACCTTACAGCGTTGGGTATTGAAATGTTTCCATGGGAGTATATGAACACACCTTTATGGACTTCACGGCTATATGAAATAAACGCACCCTACAACAGACGATATTCCCCACAGTTTATGATTATTCCATAATTGTTGCTATTACGTGAACAACATGGCTTTATAGAGGCATACGATAGACAGGCTTCTCACTCCAAGTCAGCTCTTGCCCTCCCGGCTCGCAGTTTGCGCGCTCCTGATGACAATTGTAACCAGGTGCACTCTTAAAAAACGAGGGCTTCGGTAGCAGCACAGGTATAAATTGCTAACTCCAGACTATTCATTTCATTTTTTTCAAGTCAGGGGGCGTGAGGGTAGGCGGGGGACAAAAACACTTGTCAGAATATCTCACATTCGTGCAAGGAAATTGTGAAGCTGTTAAAACCACAATGCTTCCATAATATATTTCTAGAGGATACCGTCAGTGTGGGGTTTCGTGGGTGTGTGTGTGTGTGTGTGCAATTGCTTAGTTATTGTGCATGTCCTTGGCATACAAAACTGGCGAGTTAATATTTTATAGCACAATTTGGGTCAGGGTAGGTGGCCCCAGTTTGACCACATTCATGCAGCAATAACCTTGACATGCGCTGAGTGCAAAATAAAAAAAGGAAATCTGCAGGAAGCATTGAGATTATGTGTGCATGATCCAGAGTCAATTAATTTTTTGGAGATGTAATCTCCACAAAACCTTGTTAGGGCACTGGTTCATATTTTAACAAAGACATTCATCTTGCTATTGATCCCGGGATGTCGTGATGGGTAGCAGGATTGATAGAAAGCAGGGGGAAAACCCACAAAGAGGCACTGGACAATCTCGGCACTTGCATTTCTGGAATGGCAACATGTATCGTAGTGTTCAGAGATGAATCTCTGCATGTTCTGCCACTACATATTATGTATTGGATACATGCGCAATTTGAGATAGTAGATATTTATCTTTGAAATCGAAGTCCAAAATGTTTCTTGGGTCAACATTGTCCATGAAACGGAACGCGTTCAAGATCGTGTCCACCTCGGAGATGGAGTGATGAATTGCAGCTCACGTGCCGGGTGCTCGTTGGCTTTGTGACATCGCAGGACCGTGAGAGATGACGACGGCGGTGGCTTGGGCAGGTCTTCATCCAGCAGTGGATTGACCATGGCCGTTGATGGCTCTACATGCTGTGCAATCAAAGTTAGATTGATGTATCTTCTTGGTTCTTTTGGTAAAGTCACGTAGAAGGGAAGTAATAAAATAATAAAAATAAAACATAATAAAATAATTTTCACGACGTTTCGGCCACAACGCAAGCAGCCGTCCTCAGGTGAAGACCAGGTCTTTACCTGAGGACGACATGCTTCCTGCAGAACCAAGAAGATGAATCCCTGCAGTCACGAAAGCTTTAAATCGAAAATTAGATTGATGTAGTTATTAAAAAGTAAGCCTGTGAAACCAATTAAGTCTTTGCACGGTTTTCGTTTCTAAGATTGTACTAATTGTAGCCGTGTTCGCTATCGAATGGGGTAGAGTGGTTGCGCAGTGCTCATCAGACTGAGCTATAAGTCTGGCAACCTGCGTTACATCCCTGGCCATGGCGAACATCCAGCAGCAGCAGGAAAAAATGGGCCGGGTATTTATTTATTTATTTTGTCATTTGATTACACCTTCACAGACGAATGTGCGGGCAAAGAATACCTGCCGTTGAAATGCGCCATGTGTAACCATGAAATCACTGTTGGGCAATTGTTGTTGCTCAGGTGTGCACATTGTTCTTGAAGTTAATAAATTTGCCGTGAACATAAACAACCTCAGTTCAACACGTAGGCTTTCGCAATCAATATCATCCATAAGTGACGTCATCACATCTATCCCTCTATTTAAGGAACGGAACGGGAGGATTTCTCCACAAATCTGGCTGTCGCCTGATGAAGCTAGTTGTAATTTATGGTGAAACGCTGTACTCAGATTGTAAATGTTTTGGATTTGCTCTCCTACACACCTGTGTGCTGTACCAGTAACGAATTGGCCACGTTCTGTTTACGTGACAAACCTTACTAATTGTCTGTCTCAGGTGGTGGCGGGTTTAACGACGCATTTATATTTACGCGATCTAAGACAACACAAAAACTATTATGGATAAACAACCTCCCGCACCTTGACACGCACATGTGCTGCAATCAGTACACCCCGCTCGAATGCAATCCACACGTGTATATGTACAGCCCTTTGACAACCCACTGCATGAGAACTACCCCAAACTGTGCGGACCATGGGGTATTATTTGACCATACTTCACCATGCTGGTCTTTGCGGATTTGGTGAAGGTGGGGGAGCATAGACATTTAACCATAATCCAGTGCAATAAGTGTTTTTGGTGCACAGAACCATTACAGTCAGGAACTGTGATCAGGAGCTGCCTTGCATGATCAGAGTGCTTTTCATTGTCTAGTAGTTGTGTCTTTCCAAAACTACCCTGACCAACTGTGGTGAAGTGTGGTCGTGTCTGTCTCACATTCGCTATGGCCCCCAACCCCTTTGCATCTCTGATTCAGCCAGCCGTGGCGTCGCTTGGGTAGTTGACAAAGCAGAGGGCGCTTAATAATCACCTTGTATGAAGAGGACGCAGTCTGGGTTTGGTTTTTGCTACGTACAACAACGGCCATGGTACGTCCGTTGGTCTTCTTTCGCACCGCACGTAGCCAAAGCAGGCTAATCAGAGGTGGTGAATCTAACCTCGTCACATCGGAGAGAGAATTGTCAGAACTCAGCTGGCGCGCAGTTGGACTCAGCGAGGTGAGGAGTGAAGGAGAACGGAACGAGAGGCGATGATAGTAATTATGGAGGAGTGAGAAGTTATTAGTCTGTCTGCGAATTAAACATGTAATTGTAAGATCGTCAAGAGTACTGCAGATGGAATTGTCCGTGAACACTCAAGCTCTCGAATCACTACTAGTTAAAGATAATTAAAACAAGTGCTCCAACAAGAAGCCACCGAGATGTAGATGCAGACCAAGTGTATGAATAACTTAACTAATTTCGAGACAGGGAAGGGGGGGGAGGGGGTAAAATGCGCAAGACAATAATCGTCGACTTCAGTGCAGCGGCAGATAAAAGGTGCGGAGACAAGAGGATGATTGGTCAAATTTGGTATCGTGAGGAGTGAGAAGAGAGCGTCCACTGGAGATCACAACTGGCGGGGACATGAAGATAATGAACACCTTTTGTCAAAAAGGAATCTCGACAATGGACATGGAGAAGAAGCTCTAATGGAGAAATTATAAATTAAATTGACTTCATTCTTTCCCCAATGACGAATACCAGATTGTCAGAGAAGCCTCTGTCCGGAGAAAATTCAACAAAGAAAGCAATCGTTGCAGGCCGGCGTGAGATACGCATTGCTCCTCAACATCGCCAGAGAGAGGATAAAGTAAATTACAGGCAAGAACATGTTGGTTAACATCAACAATCTAGTCCGGGAGATCGGTGAATTTAAACAAGTATTAAACGACCGATTAAAAGCCACAGAGATTGAAAATAATGGCATTGGGTCTCGTTTACTTGAAATAGAGATGACTCACATTGTAATGGACAGTACACTGAGAGTGGTGGTTCAAATAAAAAAAAATCATTGGAAGACCTATCTGAGAGGACAAAATACACGTTGAAGAAAACGAGGGATATCTAAAAGAAGGGAAATGTCAAATGAGATATGAACTGCACAAAACCCACTCGGAAAAGAACAAGGAAAGGAATTCGAGAAGACAACATAGAAATGATTTAAGATGTCATGACAAGAGCAGCAACAAGTAAACCCGTAAAAACAAAGTTTTTCACTCTAAATCCTTTATATGCGTGGCATCGGGGCGGCTAGAGTCCTCTCGTCCTCTGGCTTGAGATGGCTGTCACCTATGGGTCAGATGATTGTCTGGCAGCATTAAACAATTGGTAATTAAATATTACAATTTTTCCCCTAAACAGTGTAAAAAATTTTTTTTCACGAAAATGCATTGTCACGAACAACGAGTCTGTGTGCAAAATGTCAGCTCGATTGGATCACGGGAAGTGGGTTAAAAAACGACCGAAAGATTTGCACGGTCCTAAGCAAGCAAGCGAACTTAATATAAAGGATTTAAAAAGAGAGTTGATGATTGGCAAGTCCCAAATTGTCATCTGTAGAGAGAGCAAAATGGTACCTTTATGCATTGTAAACATATCTCATGAAACTATCTTAGGATTCATATACTCGAGGAAACACGTCGTTTTTCAGGTGAGATGGATGTTTCTGATATCACACCCCCAAAGAGGTAACCATTGCCCCTTCGCAGTATAAAGGAATGGATGTGAGAAGAGTAGTCAGGTATGGAGATATGCTTTCAATCGTTATTACAATGACCAAAAAACTGTGCAAAATTATTGAAGAAAGATGACAAAGAAAAGCTGCAAAGTGGTGGTAAAGATAAATGTCAGCACAACAGACATCACATGCGACAAGTTGGCTGAACAAAGGAACGTCATAGTCGGAGGGATGCAACTAAAATCACGATGGATTATGGATATTTTTGGAAGTTAATGAAGGTGGACTGGGATCAAGATGATGAAACAGAGGTTGAGAAGCAACAGCAAGATAGAGTGGTGTTTGAACATTGAATTTTGCTAATGAAATGACACATACCGATGTGCTTAAAGACAACATTTTCAATGAGAGCGTTTTGCCTGCAATGATATATGGATTTAGAAACAAAAAAACTCTGGCAATGCGGAACAAAAAGCTGAAGAGCATGTACAAGAAGCTTGGAGAGATGCATGCTGGAAATTGCACATAGGTACAGAGAAACAGAACGAGGATCACGTGGATCGGTGACATGTGACTGAACATGTTCCTCGAAGAAATGATTAACTAAATTAAGAAAATTTTTGTTTTATTTTACCGGCGAAGACCCACTGAGCTGTTTTGCTCTTTTTCAGAAGCGACCTGGTCACAAATGATAGCTCAACGAAGTGGCTTATGTTGAAATGTATAGCAGCCAAATACTCTAAACGCATGTTTATAAATGTGGAGGAAAAACCGGAAGACCCAGAGACAAATCCACGCGACCATGGGAAAAACATGCAAGCTCCAAATATACAGGCGTCAGGGTCGGCATGAAACCCACGACCTCCTGCATACCAGGCAAGGTAGTTAACATCTCGCCACCGTGGCGTCCCTTTGATAGCAGATGGACGAGACTGGTGATAGAATAACAGCCAGACAGAATGTGCTGAAGAGGATGACTACCACGGAAATGGAGCGCCGAGATCGGCATCACATAACTGTGAAGAATGACGACGGGCGTGAAGAGGCCTTCATCAAGCAGTGCATGGAACATAGTTGTTGATGACGATTATGATCCATGACAGAAGTGATAATATTCTTTGGGTCTTTCGGTAAAGTCACGTAGATTCAAAGAAAATAACAAAAAACTATGACATTTCGATCGCAACATCAGGAAAAGGGGTTTAGCTTCTAAAGGAAAACTGTTTGTAAAGGTTTCAAATGGGCGTAGCCTAAATGTCAGCAGCATGGGCGGGGCAGGTGATATTCTTAGGTTTTTTCCGGTAAAGTCACGTAGGTAAAAACATTAAAAAGTAAAATAAAATAAAAAAATAAAAATCACGACGTTTCGGAGGCAACACAAGCTTCCGTCTTCAGGTGGTACACGTCACAGCCACGACAGCTGTATCAAGTAAATGAGCTCTCGTTTACTTGATGAGCTCTCATTTACTTGATACAGCTGTCGTGGCTGTGACGTGTACCACCTGAAGACGGAAGCTTGTGTTGCCTCCGAAACGTCGTGATTTTTATTTTTTTATTTTATTTTACTTTTTAATGTTTTTACCTACGTGACTTTACCGGAAAAAAACCTAAGAATATGAATCATTGCAGTCACGAAAGCTTCAAATCTGGGGCAGGTGATGTTAATGTAAGTGGTGGGCAGCGACTGCGACGGTGGTGGGTTTTCCACCAATTAAAGAGCTGCCAGGTAAATATTTGCATGTTAATGTAAGATCGGTGAGCGGCCTTCATGCTGAGGTGGCTATGTTAATGTGAGAGATTAGCATGTCAATGTAGGATCGCAAAGCTGCCGCCACCTCGAGGACGTGAGCGAAGGTGGCTGTGTTGGTGTGAGAAATTTAACCTGTTAATGTAAAATCGGATAGCCGAAAATAACTAACATCGGAAGGTGGTAGAATGGGAACATCACAGCCAGTTATGACTTAAACTGGTTGATAACATCCTTCCAACGATTGCTAAGTTTGTACCCATCTTTTTAGTTGAAATTGTGTCTGTGTCTGTATATATGGATAGCTTCATGAACTAATCTTTGTTGAGAGCCAGTGGGTTTGCAAAGTACCTTCGTCTTAGAGAAATCAATTTCGTGTGAGCCCACCGCATTAAAACAATGATCAGCCATGGCCGAGGTATTGGTCCTACCGTGTTTCAGATCTGCCTTGTGTTCACGAACACGGTCCGAGACATGTCGCTTAATTTCCCCAATGTAACTACTGCCACAGACACAGCTTAGTTTGTATACGCCGGGGTATTGCATGTCAGGGATCACATCCTTCACAGTTGAGATCAGATCACTAATTTTATGTACTGTGTTAAATCAAACCTGGATTTTGTGTTTGCTTATGATGCGAGAAATATTTTTGGTGACCTCTGGTATGTATGGCAAGGTGATGGTTTGGAAATGGGTCCTCAGATGGTTCTTTCCCTAATGGTTGGGGTGATAGCTTTATGGATTGTGTAGACTGAATATCTATTCATCTCAAGAGCTTGGTGTACGTGTACCAGTTCACTGGCTAAGTGATGATGGTCGAAAATACATCGAGCTCTATGGTGCAGAGTTTTGATGAGGGAATCTTTCTTGGATGGATGTTGGTGGGAGTCAAGTTATAGGTTGGCATCCGTATGGGTGGCTTTCCTGTAGACAATGTCCCATTGAGCCATCTGGTCTATTTTCGATTAAAACATCCAAGAATGGTAGCTTGCCATCCTTTTCCACCTCCATGGTGAATTTGATGGCTGGGTGTATGGAACTGATGTGGGTGAAGAATTGGTTCAGAGCTGGTCGGCCATGTGGCCAGATGACGAACGTGTCATCTACGTACCTCTTCCACAAGGACGGACGTAGAGTGGATGCCTGGATGGCATAAGTTTCCATGAAAACATTGGCTACAACTGGAGATAAGGAAGAGCCCATTGGGGGTACCTTCAACTTGTTTGTAGAATGTTCCATTCCAGGTGAAGTAAGTGTTGGTGAGGCAGTGTCTCACCAGGGCCGGCACATTAGCATTCAGTCCTTGTTGGACCAAATCTTCAATGATTGCAATGGTGTCAAGCACAGAAGTGATAATGTACAGTTAACGTTCTCTATAAGGACATGCTTCTAATGTGTACCCATGTACAGCAAAAAGCAGCAGCATCGGTGTGTGTCTTTATATATTGTTCGGTACAGGCTCTGGTGAAATAGACAAGTAAAACAAAAAAGGCGACTCAAAAGCCAACCATAATGTACGTGCATAATGATAGGATCTATTCAGCCGCTCTCGAAGGCTGCTACTGCTCCTGCTGATTTTGCGACTGTTTTCTTGGTAATGGTGAATTTAACCACTTATTAAAAGCGTTGACAGGTTCCTATTCACTGAATGGTTGGGGCGGAGATGGAGGGAGGAGAGGTCTGCTTCAGGCACGGGAGATTGGGGTAAAGGGGTGGGAAGGGCATCTGACGGGGGAGGGGGGGCAGTGAGGGTTGATATTGGGTGCATCCACAAACAGCTGTCTAATGTTCCCCTACTACCTAATGGGAAAATAATACCCCGTTTGCTAAATTGGAGGATAACACTGTTAGACTCTGTGTGTTAATTTGTTAATTACACCATTCCTCCCTACGACTCTCTAACACCATTACCTTCCCGAGACAGGCCAGCGTGGGCATTAAATAATGCATTTATGTCCCATTTTGCTGGTGCATTAATTTTGCGGGCAATGTATCCTGCTTTTTAAGCAACAACAAATCGTAAAATTCTTCCTAGATCATTATATTACAATCTTGTTTCATTTTTTCCATCTTCCAAAAGTTTCGAAACAATAAATAAAGTGCAGTTTGTATAATTTCTCATTGACAGTCATGTTCACTCCGTTGCTGGATGGAGATATTCTCAGGCCGTTGCCAGCCCTCGTAGTCTAGCGATGTCAAAATTCATCTTAGTCATGCACATGGACTAATATCATCGCTCCATCTCCAGGGAGGTCTAAACTAAAAGTAATCAAAACTATCTTTATTTGACCAGGTAAGGCCCACTGAGTTGAATAGCTCTTTTTTTAGAAGCGAAATGACCACAAATGATAGCTCAACGAAGTGGCTTATTTTGTGGAAATTTAAAGCAGCCAATTACTCTTCACATGTGTCTCTAAATGTGGAGAAAAAAATCCGCATGACCACGGGGGGAACATGCAAACTCCAAATATACACGTGTTAGGGTCGGGTTCGGGTTCGAACTCACGACCTCCTGCATACCAGACGAGGTAGTTAACATCTCTTCACTGCGGAGCCCCGTGCTCATGGATGTGTTCTCTCTTTGGGCTGCCATTCCACAACCAGTCTTGTCCATCAGACATCATGCATTCCAGTGATGTGTCTTGCCCAAGGCCACATCACCTGTGTTCCTCTCACCATCTACTCAGTGTAATTCCCAGCATGCGTTACATCTGGTCATAAATATATAATCTATATTCTATGGGTCTTTCAGTAAAGCCACGTAGATGCAAATATAATAAAAATATCACGACGTTTCGATTGCAACACAAGCAATCGTCTTCAGGTGAGAGAATCTTGCCATGTCTCACTGGAAGACGATTGCCGACGCAAGAGGCATACTGGATGTGGTGTGCCGGGTTGGTTATACTTTAGAGCTCACCGGCCATAACACACCCGGCTGAAACTGAGCCCTGAGTGGGTGTAAGCGACTTGGTGGAGCTTCTGAAGTAGCATCATCCGCGAATTGTGATGCCCTTCACGGGGCAGCTTTGCCCTAAAACACCCGTGACCAAATGTGCTGATGGCTGCAATAACCCACCCGGCGTTCACCTTGAACTCGGGAGAACTGGCAAGCTGTGGGGGGAATCTATTTCTCAATAGCCAGGGTTTTAATAGCGATCGATACGTATGGATTTTGCAGTATCAGGCAAATGCATTATGTTTAATTACACCATTAAATACACAAGCGAACATCTTGGGGCACACTCTTAGAGCCTTCATGGTTTCAATTACACTACCTTCACTTTTGGGACCTAATAAGTTGCCCTCTTTCGACGACAGGATCGAAAATCAACAGCAACTCAAGTGTCTGGCAATTCTTGTGTCAGACCTTTTCCAAACCTCTGAAAGCCATAGATCTGCCGCCGCCTCGTAAGTGAATTGATTGACAAAAATTGATACTGCAATTAAAAATGAAGCAACATGCTCGATTTTTCATTCTGGACCGAAATGTATATAAATATAAAAAAAAGAATTCCGCTAGTTTATGTTGGCAAACAACTTGCAATGTAAAACTTCTGTCCCCAATGACAAAAACATCAGTGTTTAACGACAAAATCAAAGACTGTTGGGCATAGATGTTTTAATTACATCCGTTCTGAGTGCATTTGTTATGGTCTATGTATGTTTCCTTCCAAAAATACAACGGCTATCATATCAAACAAATATCGTTTCATTTCACATCGTACCAGGAGTTTGAATGAGCACCAAAACATTTACGAGTGCTGTGTACATATGTTTACGCTGTGAGTGAATCAACCAGAATTTGCCCAATCTCTTCAGATCTCAGAAGCTAAGCATGTTTGAGCCTGCAGTGCTTGGATGGGCAACCACCACGATTGTCAGTTGTTATCGGCTGTGTGGCTACGTGGTGTACTTCTATTTCCCACATTTCACGCTTCTTGACTTCACTCACCCTCACAGACCAGTGCGGTGAAGTATAGTCAAATCACCCTCACTGACTGCATGACATGGGGGAAGACCTCATCCAGCAACAGCGGATTGACACAAGTTTCGTACACATACGTACGCACGTGCATGTATATATTTTTGAGTGTTCGCCAATACAATTTGTTTTTGATGTTTGTTCAACAACAGTGGCGTTCTTTACGGCGCTTGTCAAACCGTGAGCCAACAGATGCTTGGAGTGACAGCAGGGACCCAGCAGAGGTGGCCTGAGCCGTATCAAGGGCCCTGTGATCTCCAAGGTCAGAGGTCATTTTGAAATCATTGGGCGGGTGGCCAGTTCATATTACCCAAGTCGCCAGCCCTAGGCAGCCACACAGCAGGACTCGCCTGACCGCCCCTTGCCTGACCAGCGGGGCATGCAAGCAGCCAGCGCTAAGGTCAGCCGTGGCCAGCGTTGGCCATAGGCCAACAACCCGGCAACACATTAGGGGTAAAAGAAGCTCAGCGCGGAAACCTGACACTGACTTAATGGCTCCAAATGCGCTTTTTTTTATAAAGTGCCCCCTCCTCGATGCCACGCCATTTATTCCATGGGAGAGAAAGTTGACATAAGACCCTTGACATGCGTGGCCTTTATCCCCGTGTTCGCCTCCCCAGCCTTAGGCCTGAACATGGCTGTCCCGTGTTCCTGGAGAGTGTCAGAGAACTGTGGATGAATGTTGCGCAGGTTTTGCCTCGGTGTTGTCTATTGATCGGCGCCAGCTAATTAAAGCGGAGCTGCGGTCTGTGGTGTGTGCGCTCGGTTAATAATGGCGTCGGATGGGTTTTTGTCCAAACATAAAGAGCAAACTGAGTTATCGGCGATGCTGCGAGGTAGCAGATATACGACATTATGATGATAATTGCACTCGCTCCAGCTTTGGGAAAGGAGGGTGGTGGGGGGGCGTCTGTGTGTAGATTTTACCAAACCGGTCGTGAAAAAAATTGTAATTTCGACACTCGACTGTTACAGTTTTCGGTGAAAGATAGTCTAATAAAAACTGTTTGGCTTTGAAAAACATCCAATTTTATTTTTTATGTAAACATTTGTAGATTTTTTGCAGTTGATCAAGATAAAATCTATTTACTTTGGGGTTTTCGTGCTAACGTGTAATAGTGCAATGCCCATGCTGTTATTCTTTCCGTATTTAGAATTGTCTCGATGCTATTTATTGGTCGTGTTAAATATTAGAATCCTAAGCGCTGGATATTTTATTATTACAAATCAGAGATAATTATATAGTGCATTTCCAAACATACATATCCTATATTGCAGACTGACAAAATAATTAGCATTTTTTTCTACCCAAATGCATAAGCGCAGGAAGAGCTCAGAACCTGTGAACGCATTCTCCATTTGTCTCACCACGCTAATTGTTCGCCCATAATGCAGCACAGTTTCATCTTATGTTTGTCCTTTAATTAAAAGGACATGACGAGGTGCATTTGTAAAGGGTGTCGTGTGTCAATACTTCATTAAACAAAAAAAAACTTTCTTGTTGGCGGAACTGCACTATCTCCGCTTTCTCAATCGTCTGCGGAGTGGCTGGCACCTGCCGCGCCGCCACCAATCAATAAGAGTCTGGTCTAACATCGGGCAAATTGAAAAGGAGCAATTCCACCTCGAGCTTTCACTCTTCCAGACCATTTATTGATGAACAAACATCCCGGATCTGCCAGTCCTCAAGGGCCCCCAATGATTCTGTAAAACCAAATAGATTGCTTTGAAGGTCAGGCGGCGCATTCACCATAAACACAAAACCATTTTGTGGTCTGGATGTCCATCTATCACCGGCCGCTGAGAAGCTTCGTCAGGTTCCCCGATCTCCAGTTTACCTCCTGGCACGAGACAGACTGTCTCGCCAGCAGACAACACTCGGGTAACGGTGAAAAACTATCGGTGCTTTTAGAGGACGCACCGTGGAATGGGAGAGGGTCCGCATGTTTGAGATCATCGGCTGCTGGAAATTACGCCACTGCCTGGAAGCCCAAGAGGGTTATGTACAAAAAAAAATCCATTGCTTCTCTGCACTGTCGGGCGTCAGCTAATTAACGTCCTCTCACCCCCCCTCACTACCCCATTCCACCGCCCACCTCCTCCACCCACCCACACCACTCCTCCTCCTCCTCTCCACATGAACTGTGAGTGTTACACGAGTCTGCCTGCCTTGCGATAGCCATGTCTCGCTGCCTTCCTGTTTGAATGTGACCATCGCAGCTGGAAATCAAGTTCACGGATGCTGGTTTACACTATTTCTTCTTCTTATTATTATTGCTCATCAAAACTAAAAATATATAATGTGTCAAAGATAGTACAAGGATTACGTTCTGTTCGTAATCGCCTGTGCACAGTTCTTATATTCTGACGATATTGTCTTGTTCTCTCCCGAAGTGTTTTACATCTGTTTGACTTTTCATTTTATTTTTATGAGCTTGAATTTTGCTACCAATTTAAGTTTGGCAATATATATTTTGCGTCTTTGTGCCGCTCCATCTTTTGAAGTATAAAAACCCCCAAGATTATTTATTTCACAGCACCTTTGGCAACTCTGATACGTAGAAGATTGCAACCCACAGGGAAAAAAATATATATTATAAGAAGTAATCTCATGAACTCCAAAATAAATAACTAATTTGTGTAAGTAGACCATTTTTGTGTTTCCGAAGAACCAAAATTTAAAATTGCCTCACCCAATGAATATGACTGCGCAGCGTCCATCCTCACAATAGCTATCATCAGGCATTAAAGGGGCCTGCAGATGATAATATAATTTAGCTTGGCAGCAAAAAGGACAAAAATATAGCAATTTGCCATCTTCCATGAATCACGCCTGAGCTCTCGCGCAAAACAGCAGCAATTACAGCCCAAAAACCGCCACGGCATATTACGCCAAACTGCCTTCAAAAGGAGAAAGATTGCCCCATTATGTATAATTACTGAGCATTACCAGAAAATTAGAAACAACATTTAACTAAATGACTGAATAATATTCAGGATATTGAAGAAACTCCTCCACACTTTGGGGGCACATTCATAGGGCCATTGTTGTAACTGGGCTCACTTAATGTAATAATTTCAAGCCAGCCGGCCTGTAATCACAATAAACTATACAAATTGTCCTTGTTATGTCATTATGTGAGGTTTGTAAAACTGAGGGGGGGGGGTCTATACACCTGTTTCAGATGGTAAATGGTACACATCAATTTTAAACAGCAGATAGGCAGTCAGACTGTCAAAGGAAGGTTTAGAATAGATTCTGAAATTGAAAGGTAGGCTCGCCTTTTATACCGTGGTTGCCTGGCTCCCATGGCCCGTGAGTTTGGGAGTTAAATGTCATTATCTTTTCCAGATAAAAAAAAAGAATCGTGCTTGCACATTTATGCGGGGCACAATTCAGCCCGTCAATTATGATAAACGGATCAACGCGAAACGGTACATTTATCACAGAATGCACAGCAGATAAAATGATTGTTATTTAAAAAAAAAAAGGTTTTCAAATAATTTTAATGTAAAACCAAAAAATTATAGACATATATATATACGGCCAAGACACAAAACGCGTGCACTGTTGTACGCACTGGAGGTGGGGGGAGATCATTCACGGGGGCCCACATTGAGAGGCTCGGGGGGCCTGTTTAAGATATTGAGGGCGGTGGGACGGGGGGCTCGTCACTTGCTTCTCCTTCAATGCCAAAGTTTGGAAGGAGGGTGGGAGTTGTGTATGTTCTCCGAGATATCTTCTTGGTTCTTTCGGTAAAGTCGCGTAGAATGGAAATAATAAAATAATACAAATAAAACACAATAAAATTATTCTCACGACGTTTCGGCCACAACGCAAGCAGCCGTCCTCTGGTGAAGAACAGGTCTGTCGGGAAGACAGCGTCTGAATCTCCGAGATACCTTCTTAAACAAAGTACAGTAATTCATCGCGATGGGTATTCCATATCTAACTGAGATTAATTGCTTCATACACATAAAACAGAAATCCCCATGTCCGTGTTGCCTGCACTCACGCGAGCAGCTGCGGTTGTCCCAGAGCCACGTGTCGCTTCAGGACCGCCATCGGGTTCGGATGCATTCGGGCGTGAAGGGAAATTTCTCCGCCACACAACCTCCTCGATTTCAACAGTCTCAATAAAGAGCGGTAGAAGGTATAATGAACTTACATAACAGCCAATAGTTTGGTGTCCTTCCCCCGCACCTTCGATTAGCACGGTTGGCAGTGTACGGTGCGAAAGAAACTCAGCATACATACTTGCAATTGGAAAAATGCATGTGACTGACCATTTCATCATTATCATATCGTTGTAATCAGCTGTGGATGTAGGCCTCCTCGTCACGCAGTCGCCGCCTCTCACAGTCAGTGGTCCATCTTCTTGGTTCTTTCGGTAAAGTCACGTAGAAGGGAAATAATAAAATAATAAAAATAAAACATAATAAAATAATTCTCACGACGTTTCGGCCACAACGCAAGCAGCCGTCCTCAGGTGAAAAACAGGTCTGTCGGAAAGTTTTAGACGCTGTCTTTCCGACAGACCTGTTCTTCACCTGAGGACGGACGGCTGCTTGCGTTGTTGTATTTCCCTTCTACATGACTTTACCGAAAGAACCAAGAAGATGAATCCCTGCAGTCACGAAAGCTTTAAATCGAAAAGTCAGTGGTCCATTTCAGCCAAAACAGTCGGGGACGCTGTTCCGGGAATAACGTTGGCGTGCCACATTCATGTTGTCCTCATGACACTTGTGGTACCCCCATGGGAAAATCGGAATGCACGGTACAATAATATAGGATGACCATGGATTGATGTACCTTGTACTCCGATGGCAGTGCCTTAACACTGAGAATCCCACCTCCAAGCCGGCCTAACTACATTCCGGAAAATATGAAGTGATAAATTAAGCCCTGCCCACGGTTCTGCGATGTAACATTCCACCTCGGGTGACAAATTACGCGCTCAGATATGGAACCCGCAGCACTCGTTGTACGACGCATACATTCCTGCGGCACATTAATTTACATTTTGCATCAATAATCATTTGATGCTGGTATGAGAGTGGCTTTTTTTTCAGAAGACACAGAAATGCTTTATTTGGCCCAATGAGGGAGAATAAATAGGTGCCTTTGTCTAAACCAAACAATGCCACTGCTTGCCGCATTCAGGCAGGCCGTTGTGTGGAAACGGTTAATAATGAGCCCTTTTTGACCGCTGCTTGTCCCGCTGTTTGTTATCAGCCCATTATTTGGCAGTAATTACAGATCTGTCAGACAGGCCTCATAAGAGACGCCAGACAGTTTGATATGATAATGCTGCAGAGATCCTTGGGGCAGATACTGGCTTCAGACTGCTGGTTCACTGACTTGGCTTTCTTCATTCAGCCAATCAAGAAAGAGGAATCCATAAAGCTTCTCTGTGGACTGCAAGGAATGGTGTTTCCAGATTTGTGAATGCTAATATCACATATTTATATGCACTTATTGTCATGCCGTAAAGGTTTCCTTTTTGCCTTTGGGAGCATACATTTGAGCTTTCTGTATGCAGTTAAAAGCAATATGCTGTACATTGGGAATATAAAGAGGTATCGATTCATCATCGTTAGCCATGATCGATCCACTGCTGGATGCTCCCCTTCCACGGCAGATATCCTTTCGGACGCGTTCCATCCCTTGGCTGAAGCTCCCTCATTTTAAAATCCTTTATATTAAGTTCACTTGCTTGTTTGCTTGCGCGCTTACGACCGTGCAAATCTTTCGGTCGTTTTTTAACCCACTTCCCGTGATCCAATCGAGCTGACATTTTTCACACAGACTCGTTGTGCGTGACAATTTATGTTCGTGAAAAAAAATTCCTAAATGTTCCACTTTTTAGGATTTTTTTTTCATATTTAATTTAAAATACCAATGTGATAAAAATTAAACTCTTACTCAAGAAAAACAGAAATGAATAATTAAAATGAAACCGATGCCACGCATATAAAGGATTTATAGTGAAAAACTTTGTTTTTACGGGTTAATTTTTTTCTTGACCATCAGCTGCCATCCCTTCTAGCGTCGTGCCCTGCATCAAATAATTTTCACGTGAGAATAGATTCCGTATAACTTGTTCAAATTACTGTGCAAATGTTATGCTGATGTTACACACTATGGGAAAATAAAACCAATTAATTTCATAAAAATTTGGAGAATAGCTAACATACAACAAAAAAATAAACGGTAAATTGTTCATGAATTGATTCGTGAGCCTGAATCATGTCAATTCACGCAATGCCTAAAGGGGTAGTGAATTGTTACATGATTTGATATAGGATGAGCAGCGGCGCAGTCGTTCACACACTGCGCTATGAACCCAGAAACCTGAGTTGTATTCCATGGCTATGACATCAGTGGCACAACAGTCCTGGGTGCCTCCCCACCTGCACCCACCTGCACTGACCCGCGTGGTGAAGTATGGTCAAAAGCACCCCATGACCGACACGGCTTGGGGAGGCCTTCATCAACTGTTGGATTGAGAATGGCGGGCATGCATTTTTACGACTGGAATCACTGGAATTTATTTTGGTTGAAATGCTTTTATTTATTCTTTAAAAAAACGAACAAGGTAAGATACACAACGCGTGTTCAGTAAGGTATGCACCAAAGGCATTGCAGAAAACCTTAGCTTATGAGCTGCCTCATGGTAATGGAGCAATTCTGTACTAAAATTGAGTTATACTGGTGCCGAGGCATGTGTAAATATGGGATCACACCTGCCGTTTTTCACCTATTTAGGAGCTGACTTGCCTATGAATTCCATTTGGCTTAAAGGGCTATTTCATTTTTTTCACCGTCTTGCTTCTGCATTATTGAAATCGTACAAAAAAAGAACTGTAATGAATCTATTCAAATTTTTTTTGCCTTTCTCTTTAAGAAAAAAAGAATCTCATTGATTACTTTTAGTGCTCCGAGCGGCTGAACAGCAAAATCGTAAGAGGACCTTTTGCGAATCAATCGCGGCTGTGCGGAAGTTAAGCTCTGTGCGTCTGTTTACAGGGGCCAGATCTTTGCATTCTTACACACGGGCCGGTGTCACAAACAAACAAAAAAGAGAAACAAATAAACGATTCACTTAAATTTTGAGTGGTGCTTTTCATTATTTCTTTCTCTGCTGCCATATCACTTCCCTTCCCTTCCTCACACTCCCATTCCCAGCCGCCACCACTCCTCCGCCTCCTTGTCCTCCTCCACCCGCTGGGTCACATCGCTATCTCAGGGCTCACCATCAGCCCTGTCTACCATACGTGTGCTGCCACCGCCGCCGCTGCCGCTGCTTGTCTGTCCGTGGTGCTGACAGAAAGGGAGGGCTCTGTTTGACAGAAAGTCTTCGCTAACAAATGAGGCTTCTATTCTCTTTTCCATGGCCGGCCAGCCAGCAGACGCCCATGACTCAGCAGGGAATGGGTAAGACCTGTTGGGGAGGTGGGGAGGAGGAGTGAGTGAGGAGGGGGGGTAGAGATCGTATCAGGCAGACATTGCAGACAAGGGGGCTGGCAGGCCAAGCAAAACAGTCTGCGTGGGCCACTAAAGTTTATATGGCACGCTTAAGCAGCGCAGAAACAAATAAATCATAGGGCATCGAAACGCCAACGCCTCCTTGCGACTTCCGATTCAGCAGTGAGTGTCAGTAAACAGAGGCGCAGTCAACGGTTGACTGCTTTGGGGAAGAATGCCGAATTCAGAATTCAACTTGTATTTACAGAATAAAAATGTTTCGAGAAATAAATAACAATCAAACATAACATTTAAAATACTGAAATGATGAACCAACCCAAAGTTCAAAAGACAAAACTGACGTTTCATCTTACCCACAATTTACATATTTGCCAATTGATGGAAGCTTTATGAACTTTGATAAAATTTGTTAAATAAATAATATTGAAATTATTATGGTATGTGATGATTTACCTCCAAAAGTGATCTTTATTCTCCTGATTCAAGAATCCATTCTTTCTCGTAATTTATTTGTCTCGTTTGTATTGTGTTTGTTTTTCTCGAATGCAAAAAAAATAATGATATTAGTATATATGTATGAATCTGTAATTAGCGATTCACCCACACTACTCGATGTGTATATTTCTAACTCTGAGTTGATGAATGGATGTATCGTTAAATGAATACAAACAATTGCATTTGATTCGAGGAGGCTTCGACTTATAAACTGGAGTATCGCCTCTTCTATACCAAATATAATTGAATAATCGTCATACTCCACTGCTGGATTAATACCTCCCCAATCCATCTCTATTTCTCATGATCCTACGCTTTAATAATCCACCTAGCACCTGCACACGTGTTGTTTTGGAATTGTGGAATCATGATGTACAAGTCGTAATTAGATGTGTAATTAGATTTTAAAAATGTGTTTTTTTGGGTCGATCGGGCTTTGTTAGTGCTTGTGTAGTCGCAGTCAACGTTAATTACAGCAGATACGCATGCCTGCGAGTGTGTGTATTTAATTGGATTAAATGTAAAACTACTCTTCAATTAACCACACCTGGCATCGGAGCATATTTAAATAAAACACCGAGCTCCATCTCTCCTCATGAAAACAATGCGTTTCCATGCTCTCTCTAATCAGCAAAAGCGAAATACTGTTTTCCTGTTGAAAGTTGTGTTGTCCGTCATCACCCTCATCATCAGCAACCATGATGAAGTCACTGCTGGATGAAGGGCTTACCAATCCCTTACGGTCCCTGTGTATAACGACCTTCCTAGCGCTGATTTCAAATCTGCGGTGACAACGCCAGGGCGCGTTTTCCTCCTTTGCCTACCACTCTGTTGCTATTTTCGACCACTGACCATCATCAGGATCATCATCCTTTATATATGTTGAACAAAGGTCCCTGATAACGAAATATACGGTCATCGGCCCCGAAGATGTGTGGCCAAAAAATTGTCAGCAGCCTAATCCTTAAATGTGTAAACAAATGAAATTGCAGCACCCGACATTCGGTGGACACGAGTGGATGGGTGCCTCGAAGGAGTTCAGGGGCACCCCGCCAGCACCACTGAGATTCTGGGTTTAAATCTGAGTTTCAGCCACTCGGTCATGAAAGCAAGATCTCAAGCGGAGTGGACTTGATGGTTCCAGCCTAGTCACCAATGTTTGTGCCCAAGAAAAAATATCACAATAAATGTGTTCACATTAATTCAATTAGACAACGATCAAGCTCTTAGAAATGTAAACAATTCCAACGCTAGTCCGACTGCCATGCGATGAATGTTGTCTGCACCGCCCCATGTGTGGCCACGTGATCACTTGTGATGTCACGTTGCATGGGGCGTTCTCGAACACGGGGGTGGTGCACTGCTTCATCTCGTGATAATAATACTCCGAGAGCACAATTGGATTGAAATTAAATTACAAAAGAGTAGCAAGAGGACATCTGTGGACTGTTATATCAAACGATGTTTGTCTGACCAGCAGTCAGTTTGTTTATATGACCGGCAGTCTCATGACAATAACGGGGGTGAGTTATACATCTAATGCCCAAGAGTATAGCCCTGCCCCTACTGGCATATAGGATTCACTGTTAAATATACCATGTCCTCCAGATTATTAGATGCACTTTCCACCCTGTAAGCAAAAGTTGGGAGGTTGTGTGTGACCAGATCTGCCTAACTTTATTGATACTGGGAACAAGGTTTCTGTGACTCTTACCTTCCGGAAAAAAGTTTAATCTGCAGAATACAGTATATATGTATAACTATATACGGTATTCACATTTGGACGATAGACGGAGTACTTGGAGGGGCTTTCACAGCGAATAATCCGGCAAGGTATGTGGATAAATTAATTGACACCGGGCACACGTTTTGGAGTGCCTCTTACTTCCTCGAACGTCGTATAATCTGAAGAATACTATATACATGCGCGCACACACACACACACATATTCCCCTTTGGAAGAGAGGAGTACTTAGGAGGAGGTTTCCAAAGCAACCCGTTCCCGTCGGCAGTGATGACGCGCAGAGTGGTGGCACAGAGGGGGCCCCCAGGTGCATCCTCTCGTGCGGAGGACGAGGAGGAGGAGGTGGGGAGAGCGACATTAAACATAATTAATAAATACACTCCGTTTGTGTTCTTTGTTAATCAGCTGCAAAACACCATTGCGAAAGCAATTACCTCGATGCTGGACGTTTAAATGTTCCCATTGCCCCCCCTCCCTCCCTCTTCATTTATTCAACCTCACCGATGCTTAATTACATGAAATTATAATTTTTTGAATAACGTGGCTGTTTATTTTTCAATTATGAATATATTGGAAATTACTGTTTGGAAATGTGAGTGCGTACCGTGGGTGCGTGCGTACGTTAGCGAGTGAGTCTTCATGGTCTATGGGTGCGGCGATCCCTTTAAACAAAGTTCAATTCCTGGCTAGACTCGAGTCTCTCTTAAGTAGACTCAGCCTAAAATAATTACCCGGTGCAGAGTCAACGTCAGCAATCGGGAGACGAAAGCGGCTGGAAGCGAATGGTGATCGGGCTGGCCTCACCACCCATCTTTGTGCCAAGCTGGTGTCAATCAACATCATCATCAGCCATGGTCCATCCACTGCTGAATGAGCTCTAAACCAGAGGTCGCAACCGGGTACCCGATACTCGTACCCTACCCGATACCCGACTACCCGTACCCGGCCGGGTACGGGTACCCGTTGGCGATCCTGGTGCGGCCGGGTACGGGTAGGCCGTGAGTCACTGGTGAGTCACCTTCATGGTTCTTTAGGTAAAGTCACGTAGAAGGGAAGTAATAAAATAATAAAAATAAAACATAATAAAATAATTCTCACGGCGTTTCGTTTCCCAACGTCTTGTCTCTTCTCACAATTCAAGTTGCTAGAATCAACCCACCCGCGCCTGCAACATGGCTTCATCCCAGAGGTCGCAACCGGGTACCCGTACCCTACCCGATACCCGGCCGGGTACGGTTAGACGGGTATCGGGTAGGGTACGGGTACCCGTTTTCGACCCTGGTGCGGCCGGGTACGGGTAAGGAATCAAAACCCGTTTGCGACCTCTGCCCTAAACCATCACCATCTTTCGTTGTCTTGCAATTAAACAATCCAACGAGTTCGTGTACATGAGTTGACGTCATCCTGCCATCTATGCAGTGTGGATGTCCTCTCGGGCATGTTCTCTCCTTGAGCTGCCATTCTGAGCGAGGCTTTTCGAAGTAATATCCTGTTGGTGATCCCGTTAGCGATTGAGCTGCATAATGAGAATCCAACCGGAACCTTGCACCGGCTGATTTCACAACTCCATCTCTGCGGTGGACAATCCCTTTCAGACACGTTCGATTCCTTGGCTGCCATTCCACCACGCGTCTCGACCACTGGCCATCATCCTTTCTGGCGACGTGGCCTGCCAAAAAACAACTAAACTTTTCTTAACAGTCAATGTGCTTCAATAGACCTTAAATAGGTGCACGCAAACATAATTTGCCCCAATAGCCTTTCTAGATTCAAATAGCAAGGAGGGGGGTGGGGTGCTTGGGAAATGTTTGTCTTTATAAAATAATAACAAAAATATAGAAATGTTTCCCGACAACCAATGAATCTCGCAGGCCCGCGTGCATTGAGAGAGGCTTAAGTGTCGCAATGAAACTGTTAGCGACGGTGCACGCGCACCAGAGTGTGCGCGCGCCTGCGACTGCTTAATGTTACATCAATGGAGACCAGGTGAGTAGGGCTCTTTCATTTGTTCTGCCGGCCCCTGAAGATCAGCCAATCAAATAATGTTGGGGGTGGGTTTTTGTACCTGATAGCACGCCGATTGTTTCTTCTCGGGGGCGGTGAGGGGGGGGGGGGTAATTGCCCGTAATTACAGGTCTTGCCAATGCACACTCAAAGGTTCTGTATCTTTTATATGTATAAAGGATTACTGTGCACTCCACAGTTAGGTTTGTTTTATTTAAAAAAGTAGATTTTCGCTTCCAATATTATAACTTATAATATTTGTTGGAGGGGAGGGGGGGGGCGGGGTTTAGATGGCACACATGTGCCGTAAACCCACCACCACCACCTGACGCAGCCAATTAGTAAGGTTCGTCACGTGAGCACAACGTGCCAATTTGTAACAATTGTTTAAAGGCCACGCTGTGGCACGTGGCTCAAAGGTGTCGAGGAAACGTCATCATGCTGCTGAGTGCGGGTTGTTGAGGAGTGGAGCAGCGGGCCGAGAATCACGGGCCGGCAACTGAGCTCAGTGGGCTTTACCTGCTAAGATGCGTACAGTTTAGTTCATCTTCTTGGTTCTTTCGGTAAAGTCACGGAGAAGGGAAGTAATAAAATGATAAAAAAAAAACATAATTCAATAATTCTCACGACGTTTCGGCCACAACGCAAGCAGCCGTCCTCAGGTGAAACCAGGTCTGTCGAGGCGACAGCGTCATTCAGACGCTGTCGCCTCGACAGACCTGGTTTCAAGAAGATGAATCCCTGCAGTCACGAAAGCTTTAAATCGAAATTTAGAGTTTAGTTGTTTTTTTATTACTTAAAGTTATTTGTTTACCTTTGCTATAATTTGCACTCGGTTCGTGTTTTTTTGTTGCATTGTTTGTTGTTATAGTGTTCTGAGCCGCCCCTACTGGACATCTTTTGAAAAAGAGCTTCATAGCTTTTTTGATTCTTCGATAATACATCAAGAGAAAATCCGAAACTCGGGCAGCTGGGTCAATAGTGCAGTGTACCACCGCTTGTATAAAATATTTACATATATACAAATATAATACTGCCAATTATTTATACATTCTTAAGATGCATAACTTGTTTTTTTAAAACAAGAGACCTGCATTTCAATGTTTGGCAGAAGTCATTCATGAATGTTTGGCTTGATTATGATAAAAAAAACTAGACAACCCGGAGAAGAGCCACCACTCATACTAGAGTGTGACACTCATCACTGCCGTTTCCTGGTTGCACCTTGCACCCACTCGCCTACAACACCTGGCAAACCCGCACCGCCGTCCACCCAATTCTACTTGGCTTCAGAGATCCATCCAGATCGAGTGAATTTTGTCACATTTTATGATCCTCTAAATTACATTTAAAAAAATAACCCTTATTTGTCGATCGCAAAAAGAAAAAAAACAATCCCCATCATCCGATGTGACATTGTAGAGGGTTTAGACACTTGCTCTTTCGCTGATAACACTCAAGCAATGGGACGGCGTTTGTATTACGGGGGTAAGTGCAGCTGCTGCCAAGACGGTCATTAGCCCCGTAAGGGAGGCTAATTGTCGCCAAACAGAAACCCGAGGCGGATGTGAGGCTCTCTGGAACGCACGTGAGGTGGTGGGGCAGGCTCTCAAAAGGCATCGCTGTTTTGGCAACAGGTCCCGGTGCCCCCCACCCACCCACCACCCACCCACCCACCACCCACCATCCCCTCCCAACGCCGCACCCGCCACCACTGCGTTTCCCCGCTGCTGGTGATCGCGATCAGCTCTGGCCCCATCCTGAGCAAGGATCACACACTTTTTTTTCTTTCAAAAAGATTAAGAAATAAAGCCGTCATTGGCCTGCAGGCCCTGTCCAGTGTTTGCACCAAAGCGAAGCACACGCACACCACTACGGAGAGGGAGATGGAGAGAGAGATGGAGAGAGAGAGAGAGGCCACCTAATCCAGTGTTTTGTTTTTTAGGGGGGTTGCTTTCACAACAAAATCGCATCCTGGACCCAAAACTGGAGGCTTCTTGGACGCCGCAGTTTAACCCTTAGCATAAGCGGCAATTTGTATAAACGGTCGCAAAACGCGTGGACACTGTGGGCCACACAGAGCTGTGAACGAAATCTTGAAAACACGCTGCAGAACTCGTATTTATACACTCACGCAGCTCGGCGCAGGAATGGTCCTCTGAAGGCCCGGCTGTGAACACCAGTGGAGTGTGTAGTAGTGTGGTTGGCATGGAGCCCTCGTGCGAGGAATGAAATGGGACCCTCTGTCCAATTACCCCCCTCCCCTCCTCTCTCTCTTTCTCTTCGTAGCCGGTACCTGGTCTGTGGGCCCCTTTGCAGTTGCACCGCCTGCACACTCGATGGTTGTGCGACTGATTCGGAAGCTAGTTGAGTTAATGGTCGTTCAACTTGCTTGTCTGCCCGTTAATAAATGTTGATGATTGGAGTAACTTTGTCGGACGTGAACCGATGTGGTCAATGTTTAAATACCGCTACCATTATAATTATCATCCTATCACTTCCCTTAATATAAAAAATAAGCACCATGATGACATGGCATGGGAAGGCTGCATTGGATAGACCGTGGCTGGCGATGATTATGATGATGATGATGATGAAAATTAAGACGATGATGACATTCTGACGAGAAGAGACGGTAGAATGCCCAGACAACCCCCCCACCACCCCTCCTAGAAAACTCCACCACTGGACATAAGGCTGAGAGTCAATACCGCCTCTCACGTGGCATGAATCAAGCCTGATCCCAGCGGGTCACGGCCGCGTGTAGGCAAGTGCCTAATGCACTGAGCAACGCCTTAAGCCCCTTTAGACACTTCAACATGGGTACTGAGTTGGGGTTTTTTTTTCCTTCTCATTTCATAAGTACAATAAAAAAAAAGCCATGCTGAGAAAATGTAACAGTTTCCAAGAAATATTGATGCGGCTTCAACGACAGCGTGCATGTTTTGAACCGTGTTATGAAGCGTAATGTGCTATGCGTTAATGCAAACTTTGGCCCGTGTAAAAATGATATTTTTCAAGCTGCCCTTTGTCAAAACGTGACATTCATGTTCAATGAAATGTGCGGAGGTTTATGGGCGCATTGTGATATAGCTGTACGATGCTCTGTCTGTAACATATTGCGGAGACGTGTCGTAACATTTTTACACAGCACACCGACGTAGAGCGATATCGTCTCTTTTGCCTAAATAGTTCATTGCTTTTTACTCACGTAATGGCAACGACATATGTCAACATTGCAACTGCTTGATAGTGCTCGAAAGCCAACAGAATGAACGTGCTGCAATTTATTAGAAATATCTTTTATGTATATACGGGTCAAAAGGTCGATCAGAGAGTAGAGAGGATCATTATTAGGCATAATGGTAATTAAGAGCAACGTATCGCATACACTTTTGAAGAGAACCATATTATCCAATTTAATCTCGATTTCCTATGGATTGGAGATTGCCTTGGGGCTGTTTTGTTGTTGCAATTACCAACAGGGGCGTGCTGGCTCTGGGTGTAGGTGCCTTTGCACAGGTTTGAGGGGAGCAGTGGCGCAGTGGTTAGTGCGCTGCGCTACAAACATGGCCGCCCGAGTTCGATTCCCGCTCACGGCCACCACCAACACTGAAGTGATAGCGATTATCTGAACCGGTCCTGGGCATCCCCTAGGTCGACTCATCATCACTGGGGGGACAAAGGCGGCCGGACGCGGTGCTGGCCACCCACCCCCTCGTGTTGCCGTGCCGGCCTTCATAGGTGCTACTCGCTACCAGCACTTGGCCCAACAGTCTGTTAAGGCTACACGGGGGATCTTTGTCTTTTCTTGTGCCGTGGGGGAGCGGTGTTGGGTAGTATGCTAAACATTTCGAACAGACACACATATTCACAAATTTCCCTTTTATAGAAATAGATTTGTGGCACTGTACTGCTACGCTTCCATGTCTTCGTTGGCCACCTTCACTGACCCACAATGGCCAAGGATGGTGAAGTATGGTCAAATAACGCCCATGACCCACACGCTGTGAGGAGGCTCCCATCCAGCAGTTGAATAACAAGAAAGGGCTGCACACGCAAATGCACATCCACGTGGAGACATCTGATTGGTTGCGAAAGAATGTATTGTTGTGTTCATCTTCTTGGTTCTTTCGGTAAAGTCACGTAGAATGGAAATAATAAAATAATAAAAATAAAACATAATAAAATAATTCTCACGACGTTTCGGCTACAACGCAAGCAGCCGTCCTCAGGTGAAGAATGAAACACCACCAAGCTTGGAGCGTATATTTAACCAAGAAGATGAATCCCTGCAGTCACGAATGCTTTAAATCGAAATGTTGTGTTCATGTTTCCAATTTTAAGGCCTCATTGAAAACCAGACATATTGTAAGCGTGAGCAAGCATGCAACTATCTGATGTCACTGGTGGAATAAATTATGATGTTTGGTCTCACATGGCAAAGCTCACCCCTCACTCCCATTACTGGTCTGTCATAAAATCATCATCTAGCCACTGCTGGATGAATGCCTCCATATACAGCTGTTGCCATCTTTTCATAGACTCTGAGATGCAACAATCCATGTATCCACGTGCGCGCGAGCTCATTTCGTTTGCTTCACCAATATGCAGGGAGGGGAACAAGTATTTGATCCCCTGCTGATTTTGTACGTTTGCCCACTGACAAAGAAATTATCAGTCTATAATTTTAATGGTGGGTTTATTTGAACAGTGAGAGACAGACTAATAAAAAAAATCCAGAAAAATGCATGTCAAAAATGTTATAAATTGATTTGCATTTTAACGAGAGAAATAAGTATTTGACCTCTCATGCGTTTTTCTGGATTTTGTTGTTGTTATTCTGTCTCTCACCGTTCAAATAAACCTACCATGAAAATTATAGACTTATCATTTCTTTGTCAGTGGGCAAACGTACAAAATCAGCAGGGGATCAAATACTTTTTTCCCCTCACTGTAGCAGACATCGTCTCAGACGCGTCCCCTCCTCCGACTGCCACTCTCCATCGTTTGAAAAACTTCGTCGAATAAGTGCATCAGAGTCAGCCTCGATTTTTTTTGTCACAAATCTGCTAAATGTGTGTCGGTATTATCTATCTCTCTCCCTCCTAGTTGTGTGTACTAAGCCGTTGACACGACGTTTATTATCAGAGACATCTCGTTAATGTATCGATTCAATTTAGCATTACACATTTCATCCGCCTTTGTGAGCACGCACAAAGTTACGTTACGGATACAATGAAATGTTATGCAGCCTCTTCACCTTGGGGAATATGATGGAGATAAAGTGTGCGCCGTGTGTGTGGTTGGTTTTTCAGCCTAATTGCTCGGACAGATTGTGCAAGGTTCGGTAAAGGCGGCGGGAGGGGGGGTGAAGAAACCCTTCATATCCATTGGTTGCCCAGCTTGGCACTTCAGTTAAAGGCTATACCTGGCTCCATTCCGTATTGATCTGGCTGACTCATTTTATGCCCTTTCTTCTTTCATTCAACATATTCCAAAAACAATCGCTTTAATGCTGTCCAGACAAATAGAGAGGAACGCATGTATACACCAGAGGTGGGACAAAGTCATTGTTATGCAAGTCCAAGTCGAGTCTCAAGTCATCAAATTCATGACTCGAGTCTGACTCGAGTCCAAGTCACATGACTCGAGTCCACACCTCAGAGGTGGGACAAAGTCATTGTTATGCAAGTCCAAGTCGAGTCTCAAGTCATCAAATTCATGACTCGAGTCTGACTCGAGTCCAAGTCACATGACTCGAGTCCACACCTCAGAGGTGGGACAAAGTCATTGTTATGCAAGTCCAAGTCGAGTCTCAAGTCATCAAATTCATGACTCGAGTCTGACTCGAGTCCAAGTCACATGACTCGAGTCCACACCTCTGGTATACACAAAGACAAGACAACACATCCCACACGTGTGAAGCCTCTCGACAGACTGTTGGGGCACGTGCTGTTAGCGAGCACCGGTGAAGGCCGGAACGGCACACGAGCGGGTGGGTGGCCACCTCACCAGTTACTCATTTTACGGCTGACTCGACCTAGGGGAGGCCCAGGACCCGTTCAATGACAAAACATTGTTATTTTGTCGTGAGTAGGAATCGAAATCGGGTCGCCTGGTTTTTAGCTCGGTGCGCTAAGCACTCTAATATCTCGCCCCACATGTACACATAATGATGCAGTGGTTAGCGCGCTGCGGTATGAAGCCAGCGACTTACGTTTGATTCTCGGCGATGGCTAAACGTGAGTGGCGAGTCATTTCTGGAACCCATCTCTGGTTTCCCCCTCCCCCCGCCCCCGTCATTTAACCTGCACTAACCATCGTGGTGAAGTATGGTCACACAAACATCACGGACAGACACGGCGTGGGGTGGCCTCAACCCAGCAGTGAATTGGCAAAAGAGCTATGAATTTAGATCATCACCATCAGCCATGATCAATCCACTGCTCGATGATAACTCTCCAAGCCGCCGCAAAGTCACTTGCACAGATCAGCTCTGCATGGCCTCTGCCGCACGCTCTCTGCACATTGGCAATGATAGGTCTTCCTGCGTGCGTGCACAGTATTACTATCTCCATTCTCCTTCTCCTGTTCCTCCGCTGCGTGGCCACAGGATACAAGTGCCCCCGGCGGCACGTGTAGGGTTTTCTCTTGCGACACGGGGACAGGGGCCGCTGAAGCATCGCGCAACCACCAACCCTGCTCCTTGACTCCGCAGCAACATGATGAGGCCGTGCTTGCGTAGTGGCGGTGGGAGGGGAGAGGTGGAGTGGGGGGTTGGTGCAGTGGGGGGGAGGGGCATATCCACTCTCTCGGGGGCCGTCCGTGCAATGCGGAGCCACGAGATCCAGTGTCCGACGCGAGCCCAGCGAGAGCGACACCCAACGCCATGAGCTACAACGCGGCGGGGGCAAATATTGTCGATCGCATTAGGATCATCGGAATTAATAAACGGTGTATCACAATCCCCTTCGGAGTTCCCCGCGCAAGGACGGGGGTCGTTGCCGTTTTGCCCTCGACCAGATGACATTATAGTATTACCGGCCGGCCTCTTAACATTGACAGACAGCGTGACAAGCCCTAGGCTCGGGGGGTGGCGGGGCGGGGAGGTTGGGGGGGGGGTGAACAGCGCTTTGTTAGCGCTGTTCGGCCTCCTAATGGCCCTCCAAATGTCTGTACGGTGAGACCGTGGCTCCTGTGCCCTTGCTGTCTTCGGCCACACTGGCGGTCCTTAGGAGCGGGTCAGCCGCAGCATCACTTCGGGGAGAGCAGAGACGTCAAAGGAGGAGACTCCACATCGATTAGAGGTTGCATTACTGGCAGTGGCCCGATCAACTATTGCGTGGCAGATGTTGCCCGCAGTTGGTTGTGAATCGAAGAGAGAATGCGAGCGTGATTATCAATAAATGCACTCAAAAGAGCGCAGGGTGGAACATATGTTGATGCGTGTTCATCGTAATGGGGAACCAATGCGCCAACAAATGAGTGTGCATGTAAAGCAGACTGGGTTGATAAGAGTGATAATCTAATTGAGAGTCAGGGGAAGATTGTGTGTGTGTGCGTGCGCGTGCGCGTCTTCCATTGTAATTAAGAACTTGCTGAAGGCAAGTGGTGGATGCAGGTGGCCAAGTGGTTCAAAGTCAGAACGCTTGAACCGACCCGGCTGAGAACCGATGTCATGATTCGGATGGGAGTTTTAGCCACCATTGATTAGCAATGGGTTCTCAAGGGTAGTGAGTTGATGGCCCCAGTCCAGTCGGCAATAACTGGAGTGTCACTTCATTTGACCTAATTCTAGTTCTGAAAATTAAACGTATCACTTTGCCTTCCGCGCCACAAACACCGATGTCAGAGCAGAGTGCGCACGTTGTGGTGTTGAGATACAATTGCCACTGGAAGGATTTATTTTGAAGGAGTTTTGTGAAGATATCCGACACAGCTGTTCTCAGATATACAATGTAGCCCCTGCACTGTGAGATTTCCCAATTGGCTCCGTGTCCTTGTGACATGGTGCCGATGGCCACCCGGAGATAAATAGCTTAATAGCTCATCAGATTCCTTCAGTATAAATATTCTGATTTAAAAAAAAACGGGGTGGCGGGGGGGGGAGCAATACCACTAAATATGTTTCAAGTAAAGGTAATGGATAACAGAATATCCAATGATGTCGCCCTTTAACCAAACACGTCATATAACGTGATGTCAACCACTCCACATGACTGCATGTGAAGTGGGTAATGTGCGTTTTAGAAAATTGAATACGCCAGCGCACAAATTGAAATGACTTAAATTCAACTTAACCGCGAAAACAAAGCATAGCGATTTTCAAACAGTATATATAGAGAGATATACATCGCGATAAAGTATATCGGGTAGACGTTTGTAAATGTTTGCCAGTGACAGCACACGGCTACTTTGTTATGAAACATCAAGAGACAGATGTTTTACAAATCAAGATGTGCTGCATGCATCCGTCCTATACACATCATTGTCTGGTAATGCTGCTGCGTTGGCATTGGTGCACAAGCACAAACAAGAACAAACTCAACACATCAGTCCAATAACATTGTGGGCTTACAAGCTTTAATTCTAGATTTGAAGCTTTCGTGACTGCAATGATTCATATTCTTAGGTTTTTTTCGGTAAAGTCACGTAGGTAAAAACATAAAAAAGTAAAATAAAATAAAAATCACGACGTTTCAGGAGGCAACACAAGCTTACAAGCTATGAATAAGGTTCATTGAAGAAGGGCCATTGACCGAAACGTCACATTAAAAATATATATTTTAAGGCGGTGGTATTGACGAATGTGTTTTTTTTCTATTCATTCCGAGTTTACACTTCGATTATGTATTCCAGTTATTGTGGCTAATTCTAATTGAAAGTCATTTGGAAAAGCGATAGGATCCACGGTACACGGACATTCCAAAAAGCATAGTTTGGGACAGGAATTAAAAAAAGTATACGACCTTTATATTCATAAATGCAATTATTACGCAGTGGATACATTGCAATTCAAAATACTGTATACCACACGTCATATTCCGTCAAATCACAGTTAGAATTAGGAACGAACTAATACACGATTAAAACACCACATTTAATCACCATCCCAACTTAAAAGCGGTAATTACAAACACGACAAAACCTGTCATTTGTAAGAATTAATAATGTATCCGCAAGCGACTGAATTACCCATACCAAATATATATGTGCACTTTAATACCAGTTAACCGACTCGGGTCAATATTGTTGCTCCCACCTCTCCATCGCATAGCCCGCGCATCTCGTTAACTCTCTCTCGCTCGCTCGCTCGATCGCTCTCTGCCTCGCTTTGCTCTCGCTCGCAGCTCCCCTTAGAAGCAGACATAACGTGTCGGCGGCGATAAAGAAGCAGTGCATCTGAAGATCTACATCAAACCCTCGGGCAAGTCACATCTCTCAGCAAAACGAATGCCCCCTCGACCAAGAGAGCCCATTAGCACGTCGCGGCCCGCACTCGCAGAAGTGATGCTGGCCGCTTGCACTAACAAATAACGGTATTCTGACCTCGGCACACGGCGCTATATCACGGCTCGCCGGGCGCTGATGGAATTTATGTGGCCGTCTTGCGCCGAGGCCTCCTGTTAGCGAGGAACGTGCTGGCTGCAGTCGTCGGCAGTTACATTTCCACTGCGGGTGGTCCTCCTCCTCCCCTACACCACCCCCCTTCCCCCCCCCCCCAACGCACGTACACGCTTTTATAGCACGCGCCGCGGGTGACGGTCAAAGTTGTGTGCGGTTCGCGCTGTGTGTGTCTCTCTCTGTGAATGTGGTCGCGTGCGTGTTGTGAGTGTAGGGGGGGGGGGCTGAGTGTTGCTATTAGCGCGATGCGCTGCGACCAGAGTTCGATTCCCGCTCACGGAAAAACACCGGCGGCGAATTTCTGAACCGGTCCTGGGCCTCACCCTAGGTCGACTCAGCCGCAATTGAGTACCTGGTGAGGTGTGTAAACATCACCCATCAGGAGACAAAGGTGGTCGCTACCCACCCCCTCGTGTGTTGTTCCGACCTTTATAGGTGCTACTCGATACCAGCACTTGGCCCGATAGTTTGTTAAATGCTATGCGGAGTATCTTTGTCTTTGTTGTAAGTGTGTGCCTGTGTGTTTAAGATCTGGACACAGTCCCATCGGTGAGCTCCACCGGCAGGCAAGGCGCGTTGGCTGGGTCATGTTGCCTGCATGCCCAGCCACCGCATGCCCAAACAGCTTTCGTTCGGCCGGAGAGAGGGGGCTAAACGGGCGCGGCACAGTCTAGAGAAGAGATGGAATTATGTGGTACTGGATGATATGGAGCTGAGTGGACTTGCCGAAGACTGGTACCAGCGGTGTCAAGATCGACCTCTGTGGAGGAGGCTCGTGAAGGACGCTACTGGGCAGTTGGAGGCAGTCGCCCTCCAACAACAACGGAGGGCAGAGGAGCGAATCTCATAACAACGAGCGGAGTGCCGGGCGGATAAAACACAGCAAGTTGGCACAGTCGGGGGCACAGGTGGTACATCTGCCGGTTATCTCAGTCGGTCAACCCATGGCACCTGGGTCTGTTCCGTGACCTCCTGCCAGTGGGCGGTCGACATTTCCCATGGCCTTAAAGTGCACCTAGCCTGGCACAAGCGCCGTGGCGACGTCACCACCACTTAGTGTCGAATGGCGGTTGTGTTGCGTGTTAATAATCTTATTCAGGATAACCCATGACATCTGCCGTCTGTCCCACGAAAGTCCTACCAGCGTACCTTAATAGGTGCTCGCTAGCAGTACTTGTTCCAGCAGTCTATATTGCTTAACGGAGTGTTGTCTTTGTGCGCGTGTATTTGCGTGTAGTACGTGCTGTTTAGTAAAGTTTGTCCATGGTGACCTGTCTGGGCTTTTCCCGAGGTTCTCTAAAATGTATATCCATGATCACTATCGGCGGTCCTGGTGCCCGTGATGTTGGCCACACACGAATCACCCTCGTGAGCCGTGTCGGACTGAAGAGGTGCTTGCCTTAGCATCGCCTGCGTGTACAATGTAGTGACGTATTCTTAGGTTTTTTTTCGGTAAAGTCACGTAGGTACAGCTATCGTGCTGTGACGGTCCCACCTGAAGACGGAAGCTTATTTTTTTATTTTACTTTTATTAATTTTAATTTTTTACCTACGTGACTTTACCGAAAAAAACCTAAGAATATGAATCATTGCAGTCACGAAAGCTTCAAATTTAGAATGTAGTGACGCTTTAGACCGGCGTGGGATGGGTGAGTGCCATGTCTTTGTTATTTGTGGATTTTAAATGACTAGAAAATAAATGTATCCAAGTGATAATGCATATTGTGAGGGAGTGGGGGGCGTAGTGGTTAGTGCTATAAAGCCATTGATCTGAGTTCGATTCCCGGCCACGGCTAACATCACTGGCGAGCCATATGGGTACTGCACCGACCCGGACAGACTCGGCTGAAATCAACGTCTGGTTTCTGGCGATGAGTGGAAATTATTTAATTTTGTCAAAAAAATGCTTTTTTTTACACCGCGTCGTTATGTATACGGAAATAATGTAGTTGTTGCAGGATCTAAAGTCAATGGATTTACAAAATCTAAATATATTTTGACGTCAAAATTAGACTCACGATTGAATCGTGAGTAGCTCGCATCTCATGATAGACATGCACAAAGATGCTTACAGTACATCACACACATGAAGATTTTGAATATTATTTTTCAATAGTTTCATCCATATTGCCACGAATTTTAGTCAGTGTTTCGAGAGAAAAAACTAATGGACGTCCAAACATATGAATTATTAGCATTATTATGTCCACATTCACGCTCCAATGAATGTATTATCTTTTGACTTAAAACTTTCGTGACTGCAGGAATTAATATTCTTGGTTCTTTCGGTAAAGTCACGTAGATAGAAAACTAAGATATAATAAAAATAAAAATAAATTTAAATTTCTTTAATAAAAAAAAATACGTTGAAAATAATAAAAGCAAAAAAATACGATAAAAATTAAAATCGTAATGCTCTCTCCGCCTGATGAAGACCGCTTGTGTTGCGATCGAAACGTCGTGGGTTTTTGCTTTATTATTTTCAATTTATTATTATTTAAAATTGTAATTTAATTTTACTATTTTTATTGTGTTTCTTTGCTTTCATTATTTTTAATTTATTATTTACATTTTTGAAATTTTTATTTTATTATTTTATATTTTTACTTTTTGTTTTCTATTTACGTGACTTTACCTAAAAAACCAAGAATATGAATGTATTATAATGTATTCTTAAATAACGTATAAACACAAAGGCGACGCTTAAGAACGAATAAAATATTCTTTGATTTTTCGTTTCATAAAAGAGGGGTCAATCATCTCGTGTGCAGGTGCTGCAAGTTGATTATTACATCGCATCATTACAGCGACACTTCACGTGACTTCAAAGTGCACCTAGCCTGGCACAAGCGCTGCGGATACCTCTTCGCCACTTAGTGGCGAGCGGCTGCTGTTGTTATTACATCACAGGATTGTGACAGGTGGCAGCAGCAGCGACTTGGAGGCCTTCATCCAGCAGCGAATCGATGACCTCTGATGATGACATTTCCCTGCCCAATTTGTTGTGCATCTAGGTACAGTATGGACGCGTTTACAATAACAATCGCAATTTCGCCACGAAATTGCGGCAGTCACGTCATCACGGCGCTCGTGCCATGTTAGGTGCACTTTGAGACCACACAAGCACACCGCACACGCACACTACAAAAGACAAGGACTCGCTGTATAATCTTTAACAGAGTCGAGGCAAGTGCGGTTAGCGAGCACCTGTGAAGGCTGGCACGGCACATGATGGGGTTGCGTTGTCAACACCAAACCTGGCCGCCTTTGTCTCCACTCTTGATGATATTTACACACCGCACCAGGTACTCATTTTAGTCGAGAAGGGGAGCCCCAGAAGCGGTTAAGGTATTCGCCACGGTAATTAATCGTTAGCGGGAATAGAACTCGGGTAGCCGAATTCGTAGAGCAGTGTGCTAACCACTACCCCGCCGCTCCCCACAAAGACACATTTCCACCTTCATAGCCTTTACCAGACTGTTGGAGCAAGTGCTGTTAGCGAGCACATATTAAGGTCGGCACGGCACACGAGGTGGTAAGTGGCGAGCACAACGCCCGGCCGCATTGTCTCCCTCGTGGCGATGTTTACACACCGCACCAGATACTCATTTGATGCCGATTCGACCTAGGGGAGGCCCACGAACGATTGGGTGAGATAATCGTCACTGGTGTTGGCCGTGAGCGGGAATCGAACCCTGATCCGGGCGCTAGGAGTCTTAGTTTAGCTCACCGCTAACGGCAACAGTCGTGTAGCTACTCTACACACCAACACACCCCACACCACCGCTACCCACACTACACACCAACACACCCCACACACTCGCGCTCGTGCCGACACGCGCGTGACGACGGTGACTTGAACAGATGTCGCCCCCCTAGATGAATTAAAATTTGTGAAGCGGATTTTTTTTCTCCCACTTCTCACGATTAATTATGTAAGTTGCACTCGAGTTCTTCAGCGTCCCGTGTTCCTTCAGCAGTGCGGAGGAATGTTATTAACATTTAAAAATCAATTAAACGCCACCCCCCCCCGCCCCATCTCCCACATAGCTGGACGCCCATGGATGCTGTTGTGTCGTTTACGAACGCTTTGCCCGGCGTTAACGCTGTCACGCGCCTGAGATCGCTCCTAAGGGGTGAATGCGTTATTTTCTTACTTATTTCATACAACACGCGTGTCCGTGGGGAGCGGTGGTGTAGCGGTTAGCGCTCTGCGCTACGAACCCGGTGAGACGGGTTCGATTCCCGCTCACGGCCAATACCAGTGACGATTATCTGAACCGGTCCCGGGCCTCCCCTAGGTCGACTCAGCCTCAAATGAGTACCTGGTGTCATGTGCAAACATCGCGACTAGGGAGACAAAGGCGGTCGGGCGTGGTGCTGGCCACCCACCCCCTCGTGTACCGTTCCGGCCTTCATAGGTACTCGCTAACAGCACTTGCCCCTACAGTATGTTAAGGCTATACGGGGGATCGTTGTCTTATGTAGTATGCAGACGGCTTGGTAGATGCATGTATATGCATGCACGTGTCTATGCATGTATGTGCCGGCCCTAATCGGTTGCTCGTTAACAACACTTGCCCCCACAGTTTGTTATGACCATGCAGTGGATCTTAGTCTTGTGTATGTGACTATCCACGGGGAAGACAAAAGCGGCCGGGTGTGGTGCTGGTCACCCACCCCCTCGTGTAGCGTGCTGGCCTTCATAGGTGCTCACTAACAGCACTTGCTCCAAAGTATGTGAAGGCTATACGAGGGATCTTTGTATTTTTTTTATTATTAAACTATGTATCTATGTCCTGGGCCTCCCCGACGTCGCCTCGGCATGGAATGAGTGGCTGGGGCGATGTTGCTGTAAACACAAACACTGCCTCTTGGAGTCTGTACGGACGATCTCTGTCATTTCGTGTGCGCGTGTGTGTGAGGAACGGTGGTGCAGCGGTGAGCGTGCTGTGCTCCGGACCCGGCGACCCGAGTTCGATTCCAGCTCCCGGCCAACACCGGTGACGATGATCTGAATCGGTGATGGACCTCCCCGAGGTCGACTCGGCCTCAAATGAGTAGCTGGTGTGGTATGTAAACATCACCACTGGGGAGACAAAGGCGGTCGGGCGTGATGTGTTGGCCATCCACCCCCTCGTGTGTCCCGCGCCGGCCCTTATAGGTACTCGCTAACAGCACTTGCCCCAACAGTCTGTTAAGGCTCTACGGTGGGTCTTTATCTTTGTTTTAATGCGCGTGTGTAACTGCGTCAGATGGCAACAGATACATGTGGAGCCCTGCAATTCCTCGCTCACGTCACTGCTTGCAGAAGGGCCTCCACGAGAACGAACCCTCAAGGGTAATTGGTCTACTCTTCCACATTGACCAGACGTGTTGGAATGTGTATATACGTTTACAGCATTTGTTAACGGATTAATTGCGCAAGATACATGAACTGTTCATTTCCATCTTCACGATCAATGTACATATTTACATAATGTATTAAAATACGGGCACTATTTAGACGTTTTTGGAATTAGTGCTTTCAAATCGCTAGAACCTTTTGAGACCCTAATATGTATACATTCATTTAACTGTAATGCCTTTAATGACGTCCGCTATCATACACTTATTAAGCAATTCCAACCACATGATGATGAACTATTGACTCTCTGCGTTGGGTACAAATCCACGTGAGTTTTGTGTCGGGTCTAAATAAAGAAATCGTCTGCCTGGCGTTTAGCGTTTTCCGAGTCTTTTCGTGCGCGATCTATCACGCATGCCGTGATCTACTCGCAATAGATTTATCTTTGCACATTTCCCCAGATGTATATTTTCCTAACTTTGTTAATTTATTTTTCGATTTAAAGCTTTCGTGACTGCAGGGATTCATCTTCTTGGTTCTTTCGGTAAAGTCACGTAGAAGGGAAGTAATAAAATAATAAAAATAAAACATAATAAAATCATTCTCACGACGTTTCGGCCACAACGCAAGCAGCCGTCCTCAGGTGAAGACCAGGTCTGTCGGGGAGACTGCGTCTGAATGAAACACCACCACGCTTGGAGCGTATATTTAAGCTGGGTTGGAAGGGGGGAAGGGCGCCTTGACAAAATTATTTTATTACTTCCCTTCTACGTGACTTTACCGAAAGAACCAAGAAGATATGTTCATTTGCCATGACCTGAACTCTAACCCTTTGCCGTAGTAGATCACAGGAATACCGTGCCCTGCAACGAGGGCAACGGTGTATGCACACTTCGTACTGAGCAATGTGTGTATATGTACATCTGTGTATACAACACTTGCTGTGTATGTAAATCCCAACGAATGCTGAACACAATTGTTTATTTGGTATTTTTTTTAAAAAGCTCATGTTTAAAGATTGTACGACTCGTCCATCCACTGCCGGATGAAGGCTTCCCTACGCCGTATCGGGTCATGGGAATTTCTTGACGATGCTTCGGCGTTTAGGCGTGGGCACAAAGCTGCCCGTGTTGTTCGTAGAGAAGGCTCAACGGAACTCGCAATTAACCTAAAAAAGGCCAAATCCCACCAATATTGCAGATTGTGCAAAATGTATTTACGACATCGAATTATGGGATTTGAAGCAAAGTGTTTTTGTTTTGTCTGTGAGGATTTTACTTGGAGGCTGCATCCAAATGTGCATCTGCGTATCTTCAAACACACCAATTAATGTTTGTTTATTTACGTGCTATCAAGAAGGGGCATTGCCCGAAACGTCGCCTATTATATTTTATCGTTAAAGGCCACAATGTTATTGGCGAATATTCCGAGGTTTTTTTTGCATTAATTGTCATCGTACACCACTGCCAACGCAGCAGCAGCATCACCAAATAATTTGTTCAATTTGAAATGCGTTCGTTTTTGTGGTTGTTCGGTACCGCTTGTCGTTGCGGCTTATTACACGTCCGACGTTTCGCTTCCACGTGCTGGGAGCTTCCTTCAGGACCTGACATCATACCGAACAACTCACGGCACAGCCCGGAAACACACGCGAGGGAGCCACACCATGCAGTTGTGAATGTCCTCAGCGGTGAGGGAACGGCAATGCGCATTCGTCATCGTCTCACGTTCAGCTGTGAAGGATGCGAAAGGCGATGCGCGGGTGTCGCCTTCTCCGCACTTTGAAGAAACGTCGTCGCCAATTGGGGAACTGAAAGGCAAAAATAAAAAGCCACGGCGAGATTTTGGCGCTCTCTTGGAAACCACCGCACGGCAAAGCGCACGAAACGTCGCGTCCAACGCCGTTGTACAGTATTACGATTCTGACACAAGCATCGACACACATCATAGACTCTTTAGCTCTAGCCAGCAACAGTTCAGTTTTAATTCGTTGTGCGTCTGCCCGTGGTGGTGACGTGCTGTTATTCGCTTGTGAAAATTGTATGTTACGTGTGTATACGGTGTCGGTGCTATTTGTGGTTATATAAATGATAATGTGAATTCATTTTCTCACTCCGCTGCTGGCTGACGGCCTACGGCGTCGTGTCAGCCATGGAGAGAGGTGGGGGCTGACCATACTTGAACATGCTGGTCAGCTGCGGGTTGATGAACGGTGGTGGCCAGGAATTGTTGCTCAGATACAATCACTCGCCAAGAATGTTTGGTGACCGTGACCGGGAGCCGAACTCAGGTGGTTGGGTTTAAATCGCCAGGCGCTATCAACCGCTCCAACCACATTCAGACGCTGTCTTCTCGACAGACCTGTTCTCCACCTGAGGACGGCTGCTTGCGTTGTGACCGAAACGTCGTGAGAATTTATTTTATTATGTTTTATTTTTTTATTTTATTCTATTATTTTCATTCTACGTGACTTTACCGAAAGAACCAAGAAGACGCTCCAACCACGTTTACGCCATCTAAATCACCACTGTTGTGGGGGGGGGGCGGGGGGGGTGTGGGACATGTGTGTGTTCACTGCTTTATCTTAACCCCCCTCGGATCATCATCATCATCATCATCGCAAGCGTCGTCCAGGGATATGTAAGAAGACAACCCCCGTCGAGATAGCTCCCTGCTGAACAGGTGGTCAGACGGCAGCGACCGCAGGCATCGCGCGATTGCCACGTGCTCTCGATTTAAACACTCAAAGCGTTACACCGGCAGCCTCACGCTGTGTCGTTTTATCAGAGGGACCCATCCGGCATACCATGCAAATCGTTTACGGGGGGGGGGGTGCATATGTGTACGCATGGATGTATATATTGTATGTGTGCATGTTGAACTTCTCTCGCACCGTACACAGCCAGCCGTGCTTATCGGAGGTGATGTGTAATCGATTGACTATCTTGAAGACGCGTTCGGTGCCGTTACATCAAGTTGTTCATTTTGAAATGGTCTATATTTGAGTTCACGCGTTCACGTGAACGGTGGCCTTTCTTAAATATAAAAGGGGGGATGCGGGCGCAGATACGTGCACACACCTGTCGGATATGTTGACAATGTCAGTCAAATCCTCATAATTGCACACGAAACCTGAAAAAAACCGACTGTTTACGCTTTGGATACATCACTCGTACAAGGATATCCGTGGGTTGTAAAAAAATACATTTGAGAGCTTTTTTTTGACGGCTCACAGCCGCAATTATTAACATAACACCATCTCACGCGCAGTGTGACCTCATACTCCGCCGATAATACCCGCAAAATAATTAATTATAAACATTGCAAAATAATGCATTTGACATGCAGATGCGCTCGTGTACCCGCCGCCCCTGACGAATGTCAAACTGGAACGCGCTGCATGTAATAATATTTCTATAGGAGATCGTACGATCGTTTGAATTATCTTCTTGGTTCTTTCGGTAAAGTCACGTAGAAGGGAAATTTTAAAATTATTAAAAAAAAACATAATAAAATAAACGTCGCGAAGAATTATTTTATAATGTTTTATTTTATTATTTTATTATTTCCCTTCTACGTGACTTTACCGAAAGAACCAAGAAGATGAATCCCTGCAGTCACGAAAGCTTAACATCGTTTGAATTATGTTGAACGTTGTAACCACCCCCCCTCCCCCTCGCGTTCATCCGCTGCACGTGTGTCGCGAACCAACTGTAACACGAACACCCTTGCGAAAAAAAAAGTGCAGCATTCGTGCAAATTATTGATCTCCTTACACGAGATATCAAATGGGTGGTAATGATGGGTTGCCTAGCGACGGAGGCCACTTGTACCCGTAAATTAATTAAAATGCGAGCTAGCTGCCGGGATATGAGAGGAACAACGCGGGAATTTTTTTTTTTTTTGCACCACCGTCCCTGTACGATGACTGCATCATTTCCCGCCCGGTTCAAAGAATAATCATAATTTAAAAAAAACATGCATTCAGATTATTGGGATTGTTTTGCTTCAAGAAATGTCCACACGTCAAGCTATCATTTGTGGCCACGTCGCTTCCGAAAAATAAGTGAATTGCTCCCGTGAGCTTTACCTGCGGAGATAAAAAAAATGTTTAGTTTTATTTGTATATATATATTTTTAAAAGCGATTTGTTTACCTTTATAATATACTTTTCACTCCGATCGTGTTTAAAAAAATATTGTTTGTTGTTGTAACCTTCTTGACCCCCGTGCCCCGACTGGACATTTGTAAAAAAGACCTTCATAGCTCATCGGATTCACCCCCGGTATCAATAAATACTCCGATTCCGTGGGCTTCTCTTCTTCGGGGAGGAGGGGGGGGGTTATAAACGTGTTTTCGGTGCTATTCCACCGTTTAGTGCACGGCAGAGAGCGGAATTTAAACTTTGCACATTCGTGACACGCACGGCTCTCTCGTGCCGCTGTGCGTGAGCGTGTCAGTGCGGGGTACCCTGGACGTGGACGCCAATCGAGGTGTCCGTGCTCGGAGTCGTGCCCTCATTTTTCGTTTGCGACGATCGTTTGCAGAAAAATGCGGTCGCATTTCGCAATAACAAACCAAAAAAAAATGCACGCATTCTGTCCACACACGTTCGTACACACGCGTACAATTCTGTCCTATTTGCTGACCCGCCCATACCGGACATCTGTGGGAAAATAGCTTCATTGCTCATTGGATTCCTTCTCAAGGCTAGATAAACATCTTGATTCTGTTTGTGCAACACTCGAACCTGTGCGTACGTTGGAATTGTTTTGAACGTATATAGCGGCTATAAATATCTCGTCCGATTTATCTTGTTGTGTTGTTAAAGAAAACGAACGATTACTGTATTTACAAATTGTGTGTATATATATAAATTCAAGCAATTCGTCTTAGCTGAAGGGGCAATACAACAACCAGGAGTATATATATATATAATTCGTGACTGGCTAATGAACACAACATCAATGATTTATTGTATATATGAAATATTGTCCAGATTCAGAAAAGCCCTCGTTGCAAGTGACATCAGCCTACGGCGTGGAACCTCGTGGTTGTGCCTTGCGTGTAGCTCTGCGATGCGCACGGTTGACTACGCAGGGTGCGAAAGAAGTTTAACATTTATACGTGCGGTTTGTTTGCAGGTTGGATAGGAGCTCCTTCAGTGACTCAACTCAGAAACCCACCAACACTCGTAGTCAAACGTCTGACATCATGCCTGATAACTGAACTCGGAAGCTCTAAACCGGCACGTGGAGCGAAACGTCGGACGTCACGCCGAACAACACGCGGGTTCAAACCCGAAAACCACATATGGGAACATCCAGACATACATCAGAGCGATGGCATCGCTTCAGTATACAGCGAAACGTGTGACGTATAGCAGGCAGAGGAATAAAAGATGATCGGGTTTATTATACATATCTTGGGAATAACATCGTTATTTTATAGCAAAGGCACATTGAAGAACGCAGCTTTGAATCAATATATGTTCAATAATTTTTTTCTAACTACTTTACAGAGCGATTATAGCTTATGGACATCCACCACTCTTTACACAATGTTATGTACATTACTGGGTTTTCGAACAGAAATGAACTCCACAACTGACAGCGGTAGACGGGAACGCCTTAGGCAACTCAACACAATATAACATGTGCACTTAAAACACGTGTTGCAATTCGGTTACACGTTACGTGGGGCTTGGGAGGAGAAAAAAAACCTGTATAGAGACGTGCAGCTGATAAGTTGTATTATGTCATTATCTTTGGCCCATGAAGCCATGAAACAGAGAAAATCGATATGTGCTATATATACGAATTTAATACATCAAGATAACATGTGAGGGAAGGACTTGACTTTTTACGCAAAAGTGTATCTCTAAAGAACAGCACATTGAAGACGTTTGCTGTATATATAACAACAATAATAAAAAAAACAATAACGAAAATCCCACTTGTTTTTTTCTTTCACAGGTTCACCATAAACAAGACGTCACAAATAAATATCGGTCGATGTACATCGTGTTTGGCGTTTACAGCTGTAAAGTGTTTACTCAGCATATACACGGTACTGTATATATATATATGCTACGCGTATGTATATACATACTTAACTTTATAAACAGATAACGGAGCGCGCATTGAAGCAGCGTCACAGTCGCCTTCGTCGCACGGACAGCTGGGAACGGCGTGGCTGGGTCACGTGGCTGGGTCACGCATCGTTGTGCATACGACGACGCATTACGCTTGAAGGGACAGGTGTGTGAGTGTGTGAGTAAGTGTGTGTGTGTGTATGGTTAGGCGTGTGAGCAAAACAACAGTATCTCCTCGTCGATAATGATGGTGATGGTGTTGTTGCTGTTATCGTTGTTGGACCACTGCGTGGGGTTTCGCGACTTTGCTGTACAGCTATTCCGCGCGTTGCACGGTTGTGCCACGTGTTGTTCGGCTCCATGTCCAACGTTTTGCCTCACGTGCCCGTGAGCTTCTTCGGGCACTAAATTCACTTCCGGAATGAACATCAACAGCATCATCATCATCGACATTTCACTTCACAGGTGCCGGGCACTTCTTAGTGAAAAGTAATCGATTCCACCCGCGTGTTGGCCAGCTGATTCGGGAAGTAAATTCGATTGCTGAAAACTCTCCCGGCACGTGGCTGCGAAATGTTGCAATCGGGTCGCTACCGCCGGGCACTCGTTTTCAGATGAGGTTGCTGGGGAACGAAGTGGGGAACTGGGAGAGTCCGGCCCCCGGGAAGCAGAGGGCACCGGGCAGGGGCAGCGAGGCTGCAGCCGCCGCGCGCAGGAGGCTCGCGTCCCGGTAGAGCACGGGCACGCGCACGAGTCTGTGCGCCGCCGACACCTGCGCCAAGTTGGCGGCCTCGAGCTCGGCGGCCAGCTGGCGCTTCCACTTGTTGCGCCGGTTCTGGAACCAGATCTTCACCTGCGTCTCGGTGAGGTGCAGCGACGCGGCGAGACCCGCGCGCTCCGCGCTGCTCAGGTAGCGCTTCATGTCGAACGTCGACTCCAGCTGGAACACTTGGCTCCGAGAGAACACGGTCCGCGTCTTCTTCTTGGGGGGCGCACGCGGGCTGCCGTGCTGAGGGGGGCTCTCGCAGGCCCTGTCCCCGGCCCGACACGCGGCGCTTCTCCGCGTCTCTCTCCTCCGCCTGGGAGTCTATGTCGTCCGCCGTGACCCGACCCACCGAGCGCTTCTGTGGCGGGGCTTTGAAGTCCGGCGAGATCCTTTCGGCGACGTCGTCCGGGTTTGATAAATCTAAGGACGTCTCTTTGGTGGCTGCGGTGCAAAAAAATAAGAGGCGTAAATAATGCAGCGCGTTAATTGCGATAAACAAAAGCATGTACTGGAGAGAGAGTCTCAGTTCTCACCAATTGACGAACGCCTCCCCACGCAGTGCCGGGCATAGAGGGGGTTTTCTTGTACCATACTTCACCTACTCTGGTCATCCAATCTTCATTAGTATGATTTATGTAAAGCAACTAGTCGAGATTGTAAGTTATTGACGAGTTATTCGATGATATCCTAATATGCAATTCACCAATTCTGGTCGTTAAATATATTTACATCGGAGGGTTGGTGAATTGCATTTACACCGCTTTCACGTTTACCTTTCGGACAGTGCGACATTAATATCGTCCATGGTTTAAAGTTGTTAGTCGTAGTCGCACACAGGGAGTGCGGGTTGGTGAAGGGGGAGAGGGTGGGGGAATTGCGGGACCGAGGGTTCAGACACCACTCGCCACTGATGTTAGCCGTGGTCGGGAATCGAACTTCGCCCGTCGGGTTCATAGCGCAGCGCGCATAGAATGTGTTTTTTTTTTATACAAGTCGCGTGGTCTCCTTCACCCAAAACACTATTAACCGTGTTGTGTTTCACGCCGTCAGAATTATCTTCGTCATCGTGTTACGGAGACGTCGATCTCTGATTAAACACAGAGTGCGTTAACATTGAACGTGGCAGAAAATGATTCAATTCAAACTTTCCCGAGGCATGTTTTACGTCCTCTCCGATAAGCTTATAAGCCTGACAATGTATTTTTAAAACAACACAAATTATTAATTACTTCGATCTAGACAATTAAATATTTACGGGGGAAAGGTCGCCGTTAAATATATTTTCATCGGTAACAAGCGAATATATTCATGTTGTTGAGAATAAACAACCCAAATACACGGGCATGCTCCAACAACGCAAATCTATATCAAAGCAACTGTCATACATACACACATATATGTGACAATACTCAATTACAAAAAATACACCCATGACATTGTGTTAATTCTACTCGTTTATAATATCACTTATATCTATTTGCTCCATAAACCTGTTCACTATTAACCGGCAGACTAATTGTTGGCACACCTGTTAAATCAGCACTGCGAGTAGCTACATCGAGTTATCCACGTGGGCAATGCCATTATATTGACCATAAACTAGACTTGTGTGTGGAGCAATGGTCAATGTACTTGACACGGGCCCGCTACTGCTGTTACTACAACCGGGCGATTCCGAGAGCCTTGCATGTGGTCGTTGGTGGTGATAGTGGTAGTGGTGTTGCTACTGCTGCTAGTTATTGTTGTTGATGGCTGTTGGTGGTTTTTGGATATTAGTTGTTGGTGGCGGTGGCTATTGTTTATTTAATGGTGGTGGTTCTTGTTACAGTATTGGTGTTTTTTGGTTGTTGTTGGTGGTGCTTTGGTTGTCCGTTGGTGGTGGCGCTAGTGGTGGTGCTGATAATGTCAATGCCGGTAGTTATTGTTGCTGATAGCTATTGTTTAGAGTGATGGGTAGGGGGGGGGGGTGTTATTCGCGTTGGTGGTGGTGTCTATTGGTGGTCATTGCTGAATCCTCCAGCTTTGCTCAACGCAGCCGCTGCTACCGTTACTATTGTTGTCGCAGTAGCCCACATCGACAGCAGCAGCAGCAGCGGCGGCAGCAGCATCACAACAAACCAGCCTGGCGCTCTCCCGCCCACCACCCCCTTACCGTCAGACGAGACGCTTGACGCCGGCGACACGAGCGCATCGATGTCCGCCGCTGCCTGCGCGGGGCGGCACCGTCCGGCGGCGGGGGGAGTTGTCGCTGCTGCCTGGAGCCGCTTCTTCTTACAGCCGCAGAGCGCCTCCCTGGCGCCCGTCGCGTAGTGGGGCCCGTTGCTCGTCGAGAACAGGGAGAGGTCGACGCCGGCCGCGGACAGCGGGAAGCCTCTCCACGCGTCGCCCTTGATGGCGCCGTGGCTCGGTCTCCTGCACGAGTCGGCCAGGTCCGTGCCTAGGATGCGCTGGATGCTGAACTTGGGCGCCGCGTTACACGGCGGGGACTGCTTGTCCGTCATTGCCCCGCGGGCATAAAGGCGCGCCTGCGCGAGTCGGTCTCTTGGGAAAACTTTAGTTTGTGTGTGTGTGTTTCGTGATGAATCTTTGCTCTGTCCTCCTCTTCGTCCTTCGTTGTCGTCTTCCGTTGCCTTTCTTGTACTTCTATGATTGTGTTTCAACCCTGCAGAGGCGCGTAATGAGATACACTGGCTTCTATTTAAGTTGACAAGAGACAGACACACAGAGAGAGAGAGAATGACACACGTACACAGGTTCAAACAAAACAAAACAAAAACCACCCCAAAACAACGAAGACGAAAGGCAAAGAGGGAGCCGGAGGAGTTAGTCAACGTGGGGTTTTTTGGGGTTTTTTTTTCTCCCCTCTCTCTCTCTCTCTCCCCCCCTCCGCCACCACCCCCTGTATCGACGTTGCCTTAGCGGCCGTTTTCTTTGCAGGAGCGCGTCTGATGTCCTCGGAGCAGTCTTGGATTGGGCGCGCTGTTCCGAGGGAGCGAGGATTTGTCGAGACCCGGGGGAGGGGGAGGCTCACGGAGCCAATGACACCGCTCGCCTCGCTCGACTCCTCGCTCTCCTCTTCATACATAATTACGGCGCTTATTAATAAAGAGGGGGGGGGGAGTGGGAGCCCGCGATATTATACACACAAATGTGGCGCTGGGGGTTTTTGGGGGGGGTTTTAACGCCAGCCCCTTAAGAGGGCGCGCGGAGCGATCGTCGGGGTTTGATGGAAGTTAAACCTGCGCGGGAACTCCAGGTGGAATCGGTTTGCGCTGCTAGAGGTGGTGTGTATATATATATATATGCAGTATTGTACAGGGTGGTCCACATATGATAACCTCCTTTCGTTCTCTAAAAGGTATTTTTAAAAAGTAATGCTAATTTAAAACATGAATGGATATGCAGAGGGGGGAAAAATGTCGGTCAATTAAATGGGGGTCACAAGATATATCGACCGCCTTGTATAGGCAGCAGCACGCGAGGTGCGTGGGAACGCGCTTGCTGTTGCATTTGGGATAGACGCAGGCTTCACATTATAGACTGTACAGAGGTCTGCTCGCACGGACATTCAGGATCGTGAGAGATGGCGACGGCGTGGTTCACGGGGAAAAGGGCCTTCAATCCAGCGGTGGTTTGATCATGTCCGATGATTAATCACGATGATCCCACACGCGTTACAATCACTGCAAAGCGAACATGCCGTAAAGACCCCGTCCGGTTGTCGTGGCAAGTTGGGCACTTTGGTGGAATGTTTGGCACGTCCCTCCTAATTGCAACAATCTTGGCGCTGTCATCATTACGATGCATCTTCTCTGGGCGTTCATGTACGCTGGCTTACTGTCGCAGTTTTTCTCCGTTCTGGGTCTCAACTTTAGTGGTGCGTAATAATCCCACGCTCCAGCGAACACAACGACTCAATAATACATAGCCGTGTACATTTTTAAAACGCATTAAAAAAGATTTGTCCTATCGGGTTCGATGGGATCTTTCTTTTTTTACTCTTCTTTAACTCTGCATTGGCATTGGCTTGCCACACTTCTACGCTCAGACACGAGTGTGAATATTCTATAGGTTGTTGCAATATTATTTCTTTTAAAATATGAATTCTGAGCCATCTACCGCGTATGCGCGCGCACCCGTGGATAATTCATCACACTCCCACGTTAGCCTCACGCCTGCGGTACGTATATTGCAGCGTGTACAGCCAGCCCTTTGTTAATCCACTGCTGGATGAAGGCCTCGGGGTTTTTTTTTTCCTGGACCATACTTCAGCACGCTGGGTCAGTGGCCGGTTGCTTGTGGCTGGTTGGCGGTGGCTCAGCCGGCGTTGGTTGTGGCTCGAGAATCGAACTTTGGTTGCCGGGTTTCACAGCACAGTTGCGCTAACCATGATGCCACCGCTCTACTCGTGCGAAAGGGACCTATATACAGTACTATATATAAATAGTCTTTGGTACTACTATATATGAACCCACGGGTCAGCATTCACATGCGTTTATTTCAATATATTCGTTCTCAGTGATGTGCGCTGTTGCTATTTCGGCACGTTTCGAAAGCATAGGATTACAGGTCCTTCTGTGGTTGTTAGTGTCTTCTAAAACCTGAACGCCCCATGCATTCAAACGTGTGAACATGTCTGTGTGCGTGCGCCATACATTTTGCATATTGACGATTAAACATGTATGTTTCATTTGGGACGGTGGCCAGAGAATGAGGACACAACTCTCTTTGTGTACGCTGTGTACGCTGTGTACGCTGTGGTAGCTGCAACTGCTACTCCCGTTGCTGCTAAGGCTGCTGCTGCTGCTGCACATGCTACTGGCGATGTTGCGAGTACTGCTGCTGTTGCTGCACATGCTCCTACTGATGTTGCAAGTACTGGTGCTACCGCTCCACCTGCTACTGCCGATAGTGCCAGTACTGCCGCTATTGATGCACTGCGCCTACTGATGCCGCTTAGCAACTAGTAGAGCTTGCTGCAGCAGCAGCAGGAACAGCGGCAGCAGCAACAATAATAGCAGCAGGAACAGCGGCAGCAGTTGCTGCTGTTGCTGCCGCTGTTCCTGCTGCTATTATTGTTGCTGCTGCTATCGCTACAACTTCAACTGCTACTGCTGATATTTGCCGAGACTCCGACTGGTGCTGCACTGCTTCATGCGATTGGTTTTGTTTTTTGTTACGATTGATTTTACTTCATTGCTCTACTGTGTTTTGTCAGTTTTGCTTTGTTGTAATTTTTTCGTGACCCGGGTCACTCGTGCAAATTCGACTATCCTGGCCTCCTTGACTACTCTCCCGCTTGACTAAAAATCAACTCGAACTGCTGATGCTACTACTGTTGCAGATAATGTAACAACCGGTTCAATTGCTGCTGATGCAACAGCAACTGCTGCTTATGCATTTGATACTACAACCGTTGCTACGCCCGCAACAGCTGATGATGATGATGGTAATACCGTTGCTACGACTACTGCTACTGTCACTACTGCAACTACTATAACCACTCCTGTTGCTACTACTATAACAATTACTGCTGCTGATATTGCTTCTACTGTTATAAGCCCCCTACTGCTATGGCCGATGCTGCTACTACTGAGACTCCTTTCACTGTGATGCTACTGCTACTCATGCAGCAACTAACGCTACTGCCAACTACTATAACCACTCCTGCTGCTACTACTATAACAATTACTGCTGCTGATATTGATGCTACTGTTATAAGCCCCTTACTGCTATGACCGATGCTGCTACTACTGAGACTCCTTTTACTGTGATGCTACTGCTACTCATGCAGCAACTAACGCTACTGCCAACTACTGTCACCACAATAACCCCCCCCCCCTCCCCGCTCTGCTACCGATTCTGCTACTGCCGCGCCAACTGCTGCTGCCATTGTGAGCGTCTCCTTAGCGCCGGATTTATGTGGCACCCACGTGGCGCCGAGCCCCGCGGATCTGTGGCAGGTGTGGGCAATGTCACGCTCTGTTATGCGGTATTAACCCGGCCCGTGCCCCTTTTACAGAGCGTGAAATGTTACAAACGGCAGCTTTACATCGCCACGGCGAGCCATTAATTAGGCTTCTGGACAGCCACTTGATCATGATTATTCGAATTGTGCCTCGTCTTTTGTGCTGGTGCACGTGATGTCTCTGCGGGGGGTGGAGGGGGTGTGGAGGGGGTGCGATACGGGCAAGCTGCCCGTATTAAGGGCATTTATTCGCATTGGTTGGAGGTTGGGTGGGGAGGGATCGGGTGGGTGGGTGGGTGGAGGGGCTTAGCCAGCAATTAGCGTGCGACCAGACATTTATTAATTTTATTTTATCCCTCCGTTTATGTAATCTTCAATTATGCGGCGTTTATATGGCAATCGCACTTGAACCCCATAGCATGACCACGTGTGTATGGCGGATGCGTGATTTGAACCGTGGTACTATTTGATAACAAAAAAAACATTTGTTTCGTTTTATGTATATCTAAAATGAAACATGCACGTATGCATACATGTGCATGTTAATTTAACGCTATCAATGTAGCAATTGAATAAACATTTAATATCGCCAGACCGCGTGGAATGGCGAAAGCGTAGGATAGGCCTTCATTCAGCAGTGGATCGGGCATAGCTTATGAAGACCATCATCATTGTTTGCTGCATAGAATATTCAGGCCGCCACAATAAATACTGGACAAACATGAGCCGCACATCTAAATTGAGACGACCAAATAAACAGTAAGATCAACTAACGCGACAAATAGTTGCTTTAGATATAAATAAAACGAAACAATACGCACTTCTTTAACGCTAAAAGTAATGCTCCAATTACATTTGGGCAAGCCGAGGCGAGAAATGAGCTATTTAAATGTAAATGACTAACGCTACAGTTGTGACATATGCGCAAAGGTAACTGCGCTATAACGCAGTGCTGACCGAGATAAATCTATCAGCTGCTTAAGTACGCTTCATTAGCAAGGGGCCAGAAAACGTAACTGATTAAAACAGGGCGTGAAATGTGAATTGACATGGGGCTTTCTACCCCATTGACCGTTGATTGCCCTCGCACTTTCGGATGATCCGCAAATCCACGCAAGCGCCCGTTCCGCTCCAATATTTGGGGCGCCACGGTGGCGAGACGTTAACTACCTCGCCTGGTGTACAGAATGGTTGTGGGTTCGATCCTGACCCTGACGCCTGTATATTTGGATATATTTGGAGTTTGCAGTGTCTCTCTCCCCGTGGTTGCGTAGATGTTTTTTTTTCCCGGGCAATCCGGTTTTTCTCTCCACATTTCAGAAACCTGCGTTTAGAGTATTTGGCAGCTAATCATTTCCACACGAGAAGCAACTCCATTGAGCTATTATTTTTGGCCGGGTCGCTACTGAAAAAGAGCTATATAGAGCTCAGTGGGCCTTACCTGGTAAAATACAAAAAATAATAACTAGTTTGAAAAATATTGCGCAGAGCTCCCAGCTTCCAAACCTGGGTATCCCAAACGCAAGGCGTCTCAAACTCGAGTCTCCGCGACCCCACAAATTAACTCGTGCCACGCTGCACGCGCCCGATGATTGCTGAACACGTCCCACGTGACACGTTACGCAATTATCGCTGTCCACGTTAATAGAGCAGATTCGAATTAAGCTTGATATCTGAGTGTGTGTGCCCGTGGTCTGCGCGTGCATGTAAACGTGTTCCGCGTGACGCATGCAACGTATACACAAAGAACTCACGTTAATAATAAAAAAAATCTTTATGCAAATGTATGGGCTTGCGGCCTTCGCCCGTTGGTGGATCTAAAAATTGCTGAAATGTGTTTATTCCTTATTTTACACTCAAATCGCTATTTTACAATGTCACGTGTGTCCTTTACAATAATGATGATAATACAGAATTAGTTTTTCCAGGAAAGCTTCACCGAGACAAAATACTCTTTGTCCACGAGGGTCATATACTGGGCTGTTAGGCCATTAACATTTTCAAGGGGTGTTTTATTTAACCGAATAACTAGCAATCTATAGAGATTTGCAATCACCTTTGCAAATGAGGCCACACAACAACCACTCGCCGCACACAAAGTGTGTACAATGACGGACGTGCCTGTGTAGTAACGTAGTGAGCGCACTGCGCTACGAACCCGGGCCGTTTGAGTTCAATTCGCGCTCACGACCAAAAACAGTGGCGAATATTTGAACCGGTGCAGCGCCTCTGGTAACGATGCGTCAACTTCGCCACTCGGGAGACAAAGGCGGCCGGGCGTGGTGTTGGCCAGCCACTCCATCCTGTACCGATCTGGCCTTAATAGATGCTGGCTAACAGCACTTGCCCCTACATTCTGGTAATGCTATAGGGCAATCTTTGTCTTTTGTGTTGTGTACACAAGCCACACATTATTGGCGTGCCCTCCACGTTTAAACTAAAGCAACTCATCTATAATACCTGCGTTAACCGGCGGCTTCCCAGTTTCACGAGTGTGGCATGAGGTGTGTGTGTGTGCATGCGTACATCCATAGGAGGAGGTGTTCACGAAGTCACACGTTCACCCATCATCAGCGCGCGTATTTAAGAACGGCGTACGGCAGAGTCGGCGACCGTGGCGCTTTGCTCGAGAGGAAGAGCGACCCGATACGGCGCAGAGCATTGGAGGGGGGTTTTTGAAAGTTGTAGCCATTGCTCGCAATATTTTGTGCCGAACCAGCGAGACGAAGTAAAAAGAAAAGCGAGTATATGAAGCAATCGATTCTACTCAGCTTTTTGCGGTCTCTTGTCATATTTTACTCTTTTTGCGGCCGTCAACAAATATTACGGCGAAATGGTATTTGGTCGTGAGGCGAGCGAAGTTTTCGCTTGCCTGATAATATTCTACGAAATGGAAAAGGTTACAGTCCGCGATGATAAATGAAGTCATAAACAAGTAAGAATTGAGAATCAACCACCGATAAATATTAAAGGCCAGCCGTATTTTGCCCTTTATATTATGATGTATGTCCCAGCATAGGGTGAAAATGGGGGGAATTACGGCAGAAAATGGCGCCAATCTATTCCCTAACCACAAAGGTTGATTATGTTTCGATTTTCTTTCAGCGTCCACCGTCGCCTTGCCCGCATGAATGGTGGCCCAGGATGGGTCGCCCCGCATCTCCGCCGCTGTAGCCTGTACCTACAGCCTCGGCCCCAGCGAGGCGGGTGAGGGGGATGGGTGGTGGTGGTGGTGGGGGGGAGAGGAGGAGGAATTTATGCTTTATGGCAGAGAAAATAAATCGCGTAATTTATTGTGAGATGGGCGGTGGCGAGATTACATCGGCAGATCCCATCAAAGGGGCGGCGATCCATCAAGTTCCAATTAACACCGCGAGGCCCATGAACCGCGGGGCGCTAATGGCTTTCCAATTTACTGGATTGATAGACTCATTCGTCCCTCTGGGATGAATTAAGAAAATCGACGGTCCCCGCCACGGCCCGTGTAACGCCACTCTTTGTGGCGACTATCTGTCAAATTAAAAACACAATTAAAATTTAAACTGTTTCAATCAGCATTGGTCTGCAACCTATGTTTCGGTTAATCGAACTCGGATGAAAACCTGATGGAAGTGCTATATCAAGTGCCGTGGCGGTGCTACTTTTTTTTGTTACGTTGCCAATTCTATCTCGCCGTCTCGCACGGGGTGTCGTGGTGGAGTGGGTGGGGTGCCTTGGTTGAGGTGGGGTTCTCCGACAGATCTCTACTTCGTTACGCGCGTTGCGCGCGGGACGCCTCGGGAAAGCGCGCAAGTTTTAAACCGCATACACGGCACATCCATAAGCTCTGATCATTTAAACTTTAATGCCGGCGTGCATGCACGGGCGCATCCATCTGTTCGAGGCGAACAAACAAGCACTCTACCCCTTCTTGTGCCCGCGTAATGGATTTCGACTGCTAATTGTTAGTCGGGGATGGGAGGGAGGGAGGGGCGGCTACACTCCGACGAACGGCTGCCGTACGTTTTGGGGAAGTGACGTGCTGAGTGGGACACGTCTTGCCACGATCGTTTTCTCCGCGCTGACAACGCGAACGGTCAAACGCGCCGCTGTTGGAAGCATCACAAAGCCAAAGGGGGGGGGGGGGGGGGGGGCGCACATGTTGTTCGTTTCAACCGCCCGGCCGCCGCGAGGGGGCGCTACGGCTTTGGTGGGCCCGTGTGAGGGTGGGGGGGGCAGCGGCGGCGAGGTGCCCACTTTACCACTTGAGGTCTCCAGCAAAGGTTAATTACAACGCAGGGAAACATACATCAGCAAACAGCGCCAATGCATTGCCCCCTCGATGTATGCGCTGTCACGCCGCCTTTTAAATGAACCAAACGTTATTTAACTACGCTGCCGCTGCCGCAGCAGCCCTCTGTGTGTGTGTCTGTGTGTGTGTGTCTGTGTGTGTGTGTCTGTGTGTGTGTGTCTGTGTCTGTGTGTGTGTCTGTGTGTGTGTCTGTGTGTGTGTCTGTGTGTGTGTGTCTGTGTGTGTGTCTGTGTGTGTCTGTGTGTGTGTCTGTGTGTGCGCGCGCAGCCCCGTTTAATTGAACGAAGCGAAGGGGCGCGAGAGTTGTGTGCAGGAAAACTTGCTGCTGCTGCTGCTGTTGCACGCTGCTGCTGCTGCACGCTGCTGCTGCTGCACGCTGCTGCTGCACGCTGCTGTTGCTGCACGCTTCTGCTGCTGCACAATGCTGCTGCACGCTGCTGCTGCACGCTGCTGCTGTTGCACACTGCTGCTGCACGCTGCTGCACGCTGCTGTTCCACGCTGCTGCTGTTGCACGCTGCTGCTGCACGCTGCTGCACTATGCTGCACGCTGCTGCTGCACGCTGCTGCTGCACGTTGCTGCTGCTGCACGCTGCTGCTGCTGCTGCACGCTGCTGTTTCACGCTGCTGCTGCTGCACGCTGCTGCTGCACGCTTCTACTGCTGCACAATGCTGCTGCACGCTGCTGCTGCACGCTTCTGCTGCACGCTGCTGCTGCTGCTGCACAATGCTGCTGCACAATGTTACTGCTGCTGCTCCACACGGGTCTTCTGTGCCGTGCTGCGTCGCGTCTTCAGCCACGGTTGGATGATGTTAATGGGACACCTGTGCGCATTTGCTCCTTACCGCCAAGCGAAACGCGCCAAGCGAAACGTTCAATGACATTTAAATAGAAACAAAATGCCCGGTCATTGGCGATTCGTTGAGAAACCGCAGGATCTTTAACAGGTGCGTTTGTTGTGCGAGGAGGTTTTCCCCCCTCGTCTGCGGGCGTTGAGCACCTGTAAATTGGAAACCTTGAGTCATTTTAATCCATTGACGATGTCTTTATTTATACATGATATGTCTAGTAACCCCCCCCCCCTATTAATTTACTCATTGTTTTTTTACTTATGCATATTTATCTCTATTCTCACACCCATTGGTATGTAAGAATATGAAGTTTTAGAGAGTTAAATGGGGGGGGGGGGGGGGGGGGGGGTCACAAGACATCTGGACCACCCTGTACATTCAAGACACTAAGAAACTCCTCCCACCCACAGCAACCCACTCTGTACCCCACCACGCACACGGTACACGCGTATGCGATTGAAATGCGTGAACAAAGCATGAATATGCAACGAGAGTCGTGCCTGCTTAAGTAATATGAGCGTCGCGTTTCCCGTATTCACCCATTGAAATGATTCCACGTGTTATTGTGGCGCTGTAATTATTCGAGCTATAATTACCTTCACGTTAAGTAAGTACGGTTAGCGTTTGAGCGGCTCTATTGCATTCAAATCAATATCGATAATGTTTACATGAGGCCCGAACCGGCGATAAATCAGCCGGGCTGCGGGCTTTTGTGTACCAATGTACAACTTATGGAAATGACGTTTTTAAAAATTAATTACATCTTGCCGCAAATATAGCAGCCCTTAGCGCGGGCTTAATATATCATGTTAAATGGCTCAGAGTGCGTTAATTACACACACACAGACCAACCTCTGGAGTGTTGCAACTAATTAATAATTCTACGTGTGTATATTTTTATTCGTATTATTTTTGTTGGTTTCCGACCGCACGGTATTGTGGTTAAAACGTGTAATGAACGTGCGTGGAGAGAGTTTTGCTTAAAAAAATACATGGGTGATCCGTTCGTGGGTGCCCTTATTTATCATGACCCTCCCCTCTTACAATGCTTTTCAACAGGTGATGGAATATCGTGATTGACCACGTTAGCGTCAGATGATTTTTAATTCGTGTACAATGATTGGTGGGAGTCTTAGAGATGCTTTACTGTCAAACATTATTCCCCCTGTACTTTATACCCGTCCCCCCACCAACCTCGCTACAACCCCTTTATTATTTGAGTGGGGCGTCTATACGTGGATCACACTATATTACCAAAGCAGCAGAAGAGAGAAGAAGGGGGAACAACAACAACAACAGCAACAACAACAACAACAACAAAAACCTCGCAGCGCCAGTGGCTCCCGTAAATACACGAGGCGAAGGCTTTCCGATTTGATCCCGGCTGTCGAGACAGGCATGGTCCGGTCGCCGCGTCTGCCATAATTGCGCCCTCTGTTCTTGCTCGGGGCAGTGATGTATCGACCCGGCAATTAAAACCACCGCTAATGGTACATTAGTCATTAAATGATTAATTCAGCGGCGTTCTTGCGATGCAAATGATCATTATTATCGACTCGAATTGATCACGGCCCCTCTCTCAAGCAGGCTAATGCGCGTGGTCCCGCGGTGAGCTGCAGGGAGTGGGTGGGTGGGTGGTTGAGTGGGTGAGTGGTTGAGTGGGTGGTGGAACGGTGAGCGCGAGTGAACTCCACCCCGCGCAGCCCAAGCGAGCCCTCTCAGCAAGGCAAGGTCGTCACGTGGCCCTCCGTGCGCATCCCTGCACAATTATAAAACGTGTCTGCGCGTGTGTCTGCATAGCACGTGTAGCCATCATCATCATCACGAGCAGCAGCCATGAGATATCCACTGCTTGATGAAGGCCTTAAAACCGTCTCCATCCAGCCGTGCGCAGAGAAGAAGAGGTCGATCCCGTGATGGCACGATCCATTTCGCGCGCTCGGCGTACACAGCTCGGCACCCTAGTTGATTTCCTCTCTGCCGTGGACTGTCTTCTCTTTCGGGTGTGTTCACTCCTTTGACTGCTACTCCGTGGTTAGTCTCGACCTACACCGGTCGTTATCCCGTTCCTGCAACGGTGGCCTGCCCTCAAGGCCACTTAATTTTTCTTAAGTCAACACTTGTGGGATGTCTTATAAAATGGGTCAATGTAAACGCATATATATGTATGTAATGTTCACGTAGCTCCCCGATCTTTATGGGATCCATAATTCACGTTTTGGATTGCGCGTGTTTATGTGATATATATTTACAAAGTCTCGTAATCAGTATAAGCTTAGCTTACTAATTGAGGCTTTTTTACAGTTTGTAGATGCTTTCGTAAACATAAACCGTCATACGGTGAAGACACTTGAACAAACTTCAGTTCACCATGACTCCTTACTCAAAACACAAATTAATTGTTATTACAATGGTCTCAACTTATGAAGCGTAGCCGAACGATTTGCTCGCTCTCGTAGCGCGAGAACGACTCGGGGGCGCACGAGGGACCGGAGAAACAAGCAGGAAGGCAGCCACGCGATGAGCCGGCACCAACCATTGCCCAAACTCTGCGGTCCTCTATATATGAAGGTGTTATCGGCCAAACTCACACGCCGTAGGAAAGCGGAGCACGCGGGCAAGTGCATTTGTATGCGTACAAAAAATGTACGCGAGTCCATTTTTTTAAATGTTCTATCAGTTATTTACACACGGTGCGATGCACCATTGGACAATGGGCCATGCTGTTAAAGTGCATGCGCATTTCTACTATAACCTATACGCGAAGAGCCGATATACCTGTGCGTTTCTATGTGTTCGTATGCAGTATGCATGAAGCTCTCAATGTATTTGTCTAGGCTCACATACACCTTAAATGATTCAACGCTAAAGTGAATTTGCCGAAAGCGGCGAAAAAAAGTACTGGGGCAATACAAAGAGGGCTCTTTACGTCGAGTATCCTAATGGCCTTCATAAAAGCGTCACATTTACCTACACTGAAACTAAATTGCGTACCAAATAATCGTATCTATAATTAACTTCGTAATATGTAATATGAATGCGACGATTAAATGCGCCCCTTTTGCAGAACGATGTCCTGTTGTCACAACTGTGTGTGTGTGCGTGCATGCGTGTGTGTGTGTCCTCTAGTGTGTAGAGGCGCCATATACGGTTAATTAATTACACGTGTCATAATTAGCTGTCCATTCAGTGCCCACGTAATATATGTGTAGATCTATATATATACTGTATATAGACGCACATTGTTCACTCCTCGTGTAATATCCAAACAGTACATGAACAGTGTATGTGTATATAAAGACATCTACATATCCCGTTTAGCCTGCATCGCAGACACGTGGGAGAAGTGTTGCTAGCTAGCACCTATCAAGGCCCATGTGTGCATACATATATACGTGTGTTTGTACACATTTGCAGTGCTTCATTTCAGGAGGAACAGTCCGGAACGCTGATCTGGTAATTATTTTCGCCACGTTTCATCTGGTTGTGTTCTCGGGATGCCGTGTGATGTTCTGTGCGGCGGAGTGTGTGACGGTAGTGCAGTGGACAGCACGCTGTGCGCTACGAACCCGGCGACCCGAGTTCGATTCTCGCTCACGGTCAACACCATTGACGATTTTCTGAACCGCTTCGGGACCTTACCCGAGGTCGACTTCGTTTTAATGAATACCTTGGCGCGGTGTGTAAATATCGCCACTGGGGGAGACAAAGGCGGCTAGGCGTGGTGCTAACCAACTACCCCATCGTGTGCCGTGCCGGTTCTTCATTGGTGCTCGCTAACAGGACTTGCCCCTATAGTCTGTTACAGGCTTTGTCGTTGTCTTGTAAGCAAAACCCGTGCTTGAAGGTGCGTCAGGGTTACCAGAAGTCTTTAAGGACAATACTGAAATATAGAGTCAAAATATGGATGTTCTAGCGGGGTAGTGCCTTGTGCCAATAATTCCTACTCGCAGGGTTCCATCATACTGTATATCGAGTTAGAAAATAAGCCCTATTTTACACTCACATATACACAAATACGTGGACGGTAAATTGCAACACATTCCATGGTAGCTCGGGTTAGCCGTTGATGATGATAAGAATAATAATAAAACATACATAGACAAAGACCCCCAGCAGAGCCTGAACAGACTCGGGGCAAGTGCTGTGAGCGAGCACCAAATGAAGGCCAGCACGGCACGCTAGAGGATGGGTGCCCAGCACCACGCCCAGTCGTCTTTGTCTCCCCACTGCTGACGTTTGCACACACACTGCACGAGGTACTTCATTTAGACCTGAGTCGACCTAGGGGAGGTCCAGAATCAGTTCAGATAATTATCTGAATTTTCGCTCACGGCCAACACCAATGATCATTATAATTATCACTGGTGTTGGCCGTGAGCGAAAATTGAACTCGTAGCAACGACATTCCCGCTCCCCTACAAAGATCCCCTGTACAGCCTTAACATACTGTTGGGACAAGTGCTGTAAGCGAGCACCTATGAAGGCCGGCACGGCACACGAAGCGAGTGGGTGGCCAACACCACGCTCGGCCTACTTTGTCTCCCCCAGTGACAATGTTTACACACCGTACCAGGTACTCATTTGAGCCTGAGTCGACCTAGGGGAGGCCCAGGACCGGTTCAGATATTCGTCACCGGTGTTGGCCGTGAGCGGGAATCGAACTCGGCTCATCGGGCTCGTAGCGCAGCGGGATAAACGCTTACACGACCGCGCGCCTACACAGACTCGCTCACAGACACTACAACGACTACAGCGAGTTGCGTGAATGCGCCGCTTGGCGCCCGCGCTAACGGTGGTAAAATAACAACGGAAGAGACCGTTCAGACAGCATTGCACGGATTAACTGTAGCGTGGTTATTGGTTTCGACAGGCCGAGGATTTCACTGTTACAGGCGAATGGGCCCCAAACAGCGATGTTAACTTCGCCGGCATAAAGGCAGTGCAAACACAGCTTGACCCCGAAGCCATTTCATTATCGCGAGCACAAAAGGCTCTGCTGCTAATTGCTCCAACTCATACGAAAACTTTTTCGAGCACATCGGCTTTGCCAAATAACGTCCGGAAGTCCACTCGGGTGGACTTCCCCCTCGCACGCTCCCCCCTGCTCCTCACCCCCCACCCTACCCCCCCCCCCCCCCCAATTTTAATTAATTAAATTTCGTGATTAGGACGCGGCCATCACGGAGGTGGAGCGATACATTTAGCTCGTGTGCAGGTGTTAGGTTGGATCGTTACATTGCAGGACCCTTAGAGATGGAGACCGCTTCGAGAGTGGATCATATAATGCCTGCTACTGTGGATTGGGATGATTAATGGGTAATTAATTAATGTAAAAAAAACCACTGTAAAACAACACAATTTGCACAGCAGTGCATAGAACACGGCTTATTTTTTTACACAATGTATTTGCACAGCGGATGTAGAAGCTGTTGCTTTAACAGTAAATTAAATCACGTATAGCCTATGAAGTTTTAATTATCTCGACAATTAAAGATCTCATCAAAAATATGCTTTTCTCAAAAGTAGCAATTTAATCATAGGACGGTTTCGACAACCAATGTCACGAGACAGCCCTTAAGATGTAGTGGGTGCATAATAAACCTCGTGTTGCGAACGCTAAAGAAGTCGATGATGCTAGGATACGTCAATAGGAGTACCGTGTGACAATTTATTCAAAGTGCGTGTGTAACTTAATTAAATGTACAAAACGCCGGAAGCAAGTAACGAAACAACAAAATATAAACCAAAAAAAAGAAATTGGTAAAATGATCAGAAGTTCACGTTTAATGGGGCTTCGCTCGTACTTCTCTCCGCAACGTTATCTGGCAGCTCGCATCTCCCCAACAAAACGGACGCGATAAGAACAATCTGGGGCGAATAAATACGAAGTAGGGGGCCGACTGAGGACGGCCAGCTTTGACGGTCGTGGCAAGAAACACGTGTGTGGCGAGTTGGCGATGACGGAGCGCGACGCGAATAAATAAGCACGTGTCTCTTTAAAAAAGTACACGTGTACACCTCGCGCAGGAGACGGGAAGGGGGTTGCGGGCCTTGCTTTGTCACATCCGTTCGTATTCACGCGACGTTCACGCGACGTCTTCCTCTCAGTCGGCGAGCGCGGTGGAGAAATACAGGACAGCAATTTCATGGGAGAAATGAACGATAGACGGACGCGATTAACGTTTGACGGGTATAGGCGACAATATACAGCATATATATTGTAATTCGATCTGTTTTTAATCTGTACATTCGTTCCCCCCCCACCCCCTCCTCCCAATTTCCAACATTTGCAATAAAATACCCTTATGTACACAATCGTTAAGAGAACAGCGAAAGATGCCGAGCGTGTATGGAACACTTTACATACATGTTTTACAGTTGACGGTGCGTCTCAGCTCGGGTCCGGGTTGACAAAACGGACTGTGCCGTGTACGCGATCTTAGCTCAGACGCGCCGTCGATTAAACGCGTGCAATGTGTGTGTGTGTGTATATATATACCGTAAGCGATACTTACAAGACAAGCATAACAAACGTCAATGTTTTTGTTGTTTACATCTCAGTAGTAGACACATCTCCGCACGCACGCGCGCGCGCACACACACACACACACGCGCCAACTTGCGCATTACAAGCAACGCGCTGGGCGCTTGAATTCTCACACTTTACATCTTAGTACAAAAAAACCAGAATATTTCATGTAAAAAAACACAAATCCAATATATACCAATGGAAAACAAAAACAACAAAAAAACTCGTTCAAAATAGTGTTTTTGTTTGTTTGTTTGTTACACTAAGCCAGTCATAGAGCGCATCACGGGCATAGGGCTGCCGATGGCCTGGTGCATGTACGGCAGCGGGTGGGCGAAGCCCTGCAAGAGAGGCCGCGTCAAGTGGCTCGCCCCGCCGTGCACGTGGGCGCTGCCCGCCGCCGCCGCCGCCGCAGCAGCAGCAGCAGCAGCAGCCGCGTCTCTGACCCCTGAACTCTCGTGGTACAAGATGGGCACCCGGACCAGGCGCTGCGCCGTGTGCGAAAGGTTGGCGGCCTCGAGCTCGGCGGCCAGCTGGCGCTTCCACTTGTTGCGCCGGTTCTGGAACCAGATCTTCACCTGCGTCTCGGTGAGGTGCAGCGACGCGGCGAGACCCGCGCGCTCCGCGCTGCTCAGGTAGCGCTTCATGTCGAACGTCGACTCCAGCTGGAACACTTGGCTCCGAGAGAACACGGTCCGCGTCTTCTTCTTGCGTCCGCCCTTCTTCTCCAGAAGATCGACGCCGCCGCCGCCGCCGCAGCTGCCGCCGCTCGTCTCGAGTTGTCGCTCGGAGCCGCTGTCGCCAATGGATTCTTCCTTGGCGTCTGCTGCGTCTTCGGTTGCACCGGCGGCTGCGGCGGCGGCAGTTTTGTGCAGCGTGAGTTGCTCATCGGCGCCCCTCGACGAGTCTCCCCCGTCCGCGTCCTCGCATTTATTGGCCGCGGTGCCGGGAGAGCCCCGGTCGCTGAAGGGAGACGGCGAGGCGTGATCACTGTTGGGCAGAGACGGGGAGCATCCCCTAGGACCTGTGACACACGCGCACGCGCGCGCAGGTACACAAACACAGTTACATCAACTGAGTCGCACACAGTTGCATGCACGCATACGCGGTCACACCGTTACACACACATTAAACAGAACCCCGTATCAGCCGTGAAGAGTGTGCAGGAGGCAAGCGTCATTAATTAGCGCGACTCGCCGCATGTCTTAGTAGGCGCTCGCAAACACGAAGAACACAGTTGTTAAACGCACGCGCACAGTTGCACTCACACAGCCAAGCCACACAGAATTACCTACACACTTGCACTGCAGCGGACAGCTCGCATTAATCTTCCGTCATAAAAAAAACCGCTGTGTGTGTCACTTCCCCCCCCCCCCCCCCAGTATTTTATTACTCGCAGTCAAATATTGCGACCACACTGAGAGACAGTAACTATATATTTATATATATATACCCCGGACTGTGTGTATGTTCTGTGCGTGAGCGTAGCATGTGCGAGTGTATGCCGCCGCTCCGAAGGCAGTCGCACGGGCGCGTGCATGAGTGCAGGCTGGGTGGATACTCACTCTCCGTCTGTCCGAACGGGAGGTAGGGGTGCCACGGGGCAATGGACTTCTCGACGAGGCGAAAGGGCGGCATTGCGAATCTCGGCATGGGGATCTCGAACGGAGCCACCACGAGGCCCGCGCCGTGCCCGAGAGCCGACATCTCCTCGCCGAAGCGCACATTGCCGAATCCGAAACAGATGAGCTGGCGCTCGGGCTTGGTCGCGGGCTTGTCTTCGGAATTGAGAAGATTTTGGATGAAGAACGATGACACTTTGTTGGGGCCGGGATTTTGCGGCGTGGTCGCTTTCTCGGACATCTTTTTCTTCGTCCCGTGGCGACGCCTCGGTCTCTCTGTGTGCGGAGTAAAGACAACAAAAAAAATGAATTCGACTCCACGCGACGAATAGCGCCTAAATAAGAAATGCCAGCGCGGAGCTTAGAAAAGCGTGTCCAAGGCGCATCGGCGATGTCGATCTTTCCCTCTCGCTTGGATGTTTTTTTCCTCTCTCTCTCTCCTCTTTCTTCTCTCTCCCCGCTCTCTCTCTCTCTCTACTCTCTCTCCTTGCTCTCCCTCCGAGGCGGAGCTGTTCTAGGGAGCAGTGGCGCGGCTCGCGAGACGAGAGAGGGCGGTGAACATGGCTCGGTTACTCGCTTTGCTCGCTCTTGAGTGGGAGCGAGCGAGAGAGCGAGCGAGCGGGTGAGTGGGAGCGAGCGAGCGAGCGAACGGGGTGAGCGAATCTCGCCAACTTGCACGTCCCAGACAGGAGCGGAGCGTCAGCCCGGCGCCAATTTGTGAGAGGCGGATGATAATGATGAAATAAAAATGTCATACAAGTTAAACGCCTAACAAGCGAGGAACGCGCGGCGATTGGGCAAGCACAATGACAAATGGGATTACTCGGCATAACAAGCGGATCGCTTGTAATGAGTCCACCTCCCGGTTTTTTTTGGTGGGGATGAGGAGGAGGAGGAGGTGGGTGGTGGTGGTGGTGGGAGTGGTGGGGGTGCATTTCGGGGTGCGGGCTGCAGACGGGGCGAAGAGAGGGACGCGTGATGGGGAGTGGGGGGGGGGGTGTTGGGGGAGGGTGGCGCTCGCGGAGTTTGGGAGGAGGAGGGGGGGGAAGCTTCAGGGGTTGTGATGTGATGAGGTTCCGAGGGGCTGGAGGGATGGGAGAAGTACGGATGGGGGGGGGGGGTAGCGGTGGGTGTGGTGGGGTGGGGGTTGCTTAGCTCAAGGCCAAAAGAAAGCCCGCCTCTTATTGGCTCTTCATTTTGGGCCAATTAGAGCGCAAATCTGGTGGCGGGGCGCCCGGAGTCGTCGCGCGCTGCCTTCTCTCTCGGGATGAACAGATTAGACTCGGAGAGCAAATCAGCGGCTCTCGCTCCATCGCTCTGCGGCCTTTTTTTCTCAGCACATTAGCGCCAATTGAGATGTGTCTTGCCCCCTTTGCCCCATTAGGCATGCGGGCTTTAAGCTCTAAAAGCCCGAACAAGAGGTGCGTGTTTACCGACAAACACGTTGTTACTCCTGCAGATGGCGCAACACCTGGCCTGTGCCCCCTAGCAATGGAACGACCCCCCCACCCACACCCCCGCCGCTTCACAATAATTATGCCATAGCAGAAGTTCCTACCTAAAGTAGTCGAGACAATGCGACAGACAACACCGCGAAACCAATCTGTATGTGTGAATCAGGCGTGACCGACGTTCGACCGCGCGGGAATCCAAATCGAACATCAATTGCCCCCCCCCCCCAAAAAAAAAACAGAAAGTGTCAACCTCGCGCCAGATGCGCTATCACACCACAACCCCCGTGCTCTTCATTCGAGGTGCCACTGCGCCGCAGTGAATCACGCGGCAGGGAGTCTATCCCAAGGAACCCCCCCCTCCTCTCCATGCTAAGTGCGTTACCGCACTCGGAGCCCGCACTGCCCAGGGCACACACACACACACCCCTGTCACCGGTTGTTAATAAGTTGCGCGAGTCATTCACTTGCACGTGTTGCTCACCTTTCGTCTGGAGTCCGCGGCAGACCTCCGGCAAAAAGAGCGCCGAGTCGAATTGTTCACACCCAACGTGCCCCGGCAGGTTTCCCCCGCCTTCAACAATCAATGAAGTGTGTCTCGCCGTCGTTCCTTACGGCGTTCCAGAACGCTGGACAAGGCCCGTGCATCGTTTAGCAACAGCGAGATTGACGCGAGCGCAGTGTGTGTGTGTGCGTGTGCGCGCGCGTAAAATTGCTGCCCAGCTAGGTTCTTGGTTTCGTGTGATATATTAATGACCGATATAGTGGCCCTTGATGTAGGCCGTGGTGTGTGCGTGTGTGTAAAGAATCAATGTAAATAGCGAAGCAGGGAGGTTGTGTTTAATACGTATAGCATCATACAATTATTCTAAATATATTCCCGCACCTCCGCTTAGCACGGTACGCTTACGGAAGGTGCAAAATAAGTTCAACGTGCATGCAGTTAGTAATAATAGTGTACGACGGGATGAAGCTCCCTCTCGTGCCGCGTAGGACATACGGGATTGTTTGAACATCCTCCACTACAGCTAGGAGGGGGGGGGGGCACGGTCGAACAGATTATATAATCACTCTTTCTTTGGAACCTGCCTTTTTGTGTTCAGTTTGTTTTGCCGTCCCTCGCGCCTCCGATGAGCACGGTTGGCTGCGTACGGTGCGAAAAAAGTTCAACATACGGTACACACACATACGCCGGGCCACTGATGTTATCCGTAGCCGGGAATCCAACTCACGTTGCAAGGGGGTTCAAATCTTAGTGCGCTCAACACCGCCTACCCGGCCCGCTATCTGTGTGATTGGTTTCCCCATTCAATGAAGTAGCACTCGAATCACAACGACGGCGTCCGCGTCGAACACTACCGAGGCCTTTGCGAAATGCACGTGGGTGTCGCGTCTATGATGAGCGCATTTGTGTGAGAAAGGGCCGCGGCTTTGAACGCGACCCGGTCCGCGTTGGACGCGTGCCTGATGGCCTCGCGACGCGGTCTGCGTGCCCAAGACGAATGAATGATCGAGATGTGCGTTGTGAACGCCGTCCAGACGTCGTCATTGTTCTTGCTCGCCTCGAAGCTGGCGTTTGCATCGTCTCCTTTGAATGCAGGTCGGTTGATTGGGATGATTCGTAGGCGTATGGACACAACTGGCTCATGATAGTTAAGGGAACCGTATTATCATGTACAGCCCCTTGGTCAACCAAATGCTGCCTGAAGGGACCTTCCGCGCGATGTCGGCCGTGGTAGTTTCTTTGACGACACTTCACCATATTATTTTTGGTCTTTCGGTAGATATAGGTTGAAATAATATAAAACGACGACGTATCGATCACACAACACAAGCGACCGTCATCCTTCCGATCCTCCTGATGACGATCGCTTGTGTTGTGATCGAGACGTAGTTTTTTGTTATTTTCTTTCAACCTATCGACGTGACTTTACCGAAAAAACCAAGAATGTGAATTCCTGCAGTCACGAAAGCTTTAAGTCTAAATATAAGGTATGTATGTTGAACTTCTTTCGCACCATACCTAGCCATTCGTAATATTAGGAGGTGCCGTTCTACTTGCGTTGAAGCTGGTGTTATAAATAACTCCATCCTTAAATAGGCAAATAGTAAATACAAAATTGCTGTTCATGATTTTAACAAATGACCCAATATTTCCAAGTGACTTCCCCATATACTTTTACATCAATTTCTCAAACCCTTTTCCTTCTATCCCACATCTCCACTCCTCACCACCCCCCACTATTCCACAACAAGCTTCCCCCCATGTCCGTGTTCATCTTACACAACCGCAGGACTTTGAGAATATGTTACGCGTCATATGAATGATCCCATACACTCGTCGGTTCAGTCTGAAGAAGTTATATCTCCACATTCGTCGAAGGGTAATCTTCGAGAAAAACAAAGGTCAGTGTGATGGTGCAGTTATGCAGGGCGCAGCACCTACGACTTTTGTGCGCCACCACATTAGACTTATTAATACAACTGGCTCACAAAATGCATGCTTTTCAGTTAGGTTGACGTTTCGGGCGATGCCCCTTTTTTGAAGCAGAGCGCGATGAATGTTACCGAGGCACGTGGCGAGTTCTTTGGTGCAGGAGGGGGCGTGTCCGTGCTTGTGCACGATACTGCCTCGAGATGTGTGCGCGCAACCTCGTGCATATGTAGTCGTGGGTTTCGAGGCTCGTTTTTCTTTTTCAGGAGGATGTTGCATCGAGATGTTTGACCAATTCCATTGTTGAGTGTTTGGTTTTACGTGGGAGGAGAGCGGAGCACTCAGAGACAACTTACCAACGGAGGGGGGAGAGAGAGGGGGGGGAAGTTCACACGAAAGTTTCAGTTCAGATGGATTCAACAATCAATTTCTGTCGTGTGTCCATATCTCGGCCACTTCACAGCACACCGGTCGTGAAGTAACCGCTCCTGGCGCAGTGCATGGCATATGGAGGGGGGGAATTATCTGACAATTATGTAAATTCCACGACACAACACGTGCAGTACTAATAATAATAATAATGTATATCGGCCTATACAATGCGGCCCGTCATAAATCGTACTCCGAGCCTCATGGGTGGGGGGGGGGGGCTGTCCCTTCCGCTGCTAATGTATCCATCGCATATTTTTGCATGCAACTTTTTGTTACGTCTCATTTGCATTGCGTTTCGCGCGGCCGATCTATGCGCTTTTTTACATAAGGCCGTCATAAATTATTTACTTGTATCTATTTTCCCACATCAGCCGTGGCGTTAACCCCCTCGCTCGATGCGCTACAATAACGGGCAATCCCCACCCCACTTAAGAAAGCTCAATTGTGCACTTGCTCCGTCGTCTCAGATGAATAGCGTGTACTGTTGCCGCCGCCATAGAGGCAACATAAATTAGGTTTTTGCTTTGTGCGCCCAAGACGCTCACTGAATTATTAACAAATCCGCACTTTAAAAACAAAAGCTCGCAACGGAGCGCGTTCACCGCCATACGACTGCATCTCTTATTCACGTATCCTAGTGTCCTTCCATATATACGCGATCTGGAGAGAGAAAGAGAGGATGGTTAGTTTTTTTCGTCTTCAACAATTCAAAGCCATTCTGCCACTCTTGCCGACTATTTTATTTACGTCTTCCGAGACGTCTTGGCAGAGTGGGAAGAGTTGGCTATAAATATCCTCAGCCGAGGGGCTCTTTAGACCTCCCTCTGATGGCCCGAGCAAACAATTGCAATGCTGCACCTTTACCTGTATGCGTTGAACTCTATATTTGCGGTACTCCAGGGCTGGTGACCGATCAATAGTCACTCACCCCCCAAACCCTCCGACCGGCGGGTAGCGTGTGATGGGGTAAAGTGTGGCTACTCACACGTCTTCAAAGACGTCTTGGCCAGCGGGGAAGAATAGGTCAAAACTTCCCTCTAGAAGTGCTCTCTAGGGGAGAAGCCCTACCGCCAGCAGTGCCGTGAGCGAGCAATTTCAGGGCAGCTCCTTTAAATTGTTACTTTATCACACTGGACCACAGAAAGGTGCAATGATACAATACAATGTGTTTTCATACATTGTCCCAAGACGCTGTACAGAAACAGTGCACGTATTTATTTTGTAGTAACAGTCAGCCATAGGCCGATGTTAAAAAAAGGTCAAGAACTTGGACTTGAACTGGGGCAGGGCGTCAACAGCACGGGTGGCTTGGGAAAGGGATTTCAAATAATATCTTCATTCCGTAAGAGGTAATTCCTGTGTAAGCTTCTGTGAAAAAATTACGAAAAGTGCATTCATAGTGCGTATCGAAAATCGTCAATGAGTGAAATACATTCTAATGATATTTTGAAAGGCCAGAACGCTGAGATTTGGCACGCAATAATGAAGTCGATGTTTATGATTAAAACAATCCCAGCACGAATATATTCTAATATGGACCCAAAAATAAATACGTCGCGAAGGTGAATTTATTAAGGCTAACCCTGCCCACTCGCAGAGCAGGGTTAGCCTTAAGTTTATATTTATTTAAGTCACGTGCTAACCACATATGAACACATACGATTCCCTATTGTCATACGAACCAATTAATTTGCTTTGGAGTGTGACGCTTAAGCCTCTAGAAAGCAGGCAACGTCTCCTACTAGTATAAACTCGCCTATAGGTATGCATGCTTAAATACAAACAAATACAACTCCAACACTAATGCACGCGTAATAATAATAGTAGTTTTCAAAGTGTGGCTATTAGAAATACATTCAGCAATGAAAGCAATTGGAAACATCTTCAATTCACACGTTGCAACCTGCTCATCGCTATAGGATTTTAAACGCGCTATTTCCAATTTTAAGAGCATTTGGGCAAGTTAGTGACAAATTGATATCGTTGATCGAAATCTCTAAACGTAAACGCGTGTTTACTCACAACAGCCTCTTAGGAATCCGTGGCGGATATTGAACCTAAAGAGAATCGAAGTGGGCAATTTCCCCCAAAGAGAAAGATAAACACGTGTAGGTGGTGTTGTTGTTATCATTATCATCAGCCGCGTTCTATCCACTGTTGGATGAAGGCTCTTCCCACTATGGTATAAATAAGCTGATCTCCTCGCACCAAACTATTTAACTAATTTAAACTATTCATTTTTTACTCTTGGGTTTTTTCGGTAAAGTCACGTAGGCCTACCTTGGCTCCTCCCCCCTCAACCAGTATATATACAAGGTCGGGTCTCTTGGAATTTCTCTTTACTTGATACAGCAATCGTGCTGTGACGGTACCACCTGAAGACGGAAGCTTATGTTGCCTCCGAAACGTCGTGATTTTTATTTTACTTTTATTAATTTTAATTAGAATTTTTTACCTACGTGACTTTACAGACAAAACCTAAGAGTATGAATCGTTGCAGTCACGAAAGCTTCAAATCTAGAAATATAATTTTTCTTATTTAATTTTACCAGGTAATGCCCACTGAGCTATACAGATCTTGTTCAGAAGTGAACTGGCTGCAAATGATATTTCAAAGAAGTTGCGTATCATGTGGACATTTATAGCAGCCAAATACTCTAAACGCATGTTGATTCTAAATGTGGATGGGAAAAACCGGAGAGCCCCAGATAAAAATCCACGCGACCACGGGGAGAACATGGAAAGTCAACATATACAGCAGGCATCAGGGTCTGGATCCAACCCACGAACTCCTGGATACCAGGCGAGGTAGTCGTCATCTCGCCACGCGACGCCCCTTTTGAGGTTGTCCTTTTCTCGGTTGTGTTTTTTTCTCCATTTGTTGGTGGAACCTACGCAACGTAATCGAGTTATCTAATTGAATCATCTCAGCGCTTTGTCTGTCTCAGCTGCAGACTCGATTCTGTCCACCGAGAAGGGCTCAGTGATAATTGAACAGCACCGCTTAACTGCCTTTGAGTGTGAAAACGAAAGAACATCACCTATCAACGTGTGCTTGCAGTCCGTATTCATCTATTATACATTTCAACTTGAAATATTGTGGCGTATGAAGATCAAGGTTAAAGACTTGAAATATAATGTCATTGTTTGAGCATGCATTTGGCACCTGGACACACGCTTTACGCTACAAATATTGGAAAGTAATAATGCATCCTTTGTCAATCCAGGACTGCAGGATAAAGGCCTCCCCACAGCATATTAAATGCATACGCATATTTACGTATGTATGTTGAACTTCTTTCGCACCGTACGTAGCCAACCGTTCTAATCGGAGATGCGGGGGAAGAACAAGAAACTACATGCAAAAAAGCAGTCGTAAAGAAATGAGTTTTCAATTTAGATTGAAAAGTGTACAGCTTCCAGTGGCTTCCTAACTGCAGGAGGAAGAGCGTTCCAGACGGCCGCAGAAGCGCAGCTGAAAGCGCACGATGCGGTCAACCGTCTTGGTGCGATGGCCAGCCGAGAAGCCGCTGCTGTATGAGTTCACGTGGATATGGTCACAGCAGTAAGACTTGCCATGCTCACTCTGGTGAAGGAGACTGCAGAGAATAGCGACATCTACCGTGAGCCCGGGCCGGGTTTTTTTTGTTTTTTGTTTTGTTTTCCACACAACATTCAAGGGCCACGTTACGACCCATGAGTTGAGCCTCACCAACCACATCATCGTCCCGGCAGCCCCAGCTCAGTAGCCGCACCTCCGTTGACCTCCAGTAATGTACCCACAAGTGCAGTCCGTTGTGTCAGTCCACTGCTGGATACGCGTCTCCCCCACACCGTGCACATGGTGGGGGGGGGGGGGGTTATTTGACCGCAGTACTTCTCCGCCCTGGGCTTAACGTCGTAGGAATCGCAGCATGCTGGGCATGTCAAGATGACACCGCAAATTGTTCTGCACACAGTCGCTTGCGCCTGTCGTGGGCACGTGCTCAGGACCTGCGTCCTACCTGGGGGGGGGGGAATTTCTGAGCTTGGTTGATCCACTGCTGCACGAGGGCCTGCGAACGCCGCTCGGGTCGTGGAGGTTACGTGACCGTAAATTCGCCAACGCTTTGGGTTGGTGAAGGCGGGCAGCGTAGAAGTACAGCACAATGTTGCGTTGCCTTCAGCTGCCCCGTCACGCAAGCCTGCATCGCAACCCGCGGTGAAACGTGGTCACCTGTTCAACCACCGAGCTCTTGAGTCAATTCTGCTCAGTTTCCTAGATCTGTCGAGATTGGGCACATTCCGGGCGATTTGGTCAAAGGCCGTCTACACCCAAAACTGCCAGTCAATACTCGATTGTATTTACAATCTCACCGATGTGCTCTTAAACGCCTTACAGAGGTCAAGGTCAAAAAGGTCATATGGCCATCGACCTTCCTTCTGCCAGATCCAGCAATTGTCGCAAAGTCGACGCGAACCCTGCCAAGTGTACTGCCGTATCGCACAGGATTTAGATCTTTCTTTTGACTGCCACTCTAAAGCCTTCATATACAACAAAATCATCTTAATAATCAAACAGCACAATCATCAGCAGCTATGATTAATCCACCGCTAAATGAAGGCCTTCTCAAGTCGTCGCCATGTCTCGCGCTCCTACACGATGCAGCAATCAATTTAACAGCTGCTCATGAGTTCAGTTCATCGCTTCATCTCCGCAGTTCCCTCTTTCGGCTTCCACTCCATCGTTAGTCTCGATGGCCGGCAATCATCCCTTCCAGAGCCACGTCCTGCCCATGCCCAATTACACATCTTAAAAGTCGACATCATGCACAGTACAATACATAGCTGTTGTATGTTATCTAAACCACGCGTTGCTCTTTGCATCTCGAAGTAATGATCTCTCTGCTTCTTTGCGCAATTTTCAACTTCTGATCGAATGATGGTGTAATCATGTTACGAATAGGGTAATGGGTGTCGTTTTGCGGCGTAGCGGGCGGTGATCTCGTGGGCGGCGATGTAGGAAGGTTGCCGCCAACTCGACCGCTGAAGCCCCGACCACCTCGAGGCGTTTCCAGCTAAAGACTCGAGTTGATTCAGTTCCCGCAGGTGGTGAATGGCGACCCCCCCCCCCTCCCCCTGAGTTCCTCATTACTGATCACTTAATACAACGAACCTCAGCTCTGGCTAAAGTAATATGAACGTGCCCGACAGCGGTGTATTGATAAAGGCCTGCACGTTACACCACGGAACAAACAGCCAGGCTAGGATGGTGGCGAATTGTGAATGTGATATAGATCTACCACTGATATAATATAATTCGTCACGTCCACGTGGCCTTGTCTTATTCTCATGGAACGTATACTGTCCTCAATTAGGATTCTATGAATATAGGGTAGAATAATACAGTATGGATATGCATACCAAACTAAATGATAAACTTTGTTTTTACCAGGTAAAGCCCACTGAGGTATAACCGCTCTTTTTACAATCGACTTGGCCACAAATTATAGCTCAACGAAGTGGCTTTAATGTGGAAATGTATGGCAGCGAAATGCTCGAAAAGCATTTTTCTGCATGTGGAGAGAAAATCCGAAGGACCCGGAGAAAAATCCACACGACGACGGAGGCGAGATGTTAATTACATCGTAGTCCAACACACACCACGTAGCCATGCCTCACGCCAACAATCCCTACTCCAAGCCCAGCTTAGGGCCTTCCGCAAAAAGACCAAGTGAGAGATTAATCCCAGGCAACAGCACATGGTGAATCTGACCATGACTGGCCCAACGTTGACGAAAGAACAGGGCAGCATGGTCATTGAAAACCGGCCTTGGGGGGGGGGGGGGTATTGGAGACCTCCGTGTGTGTTGGTGCGGGGCATTTTAAGGAAACCTCAAAAGGTAGTTTTTTGCCAAACAGTGCATCACACCTTCTTGGTACTTTCGGTAAAGTCACGTAGAAGGGAAATAATAAAATAAAGCATAATATAATAATATTATATTAATAAAAATAAAACATAATAAAATAATATAATAATATAAAAATATTATATTATTTTATTATGTTTTATTTTATTTTATTATTTCCCTTCTACGTGACTTTACCGAAAGAACCAAGGAGATGAATCCCTGCAGTCACGAAAGCTTTAAATCGAAAAGTGCATCACACGTTGAGGTTGTGAAAGGGATGGAGAGCGAAGGCAAAGATCTGTACCCAGCATGTGGTCGAGCGCGCTGTGGACGGAAGGAGGTGTGCGCTGGCGTGTGTGGGGGGGTAGCACGGGAGGGCTGTCCTGAAGGAGGAGGGTTGCGTGCAGAAGCACCCTGAAGGCAAGGCCCTGCAAGCAAGCGTTTGCTTAACCCGCGACCTTGTGCCAGCTTGAAGTCACCGGGGAGGCAGACCGCTGCTACTCCGCGTGTGTGGGAGGGGGGGTATAATGGGGGCATGGAGAGACGCTTGGACGACGGAGTGAGAAGCCGATTTCCGTTCACTCGGTAGTGAGCTACACGACGTGCCGCGTACGTGCGTGCGCTAATTGTGGCAATTAAGCTGAGTCCACGCATGAGACATGCATTTGGGCAATCAAATTGCCGATGAAGGTGGTCGCTTGAAAGTCGAATTTGTGTCTGCTGTAAGCAACTGGTTGTGCAATTGCTCACAACCGGTTGCGGAGAGGTCCGCACGCGATCGATTCAGATGCATGCAACCATCAAGTTGCATGCGACTGATCGCTCAGGTGTGGACCGAGCCGGTTGCACAATTGCTCACAACCGGTTGCGGAGAGGTCCACATGCGATCGATTCAGATGCATGCAACCATCAAGTCGCATGCGACTGATCGCTCAGGTGTGGACCGAGCCTTTAAACAAAATGAACAGTGAAATAACCGCGTGGACTTTTCACGAGACGTGAGAATTCACCATGGAAGGTGATAAGGGAATACACCCTTTGAGAACGCGCATTCATTTCCAGTTCTACTGTTATTACTACATTCCTCTCCTTAGTACATAATGCATAAGAATATAAGTGGAGCCTTCAATTTCCGAAAAAAAAATCTTTGCATTGGGTCACATTTCAAGCCATGTCATTTGCGTAACGCAATGAGCAATATTTTACCAAAATTGTGCCACTCGTGAAAAAAATGAAAGTGCATTATAGAGGAATTGGTTTCGAATGTTTATACCGAAACAACTGTGTGTGTGTGTACAGAGTAGACGTTGACGTAATATGTGATTTAAGGGGATGTGGAAAATTGGTAAAGGTGTAAAATATACACGCGAGTCTGTTGCACTGCCTTGTAGGATATTGATGGAAGTTCAACCCCTTCATGCGCAATCTTATTTGGGCAATATTGTTACAATTTACTTAGTCTGTATGATTTCTTTATTAAAATATGCTGCTTTTATGCAGTGTGAAGGCTATGTAGTCGAGTAAGTTCATTTTGGACATTACGTATTTCGTGCATATCCTAATGTTGTGTTTTATAACTAACTCCCAACACTAATAAAGTCAGACGTTAACCTGTACACATCCATAGCAGGAAGTGATTAAATCTAATCGCCACTAATATATGAGTACGTGTTCGCCTTCACAGTATTTGAATGTGTGCGTGTATATGTGTGTGTACAGTGTATGATAAAGTTCAAAAATAAATAAAGTAGCAAATACTATGCCGTACAATGCGTGACCGTGTCGCTGTAGTGAGTGCACTGCGATCTGAACCGGGCGAGTCCAATCCCGGCCACAGCTAACATCACTAAGCGCATTATATTTCATCAGATGGCGGGCGCAAACTTCCTCAAACCTCGCTGATCAGCATGGTGAAGTATGGTCAAACAGCCCCCCCCCCCCCCACCAATAGAGTCTTCACTCAGCCAGCAGTGGTTTAACAAAAGTATTATACAATTAAATTTCGATTTAAAGCTTTCGTGACTGCAGGGATTCATCTTCTTGGTTCTTTCGGTAAAGTCACGTAGAATGGAAATAATACAATAATAAAGATAAAACATTATTTTATTCAATTTAATTTTTATTATTTTATTATTTACATTCTATTGTACAATTATTTGAATTATTGTACTACAACAGGGCTCAGTAATCTGTTAGTGGCAATCATTCACCAGCGTGTTTAGCCGATTTTCTGTAAAATAGTCAGAACGATGTTTTTATTAATGATAATTTTCAGGACAATGCATTCACAATAGACGTTTTAGAAGAGATAAAGCCCGAAACGAACGTAAGCCGACGATATATTAATCTGTTGCAACGTGTTGTTAATGAATTGAGATAGTGTTGACTAATGTTTTAAATGAATATTATCATTGTACGCGACTATTCACGCAGAACTTCCATCCCCATGTGCGACTCGGGATCACGAATGCAGTCGATGATCCATTCCTCGTTGACACGCTGCAGGTGCGGAGATTGCGGGCACTTTGTCTCGAGTAAACTCTTACAGTCTTACTCATTAGAGTTTACGTTTCTAGCCGAGACCTTCATTGGTACGTAACTAAAAAAATCAGTGCAGTTATAGCAACGACAATTAACTCCGTTTATTGAAGGCAAACATATTCCCGTTTGTCTACATCATCATCATCATCACCATCGTCCCTCGCGATCCCGAACTAACCCATTCCACTCTCATCAAATCCACCATCATATCTCTTCCTAATCCTCCCGAATACCCCCACCGCTCTCCCCCACCCCCATCCTATCCCCCTCCTCCTCCTCCTCCCCCCGTGTTTCACGCGACTGACTGTATAATCGATTTAAGGTGCAGGCATGCATGGCAACCCAGGGCGCAAGGCACGTTGAACAAGTCGCCGACGTGTCTGTCACTTTGCGTCTGTGTCCATCGGGTCGTCCCGTAAAGGACCGGGGAGGCGACCCGGGGCTGCCAGCCCGCCCGCCCCGTTCCCCCCGTCGTGTCGCGCGCAGGTGGTGCGACTCTGGAAGAGGAAGCCGGGAGCCATGAATATTGCAGTTGGGTGAGCGGCGGAGGAGCGTTTTGCGCAAGTGATATTTTAAGGGTTTAGGCGACTCGGGCGCCGCGCTCCACACATATTTAGGCCGCTTGCATTGATGTTTTGCCGCTGCTGTTGTTGTTCTTCTTCTTGGTTCTTTCGGTAAAGTCACGTAGAAGGGAAGTAATAAAATAATAAAAATAAAACATAATAAGATAATTATTTTATTATGTTTTATTTTTATTATTTAAAACATAATAAAATAAGTATTTTATTATGTTTTATTTTTATTATTTTAAAATAATTATTTTATAATGTTTTATTTTTATTACTTTATTAAAACAAAACATAATAAAATAATTATTTTATTATGCTTCATTTTTATTATTTTATTACTTCCCTTCTACGTGACTTTACCGAAAGAACCAAGAAGATGAATCCCTGCAGTCACGAAAGCTTTAAATCGAAAGTTGTTGTTGTTGTGTGCATTCGTGAGCTCTGACGTCCGTCAGATGATTGCGTTTGCTTGATTATGATGTGCAGGTATTGCTTACCTTTTTAAAAACCGCGTATCTCACATTTTCGTCTCGCGTGTTTTAACATTAAAAATAAATACGTGGTTGGAACATCAATGCACAATAATAATCGGCAACCATGATCTATCCACTGCTCGATAAAGGCCTCCCCAAATCTTCGCCATCGCTCTTGGTCTTGTGATTCAGCTGTACATCTTGCTCCCGCACGCGACGTTGTTTTTCATCGCTCCATCCCTCGGGCGCGTTTCCCTCCTCTGGCTTACACTCCCTCGTTAGTCTCGACCACCGCCCATCAATGCCTTGATATAGCGGCGTACCCAGTGCAAGTCCGCTTCCTGTTCTTACCAGGCAGGATGGTGTCTCTCACGTGCTTATATAACTGATGCTATTGTTGTTTGTAAAGGTGCGCGGCATATCAAGGTATTTCATTCTCTCGTTGAACATTTTCCACGTCGCCGGTAAAGAGGTGGCAGCACGTGGCTAGCAGCCACATCCGTGGCGAGAGCGAGATACTGGATGTGGCGTGCCGGAGTTGGGGAAAATATGTTTCTGTCCAGCTCACTAACGCGGACAGACCCGGCTGAAAAGCAAGCCCCGTAATTTGCCACTGCAATGCTCGGGTTTACAAACGTGCGCATTTTGCTAAACCCTCACGCACAAAAAAAACCGTGCAAGTTAATCTCCCCTACGACCAAACCTTTGCGCCACTCACATTGTGCAAAGTGAATCCACGAGGTTTTTGCACGTGGATGGGAGTAGCAAGAAATTACAATGGGGAACGTGCGATGCCCCCCCACCCCCTTTCCCCCAATGCTTTTATTCAGCGCAGCAGTAAGACTCACAAGTTGTTTAATGCTGGACGGCGAAATCCTCAGGCAACACTTGGGAGATATATAGAGCCATTAGCACGCACGTACAGGCCGCACTGCCCGCGCGCTCAGACAACGGCGCCAGAGGCGAGCGCGCGCGCGCGTGTCAGAGGGAGCGGTGGCGTAGTGGTTAGCGCTGCGCTGCGCCAACGTAAAACCTCGGCGGCCCCGAGTTCGATTCTCGCCCGCGGCGAACACCGGTGACGATGATCTGAACCGGTCACGGGCCTCCGCTAGGTCAATTCCCGGCCGCAAATAAGTCTCTGTTGCGGTGTGTGGTCGTCAGCACTGGGGGGGGGGGGGGGGGGGGGGAGACAAAGGGGGCCGGGAGTGGCACTGGCCATCCACCCTTTTGTGTGCCGAGTCGGTCGTACGAGGTACTCGCTAACAGCATTTGCCCGAACTGTCTCTTTAGACGATAGTGGTGGCGGCGGGGGGGGGGGGAGTTATTTTCTTTGCATGTTACTCGATGTGTATTTTGTTTTTTGTGTGTGAAGAGCGGTGGCGTCGTGGTTAGCGCACCACCGTTACGAAATGTGTGACCTGGGTTCTGTTCAATTAATGTGAACGGGTCCTGCGCCCCCCCCCCCTACCCAGGTTAACTCAGACGACTTAAATGAGTGCCTTGGTTTCGGTGTGTAAACATCAGCGCTCGGAGACCATGGCCGCCGGACGTGGTTCTATCCACACCACCCCATAGTGTGTGCCGTTTCTGGCCTTAATAGGTGATCGCTAACAGCACTTGACCCCCACTGCGCGCATCTCAAGCACGTGTCATAGCAACCTGCGACTCGCCTACTCAATACCTAAAACATGAGGGTAACAGTCGTCAATGTGTCTATGTGTATTCTCTACAGATGTAGCCTGTATTGATGTTGTACAACGTCTGTCCCATGTGTGTCTGTCCCATGTAAATATGTCTATACAGTGATAGTATGTGGGGAGCCATAGGGCATTGGTTATCGCATCGCGCTTCGAACCCGGTGACCCGAATTGTATTCGCGCACCATAGCACACATTGGTGACGAGTATTTCAACTGGTCCTGGGACTCCCGTAGGTCGACTCAGCCTTAAATGAGTACTTGATGCGATGTGTAAACATCACCACTTCGGGAGACAAAGGCGGCCCAGCGTGGTGTTGGCCACTCACCCCCTAGTTCCCCTTTCCGACCTTCATAGGTGCTCGCTAACAGCGATAGCGCCCCAACAGTCTGTTCAGGCGAAACGGGATATCTTTCTAGACGAGTATATATGTGGATGCATAGATCACTTGTGCGTGTGTATGAGTGTATGAGCATATAACCGTGTACAGTATGTGAATGCACGTTCCAGTTGAATCCTACTACATACAGTATTCAGTGCACCAATTGGCACGCGCGAATATTTAAACAGCATGGATGCCTAAGTGGTTTCTCAGTTCAGAGGTAAAGGTGCAGCCCCTGCAAGGCCACTGCTGGCTGAAGGGCATCCACTAAATGGATCTCTAGGGGGCATTCGTCCACACTGGCCAAGGCGTACCCACACTTTACCCCACCACACGCGGCCGAATGATTGACTCGACTATTATATTACTATGTTATAAAGTAAGGCTCTCTGAGCTATATAGCTCATTTTTACGAAGCGATCTGGCCACAAGTGATAGTTCAAAGAAGTGGCTTATCGCGTGTAAATGTATAGCAGCCGAATAATATAGACGCGTGACGTTGATTTTAAATGTGGATAGAAAGACCGGAGGACCCGGAGAAAAATCCACGCGACCACGGGGACAACATGCAAACTCCAAATATACAGGCGTCAGGGTCGGGATCGAACCCACAACCTCCTGTATACCAGGCGAGGTAATTAACATCTGGCCCCCGTGGTACTGGGTGGACGGAGGCGAAGAGATTTCAGAAATGTGCCCACTGCTCCCACTGCTCCCACTGCCGCGCTAGGCCATGGAACCGAAACGGCGGATTCTGGGTCGCAAGTCCAGTGCGCTACCTGTTACACACCAAGGCAAGCCGCCGTTTTTTTGAGTAAAAAAATAAAAAAAATATGAGGTTCGTTGCCAGACATGTTTGTATTTGTAGCAAACAGGTAACCGGTTTTTGACATATTTTTTTGTACCGTGCGGTTTTTGGTAACGTAAAGAAACCGACTTTAACAACCCTTATCACGTATAGAACATCCGGTAATACGTACCGTGTTATTGTTTTGTGTAGGCCTATATACGCATTATCTGTCATTGTGAACCGTACGACCACAAGTACTGAATCCAAACAATACGAAGAGTAATAGGCACGGACATGGTTAAGATAAAATGTCATTGTTTTATTCATAGGATATGTCTTGACCCCTATCGGAATCGAGTCGCTATTACAATCTGTAATGAAGCGTTCTCAAAATACACCTTTAACAAACACACGCTCATTAGAACCCAAATATACTGCGATGTGATGGTCGCTTTTTCTTATCTTCCATTTTGCTGAAAGAACTTTGCCCTCAACATATTCCATTACATATACATGTACCGACTTAAACACAGTCGCGACAGTGTACTCGTTCGTGTTATTAACGGTATAGCGTGACCTATCACTGTTAATGCCATCATTATAACTATTAAGATAAGTGGGTCTTGGGCCGGGCACGTGGGATGAAGAGATGAATGACACTGGACGAGAACGCCGACTTCGTGGCAGCCGAAAAGAAAATGGAACGAGGGTTCGACGGACTGGCCGCCTACCGAAGAGTCGGAACGATTGAACCAGCTCGCGTGCGGCTGATTAGGTGAAATTTTTTCAATATTATCGCGGGATCATTATGGATAGCGGCGGCTGGAGAGGGAGGCCTTCATCCAGCAGTGGATTGACCATGGCTGCTGCTAATGTTGATGATGCTGAGTGTGGCCAATATGAATGCCAATGTGTGTACATGTAACAGTATAGACGAGTGTTCATTTGGCGACTGCACAACGTGTTTTTTTTTATTCTTGTATACTCGGTGCAAAGAGTGAATAAAGAATAATAATAATGATGATGCTGCCGCTCCTGTGCAAATGCCATGGAGTTGAGTACGAAGGTGACGATTCATCATCTCACGGTGCACACGATGCTCACGATCGCCGATGCCACGAGCAGTGCACTCTGGGTACAGGCGCGTGTAAACATTTGCATGATCCCGTGGATTTCAGGCATTGCACAAGCCGACGCAGGAGTTTTGGATGCCGCCGAAATTGAACGTGCATCGTGTGTAACGGAGAAATGACGGGTCCTCTATTAGTTGAATAAATGACTTTGTTACGGGTTTTTTTGGTAAGACGATCATTCATACGACTGTGCACGTGATCAGAGACGGGAGCGGTGGTGCAGTGGTCCGAACTTTGCGCTCTATTCTCGGTCACCGTTAACATCAGTGGGCGAATGTATATATGTATGTATGCACCGGTCCTTCCCCCCTCCCCTCCCCCGTCTTCACCAATTCACACCGACCAAAGTGGTGAAGTACGATCAAGACCCAGCGGTGGATTGATAAGAGGGGCTGAAAATTATCGTTACGATATTCAATGTCATTATTACAACAACACACTCAAGAACCGTCACATGAACGCAGGCCGATACCGTTTCAGATCGGTTCCTTTCGGATTTCCCCTTCCAAAGCAAATCAAATTGAACGGAATAAATAAATAGTTTCGCCTGCGCGTAATTCACATCCTTAAAACGACAACATCTTCACAGCTCAAGGCAGTTGACTGGAAAAAAATATATATTCCCGAATAAACCGAGCCTCCTCTCCTGGTAATTCAGCATTTTTACAAACGCGTTCCTTTGTTTAGAATATGCGCATACGACAGTGGTTCCCAAACTTTTTGGTATGGACCCCCCTCCCCTCACCCTCCCCCCCCCCAATCAAGACCACGGGACCCCATGCGACGCCGCAGCCTCACACTTGTTTCATGGTGTCGATTGTTGTGGCTTGACGTCGCAACGTTCACGTTTCTCCGCGCACATTCAGCGTTTTGTCCTGCACGGTATCTGTGCCGCAGCCTGCGCACACCCCCCCCCACCCCACCCCGGTTGAGAACCAATGACATACAGTATATGCACAAATACAGTATTATTCAGTGTATGTACATATGTAGTACAGTATGTAGACTAAAATTTGCAGATATATAATTTTCGCACATGTTGTACTGCACTATGCCCTCACTTGTATGCTTCTTCCCGCTTTCATCAACTCTGCACTGACCAGCGCGGTGAAGTGCGGCCAAAGAATAGGCAGTCATCCAGCAGCGGATGGACAAAAAGCTGCAGTACACAGTCGTGGAAATCATACAAGAGTGATCGATTTATAGCTACCCCACTAAAACAATGGAGACACGTTACATTGATAAAAAAAACAACAACATTACATTTCAAAGCCTCTACGCGTCTCCCATCAGACTCAACGACACACTTAGTACATCTGTTAACACTCTGCAAGATACGGAGCCATCGCTTTCGCAACAACATTCGATCACCTGTTGAGAATCGGGCGTCATTACAAGTCAGTGGGGTATCCACAAATGGATCGCGTCTGTATCACCTCGCACACAACTGACGATGGGGGTTCGCGTGAGTTTTCGACGCTGTCTCGTCGTCTGTCAGTCTCGCTGTCCGGGCGCGCACTCATCCGCAAGCACGGGGGCACGACTGCCGACGAGACGCACAAACGTCGAAGAAACCGCATCAGACGTTTGCTTCGCTTCAAAACGAATTCTGCTGCTGCTGCTGGACGATTAATAACATTGGTCTGAAAAGCCAACGACAGGCTGACGGACTAAAACGTATCATTACCACACTCGTATATGTGGCGACGGAACAGAGCCCTCTGCTTCTACACCCACACCCCCAACAACAACGACAACGCGTGGTGAGCAACGAGTTTTGTCCACACTCTCACTGCATGAGGCCCGAGCTGCTGGCGGCGTAGGGCATCGCGAAGTGTGTCAATGCACCGCCGGGGTAGTAGAAGGGGTAGGGGAACGCGAGCGGGGCTCTGACTCCTCCCGCGGGAGCCGCTCTCCCGTGCAAGCCCCCTTCCCGGTAGAGCACGGGCACGCGCACGAGTCTGTGCGCCGCCGACACCTGCGCCAAGTTGGCGGCCTCGAGCTCGGCGGCCAGCTGGCGCTTCCACTTGTTGCGCCGGTTCTGGAACCAGATCTTCACCTGCGTCTCGGTGAGGTGCAGCGACGCGGCGAGACCCGCGCGCTCCGCGCTGCTCAGGTAGCGCTTCATGTCGAACGTCGACTCCAGCTGGAACACTTGGCTCCGAGAGAACACGGTCCGCGTCTTCTTCTTGGGGGGCGCACGCGGGCTGCCGTGCTGCGGGGGGCTCTCGCAGGCCCTGTCCCCGCTCACGACGATGCCGCCGCCACCGCCGCCGCCGCCGTCATCGTCGTCGTCGTCATCGTCATCATCGTCGTCATCTTCGTCGCCGCCACCAACAACAACAACGTGGGGCGCGGTTGTCCCGTTTAACCGAGGCGCGGTTGCCGACAGCGCCGGCGGAGTGTCGATGACGATGCTGCTGCTGCTGTTACTGCTGCGCGGCTCCGTGTGCGCTGGGGAGGTGACGTGACCGGCCCTCGCCTCCTGATGCGGATGGTGATGCGGCTGCTGCGGCTGCTGCTGTAGTTGGGGTTGGATCCTCTCCTGAGAGACGCCGTGCCCGGCCAATGCTCGCTTGGCCACTTCTGCAGACAAATACACGAGCGGTTGAAGCCGGGACTCGTGCGTGTCGGGACTAATTATACACAGCACGCTTACGCTGAGAACACGCACGCGCTCAGCCTTGCGTACTGTGGTTAAAAATAGATGATAATATCAGTTGCTGTGAATCGCAGCGGTGAGATGATAAATAGATCCATCAATAATTACAGCCCTGCCTATAACACCAACACCGACAATTTGGGGGTATATATATGGAGCGTCTTACTACACTGGTATCTCAACGCGCTTTACATAAACGAGGGGCAAATATTCCGGAAATAAGCTTAAATGTGCAGGGGGCAACCAAACGTGTTGTTAATCTCTGCGAGATGTGTTCAACAGTGGCCGCACGATGGGGAGAGACATTTGAATGTCACGCAAATTCACTTCGCCATCTCTACACCGACACGTTGACTCGGGGTCCTGGATAGGCGAATGGTCAGTTCTGAGCCTTGAAACGGCAAGAGCAGCAACATCCAGAGCTATTAGTTTGACTGTGTATATGTACATGTACATAATAAATCCTCAGCAAGTTAAATATTGTTCTAAAATAAAAGTCACATTTCCTGCATATCTGTTTGTACAGAAATATATTAAAAATGTCACGTTCGCATGATTTGAACATGCGATTTTAGTATTGTAATTGCATTGTTTCCAATGCTCTCATGAAATTAACCCGTTGGTGGCGACCCTGTTCAAGTGAATATTATCTCTGTTAATATTGGTTTAACATAAATAAATGGGTATTAATGTTTGCTATACAATACACAACAAACAAATCGCCACATCTCAAGAATATTGTAAACCTATTTTTTCCGTAAGACTTCCGCAACGTAACTTTAAATAGAAATTCTACAAATTGTAATATTCGTGTGTGGATTATGTTCAGGATAATATTAAAGAATATACAGATGTTTAGCATGCTATGCGTGCATATAGATTCATGTGCATATACAAACACGCTCACATGTCATATGGGTGCAATATGCGTTTTTTCTGAACTAACCAGCGTGTCCAAACATTCCCTACGACGAACGAAAGGCGTCGGGGGAGGTCTTCATCCAGCAGTAGATAATTTGTCATTGCTGTTACAAACCGCGTGAAGTCTCTGTGTATACGGTAATTGTATTCTATGTACAATTATATATATACATACAGTGCTGTATGTATACAAATAACTTCATAGCCGACTCGCATGACATTACTTAGATACTTATAGGTCTGCAACGCGCGCGTGTTGTTTAAATGGGACATCGTGGGAATACCGTAACCACGCAGTTTAATCTGCTTGTCAGTTTCAACACCGCTCGATGCCAAACATCGTACCAAGAACGCAATGAGTTAGCCAGTTTTTCATCGGCTTTTGCGGCACACTCCACGGGAGGTGAGATTCTTTGGAACGCTGATAATGCGATTGCGTTCAGCGCGACTTTGAAAGGCAGTGGAGATCTTCGGACTGAGTCTGCGCTACAGACCAAGCCAATCAACTTCCGAGCCGTCATTTTTCTGGGCTGTCAAAATTCCAACATTTTGGTATTCGGATGTGCGGTATAGTTTCTAGCACATCTTCAACATCATTACAATTCTAAATAACACCTCGCTCAGCATATCAACGAAATCACACGAATTGCGTCCAATCTCGCAGACTAAAGCTGAAGTTGAGCCTGGAACAGCGCTTGGATGAGTGGCCAGCGTGCATGATAGGTTATTACGTGGTGAGCAGCCAGAGGGCAGAGCAAACACAATCCCTTATTGTACTGTACTTGCTATGTCTCACGTCTATTCCCACCGCCTCTACCAAAACCCACTGACCAGGTTGGTGACAAGGTAGAGTCCGATAGCCGCTGCGCCCTGCACAGCAGTCGAGATTTACAGCCGATGGCTGAATACGCGCGCGCGTTCACTGGCGAAGCCTCGACGCGACTACTCAGTCACGTCGCGTTACAGACATCGACAGCGCAAACGACAACGAACAACAACGCGGGCAAGGTGCGTACCGTGGCAGCAAGCGATCTGGTGTTCCTGCAGCCAGCAGGCGACTTTGCGAGACCCCTCCAAGGGCTCAGAGAGACGGGAAGAGCTCGTGCGATGTCGATCCTGAGCCACTGTGGCGGCGGCGACGGCGGCAGCGGCGGCGGCGGCGCCCCCTCCCGGAGCCTGAGTGGCGGCAGGGGTCCCCCTCCTCCTCCCATCCGCGTCGCTCTCATCCTCGCTGCCGCAGTCGCTCCCGTCCGTCTGGGCTCCCAAGATGCATCGGATGGTGAATTTGGAGAGCGAGTGACCTGGCCTCTTGGCCGCGTTTTCCCTGGGCTCCATGCGTGGTATCGCTTCCTCCTTTTTCTCTCTCTCTCTCTTATGTACACACGGACGATGCGGCCGCGTGTTTTTGCTACGTCGGCTTCTTACTATCACAACAATCGCGTATGCATACGCCCCGTGTGGCGCTCTTTTTTTTGCTCAAGAAGTAATTATTACACGCACGTTCGGGTCACCCCCTTCCTTCCTCCCTCCCTCCCTACCCCCCGCAGCTGTTTCGCTAACCGCTGCACATTGTGCGCCGCGGTTGCAGCGACGACGCGGCGGGCGAACGCTCACGACGCCGAATTCCCACCCGCGACGGGAGGTTTTTTTTGGTCGTTAAATATTGAGAACCCCGTGACGTGTCCACATGCCAAAGTGTGGAGGAGGCTTTGCGACGCTTCAAACCCCGAGCGAGATCTCTCTACGCGTCGACGGATTCGGTCCGCGCGTCCCCGTTTGTTGCGCGCAGCGCGGGCGTTACGCCGCGCGCGCGGTTTTTTTGTTGCTGCTGCTAAACGCGAAGTTACGGACGAGCAACAGCCGCATTCGCAAGAAAAATGGGAAAGTAGGAAAGTATAAATAAATACAACTTGTTTTAAAATAGCAGGGCCGCACCAGCCGGTATATAGCCCCTGACCAGAGGTCGAGCTTTTGACGAGTGGCGCATGATAGCGGCAGTGAATCAATCCACAACGAGACCTGTTTACCCCCCTCCTCTCTCCCTCCATCATCCTCCTCCTCCTCTACCACCACCCCCTGTACCCACCACCACCTCCCCCCCCCCACGTACCCCCTCTCCCATCTACCCACCCCTCCCCCTCCATCCTACACCAACACTGGCTTCACCGCGTGCACGTCGCTTGCCTCTCGCGCGCACTGGGAGAACACCGCTCGCCTTGTGACGGGTCACTGCACCAGACCAATCCTTTCGAGCTTACAGGCTTTTAGTTATTGAGATAATTACACGCGCAGCGCTATATATATGTGTGAGTTGCGGGCATCGTTTTATATTAAGCGGCAACTTTTATCCAGCAGTGAATTGATCATGACTAAATGATATCATGACTAATGATATGCGTGTGTGGATGTAAGAGTGTCAAATCATGTGGAGTTTACAGGCATTTCGTTAACGAGGTCATTACACGCGCAGCTCTATAAACTCGTGCGTATGTGAGTTGACTCGGCGGATGGTCGCATAGGTGGAGACGGCCTGCATCCAGCAGTGGATTGGTCATGGCTGAAGATCATGACGATGCCGTGTGTGCGTTAATTAAAGAACATGGGGAGCAGTGGTTTAGCGTTTAGAGCGCTGCGCTACGAACCTGGTGACCCGAGTTCGGTTCCGGCTCACGGACCAAAACCAATGACGATTAACTAAACTGTCCTGTGCCTCCCCTAGGTCGACTCAGCCTCAAATCCGTACCTGGTGCAATGTGCAAACATCACCACTGGCGAGACAAAGGCGGCCGGGCGAGGTGTTCACCACCCACCACCTCGTGTGCCGTGCCAGCCTTCATAGGTGCTCGCGAACAGCACTGCCTAAAATGTCTGTTTAAAGTTATATGGGGGATCTTCGCTTGAATGAAAGGGCATAGAATGCGTATTATACATATGTGTATTTAAAATGTGTGCAATGCGTATGTGATATGCAGTAATACACTGCTTTGAAAATTAAATTAGTAGTAATTAATTTGCAGGCCTTTTGTCAATCCACTGCTGGATGAAGCCCTTCCGATCCATGTTGGTCAGGTAAGGGGGGGGTTAATAGCGTACTTGACCACTCTGGTCAGTGAGACAGGGCCAGGACCCTTTCAGATATCACTCACCACTGATGTTAGCCGTGGCCGCGAATCTAACTCAGGTTACCGAGTTCATAACGCAACGCGCAAACCACTGCACCACCGATTTTCCTCTATATATGTCGGTGTGTGAATTACTGGAATACAGTGGTACAAAATACAATTATTAAAACATGCACATTCCTCGTAAATGTATAGTTAACATAGTCGAGACACTGACTCCAAAGCAGTAAGTAACAAATTCACGCCAATTATTCGTTTTGTATTTTAGTAAAGTGATCATGGTTTTTTTTGGATCACCAAATAAAGTGAAGCATTCGTAATATCGCTCAAGTTAGAAGTCAATTCCATTGCGGTAGATGGCCGGCGGCTTTGAGAGGCCTTCATCCAGCAGTGGATTGGTCGTGGCTGATTGTGACATTGCGCCATATTTGGGTAACAAAACAACATCACGACACAAGCTCGTATTCGTTACCGGTATGCGAGTGAGTTATTTGTACAAAATGTCTCTCCACCTCTTAGCAATCGACCGCCCACGGCACGCAGTCATGTACACACGGAGTGTGACGGTTCTAAGGGCGAACCGGTATGGACAATGAATACTGCGTCTTGTTATGAATGTGATCTCGTTAAAAAAAATTGGTACGTGTGTTAACGTGATTAGATATTCTTTCCCTGCGATGCAAGGAATTAATTTGACGTTGTGGCCGAGTGTCCGTTAGGTCAAGAGGATACGTCTTCATTCAAGTGTCGTGGTTGTGATTTCTCACGCATCAGAAATTATTTCAAAAACGTCGGCTCTTCCGTTCCAGGTCAACGCGATCGTTGAAGTGCGTTATTTGTATGATTTATATTTCCAGAAAGACGCGTATACTAAAGCAAATGTACCCATGTTAAATCATTTCAAAAGCCACGAACGCGTGCGTACTAGCGTATATTTTTCCGGCGATGTAAATTTGACATTTCAGCGTGCTTTATGCGCCCTATAAACTGAGAGCTCACGGCGAGAGCATGTCTCGTTCAATACAAGTGAGACTAGTATAAGTTGCGCGCGGCTAGCTCTATAATATTCCACACGCACAGCCAAAGCGAACCGAGACATTCACGGGTTAGTTAAACGGAGAAATACAACGACGCCGCGATTACGAAAACTGAACTCAAGGGGTACCGCGTTATAAATGACGTGGTCGCTCCGTCCATGATGCGACCACGAGTCAGCTCACCGCCCCGCGTGAGACCACGAAGACCTTGCGTGATCGTGATCCCTTCAGCGTCCACAGCTGGATGACGACCTCCCCCGAGCTCGTGTGAGTCGTGGGCCAATGCGAGGATTTGCCGATGGCGAGGATGCATAGACGCGCAGTACAACAATTCTTCTTGCACTGCCCTCTGCTGCGAAGCACGGCCGTATACAACAGCCTGGCGTGCATGCATCGCGGTCACATATAAAGGCTCATAGAGATACACAGATAATCATACCCACATAGATATATAGCTACGTATTAAAGACACGCCACAGTACTGCGAGTGTGGCAATGTAACACAAACTATGGATCGTTTTGTAACCCCACAGAGATTCACGGAGATATGAAGAGAATAATGGAGACCCATAGAGATACATCGATACATATTAAAGACACGCCACAGTACTGCGATTTTGGCCATTCAACTCAAACTTGACCATACAGTACAACCGCTGTGGTCTTCGCTCCATCGTCGGAGGAGGAACAGCCAAAGTGCGCCAACTTTATCTCCCGAAGCCCTCTGGTGGCTGGCAGACATCGACATTGGCACGCAACTCGTGAACGCATTGCTGCTATACGCAAGAGGAGAAGTCCATCCATCGTGTGGGCTCAAACTTTGCTTAGCTTCCGTCATCAGACGAGAGCGGAGCACATTGCGGGAGATGTGGGCATAGCGAGGCCGTAACTATAATAAATATTGAAATATGCTCAAAATGTCCTCCCCAATATATTGCTATATAATAGATTTCTGTTTATATTATCGTGGTTATGGTTGTACTTTATTAATTCCGAATCTCTGCCATTACATACAATGAAACAAGAAAAGGTAAAAAAGAAAAAGCAGAAATGTAATACAATACACTATTAGACATTACTGTAAAAAATATTTTTTTAAAGTCCATCCCATGTGTTAGTGATTTTTTTTAAAAATATTCTAGGCAGGAAATGGCAGGAAATTCGTTTTAAAATTTAGATTTTTTTTCTGGGGGGCAGGGGGGGGGGCCCAGACCCCCTGGAAGATTTGGTCCCCCCCAATGTTGACTCCATGGCTACGGCCTTAGGGCATAGGTGCGGTGATCTCTCCTCGGTGGACTCAGTCGTTTTCTCCGGCGCAAGACAACCCTGTGTGTCAGCAGCCACCGTCACCTCCGTGGAAGAGAGTATGCGTCCACAAGTATATTATTGAAGCACTTTAACTCATCCTTACCCATGTATCGATAGTTCAATTTTAAAGTGCAACTGTATTGAGGGACTGCGTGTTATCTTGGTGTAGTCTGGGGCTGTTTTTGCTGTTGTTTTTGCGACCTTGCCCAAGCTTGAAAATTGCTGTGCTTATGCAATTTGAACTTAGAGTATATAATTTATCTATTTTACGTATTCAATTGTGATTTACTTACTACTACTATATACTTTGCACTGTTAATGTTGTTGTATTGTTTGTCGCTGTAACTTTCTGACCCATCCCGACTCGGCACCTGTGAAAAAGAACTTCATCGCTCATCGGGTTTCTCCATGGATAAATACATATTATCATTATTTTGATTTCGATACAAAAAAATAACAAACGATTATTTAACAACAACAACAACGAAACTAACAACCTTACGGCGGATAGAACAGCTGGCAATTTTGACTCGCGTCCCGTGAAAAAGTCTGCGTGTGCGGCCGACTCGGCCTCAAATGCGACGTGTAAAACATCGCCACGAGGGAGACAAAGGCGGCCGGGCGTGGCGCTGGCCACCCAACCCTCCTCGCGCATTCCGAGCCGGCCTTCGTCGGTCCTACTCGCGAGCAGCACTTGCCACCAAGAGCCCAATGAAGCTCAATCGGCGAGCGTTGTATTTGTCTTGCAGAAAATTAACCCATAAAAACAAAGTTTTCACTATAAATCCTTTATATGCGTAGCGGCTAGATTCCTCTTGTCCACTGGCTTGAGATGACTGCCACCTATGGGTCAGATGATTGCCTGCCACCATTAAGCAATTGGTAATTAAATATATATTTTTTCCTATTGTCACGCACAACGAGTCTGTGTGCAAAATGTCAGCTCGATTGGATCACGGGAAGTGGGTTAAAAAACGACCGAAAGATTTGCACGGTCGTAAGCGCGCAAGCAAGCAAGCAAGTGAACTTAATATAAAGGATTTAAAAACACACACGCAGGCAGCCGTGCCACCACGGCGCAGCGCCGCGTTAACGTTACGCGCAGGCGGTACAACTGCGTCGAGGCCCACGAGCTGCTGGAGGGGTCCGGGAAGCGAGGCTACGAAGAGGGGGGTGTGAGGGTGCGGGACATTCAACGGCGATTCTTGCCAACTCCGCGTCGCTCACTGCACAGAGGCGGTGTCGCTTGGGTCGTCCAACACGAACTTGAAGGTCCGGTAGTAAAACGTTGTTGGGGGTGCTGGGGGTAGGGGGTGATAGGGGGGAGGGGGGTTAGTACCACAGGCGTGAGCGATAAACCAGCATCGCTGCGCCGTCCTACGAACGGTGTGGGACTTCTCCCCGCCGAGATGGTAACTCCCTCGCCTCGTATACAGGAAGTTGTGGGTTCGATCCCGACCATGACGCCTGCATTATATTTGAGTGTGCGTGTTCTCCCCGTGGTCGCGAAGATTTTTCTCCGGGTCCTCGGGGTTTTCCCTCCACATTTAGAAACACGCGTTTAGAGTTTTTGGCTGCTATAAATGTCCCAATGATAAGCAACTTCGTTGCGCGATCGTTTGTGGACAAGGCTGCTTCTGAAAAAGAGCTACATAGCTCAATGGGCCTTTCCTGGTAAAATAAAATAAAAGTTCCAATTTGCGCATGACTGATTTAAAAGTTCGTTTTCTCGCTCCAAACTCACGTAGGACCGCCCGGGAAGAAAACCTTCTACAATTGTGCATCTAAAAATACATGCCTATTTCTACGTCTGACAATTACTCAACAACAGCAAAAAAACACAGTCAAGTCGGAACAGAACAAACAGTACAATTTTGAAATAAACGCCGCTGGGTAACATTGTTTATCAGAGCCTCGTCGTGTGCTTTTGTTTGTTAAAATAATAGAATGTACAGGCAGCCATGTGTCAATCCACTGCTGAATGATAGGTTCTCCACGCCGTGCGGTCATGGGGATTGTTTGACCATACCGGTCAGTGCGGTTTGTTGTTCTTCCCCCACACCTCCGACTGGCCCGGCTGGCTACGGACGGTGCGAAAGAACTTCAACATACACGCACAGGGTGCGGGTTAACAGGGACCGATTCAGATATTATTCGCCACTGATGTTAGCCGGGGGCCGTGAGTCGAACTCAGATCGTCGGATTCATAGCACAGTAGTGCGCTCGCCACTTTCATAGCGCTCCGCTTTACCCATAAGATACTCGGTGTAGACGCGTGAATGCCTAAAAACAATTAGGAACACACCTTGCCCGGGCATCGGCGTCGATCGGCTTCAGCCAAGTAAACTTAAATTTCGATTTAAAGTTTCGTGACTGCAGGGATTCATCTTCATGGTTCTTTCGGTAAAGTCACGTAGAAGGGAAATAATAAAATAATAGAAATAAAGCATAATAAAATAAAATAATAAAATAATATAATATAATAAAATCATGTTATAAAATAAAAATTAACTTTATTATGCTTTATTTTTATTATTTTATTATTCCCCTTCTACGTGACTTTACCGAATGAACCAAGAAGACAAAGTAAACTTAACAGGCAGTGAATGGGGGCGACGCTATCGAGTGTACCAGCAGGACTAACTCGCCGGGGTCTAGGGGCCCTCAGGGGCCCAGGCTCCGGGCATCGAAGGGGGATCCGACTGCGAACCCCTTCTCATTCCTTGCACCAGGGCTCATGCCAACCGCGTTGCCGCCACTGCTTGCAGTGTCCCTTACGGTGGTAGCCCTGGGTCTATATAAAACAGCCAAATGGATTAACCTTCAAACGCAGTGGTTTATTGACCTTACTACCGTTTCTTGACCCTTGTTCGGATGACATGTAATCATACCGCGTATTGGTATACCAATATATGGCATACACACACACACATATACTGCGCTAAGAACAATGGATTTTATTTTAACAAGTTGTACAAATTGGATTTTTAATGCAGTCCAACTGAAAAGTGGATTTAAGCCAGAAAGATGCGTCATGTGCGCCCCATTGTGGACAAATTGAGTAATTTAACTACCGAAAAATGTCCAGATTAAGTCTGAATTCATAGCCAATGAGAGACCTCGTCCAGCAATGGAATTCAGGAAGGGATGGCAATAGTTAACGTTGGTTTGTTTTAAAACTAATGGCATCAAACTCCGAATGTAAGACAAAAATACAAAGCAAATGTAACGACTCTTATTTTAACAATAAATGCAACAACATCGAAACATAACAGGAATCCCAGCATGCTTTGCATGACAAGATGCCATCAACAGTTTCAGTGATAGCCTGCAGCTGGAAAAAAGAGGCCGAGATTGTGGCATTCTTAACGTAGGCTGCAGAACGAGAAACGCAGCAACTGTACACCGGCTTCGTCTAAATCAAGACTCATCAGTGCGGCGTAGCCGTGAGCGCGCAGCCTCTTGCTGGAGACGTTTGGCGGCGGTGCTCGACGCCGCACGGACCACGTAGGTGACGCGGGTGGCTTACAACTAAGAACATAGAAACCCAACAGCCCTGCCATCGGGCCCGGACTGGACATGGGGCAGAATTCCGGGCAACTGCCTGGTTCGGCAAGTTCATCCCGAGGGCCGGTGGGTCGGTCTGTGTGGGGAAATTGCAAATGTTATCAGAGTAAATTTTTATTTTTTATTTTTTTTATTATTCTATTACCTCGAATGTGTACGCGCCATTGCTTATTTACTCTCTCAGTGGGTAGTAAGTTCCATATTCGGCAGCCACGAAGATTCTTCCTCAGCGGCCCATTTATGTTGTTTTGGACCAGCCCAAATGGGCCAGTGAGAGCTCACGGCAATTTGGGCCCGGTCTACAAATGCCTGGGCCAAATTTGGGCCGATTTTTATCTCCAGTCCGTCTGCCCTGCCATAATAGACGAGTAGAGTCGCGTCGCCCCTCACTTGGGTTATTCTGGCTGTGGGAGGCGTCGTTATTTTGTCCGCGCGCTGAAACAAACAACAAGACACAGACCAGGGTCGGTTTTTTATTTAACCTTTTTCCATCCAACTTGAATTCACGTTGCTTTCGCGATTCTGCGGGTTACGTGAATTATTTACGATGCGTTTTCAGAGTTGCAGCGGGTCTTGTTCGGAACGATGGTCCGACGTTTCGCCGCACGTGCTGGAATCCTCTTCAATCAAGAAGTGAATCATCAGTTCAAATGACTAAACGCAGTTACATGAAGAAGCACCACAGCACATCATCGATTGCAGTGAAGAAATCTCCCATCGGCGAGTGTCGAGCGAAACGTCGAACATCGCACGCCGAACAGCAAGCGGTACAAACTGAAAAACACACTCAAGAGAGCAGCATCACGACGAGGGTCACGGGGTAGACACCTGGTTGCCGTCGTCTGTGTTTACTGCTACGGGGCATTCTGGTTGCCCCCATATCTCTCTGCCAAAAAAGAATGAGATTTGAAATCTGCGGTGCAGAACCGAGTTCCTCGCATTGTGACTGGCGCCGCTTTTTCAGCACCACCACCACCACCGCAGCCGCAGCCGCCGCCACGACCACCCCGGGCCCGTGCGATGTTTGATGTGGGCTCGTCTCATTGTGTTTGCGGATGAACAGACGGCGCCAATTGAGGAAGCAAAGGGGGCCCGGCGCCGCGCTCTCCAAACTCGCCACTCGCAAGCTGTTGATGATGACCAACGGCAGGGAGAAAAATACTGCCGCTGTCTTCACATTCACGGGGCCCCGGGTCCATGCCCTTGAACGAATCGGTGGGCGCATCGCGCCACCTAGAGTCTGCTGCGCGCACGCCGTGTGAGCCGCAAGAGGCATTGAGGCTCACACAGGGCTCAATGCTGTCAGCGCAATGCCGTCGGAGCGTTGACACGGACTGTATTCGCAACGCGTTTGAAACAAAACATCTTTGTTTAACACGTAGGCTTTCGCGACCAATATTATTCATAATCACCATTCTGGCGAATTGCCCGATGATGCTGAATGCAATTACCAGCGAAACGTCGTACTCAAATTGTAAATGTTGTGGTTTCACGCTTCAACACACCGGTGGGCTAAAGCAGTGAACTATTTGTCTTTTGTCAACGTGACACTTTTTTACTGATTGGCCGTGTCGGGTGGTGGAGGGTTACGACACATTTATAAATAACGCGATCTAAACCCAAAAACGTTGATTATGAACAAAACATCTTTGTTATGATTATTATCAAAGCGCCAGTTTACTCATTAAGCCGTGCGTTCGCACAATCGGGCGCAACGCTCACGCGGAGCGTCCTATAGGTTGTCTTGAAATTATTATGACTTGTATTGGCTCCCCCCAACCCCCAAAGCAATACACGCATTGCAGACGCACTCGTGGCTGGCTTTGAGGCTGAGATGATGAATCCTAGATGATGAGCAATGTGTGTTACGGTGCCAGGAGGATAACAGGATGTGGATTAAATGGAATGCCGTCGCTTTAGAGGCAATTTCGGATGGGTTTCTGGCCGTGAAATATTGATCACGAGCCTTTTTACATATATCCTAATTCATGTAAGCTCTAATGGATTGTCAGTGAAATTCTGCATTCATTTCTATATACACCCTCGTTGCGGAGTTGTATGGGAAGAAACACTTCTTTCAACATTCTCATGAAATTAACGAATACAAAAAAAAGTGACGGGATTACGTTGACGGCGGTGCATAAAAGTAGTCCAAGGAAAAAACCACACAACATTCATAATGAGCACTGTCTTATAATACAAATACAGCAGGATGTGGCTGCGTGAAACAAATGCTTGTGGATAATATTGAATTAGAAAGTCAACAGGTCGATAATTAAATCAGAAAAAATCAGAATCTTTATTCATAATGGAGAAATCCGATTAACTATAAAGCTCTTTTTCACCTGATTTTTAAAATTCTAGATTTGAAGTTTTCGTGACTGCAAGGATTCATACTCTTAGGTTTTTTCGGTAAAGTCACATAGGTAAAAGATGTAATTAAAATTAATTAAAGTAAAATAAAAAATCACGACGTTTCGGAGGCAACACAAGCTTCCGTCTTCAGTTGGAATCGTCACAGCACGATTGCTGTATCAAGAGATTGATACAGCAATCAATTGATACAGTACTTGATACAGCAATCGTGCTGTGACGGTTGCACCTGAAGACGGAAGCTTGTATTGCCTCCGAAACGTCGTAATTTTTTATTTTACTTTTATTAACTTTTTTTACCTACGTGGCTTTACCGAAAAAACCAAAGAGTATGATTTGTTTTGGTCAATGACCGGTGGAACCAGAGTTTCTGGAGACTGGGGGCCGTTGTTTATATTCGGCAGATATTAAAATGATTTTCGACCATACTTCACCACTCTGGTCAGTGGAGCTTGGTGTAGTTATCTGTCCAACAAATAAATGCAATGTGATCAGACAGCCCCACCCATCCCCAATTTCAAGTTGCTGCTGTGATAATGGCTACAACATCTATATCATTTTAGTATCTGGTCCAACCCATGTCAGACTAGGCTCTAAGGAAAGCTTTCTCGGGTGTGGACCAATCAACTTCAAGGACAGTGCACATTATCAGAGTTGTGTTTTTTGTTTGCATTATGACTGCAGGTATTGTGGTCTATGCAAACATGACTCCTTGTAAAAAGGTGTCAGTTTTGTTGCCAGATAGAAGGATAAAAAACCAATTATGATGATACTTGAATGCCGTATATGACCAGTACAGTCAAACTGACAGATGTTCACTTCTAGATTTTATACAATTGTTCTTTCCAAATGCTTTCATCTAGCAGTGGATTGACAAAGGGTTGTATAATTATCCTCGCGGATGCATTTCATTCTGCCGCTTACTAATAATCTGGACGTTTTCGACGTAAAGATTAAAGACATTTAATACGGTAGATTGATTGTATCAGATCCTAAACGAAACAGTACAAACAGAGTAGTACAATATATAATACATATATTACTTCGAAACATTGTAACGCTACATCATGAACTTTATATTTGAAAACCAAGTAAAGATGATGAATAACCACGAAACGTGAAAGTTTTCAGAGATAAGAACCGCTACTTTCCATCGCGAATATTTCTAATTGTAAAAAAAAACTTCATGCGCGTCTCTTTATGAAACACAGCATGCAGCAAACTACAAAAATAAAGTGAGACAAAATTAAAATAGAATAATTAAATTAAGAGCAACGTCTAATGAACTTAATACACTGTCAAGAGGCCGTCCATAAATGACGTCACGCGATTTTGGACGATTTTTGCCCCCCCCCCCCCCCTTGTCACACAGCGTCACAAAAAGTCAGACCCCCCTCAAATATGACGTCACAAAGCTCTGCCCCCCCCCCCCCCAAACCATAAAACATGCTTCAAATCGCTTTAAACTATTGTCATTGTAGTGCGTATTTAATGTGGCGCTGCACTCTGATGTTGTAGGAGAAAACATTTATTTAAAAGTCTATTTAATTAAGTAGAACGTGTTGTCTATATTTATTTAAAGTTGCGCATTTTGATGTGACGTCACATTTCTCAACCCCCCCCCACCCTTCGTCACACATCGTCACAAATGTCTGACCCCCCCCCCCCCAGGTGCAGTGACGTCATTTATGGACGGCCCCCAAGACAAGTGCGCTTGGGACGCGTCGCTGCAAGGGATTATGTCCGATTGTGAAGGAGGAGTGACTGGAGTGACAGCCAAACTATTTTAAACTAAAACTAAACAATTTTGTTTTATTCTACCATGCAAGGTGGACTGATCTTCGTAGCTGTTTTTTTTCCGAAGCGTCCCTAGCCACAAATAACAGCTCAACGAAGTGACTCATCATCACGGAGACATCTATAGCAGCCAAATCCTCTAAACGCGCTGATCTTGATCCTAAATATGGAGGGGAGAAACCCGGAGGACCCGGAGAAAACTCCACGCGACCACGGGACGTCTAAACGACTCGGAAGCAGTCATGAGCTGCACGTCCGCCGTAGAGATGGAGCGATTAATTCAGCCCCTTTGCGAGTGCCAGACGTGACTTGCACGGGGAGGCCCTTCAGCAGCGTATTCATCTTGAATAGCGTTAAAATTAATAATAGTCACGAATTACAAAGTGTGCACGAGCAGTCAACACCCTTGTCCATAATTGAGATGAGGGCAATTAAAGGCGAGAACGCGATATAATGCAACAGTGATAATTAGTCACTCGTCTCTTCAACACACCATTGAAGGTTCCTAGAGTATGGTATTTCAGACAGTGCTCCGGCTATGCAGTATAATGAAGGCTATCAAACCGCAACAAGTTTAATCTTATTTCAAATGTATGTTCCAATGATGATGCAGAAGTACACCAGGCGCGCGAGGTAATTAAGCGACTTATAAACGAGTGCAAAAACACACTCCAGTGTAATAACGGTGGCATTTTGCGGTCGGTAAAAGGTGCGGAGATGAGAGGATGATTGGTAAAATTGGCAAAGGAGTGAATAAGGGAGGAGGCAGTCTATTAGAGGCCACAGCAACGAAGGGACAGGAAGATGATGGACGTCATTATTTTAAAAAGAGGCCTATAGAAAATGGATCCAGAGGAGGCCGAATTGAGAAAATTAGAAGTGATGTGAACTGGGTTCTCACAGACAGGTCCTAACTTGTCAGAGATGTCTCTCCACAGCAAGTTCGACACGGGGAGTGATCATAGGCTGGTGCAATGTAAAAGTTGCGTTCCAGTTTATCCAAAGAGAGATCGAAGGTATAGTTACTGGAAAACACGAGATAGGTAACATAAAATACAATTCAACACGATCAAATATGAATAATATGCAGATCTTTATATAAAAAAACAGATCATTTATCAGGTAAGTAGAAGGATTATGTTCCTAATGTCACACCTGAAGAGTTCACCACCTGCCATTCAGAGAATGAAAAAACTGTGGAAAGCTCCCATGTCCGATGGAATAACTGTGGACCTCATCATAGGCATGGGTGGGATGAGCTGACTGATCAAAATTAGCGGACGCAATTCATTTAACGTTTACGCCTGAAATAAAAATGCGTCAATCGTGGAATGACGCCTTAATCATGCCTCTATTCAAAACAGGAGAGCAAACTGAGCTGACGAATTACAAAGCCATTAGCCTGTTATCGCACGTATACAAAAACTGTCCATGAAGTTCATGGAAAAGACGAATCATGGTCAATTTAGAGGCCAGCCAACCGCGTGAGCATTACGGCTGGCTTTTATAGACTATGAAAGAGCATTTGATTCAGGGGGAAATTATGCAGTCGTCCATGCTCTCGCAAACCAAGGTCTTAATAAAATATATAAAAAGTATGTAAACCCTATAAATATGGGACGGCTACAATCGGGATGCGTGTGGAATGTAACAGATACAAGTGAGAAGAGGAGCCGGGCAAGGAGAGAGGCTCGTAGCAAATATATTCAGAGCACCAGTAGAATATGATTGTTTTCCTAACATGGGATTGAAATAATGAAGCCATGATAATGATGGACATTCTGATGATGAACACAAATGGTGAAATAATTAGCAGTCTCAGATTTGCTGATGACATGGTTATTATTTGTAAAAATATATATTTTCAATGAGCTACAGGAAATGGTTTAAGATCACAAGAGAAGCTGCAGAGTGGGGTTCAATACGGATACTGTGTGAGCCAAATCAAAGCCACATACATCAAGTTCTCTTTAGTGACGAAATAAGTGTCGGAAGGACACGCGTGAGCCAGGTTGAAAACGATGAACTGAAGAGGTGAAGGAGAGCAGGCGAAGGAGTGGTTTTGGGACATTTGAATTTGATATCGATGGTAAAATTCAAACATTCCCAAAGAAAACTCGCTTTATTTCATTGTCTATTACCCATACCTGGTGTGCCATATGGTTCGGGAACAAGGATTCATGAATGGAGAAAAAAACCGTAGAACTAAATCTGAGATGTAAGCAAAGAAGCATGGGGAGATGCATGCTGGGTGTGACACAGACACGACTATAAACACTTGGATGGGAGAACATAGGCAGCGGATTGACGACACCATTTTGGTTGCGAAGAAAAGAAAGTGCGTTTAGAGAGGACACGTCGTTCGAAGGGATGACGACTGGTGGTCGAGACCGACGACGGAGTGGCAGCCAAAGGAGGGAGCGCTCACGAGAGAGAAGACGTCCACCCTGCTGACGACATCAGATTGTGCCATCCATCGGTTGTTGCATCGCAAGATCGTTAGATATGGCGACGACGTGGGAAGATCGTATATCCAGCAGTGGATAGAACACGGCCAATGACGATTAATCACATGCTCTATCATAGTTACGCCCAAATTACCGATGTCGAGTCCTCCTACAGCATCCTTGGAATGTACACCAGTCGCTCCGTCGCGTATGAGATGTTCTTGCAGTAGGGTATCTAAATGTAACATGTTAAAATTATACTGTGAGGAAAGGGGCATTGCGAAAAACGCCAACCTATTATTATATATTGTGTGTTATGTTGCAATGCAGTGTTAATGCCGAACGAGGTCATTTATTGTCGCTAGGGGAATTTTTTTTGAAAAGGTGCAGCCTTGCAATCGCTTGTTCACGCCACTGCCCGTCAGAAGGGCCTCCACTCGAGGAAGCTCTACAAAGGGGCCGTCCATAAATGACGTCACGCGATTTTGGACGATTTTTGACCCCCCCCCCCCCTTCGTCACACGACGTCACAAAAAGTCAGACCCCCCCTCAAATATGACGTCACAAAGCTCTTGCCTCCCCCCCCCCCCAAAAAAAAACATACTTCAAATCGCTTTAAACTATTGTCATTGTAGTGCGTATTTAATGTGGCGGTGCACTCTGATGTTGTAGGAGAAAACATTTATTAATAAGTCTATTTAATTAAGCAGAACGTGTTGTCTATATTTATTTAAAGTTGCGCATTTTGATGTAACGTCACATTCTCAACCCCTCCCCCCTCGTCACACATCGTCACAAATATCTGACCCCCAACTCCCCTAGGTGCGTGACGTCATTTATGGACGGCCCCAAAGGCGATTTGGCCTCACACGTCCGCCGTGGCCCGTCTGTTTGTAAGAGGTTCACGAAGGAACAACACTTCGTAGTATAATGACTTTGCAAGTATCTCTTTGTTTCTTTGTTCACTACATCGCTGAGATGCGTTGAGCGCAGCGAGCAACTCGAAATCGGCTTTACGCGGCAGCGTCAGGGGTACTATCATCATCATCGTCATCATAATCATCATCAGCCATGGTCAATCCACTGCTGGATAAAGGCCTCCCCAAGTCGCCGCCGCCGCCGTCACCTCTCACAAATATTGCGATGTTATGCGGCGGGAGGAGGGGGGGGGGCTGTAGAAAAGTAAATATCGGTTAACCCGAGTGCGCGTTCTAGCGGAGGTGGGATAACTGATTTGCCTTCGCATTTGGGTCTGGGGCGCAGGTGGCGCATCCACGCAATCCGTCACGCTCTGTCATGTCACATTAGTGGCTTTTAATTATAGCCATTATCTGCATGTTAACAGCCTTATCAGGGCGACCCTGGCTTTGCCGCGGGCGAGAGCTTGATTCGTACGCGGGCATGGATCACGAGGGTGCCAACCCTTAGACGAACTCTACTTGCGTTCGCCTGGAGATGCGAGCGCACACGGCGCGACTGACTCACTGTGTGTAGATTGTATGGAGTGATGTTTGCTGTGTGTAGATTGTATGAAGTGATATGTGTCGTGTGTAGATTGTATGGAGTGATGTTTTTGTTGCGTGTCGGTGTTAGGGGGCGAGCGGTGAGGTCGTGACCAGGGCACCGCTGCTATGAACCCGGCCACTCGAGTTCGAATCCAGCTCGCGATCGATAGCGGGCATCCCCCAGGTCGACTCAGCTTTAAACGAGTAGCTGGTGCGTTGTGTCGTGATATAAGCACGGGGGAGACAAAGGCGGCCGGGCGTGGTGTTGACCATCCACCCACTCGTGTGCTATTCTTGCCTTAATAGGTGCTCACTAACAGCACTGGCCCCAACAGTATATTAAATTCTACATGGGGACTCTTTGTATGCGCTATGGACACAGCATTGCACGTGACGTGTGTTTAATAACAATACGTAATTTAGTGCACTTGCTCAATCCACTGCTACATGAAAGCCTCTTCTCTGTGGTGAGAGGCATGGGGGTAGTTTGACCATTCTTCGCACTGGCAAGTGTGGGTTGGGTGAAGAGGGGTAGCGTTGTTCGAGTTACACTAGAACCAGTTAAGATGTCACTCGTTAACTGTTCGCGTCAGCCGTAATCTGTAATTGAATTTAGGTAGCCGGCTTGTTCGTCGTTTCATAACGGGGGATACTAAACATTTGAGCAGTTCGGGACGATTCGGAACATTGCTCCCGCTACTCTTGTGATCTTCGATGAGTTCCTTTTTTGTTTGGCTGCTGGAGCCGTTTGGCATTTCCACTGAAATGTGAAGAATCTTCAATCTGAAGAATCTTCAACCTGAAGAATCTTCAACCTGAAGAATCTCCAACCTGAAGAATCTTCAACCTGAAGAATCTCCAACCTGAAGAATCTCCAACCTGAAGAATCTCCAACCTGAAGAATCATCAACCTGAAGAATCTCCAACCTGGCCCGGTATGACTGAGACACCTGAGCAGTGACTCCTCACGCCCTAAACGAACTGGTTGTGAAGATATTTATTTTCTTTGTACTCTCTAAATAATAATAAAAAAAAAGAATGCTACTACAATTACGAGTAGTAGTATTGTTGTTATCCACGTACAGTACTCGGGTCTTAGCGATGCACACGCCGGTGTTCTGTCCCGCGCACCTCCCACGTGCCCCACGCCACCATCACGTGGCATTGTTGCTCGCCAAACTCTCTCCTCTCTCTGCGATGGTTGCAATCCAGCTCCAGAAACCCTGCCCATCAACCAAGACCTCAACAATGTACCCCGCCGCCGACTCGCGTCCCGATCCCCCCCCCCCTCTTTCTGGGATCGTGCGGCTGTCACCATCCTAGAATCTCACCCAGATCTGGAAGAACGCTGGCGAGACAGAGTGGAGCAACGCAGGCGCGTCCAGAATGAGCCTCACATTCGAGACACGAACCTCATCGCCCCTCCTGGCTTTGATACCCCTCGTCGAAGCCACCGATGGTGGAGCTATCAACCTCATCAGGACATCAACAGGCGGATCCGCACCGTCTCCTTCACAATTGGGGAAAATAAAGGCGCAAGCCACAATGCGACTGTGGACATGCAAGCGGAACTCTGGACCATATGGAGAACCACCCGAGTCTGTCGATCCTTCGGTGGAAGAGCAAAGCTACACGACCTCTCTCCTGAAGCCATCTCGTGGTTAGCAGACCTCGACGTTGAAGTTGGTAAGAATATAGTTGAATGATAACGGAAATAACAACAACAACAAGACGACTTATCGCTCGCACACTTTCGCCAACTGTGCTGAAACAAGTTCCACCCTGACCCGGAGGCGAGGAGCCCAGCGCATCGGGCACGGCTTGCGGCTCTCGCCGGAGCGGGAGCGCGGTTCAGATGCTCTTTGAAATGGAATGGAGACCGCATGAATCGTGCGTATCGCGAAGGGGAATGAACGGGAGTTCCAGATGGGACGGAGCGACCGTGGAGAAACGTCGGTCCGTGATTGACAGACGACGAGCTGGTCGAGTGAGGGACGCGGTGCGAGGAACAACGGCAGGATCTAGAGACTTTGACTTTTAAACAACTTTTATTGCCGCCAGCAGCAAAATCACTGGAGGCGATTTCGATATGAAATGCACAGTCACCAGCAAACAAATGAAAATAAACGCTACAAATCCACGCGCTGTGGCGCTAAATGCACCGCGCACAACACGAAAGAAAAGTCACGTGGTGGTGGTGGTGGTGGTCATCGCGCACGCCACGGTGACGAGCGAGCGCTTCAGAAGGTGAACACGAGGGTGCCATTAATTCTAGATTTGAAGCTTTCGTGACTGAAAGGATTCATATTCTTAGGTTTTTTTTTGGTAAAGTTACGTAGGTAAAACATTAAAGTTAATAAAAGTAAAATAAAATAAAAATCACGACGTTTCGGAGGCAACACAAGCTTCCGTCTTCAGGTGGAACCGTCACAGCCACGACAGCTGTATTAAGTAAATGAGAGATTGCAGGAGCTACCACTCCGTTTATATAATGGTTGGAGAGGGGGGGGGGGGCGGCAAGTACAGCACACTTTTTATTCATATGGTAAGGTGAGGCTTAAGAGGGTGAGCCTTTGTTATGGAGAGGTACGGTTTGTGACTCAACCTGTGACAAGAAGAAAACAACTGAACATGATACACCTGTAATAGTTGTCTGTCAAATAAGATTGGCCAAATAAGTGTAGTTAACAAAAAAACCTAAGAACACGAGGGTGCCGTCCACGCTGGTACAGAGGGCTTTTCCGGCTCCCCAGCGTTCGAAGAAGACGTGCACATCACCGACATGAGCGTGGTACGCGTGCTCCAGCCGGAGCCGTGCCTTAAGCAGGCCTCTGAACACTGGAAGCACAGAGCAGCCGTCAGTGTCACCTCCCAGCATCTTTTTTCTCGTTCTGTACGGCAGCTTCTAAAGAGGGAGGAGAGAGTTAATAGTGACAGAAGAAGGTGTGATGGTCGTCCTGGGAAGAGCGGCTCTGTGACAGGAAGGATAGCGAACTATAAACTCAATTGTATCAGACACGGGGGAGCTAGTGAAGAGTTCTCAATGTGTCGGCGGAGGAGTATGTGTCTTTAGCTATTATTGTGTAAGATAGAAAATGTGTAAATCGAGAATTTACAACGCTACTACCACGTGCTAGAGAACTGCATTTCCATAAGTCACGTCTAGAGGTCAAGAGCTTCCGTCTGGTATATTGATAGATGTAGGTATACGTGATACGTATAGCTATAGAAGATCATCGACGACATATACCTCCCTGCGGGACAAAGATAATTAAAATAATCTTAAACTTATTTACATGTACTTCGGCCATCCATATTTATTTGGTGCGAATAGATAGTTTTGTAAAAAGAACATGCATTGTATTTATAGAGCGTAATTGGACATTAACGGCGCAAGTCATTTAGCTTAACAGAATAAAATCGATACCATTTATAAGCATGCCTATTTGTAAGTGAATATTTGATTCATTTGCGAATTTATTTTTTAAACAGCGCCGTGCTCATGTGCCCATTGGCAAGTACGCACTGAAGCTATGGATGCAGCAATACGCACACGTGTACCCATCGTGTGCAATATAAACCCTCGTACACGTGCACATCACACGTGTACCCATCCCATCGTGTGCAATCGTACACGTGCGCATCACACGAGGGCAAAGAGCAATAGGCGTTACACGTAGGCTACACGTAAAAGGCGTGCGTGCTGTGCGCGCGTGTGTGTACTTATGTGTGTACCCACGTTTACGTTGCTAGACTGCGCGTATAAAATCTTCATGAGAGTCAACGCTCTCGCCACCTTGCAAAGCCTTATTTTTTAGCAAGACATATGCTCCACCATCACTTGCAGCAAGCGATGTATGCAATTATCCGATATATCAAGCGCGGTCCGCGCGCGCTGGATGGGCGTTTATCACTGTAACGTGTATGGGAATAGCCCTTGCCGTACATCAGGCGCACAATTCAGTCATGTTAAACGCAATGAAGCAATACAATTTATCCCGTGTCTGATAAATTCTGAATGTTTAGCTACAGGGAACCCAACTCGTGGAGCCGTCCTTCGTTTTTTTTTTGTGTGTGTGATGGCTTGGGTGAGTGGGTGGGGGTCGTGTGTGTGTGTCGTGGGGGGGGGGGGCTGGAGGTGTTGAGGGGTGGGGGGCATTGATGGTGGTGGACGGGAAGCAAAAGGGAAGCGAACAAAAAAATGAAAAATAAGAAACGATGCAACGATTTCAAGAGAAGTTTAAAAAGCTGGTCAAATAAGCGTACGTTGGAAGGAAAAGATTAGCAGATTTATTATATTTCTATACCTTAATTTCATGGATACTGACACGTTATTATGGTTTTCTATGATTTCAATCCTGCGACTCGAGGCTGCATTACCTTAGCCTTTCCCTGGCTCTCTGCGAGCGCGCCCAAGGAAGAAAAAAAAAAGAAATCGCTGCCGGAGCACACCATCGATAACACAATTTAACGTGTCACAACTCCTTCGCGATTTCAAATTACTTCTCAAAATTCCAGTTCCCTATTATGATTACAGAGTGTTGCCTCTGAAATAGCGGCCGCGGTCGGCCGCGAGCCAAGCTGCCGTGCTCCGGGCTCAGGAAAAATGGTTCAAGTCCGAAATGACAAATGAAGTCATATACGAGCCTGAATTGAGAATCAACGACCAATAAATATTAAAGGCCATTCCGTCTCGCCGTATATTATGAAATATGTTACGGCCCGTCCTGGAAAATGGGCGAAGATTACAGGAGAAAATTATAACGATAAATTTCCCGAGCACTCCCGTTGATTATATTTCGATTTTCGCTCACCGCTAGCGCAAGCGTGGCTCAGAGCGCCTCTGATAGCCAAGGGACCCGCTGAGAAACAGGCGCGGGCACTATATAGGACGCATACTCGCGTCGGCACCGCCTAAGGGCTGTGTGTGGGTTTTTTTATATGTGTAATAAATGTAGGAAATGAATTGTGTAATTTATTGGAAAATGGAGCATGGCGAGATTAGGTCAGCATATCCTATCAAAGGGGCAACGATCAATCAAGTTCCAATTAACGGGCTGTAAAGCGGAACGCGCGGGAGCTAATGGCCCCGCGCCTGTTTGGTGCCCGATGGATGGAGGCGGCTCTGTAGCCGAGCACGGCGGGGGCCTTGCAGCCGGAGAAGGGGAAACATCGACCAGAGGCGCCTGCCTCTCCCCGCTCACAGTCGGACTCTGCCTCCCTCTCTCTCTCTCTTCCTGCAGCTATCGGCTACCCGCTCCTCCCTGCACGGCCATCCCGCCCGCCCGCCACAACCTCCCGCCGCCGCTACCGCTCCCCTCTCCTCTCCCTTAATGGCCTTTTCCTCCGCCTCGATCTCCCACTTGGCTCGCAGCGAGTGTCTCTCCGCCTCCACAACAACAAAGCCACCTCTTCGCGTACTCGTGGACTCTCCACGCTCTGCGCCTTGCCACCTCTTCACCTCTCCTCCTCTGAAACTCTCCGCATTGACGAGTTCACGGCGGCGGCGTCGGCGACTTTTTTTCAACGGCTTCGGCGGTTCGCTGTTGTTCCCGTTCGAAAATGTGTTTCGTTGCTTTCGTCCGTGCAGCCCTCTGGTCTCTTCAGCGGCGTAGTAGCCGGGCATGGGCCCTGGTGGGGGGGGGGGGCGGGTGTCTCTCCCACGTCTAACCCCTCCCTCTCGGTAGCCCGGCGCCTGCTTGGGCCCCTCCAAGCCGGTGGGCCCCGGTGCAGTTGCACCGCCTGCACACCCAAAATCGACGCTGCTGGGCCTTGGCATTGCGCGACCAATGCTTACTAACGACGGGCCTTCCTCGCTATTGCCGATGTGATTGGATTATGTTTCAAAGTAAGATGTTTTTACTAAAGAATTCGGCGCTGCGTTGAACGCTACAGCTTCTAGGAATTCCAACGACACTTAATTTATGTCCACGTAGCTTAAACATGAATACACACCCAGAGAAACAATTACGTGTTATATCTTATATTCTTGGTTCTTTCGGTAAAGTCACGTAGAAGGGAAATAATAAAATAATAAAAATATTAAACAATAATAACTTAACAAAGTTGTAAAACAAAGATATGTACTTTAAGTGTACTAAACCAATACACGATCAACAAATTCGATTTGTTGACAGCGCACTTGATTTATTTTTCTTTAACAGTTAGTCGATGGTGGGGTAAAGTGTGGGTATTCCCACCTCTTCTAAGACGTATGGACCAGATGTCGTGGCAAAACACTCACTAAAGGGGTTCTCTAAGAGCCCCCTCTAGCGGAAGCCCTTCCACCAGCAGGGGCTTAAGCAGGCACTTGCAGGGGCTGCACTTTCACCCGTGAGAAACCCAAACTGCTTGCAGGCAGACGCGCGTTCCACCCCTCGCCCTAAGATGTACGAGCGAACGCTCGCTGATAGATACAGCGACACGAGGCGTGATGGCTCTAAACGAGCCACGGCTTTGGCGGCCCTAAACGCAGACATGAGGTGCTCAATGGCTCCTCATTTGTAACCATAACGAGATGCCACGGCTGGGGCTCCCTGTTGTTTGTTTGAGCCCGCAGTGGTAAGGGGTGGGGGGGTTGGCATGCGGCCACCCGGGGAGGAGGAATAGAGAGATGTGGAGTGGGGAGGAGGAGGAGAGGGAAGGATGGAGTGCGTGGTGGTGTTGGAAACGGCCAGACGTGGCAGGATGGGGGGGGGGGGCGCTTGCGTGGAGGCAGGGTTTGTGTTGGGATGAGAAAGAGGATGAAAAAGGGGATGACGGTACCGGTGGGGGGAGGGAGGGGGGGTTGAGGCGAGGGGTACCGTTGTTGTCCTATGGATCCGCTCTACTCACTCTCCCCACTCTCTCAGTCGGATGAAGTTCTGTATCGCAAAAACGGCGGGGTCCGTTTATGAAAAACAAATCACGGTTAATTGACTTTGACGCCGCGGCTAAACGTATGCGAAGATTGTATTGCGGTTTTTATGGCGTGGCGGTGTGAGTGGCTATATTTTACGGTTTAGGGGAAATGGGGTTTTGCATTTAAATCTAAGAATGTATATGTATAGATCTAAGCAGTGGCACGGCGTGGTTGGAATTGGCCCCTAGAGCAAGAAATGAAATGGGGGCCCCTGTTCCATTTACTCCTTCGCTCGGCATCTTTGTCCATTCGGCCCGTGGGGCTCCGGTGCAGTTGCACCGCCGACACACTCGCCAGCTCCGCCAGTGGATGTAAGTCATGCTGCTGTGCGTGAATGGAACGATACTTATTTCCCACGTGTTGCACAATTGGGCCTTATATATATACTATGTGCCAATGGACGCGTTATGAATCGTGGCGTGTTGTAGCACAATTAACAAGTGCGCCAATTTTCACTCGCCATCGTCAAGGACGCGACATAACGAATCGTGATGTACGAATTTTAAAATGTTTATCACCGTTACACAAATAACACTGTACCGTACAATGTTTGGTACCAGCGGTGTTAAGATCGGCCTCTGTGGAGGAGGCTCGTGAAGGATGCTACTGGGCGGTTGGAGACAGGCGGAGCGCCAGGCGACTAAAATGCAGCCAGTTGGCACAGTCGCGAGCACAGGTGGTGCATTTGCCAGTCATCTCAGTCAACCGGTGGCACCAGGGTCTGTCTCGTGAGCTGTCCGTAGCGAGTCTTCGACGGTTCACGTGGCCTCAAAGTCCACCTAGCCTGGCACACGCGCTGTGGTGGCGTCACCGCCACTTAGTTCTGACCGGCGGGCCGCGGTTGTATCACCCGCACAGAGCGACACGCGCACAGGAGGCGGCGACGTGTAACAAGCCCTGTAATTTTCAAGCCACTTTACAATGGAGCAATGGACCGCGTTTCCATCTTAAATACTGTAAATCGACGTATCAATTTTCGCAATTAAATAGGTAGCGCCATCCGCTTCATTATGCTATATATTTTTTTTGCTCGAATGAAATGATGAACCGCAATACCCATTGTGGGGACACTTTAGTACTTACCTGATAATTACGCTCTTCCATTCTGCCGTGGCGGACGGAGGCTGAATTAATAATAATTGCAGACGCTGTAAAGCTCTTTGTCGGCGCATTGTTTAGTCGAGGCGTAATTAGTAATTACAGCTCCAGGTTTATAGGCCTACCTCTATTTTAAATGGGCCATGCAATTCAGATAATAGCATTGCCATCAAAGAGGCAATTAGTGGCATTCGTGCAAGGGCGCCGCAATCAGAGAATTAAGCGCAGGGACGCCACAGAGAAGCGCAATTCTATCGACAGCCGCGCTTATACCGTGCGCCCCGCCGCTCGTTGGAGTACAGGGGCCGCCGAGTCTGAATGTCCGTGAGGATGAAGTATCTAAAGCGGTGGGAGCGACGGGGGTGCCTGTAGCAGCAGCGGCAGCAGCATTATAATTGTCTCGAGGGCTACGCGCTTTCTGCTGTGTGCGTCCCCAGTAGCCACTTCACCGAAGAACCCATCTACACACCTCCGCAAAGGCCCTCCAACATCACCTGCCGTGCGGCCCACCCTCTGTTAATCTGCAGACAATCGCCAGCTCTCCCCTCGTTGTCGTCTCGCACCCAAAACACGACCACGTGCGCGCGCGCGCGCAGCTTAAAGAGGCCACGTGGCACCGCAGTGGCCTTTATTTGAGCGCCTTCAGACCCGCGTCCATTCATAGAGAGGAGGGCATTGCTTGTCGACTCAATAAAGGCCACCGCTTGCTCCAACGAGCGTCGTATAGGCAGCGTGGTACGTGCGCCGTATAGTTGATCATTATTATTGGAGATAACTTTGCATCGAGGATAACCAAGGACTTTGTGTTGAGCGTAACTTTGCATCGATAATGACTACGAATTTAGGAGAATTATCCTAGGTTGTAAATTGCATCTGTTCTATCGTACGGTATAATAACGGACATTATTGGCTATCCCATGATGCAGTTGCATACTCACATTCAAGAATGTGACACATTAATGTAAATCAGTGAATGAATACACTATCACTTTGCGATGGGTTGTTTATTAATCACTCTTTACGAGTGACCGACTGAGAATAGAGTTTTCTCCTTTTTTCTAGCAACAAAACAGGTGTTAAGATGTTAGAACACCAAACTGAAATCTTTTACGAGGAATCATGTCTGCAATAACCACAATACTTGTGGTCAGAATGCAAACAAAAAACATTCTCTGATAATATATGCATTGTCTTTGAAACTGATTGGTCCACACCAGCGACAGCTTTCTTTAGAGCCTCGTCTCAAAACGGTGTTAGACCAGAGGACGCCTTTAAAACGAACTAGACCCAGGTCTCTCTTGCAAATGAGACTACATTGTACCCTCACCTGGAGAGTAAGTAAATAAACTTGACTCGATCATCGCCCCCGGGGCTTATACTGGCGGGGATGAATTTTCCCCGTCGAACCTCCCCTTCTCAGAGTAAATAAAAAAACAACTTTAACTCTTTCATGCAAAGGCTTAAATTATCTCTCGATATTTTCCGGAATGCTGCTTTGGCTGTCTTGGAATGGGGATTATAAGCGTAAGGCACTACCACTAGAATACGAAGTAAGTATATCCCATAATATTAATATAATATTGTACCATATATTTCTATACGCCACCGCAGAATAACGAGAACGGGATCACGTGTGTGACGTTGCAAAACATTTCGCCGGAAGGTTGCGTAACAAACTAACCACCGATCTCTCTCTCTTCGGCGTAACAACCGCTGCGAGTTAACCGGCTGTAGCGAGCTTTGATGATTCACCACCACTCTCTCTATCTCCCTGAGAGAGATGCAGATAACCCGATGCACAAATGAGAGCAAAAAAAAACTCCCCAGTGTGCGACTGTGGTTATCCAGAACAGACCGTACAACATACAATGACGCAATTCCCGATGTCACAAATACGACGGCGACATCACAGCGCTTGACCGCCTGAATGGTGAAATTGTCGTTGTTGCTCTGCATCTACATCAGCCGTACGAAAGAAGAAGAAGTAGTCGCTCCTTCCACCGTAGTTTTTTGTTGTTGTTATCAGCTTGCTTCAAATATAATGAGCCGGCTAGGCGCATGCACCGCCACCGAATGAGTGTTTAGCAAAAGCTCATTGAGCGCTCTCCTTCACAAAGGGACGGCTTTTTGTTGTGTGTGTCTCTGGCAACGTGGCGCTTCTCGTGACCACCTGCCGAGCCGCGCACGCGAGTTCGAGGTCTCAAGTAGAGGTGCTGGGGCCTCACGGCGCATTCAATCCGTGCGCGTGCACCACGTCCCACAGCGAGCGCGTGCGGGCGCGTGCGTGCGCGTGTGTCAACGCGTGGCGGTGCAGCGGAGTGAAGCCTGCCGCTGTGGGTAATGGCATATGTTGATAGACCATGCGGACACAGTGATGGTGGTGGGGGGGGGGGGGGGTTAAGCTGGGTCTATTAATTTTAAATGTTTTATCATTGATTTCCACGCGTGTTGAGTTTATGGATTTTGTAGGGAGGTGGCGTTTAATTTGCGGCCAACCCCGCCTTGCCCGACGTTCTTTTAAAATAGGTCCGCAACGATTCGCCCTGCTACCCACCTTGCTATTCAATTATTTCAGGGATTCGTGGCGCCTCTAGTGGCTGGGGTAGGGGTGGGGGGGGGGGGGCTCACCTGTTCCCGAGATACAATGTGTTTTCGTGATTAATGGTCGCGATTATATTCAAGAACCTTGCCCCACCACCTTCTCCAACCATTATATAAACGGAGTGGTAGCTCCTGCAATCTCTCATTTACTTGATACAGCTGTCGTGGCTGTGACGGTACCACCTGAAGACGGAAGCTTGTGTTGCCTCCGAAACGTCGTGATTTTTTATTTATTTTACTTTTTAATGTTTTTACCTACGTGACTTTACCGAAAAAAACCTAAGAATAAGAATCACGTCTGTCTGCTGGGCGGTGGTGGTGGCTTTGCCATGTGGCCTGTAATCGAGCACTGTGAAGGAGGTAGCAAGGGTTAGTGGATCACACTAATGTTCAATCTTGATTGGAAGCTTTCGTGACTGCAGGAATTCATACTCTTTGGTTATTTCGGTAAAGTCACGTAGGTAGAAAAATAACTAATAGATCACGACGTTTCGATCGCAACACAAGCAATCGTCTTCAGGTGAAACAATACAGCAGCGGACTGCTGAGGCACGAAGCAATGTTGTCAAAACTCCCTACCCTTGTCAAATTGCCATACCCTGGCTGGCCAGGAGAAAGCAGTACAGCGAGTGAGCGAATCTCCATGTGTTTCCATCTTGATGGCGATGACAGCGTTGCCCCATCAGCGCGCGTGGATGTCTCTCCGGGCGCTCCGGATTTCTCCCACACGCATAAAACACTCGTGAATTGGCTGAAGACATCTGAAAATAAAAACCCAATCGAGCAGAACCCTACTGGATAAGTAAGTCACGATTTTTCCCCTCCAACCCCCCCCCCCCCCACATTGCTGTGAATGGTAGCGCCTCTAAGTGGTTGGAGAGGTTATGTGAATCCACTGCATACAACGTACGCGATTCTAAACACGTCTTTTAACAAGCGAGATTCTCTGCACGTATCCTGAATTCGCATGGATCGTCTCATCGATTAATCGTTAAGCCCATACGTTTTAAAAGCCATAATGTTGGAAATCTGTGAAAAACAGCTGTGTTACTCATCGGATTCCTCCAGTGTAAGTAAAGATTCTGATTCTGATCATCTTTATACGCGTAACCCAGTTACGGCTCGCCGAGACTGCAGCATAACGCTTGCGTTATCCAGTGGAAACCGGGAGTAAAATGAGGACATGCAGCAAAAAAAGAAATCAAGTCTGCATCGTTAAAGCCCACGCGTGGATTTCACACGTGAACAAGTTTGCGGTGTTCTTGATAAGCTGCATGATCCACACAGATCGCATTGTGCAGAAAGTCGGCGTTTAATCAAAGCTGTGCATGACGAGAAACCCCCCATCGTAACAGAGAGAGAGTTCATCTGATCGGCTTTTGGTGGTAAAATTTCGATTTAAAGCTTTCGCGACTGCAGGGATTCATATGCTTGGTTCTTTCGGTAAAGTCACGTAGAGGGGAAATAATAAAGTAATTAAAATTAAACAATAACATTATCACGACGTTTCAATTGCAACACAAGCAATCATCATCAGATGTGAAAACCACGGCAAGAAAATTGTATTGTTTTATTTTTATTATTTTATTATTTTTGGTGGTAACTTACAGATTTGACTTTTGTTGGCATTAGCCGAGCGAATGCACCTCATCGTGCGGAAGTGGGGACCTAACGTCTAAACAATACTTTGCAGCAGTTCGTATGTTGAACTTCTTTCGCACCGTACGTAGTCAACCGTGCCAATCGGAGCATTGGTGACTATACTGTGCCGATGAGTCCTCATAAAGACGAATCCGGTGACAGCTGCCTATCTCTGTATTGCTGCTGAAGCCAGTCGGTCGCATTTCCTCCTCCTCCTCCTCATTGTAATTGATGGAGATCTAAAAATACCAGGTCCGCAAATACACTTTTTTTTAGGAAATACAGATTTTTTTTTTCCAACAAAATACACGAACAGCCGAGTGCTGTTCACACGTTTTGTTTGTGTGCTGTCTGAAACTTTAATCAGGCTTTTAATGGGAGCAGACAGCAGATTAAAGTGGATGAAAAGAGTGATTTGTTCGGTTCGTCGTGTGGGTCATATGTGTGGAAATTAGACAATGAACACAATCATAAGTGCGTTGTCCTCGAGTGTCCCAATGAAGCTAGCAAGCGTTATTTTATAAACAGACATATTTATAACGTGTGCGCTGTCATTTTTTCTCCAGAACACATCTCTTTTCTGTTGTGCGTGACAGTCGCTTTATTGTAAATAATTCTAGATTTGAAGCTTTCGTGACTGCAAGGATTCATATTCTTAGTTTTTTTTCGGTAAAGTCACGTAGGTAAAACATTAAAATTAATAAAAGTAAAATAAAATAAAAATCACGACGTTTCGGAGGCAACACAAGCTTCCGTCTTCAGGTGGAACCGCCACAGCCACGACAGCTTTTATTAATTTTAATGTTTTACTTACGTGACTTTACCGAAAAAACCTAAGATTATTGTAAATAGGTTAGTTTTATGGCACGATTTTATACTTCCAGCAGAAATATCTGTTTTAGTTTTAATATCATCCAATTGTAATCTTCCTTTCTATTCATATTTACCGTTGGACGAGTGCTTGGCCACTCCGGGCAGCTTCTGCTGCAGTGGCTCTTAAACTTTACTGCAGCCTCGCAACCCTCTGGTTCCCGATCGTAACTTTGACACGCTTTTATTTAACTCACTCTATTGTTGTTGTTGTCGTATCCTCAAATCTTGTAACTAAATTTTAACCCACTTCCCAATGTGCTATCGACTGCAAACTTGGTATACTTATGTCATACCGATGACAATACTATATTCTATATATTAAAAAAAAGTATTTTTAAACATTAATTTTGTATATGTTATGTTTCGGCTTGGGTCTAATTGTCCACGCTCAAAACTGACGTTGGTTTTAAATCACCACGGCCCCTTGCGTTATAGCAAGCTTCGGGGCCACTTCCTGGAGTCGTGGAGTTCTATCATTACGAGTAGGGTACATTACATGAAAGCGTGTTAAAATATAAGTATTATTTAATATTACTTATTTTTACGTTAATAAATACAGAGGTATGATAGGTTTGATGAAACAAAGTAGTTGTACTTACGTGCCCGTACTTAATTTGCGTTTCGATTATTTACCTTCTATTTATATATTTTTTAAAAATCTGGCCATGTCTCGCATCCCTTGGAAACCCATCTCAGCTGAAGAGCCACAGCTCTACGGCAATTCACGTATCCCTCCGCGTCGTCTTGTGGACAAAGTTGCAGCTGTACATAGCGTGTACGAAGAGACGCATTATACGCTGTACCGCATACGAACATCAATTGACTAAATACATCAACATTATTCGTACTTGAATTGTCTCGCTGGCACGCGGCTCACGTACATATCGCTGGCAGAACAACAATAACAACAACAACAACACGCAGATAAACACAACTGGAGCTATGACAAGCAATATATATGTGTGTGTGTGTACGTATCGCCTCGTCTTCATTGTGGTCAATTCAAAGCGAGAGAGAGAGAGAGCGAGAGAAAGGCCACCCCGAATGTTTAATTTAGATACAGCTGACATGCCATTATACGTGTCAACACGCGTATCGCTGAGGGGCCCGTTTGATGTGGCGAGGAGGCGAGGAGGGTGGAGGGGGATGTCAATCGGCGGCTCGTTTGAAGCTGCTGTCTCCTCTCGAAGCGGTTCGCAGATTTACTGAAGGTGACGACGGCCGTGGTCTATATGCTCGTGCGTGAATATGCGGGTGATGGAAGTATGGCACTGCGTAAACACCGACAAAGATTCCCCCGTGTGGCCTTAAGAGACTGATGAAAACAATAATAAGAATAGGCGCAAGCCTTTCTGGTAATATAACACAAGGTGGCAAGATGTTAAAACACTTAAAATATACCTATTGCTTTATTTTGGTGATTTCGAAAAGTTGTTTGGTTTGGCCATGTTTGTTTGTTGTAGTACGGAGTTAAACTGATGGCTTTAATCTAAGTTGTCTTGTGGTTGTTGTTGTTGTTTGACTTGCATCCCACTGGGATTTTTGCACATAGCGTTGGTGTACGGTGCTTTTTCTGGAAGATTTTTCAGTTTTTTCCTGGATTTTTCTGTTTGCGCATAGTCACTTTAAGATGTTTTCTTGTTCATGTTTTTGTTTTTTGTTTGTTGCGGTTGCACCCGATTCAAGAGCCGAATGGCTCACAGGGCCATACCAAATAAATGAAAACTGAAAAACTATTGGGAAGGTAGGTAAAAAATAAAATAAATAAAAAATGAAAACAACTAAATGTAGTTGTTTTCAAAAATAAAATAAATTAAAACAACAAAATTTCGTTGTTTTCATTTTTGATTTATTTTATCTTTTTTCCTACGTGTACTTTACCGAAAAAAACAAAGAGTATCTATTTTATGTTTGAACTTCTTAACACCTACTGTTATACTACCAGAAAGGGTAAAACCTATTTTTATTTTTTTTACACATATATACTTTGATACTGGCACAAAAAGGTCCCATTATATATCTATTTGCTGTTCGAGCACCTGTTTTGTTGCCAGAAAGGGTAAAAAGCCTCTTCTTATTATTGTCATCATCATTTTGATACCGGGCCCAAAAAGTCCCACCTTAGCACAGACTCTCCACACGCACGTGTCAGCCCTCGGGGCACCCAGCGTTGCTCAGTCACCTGTGAGACGTCGCTGATGCAGTGGATGTTGATGATGGGCCGCGCGTAACGCTCTCGTGGCCCCGCTAATGAAATGTCGCAGGTGTAGTGTGGATGATGCTGCTTTCATCCCTGTGTGTGTGTGGCTTTTTTAATTTACACCGAGTGCATGGCGTGGTGAAAACGGGTGATTCATTGAGAAGTAATGTATTATTAGGAGGTGACAAAGGGGGGGAAAAAGGGAACAAAAGCTGAAAAGTGCGCAAAGAAGCGTGATTGGGTGGTGCGTGCTGGGAATTCCAGACAGGACGATGAACACACACACACAAAACCATTATACAGGGTGGTCCAGATGTCTTGTTGCCCCCAATTAATTACCCCCTAACATTTTTCTTTTATATTGCTTACATTACATTACACGGCCAATGATATACAAAAAAATGTAAGTTTAAGAGGATCAAATGTGGGCAACAATACATCTGGACCACCCTGTAGAACATACGCAGATTAAACGCAGCATAATGAATCGTAATACAACCATGCGTGCTTGGGAAGGGACACATCGCTACAAGTGATTATAGCCAATGGCCGAGACGAACGACAGAGTGGTAGCCAAAGGAGGTTAAAGATGCGCGAGAGGGCATCTACGGTGGAGATGGAGCGATCAGTTCGTCCTGCGTGCAGGAGCTAGATCGGTGTTTGCATCGTGAGACGCAGATAATTTGCGACAAGGGAGGCCTTCATCCAGCAGTGGATAGATCACGGATGATCATAATCATAATGAACTCATTATAATGGGGTTGGTTGCATTGAGCGAGTGGACACTTTCAGCTCGGTCACCCAATGGAAATACAATATTATATACGGTACTATTAAAACATTATCTATGCCTCGATTTTCCTCGCCTCCTGTTGGCTGCTCGCCTCTCCCACCTAAAACAATAACTCGAATGTTAGTGACCACCGAAACTAGCCGGGTAGCTGGCTAAATGGGATCTTCCGTGTGACAATTAAACACTGAGTTGAAACTGCGGAACAAGTTGGCAAGACCATTTTACCGTCGTAGCGGCAGCGAAGAGGCGGGAACAGTGGATTCAGACGACTGGCGCAGTTCATTTAAAATTGCACTCACTTTTCAACGTGTGCTCCTATTCACGTGCATCTTTCGCCAGAATAGATAATTTTTTTTAAATCCTAAAGAATATAGTAACAAACAAAGAAAACCTCACGCTGCATATTATCTTGCCATTGTATTACTACGCTAAAAAGACAGATTTCTTGCAGTGTTCTGACTACAGCAGGATGATGAGAAGAGATTGAAAATTACAATTGTTTCTTATTTCATTGTTGTAGAATAATGTAGAGCAACGGGTTTTCTAGCCGTATGTATAAAACATTTACAATTCACGTTTTCCCTTAGTCCGTTGTCATTCCAGTTCTTGAGACTTGATTGACATGCGGCAAACGTCCTTTAAACGTTGTCCCGGGACCGTTTTCTGACGCATGGTGATGCAATGATAGCTGCGGAGTTTGATGTTTCGTGTTCTTTCATCTCGTGGAGTGACGCCGATAGCACAATCGGAATGTAATTGGCTACGAAATCGAATTTGGTTCTCTCCTGCTTAAAAAAAGGTCGTTGATTGATTATTGGAAGTGAATCACAGTCGTCTATTGTGCGTAAGTCGTGCCTTTGGGATCACACGCAGCATATGGCCTGTGGCCGATATCAAATGAATGCGCCCGATTTGGGAAGCAACGCAGAGTGCAGTCTGGGTAGTGCTTGGATGGGTGACCACCATACAGAAATCAGGTGTTGCAGGCTGCTACGTGCCTACGGTGTCAGCAGAGCGCAGTGCAGAATTGTTTGTTTTTAGTTTACTCTGCGCCATAGTTTGTCCTCCTTATCTTCACCAGCTGCAAACATCTTCTTGGTTCTTTCGGTAAAGTCACGTAGAAGGGAAGTAATAAAACAATAAAAATATTTTATTATGTTTTATTTTTATTGTTTTGTTACTTCCCTTCTACGTGACTTTACCGAAAGAACCAAGAAGATGAATCCCTGCAGTCACGACAGCTGCAAACAACCAGCTGCACAGGGCATCTGAAAAAGCTTGGACAGGGCAGCTGCACATGCCAGCGGCACGCGACCTGCTGCACACCAGCGTGGTGAAGCATGTGTCGAGTACTGTCCACAACCCGTACGGCGTGTGGAGGAGGCCTTGATCCAGCGGTGGCTGCACGTATGGTTTGTCAGTTGGCTATCTTGGTGCCACGGTGGCGAGATGTTGGCTACCTCATCTGGTAATAGAGGAGTTCATGGGGTTCGGTCCCGACCCTGACCTCTGTGCATTTGATGGTCGAGTGTCTCTCTCCCAGCGGTCGCGTGGATTTTTTTACGGGTCTTCCGGTTTTTCCCTCCACATTTAGGAACGTGCCTTTAGAATATTTGGCTGCATTATATTTACACGCGATAGGGCCACTTCGTTGAGCTATCATTTGTGGCCAGGTCGCTTCTGAAAAAGAGCTGTGTAGCTTAGTGGGCCTTACCTGGTGGAATAGAAAGTTTCACAGTAAAATTCCCTGATTTTATCAGGGTAGATCCCACCTGTTTTGCAAAGATGAGCAAGTCACCGAGTGATAGCAAAAACAATGTCAAAGTAAATCAAAATTGTGCAGGTTCACCACAAGTACGTGTGGTTAACTGCAGACTTGATTCCTTGGAGAAGGTTTCTGTTTGGTGTTTGAACATCTTAACATCTGTTTTATTGCCAGAGAGGGTAAAATATCTTCTTATTTTTCAGAATTGGGCAGTTTGCCAGTATTGGCTGAGGCCTGGCTGACACTGCTGATGAGACGAGGAATGTCCGAACTGGTTTTAGAGTCTGCCTCGTATTGTGGAAATTTTGCACTCCCAGAAGGCTGTGCGGTCTGTACGGTATGTGTAAACCATTATGTTATATCTTTGGGACCATTTATTTATATTTTGTGGAGAGGCATGGAGGCGGGGGGAAGGATGCGGTTATATTTGTATTTATTTTGGTGGTACGAAGGATTGCATGTAAGAACATTTATATAGATTCATACAGTATATATGGGGGTAAGGTATAATGGACCTATTAGCATAATTAAAGTTTAATTGGATAATTTGATAACAAAGACTTTTAAAAAGACGCGAGAACTAACGTTTGTCTTTAGTTTGTTGTCCTTCCTCCGCACCTCCAATTAGCGCGGTTGGCTACGTACGGTGCGAAAGAAGTTCAACATACCAGACATGCACTCGGAAACACGACGCCGGGAGTGAATCTGCAAGTCTTTAGTAACTCGCGAATATGCGAAACTCGCGAATCCAGAGCTCGTGAATAGCGAGGGTTGGACAAGTGGATTGGGTGTGAACTGGGTAATACCGCCACCTTGTGGTCGTGAGAATAAAAAAAAATTAACCTGTAAAAACTAAGTTTTTCACTATAAATCATTTATATGCGTGGCGGCTAGAGTCCTCTCGTCCTCTGGCTTGAGATGGCTACCACCTATGGGTCAGATGATTGTGTGCCAGCATTAAGCAATTGGTAATTAAATATTTTTTAAAAATTCCCTAAACAGTGTAAAATTTAGGAAATTTTTTGCACGAAAATTAATTGTCACACACAACGAGTCTGTGTGGAAAATGTCAGCTCGATTGGATCACGGGAAGTGGGTTAAAAAACGACCGAAAGATTTGCGCGGTCGTAAGCAAGCACGCAAGCACGCAAGCACGCAAGCGAACTTAATATAAAGGATTTAAAAACATGTCTCGTGTTTAATATAATTACGCATCATCACGATCGAACCGTTTTTTTTAGACTAAGAGGAGAGAGCGTTCCAGATGTCACACTCTCCGCGACAAATACTGCTCTTCACAGCATGACAATGGGGCTGGGGTGGGAGGCATCTCCGGGACCAGATGGCATCACTCTGTGGACATCATCAAAGAAGCGGGACCAACATGAGCGGAGACGTCGACTTAGTGTTCACATAGTAGCATTCCAAAGTATTTGTCTGAGTGTTTTAAAAATGTTCAGTGGATACACACAAAGTGATATACAGTACTGTATAAGTGCAAGCGACGTGACTATTAAGTGTAACGTGTAATTAGGTACTTGATCAGCATTGTGGCATGTTTTTTTTAAGTAGCGATTATCTCGAATATATAGGCAGCAGTTTAAAAAAAGTTATTTTTTAACAGACATTTTCATTGTAACTATTCACATCACGATAATATTTAGCAAAATAAAATCTCATTGCCGCGCTGTGGTCGATAAGACATTCTCATTATGAACCAACAGAGGGCGCCGACAGATTGCTTGGAAAAGAGTCCGGCTGCAAAACCAACGCATCACGACGACGTCCATACGTCACAGCACGTGACCCGCCAGCTCGGAGCACGTGGCGGCAAGTGGTAGGGGCCGTCCATAAATGACGTCACGCACCTAGAGGGGTGGGGGGGTTAGACATTTGTGACGAGGGGGAGGGGGGGGTTGAGAAATGTGACGTGACATAAAAATGCGCAACATTAAATAATATAGACAACACGTTCTACTTAATTAAATAGACTTTTTATGTTTTCTCCTACAACATCAGAGTGCAGCGCCACATTAAATACGCACTACAATGGCAATAGTTTAAAGCGATTTGAAGCATGTTTTATATTTTGGGGGGTGGCAGAGCTTTGTGACGTCATATTCGAGGGGGGGGGGCTGACTTTTTGTGACGCCGAGTGACGACGACGGGGGGGGGGGGGGTCAAAAATCGTCCAAAATCGCGTGACGTCATTTATTGACGGCTCCTTATGTCCGAAGAGTGGTTGGTGTACCACGATGCACATTCAACGCAGTCCAGAACTTAACGACAGTCCGTTATCGATGTTACTGCTGGATGGAGGCGAGGGTTGTTTGACTATACTTCACCACACTGGTCAGTGTGTGTTGTAGAAGGGGCGGTTGGTGCGGGACCGGTTCAGATGTTATTCTCTACCGATGTTGTGTGGCCAGGAGTCGAACTCGGGACCCACTGAGATCTACGCTGACCTTCCTGGTGGCGAGTGATATTGGCGGCTGTGTAAAGGTCAATTGCCATGTGACAGAGCAATAGCCATTCGTGTTGTTGTTGTTGTTTTTGTTATTATTGATAGTGACCTCTCTTTCACAAATCCGCACTGACCACCACGGGGAAGTATGACCAAACAGCACACGTGACCAACACTGCCCGTCATCCAATTAGTCATTATTATATGAGTCAGACACCGCTTTATGGGTTTTTTTTTTTCAATTTAATCAGTAACGGACCCAACAACATGAATGCATTTTAATTAGAAAATAACCATTTTTGAACGCTTACCATTTCACATCATAGCGGGTGATCTACATTGACAAAATGCTTGCATAATACCAGCGATGACACGGACATAAGGCAACTGACATTGAACAAGAGCTGAAACGTGCTCTAAGGGTAATGGTGAGGTGCCCGCTTGAAATCAAACAGAGAGAGAGAGAAGGGAGGGCACACGGATTCAGAGAACGTACTCGAGATGGAGACATCGCATTGCCTTGGAAGAAAAGTGGGCTTTGGCAGCAGTCGTTAGAAGGGACGGTGGCCGATGGTCGAGACTAACGGCGGAGTGGCAGCCAAAGGCGGGACAAACGCGCCCGAGAGGACGCAACACCGCCGAGGTGGAGAGATGATTACAATCGGCTCGTGTGCAGGTGCCAGATGGATCGCTTCATCGCATGACCTGTGCTTAGGGCTGACACCTTGGGGGAGTGCCGCTTTCGTCCAGCATCGTCGTCGACGATCGTTGTTTGACGATCGTGAACAGTTTCACGTCTCGACGTCACAAATCCGACGGTGCTAAAATAATAAAAAAAAACCCAATCGAGTTCAAGGGCGCGACTGGAGGAGAGGAAACGAGCCGCATTGGGGCATCATTACGCTCTCTCTCTCTCCGCCCTTCCCACTTGGAGCGGAGCGCTCGTGTTTGGAAAACATATCCGTGCCAACATCAGCGCCAGAGTGCTGGAAGCCCGGCTCTTACGCGTCCCAGCGGGGTGCAAAAACCGAGCGCAGCGGCGCAGATTCGCATTTGACGTCGCTCTGCGATTGGACGGAGTCGTCGAGGTTTCGTGTTTACGGGTCAAGGGGAACAGTGGTCGAGGTAGTTGCGCTCGAGTCGCAGTCGCCCGTCGCGCACGCCTGTACCTCGAGGCACCTGCGCCGTGGAAATGAACTAGTGGCGTCGTGTTCCCGAGTGTATGTGTGCTCTTATACGCTTAGTTCTATCGGTAAAGTCACGTAGGTAAAAAAAAATGAAATTAAAATTAATAAAAATAAAATAATAAAATCACGACGTTTCGGAGGCAACACAAGTCTCCGTCATCAGGTGGGACCGTCACAGCCAGATTTGCTGCATCAAGTGAGGCAGGGATTCAAGATGCAAGTTCTTAAATACAAGTTCAGGAGGAGAGGGGGGAGGAGCTTATCAGAATGTGGTAGCCAATGAATGGAACGTATCTGCGTGACTTTATGTGACTTTACCGAAAGAACGAAGAACTAAGAGTATGAATCCTTGCAGTCACGAAAGCTTCAAATCTAGAAATATGTGTGCTCTGTATGTATGTATGTTGAACTTCTTTCGCACATTTTTTTCGATTTAAAGCTTTCGTGACTGCAGGGATTCATCTTCTTGGTTCTTTCGGTAACGTCACGTAGAAGGGAAATAATAAAATAATAAAAATAAAACATAATAAAATAATTCTCACGACTTTTCGGCCACAACGCAAGCAGCCGTCCTCAGGTGAAGACCAGGTCTGCGTTGTGGCCGAAACGTGAGAATTATTTTATTTTCTTGGTTCTTTCGGTAAAGTCACGTAGAAGGGAAGTAATAAAATAATAAAAATAAAACATAATAAAACAATTCTCACGACGTTTCGGCCACAACGCAAGCAGCCGTCCTCAGGTGAAAACCAGGTCCGTCGAGGCGACAGAGTCTGAATGAAACAGCACACGAGCTTGGAGCATATATATAAGCTGGGCGCATTCACAAAGGAATTTGCATATCAAAATGAATTTAGCATATTTATGGGAAATGCAGGAATGTGATTAGTACTGCATATGCATGTGCATTATGCAGGATTAACAGCATCAAAGGGAGCTGCAGTTACTGCTGCTGCAGCAGTTGCTGCTGCTGCAGTTTCTGCTGCTGCTGCAGTTGCTGCTGCTGCTGCACTTGCTGCTGCTACTGCACTTGCTGCTGCTGCTGCTGCAGTTGCTGCCTTATCCATTTTAATATAACACTATGTATTATTCTACCCACCCTAATGTGTATCATACTGCTATATGTTTACTGTACAATTACGACACCATACATTACTCTGCACACTGCACCATGCCAGTGAGTGGAACGCGGTCTGAAAGTCACCGTAAACGTGAACACAATCAGTTAAGATCCGAAATGGTTTATTACGTCCTTCCAATGATTGCTAAGCCAGAATCCATCTTCTCGGTTGAAATTGTCTCTGTGTTTGTATATGTGGATCGCCTCATGAACGAATCTCTCATGATAGCCAGATGGCTTGCAGAGAACCTCTGTCTTGGAGAAGTCAATATCATGTGAGCCCACTGAATTGTAACAGTGATCTGCCACGGCTGAGGTGTTTGTCCTACCGTGTTTCAGGTCTGCCTTATGTTCACGGATGCGGTCCGAGACATGTCGTTTGGTTTCTCCAATGTAACTGCTATCACAGAGGCAACTTAGTTTGTAGACGCCAGGGTACTGTATGTCTGGAACCACATCTTTTACAGACGGGACCAGATCACGGATTTTATGTACTGTGTTGAATCGGACCTGGATCTTGTGTTTAATCAGGATTTTGGAGATCTTTTTTGTGACCCCAGCAATGTAGGGTAAGGTGATGGTCTTGAAAGGCTCCTCAACAGGATCCTTCTTGATGGTTGGAGTGATGGCTTTGCGGATTGTGTAGTCGGAGTAACCATTAGCCTTAAGAGCTTGGGGTACGTGTTTGAGTTCACTGGAAATGTGTTCATGGTCGGAGATGCATTGGGCTCTATGATATAGAGTCTTGATGAGGGAATTCTTCTGGGATGGATGGTGGTGGGAATCCGGTTTTAGATAAGCATCCGTGTGGGTGGCTTTCCTGTAGACAGAGTGGCTCATTGAACCATCAGGTCTCCTTTTGATTAGGACATCCAAAAAGGGTAGCTTGCCATCATTTTCGACTTCCATGGTGAATCTGATGGCTGGGTGTATGGAATTGATGTGGTCGAGAAATTGGTCTAGAGCAGGCCGGCCATGTGGCCAGATGACAAAAGTGTCGTCTACGTACCTCTTCCATAAGGTCGGGCGTAGAGTGGCAGTCTGGATGGCGTCCATCTCAAATTTCTCCATGAAGATGTTGGCTACAACCGGAGATAGGGGGGAGCCCATTGAGGTGCCCTCAATTTGCTTGTAGAAGGTTCCATTCCAGGTGAAGTATGTATTGGTTAAGCAGTGTCTCACCAGGGGGGGTACCCCAGCATTCAGTCCTTGATGAACCAAGTCTTCAATGATTGCGATGGTGTCAGGCACAGGCACCTTGGTGAACAAGGAAACCACATCAAAACTGACAAGCAGGTCGTCTGGGGACAGGGCAATCCCCTTGATTATCGATACCAGGTCAGTAGAGTTTAGTACTGCAGAGGTGGTTTTTCCAGTGAAAGGCCGTAGGATTTCGGACAAAAAACGAGCCAGTTTGTAAGTGGGGGAGTTGATAGTAGAGACAATGGGACGAAGAGGTGTATCTTCTTTATGTATCTTTGGCAAGCCGTACAATCTTGGTGGCCTGGCTGCAGAAGGTTTCAACGAGAACTGTTTGGTCTGATCAATTAATGCGGTTGAAGCAGAAATGATGTTGTTGGTTTTGGAGACGAGGCTGTTGGTGGGGTCTCTTTTTATTTTTGTATAGCTGCCATCGTTGAGTAGTTCTTGAATTTTGTTGTTGTATTCTATTTTGTCCATGATGACAGTGGCATTGCCTTTGTCGGCTGAGAGGATGACAATGTCATCCCTCTTTTTTAATTGAGCTAATTCAAAACGCTCATCTTTGCTGATGTTGCTAGCTGGCATCTCAGCGTTTTTGAGGGTTACAGAGATTTCAGATCTTGCTACGTCTGCAGCGATGTGACTCAAGCCCTTGAGAGCTACATCTACTCGAGCAATTATATCATTAACTGGTATGTGTCTAGGTGTGACTGCAAAGTTTAGTCCTTTAGCTAAAACGGATTTCAAACCTTCTTGTTTGAGAGGCCACCTCTCAAACAAGAAACCGGACCTCTCAAACAAGAAACCGGACCCACACATTGAAAAGCTAGATGTTAACAAAGTCGTAATTAATCGCAGTAACAGTCCTATTTCTGAAGGTTTGAAATCCGTTTTAGCTAAAGGACTAAACTTTGCAGTCACACCTAGACACATACCAGTTAATGATATAATTGCTCGAGTAGATGTAGCTCTCAAGGGCTTGAGTCACATCGCTGCAGACGTAGCAAGATCTGAAATCTCTGTAACCCTCAAAAACGCTAAGATGCCAGCTAGCAACATCAGCAAAGATGAGCGTTTTGAATTAGCTCAATTAAAAAAGCGGGATGACATTGTCATCCTCTCAGCCGACAAAGGCAATGCCACTGTCATCATGGACAAAATAGAATACAACAACAAAATTCAAGAACTACTCAACGATGGCAGCTATACAAAAATAAAAAGAGACCCCACCAACAGCCTCGTCTCCAAAACCAACAACATCATTTCTGCTTCAACCGCATTAATTGATCAGACCAAACAGTTCTCGTTGAAACCTTCTGCAGCCAGGCCACCAAGATTGTACGGCTTGCCAAAGATACATAAAGAAGATACACCTCTTCGTCCCATTGTCTCTACTATCAACTCCCCCACTTACAAACTGGCTCGTTTTTTGTCCGAAATCCTACGGCCTTTCACTGGAAAAACCACCTCTGCAGTACTAAACTCTACTGACCTGGTATCGATAATCAAGGGGATTGCCCTGTCCCCAGACGACCTGCTTGTCAGTTTTGATGTGGTTTCCTTGTTCACCAAGGTACCTGTGCCTGACACCATCGCAATCATTGAAGACTTGGTTCATCAAGGACTGAATGCTGGGGTACCCCCCCTGGTGAGACACTGCTTAACCAATACATACTTCACCTGGAATGGAACCTTCTACAAGCAAATTGAGGGCACCTCAATGGGCTCCCCCCTATCTCCGGTTGTAGCCAACATCTTCATGGAGAAATTTGAGACGGACGCCATCCAGACTGCCACTCTACGCCCGACCTTATGGAAGAGGTACGTAGACGACACTTTTGTCATCTGGCCACATGGCCGGCCTGCTCTAGACCAATTTCTCGACCACATCAATTCCATACACCCAGCCATCAGATTCACCATGGAAGTCGAAAATGATGGCAAGCTACCCTTTTTGGATGTCCTAATCAAAAGGAGACCTGATGGTTCAATGAGCCACTCTGTCTACAGGAAAGCCACCCACACGGATGCTTATCTAAAACCGGATTCCCACCACCATCCATCCCAGAAGAATTCCCTCATCAAGACTCTATATCATAGAGCCCAATGCATCTCCGACCATGAACACATTTCCAGTGAACTCAAACACGTACGCCAAGCTCTTAAGGCTAATGGTTACTCCGACTACACAATCCGCAAAGCCATCACTCCAACCATCAAGAAGGATCCTGTTGAGGAGCCTTTCAAGACCATCACCTTACCCTACATTGCTGGGGTCACAAAAAAGATCTCCAAAATCCTGATTAAACACAAGATCCAGGTCCGATTCAACACAGTACATAAAATCCGTGATCTGGTCCCGTCTGTAAAAGATGTGGTTCCAGACATACAGTACCCTGGCGTCTACAAACTAAGTTGCCTCTGTGGTAGCAGTTACATTGGAGAAACCAAACGACATGTCTCGGACCGCATCCGTGAACATAAGGCAGACCTGAAACACGGTAGGACAAATAGAATACAACAACAAAATTCAAGAACTACTCAACGATGGCAGCTATACAAAAATAAAAAGAGACCCCACCAACAGCCTCGTCTCCAAAACCAACAACATCATTTCTGCTTCAACCGCATTAATTGATCAGACCAAACAGTTCTCGTTGAAACCTTCTGCAGCCAGGCCACCAAGATTGTACGGCTTGCCAAAGATACATAAAGAAGATACACCTCTTCGTCCCATTGTCTCTACTATCAACTCCCCCACTTACAAACTGGCTCGTTTTTTGTCCGAAATCCTACGGCCTTTCACTGGAAAAACCACCTCTGCAGTACTAAACTCTACTGACCTGGTATCGATAATCAAGGGGATTGCCCTGTCCCCAGACGACCTGCTTGTCAGTTTTGATGTGGTTTCCTTGTTCACCAAGGTGCCTGTGCCTGACACCATCGCAATCATTGAAGACTTGGTTCATCAAGGACTGAATGCTGGGGTACCCCCCCTGGTGAGACACTGCTTAACCAATACATACTTCACCTGGAATGGAACCTTCTACAAGCAAATTGAGGGCACCTCAATGGGCTCCCCCCTATCTCCGGTTGTAGCCAACATCTTCATGGAGAAATTTGAGACGGACGCCATCCAGACTGCCACTCTACGCCCGACCTTATGGAAGAGGTACGTAGACGACACTTTTGTCATCTGGCCACATGGCCGGCCTGCTCTAGACCAATTTCTCGACCACATCAATTCCATACACCCAGCCATCAGATTCACCATGGAAGTCGAAAATGATGGCAAGCTACCCTTTTTGGATGTCCTAATCAAAAGGAGACCTGATGGTTCAATGAGCCACTCTGTCTACAGGAAAGCCACCCACACGGATGCTTATCTAAAACCGGATTCCCACCACCATCCATCCCAGAAGAATTCCCTCATCAAGACTCTATATCATAGAGCCCAATGCATCTCCTGACCATGAACACATTTCCAGTGAACTCAAACACGTACGCCAAGCTCTTAAGGCTAATGGTTACTCCGACTACACAATCCGCAAAGCCATCACTCCAACCATCAAGAAGGATCCTGTTGAGGAGCCTTTCAAGACCATCACCTTACCCTACATTGCTGGGGTCACAAAAAAGATCTCCAAAATCCTGATTAAACACAAGATCCAGGTCCGATTCAACACAGTACATAAAATCCGTGATCTGGTCCCGTCTGTAAAAGATGTGGTTCCAGACATACAGTACCCTGGCGTCTACAAACTAAGTTGCCTCTGTGGTAGCAGTTACATTGGAGAAACCAAACGACATGTCTCGGACCGCATCCGTGAACATAAGGCAGACCTGAAACACGGTAGGACAAACACCTCAGCCGTGGCAGATCACTGTTACAATTCAGTGGGCTCACATGATATTGACTTCTCCAAGACAGAGGTTCTCTGCAAGCCATCTGGCTATCATGAGAGATTCGTTCATGAGGCGATCCACATATACAAACACAGAGACAATTTCAACCGAGAAGATGGATTCTGGCTTAGCAATCATTGGAAGGACGTAATAAACCATTTCGGATCTTAACTGATTGTGTTCACGTTTACGGTGACTTTCAGACCGCGTTCCACTCACTGGCATGGTGCAGTGTGCAGAGTAATGTATGGTGTCGTAATTGTACAGTAAACATATAGCAGTATGATACACATTAGGGTGGGTAGAATAATACATAGTGTTATATTAAAATGGATAAGGCAGCAACTGCAGCAGCAGCAGCAGCAAGTGCAGTAGCAGCAGCAAGTGCAGCAGCAGCAGCAACTGCAGCAGCAGCAGAAACTGCAGCAGCAGCAGAAACTGCAGCAGCAGCAACTGCTGCAGCAGCAGTAACTGCAGCTCCCTTTGATGCTGTTAATCCTGCATAATGCACATGCATATGCAGTACTAATCACATTCCTGCATTTACCATAAATATGCTAAATTCCTTTTGATATGCAAATTCCTTTGTGAATGCGCCCAGCTTATATATATGCTCCAAGCTCGTGTGCTGTTTCATTCAGACTCTGTCGCCTCGACGGACCTGGTTTTCACCTGAGGACGGCTGCTTGCGTTGTGGCCGAAACGTCGTGAGAATTGTTTTATTATGTTTTATTTTTATTATTTTATTACTTCCCTTCTACGTGACTTTACCGAAAGAACCAAGAAGATGAATCCCTGCAGTCACGAAAGCTTTAAATCGAAAATTATTTTATTATGTCTTATTTTTATTATTTTATTATTTCCCTTCTACGTGACTTTACCGAAAGAACCAAGAAGATTCTTTCGCACAGTACGCTGACAACCGTGCCGATCGGAGGTGCGGGCGGGGGTGGTGGCGTTCCGAGATAACTTCTGAGAGTGCGGTGCGTACAAAGGATTACACAAGACGGCGCTACGGGCGTGGTCGCTCCAATCAGTCCCTTACATTACATCCTGCCTCATATCACCGCAACCCTATCGCGTTGTGAGCTGTGTGGTGGGAGAGGGAGGGGGATCAGCCATCCTTCTGAATGTGTTATTTTGTTTTAAAGTTGGTTTAAGAGTGAGTAATTTAAATGAGTAACTTACTCCCCGTGTGCCGTCCTACAAGTGAGGTACCTCTACAGCAAGGGGTGGGGAAACTTTTTTTCTGCCAAGGGCCATTTGGATATTTATAACATCATTTGCTGGCCATACAAAATTATCAACTTAGAAATTAGCCCGTTATATTTGGTCAAACATTTAATTAGCTCACCCTAATGTGATGCCTGGAACTGCTTCTCTTTGGTGAGGCGTGTGATGTTAGCTGGTGTTGATGATTTTGCTACTCGCAATTGCTTTTCCAGGTTTGCTCCTAGAATTGTTGAATCTCGAGTCCCGCCTGTGGTTGCCTTGGCAGGGTCACACCAAATGATTTCGCGGGCCTTATACGGCCCGCGGGCCTTATACGGCCCGCGGGCCGGACATTTCCCACCCCTGCTCTATAGGGTTGTGTGATCGCCATTAAAAAAGAATAAAACTATCGTCGCAATGTTATGCAATAACTTTTCTGTCTCATGGGTTTTTCATCACTTACGCAAAGTTTTAGAGTTAAAATTAAGTTTTGTTGGAATTCAGACAATATTGTATGCTTTATATACAAATCATGACGGATGTTCCAAGCATTTTAAAGGAGAGCTCTGCTTGAATATTCACCTTATTTCTTCTCTCAACTATTTTTGTGTATGGGAATAAAAACGAGGGACCAGGAAAACACCCGCACACATGAGGTTAGACACGAAACTTGCACACTGATGAACCGCATGCCATGCCATCCTGCTGCCCTGCTGAATGGCTGTGTCAAGGCACGTGGTCTCTACACGATGCACCAACCCCACCGGCAAGTTACTGGTTCATAAGAACGGGCCACTATATATGTGGCACGTGTACAGCCCCCTGGTAAGTCCACTCGTCGCTGAGGGCCTCCCCACGCCGTGCGGGTCGTGGGGGTTATTTCACAGCACTTCACCAAGCTCTGCAGTGTGTGATGGTGAAGACGGGGAGCATATAGCTTTGGGGGCATATAAGAACCCCGCGACCTGAGATTGGATAACGTCAGTGGCAGATGATATCCGAAGCAGTGCTGGTCACTCACTCCACCAGCTCGCACTGGACCATAGTGGTGAAGTATGGACAATAACCCCCCTGATAGGTTTGGGCAGGTCTTCACCCAGAAGTGAATTGATAAAGGGCTGTGCATTACATTGTAGGTTAGTCGAAACAAATGGCGTTATAGTATGACCGAAGCTTTAGAAACAAACATCAAAAATAATAAAATAAAAACTCGATATCCAATATAAACAAGTAGAGGACAGGGGGAAAAAGGTGTTATATTTAATTAAACAATCTAAAGTAAATAACCTTGAAAGAATAACAAAAACACCTTGCACACACTTACAAGACATCCGGTGTATTTGATCATATCCACCTTGGCATGCGTTTCATCTCCCAAGGCATTTCATCTGCATGGCACTTTGATACAGCGATGTCGTTCTGAACCCTTCCTGCTGTATGGAAATAAAAGTCCGATTGATTTGCTGTATGGTTTTTTGAGCATTTTCTGCATCTCCTCTGGTGCAGCATGCCACGGTTAGTATACTATTACATCAAATTATATCCACCCTTTGGTGAATTCACAGCTTTGAATAAAAGTTTATTATGGATTAAGCAATTACAAATTTAATTATGGGACTTTAAAAAAATCAAATTTTCCATCATTTACTCCGTTTTATGTATAAGTGCTTAATAATTCAAAAGGGCTTTTTAATTTGACTTAGTTTAAAGGTTTGTAAATTAAACATAATGATGAAAAATGTAATACCAAAGTCATTTGAATAATAAATATATTCTATGGCCCTTCATCATAACACACGCATATACAGAATGTGCCATGCTGACGGGACATTGCCCAACATGTCACCTGTAATATACTGCATTTTAATGTTAATGCCACACACAGTGTTATTGACGAATGTGCAGAGTTTGTTGTTGTGTGCGCTTCACCGCCAATGTAGTAGCAACAATCAATTAACTTAAATAACAAATGACTGCTCTTTAAGAGAGAGCGAGAAACACGTCTATATTATTTCAAATTATTTCGGTGACATTCCCAGAAATTTCTAAGAAGGAGCATTGCTTAGTTGCATTTGAGTCTGTGCTTCCATTGGGATGTATCTCTCATTGATATGTTACTAAATAATAATAATATTCTCATACTACTCAATATAAATGAGAGAAAAACAATAATTCAGGAAAGTAGTTTATACTTATTTGCCATGTGTTGAAACGTGTTTATAGCAGTTCATGTTATTCATGGAACACGTCTGAGTGAACGTCAATCATGGAGATGGAACAGTGAAATATGCTCGTGTGGGGGAACCAGATGGATTACCTTCGTGCAGCAGTGGATAGATCATGGCTGCTGCTGATGATAATGTAAATCACTATCTGGTGAAACTTTTCTTTTACACGGGGCGTTTTAAAAACGCTTTGCACTTATTTTAGAATTTTCGTAATTTAGTTATGAAATTAATACACAAAAAGTAGAACAAGCTTTTGGATGCAAAGCAGTGGAAAATTCCAGCCTCAGCCTTTGGTCGTTGCAGCCAAACACATCAGCTGCAGGATGTTCCACACAGTAGCATTGCAGCTAGGTTTCACTTTTGCCGTACGCCAAACTGATATCAAAAGAGATTGATTCCATCGTCAGCCAAGATTTATCCACTGCGAGATGAATGCCTCCCCAAGCCATCACCATGCCTCACGCTCTCTCATCTATCTCGTGGTGTCTCCACCAACCGCTTCGGGACAGAAACTGGTCGTTGCGCTCACCTCTTCCACCAGTGGAGAATTAGAGACAACCCACGGCGTGACTGCTGCCGTCCGGAACCGGACAATGGGACCCCACGTCGCGAATTAAACTGCATCCCTGCGGCCGCTCTCCTGCCGGCTGGGCGGTGTTTGTCGCGGATACACCCGAAGCAATCGATCGCATGGCTCACTGGTGGTACATGTTGTTCACGTCGTTTATTGTGAAAATTCGGTCACAGTTCCTATGATCACTGTTTCATTGCTTTCATGGCTTTTTTTTTGGTGATTTTTGAAAAGTTTTTCGGTTTGGCCATGTTTGTTTGTTGTAGTACAGAGTTAGACTGATGGCCTAAATATAAGTTGTCTTGTGGTTGTTGTTGTTTGACTTGCATCCCACTGGGATTTTTGTACACAGTGTTGGGGTACGGTGCTTTTTCTGCAATATTTTGCTGTCTTTTCTTGGATTTTCTGTTTGCACATAGTCACTTTAAGATCAGTTTAACACGTAGGCTTTCGCGACCAATGTTATTCATAATCAACGTTTTTGGGTTTAGATCGCGTTATTTATAAATGTGTCGTAACCCTCCACCACCCGACACGGCCAATCAGTAAAAATGTGTCACGTTGACAAAGACAAATAGTTCACTGCTTTAGCCCACCGGTGTGTTGAAGCCACAACATTTACAATTTGAGTACTCAAATTGGTGGTGGAGGGTTACGACACATTTATAAATAACGCGATCTAAACCCAAAAACGTTGATTATGAAACACATTAAGATGTTTTCTTGTTCATGTTTTTGTTTTTTTGTTTGTTGCGGTTGCACCCGATTCAAGAGCCGAATGGCTCACAGGGCTATACCTAATAAATGAAACTTGAAAAAAAAGTGACTTCAACTTGGACGTGCGATTTGCACAGACTTGCCGTGAGCTAGAAGAAGATGTATCTGGTGCGCACGAGTCCGTCTCAATGCGCCGTCTCCACGGCGGACGTCCTCTCAGGCATGCTACCTCCTGCATTAGATGACATTCCATGGTTAGCCTTCGGCCGTCATCACTTCTCGAGAAATGTCCTGCCAAGTCGACTCATCTTAACAAGTCGACTTATTTTAACAAGTCGACGCGACGTTCCCTCGCCCGCTTAGCTTCGCTGATCTGCGTGTTTTCCTTCTGTCTCTCGGTGTAAATCAAAGCGTACAAGCTTAAATTTTGATTTAAAGCTTTCGTGACTGCAGGGATTCGTCTTCTTGGTGCTTTCGGTAAAGTCACGTAGAAGGGAAATAATAAAATAATAAAAAATATATTATTTATGCTTTCTTTTTTTATTTTATTATTTCCCTTCTACGTGACTTTACCGAAAGAACCAAGCAGACGTACAAGCTTAATTTCAAACAAAGTGGTTGGCCGCCGATGCGTTTCGGAAGTCTCCATGTACAATGTGAGGAACCCATGAGTCGTTCACTTGTGAAAGCGTCACTGGTGCAGCGTGCGGCTTCCGCAGCCGTGACACGTTGCACTGAGACAACCACATTGTGAGCTTGGCAAATTCCACTTCTGTTGCGCGCTTTGACGCTCGTTAAGCTGCCACGCCTAGAACTAAACACTCGTTCCTCGTGTTTCTCAAATGAATGTACTTTTTAATAAGCAGTACTTAATCAGTTTAACACGTTGTGGCTTCAACACACCAGTGGGCTAAAGCAGTGAACTATTTGTCTTTTGTCAACGTGACACTTTTTTACTGATTGGCCGTGTCGGGTGGTGGAGGGTTACGACACATTTATAAATAACGCGATCTAAACCCAAGAACGTTGATTATGCAGTACTTAATCACAGCGCAACAGCTCAGAATTCTGTTCCCGGGAATTATTTTGGCCTGCAAGCAAAACACCCATCTCACCTGAGTGTAGCCTAAGACTCAGGATTAGAGGAATATAGGGCACAACAATGTCGGCTTATGCGTATTGGCACTTAGTGCTATCGTGGTGGTAGTGCCTTACCCTGATAATCCATTCTCGCGGCTAGCCTAGCAGCGTTCCACTAAATATCGAGCGGGGAATTAAGCCCCTGATTATAATTATAGAGATACATACATATATTCTTAAATGAGTTACGATATCTATTTGACATTGCAAATTTGATATTGAATGTGTGAGCTTGCATCCATACGATAGTGAGTTTTGCTTAGACATTTTAAGCAAACACCCTCCAACACACATGGGCGCCAATGTGTGTGTATGCATGCCCACATAAATACAATGTCTGTGAGTGTATTAAACTCGCTCATCAAACATTGATGAATGGCGGAGAGTTAAACTAAAGAACTGGGATTTATTTTTGTTTAATGTTCTCTCTATATATAATATTTACTTGGACTGTGCCATCACTGCCAGTCTCTATTGTCATGGTTAGTGGCAACCGAATGTGGTCAGTGTTAACCCAAATTTGGTTACACAGTCGTTAAATCTACATATTCCCAGTACAAAATATATAATATCGGTGACAATTCTCACGTATCTAACTATGCAACTGTCGTTACAGGGGATTCATTTTCTCATTGAATATTTCAGATTCGCTACACCCAGCGGCGGGAGGCATACTGGATGTGTTATTGCTGGGTGCTAAACCATTTTCAGTGTCGCCGGCCCAAACAGACCCGGCTGAAATCATTCATTCATTTACGCATGGTCAGCGAAGGACAGTTGCACCAAACGTGTGGCCTCTTGCGACAGCTTTTCGCACAAACCGCTCTCTTGCTGCCATACCAGTGTCTCGCTGCAATCAAGTCGGGGTTATAACTGTTGCTCTGTATCCTGTGACACTTTGCCGCACATTTATATGAATACACGAAGAGCCGATGGTCGGTGTTGAAATATCCTTCTCAGAGGCTCCGACCACTAATCAGTATTTTGCCAGCACCACCATCTGTTGACAATGTAGGATATTGAGAGATAACTTACGAGTTGTTGCCGATGGAAGGCAGACTTTAGAATAGTTTCGTAAAACAAGACAATAGTTTTGTATTTCCTAATATAAACAAGATGTTACTTCGTGAAGATACGGCCTATTGGCTTTCCAGACCAATATCTCCAAGCAGGATTTGTTAAATCAAGCAAACTCTGGACTGGTTTTGACATTCTTGGCCTGGATCAGCAGAGTCAGGCTTGCTAAACAAATGCTTGCTATATTGCCGTATGGAAATAAATAAACACACTCCAATCAAACAATGGGACATCTTTGAATACGAAACAAGATGCTGAGTACACTCTTTAATCAAACAGTCGGCTCTTAGATATGTGCATCGCTATGGTACAATACGGTCTCATACAAGTAAGCATTCAATATTCTGCCTTGATGTGCTCAGCCAAATAACTCTGACCAATAGCATGCCATGTTATTTTATGCTTCACTAAAATCGTATATCATAGAAAGTATTTGGCAGAAATGTTCTCCAAAAGGAGGCTTTTCAACATTTCCCATGTTATCTGAATATTATCTCTAATTCACTCTCCTCAATCATAGTCTTAGGTTGTAAGTGCAATTTTATATTTTTCATCAATTTCAATCATCAGCCATGATCTACCCACTGCTGGAAGAAGGCCCTCCCAAAAGCCGATGCCCTATCCTTCGTGGCCTCGCAATGCCACCACCCGTCTAGCTCCTACACGTGAGCTGATTCCATCGCTCCATGTCAAAACGATGAAAATAAAGAGGCGGGCGAGAGAGCAGGCTGGACGCCCTCTTGCAGACGTGAACGTCATCGTGAGGAGCGACGTTCCAATTATGGTCCAATATTTGGTCACACGAAATGAATGCACACTCATTAGCTGGCCTTGAAGCATGCCTATGTTGGTTGGCACTGCTTGATTGTCCCCCGCTGCGTCTTTACATCTGAGTTATGCCGTTCATTAATTTAGCACTAATTCATTTTGGAAACCCACGGCAGACATTCCGAGCTATAGTGACAAATAGAGGAATTACGCAACGGTCGATTTGCTGTGCACATTTGCCGCGTGCGGTGGGTGGAGATGTGGGGGGGGGGGGTGAGAAAAAACTGTGACACGGACGCAGTGAAGGCTCACCCACGAGCTGTCGGGTTTTAACCGCGTGTTGTTCGGAACGATGTTTGACGTTTCACTCCACGTGCAGAGAGTTTTTTTTTCTTTATTTTGGTTTTGCTCCCCGCACAATACATTGCTGCGATGAAGGTCGTAGTAAATGTACCGTTTGGTTTGCTTTGTGCGGATGGACATGTTCAGACCTGTTATGAAACAGCATTTATAAAATGAAAATTCCGTAAGGTGTTGTTATAGGCTTGTTATTATTCTTGCCACCAGTCATATTTTTATCCAATATTGGGCACACGATGATGATATGGCCCGGTCTGTCACCCAGGCACGCTCATCCACGGTGCATAGCTCCACCAAGAGCCGACAGATTAATCGGTGCTCCACGATCTGCGTCTGACCCCTCTTCCGCACGTTGACTTGCGACCTGCTCACTGTCGTCCGAAGGGCGATGTGTACACAGTCCGGCTCCACCGGTGTTCCCCCCGTGCCAGCGGTCGCGTTGTTCGACACAATCCCGGGCCGCGTTTTTAAAGCGGTTCCGTCCGCTGCTGTTCCTGTGCTCTTCCGTGACTCCAGGTGGCCCAACAGCGGCGCTGCGGCCACGTGGCGGATGTGTGGTGGTGTCCTCGACCCCGCTGCTAATTGTTCTGTTTCGCTCGCGACCCGCTCGCCGTCCTCACGTCCGGTCGGGGCGACTCCTTAGCCGAGCACTCGTCGGGCTGCGAGGCATCCGGCAATGCGTCGGCAGCTGTCGTTCAGCATGGGGTCCAGCGTCTTTGCACGAGCTGGTCTTTCTCACACCGGACATGCGTATTATATACAAAGTATATATATATGGAGTGAGCCTATGTGCACACTGGGAAGACAATTGTACATTTATTTACATTGTGTTTTCCCCCATGCATGTAAGTACAATAAGAGACGGTCTGCACTTTGAATTGTAAAGCCATTCTTGTGCTGTGTCACTCAAGAGCATTTTTGTGGAAGGTTTTTTTCTTCGTAATAGGGCTTTCGTAAAAAAAAAGACTTAACCTTGTGTCCTAGAACGATGCTGAAGATACATTCCTGAGAACTGCAATTTCATTACGATTTGCTGTTGCAGAGGGGAAATAAACTCAGTGAAATGGTCAAGGTGCAGCCCTGCAATTATTTGCTCACGACACTGCTGTCGAAAGGGCCTATACGAGAAACAACTCTGGGGAGTTCTTCCATAGAGGGCATTTGGCCTTCTCTTCCAAAGTTGCCCAGACGTCTTGGAAGAGGTTGCAGTATCCACACTTTACCACACAACATTCGACCTGCCTATCAACTCACCTTGGTCAACTCAGCTATTATACTGCTGCGTGGACAGATGCCGGGACGGGGTTGGGAGGTGGGAAATTAAGAAACTTTGCTCATTGTTTCAATTGCCGTGCCGGGCCATCGAACCGGTGACCTCCGTAATGCAAGTCCAGTGTGCTCACCGTTACACCGTGGCAGCATCCTAAAAAACAAACACCCTCGGTCGAATACATTAGAGAATGTTGCTTCTACTGTCCTGTGCTACTACTAATGCAACAATTCTAGATTTGAAGTTTTCGTGACTGCAAGGATTCATGCTCTTTGGTTTTTTCAGTAAAGTCGCGTCGGTAAAAATTAAAATAAATTAAATCACGACGCTTCGGGCGCAACACCAGCATGCTTCTTCAGGTGTGCCTTCGCTAAGCAGTGTGCCTTCGATAAGAAGAAGGACGCTTGTGTTGCGCCCGAAACGTCGTGATTTAATTTATTTAATTTTTGTACCTACGTGACTTTACCGAAAAATACAAAGAGTACTAATGCAACAGTTCTTATGCGTCCTTTCTCTTTAGTCTGCCTTCTAATGCTTTGCGTGGGTGTTTTGATGGATGATTTTTGCTATTCTTGTGTTTAAATTTGAATCCCATCAGTAACAAAAAAAACCCGTCTGGCGCCGTGACATAACACTGGCCTGCCAGGCACAGGGACATTTTGAGATATTTCCCATGAAATGCTCATGTCATCAGCACTCTGGTGGTATGCAAACGCTCACTGAGTGAATGCTCTATTTCAGCTGTCATCATACGACTATGGATATATTCAACTCGACAAACCAGAAGCAGGAGCAGGATGAGCAATGTACCAAAAATCGCAAACGTTTTTTTCTCCCTTTTTATTAAATCCTTTATATTAAGTTCACTTGCTTGCTTGCGTGCTTACGACCGTGCAAATCTTTCGGTCGTTTTTTAACCCACTTCCCGTGATCCAATCGAGCTGACATTTTGCACACAGACTCGTTGTGCGTGACAATGCATTTTCGTGACAAAAAAATTCCAAAATTTTACACTTTTTAGGAGAATTTTTTTTATATTTAATTACCAATTGCTTAATGGTGGCAGGCAATCATCTGACCCATAGGTGGCAGCCATCTCAAGCCAGAGGACGAGAGGACTCTAGCCGCCACGCATATAAAGGATTTATAATAAAAAACTTTGTTTTTACGGGTTATTTTTTTTAGAGAGATTTTTTTTTATTTTAGAAGAGGGAATTACCTGTCCCGGAGAATGGGCAAAACACGGTTCAATACGTGAATTGTTTGTTCTAGAGACATTGCTCGCTAGAGATGCCTATTGATGGATGGGTGAATAACAGTTGTTATTATTCATAATCAACGTTTTTGGGTTAAGATCGCGTTATTTATAAATGTGTCGTAACCCTCCACCACCCGACACGGCCAATCAGTAAAAAAGTGTCACGTTGACAAAAGACAAATTAGTTCACTGCTTTAGCCCACCGGTGTGTTGAAGCGCGAAACCACAACATTTACAATTTGAGTACGACATTTCGCTGATAATTGCAACCAGCATCATCGGGCAATTCGCCAGAATGGTGAGGCTCTGCTGTGTCTCCCGTTCTTATATAGAGCAGCAGCAGGGTGACGTCATCATTACGACACATTTATAAATAACGCGATCTAAACCCAAAAACGTTGATTATGAATAATATTGGTCGCGAAAGCCTACGTGTTAAACAGTTGTTATTATTATATTATTAATTATTTGGGAGAACTGTTATTGCGTATTGATTGTGAAACTTGCAATGCAGAGGTCGCCGGTTCGATTCGATCTCAAAGGCGCAGCAGTTAAAAAAGTGGCGAAGTTTATTAAAATACTCCCTTCCTGTTTAAAGCTTTCGTGACTGCATGGATTCATATTCTTGGTTCTTTCGGTAAAGTCACGTAGAAGGGAAATAATAAAATAATAAAAATAAAACATAATAAGATAACATTCTCACGACGTTTCGGCCACAACGTAAGCAGCCGTCCTCAGGTGAAGAACAGGGCTGTCGGAAAGACAGCTGTCTTTCCGACAGCCTGTTCTTTGTGTTGTGGCCAAAACGTCGTGATAATTTTTTCTTATTATGTTTTATTTTTATTCTTTTATTATTTCCCTTCTACGTGACTTTACCGAAAGAACCAAGAATATACTCCCTTCCTCTCTCTGTCCACCGCGCAGGAAACATGGATGCACCACCGTCAGTTGATCGTCAGGTTACGTGTGGTCGGGTAACGTGTGGGTATCCACACCTGTTCCAAGACATCTGACCAATGTGGAAAAGTCAAACGCAGTAAAATATATCCACGAGAGGGAGTCTCGAGAACAATCAATTGTTGGGCCTGCACCTTTAATTTGACCGTTTGCCAGACTAATGATGTCTTTAAAACAAGTTTGTTTGGTATCATCATAGTACTACTACTGATCTCGGTTCAAACGTATTTAGTCCATAATGCCACATTTTAACTCTAGAACCAAGAGTAGGACAGTGATGAGCCTCTGTGGGTGCGCGGTTGCCTTCCTGTGCAAATACGCGGGTGGAGAGGTGGCACCAACGCGAGGCCTCCGCCGACGCGAGTTTGCCGAGAAAGTTCGTCTGGGGCCGCGCTCACGTTTAGACAATGCATGCCCCCCACCCACACATTGCGTTGTATAGCTTTAATGATGGGTTTCGGATGGTCATTATACCTCCCTTCAAGACGTATAAATTGTTTCATTGGAACTCCATACTGCCAATGGCCCCCTTACTTTGCCACACGTTTCCAGGGATTTAACTAGTTCTTTATTTTGAAATATATTTTAAAATACTGCATCATTCCTGTGCGCTTCCGTGCGACGTGTATGTACTAAGACAAGGAAACTATTCATAAATCTTGCAGAGCGGTGAGACCCATTTGTCTGAGAATGGCAGCTGTGCAGGTGATCAATGCCAATTTCATTATTCTATTGTACTGTACTTCTGTGTTCCCAAGTTCTATAATCCCACTTTTGAGGCTCCTTGCCTTAACCAAACCGCCACTGACCATCGTATGGTTAAACAACCCCCATGACCTAACGTGGCTTGATCCAGCGAGCTGCGTGTCTGTGCTTGTATACCAAGCCACGTGTGATTTGAATGACCAAGGGCAAGAAATTACATTTGCGTGTGTACACCTAAAGCGATACACAAATCAAAGCGCACGTGACTTGATACGAGCGCAGCTTGTGGACCCTCTGTGTGATGCACGTGGAATCGCCACGCAGTGAGTGAGTTACGCTGTCGGCACATAATTTTAAGCGATATCCAATGCATAGACAAATGCGCACTTGCATCATAAAATATGAATTTGGTAACATCTTTCATTTAGTATTCATGGCACCAACAGTCAACTCGGCTCTGCGCTAATGCATTTACCTCCGACAGCAGATGCAGCAGCCTTGACATCAAAGGGGGGGGGGGGGCGGGACGAAAAAAACATTATCTTGAATTCGTTTGTTTGCTTTACACAATTGCACGGTTAATTAATTATTGTGTAGTATTAGGTGCTTTCGTTTTATTTGGCGGAATTACACTTTTTGTTTAACGCTTCGTGATGTGATGCGCACCACGCGAGGCGTATGCAAGATGTTGCAGCCGCACAAGCACTGATTTGACAACACGTGTTTTTGTTTATGATTTCAATGTTATTATTATTTATGTTGGGTTTACCCAGCGGCTCCCTTCAGAGGGGCGATGCATAAACGCGGCGAAGACGCTCGGCAGCCAACAGGACTTGATGATAATCTCCCCTGGACAGAGTCACCAGAGCAGCTAATAACGCAACAAAATCCACCAGGCACGGACGTGGAACCGTTGCGAATGAATATTTACGCAATAAACTGCGGTATGCGTTTAACACGTGGATCTTCGCTCGCAATGTTACGATTCGTAAGTAGATATTGTGGTCCGATCGCGTGTCTCGTCGACGCCTCATTGTTCATCTTCATCACGATCCATGGACAGAAAACCCGTAGGTGTCCACTTTACATTTCATCATTTGTTCTGTGGTCGTCATGCGCTTTGGATTCCTTTCGTCATATTTTTTTTTATATAAATCGCGGCCGAAGTATCATCACCCTCCTCCTGTTTATCCAGGCATGGGACTGGCTCAGATATCCACTGGATTGTGGAACCCCGCCGAGGCATCGCTCTCCAACGCACTGGTGTGCTTGAAGCAATACACACTGGCGCGGTTGTTCGCACGACGACGCAGCGCGGATTTAAAGAACCGAAGCTTGCGTGTGCCTCTAGGCCTGTTTTATTTGGCACTACGAGGCACCCACGGCAGCCAGATATTCGCCGAGAGACAAGCCATAATTTGCTGCCTCGACAACAGTCAATGACCAGTGTGGTGAAGTATAGTCAAAACAATCCTCAAGCCTGATAAGCCCGCCACCCCCTGTCACCAATCCATCAGGGATGGTGTCAGTTGGAAAGTTATAGATAGCAGGGGATAATAATAATAATAAATAATCCATTAGTACGAACAGAGATGCATTTTGGAATCTAAAGTGGAGCGTTGAGATAAGATCACGTTCAGGAGTGAGATGGCTTGCTGCATCGCAGGACTGTCAGGGATAACGACGGTATGTGGAGGCCTTCATCTAGCAGTGAATAGATCAAGGCCGATCATTCTGATAATGATGATAACGCCCATTGTGATATTACTCGTTTTAGGGATGTCCCATTCGCACAGGATCAGAGTATTACTTTATAAATAGTCAAATTTTCTCAGGCGATAACTGCTACAGTTTATTTCTCTTGCAAACAATGCCACGGGTTCTTTTTTAGGCCTCACTGGGCAGCACGTGACACAATGTGCTGAGAGCCCACGCTGTTCCTGGATGGCTGCAGAAGTTTAACCATCAACCATCAGCACTTGCTCGAGTGGAGTATGAATGTCCAAAGCATCTCCCCGTAGTTAAACTATTTACAATTCCTGCTACACACTGACAGCATAAATGTGGGGTTAGGGCTGGACTTGTAGACCAATATCATCTACTCCTCATGGTTAACATGAAGCATGTCTTGACTTAAAGCTTTCGTGACTGCAGGAATTAATATTATGTTGGTCTTTCGGTAAAGCCACGTAGATAGAAAAATAATTGTAAAAAATCACGACGTTTCGATCGCAACACAAGCAATCGTCATCAGGTGAAAAAATATAGCGAGAGAGCTGCTGAAGCAGGATGTTATATAGGTTTGAGATGGGTGTAGCCCAAGGGTAAGTTGGCGGGGCTAGAGATGGAATTTGCGTGTAAATGTAAGATCGGAGAGCTGATGTACCTCCACGACTACGAAGCTGTGGAGGTGGCCATTGTATTGTGAGATATTAGCATGTCAATGTAAGAGAGATTAGCATGTCAATCTGTCAATGTAAGATTAGCATGTCAATGTAAGAAAACCGGGCGCCACCGAAGCTGTGGAGGTGGCCATTGTATTGTGAGAGATTTGCATGTCAATGTAAGAAAACCACCACAACGGTGGCTGTGTTAATGAGACATTTAGCCTGTTACTGTAAGCTTTGTTTTCCTCAATGTGGCAGTGGCACCCGGTTTTCTTACATTGACATGCTAATCTTACATTAACAGATTGACATGCTAATCTCTCACAATACAATGGCCACCTCCACAGATTCGTCGTCGTGGAGGTTAATCAGCTCTCTGATCTTACATTTACACGCAAATTCCATCTCTAGCCGCGCCCACTTATCCTTGGTCTACACCCATCTCAAACCTAAGTAACATCCTGCTTCAGCAGCTCGCCCACTATAGTTTTTCCTGCCTCAGCAGCCCTCTCGCTATATTTTTTCACCTGATGACGATTGCTTGTGTTGCGATCGAAACGTCGTGATTTTTAAAATTATTTTTCTATCTACGTGGCTTTACCGAAAGACCCAAAGAATATAAAGCATTTCATGAATTTACTTTAATATTAGGCAGGACGCTTCGCCGAGAAGGGCTGATGGCCGGCAGTTAAGAATAATGCCGGTGGAGGAGGAGCGATGAAATCCACACTGCACAAGTGCCCGGTGGATTGCTACAACGCAGACCTCTTGAGAGATGGCAACGCTTTGGGGAAGGCCTACATCCAGCAGTGGACTGATCATGGTTGGTGATGATGATGTGATGAATCGTACAGTAGTCAATGTCAGTGCTTCCCTCTCCTTTGAAAGGAAAGGTGGGGAATTGTCAATGCCTCTAAGAATATTTAGTTCAGCTGAGCTCTTGATTATAATCAAGAGGAGTCCATGAGCCCAGACAAGATGTTTAACTTGCCTGGTACAAACCGAGGTGGCATAATTTTTGCGATTCTACATTCTTTACGTGGCCAATAAGAGTTAATTTTGTGATATCCATTTGAAGTTAGCGTGTTGAAAAGAGTAGACTCGTCAAATAATTGACTCTTGTTTGTCATGCAAAAAAATTGGTACGACTAAAGTTTTGCTACCTTAGGTGGTACCAATTCTGCTGTCGCCCATGGACTATTAGTCTGAGGTCAGGTTAACAATATCCTTTAAACTGTTTAAAAACAAAAAAAGTAAGCGGGCTTGGGCAGGACGCGTCACTAAAAGGGTCGAGGATCAAGAATAGTTACCGAGTGGCAGCTAAGCATTGGAATGCTTCGAACAGTGTGTCCACCGAGGATATGGACGGACAGAATCAGTTCGTGTGCACGTGGTTGGTGGGTGATTGCAGATGGCTTCACCGAGCAGTGGATTGACCGTGGCTGGTTGGGGTGATGATAACGATGAGCTCTCGAATGTTTAAGCTTGGCCATAGGCATATTTGCCGAATTACAAAAAAAAATATTTATTACAATTATTCTATATTTTTAATTTGCCATTGAATGCAATTTCATATCATGCATTGTTAATTCAAGTAAATATCAATGTGGTGTCCAAAAGCTATTAAATGTTGTTAATGGTAAGAGCCCATGTGGTAAATTGACATGAACTTAGCTGGCTGTTTATACACTAAACATTACATTGTTGTTTGGTTACACACTGTGTTTGGAGTGAAAATGAGTTCATCAGATTTTGGATCAAATTTAGGATTTCGCATTGTCATCACTTTAAGGCACACTGTTGCGTTCTTTGTGGAATATAAGCATTTTTTTTTCAAACTTTAAATATTGAAAAGAGAATTTCCTTTCGGAAAGCTACGTGCACTTTTGCACCACATTTTAAACACTGGAATTTTATGTAAAGTTATGCTTTTGCAACAAGGGTTATTATTCTTATTATACCAACACTCCACAGCAAACACTTGGCAAACATAACATGCATTTGATGGTATAAAATGTTATTGTTGCCAGATGGTTCATTGTCAGATACATGCACAATCTCTTTTGTGCCGTGCACACACTGGACACAAGAACGTTTTTCCATGATCTTGTTATTGTTGCAGGAAAGGTTTAGAAAGTGTGTTGCCCATTCTCTTGACAGTGCGATAAACAACATTTATAAAAAATGCACGAGCTCAGTTTGAGTAACGGCTTTTAAGCGTCGATTGTACAAGTTGCCAGTGGGCGTATTAACTAAGGTTTGTTGTGATCGCAGTGACGCTTCTGCAAAACATTTTTTATGTCTTTCCAATGAGGGTCATATGAGCTCCATTGTAAAATGTTGAACCTTGTTGCAAAGTTCGACACAAAGTAGAACAAAATTCTGCAGTGACACCGTTGAAAAACGCAACAGGACGTTTCGTCGTTGTCATGATCAGCCGTGGTCGATCGACTGCTGGATGAAAAGTTCCCCCCATATTGCAGCCACTGCTCGTGATCCTGTGACGTGATCACGCGAACTGATTTCATCGCTGCGTCTCCATGTTGGACTTCGTCTCAGACGCGTTCCATTCCTTGGCTGCCACTCTGTTGTTATTTTTGACCATCGGCCATCATCCCTGATCGCGGCGATATGCCCTGACCAAGCCCAACGTACTTTTCTGAGCAAAAAATGTTGGTGACCCTGCTGCTGCTACTGCTGCTGCTGCGTTGGCTGTGACGCATAGTGTGGGAGTTTAGGAATACAATAGATTGTTCTGTAATGCCTTTTTGCTACCCACCACATATCCCCTTAGCCTATAACCATTGAATAAAGACGGTCACTGTATCGCGCGCTTTCAGATGCACTTATGTGGCCGTCTGGAACGCTCTTCTTTCCGATATTCGGAAGCCACTGGAGCTATGCACTTTTAAATCTAGATTGAAAACGAATTTATTTAGAACCTGAAAGTGCGCAAAGGAATGTGGAGGAATGCAAACTTGGAATTGCACTGAGAGAGAGAAAGATACATGCATGTATGTATCAGAGTGCAAACACTAATCACTGATAATCAAGAGATTGTGAGTGAGTGGGCTGTGGCAGGACGTGTCGATCAGCATGGATGATGACCGATGGACGAGACTGCTCGTAGAACGACAGCTAAAGGAGAGAATGTGCCTGGCAAACTGCCCCCCGTGGAGATGGGCCAATGAGTTCAGCGAATTCGCTGGAGTGAGGTGGCATCATCACAGGGCCGTAATGGATTTGTGACGGCATGGGGAAGTCTTCGCCCAGCTGCAGAAAGAACTGATGATGATGTTGCATTTCCAAAAAAAATGTATTGGATGACTTGGTCAAGTTATGTTTTGGTTATAAGTACATGGGTAATCAGGGCTTCCGCAAACACTGAACACTTGAGCATACGCCATAAATCGAGGAGATGGAGCGATGCAATTAGGTTCATGTGTAGGTGCTAGGTGGATTATTACATCGCAAAATCATGGGAGGTGGCGACTACTTGTAGAGGCCTTCATCTACTTGCAGATCGAACATGGCAGATGATTTGGTACATTGTAGAGTAGAAGACGATGATGAGGATTACGATGATTAATCCAATTTAAGTGACAATTTTGAAGGACAACGTTCATTCTTGTTGGAATCTATTTTTTTATTATTTCCGCGTGTAAAAAAATAAAAATACCTCTTTTGAAAATGTTTAAACCATCGCCACGGGAAATCATGCCCGGAGGAGTGGTGCAGGTAAGAGGCTGTGTTTGGTAAGTGTGGTGTTTTGTCTGCTGAGTATTCATTGCACTTGTATTATACATACAAAATATCCTCTTTAGCATTATAATAGCGGACTTCCTCTATGTATCATTTATAGATTATTTAGCATTTAGATTATGTTCAAAAGTGCAAATGTAATCCATTGATAGTTGAAAATATATGGTAATGCCCGGTACATAACTTTGCATATTCTAGTTATGTTTGATTAAGTTTATGCATGAAATGCATTATGCATTCTGTTTAATAGAGGCCACTTATTGTCAATGTAATTAAAATTATTTGCAATTAACTGACGTTTCAATATACGTATCGTAAAACACACACACACACACACACGCGCGTTGCCATGGTACTGTAAGTGTACGTGCCGGGTGTGCACGTGCCAGCGTATGTTTTGAATGTGGTTGACGTTAGTGCACTTAGCAGAGGCAGGAAGAGGAACACATGGATCAGAGAACGTACGCAAGTCAAAGACACCAAATTGACGTTTCAGGGGAAATAAGTGAGTTGTGGGCAGGGCACATCCCTTGAAGGGATTTTGATGATGGCCGGTGGCCAAGACTAATGACGGAGTGGCAGGCAAAGGAAGGAACGCGCCTGAGAGGAAGTCCAAAACAAGAAAAAACAACAAGCAAATTATAAATAAGCAAGAGACAAATTCATGATTTGGATGTAGGCATCCACGCTGTATCACGGGGGGAAGAGTAGGCATATAAAAAAACACATTGTTGAGAAGAGACCGGTATGTTAGTGAAGGTAAAGGTACAGCCATGCAATGTCTCGCTCACGCTCCTGCTAGCGCAAGGATCTCCGCTCGAGGGCGCTCTAGCGAGCCCTTCTAGAGTGCACTTTGAGCTATTCTTACACGCCGGCCTGACGTCTTGGAAGAGGGTAGGGAATTGTCCACAATTTAACCCAACGTAATCGACGACTCGCGCATTCACGAACGACGGTGGAGCCACTGACACCGCTGGGTGGGGGCGATTTAATAAACGAGCCCCATGATTTTTCGATTTAAAGCTTTCGTGACTGCAGGGATTCATCTTCTTGGTTCTTTCGGTAAAGTCACGTAGAAGGGATATAATAAAATAATAAAAATAAAACATAATAAAATTATTCTCACGCCGTCTTCAGGTGACAGACCTGGTCTTCGCCTGAGGACGGCCGCTTGCGTTGTGGCCGAAACGTCGTGAGAATTATTTTATTATTTTTATTTTTATTATTTTATGATTTCCCTTCTACGTGACTTTACCGAAAGAACCAAGAAGATGAGCCCCAGGATAACAAACTGGCCCCCTCTCTAGATCGCAAGTCTCGTGGTAGATATTATCGTGACGCCAAAGCGACACCGACCAGTATAGGGATGACAGAAAATAAATACGAATGACGTTGTTGGACAGAACGTTGGCAACTTATTTAGTCTTTTTTTTCTTTCGGTAAAGTCACGTAGAAAGAAAATTAATTTAATAATGAGTACGACGTTTCGATTGCAACACAAGCAATCGTCATCAGGTAGAACTACATTTGAGAGTCACAAAACACAGACACGGAGACACAGACAGACACACAAGCAGAGAGAGAGAGACAACACAGAGACACATAGAGAGAGAGAGACACACACCATAGACACACGTGACTTTACCGAAAGAAACAAAGAGTAATTCCTGCAGTCACGAAAGCTTCAAATCAATTTATTTAGTGGTTACACAACTCATCAATTAATGAAAACAGCCAAATCTCATTGGCGTAAAACATGAATGGGACTGAGACAAATGAGGCGGGCTCTTGCCGATATTGTCGTGGATCCATGTTGATGAACATGATGTGGCATTCCATTCACACCCGTGTTGACTCCGCATCTTGAACGTCGCGCTCTTAGTAATTACCAAGTGCCTGCACATACATTTTACGCTTTACAGACTCGCTAGTGTTCATTGAAAAAGTAAATATTTGTTTTTATTATGAAACTCATGAAGCTCATTTTTCAGTGCGGTGAATTAAGAGTCGGGGGCCCTGCACCAAAATTAACGAGCCTTTCAAATGTAATTGCTCGTCAACAAGGCTGGCGAGCTGATGTTCATGAATACAGCCCACACCGTGCGAGTTAGAAACAGGAGGGGAAGGTGCAGCACTGCTCGGCTGAGTGTTGCAATCAAAGGAATTCCACAGGGCGAGGGAGGCTTGTAAATGAGCAGTGAGATCTTTAAGGGCGACTTTTCATGGTCAACGTTATTTTGTGCAACAGCCGAGTAAGAACTACCCTGTGGCGGTTTTCGCGGTTGTGCTGTTGCAGAAGACAACACACTTGTACCAATCGGAAACACATCAGAGCGATAGCAAATAATAATAAAAATCCACCAGTGTGCATTTAGGCCAGATAAAAGCCAGGAAATGTATGTGAATATAAAATAGCGGTTTATGTGGCTTTTCCTAATATACATATTCAGATGGAAGAAAATGATTCTCCGTACAGCCTTAACGGTCTGTTGGGGCAAGTGTTGTTAGCGAGCACCTATGAAGGCAGAAATAGAGTGGGTGGCCTGCACCACGCCCGGCTGCCTTTGTATCCCTCATGCTAATGTTTATACACCACACGATGGTACTCATTCGAGGCTCAGACAGCCTAGGGGAGGCCCAGGACCGGCTCAGATAATCGTCACTGGTGTTGGCCATGAGCTTGAACGAACTCGGGTCGCCAGGGATTCCTAGCGCAGCGCGCTAACCGCTGCACCACCACTTTGACACACACACACAAATCTACGTTAATATTTACATTAGTCTTTTGTTTGTACGAGTGCTATTATCAACAGGAAATGCATTTGTACACTTTCATCTTCGCCATTTTTGGCACGCTCAACAGAAATCTCTATCGCCGATGCAACTTTACGTAACTGTGGTTGAGAGCGTACTTGGTGAAAGACAAGCACTTCACGCAAATTCAAGTAATTGTTGCACAAAATCTCAGTGGGTTGTGTTAACCTATCACCTACCACCTCGAGGAACGCACAGTTTCCCAATGAGCCAAACGTACTCTTGAATGTCACAATTTGCTTTACATTTCCCAGCCTCTTGTGTGCAGCACTGACTGTGTAGCATTTGACCCTGTAATTATCCCATACAAGAAGTAACCTGATCCAGGCACGATATAACAAGACACATTTACTGTGGGAAGACAACTGTTGTTTATTTTTGTATATTTCCCTAGAAGGAGGAAGGATTTGTTGTGACTGGTCGACTTGTATGTATACAACACATCTCTACCACTCTCGTAACCTTAGCAGAACCAAGTTGGAGTGATGAAATCAGCTCCTATTCAGAAGCCAAATGGAATGTTGCATTGTGAAACCATGAGAGATGAAAGCATTCATCCAGTCTTGGAATAAGGCACTATATAAATCGAGAAAAGATAAACTAAACACGATTAAACTTTAAACTCTTTTTCTTTTATCAGGTAAGGCCCACTGAGCGAAATAGCTCTTTGTCAGGACCGACCTGGCCACAAATGATAGCCCATTGAAGTGGCTTCTCGTGTGGAAGTTTGTAGCAGCCAAATACTCTAAATGTATGTTTATAAATGTAGAGGGGAAAACCCGGAGGACCCGGAGAAAAAGCCACGTGACCGCATGGAGAACATGCAAACTCCAGATATATCGGCGTCAGGGTCTGTATCGAACCCACGACCTCTTGTATACCAGGCGAGGTAGTTAGCATCTCGCCGCTGCTGCTGCTGATGTTCATGAATACAAATAATTACACCCCTTCATTAATCCAATGCTGTATGAAGGTCTCCCGAGGACGCTGGGCGGTGCATGTTAGTGCAGCCGATTGGGGTGTGGGGCAGAACCCGTTGAGACATCACTCACCTTTCGCTTTTGCCATGTCCGAGAGAATGGATCTTGGGCCGCCGGGTTCACAGTGCAGCGCACAGACCGCCGAGCAGAAAATGAATTCACAAACAGCAGCTGATGCCAAAGCTTAAAACGAACCTCGGAGGATGGCTGCGTCCTACTTGGCAGCAGCAAACGCGCGACCGAGACGGGGCACGCGTTCGGAAGGTGGCCCACGTGATTACTCGGCTGATTACGAAGTTGAAGTTGAAAGGTGACATCAAATTCGCTTTTGCAGACGGCTTGAGTGCACCAGTCGTGTCTCGACAACGGAGATGAGCACTCGTGAGAAGCTTTGCAGGGACTAAAGAAAGAAGCTCGTTGTCCACTAAAACGCCTTTATTGGGTTTTCAGGAGGCACACGGTGGCTGATGTCAAAAAAATATTTCTAAAGTAGAAGCTTTACGATTCAACGCAGTGTTATATATTTGTTTACATTCGTATGCGGCTTTTCAATGTGAACATACCATTCTTTTCTAAAATATCCCCAAGCTCAGTTTCTCTGAGTCACTCCTAAATAAAGTCGTGCAAACAGTGCAGCAGATAAATCACTTTTTAAAGTACACCCTATCAGTTGGGCCTCCTGTGCAACAAACAAGTTTCCAAATAAAGCAGAAAAAACCCTACCGATTTCTCTAAAGGGACACATTTCCACATTTGTAGGATCCCAGAATAAGCATCATAAAGTTTAATGAGATTTTTTGACGTAATTCAAATTATTTACTGTTCTTTGTTAGTCCACGGCGAATGTAATGCAATGTAATTCATTGGAGTTGCTTGACTATACTTCAACATGATGGTCAGTACAGTTTGGTGAAGTTGGAGGAGAGACCAGGACGAGTTCAGATTTATGCTTACCACTGTTGTTATCCATGGCTGGGAAACCCAGGTCACCGGTTCCAAGTTGAGTGAGCTTACCATTCCACCACTTTTCAAATCAACAAATATATGGCATAAAATAGTTTAAGGGAGTATTTTGCACGGTTTACAGTCACGCAATTGAATAGTGGTCAACTCCTTTAAAAACATGGAATTGTGTTGACAGTGTTGTAGTTGATCTGGAATTGAATCCCAGGCACATTTCGTTCAGCCCTTTGTTACCTCTGCCCTCATCATCACCATCAGCCAAGATCTATCATATGCTGGACGAAGGCCTCTCCAAGCTGTTGGCATCTCTCAGTATTTCACAATTCGACATCCATTCAGCTCCTACACACGAGTGGATCTTATCACTCCATCTCCGCGGTGGATCCGTGGACCATGAAGTACATTAAAGCCACCATTCTCCATCGTCTGGTCAACGAAGGAGGCCAAATCCGAGGGCAGCTGCGGTATTTCCCCATCTGTGGCAGCCCTGGTGGAAAGTACATTGCACCATCGTTCACACTGGCGCTCTTTGATCTCACCTTGCGCGGTGAATTTACTAAACCTACAGCTGGTGCTGGCACTAGCGTTGGCGCTCGCGTTGGCGCTGCGTGCGTGCACGCTCCTGTTTTCCTTACTTCATTGTCGATCAAGGTTACGAAAGGCGTTTGATGTCTGCGCTCGTGGCTGAGAAGCAACCTCTGCATTCCTTCCCAGGGCCACTGCCAGATTGCTCCCCTCGTGCCCAAAACGCCAGCTGGATTCTGTAAGTTGTCGCCGCGCCAGAAACGATGATGAATTGTCCCAATGGGTCACGTGGCAAGCAAAAAATTAAACGTCGAATCACCATGTTTATTCCAAAGAGGCGGCTCAGGAGAGACCACTGCACAAGCCTGATTACTGGCTTGGGGTCTCTCTTGAGCATTGGAAGGGCTTTTGGTCACAGCTCTTTACAGATGCGATGTCACAGCCAATAAGTGTGATGTTATGCTGGCATTGCCACTTGAAAAAACATGAGCTTTTTATGTTTTATTTGAGTTCTCTTTTCATTAATATTATCATTATATAAGGAGGCCTTTTGGCCAATGCATATAAATCAAGTGCTATGGTGACTTCAGCCTTTTTCTTTTACAAATGTGATATTTGGGAGGAAAGTGTTTACAGTGACTACTGCACAGCGCATATGAACCATGCAACCAGAGTTTGATTCCCAGCTACGGCTAATATTCCATGGCGATTGATTTCTAAACCGGTATTTGCCATCCCCCCCTCCCGCCCCAACTCCCTCCACATATTTGCCACCAGTGCAGTCAGTGTATGTCCCCAGAGTGGGATGAATAATTCACGTGCCACACAAGCGAGGAGGCGTGGGTCATGAGCACCCTGCTCGGCACAGGCTGATGGCACGATGGACGCGGCACGCCAAGGGTGGCGTGAGCACGCGCAGCTAAACATAGCGACGTGCAAGTGCGGTGCGCAAGACCAACTGTTGCTCCATCCCCGCGCGTTCGACCTCAGAGAGTTTGTAACATGAACTTTAATAATGCAGCTTATTCTTTGGTTTTTTCGGTAAAGTCATGTAGGTAAAAAAATTAAAATAATAAAAGTAAAAAATAAAATAAAAATCACGTTTCGGAAGCAACACAAGCCTCAGTCACAGCACGATAGCTGTAACAAGTGAGTCTCACTTGATACAGCTATCACTTGATACAGCTATCGTGCTTTGACTGTTCCACCTGAAGACGGAGGCTTGTGTTGCTTCCGAAACGTCGTGATTTTTCTTTTATTTTTATTTTACTTTTATTAATTTTAATTTTTTACCTACGTGACTTTACCGAAAAAACCTACGAATATGAATCCTTGTAGTCACGAAAGCTTCAAATCTAGAATTTAATGCAGCTTCTGAGAATGAGATATAAAATATGGGAGTGGGATACACTACCACGATGCATAGGTATGGGGGGGGGGGTTATAATGCTTATCAATTGTAAACTTCAATGATGAATTGTATATAAACTGGTCCAGGACCTTCCCACCACTCCCATCCTCCCCCTACACCTTCCCTTCACTAAGCTGCACTGACCAGCATGGTGAGCTGACCGACATTGGATGGTGAGTGTAACAATCCATTGGTGGATTGAGAATGGCTGCAATGGTTTAATTAGCATTGTAATTATAAAACTTAATAAACACTAAACAGTAACGGAATCGTCATTAGGAGGGGTGGTTGATCGATGGTTGCCAGCATTTGACCGCTGGAATTCTGACGATGTTCATTGCAACCGCCAGAGAAATGTCGTACCTCTATGTTACGAGTGTGTGGGTGGCTCTCCATCGTCGCAGTGTGCTAAATCAATTGCACAACCACAACAAAAACGGCACGTTTGTTCATCACGTGACAACGTCGTTTGCTTGGCTCCGTCGGGTGGAGGAGGGTGGACAACACACACCATGGGCATTTTACAACAAATGGGCATTTTACAACAAAAACGGCACGTTTGTTCATCACGTGACAACGTCGTTTACTTGGCTCCGTCGGGTGGAGGAGGGTGGACAGCACACACCATGGGCATTTTACAACAAATGGGCATTTTACAACAAAAACGGCACGTTTGTTCATCACGTGACAACGTCGTTTGCTTGGCTCCGTCGGGTGGAGGAGGGTGGACAACACACACCATGGGCATTTTACTCACGTGGCGATCCGTGCACCAAACACCCATTGGTCACTCATGCGAAGTATTCGCCGTACACACGCAGCCATCCCTACAGTGCATTGCCGGTGGCGCTGTGGTTGTTTCGCATGCTTGTGCCAAAAGTTCGCCTTGCCATAGAGGCGCTTTCCTTCTTCCTGCTTTTGCCCATCCGCCAACGCTAGTAAGTAGTGTTCCCGCTTTATTGTTTGTTTTTGCTTCCCACTCAGTCCCGAAGGGCCGCTTCATAAAACCCAGCGCTATTCGCGGGCCAATGTGGGTCACGTCATTGTTACCCAACATATCCCCAGCACGTCTTTCCCTGCGCATTGTCTCCTGGTGGAACATATAATAGAGGTTTTGGGCATAGGGTAGGGGACGGGGAGAGGCGGGGGAGGCAATTTGCCTGGGGAGGGCCCTGAGGGTCTGGGGACACTGAGCTGACTTCTACAGCAACGGCTTTTGTTACGACACAGAGAGACATTGGCAAACATTTGAAACGGCGAGTTAGTGCAATGTCGTGTATTTTCGTTCGTTTATGCCCTTTGAATGTGAGTCGCTGCTAGGAACGACCCATGCGCGGTGGTGGTGGTTGTTATTGTTGTTGTCAGCGTTGTTTCTGTCTTTTCAGCTACATTTGTGATGCTTTTCAGCTCATGTCGGAAGCGCTTATGCATTAGTACGCTCTGGCAATCCGTCCGTACATTTTGTCTGTAATGGGGGATGGAGGGAGCACACGACAACGTTTGTGATCGTACCTGTAGTATTAGCGACTTATCAGAGAAAAAAATTGAAGAATTTTATCAAAGGACAAGCGCGAAAAGGAGTTTGTAGTTATGCACTGACAGCTGTCCATTGACTTCCATAACCGCGAATTAAATTCTACCGAAGACAAACGCAAGTTGTAGAGCAGTCGTGGTTAACATTTACTTCAGCCCTGCACCCCCCTCGGTTCTCGATCGTAAAACATGTACAATGTTAACAAATTCATCGGTTTGATGAAACAAAGTAGTTGTGCGTACATGCCCGTGCTTAATTTGTGTTTCGATTATTTACCTTCTAAAAAAAATCTGGCGTGCACCCCAAGTTAACAACCACTGTTGTAGAGCGTCACCCAATCGCGTGTGTACTTCTTTAGCCAATCGTGCTACTCAGTGGTGCGTACGCATTCTTTGTTTCCCAACTTGTTGACTTTAAAATAATGCTTCGGTCTTTGCAACTATTCTCTGCTTCAGTTGCTACCGGGTCTCAGCAGCCATTGTCGGAGCCAGTGGGGGGGTGGCACGTGCCCCCCCCCCCCAATAATCCGATCGAAATCCCTAATTTCGATCGGATCATTGGGGTTTATTAGTAATAAATCGGCATTTTGCGACCCCCACTGCCACTGTGTCGCATATTATTACGTGTCAGGGACTCTATGAGATGATATGACAATAGTCTGAGTCCATAATTGCCAATAAGTAACCGCAAAGCAGTTATAAGTGACTCAGAATTGCGCGCAATTTCGTATACAGTACACGACTTCCCTGAAGGCATCAACACCTTCAGCGAGCGCGATGCCGATCACACGGTTCGAATTCAACCCTCGATCGATGGCTGCACCATCGCCGCACACGCGTCGAATAAAAAGCAAGGGACAAGTCCTTACTTACTAACAACTATCATTTTTCATTGCTGGAGGAGTTGCCCCCCCGACCTGAAAATCCTGGCACCGCCATTGTCAGCAGCGAAATGCAGAAGAAACTCCAGCGGCTGGAATTACTTCTCATGAATGATTGCTGGTGTTCCAATGCGTTATTTATTTTGATAAATATTCTGATGTTAATGACTGGCACCTTCGCCGTCACGCTATCCTTGCAAAAGCGCGCACCTGTTTTCAACAAAAGTGCGGTGTTGCATCAGTTAGAGATCAATGCCAGGCTTGAGCTGCATTCCATCCTGGCCAATAGCAAGGCTCTAAATCAGCTTTCGCACACATGTTTGAAATATTCAAGACAGGTGTCACATGTGTTACACTCACAGTCTCACGCCTTGGCCATCAAACCCCACTTACTACACTATAGATCGGTTTTAAGGGGGTAAAATATGTGTGCATCTATGAAAACACACTCATGTATGAGAATAAACACTCATAGCAGTTTGCGCAAAGCGCTACAAACCCAGCGACCCGAGTTCGATGCCCACGCACGGCCAACACCAGTGATGATTATCTGAAATGGTCCTGGGCCTCCCCTAGCATAACTCGGCCTCAAATGAGTATCTGGTGCGGTGTGTAAACATCAGTACAAGGGAGACAAAGGAAGTCGGGCGTGGTGCTGGGCACCCATCCCCTCGCATACCGTATCAGCCTTCATAGGTGCTTGATAACAGCATTTCCCCAGCAGTCTATTAAAGCTATCGGTGAAATCTTCGTGTTTATGGAGAGCGGTAGTGTAGTGGTTAGCACACGACGCTCCAAGCCTGAAATCTCCACTCACGGCCAATGATGGTGGTGAATTACTCTATGCGAGTCTATGGATGTATGTGTGTCTATGGGTCTATATGTGCGTTTATGGGGGTTTCAGCGCGAGTGATGATTCCGTTTTCCAGTGCTTTCCCTGTCGCCTGTGAAACCCCGATGCGGACTTTTGTTGCCTCTTCAACGCGGAGACATGAACGGCCACCGCTCTCATGTCCACGGGTGGAATAAACAACAAACGTAAGTAGTTAGCGTGTGCATAGGGTGAAGCTTCACGAATGTGTGCATTGTAAAACCATAATAGAATAATAACCTCTATTCTACAAAGCGCCTTTCATATTGAAGTATCTCAAAGCGCTGTGCATAAAAAATAAAAATTACATTCACAAGTGATGATACAATCTTCGCGAAATTAAAAGGTGATAATAAGAATATTAACGACCGCTTTAAAATCCCGATAAAATGAAGGAATATGATAAAAGCGAACAATAATAATTTTAAAAAATTACAGAGTAACCCAATTAGACAACAACATTGTTTTTAACTCTTAAGTTGCGGGGGGAAAGCCTGTAGAATTAGCTGAGTTAATTTGTTTTAAGACTTTATCCAAAAAGTGAAATCATCGTTTGGTGCCGAGCGACTCGCTGGGCCCTCTCTCTCTCGCGTGCGTCGCGAATCAGATCGCCCCGGACGCCTTCACCGCCCAACGATGTCCGCGTTTGCAGCTCGAGTTGGGACGTGAACGAGGGTGGCCGCTTAGCAATACACCGCAAACAACTCCCAATTACGTAAGCGGCACAATTTGAGAAAAACATTTTTTTTGTGAAGAACAGGCTAAAGGAAATTAACGTTTTTAATGCATCCGCAAAAAAAAAAACCCTTAAATGTGTTCATTGCAAGCGCACGTATCGCCTTTGACTTTAGTCCCGTCTAACGCCATGCAGGGGTGTGGGTGGAACAGATGGCCTTGCGATGTGCCACTGCGCCACATTCGCTTTTACCGTCGTTACGTAATGCTCGTGATCTGTGTGCGGCCACGCGCCGCGCGATCCCTTTCCAGACGACGTCTTCTAAGTGGGCTGATCAGTGTCTCACCACTGCTGGCTTGATTCACCGTGAGTGGGATTAATTGCTTTCGCCGGCACCCGTGAATGCCAATTAAGATTATCTACACAACCTGTCAATCGGCTGTTGGCACACGGTGGGGGGGGGGCGGGGGCAGAAAAATAATATTGCATTCCCACAGAATTCACCGATTCCGCGGATGACAGGATCCACCTCGGTATGTCGTTTTGTCAATCCACTGCTGGGCGAAGGCATCCCGACGCGTTGCTGATTGCGTCGATTATTTGACCGTCCTCCATGACGCGTTGGTCAGTGTGGGTTAGTACAGGCGAGGAGCACAGACGTTGGAGCTTAGGATAATAGCGTGTGAAAGTTGTTTTTTTCTTGCTTTCTGAAATAAAAACTACGTTGAGTTCATAAACGTAAGCAATCAAAAACAACAACAAAAAACTTCTGCAACATTGTAACGCAATTAATCTTACAACATCATTGTTACATTTGTTTTAATCAGGAGAAACATTGCATTTTAAAAAAACTTCCTGCACGCTTTACCAAATGTCAAGTGCCAGATTGTAATAGGGCGACGGGTACATTTTCTTCCAAATGTAATTTTCACTTTTTACTTTGAAAAACATAGCAGCGCAGGGGGGTATGGTCCGACTCACACCCCCCGCCTGCTCTCTAAAGTCAACACAGGTCCCCATAACCAAGAGCTCATTCCAGATACCAGATTCATCAAACCCTGATGCTGCCCTGTCACGTGACATTGTTTAAAAATGGGGCGTGGGCATGAAAATAAATCAGGTGAATGGTGTTGGTTGGTGAGGCATGGTAGGCAAAATGTAAATTTGAACGTCCTGCTTTTTGTCTCTTGCGCGTTCTGCTTTAACTCTCACTCTGTATTCTCTACCAGAGCGTCTGTCTGGCCCTGGGTTCATCGTGGTCACGGCGAGCAGCGGGTTAGTATTGAAGCTCTTCTGCTGGTAGCCCGAGAGAGATGAGCTCCGTGTCAAAAAATACCCACTGCGGTGGATAATTTAGCGTTGAGCACGTATAAAAGTTTGGAATCCCAGCTTTATTCTGTGTTTGTCTGCAGGCCGTTGTTGGCCATCCATAAAATAAGGCCTTGCTTTTTTTACGAAAGCCTGAAATGTACCGCAGTCACGGGAAAAGGAAGAGTGAGGCAATGTTGTTGTTACGTCCCTCTGGAAAGAATAAACTTCTGCCAGTAATCATATCCAGCTAATTATGGATAATTCAATATTAAAATATATTTCAATTCTGCATGCATTTTAGAGCCATTAAGATAAATTCCCAGCAGGGATTTGAATAGAAAGATTAATTGAGTGATGTCATTTATTACAGCATACACATTCCCATTTTGATGCAATCGGCCTAAGTCACATATAATTAGTTTATACACTTTTGCAGAATTCCGCGTCCAAAATATCCGTAAAAAAACTATTCCATCAAATTCCATTAAGCGGTTTTTAGCCTGATTTGTGACTCAGAATGGGTGGAGCCCCATTGTTTAAATCGATATCACAGCCAATCAGGGCCTTGTGAAACTCTAAAACAATGACGATGGCAATGAACGATATCATTAATCGACTGCAGCAATTTGGGGAGGCCTTCAATCCGGTGTTGGAATGACCCTAGCTGATGATGAATAATAAACTCTAAGATAACTAAGATGATATTGATGATGATAATGGTGGTGGTGGATGTTGTCCCTTACTTGACTACGCTGGTAAGTGCCAGTTCGAGGAGAGGTGACCCAGGACCGGTTCAGATATCACCACTAATGTTGGCCGTGGCAAGGAATTGAACTCTATTAGCCAGGTTCATAGCACGTGGTTTTTACTCATCCCAACGTTATTTAAACTGACCCCTGCTTAACTTATGAGATCTGACATGGTCAGGCACATTTCATGTGATTTTAGTAGATTATGATATAACATGAATGTTGATGTTTAAATTATTTAGCATCAATTACGATGTGATCAACCCCTTGACTATATGTTTTTCAGTTGCAGAGGGTATCAGAACATAACGGTTCGAATTTTCAGTGTGAATTACCATCACTATTTTTTTTCTTTTTGAATACCTTATATTTATTATGAGGGTTTATAACACCCAAATATGTATGCGTCTGGTTCCAATGTGGCCCCCAAAGAATTAAACTTAATTTTCAACATGTCCAGGTAGGTAGAGATGGTCCAGATCATGTATTATAGACGTCGATTTAATTGTTGAGAAAGATAAGGAGACTTGGGCAGAACGTGTGTGGATGTATGTGTAGTGTCAACGATTCAGAGACAGAGTTTCTAGGAGGCACTTTCTTTATTAACAACTTCCACGGTCTCGTCTGCACACTCTCCACATTAGCTCAGCCCAGCCTGTACACAACACTAGCCGTCTAACACTAACGGCGCTGACTGACATAGCCAACTACTATGCTTCATAGCGTAATATCTAGCGGGGACATAAGCGACGACAGCGATGAGATGACAGCAACGACGAGACGAGTCCACTCCCAGAACCGACAGCATCGAGCTCCCGCTCTCGGCTCCTTTTATGCTCCCAACGCCGCCTGGCTCTGCCCTGACCGCGCCTCCTTTCTCGAACCTGCTAGCAGGTTCCAGGGGCCTCCAGACAGGGTCCTCTGTGACCCTTGCCCCAGTTCCTCCCTCTGCCCACACACCGTGCACGCCCTCACCGGCGTGTGTGCTGTCTGTCTACCACAGTTGCCACTGCTGTCCACCAGCCGGCGCTTGTACACTACATGTGTATGTAGAACTTATTTCACAACATACGTGGCCTACCGGGATAATCAGAAGTGTTATTCATGGTTCTTTTGGTAAAGGCACGTAGATATAAAATAAAAAAGATTTTTTTTTCATTAAATGTAAAAAAATAAATAAAATACAAGCAAAAAAAAAACCGACGTTTCGACCGCAACACAAGCAGTCTTCATCAGGCGGAGAGAAAAGAGGGGGCAAGCCTCCAAATGAAACTACTTATAAGGGCTTATTATAGTTATGTGGAAACCCTCCCCGTAGAGGCGGTTACATTTTGACTTAAAACTTTCGCGACTGCAGGAACTCATATTCTTGGTTCTTTCGGTAAAGGTCTTTATCCAACAGTTGATAAATCATGGCAGATGATGATGATAGTGGTATATTATAGAAACGTATTCTTATATAAATAAAATGATGAATTCATTGCAAGTCTCCAACTTCTATACAAAAAGGGCACATTAAATATGACCGCGGTATGACATCCTCACTTTATTCAGTCGGCAGACAAGTGGGGCAGTGCTAATTACTCTGGCAAACTTAGGTTTAAATTCCCACTGCAGAATTCACAACGGTGTCATTCAAATTAAATTGTGAGTGCGTGTCTGACCTCCCCTGCCATTCAAACACCCGACTGCACAAATCTGTTGGAAGTCTGACGTACCTCGTCACGCTGGCGAATTTTTAATGCATTTAGCTCGAGGGTTATTTTTTAGATTCTACAATTCATGGTCCTTTTTTATAGCCGTTTTAACGATTCTCGGACAAAAAAAAGTCTGCTCTGCAAAGTTACGTGTGGTGGGTTAAAGTGTGGGTATTCCCGTCTCTTCCAAGACGTCTGGTCATCAAGAGTAGGCCAAAAAGTCTCTAAAGTGCCTCTGTGGAGGTCCCTCTAGTGGAGGCCCTTTCTGCCAGCAGTGACGTGCACAATACATTTCAGGGCTGCACCTTTACCTGCTTTGCTAAAGCCTGCAATTTAAACTTTCTAAAAAGTATCTCTGCATATCTGAATACCGTGATACAATGTGGTGTAAATTCATACAGAATTTTGCCCACGCATTCTTTGCGATGACTTACAAGTTTCTGTCGTCTCAAGATAATTGAAAAAAACATTTGTAGTAAACATTTAAAAAAATATGAGTTCCTTGTTTTTGCCAAATGTTTATAAAGTATTTTACGACATCCACATTTTGTCAGGATGCGATAACCATACTCCCTAACTTGCCAGCAACAAATTGAACGGACCTCCTCGCGTCAAGGTCATGTTCACTGGGCTTGAAAGCCAAATGGTGTTTGTGTCTGTGTGTGCTCATCTTTGATCCTAAATTGTGAACCCGCTGAAACGATGAAGGGTAAAGTATCGATAGTAGGATCATGTGGTGCCCCTTGGCAGCCTGCACTCAAGGTTGCGCTGGAAAATATTAATAAGTTGTCAATGTTTTTTACTGGCGCTATTGTTTCTTAGATGTGCTCTGTTTATTTATGTTTTTGTACATTAACAATAATGACATGGAATTTATTGTTTTGGAACGAAAGCCACAAAAAGAAGTACGTTTCATTTCATGTTAAACAAAATAAATGTTAAAAATACATCCTGCATCAGGATGGCTCACCGAGAAATATCCACCTCCCAGGATTTGGGGGACAGGAGGAACTTGAAGCCTCCAAGGAAGACCTGAACAGCAAACTGAAATCCGGAGACGGACTGGGAGATTAAACTCGTGATGCCAGGTACAAAGGCAAATCCTAAACACAGCTTAAGCGCCTTTTTTTCGACTATAATACGGCATATAGCTACACATTTCATGTTATACATTACACATTTGTATTTTACTTTGTGCTTAAGCGCCTTTACAAAGTTGATGTTTTATTCATTGCCGATGACATCCAGGATTATGTGTGTGCATCTCCCAGAATCGCATGGAACATTTTGTAAGCACGTGTATTTATTTGGTTAGCGTGTGTGTGAGCACACAGCACTGTGCACGGTGGGAGGGGAATGGAACGGCTTCCAACGTTATCCCTCAAGGCTTCGATTGTGCGATGCCTTGTTTCTTATGTTTCTTAAATGGTGTCTGTCATCAGCACGTGTTCAACAAACAAAGATGTTTTTGTTCGTAATCTCTGAGGATATATGTGGAATACTCTAAATGCATTATCACGATCATTGTTACTCTTTGCGTCTTTCGGTAAAGTCACGTAGATAGAAAAGTAATAGATCACGACGTTTCGATCGCAGCACAGGCAATCGTCCTCACCTGAAGACAATTGCCTGTGTTGCGATCGAAACGTCGTGATCTATTATTTTTCTATCTACGTGACTTTACCGAAAGACCCAAAGAGTATGAATTCCTGCAGTCACGAAAGCTTTAAATCACAATCATTATTATTAAAATATGCAAGATTTTTAAAAAAATCCATAAATATTTGTTTCGCAATACGACTGCTAATTATCTGTAAAGTGGAAGTTTTGAACCCGTGGGTTGCACCCCCTGAAATCCTTTCGGGGGGAGGGGTGGGTGGGTGGGGGGGTGGGTGGGTGGGGGGGTGCAGGCGGCGGCATGGAAACCGTGCAGGAGAAATTGTGAATGTGCAAGGGCAAAGTCAACGCCACGTTGAGGCGACAAAGCACGCTTGTACAACTATGACTTAACGTGAAGCCACAAACATGTACGTCTGGTCTATACTCTCTATCCACGCAATACACGTAATTTGTATCTCTGTAAGTCAGTGTTTCAGTCATAGCACTTATTTCAGTTATGTTAATTCCATACAACAAACTCGGGTAGGAGGGAACCAGGGACATATGGCATTGATAATGAGCTAACCTATGACATTTGACCTAGGCAAAAACACTATACTTGACATTTTCACTGCAATAATCTTACGGGGATTGAGAAAATGTTTTATTTTAAATAATTAAGATCTCATAGGGTTTAGAAATGTCTGCAATCTCTTCCCATTCCTCGTATATATAGATTTTTTGTGTTGAGATCTGGGGGAAGAGTTTTGCAAAAATGTAAGAAAACCCTTACTAACAACGCATTGACTAGAGGCATGGACACGTGAACTCTAAATCATAACCTGGAGGGAGGTGCACAGGGGCTGGGGGGGGGGACCAGTAATCTTGATTGGGGGGTAGGAAGGGGGGCACCGTAACACAAAGGTTGAGAACCACTCCTTGCAGTGGGATCTCACCGTTTGCATTTTCTCCATTCGTTCGCGCATAAGTTACGAAAATGTAAAAAAGGATACGGTCATGCAATAGCCACTGAGTAACAGGATAGCACAAGTTTGGTACTTAATCGGAACGTTTTCTATTACCATGAATAATGATGCATCACCCGGCTTGGGTCTAGGACGTTTTTGGGCTCTGCAGAGACCCCCTTCCATCCTTTTCTCTGGCAAACATCTTGTATGACATTGTGCAATTTAAGGCAGACATTTATTATCATGTTTGCAAAACAACCAATGTACTGGTGCGGCTAACTAGTACCAGATGCCTTCGTGTGCGATAGTTTGACGAGAACGGGCAGTCACAAGCTCACAGACACCGGCATCAAATGGGGAGATCTATTGATCAACTATTATTTAAAGTGAAGCCACCAACATGTACGTCTGGTCACATACTGTCTGTCTCCGTAATATATGTAATTTGTCAATCAGTGAGTTAGTGTTTCAGTCATAGCAATTATTTCAGTTATGTTAATTCCATACAACAGACACTGATAAGAAGGAACCAGGGTCCTATGACATTGATAATGCGCTAAGTTGACCTTTGACCTAGGTAAAAAAAACTATACTTCAATCTTTTCACTGTCACAATCTTACGAAATTGTTTGATTTGAAATCATTAAGACCTCATGGGGTTTTAGAAATGTCTACAATATCTTCCCATTCCTTATCTGTTTTTTTTTGTGTTGAGAGCTGGTGAAGAGTTTTGAAAATGTACGAAAAACCTGGGAACAACACGTGGGAGATTAATGGAGACTTAAAATCTCACATTTTACTCTATTGGTTATATCGCTGTTTTAACAAAACCCCTGTTTACAGCAGGCTTGGTTGATGAATGTTTCCAAAAAGAGAATGTATTAATGCTGTCCCTTGGTGAACAAACAAAGCTCGCGAGAGATATCAGGCCTACATCCAGCAGTGGATGGACAACGACTGATGATGAATGATGATACCTTGTTTACATTAATGTGGACATTGCTGCCTGCTAAGACCCTATAAAGGTGCAAGCAACGAAAGAGTGAGCATCAGTACAAGGACTGCAGGTTCCTCGCAGACCGTGGACCCGTAAGCAATTTTCACATTACCCGTGCCAGGTGCCACTAATGGCAATAGCCTAAGCACGATCCTGTGCATTTGTCGAAACAATCTCAATACAATCACTCCTCAATTACGTCTATTTGCCACACCTGGCATGCCCCATGTACAAAATTACGTGAGATCACGATGTCACGCAGTTCTTTTTTTGTTTCTTATTCTCAAAACTGTTTTGTGTGGGATTTTAATGAGTAGTTTGTTTTTACACTTATCCATTCAACCTTTTATTAGATGCCCACTGTCTCTTCCGGAGGAATTATTTTCAAATTATTATTTCAGACGTTCTGACCGAAACAAATAATTGGGGAGCATTTTAATTGAGCAATTGGTCGCAATGTTACGTCGCATCAAGCATCGTCAGCCCATGCCTATCCACTGCTGTATGGGGGTCTCCCACGTGGGCCGACACATGAGCTGATTCCATCGCATCATCAGCTGCGTTCTCTCCTTTGACTGCCATCACCAGTCTCGTTCAATGCCCATCAACCTTTCTAGCAGTGTATCCTTCAGAAGCCACCTTGCTTTCATTATGAGTCAATCCAGTGGCTTTGATCCATGTGGTCCTCTTTCTGTTTCCAAGTTCAGTTCCAATCAAAGCTGCTTTACGTTAACCTACAATGAGCACAACAGTTTGAAAGCAAACATGTCAGTTAACAAAAACAACAAGTGCATTTGTGTCATGAAAACACTCGCACTTTAGCCAAAATGTGGCGCCGTAAGTTACGAAAATCCATGTTCTTGCTCGCATGAATTTGTGGGGCAATCTTCGTTTTTTTAATCATTTCACTCTCCGTGCTGCACCTGTCCCACAGGAAGCCTACATAAACCGGATGTTTCTCTTTCACCGCAAATGCAGCCAAGAGTTGTTGACCGAATACACACGGAGCGCATTCGATTTAACCTAAGCGATCGCCTGGGCTTCGAGAGGAAGGATGAGTGCTGCTTGTGTATAGAGGGGATTAATTACCATCGTGCGAACACCACCTGAGGACGGATAGGTAATGGCTAGACTCTATAAACATGTTTACTGGGCGGATTGGATTTAGCATTCACTCTAAGCTGTTTTACAGTGCTTTTAGAAATGTGTTCGGATAAATCACTCGCCAGTGATGTTAGCCGTGGCTGCGAAATGAACTCTGGTTTAAAACTGCAGTGGCAAAATGGTTGGAGTATTGTGGTTGAAATAAGTGCAGCTTCATCGTGTCAGCTTTGTATATTACATTATTACAAAAATAATAATTATTATTTTCGTTCATGGAGACTTTCCATAATGCTACAGCTCTCCACAATTTACAATTTGGCTTTTATAGTAGCTGCTGGGAGACCAGTGGCATAATAGTTCATTCATTGCATTATATCGCTGGCAAGTTGAGTTAGATGTCCAGCCCCGGCTAACATCAGTGGCTAGTGATATCTAAAACCAATTTTGAGGTACAGTCAAACAACCATGATGATGGTGTATTCCGCAAATATGGCCGACTGTGAGGGCGGGCACAAGCCGGCGTGAGTAGGTTAAACGTTGAGTTTTATAAGGGCACCACGGGGTGACCAGCCCCTCCACACCCAGCCCCACCCCTCCCACCCAGCTCCACCCTCCCCACCCAGCCCCTCCCCACCCTCCCCTCTCCACCCAGCCCCACCCCTCCCATTTTCGGATGCACGACGGACGGACGGACACATTAATTCCCTGTGGGCTGGTGTAACCAGGAGGTTCCTACCAGTATAATCTGTCTCAATGTCTGCATTGCACGCATCCACGGTGTCATCCGTTCCTATGTGCATGCGTGCCATCGGGACAATGAGTGCAGATCAATCAGCAGATATATCAGGTGTAACGCGTAAGGTTGTAGAGAGATTGTGCCCACCGTGCATGTATTTTGAACAACCTCTTTCGCACCGTACGTAGCCAACCGTGATAATTGTGCCACCAGCGGCATAGCTATTGAGTATATAGGTGGTGCAACTACACCAGAGTCCATGAGCCGGAGGGACCCAGGCACTGAGCTACAAAGAGCGTGGGGGGGAAATGGGACGGCGGCAGGGCACCATTCATTCTCTGAGCCAGGGCAGCGGGGCCCATGCCAATCTCGCTGGGCCAGTGGTACCCACGCAACCACAACAAGGACTTCACGAGCCTCTGCCCCACAACGAATTCGATTTTACGCGCTCGTGTTTGGCCTGTAGAGTTCAGTGTTGTGCATTGTTTGCACGCTTCCATGACAACGCAAGTGGCATTCTTTAATTAGGGATCGCGTTTAGTGTGTCCTTAAAAATATATTATTCTGGGGATTATCATGCAGTCATTTTTTGTTTTAACTGCTGGGTATTCTCTACACACGGCAATCAGTTGGTGTATACACTTGTATATAACATTGCTGCGTTGTTATTTAGCAGCCTTACTTACCAGCAATAGTTTCTTTATTTTAAGTGGTGACGCGTGTGCTGGACTAGAGCCTAATTTGCCCTTAAATGGGAATATTGGTTCTGCGCGAGAGCTATTATTCTCAATGTTTGCCCGCGTTTAGTGGGCAGGGCTTGCGTGTCAGAGGTCACGCCGCATTTGGTACACGTGTCACGGGTGGGATTCTGCGCCCCGTGACTCTCGTGACACAGTGCAGATGTTGGGAGACTTAACTTTTTCCCTTAATGCCCCAGGGAGTCATAAAACTGTTTGCTTTGAATATTCTCTGGCTACCAGCTGTGATCATTTATAATACACTTTTTGTGGAATTTTTTTTAAATAATTGCCTTTCTTTTGCTGTAAATAAACATTCTATGTAATAAATGCTGGCAATTATATATTCAGACCAACGGGTTGGATTAGAGGTAATCTTATAATTTCTCAAAATGTCCTTTTAACGTGTCCGAGGAGCTGCCACCGATATTCGCTTGAAAAGGTTGCATCTAAAACTTTCGAATATCACGGTTGTTTTTGTTATTCAGGGTTATGTATATGATTTGTGTGAGCAGTAATTAAAACGTTATATATAACAGCTCTGAGAATTGAAGTGTTTACATTTCCGATGTGTGTTCTCATAGTATATGCACGTTGTGTGGGACATGGATTCGAAACTTATTCATTGCTTTCAAGGCACACTTGTGCTCAGCAAAGCCTCTCTTTAGGGGCCTTTGAACCAAATACATGAAACATGATGAAATGAAAAAACCACTGGAGCTTGCATAAGCCTTTTGTCTTCTATATCCCCATCTTTATTAACGTTAACCTAACAGACAATGGAAACGACATTACTGTTCAAATCCTTACAATCCTGTGTAAATCCCGAAAGCGCATCAATGTGAAACAACAGAAAACCATGAACTAAAAAATACACGGTTGGGCACGTAATATTTTGAACTTGTAACACAGAGGATATTTCATTATGTTATGTTTAATAGATTTACTTCGTGGCTCAACGCTCAGCACGTCATTGTGAAGACATTTGCACCTCTGAATAGCGCGGTTGGCAACAAACGGTGTGAAAGACGTTCAACGTACATGCATACATTTGCTTCAAAAACAGTTAGGAGAATGTATCTAAGTATCTGAAGTACCGGTGAGGACGCTTGACACCGAGGTTGAGGCACACGTATATTTATTTCACAATACGACAGTGGGCATATAACACTCGAGGGGGTATCGGCCCCCTCACCCGTATAACTCGGGATACACCCCTAGCTAACTCTATCCTAGCCCCGAGTCCTCCACTAATGGGCTAGGGGAGGCTATCTGGCCCGACACTGGTAAGTCGGGCCCGGTACCCGGAGTTCCAGACCAGCTCTTACAAGAGCACCGGCTCTGGCTTTCGGGACCACGCCGCTGGCTCAGTCCTGTCCGGCCCTGAAAAGGACATCGAACCAGGGGAGTCCAGGGCTCTATCTAAGACGTCTTCAGTCTCCTTCCTTTAGCTTAAAACATAACTCCCGAGCCCTTTGAAACATCCCCTTTTATACCCAACCCCTCCCTGAGGGGTGGGGCCCCGGGGGATCATAACGTCCGAACCAGCCCCCCCCAGGGTGTCTGGCTCGGACGTCGTAGAGGGCACCTCCTCGTGCACTTACGTAGCCCCGCCCACTGTGTTTGTTTTCCATAGGCTGCCATGCATAACGGGCCCTCTCTTTAACACCTCTACATATCTAACGTTTCAAAACCCCTGCAAACGTCACGTCCTTCAGCTGAAGTACAGTAGATCCCATTGTGTTGTAAGACATCATTATTGATAGCAGTTTTCAAGCATGAATCTTCACTCGATTGAATTACAAATCTAGTGACGTTATTTAATTCTTCTAACACTATACATTAGAAAAATGAAAGGTCACGAATAATCATAAATATAATACAAAATCTTACAGGTCTTCAGATGACTCAGAGATCAGGGAAACTGAGCTGCCTCTGCTGAGAATTAGATTTGAATCTGGGGGTTTCGGTTTCCCGTGATTAAAAACCAGGTTCTCAAGTGCCAAGAGTTCATGTTGTTGGGTCAGTCACCATTGACTGCAAAGACAAAGATCCCCCCGTATAGCCTTAACAGACTGTTGAGGCAAGTGCTGTTAACGAACACCTATAAGGGCCGGGCACGGGCACACGATAAGGTAGATGGCCAACACCACGCCCGGCCGCTTTTGTCTCCCCAGTGGCAATATTTTTATACCACACCGTGTACTCATTTGAGGCTGAGTCGACCTAGCGGAGGCCCAGGACCGGTGCAGATAATCGTCACTGGTGTTGGCCATGAACGGGAATTGAACTCGGATCGCCGTGTTCGTAGAGAAGCGTGCTAACCGCTACACCACTGCCCCCCACGACTTCATTTGGCGAAATCCCATCTTCTGATAATAACAAATACGTTGGTTTGACTATCAAGCTATGAACATTTCTCGTTAGCTGGGCGTGTACGAAAGTGTGTCTCCGAGTGTGTGAAAACAAAATAGGTCACTTGGAGGGAGTTGCACCGCGTGTCGTTCAGCACCATGTCCAACGTTTTGCACCACGTGCCAGGAGCTTATTCCGGAACGGTGGATTGTACAACCCGAAAATACTTCGGACAGTGCAACCATGAACATCTTTGCACAGTAGTTCTATAATGTCTCATTCTGCGGGCCATTCTGAAACACAAGGGAATGCACCGCTCTGCAAAAAGCATCGTGACATCACACGATGTCTTAGTCGGAATACATTTGGTAACAAGTCAAAAGATATCAAGCTTTGCTTTTTGATCCTTAACTCTGTTCCTATTATCTTATATATCTATCTATGGGCCCTGTGATGAGAAACACGTGAGTACCGAGTTGTGTCTACTGTGTGTGCATCTGGCAATGCTTTTGGCTACATGGCCAGAGCATAAAAGCGATCCTCAGTAAAAAAAAAAAGGGCCTGACGTGTCCTCGGAATAGACTCATGACGCCATCTTCCCACAGTTTCTCGTGGTGTTTACCGAGTCAGACACCGCGACATTTCCAGTTCGTGTCCACGATTATCGTTTTTTTTCAGTGCTTTTTTTTCGACTTTCTCACAGTTTATTTCAGTCAGTGCCTTTTTGTCACGATGGACAGTATTGCACAGTTCATTGCACTGTGAACTCAGGAAACCTGAGTTCGATTCCTGGGCACAGCTGATAGCGATGGCGATTGATTTCTCAACCAGTCCAGGCCTCCTGTCCCTGCTTGGTTGAACCACGACGACCATCTGGCAGTGGATTGACAAAGACTGACAATTATTAAACTGAATAATTGGAGCATTTACGCATTTAATAATTACAGTGTTAGTATTCACACGCTATTCTTAGCAGCCAAAGCTACCACCGAGGGGGCCGTGTCATAGACAGATATAGGCTGCCAATGGGGGCAACGTTGCTTTGTGGTTTTACGCCCTTTTAGCAATTTTCAGGAAATATTTTAAATCTGGAAATATCGGACCGTGACACTGGCACACATGGCCTACTCTGCTTAAAATAATGTCACCGGATCTTTCACATCGCCTGCGAAGCAGACGGTGCGTTCTGAGGGTTAATTACTCCTGCAGTATTAACCAGGGTGGCCACTAAAATAAGGACGACGCAGTCGCGTGATGTTATTTACTTCGCCTGGTATACAAAAGGTCACGAGTTCGATCCAGACCCAGACGCCTGTATATTTGGAGTTTGCATATTCTCCTCGTGGTCGCATGGATTTTTCTCAGGGTTCTTCAGTTTTCCCCTCCACATTTAGAAACACGCGTTCAAAGTATTTGGCTGCTATAAATTCCCACATGGCAAGCCACTTTGTCGAGCTATCATTTGTATGACCAGGTCGCTTCCGATAAAGAGCTAAATAGCTCAGTGGGCCTTACTTGGTGAAATAACAAATATTTAGCAAGTATTAGTGAGGAAGTAGAAAATGTTCTGGCACTCGGCCATGTCACTGACCCGAATGTATGTTGCTGTTTCAATGTAAGCCCCACTTCTTTCTGTTCTTGTTAAACAAAAACTAAAATTATTGTGAAATATCCGAACTGTAGCATTCATTCGCTCTTTCCTTTCCCACAGGGTTCCGAGGGAAGCAACATCAAAACAAACCCGTGGCCTGTTGGATTGCCACTTCCTATGAAAAACTCCATTGCTTGTGAGTTTTTGTCTTCAGGCACTTGCCAACACTTCCCTCTGAAGCAGCGGTGAGTTCAGTTGAGAAGCCTTTCGGTGGGAGGGAGCAGCAGGCTGCCGCACGGATACCGTGCAGGATGAATTTCAATTGTCCACGATAAACTTCAGCGTTGCGGCGAAAAAGCGCACTACTGCACATCAATCAATGAATTACGATTGATTGATAATGATGAACACCACGGTGACTCGAGGCATGGACACGTGATCGCTCTGTATCATAGACTTAGCAAGGGAGGGGGGCACGTACGGTGCAGGGTTCGGGAGGGGGGGGGATAGCATTGGTCGTGAATGGGCGAACTGCCATAACATAAAGGTTGAGAATCACTGGTCTAAAGCCACGAGCAAAACCAGTTCCTAGTAATGCAGCAACGATGTGAGACGCAGTCACACCAAGCAACAGCTTAGGGATGGATCCCAGCAGCTCAAGGGGCACCGGATTCACGAAGGATATCAGCTCAAATTCACATCGTATTAAACACAGCTAGCTAATTAACATAAATGCAATGTACCTTTCTCTTGTACGCGTCTATCTTTTCTCATCTCAATATATATCGTCTATGTTTGCCGACACTTCTCATGTATGTGTGTATGGTGAACTTCTTTCGCACCATACTGTAAGTAGCCAACCGTACTCATCGAAGGTGTATTTTATAGATATCTCTTCTGTCATCTCACTAGGAGATTATTCATAATAGAGGTGTAATTTTTGGGTTACATCGCGTAAATATATAAATGTGTCGTTAAAACCCGCCATCACCCGACAGCCAACTAGTAAGGGTTGTCACAGTAAACAGAACGTGGCCAATTCGTCACTAGTACAGCACACCGGTGTGTTGGAGAGCCAAGCGTCGGCGTGGTCTTTCGTGTCGGAGGATCACATAGCAGGGGCCAGGAAGCGCTGTTTGCTGTGGAGCTTTCTCGGTGCTGACCGCGTGACGCCGTGAAGTGAGACAGCTGAACCATTCTCAGATGCCGCTCTATTTATGGAATGTATCAAGAAGCGCTGTTGCTCGTGAGGCATCGCACATATTGTACTCCCGCGTGTGCAGTACATATTAACGGACAGTGATTCGTTGATGTATTGGATGTTGTTCAGTATGTGTGTTCATCATTATCAGCCGTGATCAATCCACTACCCGATGAATGCCTCTCACAATCTGCTGGCATCTCTCGCGATCGTGTGATACAGAAATTCACCTGCTCCTGCACAGGAGATGATTTCATCACGACCATTTCCTTCGGGGCGGACGCGTTTCATCTCTTGGCAGTCATTCTCTCGATATTCCGTACCATGGATTAGAGAACATATGCAAGTTAACGATATGGTGTAAACTTAAGACATGTAGAATGTCACTACTTAGCGTATTAAATTCCGTGGTGCGTTTTGCTAAACCAAATCGATGCGTATATGAGCGCAACGCATAAATTTTCTTTGCCATTTGAATATTTGCTCTTTTTTTTTGTAACCCTGCACTTTAAATGGCGATGTGTCTCTTGCCAGTGGCGAGTCGCTGGTGACATTTGCGTTGAACAAATTCCAAGTTTTTGCGCGCAACCTCCTTGCTTCACAGTGCTACCTTTGCAGTGCCCCCCCCAACCCCCCCCCCCCCGGGGAAATCGAGGATAAAACGACGGAGGATAAGTGCGCAAAGCGAACGAAATGTCAAAATATATATTCGCCTGTTAGTCCAGGCCTGTGCTCATTGTTGGTGGTGCGAAGCATAAGCAAACTGAGCAACAGCTTAGTGTCCCAAGTCGTACAGGGTTTCCCCGGATTCACATTAAAAAAAACTCAATTAGGGCACAGCCAATATGAACTCGAGTTCAGATCCTTATAAAAAGTAAAAAATAGCTAATCATTCTAATATCACTACTTAAAATTATTATTTTTCGTAATTAGCAAATTACATTAAGTATTTATGATAATTGTGATGTCATTAAGATATGTAGGTTGTGCAGCGTATACATTATTTTTTGTTACGTAACGCACCAAATTCGTTTTTTGTTTATGGCTCCCGATGGGCTAGCATACTTCTGTTTGCGCTTCGTGTTTATGCACACAAATGTTGTTGTCCTGCTTATCGTGTATTATTGTGTTATTGTTTATGATGATGCTTGTTTACACAGGAAAGCCTCACTGAGTCTCAAGGCCCCTTTTCACGAGGGTGCTGCAACGTTTTCATCGTAGAAGGCAATGCTGCTGGTTTATGCAATCCAGATTAAGTAATATGTAGGTGCTATTTCAGCATTGGGATGTTTTAGTCAATTAGTTCAAAAGGAATTCACTCAGTACAGCACATATTATAGAACCGGTGAATATTGCATGTGACATTATATCAAAGTTCTAGAAAGTGCGCAGCAGTGACCAAGGTAACCATTGAAACGCTGCTCGGTAGAAGGTGGGGAATATTTGCCTTTTAATCGGCCTCAATGTATGTGCATTGTTGAATCGTGTTGACCTCTATTTGAGTGATGTCTATGCATTGACCTGACTACCGGGAAACAATGATTTATTCATCAATGAACTAAATTAACATTTAGAGGAAGACCTAACCATTTATTTTTGCTGCTGCAAAATTGAATTCTATTTGGTTTAAAGCCATTGTCAGTAGCAAATGCAATCACGCTGCGAATGGGATGATATGAAAGTGACTGGAGTTCTACACGGAGGCTAAATGCCAAATTAAGCACCAGTTCGATGCTCTTAACGGAATAAACAATTTCTCTTCTCCCAGTTGTAAGCCAGGCGTGTTCATTTGACTTACGGAGCACAATATGCCGAAAAGAGGCGCATGCACGGCTTTGATCTATTGCACTTGAAACCCTTTCCATGCCAGGACTCTGGGGGAAGCGCTCTTAATGACTTAATAATGCCGCCATCATCTGCCGAGCGGGAGCCATTTAGCGGGAAATATTTTAATTGGCGCCTGATTTAACTGGGATCTAAGGCAGAGGCATGCGGACAAGCGTGTCCTTGAATTTCAATGCAATGAAGATGACCGCGGTGATGGTGGAGCAGTTGTACAGAAGTTTGGCGCGAAAGCCTCCACTAAAAACCGTGCTGGGGGTGGTGCTGGGGTGGTGCTGGGGGGGGGGATGGTGCTGGGGGGGGTGCTGGGGGGGGTGCTGGGGGGGGTGCTGGGGTGGTGCTGGGGGGGGGGTGGTGCTGGGGGGGGTGCTGGGGGGGGGGTGCTGGGGGGGGTGCTGGGGTGGTGCTGGGGGGGGGGTGGTGCTGGGGGGGGGGGTGGTGCTGGGGGGGGTGCTGGGGGGGGTGGTGCTGGGGGTGGTGCTGGGGTGGTGCTGGGGGGGGGTGGTGCTGGGGGGGGTGGTGCTGGGGGGGGTGCTGGGGGGGGGTGGTGCTGGGGTGGTGCTGGGGGGGGGGTGGTGCTGGGGGGGGTGCTGGAAGGGGTGCTGGGGGGGGTGGTGGGGGGGGTGGTGGGGGGGTGGTGGGGGGGGGTGGTGCTGGGGGGGGTGCTGGGGGGGGTGCTGGGGGGGGTGCTGGGGGGGGTGCTGGGGGGTGGTGGGGGGGGGTGGTGGGGGGGTGGTGCTGGGGGGGGGTGCTGGGGGGGGTGCTGGGGGTGGTGCTGGGGGGGGTGCTGGGGGGGGTGGTGCTGGGGGGGGGTGCTGGGGGTGGTGCTGGGGGGGGTGCTGGGGGGGGTGGTGGGGGGGGTGGTGCTGGGGGGGGGGGTGCTGGGGGGGGGTGCTGGGGGGGGTGGTGGGGGGGGTGGTGCTGGGGGGTGGTGCTGGGGGGGGTGCTGGGGGGGGTGGTGGGGGGGGTGGTGCTGGGGGGGGGTGCTGGGGGGGTGCTGGGGGGGGTGGTGGGGGGGGTGGTGCTGGGGGGGGTGCTGGGGGGTGCTGGGGGGGTGGTGGGGGGGGGTGGTGGGGGGGGTGGTGGGGGGGGTGGTGCTGGGGGTGGTGCTGGGGGTGGTGCTGGGGGGGGTGCTGGGGGGGTGGTGCTGGGGGAGATGCTGGGGGGGGTGCTGGGGGTGGTGCTGTGGGGGGGTGCTGGGGGGGGTGGTGCTGGGGGAGATGCTGGGGGGGGTGCTGGGGGGGGTGGTGCTGGGGGAGATGCTGGGGGGGGTGCTGGGGGGGTGGTGCTGGGGGAGATGCTGGGGGAGATGCTGGGGGAGATGCTGGGGGGGGTGCTGGGGGAGATGCTGGGGGAGATGCTGGGGGGGGTGCTGGGGGGGTGCTGGGGGGGGGTGCTGGGGGGGTGCTGGGGGGGGGTGCTGGGGGGGTGCTGGGGGGGGGTGCTGGGGGGGTGACAACGAAATGGCAGCCAAGCGAGGGAACGGGCTTGGTGTGGAGATGGAGCGAGGTTATCAGCTGCCGTGGTTGTTGCATCGGAGTCTTGTGCGAGGTAGCAAATGGCTTGGGGAGGCCCTCATCCGGCAGGCGATGGCTTATGACTGATTTTGATTATCTTTGTTGTTGTGTCTGTTGCGTCTTCCGTCGAGGACGAGTACCTTTCTTCGTTTAAAGCGTGTGCCACATGCATCAGGTAGTGTTAATATATATAGATATATTTGTTATCGGTTAAAGAGTTTTTTTTTTACAATTTAGGGATCTGTGTTATGGTTAATGTACGACCTTGACAAGATGAGTAAAGCTGCATTTGACCACAGCCGTGAGTCAGTGTTTCGCTATGGGGGGGGGGGGGGTGGAGGAATTACTGGACATAAAACATTTCAATGCACGTGGCGTCAAGTGCGATGCCTCGTGTTCTGATTTGTACGTTCGTGCGCCTTTCTGTTGACGTTTAAAGGCACGGCCCCTGACAACGTGGTTTTGCTCACGCCACTCGCGGTGGAAGGGCCGTCATCACGAGTGAGGGCGGCAGGCTGGTGCGAGTGGTTAATAAAATTTCGATTTAAAGTTTTCGTGACTGCAGGGATTCATCTTCTAATAAAATAATAAAAAAAAACAATAAAATAATTCTCACGACGTTTCGGCCACAACGCAAGCAGCCGTCCTCAGGTGAAGAACAGGTCTGTCGGGAAGACAGCGTCTGAATGAAACACCCCAGGCTTGGAGCGTATATTTAAGCTGGGTTGGAGGGGGAAGAGCGCCTTGACAAAAAATTGCATAACAAGAGGAATTTAGCATATTTATGGGAAATGCAGATATGGGATTTTATTATTTCCCTTCTACGTGACATTACCGAAAGAACCAAGAAGATGATTAATAATAATGATGCTTGCGCCTCACATCAACAAGAGACCGCTTTCGGTTCCATATGCAGGGGCTTATCTGTGTGTGGAGTGTGTGCGTTCCATCCCCCCCCCCCCCCCCCCGCCAGCCTGCCTGTTCTGCATGGGTTTTCTCCGGGCTCTCCGGTTTCATCTCTTCGCTAACAAACAAACAAAAGAAACACCTCTTACAATGTAGCCAATACTACCCCAATATCCCAATGCTGGAAACGTTACCGGAAAATTGCTCTATTGGGATTACATCGAGCAACATCGCCGCTCTAATGCAAAAACTTGACAGGCGCCTCGTGAAAAAATAATTTTGAGACTCGGCGAGACTTCTTCGTTTAAAGAAGCGGAATAATCATGATAAGCAGGAGCTTTGGAGAGCCCCCTGTGAAGTATATATTGGCCTAATCTTCCACATGAAATGATAATAAGAATGATATCTTCATTCAGGACGTCAGTCTATCTTCAATGATGACAATAGTTATTAGGGCAGTTGATGCTTCAACTCCAGCTAACCTCACTCCTGTTGAAAGTTTGATTCTGGATTATGGGTGACTGGGGTAAGCCTGGAAACAATTCATACATATATAACAGGTTGCATTTTTGAAAGAAATGTGCCTGTTGCACGCAAGAAACAGACACAAAAAAACCATAAAACCAACGGGTTTGAGTTTATTATACCTTTGTGGCCAGATGTCTACGTGAAGGCAATGCATGTTGTTGTCACACATCATCGCCACAAATGATGTTTAGATCCATCATTACAAGCCACAGAGTGAGGGTCAGCGCACTGAATGGAAACGCCAAGATCCTCAGCACATACATCACGACAAAAAAAAACTCTGGTCCCAACCTCTCTCCGATGTATTTTCGGGGATTGAAGCCGGCGTATTGTTCCCAGCATGCGAGCAAAATCTGGAACATGGTGCCCGAACAGCGCAAACAAAACACAAACCAGAGGGGCTCGCACAGCAGAACAGCGAAGACTTGCGCGAGGGCACGCTCAAATTAATGTTCTTTTTTTATGGAACATGCAACATCCGATAACGTTCCCCTTCCAGGGAGCAAAAATTTGACAGACTGTTGCCAGCGCTTTGCATATTGCGGCTTTTGTAAGAGAGCAAATCGAAGCACGACATTTGTCAGAAATGGTTTCTGTTGCGGCACAATACCGCACTCTCACATTCCTGCACGTGCAGCGACAGAACTGGCGGGAAACTTTGGATATGATGCTCTCAGTCGTGATTTTAGGGCCGGGACCTATGAAGCAAAGGCTATGGTCGAGGCCAGGAGCTTGTTCGGTTGAGGCCAGTGGTCAATCAAGGCGGGTTCCTCTGGGCTAAGGCCAGCGACAAGGCTGGTGCCTCGAAGCAAGTGCTGTGACAAAGATACCAGTTACAAACTATAAACACTTTATTTTTTATTTTACCAGGTAAGGCCCATTGAACTATATAGCTCTTTTTCAGAAGTGACATGGCCACAAACGATAGCTCAACGAAATGGCTTATCATGTGGAAGTGTATAGCAACAAACTACTCTAAACGTATGTTGCTAAATGTGGAGGGGAAAACCGGAGGATACGGAGAAAAATCCACGGGGAGAGCATGCAAAATCCAAATATACAGGCGTCAGTATCGGGATCAACCCAACGACCTCCTGTATAGCAGGCGAGGTAGTTAACATCTGGCCACCGTGGCGATGATGAGAGCTTCAGGAATGTCCGTGAGCCGGTCTCGAGGCCCAGTAACGCCCTTGAGGATCCACGACTGGATAATCTGGAACATTGGTATACAGCCTCGACCGAGCCCATTTGGAATCACCCCAGAGTTTGGACCTCTGAGAGAAGCTCCATGCAGAAAGGCGATTTGACAGGAACAAGGCTGTGAAGACGGCGGTGTAGTCATGGCTTTAGGACCGACCATATGATTCCTGTGCCCACCAGCGTTAGGAAATTTGCGGGCAGTTGGGAGAAGTGCTCTTTAGTAGAGAGCGGCGGTGTGGAGTCTGTTTATCACGATGATTATAACAAGCGTCCCCTGAAACAATTACTTTTGTAATTGTATTTATTGGAACAGTTCCATTTAACAACGATTCACATTAACTTTAAATGCCGTTGTTTGTGGGGTAATGTTGATTATGTTTTTCAACCTTTATTTAGAACCTTTAAATGCATTATTTATTTTAGGTATAAGAACCCACAAATATCTGTTTTCTTTATGTAAGCAAATAGTTTTTGGAATGCATTGGATTTGGGTGGGCTATCTTTATCTTTTACAAATCTAGCCATTAACTCATCTTGATTGAGAACACATGGTTTTGGCAGGGATCCTAGTGTAAACTGGAATTAGCCACAGTTTTATATATAAACTGACAAATGGGCCATACGTTGGAATGCCGTGCTGGTCTACCATACACCATTACACTGACATTAAATTAAACATTAAAAGTTACGACTCATTGCCTGCACATGTGTTACCCATTGATAAAAAAAATGTGTGAATGTATAGTCGTGAACTTTTATTAACCTGAAATACGAGGGCTCATCTCTAGTGGAGGCCCTTCTGCAAGTCGTGGTGTAAAAAGTAATTGGAGTGGTGGCACAGTGATTAGCGCACTGTGCCACCACCTGAGTTCAACTTCCGGCCACAGGTAAAGTCCGTGGCGAGTAAAATCAAAACCGGTCTTGGGCCTCCCGTTCGCTAACCTGCACTTACCAGTTCGGTGAAGTATGGTCGTGACCAACGCGGCGTGGGAATTCATTCATCCAAGAGTTGATTTATGAAGGGATGTGAGTAAAACAAAAATATATATATATCATCCTTTCTACACATGTTACTCTGTAGCCTATTAAGCATGCCTGCCAAAGGGTAAAAATTATGGAAGGCATAGCTCCAATTCCCCATTCTAAATTCAGAGCAATGTTTTTAAGAATAGTGATACCAAAGAGGCCAGGTGCATTGCATTTAGATTGGGTAAATAAAAATAACAGATGGTTGCAGCGAGAGCATTTACCCTATAATTTGACCTCTGCACGCTCGTGCAAGAAGCTAAACACGTCCAAGTTCACTGTATGTAGTCCAGCGCGTGCAGCTGGAATAATTTTTGTTTAGTTTCCCTTTAGCTTTATTGTCTGAGAAAACAATCTTCCGTTCAGATCTCATCTGGATATAATAATTGAACAGTTTTGTTTGGGTGCCCCTTGTCAGTCAGGGTAAATTGCACTCTCGCTCATGGATTTATTTTGCTTTGATAATTTCCGTTGACGCACCCCAGGTGTATAAAGCATAACCTCATTTCTTTAGAACTGCTTTGTGTGTTTAGTTTGTTGTCCTTCCCCTGCACCTCCGATTAGCACAGTTGGCTACGTGCTGTGCGAACGAAGTTCAACATACGGGACTGCTTTGCATTAACATTGTGTCGAGAATTATGCCGGTATATGTCTGCAGCTAGGTACAATCTTTAATTGGATCATGTGTATACTGATAACGAAGGCATGATTTACAATGTTTCAGCATTCATTTGCATTGCCCACATACACCATTGCAATTAATCTATTAAATATAAGTGTCAACGCTACAAACACTGAATTCAAGCCAATTAGTATCCTGTCCAGCAGACAGCCGAAGAGGAAATGCGTTAAAGTTTTCGGAAATTGATTATCATCATGAATATATTTGTACGTGCTCTTTTTGTTGAAGTACCATGACTCACAGATGTTGCTGTTTGTGCAACATCGAATGCAAATGTGTGCGGTGGATGTAATTGTCATAAATTGCTCGAATGTTCAAGTGGTAATGGCGTCGCCCCGCAGTCGCCTGCGGACGTCACTGCAGATGAAGGGCCTCCACTCGAGGCAGATCGAGAGAGCCCCCCCCCACCCCCCTCTCAGAGGGCGTCTGGCAAACTCTTCCAGCTCAGCACAGTCTTGTCCACTCATGCTCTGAATAAATACGTCTGGTCGTACAATTACAGTGTATTTGTAGATTATATTGCGTTATTGTCTTTTTAGGCAAAGGGTGGTAAACTTTTTCTTTGCCGAGAGCCGAATTGGGCTTTCTGATGCCTTTGGTTGGATCACGCATCAATACACACTTTGGCGTTACGCAAGAGGTAAAGGTGCAGCTCTGCAATTGATTGCTCGCGCCACTGCTGAGGGAAGGGGCTTCCACTCGCGGGAGGTCTAGAGATCCCCTCTAGAGGGCTTTTTGGGGGCTATTTTTTCATGTTGGCCAGACGTCTTGTCAGAAGTGGGAGTACTCACAATTTACCCCACCACACACGACCTGCTGAGCGACTCACTGCTGTGGCGTTACTCATCGATGCTGCTCGGCGGACGATGTAAGAATTGAAGAAAATTGCACCGTCATTTCAACTGCCACTCGGGGAGATGGCAGTCACGTGTGTGAACAGTTGCTATGGCAGCGTAACATCTGTGCAAAAGAGGTTCATAGCTCATCAGATTTCTCCAGGATAAAAAAAAATGTGATTGTGATAATGGGGAGGATAAGTGGTGTAGCAGTGCAATGATCAGTGCACTTTGCTACCCACAAACCCCACTGCCTCCACTTCACCAAATGCACTTACCAGCTCGGTGGCGTTGTGAGAAAGGCACCGTCAAATTACCATTGATTTTGTTTTTAATTTTCATTGTATTTCTTAAGAACCCAACCGTACGGTCCTTCGCGAGGCAGGCATGAAAAGCAAACGCACGGCGAAATAAAGTATCACGTTTTTCGGACATGAGACCTATAAGGGAAAGTTGGATCCATCAGCCCGCCACCAAGGGGCTGGCGAGCGTGTGTAGAGTATCTGTAAAGAGAGGGGGCGGGAGTGTTATTAGTCGTTGTTATGAAGGAAAATAGCATAAGTGTTACTATCCTCTCTGATTGCGTTATTTGTTAACATCACATTTAGAAACAAAACATAAATTGCCGATATATTATTTCACTTGTTTCCGTACACTTCCGGCACTGAACATACGATGAAAAAATGGAGTGCGAATGTATGTCACGCTTTGAAGCACAATAACAAATTTCCATCTCCCTACAATTACACCCCCCACCCCAACCACGGTCATATCCAGGCCATATGGCCCAGAATTCAAATGTGGTGTCTATATGCAGCATTTAATACGATCACTTCTGCTCAATGCAACGATGAGTATCTGACGTTTATAGTGTCATTCAGGTTTGTGTTCTCGGCCTGAGGAAGATCAATGTTTTGTTTAATTACACGTAATTTGTTCAATTAATGTGTTGCTTTGTATGGTAGCAAGCATTCAGTGAGTTGGTGGAATGCTGCCATTCTAAAGTTCCTGGTTTCACACTGGATTAACACACACCGAGTTCATTGCTCGGAGTGTGTTAAGTCTGACTGGACTTGCAAATCCAGAAGTCGCAGATTCATTCTCCCACCATGGAAGTTTGAAACATTGGGCAAGCTTTTAAATCCCACCATGTACACCAGCAGTGTAAATGTGTACACCACAATTTGTCGATTATAAACTCACACGTGGGAGGGTAAATCCTTGGCACTCCCACCTCTTCCAAGGCGTCTGGCCGGCGTGGAAGAGTAGTCCAAATACCCTCTAGAGCTGTGGTGCTTAACCTGAGCTGCACGCACCCTCTGGGGATGCGAGATGCCCTTTTTTGGAGGTGCGAAACATGGCCAGATTATTTTTTTAGAAGGTAAATAATCGAAACACACATTAAGGACGGGCATGTAAGGACAACTACTTTGTTTCGTCAAACCCCTATGCATTTATTAACACGCAATTTTAATGATTGAGAACCAAAGGGGTGCGAGGCTGCTATAAAGGTTAAGAACTACTGCTTTTGAGGGGCTCTCTCTCGAGCTCGTTTTGGTGGAAGGCCCTCCAGCCAGCAGTGGCATGAACCAGTAATTTAAGGGATGCACCATTCACCTTTACTTATTCAGGGGATGAAATGTTTGTTGTTGTTGTTGTTGGTGGTGTGTATATGCTACGTTGTTTTGTTTTTGGAACGTTTTTTCTTTATCCTGATTTGACCAAGAGCCGCAAGTAATGAGTGGATGTAATTGAAAATTTCCTGAAAATAATAAGATGAAGCACGTATTCAACTAATAGCCCCAGGTGTATCAACTCTTTCGTTATAAAATACGAAATTGAATTATTCTAAAAAGATTGCTCATAATGTATTGGGCAAAGTCATATTATCTGATCACTTCGCACTCGCATAATTTATTACGTTACCAGGAATTTGAGAAAATACCCCTTGCAGAGATTAGCGCTGCTGAAAGTGTGCAAATTCTCTCCGACTCACCAAGGATGAAGGGGAAAACAACTTCATTCTTATTTTTAGCTCTTTCAGCCAGAGCCGTGAGGTAGGCATTTCGGTGCCCGTTGCAAGATGCCATCCTTGTGCCACCCCCACCCTCCTCCACCATCACCCACCACCGCCCACCCTTCCCACCTCCCCACAACCAATTTGAGCCGCCAGTGGCCCCACCGACAGAACGGCCACACATTCACACGACAACCTTCTCTCGGGAGGGGTGCCCGGTGCATTCGCTCCCACCCACCCACCCTTGCCCTTGCTCCCACCCACCCTTGCCCTTGCTCCCACCCACCCACCCACCCTTGCCCTTGCTCCCACCCACCCACCCTTGCCCTTGCTCCCACCCACCCACCCTTGCCTTGCTCCCACCCACCCACCCTTGCCCTTGCTCCCACCCACCCACCCTTGCTCCCACCCACCCACCCTTGCTCCCACCACCCACCCACCCTTGCCCTCGCTCCCACCCACCCACCCTTGCCCTCGCTCCCACCCACCCACCCTTGCCCTCGCTCCCACCCACCCACCCTTGCCCTCGCTCCCACCCACCCACCCTTGCCCTCGCTCCCACCCACCCACCCTTGCCCTCGCTCCCACCCACCCACCCTTGCCCACGCTCCCACCCACCCACCCTTGCCCTCGCTCCCACCCACCCACCCTTGCCCTCGCTCCCACCCACCCACCCTTGCCCTCGCTCCCACCCACCCACCCTTGCCCTCGCTCCCACCCACCCACCCACCCTTGCCCTTGCTCCCACCCACCCACCATTGCCCTTGCTCCAGCACTGTATATACGTATGTATGTTGAACTTCTTTCGCACCGTACGTAGCAAAACCGCACCAATCGGAGGTACGGGAAAGCATTACTTTCATCTGATTTTGACGCCGTTGATCATGCCATACTGCGAGAAACATCAAGTTTCCAGGTGGGGCTCTCTGGACCAACTGTAAAGTTGGTTTGAGAAATACGTCAGCAATTGGCATCCTAATTTTGTGCATTTTTTTACTAACAATTTGAAACTCGGTTATATAATTTCTGGTGATAACTCAACGCTCAGTTCTTGGGCCAGTATTTCTTTATATTCATATGATCCCGTCCAGTGATCTATAATGGCACCTGGGGTTAAATTTCGAATGTTTATAGATCATAATCATATCTATCAGGTTCCAGAAGTCAACACAGAAGCTCATTCTTCAAAACTGTTTATCTCAAATCATGACACGGTTTCAGTCTCAGAATCGATATCTGAGCATGTCAGTGTAGACGTTCTTTGTTTGGACACAGGTATGAGGTTAGCAGAAGTAAATGTTGAGACGAGGGAGATTGCTGCATCCTACTTTTTCCAATTTCCTTGGTTTTCAAAACGCGCGGAGTATGGTTTGACTCGAGTCTTGCGATGTGAAACACACGTAGGTAGGGTCATAAGGTCGGCCATCCTTTCACCTCCGTGGAATAGCTAAGGTTTTAAAGCCGCTTACGCATTTGCTTCTGCATAGGCTTGTTCAGTTTAACACGTAGGCTTTCGCGACCAAAAGTATTCATAATAAAGCTTTTTGGGTTAGATCGCGTTATTTATAAATGTGTCGTAACCCTCCACCACCCGACACGGCCAATCAGCAAAAAAGTGTCACGTTGACAAAAGACAATTAGTTCACTGCTTTAGCCCACCGGTGTGTTGAAGAGTGAATCCACAACATTTACAATTTTTGAGTACGACGTTTCGCTGGAAATTGCGCCATTCTGGCAAATTGCCCGATGATGCTGGTGACACTTTTTTGCTGATTGGCCGTGTCGGGTGGTGGAGGGTTACGACACATTTATAAATAACGAGATCTAACCCAAAAACCTTTATTATGAATAGACTTGTGCAGTCTGTTAGTATCAAGACTGGACTCTGTCTTGTGTGCTGGCATTCCAAAGTAGGAACTAAGAGTGGTCACAATGTGTTCCAATTTCTTACACCAAGACTGTTCTTGCGATGTTTAAAAACAAATAGGATCGTGTACCTCCTCTACTACTATGTGACCTGCATTGGCCGCTGGTGGTTATGAGAAGAACAGATTTTAATTTCGATGATCGCCGCTTTTACGCTGCTACAACAACACATGGTCACTCGCGATATTCGGCAGAATTATTGCGAATTACGCTCCATCGATAGAGTGTATCTATTAAAAGAACAGCAGCCGAAATTAAAAACTACCAAATGGGTAGCTGACCCTGAATTATTATGTATGCACCCACAATTAATACATTTTGGACTGAATTAAAGGACATTATTTTCAATAATACATAAATAACTCCAATTAAGTGGGCATAAAAGAACGTTGTCTCCAGCACCGTTTAGCTTTTTAATTTCGTGGTTAATTTTTTTTAAATATTAAGTTTGCACTACATTGTCTGCCCACATCGCATTTGGCCTGAGATTGCTTCCATTCTGCATGAATCTCGTGTTATCTCGAATTCCCCTTACGTTCGAACCCCCATAGATGTAGTGCATTGCATCGGAGGCATGGTATAAAATATTTAGTGCCCCCTCAATCCACTGCTGGATGAAAGCCTCCCCTTGCCATGTCTGTCACGAGGATTGTTTGACCATACTTCACCAAGATGTTCAGTACGGGTTGGGAGCAAGGTAGGCCTCCACAGCCCCTGGTCAGATATCGCTCACCGCCACTGATGTTAGCCGTGGCTGGGAATACAATTGAAGTAACCTGATTTGTAGCACAATGCGCTAACCACCACCCTCGGCCCAATTACAAATAAAGTTACATTTGAGATGAAGCGCCATATATGATGGAGATACATTCATGCGTAGCAGTGACCATCCGGCAGCGGATACACGATTTCTGATGATGGTGATGATGACGCTATACAAAGTGTTTTTTGTTTACATTGGAGAAGTACTCTTATTTACCCACACTAAGTCTGAAAACTCTTTTAGAAGGGTCCACAAGCATTGGAATGTTTAGCCATCACGATTTACAATGTTTGAGCTGTGGAAAGGAAACCCATTCAGGACAGGGGGAGAACACACATTCCGTACAAAGAAAGGTGATCAAGTCAGGCGACGATCTTTGTAACCTTCTTGCTGTGATACACACGTGTTCTACTGGTAGGAACCTCTTGGTTACACCAGCCCACAGGGGATTGTTATGTCCGTCCGTCCGTCGTGCATCCAAAAATGGGAGGGGTGGGGCTGGGTGGAGACGGGAGGGTGGGGAGGGGCTGGGTGGGGAGGGTAGGGCTGGGTGGGGCTGGGTGAGGAGGGGCTGGTCACCCCGTGGTGCCCTTATAAAACTCAACGTTTAACCTACTCACGCCGGCTTGTGCCCGCCCTCACAGTCGGCCATATTTGCGGAATAGACCACGCCGCCGTTGACCCTGGCCATTGACCGAGCAACCCAACGTTCTTACCAGCTCCCTCCGTAAGAATGTGTTTTACTTCTGCAGCATCCTGCCACTGATGCATTCAGATTACCAGCGGAATTGGTTCAATAGTGCTTTACAAAACCGGAGTGGTTCTTAAGACATCGTGTGTGAATGTGACAGATGAAAACAAACGTGATAGCAAAAGCTACCTCTGAAGCAAACAGAGCCTTGTTGTTGACATGCAGCAAATTGAAAATGCCCCTTAAAAAGATTATGCATAATTTATACGCAAAATTTTAATTTGATATATAATGCGTAATTAAAATACATGGGAACGTAATTAAAAGCAAATTGGACAAATAAATTAACCCAATGTGATTGTGTGTACAATCAGAAAAAATACATAAATAAACCACTTAAAATAGGAAAGACAAGAGTAACGGGACCTTTTGTTTACCCAGGGAAGCCTCGCAGACTCAAATTTCGATTTAAAGCTTTCGTGACAGCAGGGATTCATCTTCTTGGTTCTTTCGGTAAAGTCACGTAGAATGGAAACAATAAAAATAATAAAATAAATTATTTTATTATGTTTTCTTTTATTATTTTTATTGTTTACATTCTACGTGACTTTACCGAAATAACCAAGAAGATGACCTCACAGACTCGTAAAACTATTTTCAGGAGGTTCCTGTTTTGGGATGTTTGACCGTTTTCACTGATGATTATTTGACTTCATATAGGAAAAAATTGGAGTACTCTTCCCAGAAAAAAAAATAGCTATTGGTGGGTAACACTCAAAGTTCCACACAGATAGATTCAAGAATGCATTCTGTTCTTCCACCGATTCAATTCTCAGCCCAAGCCTACAACATCTGTTTCCCCAGTCAGTCTCCCATTCAAAATCAGAATCCGTTTATTTAGCCTGGAGGAATCCTATCAGCTGTGAAGCTCTTTTCCACACATGTCCAGTAGGGACGGATCAGCAAGTTACAACAACAGATGCTTAAATATGCTTTGCCTCTAAAAATTTTGCAATGAGGTGTATTTTGGGTAATTCGTTTTTTGTATGTGTTGCAAACTTGTAAAAAAACACCACTTGCTGCTAATTAATTTGATGCAGATACATCTATAATGGTTTAAATGTTATCTAACCACATCACACACTTCAGAGATGCCTCATAACGAATCACAATGCATTCCCACGTTCTTACATTCTCAGGTTGTTTGTGTTGAAATTACATTTACAATGACGGGACATTGTGTGTCAGTGTCGTGGCGCACTTAAACATGCTCATTAAAATGACTTGTACAGAATTCACCAAAGCATGAACAAAATAATGTCCCCCTGTTTACTAAGCCCTGCAGTAAACAGGCTGCTCACAGATGTTGTTCTACCACAGTACAATACACGGTACTGAACCATGCCTGTGTGTGCGATGACGTAAAACCACGTGAAATGTTTCAAAAATTCATAGGAATCGCAATAACAGCGTCGCTGACGCCAATACTGCCCGTGCAATATACGCGGCACATCTCGTCAACCGGCGCTGTGTTGCGAATAAACAAATAATTTAACCAGAATTCATATAGAAACGCATCGAGTATAATAAACACGTCAAGGATGTTGTGTCCATTGAAAAATATCGAGGCAACATTAGATATTCTATGAGGCGCATTCAGCTGGGACCCATATCCCGAATGCAGGCAATTTAGCTGTGTAGGCGATTCGTTGCCGCCGTCTAATAAGGTTAGGTTGTGTTTGGTCGAGGAGAAAAACAAATTGAAAATTCGAGAGGTCGGCCTGTGGGAGATGCGTAAGCGCACGCGGCGTGGCTCAAGTCGCCGTTGCCTCAGCGCCGAGCCGCGAGATTTTTAAATCCTTTATATTAAGTTCACTTGCTTGCTTGCTTGCGCGCTTACGACCGTGCAAATCTTTCGGTCGTTTTTTAACCCACTTCCCGTGATCCAATCGAGCTGACATTTTGCACACAGACTCGTTGTGCGTGACAATTCATTTTCGTGAAAAAATTTTTTCCATAACTTTACACTTTTTAGGAAAAAAAATGATATTTAATTACCAATTGCTTATTGGTGGCAGGCAATCATCTGACCCATAGGTGGCAGTCATCTCAGGCCAGAGGACGAGAGCACTCTAGCCGCCACCCATATAAAGGATTTATAGTGAAAAACTTTGTTTTTACGGGATAATTTTTTGCGAGCGAAAATACACGTGGCCTCGCAATGGTTTTGTTTCATGGTGGGTGTGAACCAATGCAGGTCAGCACACATTTTGTGCACTCATGTGCCAAATAAAATCTGGCCGTACAATTATAGTTTATCTTCTGTTTTGCGTTATTGTCTTTTACGCAAAGGCGGCTGACCTGTTTTCCTTTCTGAGAGCCGAATAGGGCTTTCTGATGCCCCTGGTCGACCACGCATTCGCACACACTTTGGCGTTATGCAATAGGTAGAGGGGCAGCCCTGCAACTGCTTGCTCACGCCACTGCTGAGGGAAGGGGGCCTCCACTCGAGGGAGCTCTAGAGGGCTTTTTGGCCTATTTTTCACGCTGGCCAGACGTCTTTGAAGAGGTGGGAGTAACCACGCTTTACCCCTCCACACACGACCTGCCGATGGACTAACTCATTTATCCTGCTGGTGGACAACGGTGGGGGTGGGGGAGGCATTTAAGAAACCAGCAGTATTGTTTCATCGGCCACACTGGGAGCTCAAAACGACCACTTCTGCATTGCAATGCCAGTGTCCTGACCCATCGCAGTAGCGTGTGTTCTATGTTATTTACATTTGATGCAGTATATCTTTTGTTGTAATAGGGTAACGATTTCTTTACAACACAAATTACATTGCAGTTGACATCTTCCTTCTGAATGTAAATGATTATAGAGGTTAGATGACGTGAAAAAAAATTACTTTAGAGTTTCAATGAATAAAATACTCCCAAAATATAGGTCATGCAGATACAAGTTTTAAATAATTAACTTTCATCAAAGTGGACTGTCATTTTGTCAAGCCGCTCAAATTTGCAGCTAAGTAATTACAGATGTCAAACACAAAGTACATGCAGCTGTACATGAAAGGATTGCTGTAGTTTGCAAAACATATTTCCTTTAGTTCGTGAATAAATTGATATCTTGATAGATTTCATTCCTGAACCTATGTTATTTTCCCTTTGTCAAACGTGTGATATTCACGCAAGACGGCACTGACAAATTCCATCGAGACAGCAAGACGCCGTAACGACGCTGGGAAATGAAGTATTTTAGCCCCCAGCTGCCGGCAAGGTTTCTTTGGATCATTGACAATGTCTGCATTTTCTCACGAACACAAGGGGGGCCGTGTTGGCAGTCCACAGATCACATCACTTAAACTTCTTAAAATTAACCTCACGTGGGTAAAGAAGGAAATGTGCATTTTGGCAGCACCGATGGTCCTGGCTGTAGCTAAATTCGCCATTGACTATAAAAAAACCACTACACAATACAACAACACAATACTACACGATACAATAATATTGCATAATACAACACAATACCACACAATACTTCACAATATGATGCAATACTACACAATACCATGTAATACTACATGGTACAATGCAGTACAACACTATACTATACAACACAATACTACGTGAGCGATTTAATAGCATAATTCACAGAAGTGCTGCCGATGACGGTGATGACAGTTCATCGTAATGGACAATGTCATGCCTCCACGTGCTCCCTCAGCATCGAGATCTTGTTGTGTTGAGGGTGTAAGAGCCAGATGTAGTCCTTGCGGGGGGGCTTGTTTCTTTTCTTGTAATGTTGGTTCTCACGTGACTGTGTGGTCGGTCCCATTCTGGACCCGCAGAATCTGAAAACAGTGGAGGCATTGTGGACCCAGCGGAGAGCAACGAGTGGGAGTTGAACGGTTCGAAGTGAGCGTGATTCTGTGGCTCGCTCGCGGAAATGCCAGCATGGGTCACTTGGGATGGCGAGTGAGATCCGTTGCAGTGAAAAGCACGTGCAGGCAGAATTCCGTCGTGACTTCACAAATACGATTTGAAATATGGTTCAGTCCACCAACCTATTGGCTTCCCAGACAAATGTTATCCGGCAGCATTTGCTTAAAGAAGAACCTCTGGGGCGGTGTCCACCTTCTGGGAATTCATCAGCGGCTTTGAAGAAGTCATGCTTGTTAAATAAATGGTCCCAAACGCACCGCGTTCGTGTTGACAGTGAAGCTGGACATTTTATTTTCGCAGCGTCGCAAAGGCTAACGGCAATTACAAAAGCAACGTGATGTTGACGGAAGACGATGCTACGGCTGCTGCCGATGATGATGATGACAGACGAAGGCAAATAGAAATACAAAAGCAAAGTGAACAATTGCAAGACGTTTTCACTGCCACCACACCCCACTGCACTTGGACCAATAGCTTGTAGGTAAAATACCCTTTGTTCCAGATAACTCCCAAAACTGGTTTTTCAGCCCCTCTTGGCCAGCTGGCAGGGAAATTCAGCACTTGTGCATCAGGCTTGTGCAGGTACCTTTTGGAAGACAAAAAATACGGCTCTTACGAGCACGTTGCTAGCATAAATACACATTAAATCATCTGTGTATATCCGAGCTCGAGAAAGAAGCATTTTTAAATACTCGACTAAGTCACGTCGAAATGGAGTGTTTTCTTAGTATGCCTCCCAGGACAACGAATCTAACGTTGCTCACAATTGCTTGCAAGCTCACGGCAATGACACCGACTTTAATAATTTAGCAACTGACATTACGGGCTGCTACAAATGGTACTCTAACTTCCCTTTATGACTGCTTGACATGACAGTACAATATGCATAAACTCGACTTGCGAAAATGCATGTCTTATATTTTCCAGGTTTTAAAGTGTTTAAAAGCTTCTCAGCCTAGTTATTAAATGTTAGTTTCAATAAAAATCCTACTGCCGGATGAAAGAAGCACCTCCACATGCAACATTTAGTTATCATGGGAATTGTTTAACCATACTTCACCACGATGGTCAGTATGAGTTGGTGAGATAGAATGTGCAGGATGAGTTTATACTTCACTTCATGTACATGAATTGAATGAAATTTAAACATTGATGAGTATGAACCACCCATATTCGTCACGGCTTTGTAACCCAATTCCTTATGTCATAGCTTATTCTCAACACCTGTGCAATATTAAAGTTCGTTTCGATTTAAAGCTTTCGTGACTGCAGGAATTCATCTTCTTGGTTCTTTCGGTAAAGTCACGTAGAATGGAAATAATACAATAATAAAAATAAAACGTAATAAAATAATTCTCACGACGTTTCGGTCACAACGCAAGCAGCCGTCTTCTTGGTTCTTTCGGTAAAGTCACGTAGAATGGAAATAATAAAATAATAAAAATAAAACGCAATAAAATAATTCTCACGACGTTTCGGCCACAACGCAAGCAGCCGTCCTCAGGTGGAGAACCTGAGGACAGCTGCTTACGTTGTGGCCGTAGAATTTCCATTCTACGTGACTTTACCGAAAGAACCAAGAAGGTTAAAGTTCGTGTTAAAAAAAAATATCTGTAGTCTTAACGTGGGGTAGCAACAGTCGGTCTTGCGCTCCGCACCTGCACGTCGCTATGTTTAGCTGCGCGTACTCACGCCACCCCTGGCGTGCGCCTCCATCGTGCCATCAGCCTGTGCCGAGCAGGGTGCTCATGACCCACGCCTCCTCGCTTGTGTGGCACGTGGCTTCTTCATCCCACGGTGAGGGCAGACTTTGAATTGGCAACATGCTCGCTTGTGTGGCACGTGAATTCTTCATCCCACGGTGAGGGCAGACTTTGAATTGGCGACATGCTCGCTTGTGTGGCACGTGAATTCTTCATCCCACGGTGAGGGCAGACTTTGAATTGGCGACATACTCAAGCACACATTTATCTCGATATTCAAGCAAGGATTATCTCGTTTCCTTTACCAGGAAATGCTGCGTGTACATTTACAGCGGGGGTTGCCACCTCCGATATGAATTTTAAAAATTGGCACATATCCTGGGCAGAAGAAGAATATCTCACAATACCATAAGAGGAAATGACTACACGTAAATTCATTGTCTTAAGTGATGTATTATTATTGCACAGCTCACAAAAACTGGTAATGTTAACGTCCCAGGATGACTGACAGATTTCTCAGAACAGCTATCTCAAAAAAGAGGAGATCCTGATTGGCAAGTGGAAGCCCAACATCGACAGCCCATCTCGTCTGTAGGGCCAATCAGTGGGGCACCTTTTTCCTCTCTAAATGCAATATACGACATTCATCTATAATAGAGGTTGTTGGGTTAGATCGCGATCTAACCCAACAAACTCTATTATGGATGATATTGGTCGCGAAAGCCTTCGTGTTAAATAAGACAGTCGTATTAATTTTGGCGAGCCACACATTCGTTGTTACTAAACTACGATCACGCGAGGACTGCTCGCAATGACTGTGTGCACAGAACCAGCGGAAAAGCAACGTGTGACCTGGCACACTATGAAATTATAAACGGTGGTGCCAGATCGGACAAATATTCCCCTCTAGTAGACAATTACACGCTTCTTCTTGGTTCTTTCGGTAAAGTCACGTAGAAGGGAAGTAATAAAATAATAAAAATTAAACATAATAAAATAATTCTCACGACGTTTCGGCCACAACGCAAGCAGCCGTCCTCAGGTGAAAACCAGGTCTGTCGAGGCGACAGCAGATGAATGATGAAGTGATAGACCTCGTTTGACCTGAAGGGCGTGGGTTTCTCGTACCCACTGCAGACGGTAACACGTCTGGGTTAAAATGAATCAACGAAGGCCTCTACACACGCAATGTTCTGGTTGATCTCTCCACGTTGCTCATGAGTGTTAGTAAATCATTGTCTTCACTAATGATTCGGAGCCAGTGGTGGAAATTCCACATTCCTATGGCTGAGTCGGTAGGAATAACGACGCCACGCAAAGAGATGCTCACAAACAGCAGGAGGGTATAACTCACATTATGTCTTGTGTGCATTTCTATTTGTTTCTAGCCCGCACACATTTTCCTGTTTTTATGAATGTTCTCATAACTTATGGAAAGTGTTGGATTTAAATTGGCTCAGTCGGTCTTTCCACAGCACAGTCTTATTGATGTCCCAATAAGTAGATATCATCTGGTTGCAATCATTCTATCTACCGCCAAGGGATGCTGTGGCTGTTTGAATTCATCAGCCTGTGTGTGGCCTTCCTGAGTCACATCCTGGTCATGGGGCTAACATTCACCATTCTTCATCATAAGTTGCGTTACGTGATACAGGAGTGGAGTTGAGGTGCAGTGGTTATCGTGCTGTGCTCTTCAGCCGGTCACTTGAGTTCAATTCCCAGTCATATCTAACATCAGTGGTTAGTGACACATGACCTGCTCCTGCCTGACTCCCCCTTCCCCATGCCCACTCTTCCACAGAGTCCGGCATGGTTAAGAATGGATAAAGAACCCCACAACATGGGAGAGGCCTTCATCAAATTCATAACTGGATTGACAAATGGCCGCATTTATAATCACGTATTACATTAAGCATATACCAGCGTACATATATTATACCAATTTGTTGACTCAAGATTAGTTGGCATTTATATTATTACATCAGTGTCTCAAAACCGGTGTTAATTATGCACATTTTTCTCTTGGTGTTCAAGGAATTTTCACAGTGAGCATGACACACAAAGTAATTGCTCATGAGTGGCACAGCTGTGATGGCACTGCAGGGCATCTGTTGAATCACCACAACGGTTCCACGGATGTGCATTAAGACATGACTCTTGAAAATGTTCATCAAGCCATACATTTCTAATTGCTGCTTTGCATTAGCTTTGATGTTTTATCGTAACATCGAGCAACATCAATAACACAGCTGCTGTTTGCTTGTGAAATAGACGTGCCATGCATCTGCAAACAATTTTCCATTTGATTGAAAATTAAAGATGCCTGGCAAATATATATTTTCAGCACAGGCAGGCAGCATGTTTACATTTCAAGAAAGCCTTTAATAGCATTGGCCAACACATGAACGCCAATCAATAACATGTAAATACGTTTTATGAAAGTTATTGGGAACACAAAACAAGATGGTATAATTCAGTCCAACTCATAAGCATGTCATCTAACTCAAAATGCACAATAAATAATCTTGCATTCTCCACGACAAAATAAATTAGTATTTTTCCGACTAAGTCGAATCTATGCAATTATTTTTGTTATGACATTTCCCAGCAACATCGTGTTGCATAACTTACAAAGGGGTTGTTCTCGTAGCTTAAATTGACCGTACATAATTGCGTGTGCAAAAAAGTTGAGGGCACGGAAACAAGTGCTCGTTCACACACCCACGTACGCGCACTGGGAACTTCCCTTAAGTGTCCTCCAGCGAAACATCCTGCCATTCTGGAGCAGAAGCAAAACACAATGAAGCCACATTAAACAATTAAAATTATTATTATTTCTCTCCCCCCCCCCCCCACCTCTTTTTATTTCAAATGGCCATAATAGCTTTGTGGATAATTGACAATTATGTTGGGACAAAAGATGTGATGTAAAAATAACTCAAACAGCTTTGTGCTCATAGATTTATTCAACATTTTCCCCTCTCTGTAATTTATTTCGTTGGTGCCCACTCACCATGCAGTAATTTACTGGCCTCCTCTTCACTTTTTGCCAAAACAGTCTATTTCCTACCATTGAGCGCCATCTTAATGAGGGTCAATTTGCTTGCTCACCGATAGCACAGACGTAAATGGTTTAAATTCCAGCTGATGGAGACTATGTATATTGATGCATGATTAAGAGGACCAGCAGGCACCTGATAGGATAGAGTAAACATTACTCTGTGTCGATTTAAAGCTTTCGTGGCTGCAGGGATTCATCTTCTTGGTTCTTTCGGTAAAGTCACGTAGAATGGAAATAATAAAATTATTAAAGTTATTTTTACGTTTTATTTTTATTTATTTTTGCTATTTTTTATTATTATTTATTTTTTATTTTATTATTTCCATTCTACGTGACTTTACCGAAAGAACCAAGAAGATTACTCTCATGTGTGTTCAAAATATAGTTAATGCTAAACTTTATTGGCCTTTTGATTACTACTAGTCCCTTTAAACTCTTCATAGCACCTAAATGTTACACTGAAGGCCTTTTGAGAACATTTCTTCAAAGGCATGGGGTCAAATCAAACAGGGTTTGGGGCTACAGCTCTAGATATTGTCGTTCTAAGGCATGTTCACAATGTCTAATAACAAAGCCAAGGCTTCGGCCTTTATTCCAGCCAAGGTCCTAACGTTCCACTTTTTAATACGGTTTCTATTTTCGCTCACAAACATAGACAGCGGGTGTAAATATACTTTTGGGAGGTGGGGTTGAGTGAAATAAAAACAACGTGGAGGGCTGAACTTGTTATAGATTAGTTAAGTGTGTAGTTTAATTTATGAGGGAATGTCTGAAGTGAAGAGAAGCTCAGCTTTGCTATGATGAGCAGCGCATGCAGAAGGCTGACGAGCTCAAGGACACTGCATTCACCGATTGCGTCGGTCGACCGCGTGCTCTGCTCGTGGTGTCCTTGCTCTCTGATGAAGCCCTGTTCTGAGGTGCTACTGCGTGGGCTGTGTTTAAAACACGAGCTGGTAAACGAGCTGCATAGTTGCGTCTCGCTTTCACCGTTGCAACGGCGTCCCTTGTTCCGTCTTCATCAAGTCACCTCAAGGAGCTCCGACGCTTGTAAAAAAATTAACCCGTAAAAACAAAATTTTTCACTATAAATCGTTTATATGCGTGGCGGCTAGAGTCCTCTCGCTCTCTGGCTTGAGATGGCTGCCACCTATGGGTCAGATGATTGCCTGCCACGATTAAGCAATTGGTGATTAAATATAATTTTTTTTCTTAAAAAGTGTAAAATTTTGGATTTTTTTTTCACGAAAATACATTGTCACGCACAACGAGTCTGTGTGCAAAATGTCAGCTCGATTGGATCACGGGAAGTGGGTTCAAAAACGACCGAAATATTTGCACGGTCGTAAGCGCGCAAGCAAGCAAGCAAGTGAACTTAATATAAAGGATTTAAAAACATCCCCCGCCCGCACGCTCAGCGCCAGCAATCCTCGGCTGGATTTTCTCACCTCACCTCCCTCCTTCGCTGGCTTCTCCGTTGAGTCAGCAAAGAAGATCGCCCCCGCTGCCTGTGCCGTATCTACTCCCGGTTGTCCACCGTCTCCCCCTTCCCTCCCGTCTCCCCGCACTGCAAGCTCGTGGTAGAACTCTCTGCAGCGCCACTCACATTATCCTCCTCATCTACGCTAAGGAGCGGGACAATCACCGCCAGGTGTTTTTTGTTCGTGGCAGCCACCCGCCACCAAGAGCGCCAGCCTGCCCACACATTAGCCAGCAAGCCGTTCAATCTCCACTGACCATTAAGAGGCACTGAAAGGTCCCGTCACCTCTCTCGCCCGGCACTCGAGTTGACACTGAGCCTGCTCCCGTGCCTTCGAGTTGTGGTCACTTTATGTCCGTGAAATATTGCGCTAGTCATTGGAAACGAATTGTTCCTCTTTTCGTGAATGTGAAATAAACTTCGTTTCTTTACTTGTAGTACGTTATAATGAAAAAGAGATATAAAGAGGGACACGTGGAAGAGAGGTTATTGACAACACTGAAGCTGATAAGAAACATGAAGTCTGCTTGGACAGGACGCCTTTCTCAAAGGTATGGTGGCCGATGGTCAAGAATAAGGACCGAGTAACAACTAAGAGAAAATGCGCCCCGAGGAGATGGATTACTGCATGCCAGCTTCGTGGAGGACATTTAGGGAGGACTTTATCCAACAGTGAACTGAACAGAGTTGATTGTGAGTCCGCAGTGGTGTTGGTATATATAAAAAAACACTTTTCATGGTTCTGCAGTTTGCTGGACTGCAGGAAAGAAAACGAGTCGGTCAAGCACACAGTACTTGTCAGAAGCAGCTTTTAGTGCTCCAGCATTGTGCCAATGCAGTCAGCGTGCACAGACCTTGTAAGGTAAAGGTTATACGTACTCCACAGCAGAAAAAAAAGAATCTAATTTTACTCCTTGCATGCAAACCAAAAACATTGCCTTAAATGCTTAAATGTGCCAAACGTAGCGAGCAAATGAAAATTGTGTGTTGTGTGACATTTGTCTGAGTGTCTGCCAATAGGATGTTTAATTTTAATTTTGTGGTGCAGTTGAGAGAGCAAGCAGCAGTAGGTAATGTCCCTCGGCACTGAACATATTTGGTGTTTTAGAAAAACAAAACCCGGACAAAATGAACCTCGTTGACAAATGACTGCATGCCAGTGGGACACACCTGGATAGTGCTGAGCGTTCATGCCTGACAGTCTGGCAAATACACAATCTTCAACATTGGCGCAGGCACAATCGTCAAAATCAGCGGCGATGAAGGTAGCCTTCAGAAAACGGGGAGCAGAAAATACAGTGCTGTTCTAGATTTGAAGTTTTCGTGACTGCAAGGATCCACACTCTTTGTTTTTTTCGGTAAAGCCACGTAGATGAAAACAAAATAAAATTACAAATAAAACAACTAAATCAAATCACCTACGTGACTTCACCGAAAAAAAAAAACAAAGAGTATACAGTGCTGTGTTGAAAGAAAATGCTCGAGTCAAACTTTAGGTGAAATAAGTTATAATTTACAACCCTTCGTCTCGTCACTGGACAGAGAGGTCTCTCCGCATTTTTAGGCCACGGGATTTGTCTGACCATACTTCATACTGCTTCGCGTGGGTTGGTGAAGTGAGAGACGGGGGCCACGATGAGTTCAGATATCACTCATCACTGCAATTATCTGCGGCTAGGAACTCCTCTCGTCAGGTGAATGGTGCAGGCCGATAACAACGGCGCCACCACTCGACTGCCATTTTGAAGCGTATGTCATCCACTGCTGGATGAAGGCCTTCCCAAACTGTGGCACATCTCTCATGTTAATACGGATTTAAACCATCCTAACAAATAGATCCTGCGCACAAGCTGTTTTCATTACTCCAAACGTATTAGACTGGATACAAAACATGTAATGTGATGTCCATTTGTTTCTGGGTATTACACGCTGTCGTGCTGATACAAAAGTGCAGTGTTCAATTATATAGGCAAGCAGTGCATTTAAATGGTCTAACTATAGTTGCCGCAATTGTGTAGCAATTACCGCTCGAGACAATTTCATGAAAAAGTTACTTTTAGAGCATATAATCAGTTGAAATATTCGTGATTAATGTGAGCACTTAGATAAATGCGTTTTGTTAAGTTTTGCTAATGGAAAACCGCCCAGCATCGGCTCTGTGCTAAAAAAAAAAAACCTTTCCATTTGAAAGTATAAGCAGATATATCATTCATTTAGATTGATTCCTTGCACGTGTTTGTGTGGATGCCATGTAATTGGCACAAGTTTGCATCTTTCGCGCACCATATGCACTTCGCCTACGGATGTCATTGCTCGTCTTCGCGAGTGATTATTTGGGCGGGGGGGATGATTAATACAACGTGCACAATATAAAGCCCGGTTAATGTAATCTCTTCCATCTACACACACACACGCACGCCGACGCACTGCGTGCACGGTGGCTGGGTGCACCTGCCACAGAGGAGAGGGCACAGCGTCACATATGAGCAGCAGCCAGTCGTGCCTAAAGGTGGCTGAAGGTACAACGCATGCGTTGCGCGTCGGGGTCCCTCGCCAATCGCCCCATGATCATCATACTCATCCGTGATCAATCCGCTGCTGGATGAAGGTTTCCCCAACCATTATCATTTCTCACGGCGCCGTAATGCAATAATCCACCAAGCACCGACACATGAGCCGATTTCATAGTTTCGTTCACTCGGCGGATGTTCTGTCGTGGACACCGATTCTTTCTTGGCTGCCACTCCATCATTATGTTTTAACAAAGTAAATAAGCAGACCACGTCTGCTAATTCCTAATACAAAATATTATTGAGTCACATGAGTAAATGAATTCGGTGTCTCATTGGCAATGTTTCGACTAGCTCGCACAAACCCCGGTGAACTGTCAGATGTTTACAGGAAAGGATCCGCTGTTATATATAGATAGTAGTTGGATTGTTCTTGATCAGTCTGGCATCATTCCTTCTCAGCAACGTGTCCTGCCGAAAGCTACGTTGCTTAACAGTTTGAATGTTGTCATGAACCTGTGTATGTTCTCTCATTCATGTATTCCTCCTAACGTGTCTAAATGCAATTTTAAGCATGCACTTGTACACACTGCTTTGTCCACTTTTGAATTGATGTTCCATGCAATAGTTAATTTCAAATTAGTAATTTAAAAAATGTACACTTAAAAACATAACCCACCTCCACCACAGCTCTGCTCTTTCACAATTTCACAATAATATATGACATTGGAAGCAATGTTACCATCGGCCTACAGCCTATGTGTTGAAGCAAACATAGCTTACTGCAGTCAAAAATGGCAATGGACAAGGCGTTGTTTGATGTTTTAATTACGTAAATTGCATCTACAGCTTTTCCCAGCACAACAAAAATACTCCATCCCAGCGCATTTTGTGAAATGAGATATTTGCTTGAAATATGAATAAAGCCACCAATCGAATGCGTAATGTTTTTGAAGAAATGTGTTTTAAGAAGCCAAATAGACGCACGCAGCTGTAAAGGGGCGGTCGCTTTGATTTTAGAATTTAAACTTTACTTCATTTATTTTAGATGTAAATAACCCATAATAGCATGAAGAAACGTCATTTGTAAATTTACTTGCTTGCGTTAATGTTGGGCTTTATAGAATATGAAAGGAATCCAAAACAGTTTCTGAATATGGTTACAATTTAAAAAATGCAAAAGTCCACCACCTTTAATGGCAATAAAGTTATTGAGAAATCCATAACATATTTTTTTTTACTTTTGCGTCCATCCCTTCGGAGGGTTCCCTGTTAATGCATTTCTCGGAGTGTAAAAACATTACTGCACTTACAAAGTCTGCGCTCCAAGTGTGGACTCGTAGCAATTAACACAGCACTCTTCTTTTTTTACACAACAAAAATAATCAACGCATTCGGCAATAACACTGCCCTCAATCGAACACGTACAACGTTTTGGCCAAAAGCCATTCTTCATAACAGACAGATGGAAGGGCCATTGCCTAAAACGATGCCTTGTTTCTTTCTAAGGTAGTGTGTGCCTAGTTTGATTTTGTTAGTTGTGCTTGTGCACCCCACTGCCAATGCAGTCTCGAACAAAAACACAGAAGTATGTTTTTCTTCCACCGCCGTCAGGTTTGCTAAGGCGTTACCGGGCTGTACCGTGCGTTGCTCGGCACGATGTCCCACGTCGCGCTGCGTGAGCTGCTGAGAGCTTGCTTCAGCAATAATAGCTCGGTTCGACGGTGCTCGGAACACCAACACCACGCTTTTTTGAACTCGTAGGTAATTAAACAAGAGACAGCCTTGGTTTGCGACGTTGTTTTCCCTTCCTTTTAAAACGACGCCGAGTTGATCTGTGGACGAGGTGAGAGTCACGTACGCAGGCGAGCGGTCGGTGGGTGGCGATCGTGTGACAAAAATCAAGAGTCATCGCCAATGTTGGCTCACTGACCCTGCAAACCCACGGACGCTCTCCCCGCGGCGTCTGTTGCTTCACAAATGAATCGCATTGCACAGAACATAGACTCGCCCGAGTCACAAAAGGGGGTCTCTCTTCGAGGGGGGAGGAAATTGTTATGTTAAACAGAGCGGGGTGGGTGGGATGGGGTGACATAATGCAAAATCGTGCTTATGTACTACGACACGCTTTTCAGCATGCCTTGTATTCGGACGTATTGAATTACCGGTGTGGGAGCCGACTGCCAGCTAAAGCTGAGAGCAAAACAGGTTTGTGCATTTTACTCTCACGTTGCTTTCTCTCCCGAGTTGTTCGGCAACCCCCGCGTTAGTCACCTTCACTAACGTCGACGCGACGTTGTACAACTGGACTGGCAGTTGGGCTTCGTAGTTTGATGATGTTGTACGAACGTCATTGTCCCCACCGCCGGGTGCGGACGGAGGACACGGAACGCACCGACGGAACGGGATCGGACAAGAGACGCGTTCGAACGTCATCAGTTGAGAAGGCGTCCCCGAGTGTGTGAAGACTGCCAACAACACCCCGGCCACCACGGCAGCCGTCTGCGTGGAGTTGCCTGGTGGCTGCTGGCAAGTTGCATTCTCCGCCGTTGTGAACTCTCGTAACCACCGCTCGATCTGCCCACATCGTGGTTTTGTTTCGGTTACTCGTCGACTACATCTTGACGTTGCAGCTTTCGTGACTGCAGGGATTCAAAGAAGCATCTACACGTGACTTTACCGAAAGACCCAAAGAATACTCGTTGTCCTATTCCAGCGCCTCGAGGTGACTAAATGTATACTCTTAGGTTTTTTCGGTAAAGTCACGTAGGTAATTTTTTTTTGTAATAATAATGAAAAATAACTAAATTAAATCCCGACGTTTCAGAGGCAACACAAGTCTCCGTCTTCAGGTGGGACCGTCACAGCTAAATGTACTCTTGATACAGTAAATTTAGCTGTGACGGTCCCACCTGAAAACGGAGACTTGTGTTGCCTCGAAACGTCGTGATTTAATTTAGTTATTTTTATTTTTTTATTAATTTTATTTATATTTTTTACCTACGTGACTTTACCGAAAAAACCTAAGAGTATGAATCCTTGCAGTCACGAAAGCTTCAAATCTAAAATGTGACTAAATGTCTTTACGCGCTACGTAAAATCAAACCATTGTTGCACACGCTCACCTTGCAACCACTTTTCGCGGAAGAAGTCCAGCGTACGTGCGTATTACACGTGTGCACGTTTTGTTTTAAACATAACATGAATAATTTGTGATGGTTTGTTTACGTACATCAACTGCTGGATGAAACCTAGACCCAAGCTGGTCAGCGTGCGTCGAAGGTTGTGCCTAGAACTGGCTTAGTTATCACTCGCCACTGATGTTAGCCGTGGTCAGGAATCGGTTGAAGAACTCAGGTTTGCCGGACTAATAGCGACAGCGCGCTAACCACTGTCCCACCACTCCACCTCTCCTATAATGTACAATACAGTATAACATCTGACTAAAGGCCGAAACTTACTTTGACCCCCCCTGGAAGCAAACAGCACACACGTTAAACGGGTTAAGTCCGCTTAAAAGTTTAAGCGCGGAATACGCAATTGGATTATGCGTATCGCGAACATCGCTCCCCTTAAAATATTTTCACGCAAAACGCTCTCGCGTCGTGAGTGGGTCTACAAGTTGCACTCGCACACTAACAAATACCGCATGCGCTGGATAAACGAGCGGCGTTCATCGTACGCGGGCGTTGTGCTGTTGAGCAACGCTTTTTTGCGTAAATGCGACTCTCGTTGCGCGCAAACACACGAACGCGTGTACCCGTCAACAGTCAGCCCATGTCACTCGGCACCAGTGTCTTTGCAAACAATACGAGTTAATTATAAAGTGCAGCGCTTAAAACACGAGCGCGTCAATTGTCGCGCATTGCGCGCGCGGATATCCGCGCTTTGTCTCCAAGGGCCGAGGAATGGTTGGGTGGTTGACTCCAGAGGATTGGTGGTCGATGGACGACGTCGTTCAGCACGTACGAGCGGCTCACCCTCCACACCCCCCCCCCCTCGTGTGCTCTCGTTTTGAGCAGAAAGCTCGGAGGGAAGACACGCACAGATTCGATGGTGGGAGAGGAGTGGGGGGCAGATACGTGCCCGTAACGACTGAAGGGGTTACTTTGGTTTACTGGGAAATAGGGGAAGAGGAGAGGGAGGTGGAGGGCGGAAGGGGGAGGACGGTGGGGGGAGGACGGTGGGGAGAGGACGGTGGGGGGAGGACGGTGGGAGGAGGACGGTGGGGGGAGGAGGAGGTTGTGGTGGGTGGGGGGGTCTGGGAAAGAGTGGCTGAGAATGGAGATGTGGGAAGGGCCTTCCGGCCCCAGTGTTTTAAAATGTGCTTGTGGTCGTGCGAGCGCACACAGCAGCGGTCCGTGGGTACGCGAGCGACGCGAGTCGGAGCTGCGCTGCAGGGGAGCAAGAGGAGGAGGCAGGCGACGGGAGGAGGTGACAGGGGGGAGAGGCGACGCAGCCCATTTTCTCACGCCTCAAGTTCCAGGCACCTGGCGAGCGCAACGCCCTTCCCTTGTGTCTATTTGGACAGCGGCTTGACGGACACCACGACGACTGCACAAACAAGTGCCGAACGCGCCTCGCGATCCGAGAGGTTTTTTTTTCATTTATCGGCAGCCTTTCGTGCGTTTCGAATGGAGTTATGAACTCGTTTCGTCACGGTAGTAGCTGCATCGGCAGAGAACTGTCGCTATGGTTCGACACCGGACACGTGCAACGAGTTCAAGTTGATGTGACGAGCAGCATGTGGTGACGTGTCGGCGGTGTGTGTAGGGCAGCAACATCGGCTGCTTCTCGAGCGCATTCATCACGCACTTGCTTTGCCCCATGAGTGAAACTCCAACAAGCGCTGCGACTCCGCGCCCTGAACAACCAAGATGCAGAACATGAGCGACCCGGCGGCTGCGAGGTCAACTCTGCTCAGCCCGTACGCCGCCTTCAACTTCACCCTCGCCGAGCCCGAGAACGTCACCGGCGGCACAAACTCGTTGAACGGCACCGACGAGAAGTTGGGCTGGGAGTACTCGGTGCTGGCGGGGCTCGGCTTGTCGAGCCTCGTGCTCATCCTCGTGTTCGCCACGGTGTTCGGCAACTGCCTGGTCATCATCGCCGTCCTCACGCGACCTTCGCTCAAGGCTCCCCAAAACCTCTTCCTCGTGTCGCTGGCCACGGCCGACATCCTGGTGGCGACTCTCGTCATCCCGTTCTCGCTCTTCAACGAGCTCATGGGCTACTGGTACTTCGGGCGCGTGTGGTGCGAGATCTACCTGGCGCTCGACGTCCTCTTCTGCACGTCGTCCATCGTGCACCTGTGCGCCATCAGCCTCGACCGCTACTGGTCCGTGTCGCAGGCGGTCGAGTACAACATCAAGCGCACGCCGCGCAGGATGAAGCGCATCATCGTCATCGTGTGGTTCATCGCCATCGCGATCTCTCTGCCGCCGCTCATCTCCATGAACCAGAAGAACCGACAGCAGCAGGAGGAGGTGGGTCGGCCCAACTGCGAGCTCAACACGAACACCTGGTACATCCTCGGCTCGTGCATCGGATCGTTCTTCGCGCCCTGCCTCATCATGGTGCTGGTGTACGCGCGCATCTACCACCTCGTCAAGTGGAGGGCCGCAAAGCTGCGGCGAGACAAGGAGGCGCCCATCACGTCGTGTCGGCCGATGGAGTCCATCAGGATGAGCGAGGTGAACGGCAACGGAGGCGGCGGCGGCGGCGAGGGGAACGGAAACGGAGAAAAGAACTGCAACGGCGCCGGAAACAAGTCTCGCCATCATCATCATCCTCCTCATCATCAGCATCCTCCTTCTCATCATCATCCCGAGGTGGACGTAGAGGAGACGTCGGTGTCTTCTGACAAGAACGAGCGGAGGAGGGACGACGCCTCGGCGGGCGCAAAGGCGAGCAGGAAGCCGTGCTCGCCCACCAAGGACGACTACAACCCCGAGATGGAGATCCTGGAGAGGCAGAACAAAGCGCGCGAGCGCAGGAAGATAGCGCAGGCGAGGGAGCGGCGCTTCACCTTTGTGCTGTCCGTGATGATCGGCGTCTTCGTCATCTGCTGGTTTCCCTTCTTCTTCACGTACAGCCTCTCCGCGATCTGCAGCCCCGAGTTCTGCGTCATCCCCGAGACCCTCTTCAAGTTTTTCTTCTGGTTCGGCTACTGCAACAGCTGCCTCAACCCCGTCATCTACACGGTTTTCAACAGGGACTTTCGGCGTGCCTTCAAGAAGATCCTGTGCATGCAATTCAACACGTCCTTTTAGGCGGACGCAAAAAAACAACGAACTCTCGTGACTCCGCGTGTATATTTCTCACGAACAATAAATTGCAATCGAGGCAACATGCGATCGGCTTGATTTGAAAATGGACAAAATTAATGGTGAGTTGTGTATTTTATGAGTCTGGAACGCATCGTGGGCGTTTAATTTGTGCTTCAGCGGCCGTACAGGGAGTTGTTACACCACGAGTATGGAAGGGAAGTGGGGAGAGAGAAAAAAGTTGAAATCGATTTGCCAGACACGCCTTCATTGTCAGTCGGAGGGAATGTTCTAGATTTGAAGCTTTCGTGACTGCAATGATTCATACTCGTAGGTGTTTTCGGTAAAGTCACGTGACTTTACCCTAAAAGACTTTACTTTAAAGTCACGTGACTTTACCGAAAAACACCTAAGAGGAGGAAAGGTTGACGAGCTGAAAATGCGGACTCGTCGTTTTCCTTTTGAGAACCTATAGCTACATGCACACATGCACACGTACGTTCATACGCGGGCACACAGGGTTGGTTATTCACAAGTCAGGAAACAATCGGACCCAGCATCCACTGCAACGAATGTCTGCTCACATTAAGCACACGACTGCGGTGGTTGGGTGAATTGCGCTTTTGAAAGGTTGAGGCCAGGAATATTGTGTCGACAAGACGTCAGCTGCTGCTATTCTTGGACATGATGCTGCGGTGATGTCCTTGAGCTCCGCAATTGTCGAGGAAAGTTTTCCGAAGCACAGATGCGCTCCACGTAATAGGAAACAATGCAGGGCAGTCCGAATCCTGAGACCCTGGGAAACGGGGTGGGGGCTAGCGATTGCATTGAGTGCTTGCTATTTTTTGTCTCTGATCTCTCATCACCCAAGTGTAATTCCCGTGGAATTGTTCTTCAAGCCAGCAACCAACTCACCTCTCCAAAGCGTCTCCTGTTCCCATTATTCCTGGCTTTGAATGCACAAATACAACCGTATCTTTTTTTTTTTATCTGGCGTCACTAACCGTGTTTTTATCTTGTTTTGTGTTGAGAAACGCGACGCTGGCTTTACGTTTCAAAATCTTGGCTCTGTGGCTCGGTATATTTGTATGCTTTGCGGTGTGATTAAATCGATATATCAACATTTTTTCTCGACGTGCTTAGCTTGAGTCAAGAATCAATGTCCATAATTGAACCGCCGGCGAGCGAGTGACGCACTCCCTTGTTTTGTTAACATTTTATGTTACACTATTTGCCCATCATTCGGGAATGTTCAATCGAGCAATGCGTGGTGATGTAATCAAATGGCCACATTATATCATCACCGCTTTAATATGTGGAGTTGTTGCATTGTTCTGATGTTTGTAACGTGGAGTTAGCAATTTGCTATCCTTTGTAGCACATACAGATGTGTGATTAAATAAGTTATTTCATTAACTGTTATTGTGGTGAGATGACCGACATTCAGAAACTAGTTATTTTTTTAGCTCCCTGTTTTTTTTATTCAAACCATTATTGTGCCAAACAATCACATTGTTTCAAATGCTTACTTTTAAACGGCAAACAAAATGTGTGTTTTTTATTTATTGCTTGAATATTTGTTCGTGTAATTTATTTAGTACAAAAAAAATCCACATCTAGGATTTTACAATCATACTATTGTATTTAAATTTATTTTAACGGATTATAAAGTTGTTCCTCTTTTAGCGATTTCTTAATTGATCTGTAACTTTGGTGTCGCCGTGACATTCTAGATATGTGTTCTACCCATCCAGCTGAACTTCAGCCAAGAGGGTGGAGTGTTGCCATAGAAGCGGTGTTGTTATCTATAGAGCACTGTGTGACTTCTTGGCTCCAGTGGCGGGTCCACCATAACATTGTGGGGACGTGGGGTGGGTCCATTCTAATCGCAAAAACCTCACCCCAGACAGAATATACGCATACATGGTAGGCGGCTTGGGGGAGGGCTTCATCCAGCAGTGGATTGACCATGGCTGATGATGGTGACAGATACAACACGTCCAGCCAGCCCGGTTGTCATTCCACTGCTGGATAAAGCCCTCCTCCACATCATGCGTGTCATGTGGGTTAGTTTGCCATAGTTTGTCACGCTGGTCAGTGCGAGTTGGTTGAAGGCGGGGAGAATCGATATGGGAGCATATAAGTAGAATACAACAATTGATGTGTCTGCACTGCCCAGAACGTAACCGAAGCCTCCTCTCAGAACCCAAGCGTGCATGGTGATCACTCGTCCAGGAACTAACCAAGCTCAAACCTTGATCTGAAGAGGTCGTAATACGCAGGGTGATTTTCTTATAAGCTATTCTTGATTGCAGTGCAGTGTAATATTATTTATATACCCAGGAAAGCCTCAATGAGTCTGTAAGATGTTTTTTTTCATGAGGGTCATGCTGCTTGTTCTGTTTTACACCTTTTTGGGAGTGTTAGAACATTGAAAGTGCGTAGAAAATAAAGCATACATTTGAGAGGGTAAAGCAAACGATCGACTCGGATATCCCAAACGTACACATGTAATCAAGGCTTATGTTCCCGCTGAGTGTTTTCCGGGTCGCTGGTAGACTGGAGCAGGTGCAGAACTAGTAACCCAGGCCATCGCGAGACGTATCCTGGACATGGTATGCCGGGTGCATACACGTTTTCTGCGCCGCAGACTTGGACATATATTAAGGCATTAAACCTCGTGTACGATCATGTTCGTACGTCTCTAGAGCAGTCTGCAAGCACGGGAGGCCTCCGAGCAGCTGGGGTTCCCACTCGAGAGAGGAAGAGAAAAACAAGTATAACCCGTAAAAACAAAAATTTTCACTATAAATCCTTTATATGCGTGGCGGCTAGAGTCCTCTCGTCCTCTGGCTTGAGATGGCTGCCACCTATGGGTCAGATGATTGTATGACAGCATTAAGCAATTGGTAATTAAATATAATATTTTTGTCCTAAAAAGTGTAAAATTTTGGAAAAAAAATTTCACGAACATTAATTGTCACGCACAACGAGTCTGTGTGGAAAATGTCAGCTCGATTGGATCACGGGAAGTGGGTTAAAAAACGACCGAAATATTTGCACGGTCCTAAGCAAGCAAGCAAGCGAACTTAATATAAAGGATTTAAAAAACGTATTCGTCCTGAGGCCAGAGCAAGATACGAGTACAACCACCACCTAGGGTAGCAAAATATAAGTCGTACCGATGTATTGTATTTACATGGCCGATAAGAGTAAACGATTGATAACCCTACTCATTTTAAATGGTTATCCGACAATTCACTGCTATTTAATCATATAATACATTGGATCCACTCAAGTTATGCCACCGCAGGTGAAACGGCCTGGTGAAATATCTGTCCTGGGCTCATGGGCTATTATGCGTGGGATATGGTGTTGGTCGGCAAACAAAAAATCCTTGCCACGTGCGTTTTATTGGTCGTCCACTAAACGTTGGGTTTATGAAGAGTGCATTTGTGGCCATGAATCACTCTCGAGGAATTGGAGGGACCGGGAAATGAAACTGCATAATGCGCTCCATACAATGCATCTGGCGGAATTCAATTTGCTCCTCTTATTTTCTCATCTTTGCTGCTATGGATGTTACATCAGCCAGCGTGCATGCATTCGTTCTCTCACTGTGCTCTGCGTATATGAGAGTAGTGCTACGACTGCCTGTCTCCTGAGAGAAGGATGAATCTTGTTTTACATTTTACTTTTGCACTCTCTATTGTATGAATAATTGCCCGTCCCCCTTTGCCTCTTCAATCACCGATTAAGTACCTGGAATATGCGAGGACTTTGCTCTGGGAACAGTGGCTCGCATCGTTTTGTTTGTGAGTTTTCGTTCAAGAGGCATCGAAGAAGGCATAGAGGCACGCCCATGCCGAAAGGGGCGCAAAGAAGAAGTCTTGCCCTCGTTGCCAGAATTTTAAAACGGCCGATGTACACCAGACACTTTTTAAAATATATATTCAAACAAATCTAATGGCTAGGTGGATTGTTTACAGGATCACGATAGATGGCAGCGGCTTGGAGAGGCCATCATCCAGCAGTGAATTGGCAATGGCTGTTGATTATTACGACGTAATCTTATTTTAGAATTGTCTTTCTTGACACTCCACGGGTGTGAGTGTGAAAGTGCATTCTGTTTCCCAAAATTAGTAACTTTGAATAACAATTCCGCCCCCCCCCCCCCTCTGGATTGATCATCTGAGGGCACCGCTGCATAGAAGTATAGACAAATAACTAGTAGCTTAAGAGTCTGTTTTCATTTTACGTTAGGGCTTGACATCAGAATGCAGTTACCTGCTGGGGCAACTTTGGGTAAGCTTTCAATACCTGGATGGAGAATGACTGAACGCGCCCCACTAATCAAATTATCTTGCTGTCTAAATATTTACAGTCTAATTTTCATTTGGGAAGGGTGTTGTGGAGACACGAGAGACAGGAGGATATTTTCAATAAGTGTCCACAAGTCTCAAACAGGACCGCAGTAAAATACAATTAATCAAAACGTCACAAATTTAGAGAATGTCTGGGTCGTTTTATTTGCAAAGTATCCTATCCATGTTTATTTTTTTAGAAAACCCTTAAAACCAAAATAGGCGTCCAAGTATTATGTAAAGTACAACTGAGGAGACTTGAAGTTCAGTGTTGAATGATGTGTGGGAAAAATAGCCATTACTCTCGTGCCAGAAGTGTCAACAGCCATGAATTAGGTTGGGAAAATATGGAGTTGTCTGGGTGTGTCCTCAGAGGCAACAAATTGTGAAAAAAATCCGCATTCCAAATGTTTGGGACTTGCACCCCAAGTAAACGATTGTTTACTTTGAAAATTACATTTTTCCCAGTGTGTTCTTGGTGTTCCACTTCCGCGTTCAATTGCACCATCATTGTTAGGGCCCTCCATGGCAGTTGTCACCCACAATGTAAAGCACACGGTGTATGTTAAAAAAAAAAAAGACCTGTGCCTTGTGAATAGAGATTGAATATATTTGTTGTTGGCAAATAAATAAACATTGCAGATGAAAGCACCAGCATGCGGAGTCTTGATTGTCCAATTTATATTTTCTGTACAGTTTGAATTTGTTTTCATATCACGACTGTAGCTCATTTTTAATTTTCACGTAGAATTACAGGCCCTTCGTTAATCTACCGCTGTCGTTTGTGGACATTTGCTTGACCATTCTTCACCATGCAAGTGAGTGCAGGTTGAAGGTGGACTATCCAGAGCTGGTTCTGATATCACTCGTCTCTGTTGTTGGGAATATAACGCAGGTCACGAGATACGCAAGAGTCGTCTGCTCAGCGTTTCATTTAGATGGCAGGTAATATTAACTTATTGACATATTGTTAATTGGTTTCTTACCCTTCTATCTGGCAACAAAACTGACACCTTTTTTACAAGGAGTCATGTTTGCATAGACCACAATACCTGCAGTCATAATACAAACAAAAGACATAACTCTGATAATGTCCACTGTCCTTGAAGTTGATTGGTCCACACCCGAGACAGCTTTCCTTAGAGCCTAGTCTCACATGGGTTGCGGTCTATGCAAACATGACTCCTTGTAAAAAGGTGTCAGTTTTGTTGCCAGATAGAAGGGTAAAAAAAAATATCATATTTTATTGACATGTTGCTTTTGATTATCAAGTTCACTTTTACAAAATTAATCCAACCTGCATTGGTTCGCAATCTTTATTTCATAACTTTTGATTCACGATTTTCCTTCAGTAATTGCCGTATGCATGTGCAGTATGCATACCTTTTCCAGTAGTTCCTTCCAACATATTTCTTTGTTTGTTAACAAACTTAATGTAGACGACTTGTTTTGCTCACATTTATCTTGAGCCTTAATTTGCAGCCTTGTTAAAATTGAGTTCTTCAAACGTTTCTCGTATTTTATTTCCATTATAATGACATCATCAGCAAATGTGAGCATTTTCTACCACGAATATTTGTTTCTTTTGGGGGTTAAATCGTGTCGGTATAATGTCAATTTTGATGGTATACAACTGACTTGCCTGTGTGATGTCGAACCCATAGGACCCATATGACCCATAGGACACCAGTTATGAATACAAATCTGAGAGAGTTAATATTTTTCCTCCATTGATGTTTATGTCTTTATTTCCATAATCCAATTTTATGAAAATATATATTGAAGTCACTGTGAATAAAATAGCCTTGGTGAGAACGCATCTCCTTGTCTGACTCCCTGTGACATGTCACTTTATTAGATTTGTATTCCTTTCCTCAGGCAATCTCATTGTAGCCGTTCCATCCTTGTAAATGTTTTTTTAAATCATGACAAATGAATTGAAGACATGGACACTGCCATAGAAAATGTAACAAAGGCTGAAAAGTTTCAAATAGGGCATGGAGAGAGGACTTACCTTGAGAGAACAGAAAAGAGGACCACATGGATCAGAGAATAAAAGCAAGTCGGTCAACATATTCAAGAAGAAGAAACAGAAGTGGTCTTGAGCAGAACGCAATGCTAGAGGTGACGACTGCAAATGGCTGAGACTCGTGACAGAGTGGCAGTCAAAGGAGGGAATTCTCTCAAGAGTGTGAGCGGCACAGAGATGCATTGAATCGATGAGCTCACCAGCAGGAGCGGCATTGATCGTTGCATCGCAGCACCGTGAGGGTTGCCGATAACTTGGGGAAGCCTTCATCCAGCAGCGATTGAATTATGTCTGATGATGATGATGATGTTGACATCGATAGCGTCACTGCCCAGGTGAGCAAGGTAAGTTTGATTTAGTTTAGTTAAATGTCTGTAGGTTTGCCTTGGCAAGCAAAATGTTTGCGCACTTGGTGTGCAATGGCCCTTGAGCTGGCATTGCTGGCGCAGTTTTATATTGCAAGGTTAACAGGCATAAAATCATACTGTTGCCACGATAGTGAAATCAGTAAATAAATGCAGTCTCATGTGCAAAGCCGAACACAAAAAAAACCTCAATCGCCCTGTCCACTGCCCTTCCTTTTTTCCATTTTCTCTGTCGCTGCTCAAATAAATGATTTACAGCAAAGTGGTCTCTGGTTTGTGTACGTCGTAATAAGGTCTCCTCTCCCCGCTGGAAAAGCAGCATCATTTCTTCCAGATCTGACGTCGCCCCGAATGCATATATATCTGCGCGCGAATGAACCATCTCCATCCACATCGACCTCAAGCAGGGATGGGGGGGGGGGATAAACTTACGGCTAACGGCCATACGAGAGGTAGCACTTCAAACGATATTTATTAATCGTAGCAAGCATCTCAGCTGTAATAATTGGGGTACTAGAGTTGGGGCGGGGGGTATTTTCTACCTGGCAGCACCCTGTTTTTAGCGTGCTTTCGTCACGTCTGTGAGCGCTGCGAGGGCTTCTTATTTCTCGATTAATGCACCGGTAATTGCGTTATTATAGCATAGCGCAAAAGTGTGTGTTTATTGTGTGGTCCGCCAAACGTGTCCGAATGTACATTTTTTGCCGAGTAAAGGAAAGGGTCCCATACGCCTGGCACGAAAGGCACTGGGTCAAAGGTTAAGCTCGGCAGCCTGGAGTTAGGATCAGAGGCCACAAATTTATTAACCCAAATCTGCTGCTCTGCAGTGTAAGCTGTAAACATTAGAGCGGTTGCTTTATCCCATATTACTTTGGCTCCGTGGTTATAAAAACAACTGTGCAAAGTATACAAATACATTAAGGCCGAGAGGACAAGAACACTAAATGTACACTAAAATAGTGCTGAGCTGCTGGATCTATATAAATAAAGACCTGAATCTGTAGGTGTCAACAACCTCCAGGGTACTTCCCGACAAGGTCGAAAGCTGAAATTTGGTACATGGGTAGCTTTAGGACACAAACAACAGGAACAATCTGAAAATCCGAGATTTTTTATTTTAACGCCCCCAAATCTCCATTTTAAGTGCCTCACAAACATGTTTGTGCGTGTAATTCAAAACCAGTTCAAAATATAAGATTGTGGGTTTTTTCTTTGATAGAGCATTGAACAGCAAATGAAATTAGAGCCAGAACCTTTCGGATAAAATCGGTTTTTAAGGAAAAAAATACGCATTATATGATGATCAAATCTGAATAATTCGAAAACGATAAAAAAAATAGGTGCTTCCCCTCATCGAGTATTACGTCCATTAGTTTTTATTTTTTCTTAAATTGAGCGGTTCCCGACGGGTAAATCTTTAAATATAAGAAGTTGAATCAAGTCGTCAACAAATGTCTTTCATTTTGCAGAACATTTTTTTTTGGAGTCGTTGTTAGTGTCTCGTCGTAGATGTTTTTTTTTTAAACACTATCAGGTTAATTATTATATTTATTCAATACTTTTGCCTCGCGAAGCAATGCTTTATGAACAAGTGAGACATATAATCACTTAACGCAACGCATTTCATTTATTAGGTATAGCCCTGTGAGCCATGCGGCTCTTGAATCGGGTGCAACCGCAACAAACAAAAACATGAACAAGAAACATCTTAATGTGATGACGCGCAACAGAAAAATCCAGCAAAAAACTGTCTTCCAAAAAAAGCACCGTACATCAACGCCATGTGCAAAAATCCCAGTGGGATGCAAGTCGAACAATAACAACTACAAGACAATTTAGATTAAAGTTATTAGTCTAACTCTGTACTACAACAAACAAATATGGCTAAACCAAAACGTTTTCAAAATCACCAAAATAAAGCTATAAAAACAATGTCACAGTGATCATCGGAACCGTGATTCAAATTTAACAAAAACGCGTTTGGTATGGGCCGTGGTGCAAGGCTTGAAATAACCTCAGAGCCTGCTGTACTCGTCTGGCCCATGGCCCAGGTGCAATTGCATCGCCAGCAACATGATGCAGCAACCTGCGAGTCGTGGGGTCTCTGAACGTTGTCCAGTGAACTCGTTCACATGCACGTGCGTTTGTTTGCGTTTGATTCCTAGCGGCAGGTGTTGTTACATCGGGCAAACAAAAACTGGTTTGGTGGAAAGTGGGGGTGTAAATGAAATGACACTGGTTAATGATTCCACGAAATGCTTTTGCTCATGCTTGTTAAATATTAACTCATGGATCGTTCCAGAATACCCAGCAATCAACTTGCAATGACCCAATTTCATAACGAAGTTGAACACTTTTTACAAAATAAAATAGGAAACCAATCAGACGGAAGAGCGTGTGTAGGTTGGTCACAACTAAGAGTGACAATTCACATCACAGGTAATTTTCGGACAGAAAAAAAACATGATCGGTTTATCCATCATGCCTTGCATGTCATGGGACGAGATTGGCAAATTATGTATGTAGAGTACCGTACTGATGATTTCTAACAAAGATAATTAACAGTCGACGGTCGTGTGAGCGTCATGCTGCTGTCTAACACTAAAATTGCCACAATTTTGATTATTTCGAGTCAGTGGTGTGAAACAAGGCTGTGTGCATTTCACTCAGTGTGGTGATGTGATATGACAAGCAAGGAAAGCTGGGAGGGCCGATGTTATGGTCACAATCACACTTTGCTAAATATGAAATACCTCGTAAGTTCATTATGAATTATGTTTCATGCAATGTTGAATCTATCATGTCCCACTGACGTATACAGCAGTTTGGGTTACATTGTATTCTTATTCTAACAATCACGAGTATGAACCCCTGAAACTGCTGCCATAAAATATGGCAAATAAGTACGTTTTATCACGTGGTATTTGTATTTTGGGCGTGTAAATATGTCAGTATCTTAATACATGTAAACTTTGAGGTAAATTTATCGTTTAATCTTCAATGTTATTTGTTGAAATGTTATTTTAGTATTTTGTTTTGAAATTAGCCTTTTCCATTCCCGCGTCTCGTGACGTCACCCTCCCCTCACCCCAAACTCCTCCCCCCCTCCAGCAGCCCAGAGTCTGGGCTCATCAGCCCCTCCCCTCCACCTCAGCCCAATCAGCCCCTCCCCTCCACCTCAGCCCAATCAGCCCCTCCCCTCCACCACAGCCCAATCAGCCCCTCCCCTCCCCCTCAGCCCAATCAGCCCCTCCCCTCCACCTCAGCCCAATCAGCCCCTCCCCTCCACCTCAGCCCAATCAGCCCCTCCCCGCCCCCTCAGCCCAATCAGCCCCTCCCCTCCACCTCAGCCCAATCAGCCCCTCCCCTCCACCTAAGCCCAATCAGCCCCTCCCCTCCACCTTACCCCAATCAAGCCCCTCCCCTCCACCTCAGCCCAATCAGCCCCTCCCCTCCACCTCAGCCCAATCAGCCCCTCCCCTCCACCTCAGCCCATTCAGCCCCTCCCCTCCACCTCAGCCCATTCAGCCCCTCCCCTCCACCTCAGCCCATTCAGCCCCTCCCTCCACCTCAGCCCATTCAGCCCCTCCCCTCCACCTCAGCCCAATCAGCCCCTCCCCTCCACCTCAGCCCAATCAGCCCCTCCCCTCCACCACAGCCCAATCAGCCCCTCCCCTCCACCTCAGCCCAATCAGCCCCTCCCCTCCACCACAGCCCAATCAGCCCCCTCCCCTCCACCACAGCCCATTCAGCCCCTCCCCTCCACCTCAGCCCCTCCCCTCCACCTCAGCCCATTCAGCCCCTCCCCTCCACCTCAGCCCATTCAGCCCCTCCCCTCCACCTCAGCCCAATCAGCCCCTCCCCTCCACCTCAGCCCAATCAGCCCCTCCCCTCCACCACAGCCCAATCAGCCCCTCCCCTCCACCTCAGCCCAATCAGCCCCTCCCCTCCACCACAGCCCAATCAGCCCCTCCCCTCCACCACAGCCCATTCAGCCCCTCCCCTCCACCTCAGCCCCTCCCCTCCACCTCAGCCCATTCAGCCCCTCCCCTCCACCTCAGCCCATTCAGCCCCTCCCCTCCACCTCAGCCCAATCAGCCCCTCCCCTCCACCTCAGCCCAATCAGCCCCTCCCCTCCACCTCAGCCCAATCAGCCCCTCCCCTCCACCTCAGCCCAATCAGCCCCTCCCCTCCACCTCAGCCCAATCAGCCCCTCCCCTCCACCTCAGCCCAATCAGCTCCTCCCCTCCACCTCAGCCCAATCAGCCCCTCCCCTCCACCTCAGCCCAATCAGCCCCTCCCTTCCACCTTACCCCAATCAGCCCCTCCCCTCCACCACAGCCCAATCAGCCCCTCCCCTCCACCTCAGCCCAATCAGCCCCTCCCCTCCACGTCCCATAACCCCCACAACTCCCCACCAGGACAAACCTATTTATTTTGCATGTTCCGGTGCGTTGCAGACAACCCAACAAGCTTATAATTACGTGGATATTTTTTAATGTATTATTTACAGTCCCTTTCAATCTACTGCTGGATGGCAGTCTCCCTAAAACCGTATCAGTCATGGGAGTTGTTTGACCATACTTCACCACGCTGGTCGGTGCTGGTTCGCGAAGCGGTCCCTGGGGCCGATTTTGGACACGACTCGCCGCTGTAGCCGGGCTCGAAAATCGAAATCAGGTCACCGGGTTTGTAGCGATGCGTGCTCCGTACTGCACCACTTTAGACACAAAATAAATCCAGATCGCATTCTGAATGTTAGTGAGTGTACAGCCAAAGTGCATTCATGCTTTTAAGAAGACAAAATATAAAATGGCTGATTATTCCCACAATATGTCTTTGATGTGTTTTTTTTGCTCGAGTTGCATTCACTCAAAGGGCAGGTGTCGACAAAAACACAACGATGCAAGATAAACACTGGGTCACTTTGACCCAACCGAGAAAAGTGCTGATGCATGAACACAATGTTACGTAATGCTCTGCAATAATGCATGTGTTCAACAGATATTTAATGCAAATGTGGTTTTAAAAAAACGTGGGTTGTAATCATATTTAGCAATAAACTGGGAAGAAAATGTAATGCATCAGAGATTTTATGAAAATTGCAAAAATCACACTTTAAGTGAAGAAAATCAAACTGCCCAGGGGTAGCACGGATAACTTTTGAACGAATTTCATGCTGTAATGAGAGCGAATACATTCGCATGAATGATGCAAGTTTGGATCGAGATTTCAGTTCAGCAAATGTCGTTGTACAGGACGTGGTGCAATAACAACCAACATGGGTACATCTTTATTAATATGGCTGTAAATGAATGACTGACGATACTGGTAGCACAGTCATTTTACATGTATTTAGCAAAAAGTGATGGCATAAGAGCCGTAGTCGTCGGCGCACTGCACTATGAACTTGTCCATCTGAGTTCAATTCCCAGCTACGGAAAACATCAGTGGCGAGCAACATCTGGACCCCCCCCCACTCACCCTGCCTTTGCTCCTGGATCGCTCCTCCACCCCTGGCTTTGCTAACCCCAAACTGAGAAGCGTGGTGAAGTATGGTCACGCAACACCCTTGACCGACACGATGCATGGTGCCCTTCTTCTTGAAATGGATTGACAAATGGTCTGTACATGATTACCATTGCTATAGACGATGTGGGTACTGTCTCTAATTACACTGGTCAACAAACTTTTTCTGGCATAAGGTATTCCAAATGTTTTACGGTAATTTTGGGGTGCTGATTCCAAATCTGGCATCAGTTTTTGTCTATCACATCAGGTTTTTGAGATATCAAATATTGCATTCTCAATAAAAACTGCAGAAAAATATTAAATAAATGTGGATATCTACATACAATGATATTATAAACACACTATCCTAAAAATACAGCACCACATTTTAACACTAAATCAGTCACTGACTCGCAACAACTTGCAATCATAAGTGACAGAGTTAATTTCGGGTAAAATCAATGAAAATGGAGTATGCCGATAGCATAAAATGAGATGTGATAGAGCAAATCTGAGATCAGATTTGGAATCAGCACCCTGAAATTAGTCGAAAACAGCTGCAAAAGTCCAGGCCAGAAAAAATTGATTTTTTTGTTGACCAGTGTTATCTAATTGTTGCGGGAAGTTAAGCTTCTCGCCCGCTTCTGGAGCGAGTGATGAGGCAGTTGTCTTCTTTTTCACAATTGTTGCCCAAATTCTCGCGAGGTACTCACCTGTTGGGCGATGTTAATGTACGACTTTCCACTCTTGGTTCGGGCGATTGCAAAACCAACTCGCAACAATTCACTGCGGCTGTGAAGCGTATTTACTACTTGGTCGTCAACAAGGGGACAGGGGGGGAAATAGAATTAATTCAATTAGAGAGAACCCGGTTGTGCCAGTTTTTTTGGTGTCTTGCAAACAAAGAGAGTTACAATTTGAAAGAAGAAAGTTGACCTCAGCACACCGATGGCTGTCAGCACAGTGCATGCAAAATGTATAGACATTTTAATAATTCATTTCTACGTTAATTTATTTATTCATTTTTGCACACCAATGGCAAAGACAAGGCACGTCCAGCAACACAATAGAATGCAAATACAAGACATGCAATCACACGAGACTCGGATAGATGTAAATAATAAAGGATTAGAGAGAGAGAGTGCACGTATGCAATAAAATGTCTACTTTTGCAATGTCATTTTTTTGAGACCATGAACAACTGCATATGCGCCATACAGGTTCGATAGATGATATTTGCTCCCCTGACACTCCTCAAAGTATCCTGGTTCCAAGCAAGTGCTTTGCCGCGTATTCATTAAATGGTCGGGGTTGGGGGAGGTGGGGCAAAAGCTGCAATGAACTTTTATGCTCCTATTCAATTCCCCCATCTCCTATTCGATTGGCCCAGTTCTTTGTCTGCTGCTCCAGTCTCGGGGATTTTTTTTGTGTGAACGTCGTTCAATATCAGCAGAGAAGCCTTGATTGAAAATTCACTTTTCGATTTATAGCTTTCGTGACTGCAGGGATTCATCTTCTTGGTTCTTTCGGTAAAGTCACGTAGAAGGAAAATAATGAAATAATAAAAATAAAACAATAAAATAATTCTCACGACGTTTCGACCACAACGCAAGCAGCCGTCTTCAGGTGGAGAACAGACCTGTTATGTTTTATTTCTTATTATTTTATCATTTTCCTTCTACGTGACTTTACCGAAAGAACCAAGAAGATGAAAATTCACTGCATAACAAAAAAAACTATGTTTTTGTTGTTCCTGGATAGTAAGTGGTATTTTCCAATTGCTTATGCCTCAAAATACAGAAAATGGCTGTTATTCCCCACAAACTTTGCTTTTGTGACCAGGACAGTGATATTTGAAATGTACCTATTTTCAATGAGAAAACGTGTGCATTTGTATCATTCCTTCACGTAAAGTCTTGGTCACAAAAGCAAAGTTTGTGGGGAATAATAGCCATTTTCTGTACTTTTGAGGCATAAGCAATTAGAAAACAACACTTACTACCCAGGAACAAAAATCGTGTTAAATAGTGAAATCACAAAGCCCTCACCCCCAAACGCATGCAGTGGTTTTGTGTTATTTCGTGTCTTTTTATTGCGAGTTTGCACACTCGCCCGTGACTTCGTTGTGTTAAGAATGAAAGTGCAAAGTTTGGGCTTAATTTCCGTTCAAAATTCGAGTGTAATATCCTCGGTGTGCAACGTGCGTATGTGTGCACATGTTAGCCAAATAGTTGACCTTTGCTCGTTCGGAAATGAGCATTAGCTTCAAAGTTAATGTCTATTTAAAAAAAATTAACATTCAGAAATAACCTACGATTGAGATTTGGAGCAATTATCATTTCCCAGCAATTTTTTTTATGCCACTTTGAATTTAAAAATGACTTTTTTTTCTTTCCCTTACTCGAATTAAATGTCAGACATTGGGGACAAGCTCGTGACTGATAAGGAAATTGAGGAAATAGCTTCTTTGTGTAATCTCTTCAGGAGAAGAGATTAGTGCCCGTTCTCTATTTAGTTCTGTCTCACATATCCACTGTCAGTGTAGAATCTCCTTCTGGTCATTCAGACTCCAAACATCTGAAGTGTTCTCATTACTCAGAGCTTCCAAGGTGAGTCCGGAACACGTTGAGGACATATTGGGCACGTCTGTGTCACAGATCACATATAATTACACATTGTTCAAGATGTTCAATAATTATGAAGTTTAAACCAATCGTTTGTACTGATGTTGACAAATTATATAAACCTTTGTGACATTTTAGATTTCAAATTGGATTCGTCACTTGGGAGTTACTGATTGTAGGTGCCATCAGATGCTGCCAATGCCACCGTACAACTGCGTACTATTACACCAGGCACGGAATGACCTTCACGAACACACAAATAGAGCATGAAGTATTCTTATGCTCATTCATAAGAAATTGTACAATGACAATGTGAATCTGTCCACAGGACTTTGTATATTTTGCACGGCGCTTTGTCTGATCTCGTTGACTTTTAGACTTTTGGTCTTGAAATGCAATAGTAATTCTTGCTGTTACGAATACCACGTGTGAGTTCCTCTCACTATATGTCCTGCATAAAGCTATTTTAGATTGCTTACTAGATTCCCATTGTACTTAGTTCGGATCGTTTATTTCTGTATTTGTTCTATACAACACACGGAAACCTCCTTTTCCCATGTGACATTCCTGCCACTGACATTCTTGGCACATTCTTCACCTCGCCTGACATAAACTAACAACGTTATTGACTCAATGTAATGCAACATCATATCACTTCATCAAAAGCGCTTCATTTACTTTGCAGTTCATATTTGTCGACAAAATATCAGAATCTCCTATCAAATACAGACTTTGTGCCCCTTTGCTTGAGTGCTTTATCAAAATATGACGCGTACATTTGTTACGACTGCGCCTCTAAGCATCGTGGAGAAGAATACAATTGAGATATGCTGACAGACATTTCATCCAGACGCATTCTCTTAGAGAAGGGCTATTCGATCATTTAAGTCATGGGTTACTCCACCCAGTATTGCTTCGATTACTCGACTCAAGAATAGGTGTGGGGGGGGGGGGCGGGGGGGATGTCTTACTTCTCTGTTCCCACTTGTCACTTTGGATGGGAGGTGATGGACGGGGGCTTGGTGACATCATCGGCATCATCAGACACAATCGTCTTCATCAGCTAATTGTCCCAGCTTTAGGTGGTTGTATGGTTGGCAGTGTGGCACAGTGGTAACACGTGTGCCTCAGTGGTAACACGTGTGCCTCAGCCAGAAGTTCCTGGGTTCAATTTGCGACTCAGGTGCGTGTAGGTGCGTGAGTTTGTACATTCACAGCCTGCTCTGCACGGGGTTGCTTCTGGCTCTCCGGTTTCTTCCCACAGCTAAATAAAATACAATTTATACTGTTTGGTTCTTTCGGTAAAGTCACGTAGATGAATAATAATAATAAAATAAAAATAACAAAATTTAGTGATTAAAAATAATACAATGAAAATAACTAAAATCAGTTATTTTCATGTCATTATTCTTTTTTTCATCTACGTGACTGTACCGAAAGAACAAAAGAGTATGGATCCTTGCAGTCACGAAAACTTAAAATCTAGAACAAATACAATTTAACTGCTACTGTATGAGCTAAAACATCCCAAAGCTGAATATATATATCTGCAAATTGCTCATTTGGGATTACACACAGCAACATCGCCCCCCTTACTGTGGAAAACTGACAGGATCCTCATGAGACAAACAGTCTGGAGTCTCAGTGAGGCTTTACTGGACAAACAAGCACACAGTAATCGACATTCATATCTAGCTATTAGCTCTGGAGGCCCTAAGAAATCTGAATTGTCAATTGATAACGAGTGGCAATGTTTGTGGAAGCGCATAAAGCCAGCAAACTCCATTATATAATAATCTTGGGTAAAGTGGTGAACGCAAACAGGCTTTTATTGCCACGGGGAAATTAAACCTCGTCCTTTATATTCATTATCACGTCACTTATTTCGACCATGCCATTGTAATTAATGCAGTAGGACTCCCATTTACCATCGAACATCTATTTGCGGGAAATTAAACAATAAAAAAGGTAACAGCCATAGCTTAAGTAAACAAACCATTTCCAGATAACATATTCTGGCTTGCCTCCCGGTTTAACCACACACTGCAGTAAAAGTTATGAAATCTTAGAGAAATTGCATATGTAACTATGTTATTAAGCTATGCAAGCTAAGATGAGGATGTATTCAGCAAACACCAGTCAACTTCAACGTCTAGTGCAACAATACTCATAAGAGGTACAGGAGGAAGAACAACAAACTGAACACGAAAAGCAGTTTTTAAAAATTGAGTATTCAATCTAAAGAAACTCGTTTTCAGTCTCTGAACGTACGCCATAAGTCAGTGGTTCTCAACTTTTACTGTTGCCTGCACCCGTGTGGGTCTCATAAAGGGCATCTCGCACTCCCAGAAGGTGCGTGCACCCTAGGTTAAGAACCACTGCACTAAGCGTAGAATTAGAGTGAATTGGTACCCTCAGATGATGTTGTTAACCCCATATATAGATATCCTTTATATAGGGCAGCACAGAAAAAACTGGTTTGAAGTCCACCAAGGACAACATCCTCTGGTCTGTAGTGACGTGTCACCATTAATCACTCAATACAATTGATCAAAACTATGAACATTTAAGAATAAACTTTTAGAATATCTCTCAAGTAAACTATATAAGCTCATTTGTTTTTTTATTGTTTTCAGTGAATTATTACATCTTGTCTCCCAGGATTATAAAGACAAATGGAAATACAAAATGTTTTATGTAGTCTCTAAAGATCGTTTCTGTAAAACTGACCAGCAGCAGAAAACACAAACAGTGCAGGTGATGAAAGACGATTTATTTTTATACGTAGGCTTTCAAGACCTATATTATCATTTTAATTGTCACGTAAATGAAATGTGGCCACTTGTATTACTGCTTCAGCAGCACCACCGGTGTGTTGGAGAGTAACCTCACAACGTGTAAATGGGTATCGACACTTCGCTGGAGATTACGTCCAGCATCATCAGATTGTTAATGAAATACTTAACGTGACACCCATTAATTGGCTTTTTCGGGTAGACGGGGGGTTGCCGGCACGCATTTTTTGTTAGATTTTTTTTTTATCCGTGAAATAACCACCAAACACTCCTGCGTAGGTTTCCACGGTCGTGCTGTGCACCCCTCCGATGTGTTTGTGGGTTGTGCTGTTCGGCACGATGTTCCGACGTTTCGCTCCACCACGCGTTAGAGCGACGCTGCGCTACTACGACAACCAATGCAGGAATATTCTGAGTGTTTGCCATGTGGGGGAACGAGGCTACTGAGATTTTCTTTTAAACCCTACATGTCTGGGACATCACACGCAAAGCTCCACACAGATAGATTTCAATCCCCAAAACTGAATCCAGTGAGTGGATCGAATCGACCTTGTCGCCTGCACCTACAGCTGTTCTGCCACCAACTCCTCCTACCACCATGCGTCTCTCGCAGCAACTTGCAGCGGCGGCTTTTTGGCTTGGCCATCGAACGAAGACGGCCACCGCATCGCGCGCTTTCAAATGCGCTTCTGCGGCCGTCTGGAACGCTCTTCCTTCCGAGGTCAGGAAGTCAGTGGAGCTGCGTACTTTCACATCTAAATTGAAAAGTTTTTTTCTTTCGGACTCCCCCTTCCCTGGCGGTGGCATTCCGTCGTTATTCTTGAGCGTCGGCCGCGGTGTTTAGATTGTTGTCCTTCCCGCACACCTCCCGATTAGCGCGGTTGGCTACTTACGGTGTGAAAGAAGTTCAACATACATACATTACTAGGGCTGAACGATTAATCGATTTCAAATCGATTAATCGCAATTTGAAACAATGCGATTGGCAAATCGCAAAGGCTGCGATTTTTTGCGATTCAAAAAGTCCTATTACTTTCTTATTGGAATTGTTTTATGTTTCATTATTATAACTTTATTTATTTAACTTAACAATTGTTCTTTCTTTGATTGTTCTATTTAAATTAAAACATTTTAATAAATACATGTTGGAAGCAATTAATATATTTTAAGTTCGCATTCTTGGATTATAATATATAGAGCAGTTCATATTGTGATGGTATCATGTGGTAATGCCGCATCACAGGTTTTAAATCTATTACACAGTGAATATTGAACTGAAGCTTGACTTTTAAATTTTTTATCGCAAATCAAATCAAATCGCAATATGTCAGAAAAATCGCGATTAGATATTTTCCCCAAATCGTTCAGCCCTAATACATACATTTCGATATTAACCAGAGAAAATGCATTGAATCTGTTGTTTTGTATTCATGAAGGGGTCCCGATTTAAAAATCTTTACATTTTGGAGTTCCCCCGCCCCCTCCCCCATGCCCCCCTCCCCGGGGGAAGTTAATAACCCGAGCAGTGGGCGAATGTATATCTTGTATAAAGAAAGAGTCATGATACTTGGTTTTTTACCCTTTTATCTGGCAACCAAACTGACACCTTTTTTTTTTTGTAAATGCTTACCCCGAGCTCTCAATACTCTGATAATGCGCTGTCTTTGAGTTGTACGCCTTTTGGCGTCATCTGGTCCAACACCATGTGAGACTAGGCTCTAAGAAAAGCTGTCTCGGGTGTGGACCAATCAATTTCAAGGACAGTGCATATCATTATCAGAGTTGTGTTTTTTGTTTGCATTCCGACCGCAGGTATTGTGGTCAATGCAAACATGACTCCTTGTAAAAAAAAAGGTGTCAGTTTTGTTGCCAGATAGAAGGGTAAAAAACTGAGTATCATATTGTGCTACTGGCAAAGGAGGTTCCAATGGTGTAAAGAGAAAGTCAGTCATAGGCAGAGTTTTACAAAGGAGAGTCTTAAGCCTGAGCTTTAACGTGGTCAGGGAGTCAACAGCTCAGATGGCTGGTGGAAGGGAGTTCCCAACTATGCTCCAATTGGTTCGGTGTGAAATCGCCTCACTAAGAGTGCAGGGATTGTTGTTCTACGTTGAATGTTGTTGCCTTAGTACCTGTAGTCAGGATGTAAAGGCACCCGTCGTGTGAATACATGACTCACACTTATATAATCAAGTCTTACAAGTCAGTGTAAACTTTCAGTTCAGCGAGTAGCTTTTAAAACATCTTTTCGTGACAGGACTATGACTAATATAATGGTTGAGTGTTAAATGTTGAATTATTTCTTTGAAAAAAATTCAGGACCTGGATTTATGAAATTTAGGATTTAAAAATATATATTTTCTTCTGTGAATAACGGTGGGGTGTAATGTGGGCCACGATACCTGTCCGGATATTGCGCCTTTAAGTCGTTCATGCCTCTGCTCACATGTATCAGATGAAATTAATTCTGAAACGAAAAAGCACAAGCGCACGGATGCAGGCATATATAGATGTGTAACCTCGTGTCAACTCATAATCCCGTGTAAAAATCTGCGTGGGCAAATCACAATGCTCGATCAGCCATCCGACCAGCTATCAGTCAAACAGAACGCAAACCTGTCACGCCGTAATACGTTTTTTTTTTTTTCCTGTGCTCGCAATTTGGAATGCCGTTCCACAATAACGTGGGCATTTTAATAACTACCAGCTTAATAACAGCAGATTTACAATGCGCGTTCGTACTTCATGGTGGCCGGGTAAATCCACTCGGAAAGTAAATAATGTTTAGACATCCCTCCTCCCCCACCCCAACCTTTCTTTGTTCAACTAAGTGGTACATTCCACTGGAAGGCATCTTAGATACAACAATTCACCACCCCCTCCCCCAAGTCCTGTCAGAGATTTGTGGTATTCAGGAGCACGATCAGATTCAAGAATGTACAGTATATAATGTATGAAGCTCTCTCTATTTGACTGCCTCAATGTTTTAAAATCCTTTGTCTTGTGCAGTTTTGTTTGCTACATTAGCCCAAGTATACCACGAGCGTATCATTGGCACATCTAATAGCATAAACGTGCATATCTCGGAATCACAAAAAAAACTCTTTACATTTTATAATTCGATTCGTTGTTGCATGTCTACTCCACAATGAATATCCGTTAGCCAGCTATTGTTTTTGCTTCTTAATTTATTACCATTGGGCGGTTGGCGTCGTGGAATGAAACAAAGTCATTCGTTTGTAACACAGAAGACTGCACCATTGTGAGAGAATATTCCACGAAACATGTTTTTCACATCTGGATAAAACACTTACATTTTATGCTTTTTTTCTTTCGTATGTTCGTGTGTTAAACTTCTTTCACACCGTACATAGCCAACCGTGCTAATCGGAGGTGCGGGGGAAGGATAACAAACTTAACAAAAACTACTTTTTTTAAAGAAATTTGTTTTCAATCTAGATTTAAACGTGCATAGCTAATACCAGTCTGCCAATACGGTTTACCTCGTATTCTTGTACAGGGGAATTGCGTTTTCAGGTCCATACGGCGTGCAGCCGTTTCAATACGGGAAACAAAACTTGTTTGTGTCTATTTGTTTGTGTTTCTCTATTGTGATGGGACTGTGTAGGATGAACGTTGAGATGTATAAGGGCACGGGGTGACCAACAGGGTCTGAATTGGTCTGTAATAAGGTACGGCATTGATAAGGGTCTGACAAGTATGATAGCTTCAGTAGCTTCCTAAAATATCGGAAGGAAGATCATTCCAGATGGCTGCAGAAGCGCATCCCAAAAATCTTTGTTCGATAGCTCGCCAAAGCCGCTGCAAGGATGACCGGAGTTCGCGTGATGGTTTATGTTCCTGGACGAGATCAGCAAGGTGTTGTGGTTCATTCGTGGCAAACACTTTTTGTGTAACAAGTGCGACTTTAATAATAAAAAAATAACCCGTAAAAACAAAGTTTTGTCACTATAAATCCTTTATATGCGTGGCATCGGTTTTATTTTATTATTCATTTCTGTTTTTCTTGAGTAAGAGTTTCATTTTTATCACATTGGTATTTTAAATGAAATATGAAAAAAAATCCTAAAAAGTGGAAAATTATGGAAAAAAAATTTTACGAAAATAAATTGTCACACACAACGAGTCTGTGTGCAAAATGTCAGCTCGATTGGATCACGGGAAGTGGGTTAAAAAACGACCGAAAGATTTGCACAGTCGTAAGCGCGCAAGCAAGCAAGTGAACTTAATATAAAGGATTTTAAAAGGGACACGCTTTTCCCAAAGCTCTTGCCGTGAGCGTGCCACGTGACAGTCAAACGCATTTGTTTTTATTCTCAAAACTTGAATTTTTGCACACACACACACAAAAGTGAAATCCGAATTTAACAGCCCTATGTAATGAGCTACGATCCGGGCAACGGTTCTTCTTTGCAGCACATTAGAGTTGTTGCTGTTCGTGCTTGTGCACCACTGTTAATGCAGGATCGCCAAATAATACGGTAAATATGATGACTTGCATTGTTCAGTGATTGGTAATCAGCCTGAGCCCATCAACGCACTCCACTTGAAATCCCAGTTTTAATTATGGGCGGCTGCCAGAATTCTAACCCAGGCCCTCAGCGGTTGCTAGCACAGTGCACTGACCTCTGATCCACCGCGCCACCCCTATCCCACTGGTTTCAATGCACAGACACAATGGCTCCATATCCAATTCGTATGCCTCTTAGCATCAAGGCTGCGACGACGGTAACTGCCTCTTGAACATTGCTTTTATTTTTTGATAAGTGCTGTATAATGGGAAAACCCAGCAGATCTCGCCTTGCATTAATTCCCTAATAAATATGAGGCAAAATGTGAGAGAAGGGACTAATTAAAACTTGCACTGTAGACCAATTTCTGAGTGATTGACCGCATTAATTATCTGACCATAAAACATATTTATATACTGTTTATGAATAATATAAAATGTGTCTAATTGCCGAGCACAGGGGGGAGATAATTGTTGTGGGAATATGACAGAAAAGGTAATGCTGCTCTTCTCTTATTTTTTAAATAACGCCAGATTTGAATTGATAAATCCTTTGGCAATTTGCTCAAATCTCTAGTTGTCACCTCCTGAGGAGAACAAATTACATTTCAGAGCCTAATTATGAAGTGATCATGGCAGTTGTGATGGCAGGAAATCAACTCTCCCCATCTCGAGAGAAAATTAGGGCACATTAAACCATTGGTTTTTGATCGTTTTCTTCCACGTCTTTTTGAGTCCTTGTCTGTACAGAAGGATTTTTTTTTTCTCAGAGATTAATGCCTCAAATCATTTTACTCAGAGGAATAGAATATGCTCTTTATACACTGTGCTCCTTCATATTTTATTGATTCTTAAATCATTCTGTTTCTATGTTGTCTATGTGCTGGCAAAACATCAGTCTTGTATAAGTTAACGTTTAGAGAAAACCTTTGATCGACGCATACAAGTATTTATTTTTCTGCATGATATACAATAAACGTAACGATTTGTAAAATCAAGCTTCATGTTTATCGAAACAAATAAATCAAGTTATGTGCACTGCCTTGTAGAATTTCAGTCCCAGAAACGATAATCCATTTTACATATAAATTAAATGACAAATTGAAGTTTTTAAATTGCATGCAGCCCAGAGCTGTTTACACAATAACAGCCCTAATATGTCACAGCGAGTCTCGGCGGATATGTTAATATCATATTTTGCCATACTTAATCCATATTATGTCTGAAACACGGTTCCAGATGTCACATTAAGAAATATTACGTGGCCTTCCTTTCACGGTTATTCTTCAAACATAATGGACATGTAATATTTATATGTTTGTAAGTACACAACATAAAAAATATATAATGTTTCAATCAAATCTAGGATGCAGCAGTGGCCACTGTTGAATTATTTATTTCTCACACTCTGAGTTTTCACAACCTTGAACACCGTCGTGCTCGCGTGAACTCGCAAGGGTATTCCCAGGCAGGAGTCTCACGTGGGATGCCTTCACGGCAACGCTCTTCCAGCGGATGCCAAAGGGGCAGAGGTCGCAATCGGGTACCCGATACCCGTACCCTACCCGATACCCGGCTACCCGTACCCGGCCGGGTACGGGTACAGGTACCCGTTTGCGACCCTGGTGCGGCCGGGTACGGGTACGGGTAGGCCGTGAGTCACTGGTGAGTAACCGTTGGTCACTCGTTTCGGGTAGGGTACGGGTAGGGAACGGGTATCCGTACCCAGCCGGGTACGGGTACCCATTAGCGACCCTGGTGCGGCCGGGTACGGGTACGGGTAAGGAATCAAAACCCGTTTGCGACCTCTGCAAAGGGGTAAAGGCGCAGCCGTGCAATCGCATCCTCACTCCACTGCCGATGGAAGGGGCTTCGATAAGAGCGAACTCATTGGAGGGTATTTGACCAAGTGCCTCAAGGGAGGTGAGCGTGCCCACGCTTTACCCCGGTACGCACGACTTTGCCGATCGATTGTGATGTACAGCAACACCTCGCACTTTCGCCTGGCTAGGAACCAGAGCATGGACGAATGTCAAAGCAGAGCCTTCATTTAGCTCGCACATTTATTTTGGCCGGCAAAAAAACGTGCATGCAAATAACTACAGTAAATATAAAAACGTACGTGCAAATAACTCCAGTAACTATATAACACATGCGTGCGAAACCTAAATAAGCAAATAAAATAGAAATAAACCTTCCACGAAGTTCGCGTCGTGGAAGGTTTGGGGATGAAATCGGACGAAATTTGAAATGTGGTTACTGTTGAAAACGGCCGAAAGAGCCAAGCGACGAAAGTCAAGTGGACGACAGTCAAGGTACCGCTGTACCCATGTATACTGCGGAATGAACAGAGGCGAGGCAGATTTACTTTCACCGCCGCAGCGGAAGATGGATTTCAAACCGTCGACCTCTGGATTGCAAGTCCAGTGTGCTAACCGGTTACACCACCACGTCTATCCATAGAGAGGTCAGCAACCTACTTGATATGCTGTAATCTACTTTCCACCTCATAGCCTGCATATGTCTAACACGCATGACGATATCTATGTGTGATACACCAACTCCTGTGTTTGACGTGTTGGATTTCAGGCATGTGTCACCACGGTTTCAAAATAAGGAACCCACTTTTCATTTGGATTGCTCACCATTAATCCAATTATATACTATGCATTTATTTGCTCTTAAAAGTCTGCAACTGGCATTTTAATACAGTTCTTAGAAACGGTTGTTTAACGTTATAACCACAGGAGTTTATTTTGACGTAATTTTCTTTTTTTAGGATTGCACGTTCAAAAAATGATTTTGAACCACTTCGGGGTGCGTATCTTTTATGTAACGATAACGCATTGGTTACAGGCCACGGTTTGGCATTAAAAACTATTTCTTATTCGGTGTACGTTTACGTGCATACGCATTCGGCTTACGTAGGCACCGCACAACGGTGTGGCTGACATTCTGCAGGCACGGGGAAATGTCGTTGTTTAGAAATATCTGGTGCAGAGGGATGGCAAGGTCTCCTCTGCCCACTCTCGTCTTAATTTTGCTTTCAGCAGAAACTGTAACGGAGTTGAAACACCTGGGGAAAGTATGCTAAACATGTCTAGCCTAGTCTGCACTGCTCTAAAACGTGGCCTCAAATGGAAACTTGGAGGCGGTGATCATTATGAGCCGAGGGGAGAAATCCTGGGTGTGTGTGTTTTTCAGGAGCACAGCGTGTTTTGCCAAGGGAGCTGAAAGCACCCAGACTCTTAACAGGATTCATATGTGCATCTGTAACAATTTAGCGCTCGCCTTTTTTATTATCTGAATCATTATTTCTTTCCTCTTTCTTTCTCTTTTTTTTCTACCCTGTCTTAAAAAGTTAAATATTTACGTGATTAATGGCCTATTTTGTTGAAATGTTACCCACCAAAGTTATGTTCACTAATTAATTCTTATCGAAGCGTTTCAATGAATAGTTGCTCAATTGGATCACGTTCCATTTGATGATGTAATTTTGAGCTGGCGATGCAGTGTGATAAGCACGCTGCTTTCTATGAGTTACCAGCGATCCGAGTTCGATTCCTGGCCACGACGAACTGAGTGGCGAGTGACTTATTAATCTGTCGCTGCCCTCCCCCACCTTCATCAACCCACACAAACCGGCGGGGTGAAGTATGATTAAAAAAAATATGGCATAGTATGGGGAGACCATCCATTGGTGGATTGAGAATGGCTGGAATCTAAATCTTACTATATTTGTCAAAGCATGTTTACAGCTATTTATTTCTAAGAGTTTTTTTGGGTTAGATCGCGTAAGTATATATATAAATGTGTCGTTAAACCCGCCACCACCCAACACAGCCAACGAGTAAGGGTTGTCACGTAAACGAACAAGTCGTCACTGCTGTACTAGTGACGAATTGTTTTGCTGAACTAGTGACGAATTGTGCGGTTTACATTACAACCCTTACGAGTTGTCTGTGTCGGGTGGTGGCGGGTTTAACGACGCATATATTTACGCGATCTAAACCAAAACAAAAAACCTCTATTATGAATGATTTTGGTTGCCAAAGCCTACGTGTTAAGCTATTTATTTTCCAAAAAAAGAATTTCCCCCAAATAATGAAATGTCATCGTCTTACTGTAACTTGCTTTTGAAATGTACTTTCACTCTTCATTTTAACATTAGTTTCGTGGGCATGGATCAACGTGGATGGGCGCTTAGGTCGGTGTCGTACCTTTCCAAATTCAGCACGGAAGTGCCGCATTTCACAGCTGTGCGATAAAGCATACTCATTACTGTTCGGAGAAAAGACAGTGCCACCAAGGATTTCTTGCAAAGAAATTACTTGAGGCTGTTTCAAACATATGCTCAGAGGCCCGATTGCATCTTAGGTAACAGATAACATTGTTCTCCTAAATTATGAAGCATTCAAGCAAAACATTTTATGTTTTTATCCCCTCAAATATGATTTGTAATAAACGCCACTAAACCGCACTTACCAGTGTAATGAAGCATGTTCAAACAATCCCCACGACTGCCATGGCATGGGGAGGCCTTCTTTCGCCAGTGGATTGACAAATGACTGTGAATTAGCATTATTGTCGTGCGTAAATCCTCCTAAGTATGCAGAAAATGTGTTTTAATTCCAGACAGGTCTGTGCAGGCAATGGAAAATATTTCCACTACCGGCACACGAAATTGACTTTACCTCTCTCTATGGCTACTAGTAATGTACCTACTCCAGACTACCAGTGATCCAGAAAATATTCAGTGATACATTAAACCCTGACCACAAAACATCATGTTCCTGCACAATTGCTCGAGGAAAATTAATCCTTCGAGTACACATTGATTTATTCCTAGAAACAGTGTCATTACAATCGTATTCATCATGGCCCCTCCCCTTACAGGATATCAATTTGATGATATTTACAGCAATGGGTTATTCTATGACTGCGTAGGTTTTCGCGGTTGTGCCGTACAGCTCTCTGCTGTGTTTTTGGGTTGTTACCGCGTGTTGTTCGGCAACGATATCCGAGGTTTTTCTCAATGCGATGGGAGATTTTACAGGCGCTGAATTGAGCAGCGCACTCTCTCGATTGCGTTGATGCGGCCGCTTGTTGCTGGTTTCTCATGCACGCCGGTCGATGGTGTTGTGCAGTATTATAACAGGTCACAAGTAGCACTCAATCTTGGCAATACTTCATTCGGAATGTAAATGCGCTCTCTGCGGCATTTCTAATCACGTAACCACACAATGGTGGTAACACGAATGGCATGGAAATTACGCAGTAAAACACTCTGCCTGACTGAATCAATATTTATGTAAAATATGTATTACCGTTTGGGTGGGCCTATGACCAAATCACCCAGAATAGGCTGATCTCATCATATATTCGAAGCTAAGCAGGTTTAAGCCTGGGATAGTGTTTGAATGGGAGACCATCATACACACCACATTTGGGTAGAGCGGTGGTCGTTTGTGCGCTGCAATATGAATCTGGCGAAATAGGTTTGATTCCAGGCCATGGCTAACACTGGTAACGAGTGAAATCACGCACCAATCGACATCAGCAGAAGTATGACCAAAGCAACCCCCATGACCGAATGGCTTGGGGAGGTTATTCACCCACTTGTGGATTTGCAAAGGTCTGTAAATAATGTTAATTTTTATTCCACTCCAATTTAAAGCAGGTTCGTTAAACAATACACGGAACGGTGAATTATTTTCTACCCCCCGTCGCCCCCCAATAATTATGTACCCACAGCTGTCAAAACGATAATGTAATCATGCTTTGGGCATGAATAGCACATGTTTATGTTCAAAAATACGAATTATACCTGTGCTACGATAAATGTTCTCGTACTCATAAATTGCTTCCAATTTGCTATCCAAAAACAAAACATCATAAAACTTCTGAAATCATTGCCAGATGCTCTTCAGTGGGGAGACATTTAATTGAACATTTCTGGGATGTTTGTTGAATGCAATATGTCCATGGGTGCGTGCACGATCCCAGCCACCTAAGTTTGAGTGCGGGCACTGCGGACATCAACAGCAAGTGACGCTGCCGCGATAATGCGATAGTTTGACATGTTGTACGATATGACATCCACAATTAACGTACTGTCTGTTTTTCAAAGTATAGCCACATCGTAATTATCGTTATATGTTGAATGATCTAATTTCCTGATGAGTTAGTTATGGCATAACAATACTAATAGTTCAATCTAATCATTAAAGTGTTTTTTTTGCCCAGCTGTTACCCATTTCCCTCATAATTTGTTAAACGTTTCTCGGAGTAATTTACTTTATGATTGTTAAATTATGTCGTAATTTCTGTGGTTAATTTTATGAATTACCTATTTCTTGTGTAAGCGACAGTACGTGCGTTATATAGATTGCAGACTCTAAAGCTACAACAATCATAACACTTAAGGCTTATGTTGAGTGAACTGCAGTTGAATAGATTTTAAACTTTTTTTAAAATACAACAAAACCCCAAAGCAGACTATACCATCGTTAAATACAAAGTTAAGGGAAACTGATCAGCGTCATATTGTGAAATTAATATCGTATCGTGCAGTGAAACGTTATATCGTGGCAACCCAAATGGAAATTTATTTCGGAACCAGTCTTAACCCCTCCACGTCTATTTTCACAATCCCGCATTGACCAGTATGGTAAATTCTAGATTTGAAGCTTTCGTGACTACAAGGATTCATACTCTTAGTTCTTGCGGTAAAGTCACGTAGGTAAAAAATGAAATTAAAATTTATAAAATAAAATAATAAAATCACGACGTTTCGGAGGCAACACAAGTCTTCGTCATCAGGTGGGACCGTCACAGCCAGATTTGCTGCATCAAGTGATGCAGCAAATATGGATGACGGAGACTTGAGTTGCCTCCGAAACGTCGTGATTGTATTATTTTATTTTATTTATTTTTTTATAATTTTAATTTCATTTTTTACCTACGTGACTTTACCGAAAGAACTAACAGTATGGTAAAGTATGGCAAAGTATGGCAAAGTGTGGTCAAGCAACCCATGTGAACCAACACATTGTGGAGACGCCCACGTCTAGCAGCAGATTGACGAGGGCTTGTTAAAGATTCCCGTAGGATATGATGAAGTTCATATCGTTTGTTTTGACCATTTGTAATCATATTTCTCAAATCTAATTGTGGTCAATTAGGATATGCCTTTGTGCAAGTATGCCCATAAAAGGCTCTTTCAGTGGCAGTATAGTTTTTTTTTATGAGTCTGTCTTTTATCTTAGCCACATAACATTTGAAATTGTTTAACAATATGTTTTTGTAAGGTCACATTGCCCCAACGCCTTATAATTGCAGGTTATTATGACAAAAAACTATTTTCAAGTCTTCAGAGTTCTGGGATCATGGTGGTATGAAATATCCTGCAGTTATTTTGGATTTTTTTTTTTTAGAATACAATGTGTACGTAGTTACTTTTGTCAGTTTTGAGATGTGCATGTGCAAAAGACACAACAACTTTTAGCAAGATGTAACACAATAGAATTTCTGTTGGATTCGTACCTTGCCTAGAGAATTTATGAGTCGATTTAATTTCACTATTATGATTTTTTTCTCGACTATGATTTTTTTCTAAAGTGTACATTAGACATGCCGATGTAGCTGTGGTGTGATGGTCAACCCACTCGACGTATAATCCAGAAGTCGTGGCAGTTGACACAATGAGAAACTCGTAAATCGTCACTGCAGCTTTTGTCGAACGGCAGGTCCACGTGTGGATCGCTTGTGGTGGACGCTTCCTCAAAGCCGTTTGTTCAGTGTGGAAAAGCAGGCCAAATATCCTCTGAGATATGAGAATAGCTTTTCCCCTTTTTTTCTGGCAACAAAACAGGTGTTAAAATGTTAAAACACCAAACTGAAGCCTTTGACAAGGAATCATGTCTGCATTAACCACAATACTTGTAATCCTCTGAGAGGTTCGTTCGAGCTCCTTCTGGTGGAGGCCCTTCCGCCAGTCACGTGATGAAGACATTTGAGGGCCACACTTTAACCTCGGACCTGGTGTCCTGAGTTTGATTCCCGGCTAATGCTAACACCGTCAGGGGTGAGTGAGGTCTGAACTGGTCCTGAACACTCCCCCCCTTCACCAACCTGCACTGACCAGCATGGCGAAGTATGGTCAAACCACCCTCATGAGGTGCCATCAGGTGAGGATGCCTTCATCCAGCAGTGGCTTGACAAAGTCCTGTAAATTACTGATGAATATTATTCACTCGTACAGTTCTTGAAAGCGATATGAATGATCTATTTAAAAAAATCAATTTCATTCAGTAAAAAAAACTAACATTTATATTTCTTTTTTCGCAGCCCCGATTCATCATCACATCGCAGGATCTTGTCTGACGGCATCGGTTTGAGGACTTCTTCATCTCGCAGTGGATTGACGATGGCTGGTAATGATGATGGCTTTGCCCATTGTTTTGTTTGTATTTTGTCACAGTAACACCGCGTTAGGTTTACCTTGATCGCTCTATCTATTATTATGGATGATTAGCCCTGTGCCCTGCCCATTCCACTTCGAGCGGTTCCAATCATCGCAGCTGCTGACCTTCTGTGCGAGGCATGACGTAAGCTCCTTGGTGTACTCGCTCTGGTCGCCCATGAGCGCAAACCTTTTGTCACGAGCCCGTCTCAGCTGGCAATCAAAGAGAGGGGGGGGGGTTAAAAGTGTTGTTTTTGCATTCTTTCACATCTTGAAAAGCACCTTTGGGAATTTAAGGCCAACGCATGTGTCATGAGCGCATTGTCAATGAGACGAAGGCAACTGATCTTTCATTGATTTTAAGGCGCATTGAGGCTACTGGAAGCGTAAGAAAATGACAGGACTGCATTACAGCACACTCAACGCAACACTCATTGTGAGTGTTGCGTGTGTCAGAATGGAAATAACCCATTGCTCAATGAGGAAGAAATGACAGCACCATACCTGAACATGTTATTCCACTGAGTAGAGAACGCAAAAATTTAACTGGAAAAGTCAGAAATGAAAGAGTTTTTTTATCTGGCAAAAGAGATAAGGTATACATTAGCCCGGTTGGATACGTACGGTGCTAAAGAAGTTCAACGTACATACTTACATATGGATTTGGTAGGAGAGTGGCGAGCCCACCGCAGTATGAACCCAGCCATCAACGTTCAATTCCCAGCCATGGCTGACAGAAGTGGAAAGTCTCCCTCTTTGCAAACTTGCACTGACCAGCATTGTCAAATCGGGTGATGACCGACAGGGCGTGGGGAGACCTTCATCCAGCAGTGGATTGACAAAGGGCTGTAAATTATTGTTACCATCTTCTTGGTTCTTTTGGTAAAGTCACGTAGAAGGAAAATAATAAAATAATAAAACTAAAACATAATAAAATAATTCTTTATTTTTTCATTATTATTATTTTCCTTCTACGTGACTTTATCGAAAGAACCAAGAAGATGAATCCCTGCAGTCACGAAAGCTTTAAATCGAAATTATTGTTACCATTCACTGTGTGGCGCAATCAGCATGCCATGTGTTGACATGTTCTCTTCATCTCAACACAATACGTTTATATTCAGCTGCGTTTCTACGATGCGATTCATCGTCATCAGCGACCATGACCGAGACGAAGGCGTCCCCAACCCGCTTCGATCGCTCACGATCTTGCGGTGTGATAACCCACCTGGCACCTGCACAGAAGCCGATTCCATCGATCCGTCTCCCCCGCACCACCGGGTGGATGTCCTCTGGGACACTCCACCTCCCCTGGTCGTGGCGTTTAGTTTGTTGTCCTTCCCCCGCACCTCCGATTAGCAGGGTTGGCAACGTACGGTGCGAAAGAAGTTCCCCCTTCTACCAACGTGTCCTGTTTAAGCTGTGCACTGACCGGTTTTTTGTTTACGATGACGATGATGGAATAGCATTTCCCGACATAGAGTGCGCGTTTGAAAGCAGGTCCACTCACACATTCGAGTCAAACTCTGACCCTCAAGGCTCAGGATACATCACAAAAGTTAAATGTTTATTCTCTCTGACGCACCCACCGAGCGTGCTGATGTGGTGTTAGCGCCACGTGTCAGGCACCGTGGCCTGGCAAGGCCGGGAATGTTCATTCTTGAGCACTCCACTGCTGAATGGCACGCGCCTCGCGGCAGGAGGCTGCTGCTGCTGCTGCATTAAGCAACGTCGTATGTAGTTGTATAGTTGAAGGACGTGTTTTCTCTTTTTTTTACGTTAGGTGCGTTGTGATGCTACGGAATTTCAACGCGATACAAAATGTAAACCCCTTTGTAGTACTCTACAGAGCGTGTTATTTACATTTTTTGAGGTGATATAATAGAGAAGAAGAAGAATGAAATTACTAATCATGTACAGCTCATTGTTGATCAACTACATGGTGAGGGCCTCGCCAAAGTCACGTAGGTAAAAAATTAAAATAAATAAAAGTAAAATAAAATTTATTTTTAATTTACTTTTATTAATTTTTAACTTTTTACCTACGTGACTTTACCGAAAAAACCAAAGAATATGAATACTTGCAGTCACGAAAGCTTCAAATCTAGAAATAATAAAATACGTTTTTCATGTTTTATTTATGTTTATTATTTTATTATTTCCCTTCTACGTGACTTAACCGAAAGAACCAAGAAGATGAATCCCTGCAGTCACGAAAGCTTTAAATCGAAATATACTTCACTGTGTTCATGAGTGTGGCTTGGTAAAAGTTTGACAGGGGGGATGGAGGGGGGTGGGTGGCCGACTGATGCTGGCCATTTATGGGAATAAGGCCCAGGTCACCGGGTGCATCACATTGTGTGCTAAACCATTGCTCTCGACTCATCATCGTAACATCAGCGTAAAAACAAAAGCTCCATCATCCCCTTTGTCACCGACCTGACGTACGGAGGAGACGGCGCTGCATTGCTCTGAGTGCATTATTTAACGCCTGCTGATAAATTGCTCCCATTCGAGCATTATTCAGACTCCCTACTTAGCTTCCGAGATCTGATGGATCCTGTAAAAGGTGCAGCCCTGAAATTTATTGCTCACAGCATTGCTGGCAAGAGGGCTTCCGCTCAAGGAAGCTCTAGAGAAATCCACTGGAGGGTATTTGGCCTACTCTTCCACCCTGACCCGTTTGTTTCGGAAGAGGCGGGAGTACCCGCGTTTTACCCCGCCGCTTGTGAATTTCCCATCGACTGGTGGACAGGCGGGTGGCGCGGATTTAAGAAACTTGAACCATTGTTTCAAGGGCCTAGTCAGGAGGTCAAACTAGAAACTTCTGGATTGCAAGTCCAGTGTGCAAACCATTTTCCCACTGGTTCAAACAACATTTCTTTGATACTGCGTTTGCAATGATGCGAGAGAAAAAAAGCTACTTTAAAAAAAAACACAAACTTAAACTTAAACTATTCAACAACAATGCTGCCCTCAAAGTTAAAAATAGAAATGCATTTCAGCAAATGTGCCCTTCCCTCATAGAAATCCGACCAAGTGGCTCAGCGGTAGAGTGAGCCACACACAGTCAGAAGGTTGCAAGTTCAGATCCTGGTTGAAGGGGGGTTGACTCAACCCATCATCCCTCCGACGTCGATAAAATTAGAACCACTCTGTGGGGTAGTCAACTCTTCTTGACCTATGGAGAGATTCGTCCGTCACCCGAGCAATGTGGAATTGACACTACTGGCTCTGCGCAGGGCTGTAAAGAGATGAGCATCATTGCCTCGGTGTATGTACATATGCCGAGCTTCTTTTGCACCGTACGTAGCCAACCGTGAAAATCGCTTCCTGCTCAGAGATGATTTCTCTCTCTCTCTGTTGTTTGTTTTGTGTGATCTACACCACCGGCAGCGTGCCAGCTCGATCTGGTATCGCTCAGCGCGCTATCTGCAAGCGGTCGCGGATGACGGGTTGCGGAAGTGCGTGGAATGGCAGCCAAGCAATGGAACATGTCTGAGAGAATGTCCCACCGCGGAGATGGAGTGATGGTGTCCTTCCCCCGCACCTCTGATCAACACACATACATATACGAGTGTGTGGATACGCGCTTGCGGTATCGCAAACAGTGGTAGTGTAGCAGTTGGCATTCGCTGCGCTACGAACCCGGGGAACCCGAGTTCGATTCCCGCTCACGACCATCAACACCAGTGACGATTATTATCTGAAACGGTCGTTGGACCACCACGAGGTCGACTCAGCCTCAAATGAGTACCTGGTGCGTGGTGTAAACATCGCCACTGGGGAGACAAAGGCGGCCAGGCGTTTTGCTAGCCCCCCCCCCCCCCCCCGCGTGCCGTGCCTGCCTTCATAGGTGCTACTCGCCAACAGCACTTGTCCCACCAGTCTGGTGAGGCTCTACGGGGAATCTTTGTCTTTGGAGCGGCGCTGCTTTGCTTCTCGCGTGTGACCTCCTCTCACTGACGTTTCTCACACGTGTGTTCGCAGTGACGACCACGAAGGCGGCGAGAACGTGGAGGGATTATAATTGCTGCAAAATTTGCTTCCAAAAATACCGCCTAAACGATGCTGACTTTTCGTGACATCTTCAGGGCACTTGTGCGCCTGCAGGGAATAGATCTGAAAGCCTTTGAAGTCCGCTGAGACCTGCCACACCAAGTCTACTCAGTCGTTCACTCATAAACGTCTCAGGCGAGTTCCATGACTCAGCCGGGAATGGGCGTGCGAATGTTTTGTTTGTCAGCTTAACACGGATGGGCAAGGATTCTATATAAGGAGAGGGATTTGCATTTATGGAGAGCTTCAATAAACGTCTTATGAAGCCAAATTGCTTTAGTTCACATCTCATCTCGACTATTCGAATGCCAGACTGCAGCCTGGATAAAGGACCCCCCCCCCCGCCCCCCATGGCAGCTGTCCCTGCGTGGCACAACGTATATGCAGTTCAGCCTTGCATTTGGGAAATAGTCTGCCAGGAGGAGAGGGTGTTGCTGTTATACGTGTTTTTTTCCATATTAAGTGGTGAATTATTTATCAAATATAGGACAGAATTTTAACACGTAGGCTTTCGCGACCGATATCATCCATCAGGCGACAGGCACAAATGTGGTTGTCGCTTGATGAAGCTGGTTGTAATTACTGGCGAAACGTCGTACTCAGATTGTAAATGTTGTGGATTTGCTCTCCAACACACCGGTTAGTGCTGTACGAGTGACGAATTGGCCACGTTCTGTTAACGTGACAACCTTTATTAATTGGCTGTGTCGGGTGGTGGCGGTTTTAACGACGCATTTATGTTTATGCGATCTAACCCAAAAAAACTATATTAAGGAGAGTATATCAACATTTCGCTCGTGATTACAACCAGCTTTATCAGACGATTAGCCAGAAATGTGAAGGTCTTAAATACAATTGAACATTTTTCAACATACATAGTACATACATGATATCAGCTCGTGCGAGGTGCTGGTTGGATTGTTGCAACGTTATCAAATTGCGGCTTTAATCTGTGAACTCTTATTATGCAGCTGAGATTGTTCTTGCCAACTAAATCATCAACAGAATGTTGTTCTAAAAGCCTGGGTCAGATGATTGTTAAGAATTGTCAGAAACCCTCTAGGGGGTTTTAATCATCTAGCTTCGAGAACATAAAGGATGTGCGTGCAGGAATGAGAAATGTTAATATTTTCCATTTCGTATAGAATCCTTTTGCTGGTCCGTTTATAGATAAAACACGAGGAAGATATAAATCTTGACTTAAAGCTTTCGTGACTGCAGAAATTCATATTCTTGGATCTTTCGGTAAAGTCACGTAGATAGGTTCAAAGAAAATAACAAAAAACTACGACGTTTCTATCACAACGCAAGCAGCCGCTTGTTATTTTTTTTTTACTAATCTACGTGACTTTACCGAAAGACCCAAGAATAAGAGGAAGATATCGATAAAAACAACACTTTTTTCATTTCAAAGCCACTACACGTCTCTGACCAATTCCAATCCGCATGTCAGATCGCTGAACACTCTCCACTATAAATCATGGAGCCATCGCTTTGACAATATTCAGTCACCTTTTGAGAAGAAATTAGAAATGAGTGGTGTATCTATTACATATGTTTTACACATTTCATGTTTTACTTGTAAAGGCAAATAAATGTAAGAGGTAGAACAGTCGTACAAGAGATTGTGCACCTCGCTGTCAGGCATGGTTAACACCAGCGGCAAGTGATGTCTGAACCAGGCATGGGCCGACAAAGTATGGTCAAACAACCCTCCAGGAGTGGGATGACATGGGAAGGCCTTCATCCAGCTGTGCATTGAACAAATTGAGTTCGTTCTAATTGTGTTAAATTAAACAATGAAGGTATTTTAAGGTAATTCAAATAACAGTGATATTCATCTTCTTGGTTTTTTCGGTAAAGTCACGTAGAAGGGAAATAATAAAATAATAAAAATAAAACATTATATTACGTTTATTAAAATAATAAAATAAAACATAATATATTATATTCTTTTTTATTTAAGTAATAAAAAGAAAACGTAATATTATGTTTTATAAAATAATAAAAATAAAACATAATATTATGTTTTATTTTTATTATTTTATTATTTCCCTTCTACGTGACTTTACCGAAAGAACCAAGAAGATGTTTTATTTTTATTATTTTATTATTTTCCTTCTACGTGACTTTACCGAAAGAACCAAGAAGATGAATCCCTGCAGTCACGAAAGCTTTAAATCGAAACAGTGATATTTCCAAAACAAATGTTTTTTTTGTACATTTTTTTACAAATATTTTAGTTGTGCTATTGGCATCATATCATGAGACAAAGGGTCCATTAAGCAAATATCTTAAAGCGGTGGATCACTTTGTCTGTCAGAGAATGGCCCGTGGAAGGAGGTAATGACACCACTTCACCACCCAACCCCCAATGCAGTGATAAATATCGGTCACATGACAGTCAAACTGATATTTTTAATTCTCACAACTTATTACACGGTGAAACACAATAGGCCATTGTGTTTCACCGTGTAATAATTCGTAACCAAACTGGCGCGTAAAAACTTGCTACGTAACAACAAAAATACTCCAGTGAATCACGAGTAAGCTGCCCTGGATTAAAACGCAGGATTTCACTGCTTCGCGATCAGCATTCTGACCTCTCAGCCACCCAACCATCTCTCCAGAAATATATATTTTACGTTTGAATTGTAGAGAACAATACAGCATTAAGACTTTCTGCACGACTTAGCCAATGTTTCGTTCTGCCAAACAGCTGAACACAGATTACGTTTAAACGATTAGCTGTACGATCTCATTGTTTCGCTGTTGTTTTTTGCTTGTTATTTAGCCTTTCTATTTACCCCAAATGGTAATTAAGCACAGTGCAATGTCACATCGAACTTAATTGATGTCTATCAACAACAAAAAAAGATCTTTCATGTTTAACGACAGTATTTGAAACAAATCAATTGTGAGTTAATTTCAATAAAATATGTATTAAATTGGAATAAAAACAATTCGCAATGCATAAACATATCTTTAATGGGACGGTGTTAATTATTCCATGTGAATCGAAGGTTTAGATGCCGCCAGGTAATTAACATTTTTATTAGCTATTTACATGTCATAAATTTCAACAAAAAACTCATTAATTTTAATACTTGCTGGCCTTAATTTAAATTCCTGCAGATTAAAAAAAACAGTGTGCAAATTGAAGGTAATAGGGGACGTGATGTTTCTCTTACATTATTTTTTTTAATTCAGGCAATTCAGCGAAAATGTATACATATATGTACACACCACATGCTATGATATATTCTTCATAAACGCGCTCATTAACAATAAGCAAACAACAACACAAATGAAACAAACAAAAATAAAATGTGCAACAACAAAAAAGCGTGTCGGAATGCTTGCTTGGAACTATATTGAGAGGCGGAAGGAACAAACCATTGATTGGAGAACATCCGCAGATGAATGTCATGAAACAAACTGAGCAAGTCGACTGGGGGCGACGGCTCCAACGAAGTGACAGCTAAGGGATGGAACGCATCCGAGTGGACGTCCACTGAGATGGAGCGACGAAATTGGCTCGTGTGCAGGCGCTTGACGCAGCATTACATTTGCAGGATCGTGAGAGGGGGTGACGGCTTGCGGGGGCCTCCATCAAGCGGTGAATTGATCACGAATGATAATGGCGAACCTTGTTTGATTATCATTGCTTTCATTGAGCGTGCTTTGAAGTTACAAGTAAATGATGCCGAACAAGACACAATTCACGGTGCTTATTTCACGAGTTCATCTTGCTATGAATTCTAAATGTGTAAAGAAAAAAGGCATATTGCGTAAAAAGTGGATGTACCGATGAATTCTATTGACATAAAAAAAATATTTTCAGAAAATGTTCTGGGCAGTTTGCATTCATCACGCATTAAGAAAAAAATGTAATCTTACCCAATTGCTACACTAATCTAAATCCTGAAACTCACAGCAGACCAATGTATGAATGTGCATTAACTGAAGCGCGTGCTTCAATGAATGTCGCGCGTCACATTCAAATCCTTTAGCAATGAATCTCGCTTACCACAATCTCCAACATCGTTCTGCGCTAACTTGCAGATCCATTTATCAGAAATGTGCATTGCTCGTGCCTCCGATGCAAATATCAATGCAGATGGTTTTTCAGTTTTGAAAGTATCTCAACATTAAACCAATAAAATAAAAACGTCTATTTATTTTCTTCCTGACAATCATGTATTGGTAAGACACGTATTTTCAGTTAATGGGTGTACAGCTACACAATTATTGACTTGTCTTGAAATATCATAAAACGTATTCTTACAATGCTTCAAACTACAACATTCTTGATAATTGGTTTTTTACCCTTTTATCTGGCAACAAAACTGACACCTTTTTTTACGAGGAGTCATGTTTGCATAGACCACAATACCTGTAGTCATAATGCAAACAAGGACAGTGCATACATTATCAGAGTTATGTTTTTTGTTTGCATTATGACTGCAGGTATTGTGGTCTATGCACACATGACTCCTCGTAAAAAAGGTGTCAGTTTTGTTGCCAGATAAAAGGGTAAAAAACCAATTATCATATTTTTTACTGGCAAATGAGGTACCAATGGTACAACGTTATTTGTACGTATAAATAATCGGCGCCATTCACGACTTTGCGACCTTGGTTGCTGCTGTGATAACCCACACGCCAATGAATGTGAATGAAGCACAGAAGGAACCTGTTTTAAATGCTAATGTCATAGACTCATAGAGGAACAGCAACAGATGTCGTTTGAAGTCAAGTTTCCATATTCAGCCAAAGGCTTCGGGAATTACGGAGCGATCTTCAGAGATGTTTCGAGGAAATGAGTCGCAGTGGGGAGTTGCTCTTTCGGTAAAGTCACTTAGAAGGGAAATAATAAAATAATAAAAATAAAACATAATAAAATAATACAAATAAAACATAATAAAATAATTCTCACAACGTTTCGGCCACAACGCAAGCAGCCGTCCTCGGGTGAAGAACAAGTCTGTCGGGAAGACAGCGTCTGAGTGCCATTGTTTGAAGTTCTTCCTTACACCCACACCGTGAAGTGCCGATGTCACACGTGACCAATTGTCCACTCTGACGCCCACAGCTCTGATTGCAGTCATTGTGTCTCCATTCCTGTTTTAAATATGGGCATGGGGACAGGGCAAGTCCCACCACCAGTGGCACCACCAGTAAAGCCACTGCATTGCGTGTCGTTTCTTGTTTTACTTCTCCTGATATGCCAGGGCGTGAAGCGGTGGAGCATCTAGATTTAAAGCTTTCGTGACTGCAGGGATTCATCTTCTTGGTTCTTTCGGTAAAGTCACGTAGAATGGAAATAATAAAATAATAAAAATAAAACATAATAAAATAATTCTCACGACGTTTCGGCCACAACGCAAGCAGCCGTCCTCAGGTGAAGACCAGGTCTGTCGGGGAGACAGCGTCAGACGCTGTCTCCCCGAAACGTCGTGAGAATTATTTTATTATGTTTTATTTTCATTATTTTATTATTTCCATTCTACGTGACTTTACCGAAAGAACCAAGAAGACGGTGGAGCATCGTTTGGCACACTGCACTGTGCACTATGATGCCCTGTGTTCAAATCCCAAGCACGGCTGACGTCGGGGACCAGTGATCTCGCCACCGTTCCTGTGTCCCTCCAGCCTCTTCACCAACCCACACTTGCTGACCATCACGGTGAAATGTTATTTTTTAAAACCCCATGACTGACACGGCATGGAGAGGTCCTCGTGCAGCAGTGAATTGACGACGGGCCATGAAGTAAAGAAGAAATTTTGCCTCTATATTTAATATATTTAACTTACGTGCCATGGCATAGCTTGTGTGCGTGTGTGTGTGTTTTTTTAAGTCAAGGCAATGAATACGTTTCACGAATTATAGCTAAGAATACACACCAAGCATTTCTTAAATAATTTACTCTCCCTAACATTCCCTTCATTCATTAACTACATATCTCGTGCAATAATTAATCGGTGGCAATGTCGGAACTCAGAATGTGGGTCAAGGATACAATGTGCTCCACGACCCATGCCCGTGAAGACGCCGTGACGAGAGTGTCACGAATGGTCAAAGTGTTCCATTTGTCTCACTCAAGTAAGAACGGCAACAGCAACAACAATTGTAATCCATGCAGCATCTAAATGCGAGAGGATGCTGCCGTAGCGTCACGGTTAGCGCACTGGACTTACAAACCAGGGGTCACCGGCTCTGCCATCTGGCGTGGTCGTTGAAATAATGGTGCAAGTTTTATTAACTTACCCGCCTCTGCCCACCCAGCAGCATAAATTGGCACGTGACAGTTAGTCGATTGCATGCATCTATGTTGAACTTCTTTCGCGCCATACGTAGCCAACAGCGCTTATCGGAGGTGCAGGATTGGCAAGTCACGTGGGGTGGGGTAAATGGTGGGTTACACCCACCTCTTCTAAGATATACTGTCAGCATGGAAGAGTAGGCCAAAGAGCCCTCTTAGAGGGGTTCACCTAGAGCTCCCTCTAGCGGAGGCACTTTTTGCCAGAAGTGGCGTAAGCAAGCAATTTCAGGGCTGCACCTTTACCCCTTTTTTTCTTTCCTAAATGCAACTGCGGCTCAAGTCGCTTTAGAACAGTGCAACCAATAGATGAGGTGGTGGTAGCGAGGTGGCGGGGACAGGGATCATCAGCACTGGGAAACGTGGGAGACGTAGACGATTCTAGATTTGAAGCTTTCGTGACTGCAAGGATTCATATTCTTAGGTTTTTTCGGTAAAGTCACAAACCGAACCTCTCCATAATAAAGGCTCAGTTTTTTTGTTCTGCAGTCCATTCATAGTCTCAAGCCGCACCTTACCATAATAATAAAGAGTGGGCCATCCCTGCCCCTTGCCCCCCCTCAACTATTATATATACGGAGTGGTATCTCCTGTAATCTCTCATTTACTTGATACAGCTGTCGGGCTGTGATGGTTCCACCTGAAGACGGAAGCTTGTGTTGCTTCCGAAACGTCGTGATTTTTATTTTATTTTACTTTTATTAATTTTAATGTTTTACCTACGTGACTTTACCGAAAAAACCTAAGAATATGAAGACTTAGACGACACTGCTGCACAGCCCATAATGAATCAAACGGGGCCCACAGCAACAATGAGCCCCAGGGGCTGTCAGGGCAGCCAAAGTGGCACAGATGAGTCCCAGGGAACACCTGACAGGGCTGGGTCCCTATCCAAGAGGCCCGAGAGCTACGCATACTATATACGACGTAGAAAGATGAAATCATCCACCAAACTGCATGACAAGTTGAACAGTGCCCAGCATGACATTTTGACGCATTCCAGCTCAGGTGGAAAGAGTTCATTGCATGATCTCTGTCCATTCCATCCGTCCATAACGGGGTGGAGGTCTCGAATCAACGTGATCTAGCATGCTCTCAACTCGAAACTTTGTGTTGCCATTCGGGACTGACCCTTTTGAAAACTGACCAAATAGATCAGATGTTTGCCCCACTAATTCAGACACAAACGAGAAGACAAAGAAAAGGCAATTTGCAAAAACTCCAACATGTTTTGCTCTGACAACTGCCCTTCAGCTTCTCTACGGATCATAACAAAGACAAAGATCCCCCGTATAGCCTTAACAGACTGTAGGGGCAAGTGCTGTTAGCGAGCACCTATGAAGGCCGGAACAGTACACGAGGGGGTGGGTGGCCAGCACCACGCCCAACCGCCTTTGTCTCCCTAGTAGCAATATTTACACACCGCACCAGGTACTCATTTGAGCCTGAGTCGACCTAGGGGAGGCCCAGGACCGGTTCAGAAAATCGTCACTGGCGGTGTTGGCCGTGAGCGGGAATCGAACCCGGGTCGCCAGGTTCATAGCGCAGCGCGCTAACCGCTGCACTACCGCTCCCCACGGATCATAACATACATCTTAGCACACACAGGCAATGTAAAGCGATAGGTAAACCATTAGTATGCACGATTTTTCCGAACCTGTTTGCAAGCACAGTTCCTTATGACAAAGATGAATCCAACGGTAGGGGTGAACTGGTGGTGGTACTTATTTTGCCCTCAACAACACGCAAACTCCTCAATAGGTGTCATATTTCTCGATTTATCGACGGAACGAAAGTGCTCCACGTAGGAGAGAAGTCGCCGGTTCAAGAAGTTTGGCACGGCACCACGGACATTCTTTCTGTCATTAGAGGCAGGATTTATTCGTGCAATTACAGTGTTTTATCCCTCTTATTTATGTAACACTATTGTGGCTAATTATATTTGATGAATATATCTTGACAGCATTTTATTGGCACAATTATTGGTATAAACGAATTGTGTTTGTGAAAAGGTTGGTCAAAATAAAATATGCGAATGAAGAACACACTGATTAAATTGCTTTATGCAACCCAACTTAAGTGGGATTTAGACCACATTTGTATTAAAAATAATACATTAAGTAATAATTTTCAGCTCTTTTGTCAATCGACTTCTGGATGGATTTAACGCAACATCAACTCATGGTTGGAACTCGAGCTCAGGTCGCTGGGTTCATAGCTTGCCACTCCACTAATGCGCCACCCACACCGACAATAGCTTAGCCACGTGGAGTAAACTTTCCACCCCCTCCTCACACCACATCAATTTTTTTTAACAGCCCAAAAGAAATCGGCAGCTTTATATTCACGTTGCAAATTAGCTGTTTGTGTTTAGTTTGTTGTCCTTCCCACCAGCACCTCCAATTAGCGCGGTTGGCTACGTACGGTGCGACAGAAGTTCAACGTACATACGTACAATGCATGCAAGAACTACCTAGAGAGGCTGTTTAATTTCATTCGGTCAAGTCAATTTATTTCGGGTCAGGCCCATTGAGCTGAGAAGCGAAGTTTTCAATGTTAACCCGGCTATGATTGCTGACACGCACTTTTCACGGATAAGGGGAGGGTTCACAGTGGTTGCATAGAAGACAGGCGAGGGCATTTTACATCCGTGGCTAATAAACAACCGCAACGATTTTATTTACAATGGTAAATATTTTCATTTCGCGACGAAAAAAGTCAAGCCAATTGCAAGCTCCTGCATATAGATAGGCGCCCCATGCGGTGCGTTCTGTGCGGCGGCGAGCAATAAAGTGGCATATGGTGCCTGAGTTGCCGCAAATTGTGGGGGTGTCCAGTTTGTACCTTCGCAAACATCCAGAAGAGCACGGCGTGTTTGTTTTGGCAGACAGATGAGTGATTGCATGCGGTCATTGTTGGTAACAGGGGATGCATCATTCATGCTTCAGAAATTAAAACGACGTACAGCGTAAACACACTCCAGCTGTCAGGTGCAAACCAGATCTGCTTTGGTGGAAGTTTCCTTAATTCTTCTGGTTTGAACCAGCCCCGCGGCCGACAGCGAGCTCGCAAATAGCCCTAATGACACAGATCGTGAATATTTCAGGTGTACAAGCAGCACGAGCGTAATAGAAATAGAATATGCCGGGCTGCCTGTATTTTGTCGTATGCAGTTGGCCTCTTATCTATGTTAAGCATTGATTTTATTTTGTTGTTTGGGTGCGAGAAAATGTATGTCCTAATGCTTTATCCATGGCGGTGTAGGTCCTGCATGAACGATTGATGCCGTTGCACGTGGTCCTATAAAAAAAAACATGTTTAACAATGAATGCACAAAGCTTAATGATTGAACACATATCGTCAAAATATAAATGACACCGAGCTCGGGGTTTATTTCAGGCGAGAGGACGGTTGAAAATGACACCACTTTCACGCTTCCTACTTCACAGGAAACTCCTGTTTTCGTTCGGCCTGAAATATCCCATGTATAATCATCAAGATAGTCTTTGAGGTAAGGCAACCAACACGGGGAGGCCTCCATCTGCGAGTTGATAGAGAATGACGCTGTTGTTTTGGACCACATCCTGATAGATTATGATGCAAAGACAAATATCCCCTGTATAGCCTTAACAGACCGTTGGGGCAATTGCTGTTAACGAGTACCTATGAAAGCCGGCACAGCACACGAGGGGTGGGTGGCCAACACCACACCCGGCCGTCGTTGTCTCCCCAATGGCGATTTTTACACACCACACCAGGTACGCATTTAAGGCTAAGTCGACCTAGGGGAGATCCAGAACTGGTACAGATAATCGCTACTGGTGTTGGCCGTGACCGGGAATCAAACTGGGGCAGCTTCTTAGCGGGGATTGAACTCGGGCCACCGGGTTCGTAGCACAGCGCGCAAACCATTGCACTACCGCTCCCCGATTCTAATGCAGCGTCAGTGGCACCCACACACAGATTGCAAAGCGTCTGCACCAATCCGCTTCATCCTAGCAGTGTGGAGTACCAGCCTCAATGGACTCCAAATCAACACTGGCTACGATCCGGAGCCCGTGGCGACGATCTACTGCCGTTACCCGCGCACGGAGCATTGTGCAGCGATACGTCCACCAGGGTCTCCGGGCCCAAAGACCTGGAATCAGTTTCCGGTGGCAGATGTTCATAATCCATCCTTGAGTCTGAGAAAGTTTTGCAACAGACTTAAAAAAAAGTGGTGTTGTTTTTCTTCCAAAGAGATTGTTGTGTGGTCAGCGTGGTGCATTCGTGATGGACAAATGTTGACACTCACTCAGGAAGCAGAAGTGTAATATTCGTAATTGGTTGCCGTGTTTCTCGACGTAATCATGTGCTTGAGATGAAAGCGACAGATATGAACGTGTTCACTGAGCTCAGTAAACCAACGTATATGAAATCTGCCTGTGAGATAGTGCCATGTCTGTTCAAATGCAGGTTTCAAAGAAATGTAAACTAAACTGAAAAAAACATTTTTTTTATTTCTCCAAGTAAAGCCCGCTGAGCTCTATAGCTCGTTTTCAGAAGCGACCACGGGGAGAACATGACAACTCCAAATATAGAGGCGCCAGTGTTGGGATAGAACCCCTAACCTCCTGCATACCAGATGAGGTGGTGGACATCTCACCACGGTGGCACCCCATGGTGATGTGGTGTAACATCTAGACTTGAGTGCGACAATAGATTGAGAACTATGGGAACCTCATTTGTCAGTAAAAATATGATAATTGTTTTTTTACACGTCTATCTGCCAGATAGAAGGGTAAAAAAACTATTATCATATTTTTACTGGCAAATGAGGTTCCCATAGTGTAGATGCTTGCCCCGAGCTCTCATACTCTGATGGTGCATTGTCTTTGAGTTGTGCGGCTTTTGGCGTCATCTGGTCCAACCCATGTGAGACTAGGCTCTAAGGAAAGCTGTCTCGGGTGTGGACCAATCAACTTCAAGGACAGTGCACATTATCAGAGTTATGTCTTTTGTTTGTATTATGACTGCAGGTATTGCGGTCTATGCAAACATGACTCCTTGTAAAAAGATAGAAGGGTAAAAAACCAATTATAATAGATTGAGAAGTTATTTCTTGAGATGATAAATCACACAGATTCAAGATACAACTTGTATTTAAACATCCTCATATGGTGGGCAGTCTTCCTTTTTTATTTTAAATCAATTCAGTCCATTTAGTGAATTCATGTTCGAAATTTGTTGTTAACATGATGTGGTGGTAGTTGTAATGCAGTGCTCAGTGCATTGTTTCAGTGAAATTACTGGCCTGAGGTTGAGCTTTAGCCACGGCTAACATCAGTGGCGAATGATTTCTGAATCAGCCCTGGGACCCCATATTACCAACCCGCAGTGAAAGTAGGGTGAAACATCTCCCACAAATGACATGGTGTGGGTAAGCCTTCATCCAGCAGTGGATTGACAAAGGATTCGTTACTATTCATCTGGTCTCTTCACTATAGTTGCTGAGCTTTAGTCTTAGGTCCACCTTACTGGGTGGACACTGTCATCGCCTCGTATGTCAGTTACGGGCTATGAATGCATTTAGAGTGCATTTTTGCATTATTCCGAGAAATGACCACAATAAAGGATGATCCATTTAAGGACACCCCACTCAAATAATAGGAAGACGTTTTATGATCTCAAAACACCTATGGAATATTTTAACATGCTCCTCTAAGCTATGGAGCCAACACTTTCACAAAATTCAATCACCTTGTTAAGAGGGTCATTGGACATCAGTGGGGTATCCCTAAATGGATCACCATATGTATGACGTTCCCCCGTGGAGTCCATGCCTGTTTAATATTTGCCCTGCATTTTGTTTGCAATGCCATGTGACCTGACGACAACACCCAGGCCCACAGTGTTAATGAGATGTTGCACCTCAGTTGTGCATTCCGGTAATATATATCAGAGAATTATACGAACGAAATAAATAAATAGATAAATAACTAAGCGGCACGATGCGCCAATTTCAATTATGCATCCACTTCTGAGTCGTACGACTGAATTTGTATCAGATAATTACATTTGTACTTCATGATTCACACTTTACACATTAATTGTTGTTTCAATAGCATGAAGTCCTCAATGCATATAGATGGCCAATTGATCTGTATTTCATATTAAAATGTCTGCTCGGGTGAATTGAATGATTGCCTTTGAAGGCGTCTCTTATTATAATCAATGTGTTTTGTTCTTTGTTTTCCGTAGAGTAAGCCTTTGTCAATTGAGTGCATTAATTGTGCCGCATCAACTGATACATTACAAATTGTGTATAATATTGGGAAATAGACGTGGGGTATCATGGCCGTCGACCAACTAACCCGGATTGTGCCCAATTTCATATCTCGCAAGCTAAGTAGAGTTGAGGCTGGAAGCTGTTTTGGATGGGCGACCACCATGCATGTGTCGTGACTGACTCAGAGACACGAAGAATAGGAGGCATTCTGATTATTAAACGGACTTAGCAGTTAACACTTGGTAACTACGGCTCCCAGTCAGGACAGCTGGTAGACTGCCTGGCTGACGACGCCGAGACAGTGAAGACGGAGACGACGATGAAGACTCCAGCAGCAGCACGACGGGGACCCCCCCACTCCACACGACAGCCCCGAGCTCCCCTCCCGGGGCCCCTCTTTTACTCTCAGCGTGGCCTGGCCACGCCCCCCGGCCACGCCCCTGGACACGCCCCCCTTCTGGAACCTACCAGCGGGTTCTCCATGTGCCCCTTCCCGTAGCCTTTCCCCTACATCCCTCTCTCTCATCTATCACGTGGCCTGCTGTCAGTCAGAGCTGCTGTAAGCTGCAGATCCCCTTCCCTACCAGCAGCCAGCGCTGTGCTGTTACGTGACCGATTCTATGTCACTACACAAGTCAGCGAGTGCTGAAGGCTGCTACTGCTGCGTGGCTGCCTTGTCAGCAGAAAGAGCAGCGCAGCAACACCCATCGTTTCACTGCACTACGCTCCCACACCTATGCTCTCCGCACTCACCAACTCGTCACTGACCAGCGTGGTCAAATAACCCCGCTCACGACCCGCATGGCATGATTGGGGTGCCCTTGTCCAGCAACGGGCTGTAACATGCAGCGTGCATTATATCATGTACGGGCGGTGCTATCGGTCTGCACAATCTTAGCGATTGAGAACGCTGTTTTGTTTCAACAGTTCAATTGGTAACTAATTTTCTAAAAAAGGCGAATATATTTACGTGTCGGCAAATGGAGTGGCATGCTTCTGAAGAGAATGTGAGCAATTTCACAGGAGGACTGTGTCGGTCACATCCCTGGGCGGCTCTGACACGCGACGTGTTGACAATGTCACGCGGAACCTCGTGGCGACCCTTCGCCCCACAATTGTGCGAAGGACCACATTCTCTCCGCGCGTAATGCGACTCGAGGCTTGAAACGGTCCCGCTGAGAAAGGGAAAAAAACGTAAGCTTTTTTTGGGATGCAATTTTTTGCAATTGTGCACGAATCAAACAAATTTGGTGCCAATGGGGGGTGCGGTGAAATGGTAAGACTTGCAACTCTTCCTCACCACAGTCAAAGACAAAGACCCCCCGTATAGCCAGTAGCAGACTGTTGGGGCAAGTGCTGTTAGCGAGCACCTATGTAGGCAGGAAACGGCACTCGGGGACGGGGGGGGCGGCCATACCACACCCGGCCACCTTTGTCTCCCCAGTGGCGATGTTTGCACACCGCACCAGGTACTCATTTGAGGCTGAGTCGACCTAGGGAGGCCCAGGACTGGTTCAGATAATCGTCATTGGTGTCAACCGCGAGCGGGAATCGAACCGGGATCACCGGGTACGCAGCGCAGTGTGCTAACCGCTATGCCACCGCTCCCCTCACCCTTTCACCCACTTCTGCGCCCACATCCTTGTCCACTCAGTGGATGATCTTGTAATTAGCTGACATTTTTCAAGTATTGACTCATTCATTGAAAAAGCAAGATTTTTCTCATCAGTAATGCTCCACTTGTGCTTTCAGCGTGATGTCCGGATGTGAAGCGATTTCCATTCGCAAGCGTTGCAGGTAGGCAGTGCAGGTTCTTGTGTCTGAGAAAGGCTCCCGGAATATGATGTCAAAGAACTACTTCAAAGGTCTCTTCATAAGGTCTAATTAGCAACGCGAGGGTCACGCATTTTATATGCCCTTGAAATGTTTTAGTTAATTGGAAATCTTATTCTAAGCCCCCAAGGGCTGATTGACAAATATGTTATTTTATTCATTCATGCAGCGACAGACTCTTGTCTGATACTTTCATAAATGTTTGCCTTCAAGCTAGCTGGGATATGATATAGTAATTTAATTTAATCTGATGGGGGTTTTCAGCAATCACTGGTCACAAGGCTGAACATTGTTTAATGACAGGTTGCTGCAACCCAGAATCTCAGCCATTTTGCCTTCGTGATCCGACATCGTATTATCAGTCTGTGTCACCGAGTCACATCTAGAAGCAAGGTTTTAAAGTTTGCATTTGGGATATATTCATAATAAATACTCTATTATTGGTTCTTTCGGTAAAGTCACTTAGAAAAGGGACGTTTCGACTGCAACACAAGCAATCATTTTATTGTTTCCCTTGTACATGACTTTACCGAAAGAACCAATAATATGAATCCCTGCAGCCACGAAAGCTTTAAATCAAAATGAATACTATATTAACTCACAGCCCTTTGTCATTCTACTTATGGATGAAAGCCTCCCCACATCGTTCGGATTGTGAGGGTTATTAGACCATACTTCACCACGCTGATCTGTGTGGGTTGGTGCAGTGATGGCACAGGACAAGTTCAGATATAACTCGCCACTGACGTTAGCCAACCACTGTGCCGTGAACACCATCAACTTCACGCAGCATTGATGAATCGGCGTGTTTACAAACGCTCACTAATCAAAGTTTGACAACTTTACGAACATAGAATCCAGCCAAGTGGCTCAGTGGGGGAGGGTGAACGGATTGCAATCAGACGAATCCGAGTTCAAATCCTGGTCAGGGGTTGACTCAACCCATCATGACTTTGGGGGTCCATAACATTGGTACTAACAGTGGTTGTCCGAGGGCGAAAGTCTCCCTGGCCATAGTAATGTGGAATTTCAATGACTGTCTTGGGGCTGTAAACAGGGGGTGAGTACTCCCTCAATGCTCACTTGAGCAGGAAATCGCTTTAATTTTAAATGCAGGGTTTAATGAGTTAAAAATAGCAGATGGGTTATTAGTTAGTCATGGTTCTGGGTGAGACATACATAAATAATTGATGGCAGCTCTTGACATCAATCTAAAAAGGCTTAATGATTAAACTGGTGATAAAGTCACTTGTAGTTTTGCAGGAAGCATGGTTTTGAGGTCACTCACCTCAATTCTTTTGGCTGTGTTTACATGGCCTTAGATTATCAAATACGTGGCTGGGAGTGGAGAAAAAAACGTTAAAAAATGTACGCAATACTTCCAATTCCAATCATATTCAAACTATATAAACCACATTTCAAAATTGTGCACATCAGAATGACTTCATTGTTCACATGTATGGCATAAAGCCAATTGCACAACACACACACATTCAACAAACACACACACATTCAACACACACACACACATTCAACACACACACACATTCAACACACACACACATTCAACACACACACACACACATTCGACACACACACACACATTCAACACACACACTTATCTGATGACACAATCGCTCGGAATGCGACTAAATGTCATCAGGTCTCAGAAGCCAAGCAGGTTTGGGGAGCCCTGAATCGCGATTAAATTGACGACCACCAATTCATAGCGGGTTTTGTATAGGATGAGCAGAAGAGTAACAGCATGGTAAAAAAAACAATTACTGTACTGTACTCTGCTCCCATCTATGCTTCCCCGTTTTCGCCAAAACCCACAATGACTTCTAGATTTGAAGCTTTCGTGACTGCAAGGATTCATACTCTTTAGTTCTTTCGGTAAAGTCACGTAGGTAAAAAATTAAATTAAAATTAATAAAAAATAAAACGATAAAATCACCACAATGACTTGCACAATGGCCAATACCCTTCCTGACCCCACCACAGGCATGGGAAGGTCCCTCATCCAGCAGTGGATTGACAACAAAGGGCTCCACGTGTAGGCGCGTTTGCATTCGAGCTCGCAGCAAATATTTAAACTAACTCGAATGCGCTACAACAGAAAACCGATAGCGTTGCATTGCGATGTACACATTGAGAAAAAAAACCCCACAAAGCCCGTCTCAGCACGATCACTTCTGTGCGATTGGCTGTAAACCCGTGACATAGGGTGCATGCAAGTTGTTATGTGGCAAGAGGCCGGGCAATACAGCTGCTGGTGAATTAATGCCTTGCTGAAAAAGCGCTGCAAAGACGACACAAGTCCAGGGCGAGAGACATTTATAGAAGTGGCTTATCGCTCAGCTGCAGGGACAGGAAAAACATGTGGTGGTCAAGCTTTTGGAACAACCACTAACTCAGCTGCTTATTCTGATAATTGAACTTATCGCTCTGCTCGCCATAGTGATTTGTCTGTGTACGCCTTCATTAGCAAACACAAATGCAACATTTTCGCGCAAGATATCAAAACGGAAGCCTCGTAGACAGTTTAACAAAACATCTCACAATGTTTCAAATGTTTTGTTATTTTGCAATGCCGCATTCGTCTTAAACTAGTCAACTAAGAAAGACATCGCCCCCGTTTCGCCGTGACAGGCTGTTGGGGAAAGTGCTGTTAGTGAGCACCACGCCCGGCCACCTTTGTCTCTCCCCAGTGCTGATGTTTACTGACCACAGCAGGTACTTATTTCAGGCTGAGTTGACCTAGGGGAGCTCTAGGACTGGTTTAGATATTCGCCCACTCGTCTCGGCTGTGATAATAAAATGTTGAGATGTGAAAAAAAACTAAAGACATGTATCGTTAATTTGTTTTAATACAGCATTTTAACTAGTTAGTTTATTTTGAATTGCATAATATTTCTAAGTTTACTAGGTTCTGTTTTCTCTTTCATTTGTACCTGATGATGATTGCTTGTGTTGCAATCGAAACGTCGTATACTATTAATTAATTTATTATTTTCTCTTTCTACGTGACTTTACCAAAAGAACCAAAGAGTGAGTAAACCACCACAAAAGCAGATACAAATATTTCACACACACAGGAATATTTCACACACACAGAGTTTCACACAAAAGGATTCAAAATAAATACCTACCTTTAAATAATAGTTGCACTTTTTTATTATTGTATTTGTTTACATCTTTTAACAAGGTAAGTGGGATTATACAAAAAATATAACCAGTTGATTTAAAGAAGATGTTTCACAGCTTGGCAATTATTGTGCAATTCACATACACACACACATATTTGTAGTTTTATATTTAGATTTCAGTGTGAATGTGTCAAACGTTCCGTGCTGTGCACGTGTTAATGTACAAAACGAGAACACAGAGAACCCATCACGCGGTTGCTAGTCAAGTGTGAGGGCGCTAACATCTGGAGTTCAGGTTCCACTTGTAATCAATAACCCCGCTGAGGTTTCGGTCTGTAACATCACACGGTAGCCACTGACTGAATTGCAGCGGTGGTAAATCAGAGGTTTTGTTGTCGGTGGGCTTACAACGTGATGAAAACCGCTTTCAACACAGCATTGACGTTTTTTTATTGGATTTTTTCCTTTTATATGTAGGACATATTTTGAATTACAAATAAATTGACCACATCACCTGGTTTGTTAGTGCTTGGATGGGTGACCACCGAATATCTAACATGTGCTATATCCTGCTGAAAGGGCTGCAATGGTGGGCAGCAGAAAGCAGTTCATCAAAATATATTTGTTGGACTGTACTAATGATCACGCGTCTATGCTCCCCGCATTAACCCATCCTTTCACCGATCAGCGTGGTGATGTCCAAATAACCCCCATGACCTGCACGGTGATTCAACACTGGGCTTGACAAAGGGGGGGTGTAAATTGTAAATTAAAACTATTATTTGTTGCAATAGTGTTGAATTGTGCGTCACAAACACACTCCACGTTCATTTGAGCTCGGCGCCGTGGCGTTGCTGTTTCTCTGCTGCATCGCGGGTGTGAAAAGGTTAAGATTTATTGGTGTGAAGAGGCAGATGGAACCAAATCCCCAGCCAAATGTTAACCCAAAGTGCGTGCCCTCCCAGCTGGCCACGGGAGTGGAGTGGCGTTTCTCATTTGGGAGCAGATATTGCACTTGCACTCCCCAATTATTCAGATCACAAATGTCATGCATATTTACTGAAATTGCATGTGCAGACCTATATAAAAGTGTCAACGTATTTGGCTGTGAAAATGAGCTAACGTGCATCCATGCGTGACTATCCACCGGCCACTAATTCCCTCATGGAATGGTACAGAGTGCGGAAGCTCACGCTCGGGATGATATTTGCGCGTTTGTAAGCATGATAAACGTCACGTATCATTTAATCTTGAAGATCGTACGTGACGATATAATTTTTTTTGTCGGAACAGGACCCATATATCTCAAAGAGAGGATCCTTCTTACCTTTAGCATCAGTTAACCATCATTGATTCAAGTGAGCCTGACTCTGGCTGATGAGACACTGCATGTCGAAACTCGTCCAGAGTTTTGCTTGTATGGGACCAATGCTTCTGAAATGATTAAGCACTCACACAGAAGTCCGTGGGTGTCGAGCTATGGGTTGTGTGAAAAAAAAAAGGTTGAGATGGAAATATGAAGGGGACATTGTCTGATAATCTACGTGTTATTTATATTCTCAACAACGATGTGAAAGATTGCGTTTTAATTATGTAACAGATCGCATTTGATCCTGCTGAAATCATACCGGCTCACGAGTGAATGCGGTACTGTATAGCCTGCATGCATTTTTTTTCAAATTCTATTAGGCTGTGTGTAAAACCACAGGAGCATTGCAATGTAAATATAAAGGTCACATTCCTTCAGCTGCCAGTTAAATGGAACATTTAAATTAATAGGTGTAGCACTTAGATGTTGTGTTCGATAGCCCCCCCCCTCCCCTATAATCCACCACAACCTATGACACATGGAGTAGCATGCTGCGAGGATCAATGCGGCAGTTATGTGCACTTCGAGACAATCGTGCACTCTCCATCGGAGGCCCATAAAACAATAAACATTGCATCTTGTCACCTGAGTGTGTGTGTGGTGGCTTATTGTGAAGTGCCGCGGCTCGGAAAATAACTGTCCTCTTGGGAAAAAAGTGGTCGCCTGAGTATTTTAATATCTCGCTCACGTGGAAAATGCGCTCCAGATGTGATTTTCATTCTCGCATACAGGCGCGTTTATAGTGTTTACTTCTAGCATGTCATGCTAATTATATGAAAGTCTGGTAAATATAAAAACAGGAATTGTCAGTGGGATGAGGTGTGGAGGGGGGCAGTGGCACAGTGGTTGACACACGACGATCTGAACCCAACGACCTTGGTTTGTTTACCGGCTGCGGGCAGCATGGGCGCGAGTGATTTCTGACTCGGCTCCTCACCCCTGGCCACCACTTCACAAACCCAAACAGACCAGAGCAGTAAAAGTTTGAATAAACAGACGGACAACGTAAGTGTGGCCCGGTCCCCAGCTGATTGACAAGCAGCGGCTTGTATGGATGTACGTTGAACTTCTTTCGCACCGTACGTAGCCAACTGTGCTTATCGGCGGTGCAGGGAAGGACAACAAACTCAGTGACAAAGGGTGGCAAATGGTTAGCAATACGATTAGTAATAGTAACTATTAATACCATGTCATGCAAAGAAACGCATTTCAGATGAAAAAAACAAAGGCAGCGTTTTATTAGAAAAATGGTTTGTATATGTCACATTGAATGGAATGTAAGCAGGGGATGAAAAAAAAAACGTGCAATTTTTTGTGCACGCGAATATTTTTTTTTGAGCCATGCACTTTAACACCTCAACGGATGGTGTAAATTCACAGTGGCCGAACACTAACATTTCTTCGATAAATATAGAAATGTCATTTGAGCAGTGTTCTTACAACGTACCCAGGACCCCAATTTCGGCGTCCTCAGTTCCACCCTGTCCTTCGCGGACCAATCAACAAATAATATCTTCCCGTAATGTGTTTTATTATGAAACGTGATTGTGATGGGGCAAGGGGTTCATGAGGAATAATTGCTGTCAGGCCACATTTAACAAGATTGTAAAAATGAGCCATCGGCAACAGCCCAGTTAGTCTTGCCAGGGAAGGCTGGCAGGTGAAGTTCTCATGAAGGAGCGTTGTTCTTTATTACATTGCAGCATTGGTGAGTCTTTATTTGCATTCCTTTACTTCGATTGTATTCCAATTCTACTCTTCGGTATGACGTCACGAGATAAAGAATTGTCCACAGACAGGAGTGAATGGCGTCTTGATGGTGATTAAAAAAGAATGTCTTCCGAGATCACTTCAATTGCCTCTTTTTCATATTGGACGAGTTACAATTTCCCACTTGGCCTGCTATAGAGATGCTCAGCGCAAGGCACATGAATTAACAAATTAAAATTTCACAACCGAAAATGTTAAAAAAAATTACAAATATTTATGTTCTTCGTACATTCATTTGCGAATAAACTCGTTACACTTGAGAACCCAGTTTATACATTGGTGGCTGAAACCTGATTCTGAATCCAGAATCTTAGGGTTGCGAACTCGGTGCTAATCCATGCAGAACCCTCAGAAATACGACAGGAAATTTTTACTGCAATTAAATTTGCCTCAGAACGTGCTTGATTCGTGATTGCATTCTTTTGGCTGAGATCGTGTAGGTGCAATGTCAAATTCGTTTACCATAACCCTCCGCCACCCGACCAAATGACATTGAGTTGTCAGGTGGGCAAATATGCCAATTGATTTGCTTAGTCAACAAACCCGAATGTTGAAAAGCAGGCAACATTTTGACACTTTCATACAACTTTTCTACGCAGAACTTGCCACTGTGCACAGAGGTGGTTTCAATGTTGAGCCGGTCACAAGCATTCGGTTAGGTTGAAGAATCGACTGAACATTTACATCAATGATCTCTCTGTGCTCTTTGGGTTTTTTTTTCGGTAAAGTCACGTAGGTAAAAAATAAAATAAAAATAAATCACGACGTTTCGGAGGCAACACAAGCTTCCGTTTTCATGTGGCACCGTCACAGCAATATTACTGTAATTTTGCTATGACGGTCATGATTTAATTTGTTTTTATTTATTTATTTTACCTACGTGACTTTACCGAAAAAAACTCAAAGAGTATGGACCCTTGCAGTCACGAAAACTTCAAATCTAGGATCTCTCTGTGGTCCGTCTCTTGGCTCCTTGAAAAAAAGTGTCGGCCAGCTTCGCCCAGCATGACGCTCGCTTGATGATGCCAATGGCGTTCTCAGCCTCGCCCTCTACCTCTCATCCAGCGTCACACGTGGGAAGAGAGGTTTAGATTGTTTTTTTTGTAATTCGTCAGGTAATCAAAACAATAATTGGTGGAACAATCGGTCACTTTTATCATCCGAGAATCCAGCTCCAATGCATACACAATCTCTACTCGCGCAAAGCCAGCTCTGGTGACCCGTGCCACATATTTCCTCATCGCACTGAACATAGTTTCCTCTTGCACTTTGTACTTTGAAGCCATGGTTCTAGTTAAATCACATTTTGTGCCTGCAGAAATGTATATGCTTTGCTGCTGTGGGGTTAAGTTCATTTCCACCGTCTCAGGGTGTCTGGTTGCCACCACAGGCTTCCCAGTGAGAGGGGAGTTTAATGAGATCGGCGTGCCGATTGAAAGTTCGTTCCCCTTGGTGGCATTTCATATTGTACCGTACTGGATGACAAGCCTCAAAATGTATGAAAAATGTCAGGTTGGAATTGCGGTAAAACGGAAATGCACGCAGAGGAGAATGAGCTCGGGGTGACGCAAAGCAAAATCCAATGTTATCGTGTAGGAAAATATGTACGGTTTTTTTTTCGCCGTCAACACCGCTATGGTTTATATGACATGTCTATAAAAACATTTTAATATTTACTTCATAGAAATAATCAAAACAACAGTAATCCACATTTCCTTTTTCAATTCACGTCTGAAAAAAGGCCTTCCCATGCCGTGTCAGTCATGAAGGCTGTTTGACCATACTTCACCATGCTGGTCAGTGTGAATTGGTGATGAGGACAGGGACCCAGCAACATTTCAGCTGTGTTAGTTAGGTTCATAGCATGGCGTGCTAACCACTGCGCCACCGCTCCATCCGTAATTTCACTTTAATGCTACTTAATTTTTGAAATACGTGCGAGGAATGTATCTCGGGTGAGCTGTCGCCAAGAGGAAGTTGGCAGTGCTGGCGATACATTCTTAGCGATGGCGTGCCCTCATACATTTTCAAGGAGACAAATTGCCTTTTTGTATGCCCCACGTGAACGGTAACATGCCGTGCCATAGTGAACCTTCAAACTACATGAAACGTTGTACAAATATTAAAAAAACATAGTTAAATTATAATTGTTTACGTGTTCTCTTATGCACTGCGCGATCACAGGCAAAAAATGTAGCATCAGCGATGATACCTGAGTTCAATCCTGGGCCTCCACTAACCTACCAGCATGGTGAAGTATGTTGAAATTACCCCCATCACCAAACGTCTCTTCTCCCTTGCCCATCCAATTGCGACTGCTGCCCCCGATCGCCCAGCTACGACCAGTCATACCCCAACCCTTATCACTACCCCCACCCCTATCACTACCCCAACCCCTATCACTACCCCAACCCCTATCACTACCCCAACCCCTATCACTACCCCTATCACTACCCCAACCCCTATCACTACCCCAACCCCTACCCCAACCCCTATCACTACCCCTATCACTACCCCCACCCCTATCACTACCCCAACCCCTATCACTACCCCCACCCCTATCACTACCACAACCCCTATCACTACCCCAACCCCTATCACTACCCCAACCCTTATCACTACCCCAACCCCTACCACTACCCCAACCCCTATCACTACCCCAACCCCTATCACTACCCCAACCCCTATCACTACCCCAACCCCTATCACTACCCCAACCCCTACCACTACCCCAACCCCTATCACTACCCCAACCCCTATCACTACCCCAACCCCTATCACTACCCCAACCCTTATCACTACCCCTATCACTTCCCCAACCCCTATCACTACCCCAACCCCTATCACCACCCCAACCCCTATCACTACCCCAGCCACTATCACTACCCCAACCCCTATCACTACCCCACCCCTATCACTACCCCACCCCTATCACTACCCCAACTCCTATCAAACCCCAACCCCCATCACTACCCAACCCCTATCACTACCCCTATCACTACCCCAACCCCTACACTACCCCAACTCCTATCACTACCCCAACTCCTATCACAACCCCAACCCCCATCACTACCCAACCCCTATCACTACCCCTATCACTACCCCAACCCCTACCACTACCCCACCCCTATCACTACCCCAACCCCTATCCTACCCCAACCCCTATCACTACCCCAACTCCTATCACTACCCCCTATCACTACCCCACCATACCCCAACCCCTATCACTACCCCAACCCCTATCACCCCCCAACCCCTATCCCCCCCCCCTATCACTACCCCAACCCTATCACCACCCCAACCCCTATCACTACCCCAACCCCTATCACACCCCAACCCCTATCACCACCCCAACCCCTATCACTACCCCAACCCCTATCACACCCAACCCCTATCCTACCCCAACCCCTATCACTACCCAACCGCCTATCACTACCCCAAACCCCTATCACCTACCCAAACCCTATCACTACCCCAACCCCTATCACTACCCCAACTCCCTATCACTACCCCAACCCCTATCACCAACCCAAGACTCCTATCACTAACCCCAACCCCGAGCACTACACCCAAAGCCCTATCACACCCAACCCCTATCACTCCCCACCCCTATCACGACCTATCACTACCCAAACCCCTATCACTACCCCATCACTACCCCAACCTACCACTACCCCAACCGCCGATCACTACCCCAACCCCTATCACTACCACCCCAAACCCCTATAACTACCCCCCTACTACCCCTATCACTACCCCAACCCCTATCACTACCCTCAACCCCGATATGCACTACTCCAACCCCGATCACTACCCGCAACCCTATCAACTACCCAACCCGCTAGTCACTACCACCCAACCCCTATCACTACCCCAACCCTATCACCACCCAACCCCTATCACTAACCCCAACCCCGAGCACTACCCCCAACCCCTATCCGACCTAACCCCATCATATCACGACCCAACCCCTCACTAACCACCCAAACCCCTATCACGAACCCCCAACCCCTATCACTACCCCACCCCTATCACTACCCAATCCCTATCACTACCCCAACCCCTATCACTACCCCCACCCCTATCACTACCCCAACCCCTATCACTACCCCAACCCCTATCACTACCCCAACCCCTATCACTACCCCAACCCCTATCACTACCCCAACCCCTATCACTACCCCTATCACTACCCCAACCCCTATCACTACCCAACCCCTATCACTACCCCAACCCCTATCACTACCCCCACCCCTATCACTACCCAATCCCTATCACTACCCCAACCCCTATCACTACCCCAACCCCTATCACTACCCCAACCCCTATCACTACCCCTATCACTACCCAAACCCCTATCACTACCCCAACCCCTATCACAACCCCAACCCATATCACTATCACAACCCCTATCACTACCCCAACCCCTACCACTACCACTACCCCTACCACTACCCCAACCCCTATCACTACCCCAACCCCTATCACTACCCCAAACCCCTATCACTACCCTTGCCCCTATCACGACCCCTACCCCTCCTTAACCCCTCCCACCTGTTATCCTTTCAACATAACTACATCACTACTTTTAATAATAACCCCACTCTTTATTTCAATCACTATCATCTTACGTACAATTTGATCATTGTTGTTAAGCGCCTTGGAATAAGGCACTATATAATTCTATATAAGCAGCAGTGGGTGAACAAAGCACCGTCTTTTATTATTATTTAATGAATTACATAACTGATACATGCTCATGTTTTAAAATGTGTTTAAATGTTCCCGTTTTAATGTCAGTCACCGATCTCTTCACTCGTTTAATGTTTGAGGAATTCATGGTGGCATCAATCATGTTTATGTTTGAATTGGAAGAAGGCTCTGAAAGGGAGCTGGCACAGTTTGTCACACGGGAAAGTACAACAATTGTTTGAAGGTTTAATGCTGATTCCTATTTGGGCGTTACATTGTGATGTGCGTTGAGCCCCCGGTAAGCATTGCCAAAGTAAATACAAAATAATGAATTGTCTTGGAAATATATTGGGTTGCCTACATTGTCATTATTGACAATGCCATACGATATCAAGTATAACTATGCCGATGACAACTGCTGCGATGTCATTTCTTTACCTTTGTAGTTTTTATTTTAGTAAATTGACTTAAAGGAGTTTTTTGTTGATTCATTTGAACCTATCTACGTGACTTCCCCAAAAGACCCAAATAATATGAATTCCTGCAGTCACGAAAGCTTTAAGTCAAGATTTAAATCTATTGTGATTTAGAACTTAAACTTGTATTAGTTTTTTTATTTGTTATTCGTAAATATTTTCTCATGACTTCAAATACATCAGAAAAATAAAATGAACATATTTCAAAACAAACGATAAGATTATAGTCGATCTTATATCGTCTGATATATCGTAGGATCACAACATCGCGGAAAACCGTTGACGCAATAGCAATAGTCATCGTGCCAGTGGTTATGCGCGCTGTGTATTGAAGTGAGCAGCTCTAAGTTAAAGTCACAGCCACAGATAAAATCAGTGGCGAGCGCTATCTTAACCAGTCCTGCCAAATGCCCTCTCCCCCATCACCAACCCGCACTGACCAGCTTAGTAAAATATGGTCAAACAAGCTCACTGATCGACACGGCACCAGGAGCCTTTTATTCAGCAGTGGATTGACAGAGGCCTGCACAGTATAGACTGGTGGAAATGTCGTGTTGCATGCATATGTATGTGCAGACTACAAGTAGGTGAATGTGGACAGCACCAAATCCAGTTGCTTTTACTTCCCCAGCAATGATGTTTAAACAGCGCACCGGATACCCATTTATTGTTATTTATTAAATATTTTTATCTGGATAATATCTTGAATGGAACAACTCGTTTGCAAGAGTGTCCAGGGTTAGGCTGAGTTGACCTAGGACCGGTTCAGATATAACTCACCAGTGATGTTAGAAATTGAATTTCGATTGTGGTGGGGTATGTAAATGCAGTGCAGCGCTAACCACCGTGCCACCACTCCCCACAGACGCACGCACGCACACACAATCACATCAAAAAATTAATTACGTGCCACTAAACTGTATTTTAAATTCATAAATTCTACCCTCGCATAGACCACTCAATGCTTGCGTGTGAAAGACATGGCTGACAAATGCTCTGTCTGAACACTATGGGTTCATTATTTGGTGCTCAGGGCTTAGTGCCAAGGGTTAACTTTAGGTTAATAACCAGTAAGCTCAAACTCATGAGCACAACCCTTTCATCCAGCCCAGGCACCTCTTTCAACAACCCTTCACAGTGTGCAGACAATTAATGAAGCCCACAAATATTGCTTGTTCTTTGTAGTTATAATTATTCCAAAGAGTGGCTCGAATGGCGTGCATACAGAGGCAACTGAATAGAATTCTGTGAGAGTAATACACTTCAAAAGTGTTGTTTGCATGCGACTCTACAACAACCGAATAACTTCAGCCATCAGCACAATTATATTGCCTAGTTTCCATGCTCTATCCACACAGCAAACTGAAACACGTTGCACCAATAGGTGACGTTTTACTATCAAAATAACTACTGTAGTTTAAATGATGCTGGCAAAGAACCACAGAGATTGGTAATATGGGTGACTTGTTCTTCTAAAACATTTGCCCTTTGCTAATCCACTGCGGGATGAAGGCCTCCCAACGGGAGAGGTCCCAGAATCAGATCAGAAACCACTTTCCCTTGAAGTTAGCCATGACCAGGCATTAAACGCAGGTTGTTACGTTCATAGCACAGTACATGAACCCCAGCACCACTGCTCCAATCCGCAAAACATACGTATTAACTTTAGCCAAATGAAAAAGTTCCCATGTTCTTATCGGTGTTACCTCTTTTCATCACAGAAGCAATTTCATCATGATGCTGTATCGCAGACGGTACTATGTCGAGATGTATGAATGTATGTTGGGATTCGGCCGTGCTAAAGTGAACTTGCAATCCAGAGATCGTGAGTTCTATCGCTTGGTGGGGCACTTGAAAACGTTTCTTAAATCCCTCTGCCTCTCACACCATTGGAACCTCATTTGCCAGTAAAAAATATGATAATTGTTTTTTAAAATCCTTTATATTAAGTTCACTTGCTTGCTTGCTTGCTTAGGACCGTGCAAATCTTTCGGTCGTTTTTTAAACCACTTCCCGTGATCCAATCGAGCTGACATTTTCCACACAGACTCGTTGTGCGTGACAATTAATGTTCGTGAAAAAAATCCACTTTTTACACTTTTTAGGACAAAAATATTATATTTAATTACCAATTGCTCAATCCTGCCATGCAATCATCTGACCCATATGTGGCATCCATCTCAAGCCAGAGGACGAGAGGACTCTAGCCCTCACGCATATAAAGGATTTATAGTGAAAAACTTTGTTTTTACGAGTTATATTATTTACCCTTCTATCTGGCAACAAAACTGACACCTTTTTTTACAAGGAGTCATGTTTGCATAGACCACAATACCTGCAGTCATAATGCAAACCAAAAACATAACTCTGTATGCACTGTCCTTAAAGTTGATTGGTCCACACCCGAGACAGCTTTCCTTAGAGCCTAGTCTCACATGGGTTGGACCAGATGACGCCAAAAGGCGCACAACTCAAAGTCATTATGACTGCAGGTATTGTGGTCTATGCAAACATGACTCCTTGTAAAAAACAGGTGTCAGTTTTGTTTCCAGATAGAAGGGTAAAAAAACAATTATCCCTCTGCCTCTGTTCACCCAGCGGCATAAATTGCTACACCACCGAATGTGTTGGGTTAAAGTGTGACCAGGGTGGAAGACAAGGCCAAAATACCCCTTTCGTGAGCCCTATCTCATGAAGGCCATGCTGTCATCGGTGGCATGAGCAAGCAACTGCAGGGTTGCACTTTTCCCTCCTAGAGAAACATACTTATGTTGTGGCACAGCTGCTGTTCAAACAGCAATGTGAATGGGTACACCACAATTAGTCGATTGGCAGGTCACGTGTGGTGGGGTAAAGTGTGCGTACTTGCACCTATTGCAAGACACCTGTGGTGGAAAAGTCGGCTAGAATACCCTCGAAGCCTCGAGACGGGCTTTCTCGAGCTTAATCTCATGGAGGCCTGCCAACAATGACGCAAAAAGCAAACAATTGCATGGTTGTACCCTAATTGCTGCGTAATGCAACATGCGACATATTCACGTATTATATTAAATACATTTATTTGAGGAGTGCTAAACACCCAATAATGACTAATCGTCTTAATCAGCAATAAGCTGTTTTCTCTGTAAAGTGAACACAACCAACCATACGACTGAGCAGGACATTTCAAGACATCCCAGACCATGTGCATGCATTATGCATCCACGCTTCTCATGAACATGCATGAGAAATTCACACAAGTGGAATGATATGCATGTTAAGGCTCATTTGCACAAGGCGTTTGGCAGATATACATGGCAGTGTGTTGATCAGCGATGTCTTCTTGATCATCTGCGAACCTGAGTTGTCGGTGTCAATGTTTAAATGACAGTATGGAAATATTTGTTCATTGTCTTGCCAAATTAACCTCTGTTTTTGGGAAGAAAAAAAATGAATTGACATGGTCTTGCAATTTAACAACCAAAAATAATCAGTGCACCTTGAGACCAGTGTGGTGCTTTGTTCATGCTGTGCAAATTTATAGCAGTTAATTTGAGAAGGAACCCATGGTATTTTATAAATATAACCAAAATATATGTTCTGTATAAAAAAGCACCCTGCAAATTACTTAATAAAACAAATGCCACTCGCCATGATTATTTCAATATGTAGCGGACATACTATCTGCGCTCTGGAAGATTTAGCTTTCTGTCCTCGACCACCACATTTTCTCTTACAATTTTTTTTTATCATCGTGTAAAATTGAAAACATTTATTTTTCAAAAATGCATAATTAAAGGCCATTTTTTCCATTTCCCAAACATGCCTAGGGCCAAATTGAAGCATGCGAATCAATTAACAGCTATGGTAAATGATATATGAGAGGCACTGGTAAAATAATAAAATTTGACACCCTTTAAATTTACTGCAGTGTTTTCAAAATACTGTACGCAACCTGCGGCATGTTTCAAAAGAAGTTGGGATTTCACACACGTCACGTTTATAAATGTAATCTATACCGCAATGAAATATTCCTCTTGCCCTCGTACACGTACGACAGCTCGTCCAGGCCTAAACTTGATTGGATTCATATAATTACAATAATAATAAAAATGCGTGGGATTACATTAAGCGACAGACTTAGAGTACGCAGAGTAACGCTATAGTTATATTCTTGGTTCTTTCGGTAAAGTCATGTATTTTAAGCTGGGTGGGAGGAGGAGAGAGCCTTGACAAAGGAGTTTACATATCAACAGAGGAATTTAGCATATTGATGACAAATGCAGATCATCAATATGCTAAATTCCTCTATTAATATCTAAACTCTATTGATATCTAAACTCCTTTATCAACAGAGGAATTTAGCATATTGATGACAAATGCAGATCATCAATATGCTAAATTCCTCTATTAATATCTAAACTCTATTGATATCTAAACTCCTTTATCAACAGAGGAATTTAGCATATTGATGACAAATGCAGATCATCAATATGCTAAATTCCTCTATTGATATGTAAACTCCTTTGTCACGGCTCTCTCCTCCTCCCACCCAGCTTAAAATACGCTGCCAAGCTTAGCAGTGTTCATTAAGACGCTGTCTTTCCAACAGCTCTGTTTCTTCACCTGAGGACGACTGCTTGCGTTGTGGCCGAAACTTCGTGAGAATTTCATTATGTATTTTTATTATTATTTTATTATTTCCCTTCTACGTGACTTTACCGAAAGAACCAAGAATATGAATCCCTGCAGTCACGAAAGCTTTAAATCGAAATTTAATGCTATAGTTCTTCACTCATTTTCAGAGGGGTATGGGGGGGGGCAGAGGTCGTAATCGGGTACCCGATACCCGTACCCTACCCGATACCCGGCTACCCGTACCCGGCCGGGTATGGGTACGGGTAGGCCGTGAGTCACTGGTGAGTCACCGTTTGTCACTCATTTCCCAACGTCTTGTCTCTTCTCACAATTCAAGTTCTTAGAATCAACCCACCCGCGCCTGCAACACGGCTTCATCCCAGAGGTCGCAATCAGGTACCCGATACCCGTACCCTACCCGTACCCAGACGGGTAAGGAATCAAAATCCGTTTGCGACCTCTGGGGGGGTTGCACTTTCACCGATAAGACATCAGTGTTATGCCGCCACACCGCCTACAAGGGGCGTTGTCACGCCTCGTGTCTTGTCGTCAGGAGCCGCACCGAAGCCCACCAGGGGTTGCCAGTGACACGCGGGCCTTGCAATGAAGAACGCCGATCTAGTTCAAACTGTTCATTAAGATAAGTAGGCTTGGGCATGACACGTCACTCGAAGGGGTGATGGCCAACTGTCAATAATAATAATAATGATGGAGTGGCAGCTAAGGAAAGGAATGTCCCGAGGAAATGGAGCGTACTGCAAATACTGCTACGTAGACTACAGTATTGCCTCGTTATTCGCGAGGGATACGTTCTGGAGATGCTCCTGAAAAGCAAAATTTGCAGATAAAAATATTTAAATGACCTTACGTGAATATATAAATGCGCTGTTAAATACATGAAAAATATAATATTTAAAAAAAAATTGGTTATAATAAACATAAAGTTAATACAAATAAATATGAAAGGATAAAATAATCGTTTATAAATGAGCTTACCTATAATTGTGATGCTGCTGCGTATCGTCACTTTATCTCATCACTTTCTTTCGCTCCGCCTCTCGATGCGGGAACCGTGTCGAGTTCCAGATGCGATTCGCGGATAGCCACAGACGGCGGAGAGCGAGTCCGCGAACGACGAGGGAAACGCCCGTGTTACATCACAGCATCCCGCGTGGAGGGCGGTGACCTGGGGACCCCTCCAGCCGGCAGCGAATCGAGCGCAGCTCTGTATGACGACGACAGTGAATGGAAACGATAGCTGCTGCCAGTTTAAAAATGTGGACGGCACTCCGGTGCTGTGGTGAAATGATGCATCAGGTTTAAAAAATGTGGTGCCCTCGATCAATACGATGGACAGAGCCAGGGCAGATGTTTTTTATGCACTCTCCCCCCGACATATTACCCAGAATTCACCGTGATGCATGTCACTTTAATAGGGCTTTACATTTACCCGATAAACCTCACACGCTAATGCTTTCATATTGGTTTCCAAATGTAATCAACATGATAGATTTCAACTGCAAAAAGCCATTTCGGAAATGTTTACAGATATGTTTTTGTTCTTTCAAGAATAGTACGTTCTGGCTGTGCAGGGCTGTAAGTTGGTTTATTTATATATATTGTGCTCCATTGGGTCCACCAGATGCATCATAATCTTAATGTGTTAAATGAGCCAATTTGGGTGGCTGTAGTTCACAAGACAGGACAATAATGTCAATCTATAAACATGAGATAGCAGTGTTAGCTTTTTAATCATGGGATTCATCGTGACCCTGCTCCTACAAGAGCAAGGTTCGTATATTTCACCCCCCCCCCCAAAAAAAAACAGTTCTTGTGGTATCACTGTAACACAAAAACATCATTAAGTCTTTCATATAAAATATTTCTCTCCACATAAATATGTAAAATAGCTGAATGTTTTTTTTGCTACACGGGATTCGCACGGCATCGTGCGTGCCTCGCAGTTATTCATCCGATCGCATCGGATATATCAACATTTCACCTTGACACACAAATGTACATTGCTTACGTGAGGCACGTGTGTGCATTAAAAAAAAAAACTATTTACTGGAAGCCAGTGTTGCCGGTGTACGCCTTTGAGTGCTGCAATCCAATTAAAAGTAAATTATCTCTCAAACACTAATGAGAGATTGCAGCATGTAACCAAAGCTCCCACAGTAACGGATTTTTTATGGGGTCCAAATGCACGACAAACACTTTCCCAATGAATCCCACAGAAACGGAATTCCATCAGGGGGCCGTCATCATCATTATCACCAACCACGATCTATATCCGCTGCTAGATGAAGGCCTCCCCAAGCCGTCACCACCATCTCTTGTGATCTCGTGCTGCGGCAAGTATTTGTCTCCTGCACATGACCAGAATTGATGTGGATTAATAGCACTTTCCTCAGCCAACCTTTGATTTGTCTTTGAAGAAAATACATTCTCGGGATCATCACCTGCATAAGTAAATGCAAGTTAGACCTTCTTATTGAATGGCCACATTCGCATTAAAGATAAGTAGGGCGTTTCAGCCCCGCCAGCTGCTCCAGCAAGCTCGTATAAGTCCCAGCCTCCACCATAATTACACTGCAGTAAACCATAACGATGGGAGGAGTGGTGGCTCAATGGTTAGCGCACTGTGCTCGGAGACTGATATCTGATCCAGCCCTGTTGCCCCCCCCCCTCCTCACAGACATCCCCGTCTCACCCACCCCTACCACTTAATCAATGAAGTATGGTCAAACAACCCCCACAGTCGACATGGCGTGGGAAGGCATTCATCCAGCTATGAATTGACAAAGGGCAGAGGAACGTTTATGTTATTACGGACACCATAACGATTCCATCGCTTCAAGCCGCTCATATGAGCATGGACGTGATCTCGGATTTCCGGAAGTGGCTGCTTTTATGGAACGGAATCCAATTAAATCGCAGTCACATGATGTCCATCCGTAATACCCATTTCTCTCTGGGACTACGGCATGTGTTCAATGTGCATTTGCCTTCGCCCAGCGCACACCACTCTCCTTGTCCCCTCCTGCTCCGTAGCAAGGGCATCCATAAGCAGGCACACCCAGTGTTCAAGTTTCAAGTTGACTTTGTTCAACCGTGTGAGGCATCAGGAGACCAGGCTCATCTCGCGCCCAAGAGTGACCTGGGGCTTGTATCTACCAGTCAGAGCAACCATTGCCGTAAATAATCCAGACTGAGTAATTGTGCAAGTGTCATTTTGGAAATTGCCAAACTTGGACCCCGAGGCGGGTACGCAATGGCCTACTCGTGCCATTGGCGTCAGGGGGATATTTACCGTCGACTGTGAGGCAGACGGCGCATCGTATTACCGTGGTTATTACACCCGCAGTAATAACCAGGGCAGCCGTAGGAGTCGAACTGTGAGCCTCTGCAACAGGCGTCACCGACCCAGTGGTGCTCGGTTACACAACTGCGTAACAATAATGATGATTGATATCTCTTTTTGTCAATCCACTGCTGGATAAAGGCTTCACCACACCGTGTCGGTCAAAAGGAGTGCTTGATCATACTTCACCACACCGGTTAATGCGGGATGGTGTCAATAACTGTTTCAAATGTCACTCGCCGGTCCGATTAGTCACGGGCCGGGAATCAAACTTTGGTTGCCGGGTGCATAACGTCACCACCACCACGAGCTTTCTCTAGACATAATGCTTATTAAACAGACAACTAGGATGTGTCTCCGTGTTGAATACAGGTATTGTATGTGTTTAACAGACTGCTGGCGTGCCACACTAATGTTTTACAGCAACATTGGTTTTAAGCAGGGAAACTCCGAGTCACTTTCATCGTCTATGCTTCCGATTGTGTCAGATGTTAAGAGGTGAGAGAAATGTACCTTCATCATTGAATGTTATTTATTTAATACATCAATATGCTTTGGTTCTTTCGGTAAAGTCCCGTAGATATAAAAAATAAAAATAAAGTGAATAAAAATTATGAAATAAAATAAAAAACAAAAAGACATGAATGTAGACTGTAGCTTTGTTTTTAAGCTTGGTGAGCGTACTAGCAGTCTATAACGTAGACTTATTCTTGGTTATTTCAGTAATAAAAAATAAAATTAAAATAATAAAAAATAAGGATTAAAAGAAAAAATGTAAATGAAAAAACAAAAACCACGACGTTTCGATCACAACACAAGCCATCGTCTTCAGGAGGAAAGAGGGACATGGTCACCTAAGGCAACCGTTCATAAAGGTTTAAAAACTGGGCGTGGCACAAGAGCAAAAGCTCCTGCGGCGCAACGAAGTGGGCGGGGCCTATGTGCCCTGGGGTCAGAGAGCACCAATGTGGAGCACGGAACATGCAGTGCCACAGAACGTCTCGGTGTCAGAACGAAGTGGGCGGGGCCTATGTGCCCTGGGGTCAGAGAGCACCAATGTGGAGCACGGAACATGCAGTGCCACAAGACGTCTCGGTGTCAGAACGAAGTGGGCGGGGCACATGTGCCGTGGGGCAAGACAACAAGAAAATGACACGAATCAAGCCATGACTTGACCTGTGCTCCATGAGACAAGAAAACACAAATCAAATCACGACCCAAAGTGGTTGATGAAATTTTTCCAATGATTGCTGAGTTTATAACCATCCTCTTGGTTGAAATTGTGTCTGTGTCTGTATTATATACATGGAAGGCTTCATGAATGATGTTTTGTTGATAGCCAGTGGGCTTGCAAAGTACCATCGTCTTAGAGAAATCAATTTCGTGTGAGCCAGCCGCATTAAAATAATGATCAGCCACGGCAGAAGTATTGGTCCTACCGTGTTTCAAATCTGCCTTATGCTCACGAACACGGTCCGAGACATATCGCTTGGTTTCTCCAATGTAACTGCTGCCGCAGATACAGCTTAGTTTGTAGACGCCGGGATATTGCATGTCAGGAATCTTGTCCTTCACAGATGGGATCAGATCACTAATTTTATGTACTGTGTTAAATCGGACCTGGATCTTGTGTATAGTCATGATTTTGGAAATATTTTTGGTTACCCCTGCTATGTATGACAAGGTGATGGTTTTGATTGGATTCTCAGATGGCTCCTTCCTCACAGTTGGGGTGATGGCTTTGTGGATGTGTAGTCAGAATATCCATTCGCCTTAAGAGCTTGGTGTACGTGTTTGCGTTCACTGGTTAGGTGTTCATGGTCGGAGATGCATTGAGCTCTATGGTGTAGCGTTTTGATGAGGAAATTATTCTGGGATGGATGGTGGTGGTAATCAGGTTTTAGGTAGGCGTCAGTATGGGTTACTTTCCTGTAGACAGAATGGCTCATTGAGCCATCTGGTCTATTTTTGCTTAGGACATCCAAGAAAGGTAGCATGCCATGGGTGTATGGAATTTATGTGGTTGAAGAATTGGTTCAGAGCCGGTCGACCATGTGGCCAGATGACAAACGTGTCATCCACGTACCTCTTCCACAAGGACGGGCGTAGAGAGATGCCTGGATGGCGTCCATCTCAAAATTTTCCATGAAAATATTGGCTACAACCGGAGATTAGGGAGAACCCATTGGGGTGCCTTCAGTTTGTAGAAAGCTCCATTCCAGGTGAAGTATGTATTGGTCAGGCAATGTCTCACCAGGGCTGGTACATCAGCATCCAATCCTTGTTGGACTAAATATTCAATTATTGCAATGGCGTCGGGCACAGGAACTTTGGTGAACAAAGAAACTACATCGAAACTCACGAGCAAATCACTTGGGGACAGTGAGATGTCTTTAATTGACGATACCAGGGGAGCTGAGTTAAGTACAGAAGAGGTGGTCTTGCCAGTGAATAGCTGCAAGGTCTCAGACAGATATCGGGCCAATTTGTAGGTGGGTGAGCTAATGGTGGAGACGATGGGACGAAGCGGTGTGTACCTTCTTTATGGATTTTTGGTAAGCCATATCATCTGGGTGGTCTAGCAGCAGAAGGTTGTAAGGAAAACCGTTTTTTCTGTTCAATTAATGAAGCTGAATCAGTGATGATACTGTTCGTTTTTATAACGAGGCTGTTGGTGGGATATATTTCGATTTTTGTGTAGCTGCCATCATTAAGTAGGTCCTGAATTTTGCTATTGTACACGGTTTTGACAAATGATGACCGTGGCATTGCCCTTGTCGGCTGAGATGATGGCTACATCATCCCTCTTTTTCTGCCGTGGCTGATCATTATTTTAATGCGGCCGGCTCACACGAAATGTATTTCTCTAAGGCGATGGTACTTTGCAAGCCCACTGGCTATCAACAAAGATTCGTTCATGAAGCCATCCATATATACAGACACAGACACAATTTCAACCGAGAGGATGGCTATAAACTCAGCAATCATTGGAAAGATGTCATCAACCACTTTGGGTCGTGACTTGATTTGTGTTTTCTTGTTGGGGGAACTCAGGTCAAGCCATTGTATCGTTTTCTTGTTGTCGTGCCCCAGGGCACATGTGCCTCGCCCACTTCGTTCTGACACCGAGACGTTTTGTGGCACTGCATGTTCCGTGCTTCACATTGGTGCTCTCTGACCCCAGGTCACTTAGGCCCCGCCCACTTCGTTCGGCCCAAGGAGCTTTTGTTCTTGTGCCACGCCAATTTTTAAAACCTTTATAAACGGTTGCCTTCGGTGACCATGTCCCTCTTTCCTCCTGAATACGATCGCTTGTGTTGTGATCGAAACATCGTGGTTTACATTTTTATCTTCATTTTTTATAACTTTAATTTGATTTATTACTGAAATAACCAAGAATAAGTCTACATTATAGACTGCCAGTACGCTCACTCAGCATAAGAACCAGGCTACAGTCTACATTATAGAATGTCAATACGCTCACCAAGCTTAAAAACCAGGCTACAGTCTACATTATAGACTGCCAGTATGCTCACCCAGCTTAATAACCATCACTAAAGTCTACACTATAGACTGCCAGTACACTCACCAAACTTCATAACCAGGCTACAATCTACATTATAGACTGCCAGTGCACACACTCCGATTAAGAACCAGGCTACAGTCTACATTAATGGATTTTGGTTTTTTATTATTTTTATTACATTTTTATCATTTTTATTCACTTTATTTTTATTTTTCTATCTACGTGACTTTACCAAAAGAACCAAAGAATATGAATTTTTGCAGTCACGAAAGTTTAAAGTCAAACTTTAAATTAATATTTACGTCATTCTGACTGACTCGTCTTTATTTTTTCAATAATCGATATATGTAGCACAGTTTGACCACTCATTTTATCATTTCAGTTCGTACATTTCTATCAATAATTCTTTTTTTACGACGAAAAACTATCCATGACACAAAGAGAAGCGAGAGAAGATGCTAGTCTATTTGAACCCATGTCTCAAATAACTGCTGGTTAACCAAAAAAAAAGTGGCAATTGGTCGTTTTGCGAACATTTTGACCGTGTCTTTTTGTGTTCAACTGCCACAAATATTCACTTAATGTGGAACTTATCTACCTCGTGTCCATATGCAATTTTGTATACGTAAATGTAAGTATGGAATTCATTTAGAGTACTTACAGTAACGTAACGACATGCAGTGGAGCAATGTTGCAATTCTTTGCGCTGTAAACCCGCTGAACTGGCTGAGATTGACGGCTACGACGAACATCAGTGGCAAGTGACATCTGAACCATGACATCTGAACCATGTTTGTTTGTTGTAGTACAGAGTTAGACTGATGGCCTTAATCTAAGTTGTCCTGTGGTTGTTGTTGGTTGTTTGACTTGCATCCCACTGGGATTTTTGCACACAGCGTTGGTGTACGGTGTTTTTTCTGCAATATTTTGCTGTCTTTTCTTGGATTTTCTGTTTGCACTCAGTCACATATTCACTTTAAGATGTTATTTGTTCATGTTTTTGTTTTTTGTTTGTTGCGGTTGCACCCGATTCAAGAGCCGAATGGCTCACAGGACTATACCTAATAAATGAACTTGAACCGGTTTCTGGCCAGCTCCCTTTCAACCACCTGCACGAACCAGCGTGGTGAAGCATGGTCAAACAACCCAGCTCTATGGCTAATGCACCTTCGGTGAGGCTTTTGCATTGCAACATGGGATGTTAATTATTTACTTAATGCACATATGCAATTATTAACATACTGGCCGCACGTCGAATCGGTCGATTTCTGATTTTTTTTTTCAAGAAGAAGAACAAATTTGCCTTTGCGGTTACAATGACAGGGCAGTGGGATAATTGTTTTACATTCACGCGGACTGTGAGACCCGGGGGCAGTGAGATAATCCGTGGCGACCACAGTGCACAGCTTAGTCAGGAATGTACCGTTACAACAAATAAAGCAGATATTCGTGATCCCCCCACGTGGAAAAGTAAACCATTGTCATTGCTCAGTGTTGACGGTGTTACAGCAGCGGCGGTGCTAAGTGTTTACACGAAGCAGGCAGTGAGTGCATTGTTCCAATTAATTGTGTATTTACATCTACTGACCTGCTTACCGTTTTCTCTATTTTGCTCTCCTATCGGGGTTGTCTACCCCCCCCCCCCCCCCCCCCGTATTCTTCGGTGTCGTAACTTGTTAACCCGCCCATGCTGGACATTTGTGAAAAGAAGAGCTTCATAGCTCATCGGATTCCCCCAGTCTAAATACACATTCTGATTCTGACCATGATGAACACATCACGTGGAGTCGCTTTCGTGGGTGGAAATGGACCTTGTTTTCGTGTCAGAGTGACATCGATCGGCATGGCAACGTGAGCACAAGAATAAGATTCTCAAAGTTATACACGATTCACCCAACTGGTGATTTGATCGTGATTTTGGTTTAAGAATCTTTATAACCTAACGTTGCAGCTAGTCGTAGAGACGACAGTGGCTGCAGGGATGGTGTGAACCCATTGTTTTATTTACATATACGAAGTTAATAACGTTTGACTTCTTGCTATGTCAGACGCCGCGGTTCTGTCGTGAAGTTCTCTGTTTTCTGGTTGTACCGCGTGTGATTCAGCGTGATGTACAATGTTCCACTCCGCATACTGGGAGCTTCTTAAGGAAATTACTGGTCGGGAGCGAAACGTCAGACATCATGCCGAACAACGTGCGTTACAACCCCAACACACATCGGAGAGTTAAACGTCATATGTGAGTGTCAGTGCATGTATCGTGAGTTTAAGAATTGATATAAATCAATCAAATGATACGTCATGTCTCATCTAATCTAAATCTGTTGCTCCCAGGTAAAAAATATATATATATTTTCGTTGGGAATCGATGTGCCCCTATGGGATGTGCCGATTGCAAACAATACAGGAAATTCATTTTTTACATGACAGTTTAATATTGATTTTGGTGAGCGTTGATAGGTTTTGATAGGTATGTCACATATCTGACGTAGGTGTATCGCACATCTTCATGCAGTGGCAGTGAAGATGGAGCGTGTACTTCGATCTCCGAGCCACCCGTTTCACTTTTATCCCGAGAGCCAAATATGACAAGGATGAGTCGGTGTGTATATGGTCACCTCCCTGTGCAAATGTAATCAGTCAACATGTATTATGTTGTTAAAAGAGAGTTGACGACATTAAATTCTAATATATACATATAATCATATTTGGTTTTACAGAGCATTGTTCATGCACGTTGCATCTCACAATCGCCGGAGAACCACAAACAAGCTGGAAGGCAGCCAAACGCCACCAATTGGACAAGATCGGCTATATATATACAAAATATTGTCGGCCAATTAATGGGTGTCTATACATGTGGCAGGAGGCTGTCACACCCGAAGAAAATCCACGCATGCAAGGCGGCAAATATAAGCATTAGCGAGCATTCAGTCTCACATAACAAGTTACATTTGCTCATCTGTGTTGTACGTATGTATGTTTACTTTCTAATCGGATGTGCGGGGGAAGGACAACAAACCAAACACAAAAGCAGCTCTCAAGAAATGAGTATCACTATGATGCATAGCATCTGATAGTCTTTCATGCTGACTCTTAATTTTGCCAAGGAGCAATCATAAGCACCAATGAATCATCATAGGCCCATAAAGGCACTGCCTATTGGTATGATGTAAATGAAAATTATTCATGTAGATATATTTGTCCTCCCTTTCTTATTCCTTAACAAAATAGCTTTGGACAAAGTTCTTACCGTTCAAGGGCATTTACGAAATGAGTGACATTTATGTCCCAGAGCCATACATTTCTGCAGTGCAAAGCTGTTTGACATGTTTAGCTTCATGTGAGACTCTGGTTCAGCCGCTGTCGTTTTGAAGAGGGGCCCTCTTTTAATCAATGCAGGTGTGAGAGGTGGGCGAGGTCATCTGACTCTCCTGCTCTCCTCCCATTTGTTGATCGTCTTTAGCTCGTCAGAAACACAAACATCTCCCTCCTTTATATCCTGGGCTAAAGTGAAGTCACGCGACTGTGTTTTTGTTTTGTAAGTTATTATATAATTGATCAGTATTGATCATATACAATTAGTTATTGGAACATGCTCTAGAAAACAAAAAACACAAACAATTAACAACTTGCAGATCTTCTAATGTGCAGATGTGCAATGGTCCTACCATCCTTCATCACGTGACACATCTGCCCTCTGTTGGTAGAATCTGGAGAGAAAAAAATAAGTGTTTTTTTTTTTGTTTTACCAGGGCGTTGTATTGTGATGCAACGCCAATTATTTTTTAAGGGACGTTTGCATTTTGGGGAAATGCCAGAGTACCTCAATAAAACCCATGCATTTGAAGGGGACAAAGACAAAGATCCCCCGTATAGCCTTAACAGGCTGTTGGGGCAAGTGCTGTTAGCGAGCACCTATGAAGGCCGGCAAGGTACACAAGGGGATGGGCGGCCAACACCACGCCCGGCCGCCTTTGTCTCCCCAGTGGCGATGTTTACACACCACACCAGGTACGTATATAAGAGTGAGTAGACCTAGGGGAGATCCAGAACTGGTATAGATAATCGTTACTGGTGTTGGCCTTGAGCGGGAATCGAACTCGGGCAGCTATTTAACGCAGCTCGCTAACCGCTACGCTAGCGCTCCCCATGTCAGGAGATAGCACTCAAGGGCCTGCAATGATGGGTCCCTGAACCTATTTTCTGTCCTTCTATCTGACTGCCATCTCATAGCCCAGCATATTCAGGAGTTTAGAAAATGTAACGTAATCCACAAACTCTTGTCACCAAAGTGCTGGACCACAGAAGTATGCCACAACACCTAAGGGGCCCATCTTCTTGTTTTTTTCCGGTAAAGTCACGTAGAAGGGAAGTAATAAAATAATAAAAATAAAAGATAATAAAATAATTTGTTGTAGCCGAAACGTCGTGAGAATTATTTTATTATCTTTTATTATTTTATTACTTCCCTTCTACGTGACTTTACCGGAAAAAAACAAGAAGATGAATCCCTGCAGTCACGAAAGCTTTAAATCGAAACCTAAGGGGCCATCCATAAATGACGTCACGCCCTGGGGGGGGGGGGGGGGTCAGACATTCGTGACGATATGTGACGAGGGGGGGGGGGGTTGAGAAATGTGACGTCACATCAAAATGCGCAACTTTAAATAAATATAAACAACACGTTCTACTTAATAAATAGACTTTTTAATAAATGTTTTCTACTACAACATCAGAGTGCAGCGCCACATTAAATACGCACTACAATGACAATAGTTTAAAGCGATTTGAAGCATGTTTTATTTTTTTTTGGGGGGGGGGCAGAGCTTTGTGACGTCATATTTGAGGAGGGTCTGACTTTTTGTGACGCCGTGTGACGAGAGGGGGGGGTCAAAAATCGGCCAAAATCGCGTGACGTCATTTATGGACGGCTCCTAACATGGTCCCTCGCATGCGTGGGTTTTCTCTACGTACTCCGGTGTCCTCCCACATGTATAAACACTCACTAATTGGCTGAAAACATCTCAATATATAGAGAACTGCAGAGCAATTGTTGGTGTCGGCTTATCACACGGGCAGGCCCTACAGCTTTGTCTGGGGTTCCTCAGCGATTGTGATATGCCAATTGCATGAACGTCGCTATACAAAACTCGTAATTAGGTGATAATAGGTTTTTCCCATTTTCTCTAGCAACAAAACAGGTTTTAAGATGTTAAAACACCAAACTGAAACCTTTTACAAGGAATCATGTCCGCATTAACCACAATGCTTGTGGTCAGAATGCAAAAAAAACATACTCTGATAATATATGCATTGTCCTTGACACTGATTGGTCCACACCAGAGACAGCTTTCTTTTGAGCCTCGTCTCAAACGGTGTAAGACCAGAGAACGCCAAAAAGCGTACAGCCCAAAGACAACACACTATCAGAGTAATGAAAGCTCGGGGTGAGCATCTACATCATGGGACCTCCTTTGCCAGTACCAAAATATGATAAGAGGTTTTTCCCCTTTTTTCTGGCAACAAAGCAGGTGTTAAGATGTTAAAACAACAAACTGAAACATTTTTTTTTTGCATTCTGACCACAAGCATTGTGGTTAATGCAGACATGATTCCTCGTAAAAGGTTTCAGTTTGGTGTTTTAACATCTCAACACCTGTTTTATTGCCAGAAAAAAGGGGAAAACCTATCATCATATTTTGGTACTGGCAAAGGAGGTCCCATGATGTAATAATTAGATTTTTATTATTAACAATCTTAAAACATTGCAACTGAATCTCACATGTGTTTTATATGCATTATCATTAAGAAATGGCAAATACGCTCATAGATTTGAACATCGCATTCTTAATCATAGTACATTATTATTAAGGCATGTTAATGGCTCATTATAAAACGTATATTTTTCACACTTTTGTTGCGCTATCAAGTTCTTGGTATTATATCCGGGCCGAACTCCCCACGTGTTAAATAACTGTCCTCAGAAGCAGGTATCACAGAACTACTTCTGAGGTACCTCAGTTATTTCGGTAAAGTCACGTAGAAGGGACATAATAAAATAATAAAAATATAAAACAATAAAATTCTCACGACACAAGCAATCGTCATCAGGTGCGAAATCCACACCTGATGATGATTGCTTGTGTTACAGTCGAAACGTCGTGAGAATTTTATTGTTTTATATTTTTATTATTTTATTATTTCCCTTCTACGTGACTTTACCGAAAGAACCAAGAATATGAATTCCTGCAGTCACGAAAGCTTTAAATAAAAAAAACGAGCTAAGGAGTTGATGCACTCCCCCACACACTGCTCCAGAGAAATGCTTTGCGCAAAGAAGTCCAACCAATCTGTTTAATTCTCAGCGGTGGGATTTAGCCAATGTGGTCAAAAAAATAAATGTAATGTGTTTTGTTTATGCCGTCATTGGTGACTATGCCGAGGTCAACAACTCGCTACTTTTGTGAACACAATTCAATTGCGGGTGGCTGAACGCAGACTCAAATGCAGAATCTCAACGGCGCTCTCCCCAATCCTTGACCTCTGCGTCACCAGGTCATCTCATTAAGGCCTCATGCAGCAATCGAGGTGGTTGTTATGAACATTTTGTGAAATTCTGTATTCCAATGTTCAAATGATGTGTGGCAATGAATTTGATGTTAATAGAACACGAATCTTGGCTACGCTTTGTGATTAAACGTGTACTGGCTGCCACTTTGGCGCTATTGCAAAACACTGTCGCAAAAGCATTCCAGACACGTATTCCATATTAGGCTTTGTGGAGTGTTTGTTGTATTCTCGGGTAATACTGTAATGTTATTCAGCACCATTCCTTTACTATTTTATTTTTAATTACGTTTTCACGGAGTTATTTCTCGGATAAAATATTATGTATTGTGTCCGTGAGCTTTCACAATTCATCAAATGGCTCGTACTGAAAATAAATATTCGCATTTTTTTATACAGAAGGAATATTTATATGTACTATGTATACGTAAAGTGTGAACAATTACAATATGTCCAGAAAGATATCATCCGTTATTAAAGACAACGGTCTGAACTGCACGGCGGAATATTGGGATTATTAGCTACGTACGGTGCAAAAGAAGTTCAACATACGTCATGTGCAAGTTCAAGTTGATGTCAAAGTAACAAAAAGCTTGAGTGATCGTCAACGGCGCGGGGACAGAAGCATTCAAAACAATCAGAGCCAAGACCTCGGTGAACACCTGGAGGCTCTCTGTAATCTTGATTCGACGTGTGTTACTAATACCATGGCAGACACGTTGAGCTCATGATATTGAACAAAGCGAAAACGAATCGCCCCTATTCCCCGCATTACAAGATGCTCCAAGATAGTAAGGGACAGCGTGAACGCGTGTGTGCCTGTCTCAACGTGTGTACAATTCGTGTGACACACACACACACGGCACGCGCGCCCACCTGCTGGATTTGGTGACGCACCCCAGCAAACGCAGGAGTGGAAGGCGCACCTCGTGCTCCGATGAATACGGTAGCACTTTGCCGAACGACGATTGCCAATGGAGTGCACCGGTTACACACATGCCCATCAGATAGCGCGGAGCGGATCGGTGTCGACACTCGTATACCAATGTGCACAGCTTGCAATCGATACTTTGTTTTTTTAATTGGCAGCCAGTGCAGACCATCACGAGTGGTCGGTGCGGATGCGGTCGTAGTTCCGCTGCTGCACGAGCAGACGTGCCGCTGAGTTCAGGGCAGACTGGGGTGGAAGCAGTTGGATGGCGCTGGCGCGTCTGAAGGCGCGATTCGGGATACTCTACGCGGCTAGCGACGAACGCGCAGACACGTGTCCTCGCTGCGGCAAGAGTCAATGAACGGTGGCGTTTAAATTACCTGACTGCGGATACATTGCCACGTGATAGGCCACTTCGTTGAGCAAACATTCGTGGCGAGGAGGTCGCTCCTGAAAAATATCTTCATAGCTCAGTTGGCCGTAACTGGTCAAGTAATTTTTTTTAACATCGTTCAGTTTATAGTTTTGGATACATTTCCACGTGAAAAACCACTTCTTTGAGCTATCATTTGTGGCCAGTTCGCTTATGAAAAAGAGCTACATAGCTCAGCGGGCCTTTCCTGGAAAAATAAAAAATAAGTTTCAATAGTTCATAGTTGTATTGCTGCTGTAGCTGGTAATAGCACCTGCCCGCCAAACGCCGCATGTGTGTAGAGAATATCAGTTCAGGGTCAATGCCAACGACCAGGAACTTAACATCAGCAGTCAGTGGGATGTGTGTGTGCTCCGCGGAGTGATGATCCGACACTGAACCTGTGCGAAATTTAGTGAACCGGGTCTTCTCAGCTTTTAACTTCAGCTGGTTTGATCACGTCCACTGGTCAATGTCATCAAATGCAGGAGCTGAGGCGCGAAACCGATGCGACACGTGAAGTCGCTTTATCATGAGAGTAAAGCCGCGTGTGGATCAGCGCACGCGTGCCTGTGTCTGTGTGCGCACGCGGTCGTGTAGTAGTGTGCGTGCGTGTTTTGTGTACGTGCGTGCCTGTGTCTGTGCGCACGCGGTCGTGAAGTGGTTAGCGCGCTGCGCTACGAACCCGGCGACACGAGTTCGATTCCCGCTCGCGGCCAAGACCAGTGACGATTATCTTAACCGGTCATGGGTCTCCCCTAGGTCGGCTCAGCCTCAAATGAGTACACTAGTGTGCCGTGTAAACTTCGCCACTAGGGACACAAAGGCAGCCGGGCGTGGTGCTGGCCACCCACGCCCTCGCGTTGCCGTTCCGGCCTTGGTAGGTGCTCGCTGGCAGCACTTGCCCCGACAGTCCGTGAAGACTATACGGGGATCTTTGTCTTTGCACGCCAAGGCCGTGATGGTTGTGATGTCAGCCGTGTAGATGAAGAGAGCACTGGACCCAGAGCCCCTTGCTCGTGGCACTGCACAGTGGACTGCTGACTCGGCTTCATTGCTAAACCAGCGACTGCTAACTTCTATAGTCCGCTGTCGATTGATCCGCGACACGACAGTATCGATACCGCCGACTCCGAACGCTTTTGTGAAAGTTGGCCGACGGGGATGTCACTCACGGTCGACCCGTGTCGAAACGCAGCAGACGTCGAGCAGACCAAGGTGGTGTTACGTCTCCACGATGAGACACTTAACGACGCATCGGAAACGACCTTGAGTGCGTCATGCGGATCGTGTTGAATTGATGTTGACGGGAGGCTAACTGTGAAGGTAGAAAGGAACGCTACGAGCCGACGGCAGACGAACTCAACAACTCTGGACATGAATGCGAGGTCGGAGATTGGTCTGTCGTTTTTTTGTGTCAGCTGGTTCAGCAATTCTACTTATTTTTTTGGACGCGGTACAAACAGTGGCGTACCCGCTGATGCAACGGTAGGGGATTGCGATGAAGCGATGCGTTGCACACAGATCCATGGCAAATGGTGGAATCTCCGGGAGAAACTCCACACGTACGCTCGTTGGTTGTTAACGTATCAAGTGCACATGGCTTCAAAGGGGCAATTGGGCAAACGTTGCGTGTTTAACCGTCGGTATGCGCTCGTTAAAAAAAAATATATATATCCATTAACAATGACATGGGTAATAAGTAATTAACCGGCTGAGGAAGATGAAATAGATGCCTTTTCTTTTCCATTGGAAGTAATCTGCGCAGTACGAGGCGAGGCTTATATGACCTGATATTTATATTAAGTGCTCCTTCAGTGGCTTCTGTTGAGGCTCTTCATGTGTATTCGCTTTGGTGGTTTGTCATCAGTGACGTCAATGTCTCGCAAAAGATCAAAAAGAATGTCAGAGCGATGTTTTTTGCACATATATTTGGCATATCGAATGATTCATTCTGTATCATTACGATCATATATTTTTGTTTTTGCTATTTAAAGATAGTTCGGAAATTCCAAGCACACAAGTTGGCTTGTGAGAACATTAGATAAATTATAATTTCCGGTGTTTATTAATGTTTTTGGAGGGAAAAAATGCGTTTGACCAATCAACAAACAGACCTGTGTATACATGTTTGCCAAAAGAGACGAAAATGCTCGTATTAGATTGATGGCTTAAGGCAGTGCCACACATCATACCACTCTTAAAATGTTAGTTTTATAGATAGACTTATTTACATCAATCTTTTATTTGTAAAGTTTGTTGAACATTGTCAGCTACTTTTTTGGAATACCACCTCAATTGCTCTATCTCGCATCTATGCTTGATAAAAAGATGATGCATTGTTTTAATATTAGCCTCGTAAATACAACTTTTCATCGTACTTTACTGCAGATAATAACAACGGTATCATTGATTATGCAAAAATCTCCATAGCCATATTTTATTGTAATGAAACAAATGCATTACGTTATACGTTGTATTAATTACAACAGGGTAGGAGCAAAACGTGGCCACGAAGTTTATTTTTTTCCAATGTTTACATATATTTCCTCCCCACAATTTATTTTAATTGCGCAAAAAAGCGTAACGTCACGAGGGGATGAACCCATTCGGAAATCTCTGAAGAGCAGAGTGCACCGCATGTCAAAAGAATGGCTCAAGGACCTCTTCGTTTTCCCACACTCTTCTGTGAGATCGATATTCAGAAGACATGCAAATCTCATACATAAATAATTCTCAGACTCTCAGAAACATTTTTTTTTGGAAAATCAAATTGAGTGTTAAGGGTTTTTGTTGTGTTTACTGTCATTGGAAACAGGACTGAGACCATACAATCATTACATTTAAGAACGAAGTGTAATCACAGGTGGCTGACACCTGGTGTCTGACCCTGGCATCTTTCGAACGCTGGCTCAATGTTCTGACCTCTGAGCCACCCGGACACCGATGCAACTGAGTTTCGACAACAAAGTCTCCAACTTTATTTTCAGTGTGTTCTCGACATTCAAGAGATCTTGAACCATTGATACCCAAGTGGCTATGTGGCATACGCATATTAAAATATGAAATTTAGCACGTGCGAAGATTGAATTTCTCTGCATGGAAATAAAGTGTATGGATGTGTACCTGAATATGCCCATCTTCTTGGTTCTTTCGGTAAAGTCACGTAGAAGGGAAGTAATAATAATTCTAGATTTGAAGCTTTCGTGACTGCAAGGATTCATATTCTTAGGTTTTTCGGTAAAGTCACGTAGGTAAAAAAATCTAAATTAATAAAAGTAAAATAAAATAAAAATCACGACGTTTCGGAGGCAACACAAGCTTCCGTCTTCAGGTGGAACCGTCACAGCCCGACAGCTGTATCAAGTATATTATTATATTATTTTATTATGTTTTATTTGTATTATTTTATTACTTCCCTTCTACGTGACTTTACCGAAAGAACCAAGAAGATGAATCCCTGCAGTCACGAAAGCTTTAAATCGAAATTGAATATGCCCAGTTCGTCTGTCTAAACTACGTGGCAGGCGTGAGTGAATAATAGTCTTCTATGTTGTTAAAAGTACCCTCATTAGCAGTCATTTTCTACCCACTGCTAGATGAAGACCTTTCCATGCCATCGCCATCCCTCGGGGTCCCGTCATGACACAATCCATCTCGCTTGCAGACATGGGATAATCTCTTGGCAGTGGTCACCCTCTTGGACCCGTTCTCTCCTTTGGCTGACATTCCATCAATCCATTCTTATCAGCCGTTAGCCCTCCTCGCAATGGGTCCTGCGTCATACTACTAATCAATGTAATTCCCAGGATTCATTTCCCAATAAATTTCTGTACACTTTTCAACGTTTGTTCCATTTTCTTTGTCGGTGTCCGTGTTTCCGTTCCTGATTATGACCAGCTCCGGTTTGGTAGACGAAGTCTCACTCCGAATCAGTCGCGCAGCCTTATCTCTTCATCAGCTGCATCACGCAGTGTGGAAGCTATCTGGTCTGTCACGTCGTACGAAGCTCTACGTCAGGGGTCGGGAACCTTTTTGACTGGGAGAGCCATAAAAGCCAAATATTTCTAAATATATTTCATTGAGAGCCATATAGTATTTTTAACTTATAATAAATTAAATATGTCTTACTTTTAATGCGACTTCTGGTGCTATATGGTTTTGCTGATGGCCTTGTGGTGAGGTTGAGCTTCATGCAGGCGTGACCCGTGAAATTTATCTTCAAAACTAATTTCTGTTTACTTTAAAATGACACAGTATTATTAAACAATATCACAAGTATTTTAAAATCAGTTCCAAACTGATTTTTTATTTTTTTATTATTTTATTTTTTTTCAACTCACAATTTGTCTGGGAGCCATATGCCGTCAATGGAAGAGCCATATATGGCTCGCGAGCCATAGGTTCCCGACCGCTGCTCTAGGTCTTCTCGGCCACAATTATAATCTCCTTTATCTTTGCTTCGTGTTTAGTTTGTTGTCCATCCCCCGCACCTCCGATTAACACGGTTGGCTATGTATGGTGGCATGGAAGTTTAACGTACTTATATGCTGTTATAGCAGACAATATGCAGTGATTGAAAGCTTTCTTCAGGAACATTTATATAATTTTCTTTATAATTTTTTTGAAATACTGTCACATTTTGTTAAAGCACTCCAATCTGTTCTCACTCACCTATGTATGTTATTTCTTGTTGTGACCCTCCAATAATGATGTTTTTTGCTGAGTGACCTAGTGTACATGACACAATTATGTCTGAGCCGAACTTTGCAGCGGCATTTATTGATGTGTGACTGCGGTCACCCGGAACGGGCCGTGGTACATATACATAAATACAAAGGAGGCGTCACAGCAATGCAACGCAATATTCTAGCTCAGCCACCTAAACGTAAAACAATAGTTGTTGCTTTCGCCTACATTCGTTATGAGACAAATAAGTGTGTGTGTGGCTATTTGTTGTCACGTGTTAAGCTAGTTCTTCAAATGTTATCTGTGCAAACTTCATACGCGTGTTTTGCTCTTGTCGGACACAGGATTTGAAAACATGTCCACGCAAGAATTGTTCCTCCTCGTGTAGTTGTAAAAAAAAAGTTGAATGCAGGGTTCCAAAATACGTAAATAGATGCTGGCAGAGTGAGGCTCGCAAAGGAAACGGCACCGCGTATATTTCCAATGTCCACTTGCATACAGTGGTAAATGTTTCTACATTTTCATGTTTTTTTTTACGTTCAATGATATGCAGACCTATTTAATGGAGTATTCATGTTTTTTTTTATCATTTTGATCTGCAGATTTAAACGTCTAGAAATAATTTAGAACAGAAACTGTACTATACTTGGATTATTATTTTTTACCAAATATGTACCGAACTTTTGCCGTGACAGACAAATAAATTCAGGATCTGAATTGATGTGTCCGCAGTTCCCAATGACATGGCTATTCTTGTTGGTTTGGCATGGATGAGCACTTTTCCAACTGAATTCCAAACAAGCAAAATGAATATACTATTTTGATTTAATTACACACGAGGTATGATAATGACGTACCCCGTGCCTGAATGTATTTTCTCGATGCAAGACAAATTGTTTCTGACGGTGAATTTTCATTAAAAAGTTTTTTTTCCCCCCATAGTATTCTTTTCCACCTTTTAAGTCCTCGTGGGGATGTGCGATTGCGCTGGAAGGCCAGGTTTAATGAATTATTTTGCAGTCCCACGGTAACAATTCAGACGAAGGTTATTTGGTTCAACGGTTGTATTGCGCAGTGTTCAGGGCACTGACAAGCTCGCAGGTCATGGGTCAAGAGGGGCAGGGGGGCGTCCCTGAACAGCCGTCGCGATGATGACCTAAACCCCGCGCCTGACGTGTAAACGTGGCCGAGAATTCATATCGCTCGCCCGTCGACTTTCTCCCGCGAGGACGCGGCTAAGCCCACCACCATCCCCCGGTGTCTGGAAAAACAAATTCGGAATCCATCTGTGACCTATTTTCCTTTTAACCCTATAATTGCAAATATCAAATGCTCATATGTTGGCATTGTGAACCATCTGCGCCCATTTGTGTGGCTGTAATGGGCAAAATGCTTGCTTGCACATAATGCATGTGTTGATATATATATCAGGGATGTTAAGACACATAGATTAATGTTGATTTTTAAGCCGGCGATACATGCGTTGAATGGCGTGGAAAGGTTCTCGTTTGTACTTACGTTGAGAGACAAGAAGGTAACATACACGAGTTAAAGACATCATATTGATTGTCCGTAAAGGTTAGTTGGCTGGGGCAGGACAGGCCGCTAGAAGGGATCATGGGCGGTGGTCGAGACGAATGAGTGGCCACCAAGGGAGAGAACACGTCTGAGGGGATGTCGACCATGTAGATGGAGAGATTAAGCCAGCTCACGTGATCATTACTCACAATGATGATTTGGCGTATGTATTACAACCTATACGCTGATGGCCACCCACATTCATCACTGTAAAAAAAATTAACCCGTAAAAACAAAGTTTTTCACTATAAATCCTTTATATGCGTGGCGGCTAGAGTCCTCTCGTCCTCTGGCTTGAGATGGCTGCCACCTATGGGTCAGATGAATGCCTGTCACCATTAAGCAATTGGTAATTAAATATTATTATTTTTTCCTAAAATGTGTAAAATTTTGGGGGAAAATTTTCACGAAAATACATTGTCATGCACAACGAGTCTGTGTGCAAAATGTCAGCTCGATTGGATCACGGGAAGTGGGTTAAAAAACGACCGAAAGATTTGCACGGTCGTAAGCAAGCAAGTGAACTTAATATAAAGGATTTAAAAACGGATTGATTCGTGAATAATATCGTGGCGCTAAATCATGACAATTCATCAAATCACCTACTGTGGTGAATCCTTTCTTATTTTGTTTTCTTCTCCCCCCCCCCCCCCCCCCCATTGTTATTATTGGCACCATGTCATGTGAAGAAGTATCCATGTCTCGGTGCTGGAATTTAACTAAATAAAGCTCGGGACTAAATGTAATGTGACGGTTGGTTTTGCAACCATTGGCGACCCGGCTGAGACGATCAACTCACTCTTTGGTTCTTTCGGTAAAGTCACGTAGAAAGAGAAAATAATAAATTAAATAATACCATACGACGTTTCGATTGCAACATAAGCAATCATCATGATTGCAACACAAGCAATCATCATGAGCAATCATCATGATAATTGCTTGTGTTGCAATCGAAACGTCGTATGCTATTATTTAATTTATTATTTATCTTTCTGCGTGACTGTACCGAAAGAACCCAAGAGTAATTCCTGCAGTCACGAAAGCGCCAAATCAAGTTTGACGATCAACTCACGACACTAAATAAACTCTTTTTACACCATTGGTACCTCATTTGCCAGTAAAAAATATGATAATTGTTTTTTACCCTTTTATCTGGCAACAGAAAACATAACTCTGATAATGTATGCATTGTGCGCCTTTTGGCGTCATCTGGTCCAACCCATATGAGACTAAGTTCTAAGGAAAGCTGTCTCGAGTGTGGACCAATCAACTTCAAGGACAGTGCATACATTATCAGAGTTATGTTTTCTCTTTGTATTATGACTGCAGGTATTGTGGTCTATGCATACATGACTCCTAGTAAAAAAAAAGTGTCAGTTTTGTTGCCAGATAAAAGGGTAAAAAAACAATTATCATATTTTTTACTGGCAAATGAGGTACCAATGGTGTAAATGCTTACCCCGAGCTCTCATACTCTGATGGTGCATTGTTTTTGAGTTGTGCGCCTTTTGGCGTCATCTGGTCCAACCCATATGAGACTGGGCTCTAAGGAAAGCTGTCTCGGATGTGGACCAATCAACTTCAAGGACAGTGCATACATTATCAGAGTTATGTTTTCTGTTTGCATTATGACCGCAGGTATTGTGGTCTATGCAAACATGACTCCTCGTAAAAAAAGGTGTCAGTTTTGTTGCCAGAAAAAAGGATTAAAAAAACAATTATCAAACTCTCTTTAATTCAAATCCAGAATCTCAGCGGTGCCAAGCTCAGGGTTCTGTCGCCAGAGCCACCCTGCCATCTCCCACAATTGTGAGGATTGAAATCGTGAAGTCTTGCTTCTCACAATGGAAAACATATCACGACAATTAATTGAATCGCTGGAAAGAGTAAAGTTGATTGGGAGTGTTGTGAATCATTACACCTCAAATAAAGAACACATATATATCCTCAATACCATGCAATGCTACACACAAATACAATGATTAACGTAAGCGATGGGTCAATTATCTTTGCCTACAGTGCAAATGCGATCGCGCATACGCTGGAATTCACACACGCGCCATTGAAACAGCATGCATTGCATAAGAAAAAAAATCACAAAGCTACCCTTCATCCAGACACGCTACAGACATTATGGGTAAGTGGAAATACTATATAGTAGATATAGAACTCCAAGAGCAAAATTGAACAAGATGGCCAACAACCGTAATTATCTTTCGTGATTATTTTTGGCTAATGTTAAATGATACCAGGCTCCTTCTCTGATATCATTGAGAGGGACATTACGTGGGTAATTAGTGTATATGTCAGGCTGGATTAGCAGACATATTAGCACCCATTAGGACCTAATGGTTTTAGCTGTATGGTCTTGAACCAGGTCAACGGGTGTAATGTTTTTGCGCATATGCCAGAACACGAACATTCCATATACAATATCTCTGAAATATTATTGTAAGATTGAACAAAATCGTGCTGTGGAAATCGGCTGAGCAACGTGGCACTTTGCGGCTGATGATTTTTCTTTTGATATACCTTCAAATGACAATGCATTTCAATGCGTTACATGAATCATGCATCTGACACAGGAGTATGGTCACTGTCTGTCCACAATAAGCAGGAATCTGGTCAGGCATTTACACTTATTATTATTATTCAAATATTGTGGGGTGCACGAGTGTATTTGCATGTAAATGCACGTGCATGAGGATCGGTGGTTCAGTGATTGGCGCACTTGTAGCTACAAATCTGGCGACTTGAGTTCAATTCCCTGCAACATTTATTACTCGTGGCGAGTGATATCAGAACTGGTCCTAGGCCTGGTGCAGTGGGTAAACATCAACGCTGGGGAGATTGAAGTGGCCAGACCTGGTGCTGGCCACACTATGGCATTTTCTGCTCGACAAGCCTTAATAGGATAATTGTTTTTTTACCCTTCTATCTGGCAACAAAACTGACACCTTTTTTACAAGGAGTCATGTTTGCATAGACCACAATACCTGCAGCCATAATGCAAAAAAAACATAACTCTGATAATGTATGCACTGTCCTTGAAGTTGATTGGTCCATACCCGAGACAGCTTTCCTTAGAGCCTAGTCTCACATGGGTTGGACCAGATTACGCCAAAAGGCGCACAACTCAAAGACAATGCACCATCAGAGTATGAGAGCTCGGGGTAAGCATTTACACCATTGGAACCTCCTTTGCCAGTAAAAAATATGATAATTGGTTTTTTACCCTTCTATCTGGCAACAAAACTGACACCTTTTTTTACAAGGAGTCATGTTTGCATAGTTGATTGACCAATCAACTTCAAGGACAGTGCATATATTATCAGAGTTGTGTTTTTGTTTGCATTATGGCTGCAGGTATTGTGGTCTATGCAAACATGACTCCTTGTAAAAAAAAGGTGTCAGTTTTGTTGCCAGATAGAAGGGTAAAAAAACAATTATCATATTTTTTACTGGCAAATGAGGTTCCAATGGTGTAAAAGCCTGAATAGGTCACGAACTACGCGAGCCCCAAAACTATATGTAGGCGATAGAGGGGATCTTTTGTGCATGGATGCTCTCTCATAAGCATGGCCGTCTGTACATGTATTTGTTCATCATGTTTCTAGTAAAAATAACAGAATACAGTATTTATTATTCATGCAAATACAGTCGACAAACATGACACCGTTGTTAAAGGCAGACACACAGAATGTCTGGTTCACAAAAAACTATTTTTTTACGAACTATAAAACATTTATTTCATGGGTGACCAATGTAAAGTAGATGCTATAGTGGAAAGAAAAAAGAGATGCATTAGATATTTTATAACGGCTCACGCGGAAGATAGCAGCTGTTAATCATATGCGCATGTTCCGACTCGCACAGAGCAGTGTTCCATTTTGCAGGCTGCTTTGGTGACACGTCGACAGCTTGATTAGTCATGTAAAGACATTTTATTTAAAATTTTACACAACATTAATTTTGAAGTCTGCCAACTTTTGCACATTAATTCCTTTCATAAATTTGCAGCAGAGTGACGTTCATTACAACTAAGCAGTTCTCAAATCTGAATTACTCCACGCAGATGTTTAAAGTTACAAACACATTCATCGTACTGTATATCGTTTGGAAAAATCCCAGTCTTTTGTGCGTTGGTATTCAGACGTCTCCTCCTTCTGTACCCACGATAGGACATGCAACAGATATAGCCCCTTGCAAGAACACATCGTTGCCATCCTTTGTCAATCATGTGATTTCGTGTGTTCTCCTTTTGTTAACAGCCAAATTACTTGTGAATATACATTTCAAAGTTTTCAGCATCCTTTGTCAATGAATAATGAAACAAGTAATCTCGTTTGTTCCTCTTTTGTTAAGAGCCGAGCCACTTGTGAAAATGCATTTCAAAGTATTCAGCATCCTTTGTCAATGAAGAAAGAAACATGTAATTTCGTTTGTTATTTTTTTGTTAAAACCCAAGCCACTCGTGGAAATGCATTTCAATGTATGCAGCAGTACACAGAATAACATTTCGGTTGTTATTATTATGAGAACAGTGACATTGATTAAAAAAATGTATCCAAGATTATACCATTTGAATTGTATTTATATAAATATAACATTTACATTTTGTATGTCCTGCAAATACGTAGCTTGCATAAGTGTAACAATGTTTTCGTAAATGCCCACACCATTTTTACCAATCATTGCTCACCCAATGCTGAATGAACGTTGCCACCATCCCTCATGGTTCTACAAAACCACAACGCACCTCACTCTTGCACAGCAATTACATCTCGCACCTCCGATTGGCACGACTGGCTACATATGGTGCGAAAGAAGTTCAACATACATACATCTCTACGGTGAGAATTGTTTTATTATGTTTTATTTTTATTATTTTATTACTTCCCTTCTACGTGACTTTACCGAAAGAACCAAGAAGATCTCTACGGTGGTTTTGACCATTGGCCATCATCAATTGAACCTGCGTCTCCTGCACAAGCCCATTCACCTTTTTTGTGATGTCTTTGATTTGCGTTTGTTCTCTGGTCCATACGTTCCTCTTTCTGTCCCTCGGTGTTATACCAAACGTGCATCTATCCACGCTTTTTTGTGCACTTTTCAGCATTTGCGATACAGTATTTTCTTTGTCAGTGTTCACGGCTCTGATTCGTGTGTCATTGTGGGTGATATGTGCCCATGAATAGTATGCAGTAACCATTGATATTCCAATGGGGTAGTGCCTTGACATTGCAAAGAAGCTTGGAAGCCTTGTTGATTTGAGTAACTATGTTGGATAGGGGCAGCGCACCCACACCAGTCTGATAATCTGTGAGACACGGGACAAGATGTGCTGTCCTCACCAACCAGCAATGACCATGCCACAGTCATTTGTCAATTATCTATTGACACGTATCATCATCAGCCATGATAAACGCACTGCTGGATAATCATGCCCAAGTCTATTTACTTTTATGGAAGTAAATTTTGATGTAACGAATTTGTCCGTATTCTCTGAGTCACGTGTTCCTCTTCTTATCTCTCAGTGTAATTTTCAGAATGCATCTCTCCATGCTAGTTTCAGCACGTTTCAGATTTTGTCCCATTTCAGAGTCCATATGTCCAATGCATCTGTCAGGACCCTAATGAAGATTAAATTTGATCACGAAAAGGAACAATGCAGGGTTGTTTAAAGAAGTATGTTTTCAATCGTTACCATTCGGGAGACTTCATGAATGTAAATACATATTTAGCACCAGCTTAAGCGGCTGATTTTCGTTCTGTTTTGCCCCATGTACACAGGTGAGTGACCATGTAAACAGCGACTCATTCTTGTCGACGTTTCACTCTCGAGCTGAACGTGGAATGGGTGGCTCAAAGGTCAGATTGCTGAGCTGGTTCCGATGAGGTCCTGGGTTCCAATACGGGCAGCTGCTGCCTGTCATAAAACTGGGGTCTCAAGTGTTGGCGACTTCATTGGTCTCAACCCGTTCATCAACGATTGCACACAAAAACAACAACAAAACCGACGGAATAAAATTCGGCTCTGCAAACTTAAATTTCCTAAATTCCACCTCTGCGACTTCGAATATCCGTGGTATCCTCCTCCGCGTGACGTTGCGAAAGCTTCAAATCTAGAACGAATATAAAGGTACTCATCCTCCCCGTCCGACTCCTTGCAATTTGGAGCTGAGACTTCGCAATTTGCGCCCCTCGTGACCCGTTCTTCTTCTTCGTCTCTCGTATGGCTGATGTAGATGCAGAGCAACGACTGTAATTCCGCATTCAGGTGGTCAAGGCATATAACCGCGTCAGGAGCGGCGGAGTATATCGCTGTGATGTCTCCGTCGTATTTGTGGATCGGGTATTGCTTCGAAATATGTTTAATGGTCTGTTCTGGATGACCACAATCGCACATTGGAGAGTTGGCAATTTTCCATTTGTGAACCAGGTATCCGCATCTGCCATGGTTCGTACGGATGTGGTTTAGGGTGGACCATGAGCTTCGTGGAAGATCAAAACCAGGGATCTTCTGCGTTGGATCTTTCACAAGGTTGTTTGTCTGACTTATTTTGAACTCCATTCAGCTCTCCAAGCTTCATTGAGGTTAAACTTCAACGCATTGTTGAAGATTAAGGGCATGGGTCCAAAATGGCTTGCGTGATTTCAAGCGACGGTGAATGGGTAAGCCCCTGTTTTTTCTCGATTTGCCATCGTTGATGTCCGTAGCACTGGTGCTGATGCTGCCCAGCTTGTGCTTGCCAATTGTTGGGCCAGGTTGACCATTATTTTGGTTTTGGCAGCTACCTATTTTAGGTGATCGTGGAAGGTTAGCGTATGGTCCAGCTTCACTCCGATGTAGGTTGGAGTGGGGTCATGTAGCACAGTGTTGCCACAGAAGGTCACTTTCAGAGTGTGATAGGCACTCCAATTATCAAGATAAAATGGGGATTTGGCTTGAGCCTCCATTTCCGGAAATATTCCCCCATGGTGTTTAGATCTTGATTCAGAGTGGATTCGATGTCATTGAAAGTGACTGCTTGCGTTGCCAGGGCAAGGTCATCCGCATATATAAATGTGCGTGACCCGATTGGTGGCATGTTGCTCGTATCGACATTGAAGAGCGTTTGCACGAGTACTGAACCTTGTGGAAATCCATTGTTGAGGAACCGGGCTGAGCTGGATTTGTTGCCTATACAGACACGCCGCACCCTATTGCTCAGCATCGACCATATCAGACGCATTGTTTTGAGGCAGGGAATGAATGGTCCTTGCGAGCTTCAACATCAGGCCCTGAATCCAGACTGTGTCGTAGGCCGATGAGAAGTGACCCCTAGTGGCGACAAAAAATAATTTTCACTCCAAAGCATTCATTCTGATCAGAAAAGGAAGTTTCCTCTCCAAAAACAGACTAGCATTTTATAAAATGGAAAAATAAATTGCCATTTTTTTGGTGTATTGATAATCCTTTTACCACTTTAGGTTTTCGAGTGACAATTTAAACATTGCATGAAAAATATTCAAAATCCTAAAAATGTGCAAAGAAGCATGCAGAAATGCATTGATTGTATCATTCACACTAAGAGAAAGAGGAACGTGTGGATCAGAGAAGAAATACAAATTAGATACATCATAATGATTTAAGAGAAGAAAGTGGACTTTGGCAGGACAAACAGCTAAAAAGGATGATGGCCGATGATTAAGGCTGGTGATGGAATAGCATCGTCTTGGTTCTTTCGGTAAAGTCACAGAGTAGGGAAGTAATAAAATAATAAAAATAAAACATAATAATTACTTCCCTACTACGTGACTTTACCGAAAGAACCGAGAAGATGAATCCCTGCAGTCACGAAATCTTTAAATCGAGATGGAATAGCAGTTAAGGGAGGGATCATGCCCGAGAAAATCAAGCGATGAGATCAGCTCCTGTGCAGAAGCAACGTGGATTGTGGCATCATGGGGCCACGATGGATGTCGATGATGTGGGCAGACATTCAGCAGTGGATAGGTCATGGTTGATGATGATAACGATTAGTATACAGGTGAGCATGGATATTATGATCGTAATTTTTTCAACTTTTATAACCATTTTCCAATCAGCTGAAAGGGCACAAGAATAGGTAAATATGATAACGACACAAGATGATCGATCGACGTTATTACCTTCTAATTGTTCAATATCACAATATTATGTTATCTATCCCCTGAAATAGTTTTTTTTTATCCGTGGTCAATTTGATGTTTGGGGAAATGCGAGCTGGTGGGGGTGCTGGCCCCCGTGGCGCAAAGGGAGTAGTTGGGAAGATTTATCAAGGCAGGTAGATCATATCAAAATCCCAACCTGCAGGGTGCAAACAGCCAGAGGCATTAATCATTATCACAGTTGCAGCCATAGCAGGAATCCAAATATTCCTTACAGCGACACAGTGTTTTGAAATGTGGATTTATTCCGGGTTAGAGAAAAAAACAGTGATAGGTAATGATAAAATAAATGTGTTTTTAAGAATTGTAAATCGTAAATTCAGGTAGCTGCCTGCGATTGCCAGATGCTTTATAGTGAGTCCGTGGTCTCTCTCTGGTCACAAAATACTGCAAAAACACGTCATATTAAAGTTGTTTTTTCGCTTAATGTCGCAAAAATTCCACCAGAAATTTTCAAATGTTTGTTTGACTGCCTTAGAACAAACATCTCGACAGCAGGGTGTGTGGGGAAGTGTAGCATCCCAAGCATGGCTAAGAGGTCAATTTTTGCATTTCAATAGTTCTGTGATATATCCTTCCATGGGCCGTTATCTACCATTGAGCGTTCCAAACAGACATTTCTCTATCTCAAATCTTGACGCCAATTGCACACATTTCAAATAAAATGCTTTAAAAATATAACAAAAAACAATGTATTATAAATGAGCATCTGGTCATCACACGCGTCTTACCGAAGGCTGTCTGCAATATGACTGCACTTTTGTAAATTTAATGTTTGTGCTTCAAACGGTGTCCATTGCAAGCTGTGACCTTATTATGGAACACTTTGCAGTGGCATGGTGCAGCCAACAACTTCTCGGCACGCAAACGTCACTACACAGATGTGACCTTTGATATGAGTCCATTCCAGGTTAGCAAATTGCGTGTATCGCCTTTGACCAGCAATTTCACATTCATCAAAGAAACCGTCAGTGCAGGCATTCGTTATTGAGCTAGATTTGCTTGTAGAAATTGGCTGCAAGAAGCCCTAGCTTTTTATGATAATGCGTGACATCTGCCCTTTGTAGCGAGTAAGTTATTTTCGTATTGTGTATGCGTGGTGAATATTTGTTGTCGTTTTTACATGAAGTTCCCACGAGATGCCACGGGAATGGCATAATAGGGAGCTGTCTTGTAAAATTAATCTACGGTTTGCTTATATTTTAAAGACATCAGTGCTTAGCTGAGTTACCAGAAAAATAGTATATGTATTATATCATATGGGATGGAACGGTGGACTCGTTTTGCACACTGAACGATAAATTCAGTGACCTACATTACATTCTCAGCCATCGATAATATCAATGGTGAGTGATATCATATCAGCATGGGTCTTGGTCTCCCTGCCCCCCCCCCCCTTCTCCTTTCAACAACCGATTATGATCACTGTGGTGAAGTATGGTCAAACAACCCTCATGACCAGCGTATAGAGAGGCCTCCATTCAGCAGTGGATTAACAAAGGGGCTGTAAATTAATTGTGTATGATCATTTTAAATTAAATGCATAATACAGTCCTTTGTTTTGAATCAAACTCTTAAATTATAAATGCAAATAACGAAGATCATAGCTTTCTTTGGAGAGTCTCAACAATGTTTCATGCAGCATGGCTTTTAATCTGACTTGGCAGGATAATAACATTTGAGAACTTCCAACGCATAGATTGTTTCCTAAAAGTAAAACTAAAATCTGTTTGAAGTTTAGTTTATTTTGCGAAAAATGAAGTTCATATACGGACTTTATTTTAAGAATTCAGAAACATGCATTGCCTTGTGTATTCCACCGCAGCCACTTGGAATGCATCACACATTCCAAACTCAGTGAGCACACATGTGAATGTATTTGACAATATGTTCATCCCAGTTAAAGGTCTGTGGAAATGGAATCCACTCCCGAGCTTTCGTAGCTGAGCGGCCAGAAAAAAACGCCTCAAAAGTTTAAGTGATAATTAAGATTGTTGATCGCACTGCATCCTACGTAAAAAAATTGTGAACTGACCATAGTTGCTTCACCAATTAACAAACATTTACAACAGGCCATGTAGGTGTAGAGGTATGAAGAAAATTTACCAACTTCTAAATAAAGGCAACTGTGGAGGTGTGCCGCAGTGGTGAGTGCACTTTGCTAAGCACCCAACCAATAATACGTCAACATTATCGACTTCCAGTACGCTAACTCAGGTTAAGAACCAGGCTACAGTCTACATTATAGACTGCCAGTATGCTCACTCAGGTTAAGAACCAGGCTACAGTTTACATTATAGACTGCCAGTACACTCACTCAGGTTAAGAACCAGGCTGCAGTTTACATTATAGACTGCCAGTACGCTCACTCAGGTTAAAAACCAGGCTACAGTCTACATTATAGACTGCCAGCACGCTCACTCAGGTTAAGAACCAGGCTACAGTTTACATTATAGACTGCCAGTACGCTCACTCAGGTTAAGAACCAGGCTACAGTCTACATTATAGACTGCCAGTACGCTCACCGAGGTTAAGAAACAGGCTACAATCTACATTATAGACTGCCAGTATGCTCACTCAGGTTAAGAACCAGGCTACAGTCTACATTATAGACTGCCAGTATGCTCACTCAGTTTAATAACCATTGCTACAGTCTACATTACAGACTGTCAATACGCTCACCAGCTAAACAAACTGGCTACAGTCTACATTATAGACTGCCAGTACACTCACCGAGGTTAAGAACCAGGCTACAGTCTACATTTTGACTGCCAGTACACTCACCCAGCTTAATAACCATTGCTACAGTCTACATTATAGACTACCAGTACACTCAACAAACTTAATAACCAGGCTACAGTCTACATTACAGACTACCAGTACACTCAACAAACTTAATAACCAGGCTACAGTCTACATTAAAGATTGGCAGTACATTCACTTCGATTAAGAACTCGGCTACAGTCTACATTAGTAGTTTATTTTTTTTTCCCTTCATTTTTTTTTCTATCTACGTGACTTTACCGAAAGAACCAAAGGAAATGATTATACATTTACATGCTTGGTTACCAGCAGTACACCACAGTTAGTCAATTGACACATTAATTGTGGCAACGTGTTGGAACACCCACCTCTTCCAAGATGTCTGGCAACTGTGGAAGAGTAGGCTAAATACCTTTGTAAAGGCCCTTCAGCCAGTAGTGGCGTGAACAAGAAAATGTAGTGCTGTACTTTTACTTGACAATATATACTGAACATAGAAGCAAATATTGCCATTTTAAATGATAGAGGACAACAGTTTTATATTTTATGGTGCTAGCAAGATAAAATCATGAAATTGCTTTAATGTGTTTACAACCAAATGCTTGCCTTCCCTGTGCATAGTGCTGTACACCAATTAAAAATGCTGCATTATGGTAATGGAATACACTAACCTAGCCACTACATTAAATTACTTTAATGCAGCATTATTTATTTGTTATGCCTGCATAGTGCTTTACCCACTGAGAGAAAGCCCCATTGACGATAAACACAGTAATTTTGTGATTATATCTCACACATCACTGTGCCAATACAGTAGTGCATTCATATCGCCGCCTGTCATGACGCCAACAGAGCCAATGTTGGTTGCCGCTTTGTTATCTGTAGTTTTAAAATCCTACTAAAAAAAGATAGTTGTCTGTGGCTCAAATGAGCATTGAATCCGTGCTCAGTTCCTATTTACAACCCTGAACCAGTGGTGAAATTTCTTTATTCCTATGACAGGAGCAAATCTATCTATAGGAAAACCACTGTTGATTTTTCCCACACAGTGGTACCAATTTTAATGACCCCTGAAGGATGATGGGCTGAGTAAACCAGCATTTGAGCTCACAACCATTTGATTGTGATCCGCTCGCTCTGCCAATGAGTCACCAGGATGGATGCATTAACATCCTATACTGTATATTAAATTAGTACTGCATATATCACCTGCTATGACACGTGAATCAGTAACATGGACATTGAACAATACAATGGAACAGAAGCCAAGATGCACGAATACATGATGGTTTGGAATGACATTGAAAGACAGAAAGAATAACACGTACACAAGATAAATCATGCTTGCTCTCAAGAACAATCAGTGGGCTTGGGCAGGACACGTTGGTATGGGATTGTGGCCACGTGCAAGGCAACAAAGAGAATGCTAATTTTAATGTCACGATGCAATTTTTCAAAGATAGAACCTTAAATGTAAAGTTCAGTCTTGAGGAGGTGTCCCGACATGTAATAGAAAATAATTGCCAACATTATTAAGGTCATAGGGCACGAGACAAAAAAAGACACGTAGATCTGAATACAATGTTAAGGTCCCATGGTGTGAAATGTATACTTTGTCCCATATTGCCCTCTGTTGGAAAAATATAAGATTGCATCCTATTCTTAGGTTTTTTCGGTGACTTTACCGAAAAAACCTAAGAATATGAATCCTTGCAGTCACGAAAGATTCAAGTCTAGATTGCATCCTGCCTTCACACGAACATTGCACAACGCTGCAATAATGTTACAGACCTTCATCAATCCACTACTGGTTTAAGGCCTCCCCACATCGTGTTGATTCCCGACCACGGCTAACATCAGTCGCAAGTGATATCTAAACCGGTCCTGAGTGGCGCTTTCTCGGACCCGCACTGACCAGCGTGGTGAAGTATGGTCAAACAACCCCAAGTTTGGCACGGCACGAGAAGACCTTTATCTAATAGTGGATCGGTAAAGGGCTGTAAATGTTTATATCTTATAACATTTCATATGCCGTACAGTACTTAAGTAGAATATGCATGTATACAATAACAGTGATAAGTACATTTCGTATGATAATTAAACCCACAGTGGCGAGATGTTAACTCCCTCGCCTGGTGTGCAGGAGGTCGTGCGATTGATCCCGACCCTGACGCCTGCTGCTGTATATTTGGATTTTGCATGTTTCCCCCATAGTCGCGTGAATTTTACTCAACCTCCCGGCACATTTAGAAACATGCGCTTCGCGTATTTGGCTGCTCTACATTTTCACATGATAAGCCACTTTGTTGAGCTTTCATTTGTGGCCAGGTAGCCTCTGAAAAAATTAACCCGTAAAAACAAAGTTTTTCACTATAAATCCTTTATATGCGTGGCGGCTAAAGTCCTCTCGTCCTCTGGCTTGAGATGGCTGCCACCTATGGGTCAGCTGATTGTCTGCCACCATTAAGCAATTGGTAATTAAATATTTAAAAAACTCCTAAAAAGTGTAAAGTTATGGAAAAAAAATTTCACGAAAATTAATTGTCTCGCACAACGAGTCTGTGTGCAAAACGTCAGCTCGATTGGATCACGGGAAGTGGGTTAAAAAACGACCGAAAGATTTGCACGGTCGTAAGCGCTTAAGCAAGCAAGCAAATGAACTTAATATAAATGATTTTTCAAAAAGCTATATAGCTCAGTGAGCCTTACCTGGTAAAATCAATTTAAAACTTTAGTTTAAACCTACCAGCAGGGGGCATGAGAGTTGATACCTCACCTTATGAACGTCCGCATAATTGTGCACTGCATTTGGGGCATAAGAACTAAGCGCATGCTTTAATGCAGTGTGAACAGTTGTCATCACTTGAGAACATTATCAATACGTGATCCTCATTATCGTCGCAATCAGCTATTATCTACACACTGCTGGCTGAAGGTCTCCTTGAGCCATTTCCAACTCTCACAGATGTCAAGACGCAACAATTCATCCACCGAGCTCCTGCACGCCTCAGGGCGCGTATGCATCGGGGAGTTGTTGAAGGCGAATGGGATTGCAACGGTGAAAGAAGGGTGGATGAACGCAGGCTGGAGTTCGGAAGTGGATCGTGAAACAAGTATAACCCGTAAAAACAAAGTTTTTCACTATAAATCCTTAAAATGCGTGGCGGCTAGAGTCCTCTCGTCCTCTGGCTTGAGATGGCTGCCACCTATGGGTCAGATGATTGCATTGCACCATTAAGCAATTGGTAATTAAATATAATATTTTTGTCCTAAAAATTTTGTCACGCACAACGAGTCTGTGTGGAAAATGTCAGCTCGATTGGATCACGGGAAGTGGGTTAAAAAACGACCAAAAGATTTGCACGGTCGTAAGCAAGCAAGCAAGCACGCAAGCAAGCAAACACGCAAGCAAGCAAGCACGCAAGCGAACTTAATATAAAGGATTTAAAAACAGCATGATCCTCGACATGTCCACAACACCCTGCCCCCTCCCTGTGCCTTTCCTGAGTAAACACGTGGTTGTGCAAAGCTGCCAGATGTTCACCCAGATGCACACTATTTATTTATATTCCTCAACCCTCAACAGGTGGTTAAGACAATGCAGTACTTGTGTACAATGGCGAGGAAGAGAGGGGTGTTTATGCTTTCAAGGCACAACATGGTGTGTGCAACAGTGAGCATAGCCAAGGACTTCGTATCTCACCGAATGTTTTGCAGGACGCAAGTAGACCAGGCATCTGACTGGATGTAGTGTGCCAAGGTGCAGAATTATATCCAGGGGTCGCCAATCGGGAGAGACCTGGCAGAAATTAAGCCCTGGGTGAGAGCTGTGTGTTGAACTTCTTTCGCACCGTACGTCGCCCACTGTGCTAATCGGATGTGCAGGGGAAGGACAACAACCTATCAAGTGTGCAGGCTGTGCAACTGCACTGGGCAGGACACAGGCCAGAGGGGCACAGGTGCCGGGCTACGAATAAAGGGGAGATCATGCAGGGACCTTCATTTCATTCCTTGTGCCAGGGCCCATGTCAATCAGGCATATGCCACTGATGTGTGACACAGATGGCTAGGTTCAAAGCATGCCCTACCACTCCCCCCCTCCATGCAATGCATGTTTAACTACATTATTAAACAGCTGCGGAAAGTTTAACATCACTGTTGAAGGAAAACAGCTGGGGCAGGTCAAGCAGTTTTAAACATTTAAGGAGCATAATAGCAGATGGCAAAAGCTCCATTGAAATTGGACCTATGGGTAAAGCAATGTTCAGCCAGAACAAAATGCTGCAACGGGAATCCGAATATACATGAACAAAACTATCAAGCCACTGGTATGGATTGTAAATTGTATTCTGCGTTAACCTGAACATTGAGGGTTTGACGTGGAATGAAAAAAAACAAGTCATATAGACAGCAAAAATAATAAGGCAAGTTGCTTCAACAGTGCTTTGTGGAAGTCCCGAACGTGGTAGCCTGAGAAGTGGCCAGGAGATGGCAGTACACTATTACATTTATTGAATCCATCTGTGTGGACTAATGAGCATGAGCGACCAGGTTATGTTTATTTATGAAGTTGTATGTGCATCATGATGTAAGAAACAAAAATGATGTATACAAACTCTTAGGTTTTTTCGGTAAAGTCACGTAGGTAAATAATAAAATTAAAATTAATAAAAGTAAAATTAAAAAAACGTCGTTCTTTTTTATTAATTTTAATTATATTTTTTACCTACGTGACTTTACCGAAAAAACCTAAGAGAATGAATCCTTTCAGTCACGAAAGCTTCAAATCTGATGTATACAAATTGGGAGCATAGTACAGGGCTTCTGAATGGCCAAATGATGGCAGTGCAGAAAGAGCTTTAATATATTTGTGCGTGGCTTTGATTGCTACCTGCTTGCATGTGTGCACTTTCTCCAGATACGTACTCTGGTGTCCTAATCATCCCAATCCACAGCTCTCCTTAAAAGAGTCTCGAAGACTCTACAGCGAGGCTTTCCTGGAAATATAGATGCTATAATCATGATACGTGTCTAGATTACAAGCTTGCATCGCCTCCACACCCAGCTTAACAGAAACATCAGCAAATTGGCGTGCAGGTCATAACTCCACGAGAATGTATCTCCTGTCTCGGCATGTCAGTCAACATTAAAATTGTGCTCGAGCCAATATCTTTCACGTTATTAACGTTGAATTGGAAAACGCTTAACCATCAGTGCGTGTCGAACAGTTTTGACAATTCTATGAAATCTTCATGCCCATCAAAAGGGGAATTTGGTGTGGAAACTAAAATTAAGTTGTCATAAATTTCGTACGAAGAATTGCCCGACATGCTTTAAGTTACGCACGTGAGATGTTTTTGTTCTTGCTTATTAAGATATGAGAACATCATTCAAATAATATTTACAGCCCTTTGTCAGTGCACGGCTGGATGAAGGCATCCCTATGGCTGGACAGGTCACGACTGTTGATTTTTAACCATATTTCACCATGGTGGTCATTATGGGTTAAATGAAAGGGTACCAAGAACCAGTTTAGAGATCAGTCATCACTGACTTCAGCCGTGGCCAGCAATGTCTCGGTAATTAAAAAATAACTCATCAACAGCCCTTAGTCTATCCACCTCTGGATTGGGGCCTGCCCATGCTGTCTAGGTCATGGGCAAAACTACTCGGCGTTCATCAGTTCAGGTTGGCGAGGGGTGTGGGAGAGAGCAGAGACTACCCATTATGTGTGTATGTATGCTGAACTTCTTTCGCACCCGTACGTAGTCAACTGTGCTCATCGGAGGACCGATTCGGATATCACAAGCTTCTGACGTTGAACCCACGTGGAGCTAGAGTATGACACTGCACCGTTGTTTACTTTTTGGGCTAACCATCGAGCAAAGACGGTCACTGAATTGCCCTCTTTCAGATGTGCTTCTGCGTCCGTTTGGAATGCTCTTCCTTCCGATGTTACCACACCACTGGAGCTCTGCACTTTTAAATCTAGATTGAAAACTAATTGCTTGAGAACTGCTTGTGTGTTTAGTTTGTAGTCCTTCCCCTCAGCACCTCCGAATAGCACGGTTGGCTACGTACGGTGCGAAAGACGTTCAACATACCGTACATAAAATCCACATAGCAGTCACAGTTTTGCCCACCCACGACTGTCTTGTGACACCCACTCACAGTGCAGCTGTCACCAGCCTGGGTCTGGCAGCAACTGGCTGATGCATGGGTCGGAGTTGAGAGTCTGGACACCTCAGGTCACTGCCAAGTATCTGGCGTCATCACTCTGTATTTTGTGCTACAATTGATCGCTCGGCGTGTGATTCGACTGCCTGTTTTTGCACCCTGTGTTGTGTACTTCTCTCCCAGACCGAATGTCCGAGGTTGTCTCGGTGGAATTTTGTTTTGTTCTTAGTTGCCTGCCCTGGCTATCTGTGTCTCTGACACTTGGCTGGGATGCCCCTATTTGGCAGGCTTTGCTGTCCGTTCGTCCGCGCCTCCAAAAGGTTTTATTAATTTCCTGTTTTAGTTATTTGTCCTGTTTGGCAAGTTTTATTTTTGGCTTTTCGCCTGTTGGCCAAGCCCCGGTTGGGCATTGGTCAAAGCTGTTGAAAAAACAAACACATCCATTCTTTTGGGTTAAGCTTTTATGCTTGGAAATGTTAACCCTCGAGTAAAAATGCCTTAAATAACAAAACAATACACATCACACAATACAATACTTTACGTACCATTCTTGCAAATGTCATGCCACACATGCTGCAAGCCTTCACTCATTTCGTTTTGTGTTCATGGTTGTCGAATTGCCTTCGTCTAGCAGTCGATTAGCCCATGGCAGAGATGGTGCCTGATTTTAAGTTTAAACATTGGATTTGCCCCACGGTTTTCGCTTTCACATCTCATGGAATATTTTTCGGGAGACGCAAACCATCCCTGAAGCCCCGAGTAGGGATGACGCTGGGCTGGGGTGGAAGGCAGGAACATCGGCAAATACTCTCAGCCCCAACAAAGGCTGAATTTCAGCCGTGGGTCGGTGGTTTTTTCTCCGTTCCCAACGTTCCCACATTGGCCATAAAGAAACGACGTTGACGCATTCAATTCGCCAGGTGTCGCGCCCTCTGAGAATCGTACATGGGGCGCACGGAGAGCATGATCCGTCTCGCGATTTTGCGGCAACACAGCCATCATCATCATCACCCATGCAAGCAGCAAGATTCAACCCTCCTCGACACACACACACAGACACACAGCCAGATATTGCAGACACACAAATCCATTCAGCCCCTTTTTCTTCCGCGAGAGATGACAAAACGTTGTCCGGATAGCGCACGTTTAGCTTAGCCGGCGTTTCTAGCCAGTCGCACACAACAAAAACAACGTAACACCATCACCACCACCACACACCACCACCACATCACATCAGCAGCAATACACCCCGGAGTGCGCTCGTGTCTCCTCTGTTTATAGACACCGCATTGTGTCAACATTCACAATCTACGCGCACTGTGGGGGAAACAAAGGGGGGTGGTGCAGTGAGCCTGTGACAGGAGCCGTCACAGACGTAGCAAACCTCCCCACGGCGCTGCCTTGAGAGAGAGAGGAAGAGAGGCAGAGGAAGAGGAGGAGGAGAAGGAATCTCTCCCCCCACCACCCACCCACCCCCAGCAACCATCCAGAGACATCAAGAAGACGGCGGGAGACATTGGCCGGGAATCGTCATTCATGAACGCCTCGTTGACGTGCGTCGTGAACCGTGAGTCGAGAACATGTTCGGTGCAAACGGCTCAATGTTTGTTGTGATTTGTTGCTGTTGTTGTTGTTTTGCACCCCCACCACCCACCCACCCCACCCCTTGACATTGACGTGACTTGAGATATCATTGAGTGTCTTGGCAACAAAAAAAATAACAACACGCTTCTTGCTAAATGCGAATTCTGTTGCTGGTTGATGATGTTGGGTTTCATGGTGGTGGTGGTGTTCATAGCTGATTGCGACAATGCCACTGTTGTTGTGTTATCGTTGTTTGTCGTGTGTTGGCATGTCATGTTGTGTGTGTGTGTCACTGCAAGTCCTGCAGGGCTTTGTGCTCCCACACACATCAGCAGGGAAGGCCACTGGGGCATGATGTAATCCCAGTGTGTTTACATGCACTGTACGGTTACTACAGCACTGTGCCCCACAGCATTGACATTTTTGTACAGCGATTAATTTCGTCCCTCTTGTGATAGTGGGCTGCGTTTTGAGAGTTAGGTGCCGTAGTGATGTTAGTCTGCTCACGTGTAATGCCGACTACATTACAGCACAGTACTGTACACCTTCATGTCAAATTCAGTACGTGTCGTTCCCAATGCAGTAGTCTGTGTGTCGTATGTTCAGCTATATGGCAATGCAGTTCTGTGTAGCCACTCAATTGATGAGTCCATTGGATAATGGGATAATTATTGTTGCAATTTCACTCCACTGATTGCAGTCTATGCAGATAGTGGTTTTATTTTATTTAACAAAAATCTATGGTCTACGTGTATGGCTTCAACGGTGGATTCAGGAGTGTCTCAAAATAACACGATGACACGCAATCACATTACCGTCCTAAGTTATACGCACTGATGATCAAACTTGTCCATATTTTTTTTTATAGAAAATATACTTTATTCGTCACAATCACCATCAGCCATGCTAAATCCACTGCTGGATGACAGGCCCAATCTTTAAAGAACGGAATATGAGAGCACATTATTTGGGGATTATTGTATTGATGATGATGATGAATACATCATCAGCAACATTAATCAATCCACTGCTGGACGAAGGGCTCCCATAATCACATAACAGCAGCACTGCTGTACGTGAAAGGGCATTGTTTGGTTGGTCTAACATGGGTTTCGTCTGACAACAGAATATGCCATGCATTCTCAACTTGTGATTGGCTGCCAGTGTGCACATTCTTCAGCCATTGGCTGTCTAGTCGGCATCACAGGCTCAATCTACAATTGGTGGGCTGTGTTTACAGCTCATAATAGCTGCTAAATGGTCGACGGAGCTCTCAGTTTCACTCTGCCAGTTTTTTTTCATCTTCCTCGCTTAGACCGTCGCATATGCCAAACGTACATCGTCAAAATAATTCTAAGTTGAATCATTTCAACTGATAACGAATGATTGTGTGGATTGCCTTTATTGCTCAGCTGTTTTTATTGCCTTATTTTTCTGAATGCCTGAGGCTGACGGCATTGACAGCTTTTTGGTAAATAAAACGCAGCGTGAGTTTACCTATTGTTGGACACGAGACTACTTTATGTAATACAAGTAACACAAATACAGATCGTTGTTAATCCACTGCTGGATATTTTTTTTGTCCCACCGTACTTGACCATTGAGAGTTTAGTGACATCGGTGGGGGTGAGGTGGGCATGGTGGTGGGGGAGGCAGGACCAGTTCAGGTATCAATGGCAGCTGATGTTATCCATGGGCAGGAATTAAACTCGGGCCACCGGGTTCATAGCACAGTGTGCTAACCACTGCACCACTGACTCCCTCCCTTTCCCATCAGCCCTGAAGTGGAGCTGTGAAGCCGGGAGGGTGCCCAGGACTAGTTGATATATCACTGTGACCCAGAACTGAACTCAGTTCACTGGGTTCAAAGGCACTGCAACACCACCGCTCCACCCAATTTTAACTCACGATACGACTACAGTATTTGAATTGGGGTGTGGATGCAATGGAAAGCACTCAAATCCACCATCTAGTTTAAATCAGCGTGATCAATAAAGCAACAGGGTGACATATGAGCAAATATATATTTTCAACCAATCATTTTCATATTTTGCTGTTTTTCCCCTCGCTTTTGTCGGCTTGAGTGTTGGCAGCCCCATTACCATTGTTATGAAGCATGGGCCACAGAAGTAGGTAACAGGCAGCACAAGTGTTTGAATACCAGTCCACCCCAAAACTGCCAGCAAGATCCCACAGGTCAGTGCAACCCGTGTGCTATTTTTTTGCATGAGGAATGAGGAACAAAAACGTAGTCCCCCGGTTGGTGCTGGCTTTACACCCATTGCCATGTCCCTTGCCAAAGAACAAATGATTGCTGGCAAATGGAAAGATGAGGTCCTTCTTTATGCCTTCCTGTTTGTAATACAGTATCCAGCAGTCAGTCTCAAATGTGCTTGCTCATTAATTATGTTTATGGGTCGTGGGTGGCCTTTTTCCAGACGCTTGAATTTTAAGTGACACAAGATGATGTTTAATATTCTAGTCTGTCAAGTTATTGCGGCGCGGTGTAGCCGGTGTTTTGTTTAAATTAATATTTTACTGCCACGATTGTCATATTTGCTACGAGACCAGACACATTACAGTAAAATGACATTTTTTAAACGAGCAATACATTTTAAATGTGCCTAGCATACACACACTTAACTGGAGCCATTTACAGTAATTACTTATATGGTACTCTGCAGGTAAATAGAATTGTGTGACCAGATGGTGCAGTGGTTAGAGCAGGTTGTGAGTTCAAATCCAGGTCCCTCTCTAGTCAATGAATGAGTACAGTACCACTTTGTGGAAAGGCAACAGTGGCTGTCCTTTGGAATAACTGGTACCTACCATAGGAGTATCGAATTTTCATGACTGAAAATAAGTAATAAGTCGATGTTCACTTTCATTTTGAGGAAATACAATGATTGTAAACCATGAAACGTTTTAAATGTTGGATGGTGTTGTTTGTGTACATGATCAGAAGCGCGGTGGTTAGTGCGTTGCACTATGGCAACCTCGTGGCCTGGGTTTGATACTGACCACGGGCTAGCTTCAGTGGTGAGTGACATCTGAACGAAGCCTGGGCAACCCCATCACCAACCCTCATGATCAGCATGGTGAAGTTAGGTCAAACAACCTCCATTGCTGCCAGGTGTAGGGAGGCCTACATCCAGCAGTGGACTGATAAAAGGGTGCTGATTGTTGTCCTTAATTTTTTTAGCTTCCAATTACATTATGCCAGTTTATATTTGCATGTGAAAAAAAAATGCAACACATGTAGCTCGGGCTAGAGTTTGGTTAAAAAATATATATACAACTGTGAGTGGATTTCGTTTGTGTTTAAAGTCGCCCCAAGCTTCAAAATAACTACACTTGAGTGAGAATTCTATGTAAATTGGTGCTAAAAGCTACAAATGACCACAACCCGCGAAAATATATCACAGAAAACCTGTTGAATAGGCATTTAATTGGCAGTGGGTGGATCCTGAAGACAATTTCGACATAATTGAAAGATAATTGAGAGATAATTAGGGCAAATAATTGCTGCTTTACAGCACCATAATAACAGCGAGATAAGAGACAATAAGTCGTGCATTTCAACAAATTGCACGTACCATAGTTGAGACAGTGGGAGTTAATCTGTTTGAAAAATATACAGTCCACTATAAGCATTTGCGTTTGAGTTTAAAGAAATAGCCATGTGGTTGCAATACACATATTACAGTCCAGTATAAACAAAAGATTTCCAAAAACAACACATGTGGTCCTTTCAAACAATATTATGAAGGGACAGGCACGGTGGCAGCAGCTGTGCTGTTAGTGTGGTAATGTACGGTCTGCTGCCGATTATGTGATTAGATAGGGCCGTGTGGAGGTACCGCATCGATAGAGATGCATGCACCTTCCATTTTGGAGACTTGCACCTGCATTTTATGTCAAGCAAACCAGTGAAGTATCTAACGACGCATGGATCTAAATCGGTTATACCTTACACTTGCGATACACGCATCGAATTGTGTGTCGAAGAATGTATTATTTTCTTGGTTTTTTCGGTAAAGTCACGTAGAAGGGAAGTAATAAAATAATAAAAATAAAACATAATAAAATAAAATAATTATTATGTTTTATTTTTATTATTTTATTACTTCCCTTCTACGTGACTTTACCGAAAGAACCAAGAAGATGAATCCCTGCAGTCACGAAAGCTTTAAATCGAAATGTATTATTTACTGTACGCATTTACTATCATTGCAAATATTATTAGTCGTATACAGCACTGTACCAGGGTGCAGTCCCCAACTCGTATCTTCTCTTTCTAGTCTCTATGTGCTATGAAGAAGGTCCATTACCCAAAACGTCGTCTGTTAGATATTTTTCATTTGAAGGCAGTGTTAATTGATGCGTTTATTTTGTTAACTGTGCTTGTTCCCCACTGCCAAACGCAGTATCACCAAATAATTTAGACTCGGGTTGGAGCTTTGGCACTGTCGTTAGCACAATGTACTGTGTTTGATTCCTGGCCACAGTTGATATTCGTGGCAAGTGCTGTCTGAACAGGTCCTGGGCCACCCCCTTTCACCACCCGGTACGGATCAGCGTCGTGAAGTATCAGCTGTACAACTGCCAAAGTCAAAGCTACGTGTGGAGTCGGGTTGCCATCTGTATTTCTCAGCCTAGTGCTATCAAAACTGTGCATTATACATTACCGTAACAAAGTTCAACACAATGCCACCAGACCTCGGTACAAATCAATTGTTGCCACCGGAACACGATGTCAATTTCCCAGACTGTCCGGTCGACGCCTGCCTGGATCAAACCCAGACAGTTGGAGACCAAAGTGTGGAGGCCTTCATCCATCAAAGATTGACAAAAGAATGAAAGATATTATTTTATTCTGCTAATTATGTGCTAATAACGTACCATTTTAGTCAAATGGAGCAACCAAAACTATACCGGCAAGACATCGAAAAGGAGAATCAACGTAAATAATGTGAGAAAAAACAAGATTAAAAAATTATTGGTTCTTTAACCTAACCAACACCACAAATTGTAGCAATTCATGGAATCACTAGGAAGGGGGTGAATATTTCTATGTTTACACATCAGTAGCAAACCAATAACGTAGGCGACATCTCAATCTGGCTGTCCTCATACTCCACTTCCAACGCATCGGCATTGCTATGCCACTCAGAGCTGAATGGAAATGTTAGATTACGCCCACGTCATTGGCAAGTGTGCTTCTGTGGGCGATGATGTGATTACATTTTTCGTGCTCACTTAACTTATTTTTCCTTGTTCAAGTGTGCCAATGAAGAAAATAGTGGGATTTTCCCAGACGGGCCTCACTCGGATCTGTTAAAAAATAGTTTATAGAAGTGGTGGGGGAACAGACGGATTTCATTACACACTTTACATACATCCCATGGCCAAATGAGGGCAACCACTTAAAAATGCCCAGAAAACGATGTTTATCCATCACTACAACCATCTTAGCTGTACTAGTCGGGTACTAGATGGAAATACTTTTGACCATGCAACAATGTTTCTAATTTTAGCATAGCTCAGTAAATTCTGTCACTGCAATGGCTTTTTTTATACTTGGTCGACATGGGTATCTTTTGGTCGCTTCAACGACCTTTATTACAATTGGATAAGTGAGTTGTGTAATTGTGTGGCCGGGCCAAAGGTATTTGACAAGTCTTATTTGGCCCTCTGTAAGTAAAGTTTCCCCACTCCTGGTTTAAAGTCAACAATACTAAGTCACTCCTCAAAACGGAATGTTATTTTAGTAGGATGCAACAGGCGTGATGCTTCAGTGGCTGATACTGCATGGCACAGGAGTCGGACAGTCACTTCAAGAATTATACAGTACTTTTTTTTATATATAGTAGGGGGAGGGAGGTGGGTTTTAACATTTACAATGTTCCATGGGGCAGTGCCTGCATTTGTTCATTGATTCTCATTGTGCGCCTCGCGTAGAAGCGATTGATATGTGTTGTCTACATTCGACATTTGTTGTGGATGATTGGGAGACTTGAACTCTAACACGTTTATTTTCATTTTAGTCGCAATCATCGAGCCCCCCACGTGCCTTTGTGAGCATGAACGATGGCGGTGCGATGCCCCGAGAAGTATTGTCCTGCGTTAATGGTCCCAGGCCTGCCATGAGAAAAACACAAACGTTTCAGAATGACCATGGGCACAGCGCCAAAGATGTTGGGCGATGGTTGCGACCCGAGGCACCTTTTAACATCACAGTGGCGAAGAGGGAAAACCTTTTACTCATTCTCGACGTCGTTCTTGAATTGGAGTGACTATTAATTGAAACTAAGGCGAGCACAACGCGCTGTGATGCAGCGCCTTATATGCGGCGTGTCTGTGAGAAATCGGATGCCTTTTTTTGCTGCATGACACGCATTAAAATAGACCTGTTTGGTTGCTTTGCCGACTGTCGTGTTTTATTTATTTTTTATTTCCATCTGCCAGTCTGGCGGAGCCCTGTGCGTGTAAAAGAAACTGATGGCATTTTTTAAAAAAAACCCTTTAACAATAAACGTACACGTGAACATTGAGTCACATGCCGTGTGTTTCCAGCCCCTCCTGTTTCGAATGATTCACCGAATCCGTGTTGGAGGCGCTAACAAACTAAAAAAAACCCACCAAATTCCCACCCAATATTATTGCGCAACGTGCCGGTTTTTTTCAGGTTCGCCTACGCAAACCTTAGCTCGGCCACGAAATTGTAGGTGAGGTGATCAGACGGGAGGAGAGAGAGAGACAGAGAGAGACAGAGGGAGAACGAACGGCTGGGCAGGACTGCCAATCTCCTTCTTGGTGGTTCCGTCCCACGCTGCTTAATCTCCCCCCCCCCCTACCAGCACCACCACCACCACACCACAGCGCACGGCTTCTCTCTCGTCACAGCCCATCCCATTTCAAAGCGATGCTCCACTCCGTGGCGTTTCCCAGCCCAGGCATTGTCAGCTCCGTCGGATGATGTCCCCTTCCTCGCCTTGCCCTCGTCGTCGGTCCACAGCACGTGGCTTCTGTGGAGCGTTAATGTGCGACGCAGCTGCTGCCTTTTGATTTTTGAAGAGTTTTGTCGGAGAAGAGAGAGGGGTGGAAGCCACCCTCCCTACTACCCGGGGCTTGTATAGCAGCGTGTGTCAACTTGCCCGCCGGGTTCCTCTCTCGTATCAAGCATCACAGTGCTGCTGCTGCTTCTACTGCTGCTGCTGGAGTGTATCTTTACGTCGTCGTATTCAGTGAAGCAGGTACAATGCCCCACCACCACCATGTGTTTAGCTTACACAAGCTTGCCACCGTTTTACTTGAGACGGCTCTCAAGTTAATATCTGAATTGTTTTTGTTTGTTACATCCCATACACACTGGCGGCGCTTTGTGTGACAGAGCAAGCAAGGTAAGGGAGGTAAACTGTGGATTGTGTTTTAATTTCTTTCCACGTAGCTATCGTGTGTAATCATTGACTTCTTGACAAGCACTGGCATTCCCTTGCAAACGTTCTTTTAATATTGTTGTCCATTCTACAACTTTACTGTGCGATTTGTAAGGTAGCAGCAGAGCATGTCAATGATTTATGAGCATGGTGAACTTATTCAGCATTCCTTTCGCGGGAGCTCACAGTGTAAATACTTGTGTTGAGGGGGTAGCGTTGTTGTTTCATGTTCTGTGTTGTGATCTCAGCTACCTGAATTTGATTCCTCTGGCCATGGCTGACATCAGGGGTGCGAGTGATACCTGAACCGGTTCTGTGATCTGTCCCCCCACCCACAAGTTCACACAGCCCATAGTGACAAGAGTGGTAAATTATTCTAAATTACCTCTACGACAGACATGATGTGATGTGAAGAGGCCTTCATCCAGCAAGGGATTGGACAAAGTGCCGCAAATTATTATAAATACTTGCCTTCTGTATATAGTAGATGTTTTTCAAGTGGGTCATTGTGACCTGGTTTAACATAAATTGATCTTATTACTCTTCAAGTCGCGATGGCTAATTTTTTTGTGTGGAGTTTTACGTTTCAGCAAAAACCTGACCCAGTTGTACAAATTCGAGAAAGTGTGCGAAAACGCGCCGTGAAGTCGTACGGTTCTATTTTTAGAAGCGAGGTGACTTAGACACTGGTCTCCACCCAAGGGAAAAGCAATTATTTCCTTTGCCAAAACGAGGAGAGAAATGAAGTCATTAGAAACCCGCAGGTGTAACCTGGAATTACCACCCAACGCCGTCATCTGTGGTCACTTTTGTTTCGCCTGTTCCCTTTGATTGAAGTCAAACTCGCATCTGCTAACAACCTAACCATTTGCCAGCACATGTTTGCGACAGATTATGACGTAACAGATATTGTGCTATAAATCCTTGGCTTCGAGTAAGCAGCTTGCAGTTGTTGATGCAGTGGCTGTGTTGTTTTTCTGTGCCACCGCGGACCCCATGTGCAATGATCTTGGGTGCTTCTCAAACCTCAGTCTTCACAAACTCCCCTCCACCCCCACAATACAGTTTTCCATGATAAACTTTTTCCAATTATGTGAAAATGTATTCAATGCACGCTGCACTCATCTGATCGTTGGTAATATTGGAAAGCTGCACAATAGGGGGTCATGAGAGCTGGAGTTTTGAGAAGCCGCTGCTTTTTAGACTATCCAACACAATACATGCAAACTGCGCTTCAGTATCTTACATTTAACAAAAAAATCACGTTCAGGTAATACATAACCTGGGGCTACGTTGTCAGTAGAGGGCAGTGCAGCTGAATCTGTTGTACCGTATTTCAGTGCCCCCATGTCTCCGCTCTCCACCTTCAACTTGCACTGATCAGCGTGGTGAAGTGTGGCTAAACATCCCCCATGGCCCACACGGCGTGGGGAGGCCCTTATCCAGCAGTGGCTTGCAAAGGTATAAAAGTGCAGTAATGCAAGTGCGCTTTATTGGCATGACAGATGAGTTGTGAGGCACTAACCAGCTGGATGCAGGGAGCATACATTACATGAACACGTGTGATTTATCTACATGCGCTCAATGTTGTCATAAAACACACCCATTAGATTTTTTGTGTCATCAACATGAGCAGTAAAGTTATCTTCAACGTGACATCTCCATATACATTATATTTTACGATGGTATTTCAATATGTAATGAGACAAAAGTAGTATTTTTCATAAAACATTTGTTAACTTCAACATGACAAACGATATAGTTATCTGCATACTGTAGTCCTTATCAGCCATGATCTGCCCACTTCTGGATTAAGGCCTTCCCAAGCCATCGGTTTTTTACGGTTTCGCGATGCAAAAATCCACCTAGCGCCTACACATGAGCAGATTTCTTGGTTACATCACCACGCTGGAAGTCCACGTGGTCAACCGTTGCTAGAATACACTTGTTTCAGCTGCCCACAAACTTCCGAATGTCATGGGGGTATATAATTATTTCTATGCTGCTGGCTTCTTTCAAAGGTCTAAATAGATGGAATTTTTACAGCGCTGGACTTGGATTTTGTGCTGGATGTTCCGGAACATCCGATCCATGCTTTCCCAACAATATCTTCATTCCTCATGCAGAGTGTGGTCATACATTGTCTTGCTGAAACACCCACTCTTTTCTCTCAACGTCTAGTTTTTCATCACGTTACAACTTCATTGGTTGATGAATTTCACTTCTCTTTATACATTGAGAGGACAAAAAACAAGTAACATTTCTCTGCTTTTCAAATGTGCAGTTGTGCAAGGGCACCGGGATTTTTGATCACACGGTACATCTGTCATCAAGTATCAAAATTTGGAAACAAAGTGTTTTGCGTGAGTGTCCCATCACTGCACCATATGAACTTTATTTATTCCGCTAGTTCAAGATGGTAAACATAAACGTGAATTTGAGTGGGAAATCACATTGACTTTTTTGAGCTTCACAAATATAGACCTTGAGAGATGGCAATGGATTAGGGAGACCTTCATCCACCAGTGGATAGCTCATGGCTGTGGCTGCTGCTGATGAAATATAGTCCGGTCCCGTATCTCATCCATATATGCACTCCATATTTGTATTCTACCGCATAACGACTTTATTTGCATGACTGTGTGGAATAATAACGAATCCAGGTAATAATTTGTAGGTGGCAGTCAGAATAAATACAATGAAAATGTATACATAATGTCGACTTTTTTTACAATTGCATAGAATAAAAAAGTACATTATTTGCACGTTAACCGCTGATGCTAATGTTTCTGTGCTGAGACAAATCATTGACCCCACACGTGCTTGTTTATGCAGTCCAGCATCTGTCCTCGAATGTTCTGGCTCATCACTGGATTTCCAATTCACTGCCCTTACGTTCTAATGAGAGCCATTTATTCAAATAAAAGTTGTTTATAAAATATATGAATCCATCTGCAGCCCTTTGTCAATCTGCTACATGAATGAGGCCTCCCCATGCCAGATCGGTCAATGGGGGAGATTTTACCATAATTCACACTGATGGCCTGGTCATTGTGGGTTGGTGAAAGTTGGTGGGGGGGGGGGGTTTCCAGGACAGATTGATATATCACTCATCGCTGATATTAGCTATGGCGGTGAATTGAATTCGGGTTGCCAAGTTCACGGTGCCGTTCGTGAACCACTGCACTCTGCTCCCCCCGTAATAGAAACAGAATGGATAATATTGTATGTGTCCACGTGGCAGACAGGTATGTGGAAAGGATGAATGCAGGTGGTTATTTACAGGCTAGTTCTCGCTGCGGGTAGCAGCAGGAACTGCTTGACCAGTGTAAAATTATTTATAAATGCCATCGAATTCCAACGCAAATAAAGTGTAGCGATGCTTTTAGCATGACTTAGCACTTTTTTGTTGTGGCTATTTACAGGTAATGCTGTGGTAACGGCTGTGATCTTGTTTGGTGGTTATCTGTTTTATTTACTTGGCTGCCACTACGAAACCTAAGATAGTCCTGTACATCTTTTCCACTGTGCAAGCGAGTCGCATTGGGGCCGAGCCTGCACAGGAGGCGTTGGGTTTTTTTTCCCCAACTGCAGAAGCCGAGTCGTGTCACCGACATCGCTATGCAATGCAGGAGGCGAGACAAAATGTAGATTACACCAACGCTGTGCACTCATAGTATACGGAACTGACGTCGCACGCAATGCATGCCTCGATAGCCCCGCTCTCGGGCCTATTTGGCCCTGAGCCTGATTCAAATGTCTTGTGAGGCTGGTGTAGCATGGTTTGGTTCTGGCTCAATATGGAAAATAGGCAGTGGAAAACCACCGGCACTGTGAGGGTCCTGCAGTGAGCTCGGCTGTGCCAGTGGGAAAGGGGTTGTGACTTAACCATTGCAAGTCTGACACTTCTCTATTTTATTTCTTAGGTTATGAACGACGGGGCTCGAAGTGCGCAAGATATTTAATAATTTAAAACTCTCATTCCACAATTTCGATAACATGCTACGCTGTTTAATGTCCTCATTACTTGATAAGTATGAAATACGCAAAAATATTGAAAGCAGCTTTTTTTTGGGTTCGATTCCTGGCCATGGCTAGCATCAGTCACGAGTGAAATCTGAACCTGTACTGTGACCCCCCTTACCCCACTTCACCAACCCGCAATGAGCAACATGGTTAAGTATGGTCGTCAAGCGAACCTTCATGATCAACATTGCATGAGGAGGCCTTCATCGAGCAGAGGATTGATAAAATAATGTAAATTAAACTTGAACTTTGACACGTACAAAATAATCTAAATTATTTTAGAATTTACAAATTATTTTATAATTTACAGTGTTTTGAATATACAAATATAGTTAACAAATTAAAGCACAACATGTGTACAAACGTATGCTCTTGTGAGTGATGCCTCAACTTCTGGGAGGTTTACCCCGCAGTAAACATTAACTCGTGTACATTTCTACAATAATCACTTTTTTCCCCAATACAGTCTAACCAGTGGACATTTCTAGCTTTAATAATGTATGGCATAAAAACCCAGCTTTTAATGTCACATGCCAGCTTTGGAACTAGATCACACTTTACAGCCATGGTTTTTATAGTCCAATACTGCAAAAAAAGCCTGAATCATGAATTCTAATGTATGGTGTCGTAATTGTACAGTAAACATATAGCAGTATGATACACATTAGGGTGGGTAGAATAATACATAGTGTTATATTAAAATGGATAAGGCAGCAACTGCAGCAGCAGCAGCAAGTGCAGCAGCAGCAAGTGCAGCAGCAGCAGCAAGTGCAGCAGCAGCAGCAAGTGCAGCAGCAGCAGCAACTGCAGCAGCAGCAGAAACTGCAGCAGCAGCAGCAACTACTGCAGCAGCAGTAACTACAGCTCCCTTTGATGCTGTTAATCCTGCATAATGCACATGCATATGCAGTACTAATTACATTCCTGCATTTCCCATAAATATGCTAAATTCCTGTTGATATGCAAATTCCTTTGTCAATGCGCCCAGCTTATATATATGCTCCAAGCCCGTGTGCTGTTTCATTCAGACTCTGTCGCCTCGACGGACCTGGTTTTCACCTGAGGACGGCTGCTTGCGTTGTGGCCGAAACGTCGTGAGAATTGTTTTATTATGTTTTATTTTTATTATTTTATTACTTCCCTTCTACGTGACTTTACCGAAAGAACCAAGAAGATGAATTCTAAGTAGTTATACCAATATTTGAATAGGCCCCTTATTTTGGTTTAATTTAACTTGGCACTCTCCTGAATTGATGATATCACTTGAGACATTTCCTCGAGCCTGTCAGGAGGCTGTGTGATCACAAGAGATTCCCATGAAAACTGGCACCGCATTTGTCATGCACGTGTGTGCGCCAAACACAGCCGTGCCCTGAGCCCCCTGACTGCTTCGTATATCCGGCAGTTTTGGCCTAAGAGCAAGTACAGCACTGGCACAGTATGTAAAGTATATTCTTCGACCAGAAAGTTACGTTTCTTTCATGAGATAGCAAGAAGTCATTTGTCATGTTAATAACATTGGTTATCATTGCAATGCAATAGGGTCTGATGATGGTTTCTTAAAGGCATTCAAGAATATCATTCCTGGAAATATAGAAGGACCTTCATGATCAACATTGCACGAGGAGGCATTCATCTTCTTGGTTCTTCCTTGGAGGAGGCATTCATTGAGCAGTGAAATTACTCCCATCTGTTCCGCTCTTACCCACTAGTTATATTATACCCTTAGGTTTTTTCGGTAAAGTCACGTAGGTAAAACAATCAATAAAATAAAATAATTTAGTTGTTTTCATTTATTTTATTGATTGTTTTACCTACGTGACTTTACCGAAAAAACAAAAGAGTATGAATCCTTGCAGTCACAAAAGCTTCAAATCTAGAATTAGTTATATTATATGTACCCTGAACTTAATCGATTATCCACACTTATTCGCAGGTAAGATAAATTATCGACAAGTGATGGAAAATGCATCCTACTATGCAGGGCTTATCACAGATAAGAGGAAGTGATTCAGAAGTGGTTGTACATTTAATCTATTACCGATGAATATTTGTCGATGCGAGACTTGTGGATGTGGTCTCCTGGAAGTGCTAAATTCTTGCTGGTGTGCAAGCCTTCACGCTTGTAAGCAGAGTGACTGAAGTGTTGACAAATTGTTCTGTACAGGTCTGTAAAAGGCAGTAATTTGTGCTTTAAATAGGATCCACCACTATCACCCCACCACATCAGAGCAGATAAATGGACTTTAAATTTAGTTCAATGTGAAACTACAAATTAAAAATATTCCTGTACTCAGTCACTATTTTTATATTTGTACCAGTTGTCCATTGAGTACTGTAAGTTGACTTCCTTAGTGAAAGGACAGCGAAGGGCTTCAAATTCTTCCACATGTAGTTGTCTTCGTCATCGTCATCACCCACGATGAACGACTCCCCAAGCCGTCGCCATCTCTCACAGTCTTGCGATGCAACAATCGGTGCACTATACATCCTGGAAAAAGCAATGGAAAAAAATGAAAGAGATATCCCTTTGGCTGTTAATCGAGAAACGTGTTGATAGACGCGCAATCACGAAGGGCTGAATTTTGGCGTGCGTCAAATCAAAGGGCAAGCATAAAGCAGCGATCAGTGTGCTGACAGATGTGCTGATATTCAGCCACGGGATTAGTAATTTTCAAACGCCCAACAGAAGAGTATATATGCCCACACTGCAGTGCTGTACAACAAACGATTTGATTGTGTGAATTGAACCCTAAACGCTGAGGCATGTTGAATTTTGAAAAAGAATGCACAGGTTATTGTAATGTTTGCTTTTGGTTGGGAAACATGTTTAGTGGGTTGCTACTGTGGTGTAATGGTTAGTACACTGGACTTGTTTGCATTTCAGAGGTCACCGGTTCTATCTTCTGGCGTGACCGTTAGACACATCTGTGAACGTCTGTGGAAAAGAGCTTCATAGCTCATCGGATTCTTCCAGTCTAAAGATTCTGCTTCTGAACAACGGTGCGAGTTTCCTAAATCTCCGCCGCTGTCCACCCACCGTGGCACATTTAATCGATCAGCAGGTCGTCTATGGTCAGGTAAAGTGACCCCTATAATTCCATCTGGTGAAGGCTCTTCTGCACTTGGCTTGAGCAAAAAATATTGCAGGGCCGCACCTCAACTTGTTCGGGGGAAACACTTATGTTGTGGCACAGCTGAATTTCAGGCATGTCCCTTTTTTACACACTTTTAGTTAACTTGCCCTGTTGACTGTTTATATTCTTTCAAATCTTTGACGCTTAATGTCTTTGGATCTACGAACCCTGACGAGCTGAAATGTTGAACAAAGACTCGTCTCTCGCGTGGCAATTCAATATTTCATTACAAACACTGGCCCAGGTCCCGCCGATCCTGGGCCTCTTCGTGTTTAAAAAAAAATTGCACTATTTCAAATATATTCCAATTGGCCAGACACAAATTAGTTAAAAAAAAAAGTTTTTCAATGTACACTCTTTTATTTGCACTCAGAAGTCGGAAATAAATTATTTTGACCCCAGAATTAATCACATTTGATGTGCTGAATAAAAGTGGGTGGTTTCCTTTCTATATGTTTAATTTTCATTATGCAAGCCACACGCTTTTATTAAGCACATACAACTTCATGAATTCTGGGCTCATACTTAATTTTCAGCTTTTGAGTGCAAATCAAAGTGTGTACATTGAAAATAGTAGTTTTTTACCAATCATTTTTGTCTGAGTTTTGAGCGGATTTGATTTGTTACAGATGGTCCGGTTTAGCCAGTTTCCCCCACTTTGACGAGGGAGTTCCATGCTGCGAGCACAGCAGCAACAAATGCAAGCGAGAAAAACGTCAATATTGCTGAGAATGAGTACAGCATCCTGAGGAATATCGCCAATTTCTGTTAAAATACTTCTCTGTAGTATCAGCTTGCTGATTTTTTTTTTAAATCCGCCTAATTTTAGGTTTGCATCTGGTACTGTGCTGTTTTTTCTTCTCCTGTTTTAAAAAAAAATCCGAAAGATTAATTGTAGCCACAGTCAGACAATCCCCACAAACACGACACACACAAAAGGCATTGTGTGTCGAGCCACCTCTGTGAGATTAGCACATTTGAAAATGTCACGTGGATCACGTGTCTCGTGGCTGTCATCTCTCCAAAGACATTTTGTTCGAGATGTGCTCTCTCTTTTTACCGCGTGGCAAACGCAGCACAAGTGCGGCAGCAAGGCTGCACGGGAAGGTTTGTTCACCTCCCCGTTTTAGAATCGCGCTCGCTGTCCTCCCCCGCGACTGTCTTTCTGTGAGTGCTGCTTCAGCCCCCCCTCCCTCCCTCCCCCGCCTAAAAAAAGACTGTCAATTGAAGATCTCTGCATGGCAGCGCTTGTGAGTATGCTCTTTATTGGATTGAACGTGCACGCGGTTATCCGCTTTTGTTTCGAGCATTTAGTTAACTGGTGGATAAAGCTAACGTTCCCAAAAAAGAGCCCTTTCTTTGTGTTGGACGTGTAAGATTTTTTTTTTGTGTTACAGGGATTCAAGAGCATATATGAAATGAAGATTTTTTTAAGGAGGTGGGGGGGGGAAGTAACTTATTCTATTCTTAAGACATAAAATTCAGTAAAAGTTATTTTGTGTTTGATAAATATGTCGTCTTTTGTGAGCTATATCCAATTAATTTAAATTACTTCTGCACAGTTGTTAGCGAACTGCACAATGAACCTGCTGAGACCTGACTTGAATATCTCGGCAGTGGTTACGGCGAACATAATTGCCATCTGATACTGAACCGGTCCCTGGGTCCCCAACTTCATAAGCCCACACTGATCAGTATGGTGCAGTATTGGTGCCATAACCCCCATAACCCGATAAGCCTATGTACATGTGCTTTCCTGTTAAGTCTGTATGAAGTCCTCATTGGAAAATAACAAACTGAATTGCAAATTGTGGGGAAATGTTACTTCTGTGAGTCAGCTTGGCCCAGGAACATCAAAGTCGTCCATTGTTTTGTTTCCCTTGTATCATGACGACCAGATGACACTGTCCTCCTGTAAACTCCGAAAACAGGAAGCGTAGGTTGGATTAAAAACACGAGAATGCCTCCATTAAGGGAACATTAAGCGGACGTGAGCCCAACCAAGACAATCATCGCTGGCCAGTCGAATTCATCGTTCTGTGTGTTATGGTCTGCCCTTATTATGATTGCAATGAAGGTTTGGGTTTGCAGAAAAATCCCAGGAGTGTAGGAGAATTCATTTATGAATTAGTGACATCACGCATGCCTTGGAAAAGACTCCATTGTGTCTGGAGTGAAATGGTTGAGATAAAACAATATACCAGCATGCTACCAAAGTCTTTTAAGTTCATGTGCATTCAAGTTTACGTATAGCACTTTCCTGTCAGATTTATTTTTGGTTTGTACCGCATGTTGAGCAGCATGTCTGACGTTCCACTCCACATGCTGAGAGCTCAGTCAGGAACTGTAGGTATCAACATGTCGAAAAACTATACAGCACAATCTGAAAACCTGCGCAGGAGACATACATTACTCATTGAAAACTGCTTACAAAGGTTGGGGGAGGTGAGGCGATTCTAATTCAAGCTGGAAATTAATATTTAGTTGGTGGTCCTTGTGCCAACAGATGGGCTTTTGAAGACCCAGTGAAAACCTTTCAGTCATATTGACCATATCTCCCACAAATGATGTAATCCTTTGAGTCCTACTATCTCCTTGTTTGAAGGCACCATTATAATGTATAGTAGATGTGAAGGAATTAAGTTAAAAGTCTTAAACTGTCAAACCAAAGGCCAAAATGTAACACCTTGAATTACGAAGTTGAGCTTATTAAGGCAATGAATGCTGTCTGAATTTTTGTAAATCTCTGCGGTGTGTCTTGTGAATTGTTACAGTGTGTGAACTAAAATCTTGCCATTTCACTGGCATTTCCCATGTAAGAAATACTTAAATGTATCATTTCAATCGTTGCATGCCAAATATTTCTATCATACAAAAGAATAACCTCTAAAATTTCACTGGATGCCTTTTTCGTATCAGTGGCAAAAAACACCACCATTTTGTCGCACGATTCAAAATATGTCAAAGCAACATTGACGGAACATCATAAAGGAATCTGAGGAACACGACTTAAATTTGGAATCTCCGGACCTGGTGAAGACCGAGCCTTCATTGAAACAATCTACATGGGATGGGGAAAATAAACAACTAAATAAATATATACATTTCACCATGACTTTTGACAAATTTTTGCATACATTTTGTAAATTCAGATGAGGGTACTGTTATTGAACATCCCAAACTTTAAGTGCAAAAACGTTAAAATTGTTTGAGTATGCCATGGATGGCATTCTATGCTGTTTTTACATCAATATTGGCTGGCAGACTTTTGTTATTAAAGTGCAATGTTTTTTTTTCATCCTGCAGTTTTTTTCCAGGTGTCCACTGCAATGCAGGCCTTTGTCTCAATGAGTTAGTGGCTAAAGCATATATTTAATAGAAATTTTATATATAAAATATCTATATAGCTTTGTCCTTTGCACTCAAGGGTTGCTGATGCCGATGGATAAGAGCTTTTCAACAAAGTTGATTCAGTCTAAATGAGAGCTTATTGCTGCGTTTGCAAAGAAAAAGGCGGTCAGGCATGGTGCCCGCTAACCGCATGTGTCCCCGTGGCCCTTGGAGAAAATATATTAGCGACGCGTCCTTGATACAAGACAGTTTTGGCTTTGTAGATAATTGGCTCAAATAATATCTAAAGACTTGCATGTTTTAGATGGGGCAAGGGTGGGAATTTCAGTGTTTCGCTGTTGAAATAACGACTTCTTGTCGATAATATTTTATTTCTTTGTCATTTCAAGGCTGTGTAAAATGCTGCACATGCACATACATCGAACAATGACTTGAATTCTGTGAACTGCATCATATTGATATTTATCATTATAAAAAAAGCATCTGTAAAATCATAGATGTTTGAAAAAACGAATATGAGTCATGCGTAATGCCAATAACAAATACCCCCATGTAGCCTTAACAGACTGTTGGGGCAAGTGCTGTTAGCGAGCACCTATGAAGGCCTGGCACAGCACACGAGGGGCTGAGTGTCCAGCACCACGCGATGTTTACACACTGCACTAGGTACTGATTTGAGGTTGAGTCGACCAAGGGGAGGCCCAAGACCGGTCCAGATAATTGTAATTGGTATTGCCCGTGAGTGGGAATCGAACTCGGGTCACTGGGTTCATAGCGCGGCGTGCTCACCACTGCACTACTGCTCCCCACTGCCAGTAATGGATTGTAATACAACCATGCCCAAATAAAAAATGTATTTTATTTATTGAAAGCATTTTATCCTAATATGGTTCAGGAACATGGAACAGAACTGTAGAATGTACAAAAGGCTCGCCATTACACTGAGAGACAGAAATAGTAACATGGATCAGAGAATGCAGTGCAATATATGTCGGTTAAAGACATAATTCAAACGGTTAAGATAAGTTGGTGGGCTTGGGCAGGATACGATACGAGAAGGACGATGGCTGATTGTCCAGAAAAATAACGGAGTGGAAGCCAAGGAACGGAGCCTGTCCAAGAGCACGTCCACCTCGTGTAATAGAGCCATAAGATCGACTTGATGTAGGTGTTTGGTGGATGATTACATCACAGGATAATAAGAGGCGGCAGTGACTTGAGGATGCCTCCTTTCAGCAGCGGATGTATTGTGGCTGATGTTGATGAGTTAATTATACAATTGATACGGACATACATTTCAGCATTCGCACCTCTGCCAATCTAAAAGGCTGTAAAGTTTCAAACTTGAGCTATGTCTTCTGCTGTGCAACATTTACTTACTGCACACTACATCTGTTTTAATTCACGCTGATGCTGAGAGACTGCGGTGACATCGTTTGAGTGTAGATAGTCACTGTGTGCTTGTGTCAGAACACAAATGAAACATTTAAAACAATTTCCATCAGTGGTATCTTTTTGTTTGTTTTGCTATCATGTCCTTTGCTCGATATATTGTGCTGAATTATTTCTGGACAGTCTCTCACCAAGTTGTAAATAAAGGCCTGGTTTAATTCTCTGACGCTTTTCATGAATTATTTTTCAAAAATCACTTCTCACTCTATGGAATCCCCGTTGTGTGATGGTGTCGTATTTTTATTCGCTAAACTAATTAGAAGAGTCAAGAGAGGAATTTTTATATTCTTTGGGTCTTTCGGTAAAGTCACGTAGATAGGCTCAAATGAATAAAAATAAAATAAACATTAAACTACGATGTTTGAATCGCAACACAAGCGGTCGTCATCAGGCGGAGGGAAAAGGGGGTAAGTCTCTAAATGCAACTGTTTATAAAGGTTTAAAAGTGTGCGTAGCCCAAGTGTCACAACGGAGTGGGCGGGACACAAGAGTCTCGGTCAGCAGTGGATAGAGCATCCTATAGAGATGGAGTCTAGCCCATGATAGAGCAAAAGCTATAGAGATGGAGCCTAGCCCATGATAGAGCATCCTATAGAGATGGAGTCTAGCCCATGATAGAGAAAAAGCTATAGAGATGGAGTCTAGCCCATGATAGAGCATCCTATAGAGATGGAGTCTAGCCCATGATAGAGCAAAAGCTATAGAGATGAAGTCTAGCCCATGATAGAGCAAAAGCTATAAAGATGGAGTCTAGCCCATGATAGAGCAAAAGCTATAGAGATTAAGTCTAGCCCATGATAGAGCAAAAGCTATAGAGATGGAGTCTAGCCCATGATAGAGCAAAAGCTATAAAGATGGAGTCTAGCCCATGGCCAGCAGTGGAATTTTGTTTATCACTGTGAATGCTCAAATCATGCCATGAGATTCAGGGCCAACTTGTATACAAGGAAATTGTATCTCATTTGACTTTAGTCAAAGTGCAGAGGCTGCAAAAATATGACACATTGAGTTAGCTGTGGCATTGAAAGCCTCCATTCCCATGTGATGATGTACGTATTATTCACATGTGTAGGTCATTACATTTGCGCGCATATACTTTGCTGTTACGGTAAGTTTTAATATTGCCGACCTCATTCAAATGTTTGTGTGCCTTGTGGCACTTTCTTACATTTTGTCGTATTTTTAAATCCTTTATATTAAGTTCACTTGCTTGCTTGCTTACGACCGTGCAAATCTTTCGGTCGTTTTTTAACCCACTTCCCGTGATCCAATCGAGCTGACATTTTGCACACAGACTCGTTGTGCGTGACAATTAATTTTCGTCAAAAAATTTTTCCTAAATTTTACACTGTTTAGGGAATTTTTTAAAATATTTATTTACCAATTGCTTAATGGTGGCAGACAATCATCTGACCCATAGGTGGCAGCCATCTCAAGCCAGAGGACGAGAGGACTCTAACTGCCACGCATATAAAGGATTTATAGTGAAAAACTTTGTTTTCACGGGTTAATTTTTACTGGCTGCAGTTGGGGGAGGAGTGGCGCAGGGTTGAGGTGATGCTGGAGATGTTAAGTGGGGGGGAAATAAATATATGTATCTGTGTTTGCTGGTTCTACGGTGTGGAGGAGCTGCAGCAGAGCAGCGAGAGACATCCAGAACCGTCATTCAATACGTGAAGGCCATTTAAAAATCTGCAGCTTATAATGTCCGCCTCGGATTTCACAGAATGTTTTTTAACCGACGCCCTCCATTGAGTGACGCCCATTTTAACATTCTATGAATGTGATCTGAGCGGTAACACGTTTGTGTGAAAGATAACAACGTACTTTTTCACAACTTTTGCGTAGGTTAGGCTTTTTCAGGGCTGTGCTGGAGAGCTCTCTCCGATGGAACTGAATTGAGGAACTGAACTGAGATATTGAAAAAGCTCCCAGCACGTGGAGCGAAACGTCGGACATCACGCCAATTGACAAGCGGTACGACCCGATAACACATCAATAAAATCTGCTTCTACCCTCCTTTACACGGGGATTTTAAGTTGTAATACGTCTATTGTTTACCACTTCGAAACGGCCCTCACGACAAATTGTTAGATGGGGTCACTGCATTACTTCCCCCTTAACCTGCCCTATTATTGCCTCCCCCACACTCCCCCTGATACAAAAAAAAAGTTTGCATCCCGCCCTGAAGAGAGAGAGGTGGTCATCCAAATACAACTGTGCCCCCGAAGCTTCACGACAGCACTCACAACGAGGGTAATGGGCTGCCCGTGTACTCTGTGTCCAAATTAACGATAGATTTGTTTGTTATTTCAGCATGGCTTCGCAAAGCATTCCCGCCTGTCTGTCCCTTTAGGAAATGTTATCACTCTTCTACTAAACAAGCACACGCCCCGTGTATCCATGCTTCCCCCCCCCCCTATTCCACCATTAAACAATCCCGCTTGATTGCGCTCAACCTGATCTCCCCCCCCCCCCCCCCATTAACTTGCACGTCTTCACGTGATAAATGTCATCCTTGGCGTAACAACGCTCCGAGAGACGAAGAGATGGAATTTGCGGTGCTCAGTTCCCTACACTCTCCCCTCATCGGATGGGGGGGGGGGGGCGAGTGCTGTAGGACCGTCAGTGTCGGAGCATGTCGCAGGAAGGGGGCTGGGGGCAGGGAATAAAAGTGCACTTTCTAAAATCTTGCACAGTGTCGATTTAAAGCTTTCGTGACTGCAGGGATTCATCTTCTTGGTTTTTTCGGTAAAGTCACGTAGAAGGGAAGTAATAAAATAATAAAAATAAAACATAATAATACGTTTTATATTATTATTTTATTACTTCCCTTCTACGTGACTTTACCGAAAAAACCAAGAAGATCTTGTACAGTGGTTTAAAGTATGCATAATATTGAGTTATTGTGCGCCTCCCTTATTTCACAAGGTCAACCTACAGGGTCGTCACTTTTGTTGGCTGCCATTCACATTTTTTCGCGATTATTTTTCGCAGAGGCTGCGTTTCATCCCGCGTCGCGTACTTTTTTTTACTTTAACGTGAAAAAACATTGTTACATCCAGGGAAGAAAAAAAACGACGTGGTGAAATCATGCAAGTAAATTGTACAATTCCATAGTGGCAAATGGACTTGTCATTCATGGCGATCGCTTTGCCTTCAAAGAAACTAATTTAAGATTTGCATGTACAACATTACCGGCATGGTGCCTCTGGAATATTATAGATTGTCTTCCGCTGCATGTACATCTGCTACATTAATACACACTCGTTATCAAATCATTCACGATGAAACCACACGACAGTTTGTGGATTATAGTCGACTCTTAAGCTCTGTATACATGCTTCGAATCACTTGTGTAAGCATCCATGTTTTTTTAATGAATTTCTGTTCATCACCGTTGATTATCATGCAGTTGTGACGAGTACATTCACAGCAATGTTAACCGACAAAAATAGTTTATTCAATTGAATCGTAACCATATATTGTAACAATTAATCAACTCGCCTTGGGTGGTGGGTTTTCCACCGCTAATGATACAAGTAATTTGTGAGCAATGAAGTATCATTCGTCACATGAATAACTCCTGAACGTGGCATTTGGGGAGTGGTGGCGCATGGGTTAGCACGCCGCGTTGTGAAACCAGTGACACGAGTTTGATTCCTGACCACGGCCAACATCAGCTGGAGTGTGATATCTGAGCCTGGCTTGCACGAGCCCCCAACTGAGCAACGTGGTTAAGTATTTCGATTTAAAGCTTTCGTGACTGCAGGGATTCATCTTCTTGGTTCTTTCGGTAAAGTCACATAGAAGGGAAGTAATAGAATAAAAATAAAAGATAATAAAATAATTTTCACGACGTTTCGGCCACAACGGCTGCTTGCGTTGTGGCCGAAACGTCGTGAGAATTATTTTATTATGTTTTATTTTTATTATTTTATTACTTCCCTTCTACGTGACTTTACCGAAAGAACCAAGAAGGTGGTTAAATATGTTCAAACAACCCCCACCAGTCAGCAGAGCATGGGGAGGCCTTCATCCAGTGATAGATTGAACAATGTGACGAGAGAATATTAACATCGTATTTGTGTTCGTTAAATCGTTTGTAAGGACCTTACGCAAATATAAGCAATTCAGAGTAAGCAGTTAGCAAGCGGACGACTCGTAGCGCTTCATTGAGTTACGGATAAAGAGTGAAGTGGGGCCCAGTGTACCAAGCCACACGGACAGAGCCAATCAATGTGTATGATCGAACACTTAGTCCATTATTTTGTTAACCTTATAAACCCGGACATGCTTATTGACGTTGGGCACGTCTGGCTCCAGCCGACGGCACGCTCGCAGAGGCTGAACAGCAACGCTACTGCCTGGCCCACGAACAGTATATTTAATGGCAATTATTACGCTGTCTGCACATTTTTGAGAAACTCATGTAATATAAAACAAAATGCATGCAGGCTGGAAACAAATTTGAGTCGGCATCATCAGCCACAATTGATCCACTGCTGATTGTTGTCATCTCTTACAAATCCTGCAATTTAATAATCCACCCAGCATCTGCAAACGCATTCCCTCTCTCGGCTGCCACGCTATCGTTATACGTGCAAAAGGTGATTTGCAAAAGGTGATTTCACGACACATTCTCAACCAACGGTCGCACACTTGCGGCCGTTGGATCGATCCTCCCATCATGCCTTGCATGTCATGTGGTATCACCATACTGTGTGTGTATGATGCAAACAGCACAGTTTCAGAAGAACAACTTTAAAGGGATCAAGCAGGGAATGTATTATTCAACATTGATATACGTTTGTGCAATATTGTCAATGACACACTTATTTTGCTCTAATTTTTCTTTGCTTCGTTGATGTACTTCTTGTAATTTATGTGATCCAGATCACTCACAAGTCAGACCATCCTGATCTCTTGAGTTTTCACCTGGTTAAACAAAATAAACCTATCTTTACTAATTGGCCATGAACATCTTAATATAGAGAAAACTGCAGAGCTTGGCCAATTGTTGACACCGGATTGCCGCCTGGATGCCTTCCAGCTTGTATGTGATTCATCGGCAATTGTAAGGGCCAATTTGTATGAACGACGACGCAATGTAAAACTATTCACGTTTAGCTTGAAAATTCTGGCCATAGTATCCTAGGTGGTAGCAGCAATGGCCGAACAATGGTGCAATCGTATTCCATTTTCGTAATTTTTAGGACTCATCAGTAGAGTATAGCCGTCATTGCCTACTGCTCTCTCGCGCCTCTGTGCACCAGCCATCCTGCACAAGGCTTGATAACCTCATCAGTATAGGGTAAGCCACCTCCCAGCCACGGCCGTGAAATTTTAATCGTTTGCCAGTGAAACATTTACGACAATCAGCTGCATCACCGTGCCCCCAAAAGCCCCGTGTGTGTGTGTTAGTTGATGTTTTGAGTTAATTATTTAGGCACAGCTGCAAGTGTTTTAGAATATGTGCCTGGACGTGTAATTTATTTACAGAAATTGAATTCCTAAACACGTTTATGAAGGAACCAAAAAAAGAAAGGCTCATTTAAATGTGAGCAACACTATGTTTCATTGGCATTAGTTTGATACTCTTTGATTATAATTTACTTTAATAATTATTGATCATGTGGTTGGGGGGTGGGAGGGGGTGCAGTGGTTATCAAACTACTATGTGATCCCAGCGACCTGAGTTCGATTCCCACCCACAGCTGAGTGGCATCCGGCCCCCAACCGGCGCTCGCAGGCACAGTGAAGCGTCGTCACACAACCCCTCATGACCAACATGGCATGGGAAGGTCTTTATCCAGCAATGGATTGACAAGCGGCTGATATCATTATTTTGATATTATTATTGTTGTTTTTTACTCCTACACGAAGGATAACATGAGCATGGGGGTGTACATGTTTTTTAATTAACTGCAGCATGTCGCTAACGTGTCACATTCAGAGCGTCTGCTGACGCGGAACATTGTCCACTGGGATTGTTATCCTCCGTTTCACATTAGCAGTCTTCAGTGGACACTGGAATGTGGTTCGCCCCGCTCATCCCAAGTACACAGAGGGTAGATAATTCTCATGCTTTAAGTCTCGAGTGGCATCGGAATGATTTGCAATATGCCTCGTGTGTTGAAAAGGTGCGATGGTAATTGTGGTTCTGCGGAAGCTGCGCCTTGCAATTGGATTCTGGTAAATATCAGGGTTTTTCAGTATGCAGCTTGTATCGTCATGAAGCTGGTAAGGGATGCATCGTACAGTATAGCGGTTTACTTCTTGCCACGGCATTTTATTAAGCGGATATTTCTATACAACATCGCCTGTCCAGTAAGAACAGAGAGTTTATTTTTCCGTTCTGATGGAAGGTGCGGTTTTGTGATTAATACAGGGATTTTTTATATACATGCTGTCATAATAAAGAAAATACGGTTTTCAGAAATGTTAGACGTCGAAAAGGATTGAATAGATATATTATTTTATGCGCAGGGTAAAAATTGGCTCTTGAAACTTCCTGAAGTGAATATGAGGTCAAACCAAATATGTATTAAATTCTGCAAAGTGCAAAATTGGGCTGTGAGGTTACTGTCATTCCCCTGTAATCGTTCTTGGCGAGTGTGCCTTCTGATACCAATTACTGTAATGAAACCATGTGCCTGCTATTATCATGCGGCAGATTAATGGTACCTACGGTACACAAGCTGCATTTATTATTTTTAAAATATATTTATTCCATGCTACCCATTTATTCCTTCAGTGTATGGTGGTCTAATTTCAACAATGTCTTGTGTCTGATGGAGTACTGTGTATATTTATTGGCAGTTTCAGATCATAGAGACCGCTTAGTACATGAGGCACAAAGTTCACATCTAAATGCGCTGCTTCCTCTCCTTGTGGAGGTCTTAGACCGACCGGTTTCTTGTAAATTAAATTACAAAGCACGGACTCAATTTCTGGTCGTAGAGAAATAATCGGCGTAGAAATTATTGGACAATGGAGGCTTTTCGTCTCTCGCAGCAGTAGGGTGGAACCGAGCATGCAGTGGACAATTACCATTGACAAACTTGGGTTTTCCATTTTTGTGAGCATGGCGTTACAGGGAACATCCATCGCAGTAAAAAGTGTGTATGTATAGTGTAGAGGTTCCCGTGTTAATTTAACCTGCATCATCACCGTGTTCTGCCCACTGCTGGATGAAGGCCTCCCCCCCCAAGCCGCCGCCATCTCCCACATTCTCACGATGCAAAAAATCCATCCAACTCCTTCACACAAACTGATTTCGGTGCTTGATCACCGTGGTGGATGGGCGTGCTCTTTCCTTTGGTTGCCACTGTCGTTCGTCTCGGCCAACTGGCCATTATTCCTTCTTGCGGCATGTCCTGTCCGAGGCCCCCCTTGCTGTTCTTGATGTTCATAACCTTTCACTACCATGTACCTAACCCAACTCTACTATGCTGACAATGCATACAACAAAATGCACACGTGATAAAAAATACACTTTTGATATTACACAATGTTCTGCAACAAATATTACAAAAAAGCAAGCTTCATATTATTGCACAAACTATAAACTTAGTGGTATTATTTATTTATTGGCATTGGTCGTACTGTATTTGATATTTAAAGCATATGCAGTACTGTGTATATGTACAATGCAATGTAGTATGCTAATGTTCTTGTTGATAATAATTTCACCCATGCATGTAACCACCCATAGGGTCACCCAAGTGCATGCAGATGGAATCTGGCCATTGAAAGGGGCAGCTGTTGGCTATTTTCTCAAATCATAGGTTTGTAATTAATGATATTAGCAGCGTGGTGTGTGCACAATGCTTTCATTCTCATATAATTGTTTCCTTATACTTTCGCACTGCCAAAACAGCGTCTCATGCCATGCTAAGAGAATTGTACTGGACTGTAGCAATGCAGAGCCCCTTGTCAGTTCACTGCTTGGATGAGGGCCTCCCCATGTTCTGTCGGAGGGAGTGCCGAGTACTGATTCAGACAGATATCACTTGCAATTGACATTAGCCATGGCCGGGAATTGGAACTGAGGTCAGAGGGTTGGCAGCACAATGTGTTAACCGCCGCTCCACCCGTTAGAATATTAGGCCCATTCAATTGCAGTTTTTAACTCATTTATCCAGGAGAGCCACATTGAGTCTTCCGAGTATTTTTTAGGAGGGTCCTGCATTGCGTTATTATTAATAATAAACGTTTTTGGGTTAGATCGCGTTATTTATAAATGTGTCGTAACCCTCCACCACCCGACACGGCCAATCAGTAAAAAAGTGTCACGTTGACAAAAGACAAATAGTTCACTGCTTTAGCCCACCGGTGAGTTGAAGAGTGAATCCACAACATTGACAGTTTTTTTTGGGGTTATTATTTTAAGATATTTTCAGCCAATGCTTGAGTATTTACGTACGTGCGAGAAGGAACAGGAGCACCCGGCGAAAACCCATGTGCGTGAAGGGGCAACATCCTATCCCCGTACAGTTGGAAACAGATGGCGATAAGTCCACATTTGCTGTATTGCCTTGTGGTGAGTCAGGATATAGCACCTCGACGTTTGTGCGATACACCAACCCTCTCCTCCACAGTGCCGGATTACAGGCGTGTATAGCCACCACCGCTTTGAGGCTCTGAAAATCTGATTATGTTTTTACATGCATTTATTTGATTTTAAGCAGAAATTGTTTGGCCTTAAATTTTAGTTGCAGTGCAAATAGAAAACTGGTTCTGCAAGATAGACGCGGTACTTTTAATGTTACACAAAGTGACTATAAAACAAAGCGACGTGAATATGTGATATATGAACATTTAGAAATACAAATAGTGTGCGAATGCTGAATATTACGGTAGCGTATAAAGGTCGTGCTAATTTCATGACTGCCATTTGTGAATGATGTGGGGCGGTGATGCAGTGGGGCGCACACTGCTATCAGTCAACTTAAATGCCATGCCAGGCCATGGCTAACATCAGCGGTGAGTAAAATCTGCACCGGTTCTGGCCATCTTCTTGGTTCTTTCGGTAAAGTCACGTAGAAGGGAAGTAATAAAATATAAAAATTAACATAATAAAATAATTCTCACGACGTTTCAGCCACAACACAAGCAGCCGTCCTCAGGTGAAGACCAGGTCTGTCGGGGAGACCAGGTCTGTCGGGGAGATGCTGTCAGGTGAAGACCAGGTCTGTCGGGGAGACAGACGCGTCTCCCCGAGGACGGCTGCTTGCGTTGTGGCCGAAACGTCGTGAGAATAATTTTATTATGTTTTATTTTTATTATTTTATTACTTCCCTTCTACGTGACTTTACCGAAAGAACCAAGAAGATGAATCCCTGCAGTCACGAAAGCTTTAAATCGGTTCTGGCCATCTTCACCAATCTGCACCGACAAGCGCGGTGAAGTACGGTGAAACAACCCCCAGGACCAACGCAGCATGGGGAGGCTTTCGTCTAGTAGTAGATTGACAAAAGGCTATACCCAAATTATTATGACGACAGTATTTTAAATACAGGGTGGAGCTGTGGCACTGCGGTTGATGCACTGGACGCGGAACTCCGCCACCTGAATTTGATTCCCAGCCATGGCTATCATCAGTGGGGTGTGATACCTGAACCAGTCCTGGCCCCCCCCCCTAGCCCGCTCGACCAATCCGCACCGACCAACATGGAGAAGTATGAACAAAGAAACAACCCCCATGGCATCGGGGAGGCCTTCATGCAGCAGATAGCTTGACGAAGGGCTGTAAGTATGTGTAATCATCAGCGTAACCATAATTAATTATCGGTTTCATTTTTTTTTACGATAGTACTACTATGAAATTATTCTAATCAATACAGTGGAAAATGAATATGTACAAAACACATTATTGAGGCTTCGTTACGTACCCCAGCCTTGTAGCGTGACCTTATTTAAATGGGGGGGCGCATGCAAAGATTAGCGTGGTGAGAAATAAGCATGGTGGCACAACACAGTCAAAGAGATTTTAAACAAATGTCAAACGCTAAACAGAATGAGTAACGATACAATCTTCTTTTGTCTGCCATGAGTTCTCCAGCTTTCTCTCGCTCCCTATGTATATATTTTACCAACATTTGGACCCATGTGCTTAACCTTAAAAAATGCAAATTCAACCCCGATGAAGCTTGGAGAGCTGAATGGAGTTGACAAGAAATCTCAAACAAAACCCTTGTGAAAGACACAATGCAGAAGATCCCTGGCTTTGATCTTCCATAAAGTTCATGGTCCACCCAAAACCGCATCGGCAAAAAAATATGGCAGATGCGGATACCTGATACACAAATGGAAAATGTTAAACTCCAATGTGCGACTGTGGTCATCCAGAATAGATCATACAACATATGACGCAATGCCCGATCCTGAAATACGAAGGGTACATCACAGCGATACACTCCGGTGCTCCTGACGCTGTTGTCCGGCTTGACCAGCTGAATGTGTCATTGTAATTGTTGCTTTGCATCTACATCAGCCATATGAAAAAGAAGACTTAAAAGAACATGACTTTAAGAATGTATCACAACGGGAGCCTTCAGCAATGGGGGGGGGGGGGTTGGCCCCCGCAAGGCCCACCCCCCCGGAAGGGGGGCTGACCTACCCATCATCAGCAAAGATGCCCCATATAGCCTTAACATACTTTTGGGGTAAGTGCTGTTCGCGAGCACCTATGAAAGCCCGCACGGTACACGAGGATGTGGCTGGCCAGCACCACGCCCACCAACCGCCTTTGTCCCCAGTATCGATGTATACACACAGCACCAGGTACTCATTTGGAGGCTGAGTCCACCTAGGGGAGGCCCAGGAGCGGTTCAGATAATCATCGCTGGTGTTGGCCATGAGCGGGAATCGAACTTGGATTGCCGGGTTCGTAGCGCAGTGCGCTAACCGCTACGCCACCGCTCCCCCATCATCAGCATGCAGTGTGTCACGCCCAGTCGAGGGCATCTTGAAATGTGTGCTCATTTCGCGAGCTTCAAGTGGGAATTCCTCGCACACGGCTCGGAGTGAAATACGTTCATTGTTCCAAACCGCGGCCGCCCATTCGTGGCGGCGTGTGCAGTATCGTCGGCTTAATGTTCCAATGTATATTCCCCACGGTGTTTACTCGTGGTTTTTTTACATAGTCGCATTCTGGCATGCAAGATAATCAATTATCTCAGTTTGCTTATGAACAAAACATTGCGTGTCAGGCACCGATTCGAATCGCTGAGAAGCCATCTTCTAATTTGGAGATAACGTACGGCCGTGTCGCATGGTTCCTGCAGTTCGAGAGGTATAGCCATTGGACACGCATTGCTTCGTGGACACAAATTGCTGGACCCGACTATAATGCGCATGTCGAATGGATTGGTGGGGTAACAATAGCTGGTGCATTGCACGATGTGAACCCAGAGACATAAGTTTTATTCGCGGTTGCATATAAAACACCTTTGAAAACACACCGCTCTACATCTCTCTGACCTGGTTCTGTGTTATGAAAAATAAATGGCATTACCCAAGACGTCACCGATTATATACTTTAGAAGGCAGTGCTTTTGAATGTGTTGGGAGTTTTTTTTAAAGGTAGAAACACATTTGAAGGTTGACCCTTTTTAAAAGATTCTGTACATTTTTTTTGCTATTTGGAACATGAGTCGGCTTGGAATTGGGTTTCGCAGCTAAGCCGGTTTGAGCCTGGATAGCATTTGGATGGGTGACCACCATACACAAACAGGTTCTCCTACGGCTTGCTGGGCTATGTCATGTGCAGTGAAGGTAGTGGGGGAATGGTGCATCGATTCATTCATTCATTTTGATTATTCAGCTCCGGACATGTGCATTGAGTCACATGTGTAAGTGTGCTATGAACCCAGCGACCTACGCTCGTTTTCAGTCGATGGCTAACATCAGGGACGAGTGAAATTTCAACCGGTCTTGGACCTCTGCACCTTTGCCAGCCTTCACTGACCAGGGTAGTTATGTATGCTAAAGTTACCCTCTGGACTGACATGGCGTGGAGAGAGGCCTTCATCCAGCAGTGAATTCATAAAGGAATGTGAAAAAAATGCATGGACCAGACTGTGCATCTACTACGTTTTTCTAGATAGATCTGGGTCAGTGGTTGTTATTTGATTCAAACTTGTTTGGAAATGGATAGGACGTTATTACATGTAGTTGTATAATTGTATTTTGGATACCGTAAATACGTTTTGAGTCAATGTAAGCTACATGTGACGGATTGTATGCAAGTACAGACAGGACGCTACTGTAAAAACAATGCTTTAGTCACAGTGCACAACAACAGCAGCAGCAACAGCAGCGACTGCTGAGGAGCAACAATTGTTTTTTGAAAAATGATCCAAGTTCCTCGGCTTACATGGCATAGGCTTGTGATTCAATAAAATAATTACTAGAAATTCAATTAAAGTTAGGGTGGTACTCGGCAAACGGAGCTGGATTCCCGGACATGGAAGACATCAGTGGCAAGTCCTATCAAAGCTGGTTCAGTGCCTACCTTAGGTCGACTCAGCCTTAAATCAGTGCAGTCCCTGGTGCACTGCGTAAACGTCGGCCGTGCTGCCGGTCACACTGCCGCCCATCGAGCACCCCTTTGTCAGTCTTAATCGGTGCTCACTGACAGCAACTGGCCCACGCAGTGCGTGTAGGCCATGGGCGAGAGGTGTCTTTCTCTTTGTCTTCTCTGCCCCTTCGCGTGATGCAGTGTCAAGCGGCGTGTGTCATGTTCATTTACAAGAAGCGGAGCTGTCCGGAGCAACGGACGGGGAAGTCGTGTGGTCATGTCGGGTCGCACACAAAGGCCCGCAGACAAACTTCGCCGCTTTGCGTTTTGTCTATTTCTATGTAATTTCCTTATTGTAATCCACTGCATTATTGCAAATGACAAAGGGGGCCATCTGGCAGGAAAAGGTGGTTTATTGCCTGATGGCTAATGTGCTCTCTTGTAACATTCATATATTCGTGTTTACGGTTTTACTGGGTCAGAGCAGTGGGGCTGTGGTGTTTGTCCATTGCGCAATGAACCAGCCACAGCCTGTGTCACCATTGAGTGACATCTCAACTCGGCGTGTTGCTCACGAATCGCTGTTCAGCACACACGTAGTGCATTACGTGGGACTCTGGAATCATGATATTTATACGGGAGAAAATGGTTGAGCTACGAAACCCTCCCTTCACGGACGTGTTTTCACTCGCAAACGTAGTAAGATTCATTCCTGCTTGGATTTACATTGACAGATGGCAAGAGGAACACGCAGATTAGAGAGCATAGGAAAATCAGAGATATCACACCGACCGTCAAGAAGAGTGAGCGCGCTTGCTCTAGACTCGCAGGATGAGTGGCAGCTAAAGGAGGTGATGTGCCTGGGAAGGCCATCCTCCATGAAGATGGTGCAAGGCAATCAGCTGGTGTGCAGGAGCAAGTTAAATTGTTGAATCGTGGGACTTTGCAGCATGGCTTGGAGAGACCTTCCTCCAGCAGAGAGTATATCATGGCTGCTGATGATGATGATCATGATTTACCACGAGTATTATCGGTGTCAGAAATTGGAGTTATGGATGTGCCTATTATGCACAGCTGTGCTTGTAAACACGAGTTGCGTTCAGCACTTCAACAGACAGCCAGGCTCTGAAAGAAGAAGCTCCACTAGCTTTTGGTGTCTGATTACCAAATAGGATCTGCTTTGACTGAATGTTCTATTTACGACTGCAACGGATAGCTGCCAACACCGTCGCTTGAACGTTCCACATTGCGTTTTCGGGGTTAAGGCCTTTGTCGTGAGAATTATGTAATGAGACGAATTCTTCATGTGCATATGCTGAGATGGTAGTATTATAACATTAATTATTTAAGTTCTGTTTACATTCACATTCAATAATCATTTACAGCCATTTGTCAATTATTTGCTGGATGAAGAACTATTTGGAAGTCCACGGTGGTTGTTTGACCATACTTCACTCTGCTGGTCAATACGGATTGCTGAAAAAGGGGCTAGTTTCTGGTTCGGATATCACTTTCAACTGAGCATCGTCCTGGCCGGAATCGAGCTCTCAGGTCACATGATTTACAGTGCTGTGTTTTCACATCCGGTGGAGAGAATAGTAACAACAATAATCATGCTGATGGGCCCTTATTTACCCACGAAATCCTCACCGATTCCCACTCGACACGGTCACCGAGTCGACGCATCATTGTGGCGCTCATGTGCCGAGTGTTCCTATGAGAGAGCACACTGACCCGAGTTCTGGATAGAACCGCACACTTCCACACATCGTCGAGGGTGACACTCCCTGCCGGCCTGTCCGGCGTAAAAATGTGACTGCCAAGTTCAGGCAGCATCAATGCCATTCACTCACACCTCACTCTCTGTGTGTACGCATGTATGCAAGCATCTCTGATTAGCACGGTTGGCTACGTACGGAGCAAAATAAGTTCAACATACATACATACATAGGTGCTCGCTAACAGCACTTGCCATAACAGGCTGTTAAAGGCTATACGGGGGATCTTTGTCACGTGTGAAATGTAAAGCAGTGGCACAGTGGTTAATGCACCGCACTGCAAACCTGGTGTGACCTGAGTTCAATTACAAGCCACGTGTAACACAATTCGCGAGTGATATCTGAACCGGTCCTGGTCCTCCACTAGGTTTATGCAGCATTAAATGAAACGGTGAAGTGTCCAAACATCAGCAACATTGGGGAGACAAAGGCAGCCAGTTTTGGGACAGGCCACACCACCCCATTGTGCGCTGTGCCAACCTTAACAGGTGCTCGCTAACAGCGTTATCCCGAACACTCTATAAGGCGCGGGGGGGTTTGTCTCTGTGTGTGTGAAAATACCAGTCGTATCACCAGAACCAAATCAGCAGATAAAGAAAATGTGTAATTGAGCATTGTCTCGTAAAAAAAAGCATTTGCTTAACCTTTTTTTTCCCTTTCGTGTGAAAAGGGAAACAATGTTTTTGAGTCTGGTTTTACTTTCCTTGCGTGTCTGTTTAATTACTATCGGCTGTGTCAAGGCAGCGACTTAAATTCAAGAGCATTCATTTAATGTCACACTGTGCCTTTATTTTGTCCGCAATATAGAACACCGTTCATAAGAGTGTGAGAGAAGTCCCGTGTGCTTTTTCGATGTGTTTTTTTTTTATTCCGCGTTAAAATTGTTTTTCTTACCAAAGAGCATTTAATTTTCCATTTCTTTTTTCTTTTTTTACCCTTTGTATTTGTGTGTGAGAGTCTTTCATCAAAGCGTTTAAGTGGGAACGGGTTGCCTTTGGGCCATCCCTACGTTTGGGGAATAATGGGCATAATTAATCCACTTGTAACTTCATCTCACAATACGGTGTTAATTTGTGTATATAAAAAAAATGAAACGTACAAGACACAATTAGCCATCTGCTGCCATCCACGTAATCCCACCTATTATGCATATTGATCACCCATCTATTTACTATTCAGGCTCAAACATGCTTAGCTTCTGAGATTTGCCTAGATCGAGCGCAGAGTTCGGTCACAAACATAAAACAAATTGGTCGAGCATTTTAGGGCCTGTATGCCGTACAGCTGCAATGCCAACTTTGCCTGGGTGGCTCTGTTTGCTGTGTGTGGTCACATGACCTGGCAGATAGATGCAAATATTCCGGAGCGTTAAACACGATCGGTTTCCTATCTTGTGACGACAACACTGTACTGTTCCTGCGTTGTCTACTCCCCATGCCTTCAGTGAGTGTGAGTTGCTTTGCATTTACTCTTGCTGCGAGAATGGTTATTTAATTGCTTGGGGAGGCTGTCATCCAGCAGTGGATTGACCGTGGCTAAATGATGACGATGATGAAATATGCAATATAATCACGTGATGATCCATTTACACATACTCCACTGATTTGAGTTTTAATAACCCCTTTTACTCTCTTAAGAGATTATTTAATTTTGTAAAAGTGATTGCGCCATATCTTACAGAGAAGAGTGAAATATGTAATACGTCTAGTGATATTGGTGAACACACAAGTAGAGGCTTTGAAATATTAGTTATTTTCTCGATTATTTCTCCCGATTATTTTAGTGGTGTATCTATTTAAAAGTAGGTGAAGGGACCAATAGTATATTATTACCATCACGCACTGACCAGCGTGGTGAAGTATGGTCTAAACATGACCGACGTGGCATGGAGGGGGCCTTCGTCGTTCATCCAGCAGTAGATTCACAAAGTGTTGTAAATCATTATCATACACACACCACGTGGACTGCAGCAGGGGTGCGTTGAGGTTGACGCACTGCGCTATCTATAAACCCGGTGACCTGTGTTCAATTGCTGGCCGTGGTTAACATCAGTGGTGAGTGATCTCTGAACCGGTTGTATTTTGCTCCCCCCACCACCACCACCTTTACCAAACTGCACCGACCAGTGTGGGGAAGTATTAAGTAAATAAGCCAATGTGACCGACATGGTGCAGTGGAGGCCTTTGTCAGCAGATTAGAAAAGGGCTTTATATTATAATTATTATATTCTGTGGCCAAAGTACTATCTAGGTTCTAGATTTGAAGCTTTCGTGACGGCAAGGATTCATATTCTTAGGTTTTTTCGGTAAAGTCACGTAGGTAAAAAAATAAATTAATAAAAGTAAAATAAAATAAAAATCACGACGTTTCGGAGGCAACACAAACTTCCGTCTTCAGGTGGAACCGTCACAGCCACGACAGCTGTATCAAGTACCTACGTGACTTTACCGAAAAAAACCTAAGAATATACTATCTAGGTTTTTGTCCATGAGCCATGTTGTCGTGAGATGTTTTGCCTTGACTGCAGAGATATTGATCTTCAGCAAATCCTGTATAGTGACAGCAAGGGGGCTTTGTGAGCTTACCATTGGAGTTGTCAGTCTGGATTGTGGCCAAATGAGATGTTGAAATCATGGTTGTAAACTGTATGTACTGTTTTGCAAAAACTGAATTAGAGTTTTAGTCAAATGAAGAAAAAAACACATTTGAAAGGATTATATGACAGTATTTGAGTAAGGAATAGGGGGAAGACTGATGCATCGAATCACCCTCTGATATAAATCTTTAAGCGCAGGACACATGTATCTAATCGCATGAGAAAGTGGACTATGAACTCAGCTGAATTCAATTCCAAATTCCCCCCACATTCCCCTTCCCTCCTATTCTCCAACCCACACCGCCCATTGTGGCTGAAGTATGGTCAAACATCTCCTTTAACCGACATGGCTTGGAGAAGCATTCATCTAGCAGTTGACTGATCATGGCTGATTATAATGAAATAAAATAAAATAAATTCTGGTGTAATTTATCCGCATATGCATTCCAGTAATTAGCTATATAAAATCATGAAATGCAAATCATTGGTCTGATCCATTGGTCATGGTTATGATGCAGTTCTCAATGCAGTAATTTGTTGCTAGGGATATTAAAGCAGAGTTCACACGGCCTTCTGATCTAACCATGAATTCCTCGCATCTCCCCCTGGGGTAGACAAGGGGATGTGACATCCGGAGAGAACAATAGCCTTCCACTAGGAATTTAAACAACAATGGATGCCATGTTTGTATTCATCAAAAGTAGCTTAATATTTCGGAAGGTTAACGTCGGTTGCATCGGTCTGATGCGTCGACCAAGATTGCATTTCCTGAAATGTACATGTATAGCCCTCTTTTGTCAATCCACTGCTGGATGAGGGCCTCCCCCACAGCATGCACTTCGTGGGGGGTAAATTGACACACCTTACAAAGCAGGTTGGTGAAGGCTGGGAGCATAGACATTCCATCTTAATACAACTATGGATTCTGCTGCACTGCCCCCTGCTTTAAACCTGGAAACGAGAATACAAATTTCAGTTTTTCATTTGTCGTGAGGAGGTCTCATTGGTCAGCCTCTGTCTCACAGATAAGTTGCGAGGTCAGCATCCTTACCTGTTGATTGTGGTAAAGGTGTAGGCTTGTCATGTGTTCCTCGAGGCCAATTGACTGTGGGCTCATGTTAAACCCTAACCCTGGTCTCCAGCCTCGGCAAGCTGTCACCAAATCACAGCTGCGGTTGCAGCTACTGCGCGTAATATGCAGTGTTTGCAGTCGTACATTTTTTGCCTCCTCTGCACGGGGGCTTGCTTCTTAAGCACTCAAAGCACGGTTGATAACGCCAGAGTAGAATGTTTTAAATCTATAGTGCAGTACTGTCAGTTGAAAAGGCAGAAGCTTCTCAGGCAAGGCACCACCATTGTACCAGTTTGTTTACGGCCACTGCCGGTTAAATTCGATCTCGTTCTGTCTAGGTTACTGCACAGGTTGCTCGTGGAGAATTGGTCTGTCTGAGCTGCAGTGGCAGTTTCTAGCTTCCCGTTGAGGATGCAGTAAAGTCCATTTCAGGTTTTCCAGTGATGGGTAATAATGGTTGTGGCTAGATTCATGAAGAAACTGGGTTGTGCAGGATTATCATAAACAGGAGAAACCCATACGCTCACCTAGAGACCCAGATACTCACCGAGAGACGCACAGACTTACACAGAGGCCCATAAACTTGCATAGACCGATAGATTTGCATAGAGACCCAGAAACCCTCAAAGAAACCCGACCTCATATAGAACCACATAGAGTCACATCGACCCATAGACTCAGAGTAGAGGCTCTTAAACCGCAATGTGCTGGCGGTGGCTTCAGCCATCAGAACTTTCTGCACCAGATGGCCACATGCAGCCACATGCAGCCCCATGTGGCTTGCCAGGAGCTGCAGTGGTCTGGTTAGAGTCCAGCACTGGTGCAGCATCATCATCATCACCACCACCACCACGCGTTGCCTTTGTGACCCATTCATCAAATAGTCCACCTGCACGAGCCATTGTCAGAGAATGGAAATCCTGAGTCAGACTTTGTAGCCTGGTCAACGTTGAGCGACGAACCACCACTGCTCGGCTCTTCCTTGGACTGGTGCATCTTGTAATGCGTGTGGCGCCATGTTTCTTGTTTTCGACGGTGATACGAGCACATAAATTCGTGGCTTGACGCGGAATGTGCACGGCTGTGTTCATTGTTTGTCCCGTTTACATTGTGGTGAAATGTATTGATTACATTTTCTTGGCGCCTTTGTGCGCGTGTCACATGTGCAGGCGCGCATGTGTGTGTCTTGTGACAAGCACACGCACATGCACATATAGGTTGACTCAGCCTTAAAACGAGAGCTGGTGTGGTGTAAAAACTTCAGCATGAGGGAGACAAAGGCTGCCGTGCGTGGTGCTGGCCACACACCCTCTAGTGTGCCGTGCCGGCCTTCATAGTTGCTCGATCAGAGCACTTGCCCCAACAGTCTATTAAAGGCTATACAGGGAATCTTTGTCTTTGTGGAGGAGCAGTGACAATGCGATGAGCATACTTGGCACTGCGACCAGAGTTGTATTACAAGACACTGCTAACGTCAGTGGCAAGTGAAATCCGGACCAGTCTTGTGGGCCTCCCCCAGGATGACTCAGCCTTAAATATAAGTACCTGGTGCGGTGTGTAAACCTCAGCACTGGCAAGATAAAGACGGCTAGAAGTGGTGTAAGCCACACCACCCATTCCTGTGGTGTGCTGACATGAATAGGTGCTCGCAAACAGCACGTGCTCCAACAGACTCTTTAAGGTCACATGACAATTTTTGTATTTGCCTGAGTGTGTATTTGTGGCCATGGGTGTGTGTACTTTATATATGCAATATTTCACTTTGCCTTTAGTCAATCATGTTTATGCAATATTCATATCTCAAGGGCGTTGGGTATTTTTTACACGTTTGATTTCTTTTCTCCCGATTAAAATGACTGTGCCAAGGGTTATTTTCACCTTTGAGAAACAGCCTCTGGGCCTTAATTTCCAAATTAAATCTAATAAACATTTTATTATTAACTTAATGATCTGAATTTTTTTTTAAGCATCTGATAAACACAAACTTATTTAGTAGTGGGCGAATCCAAATTGTATTTTATGGTAAATATGTCATGCATCAGTGCATAATGCTCAGCTGTTTTGTGTTCACTGAACTGTACAGCATACAGTAGTTACAGTGCAAATTGGATATCGCTTTTGGAGAGTTTTTTTGTGTAAATTCTGCACCTTTTGACTCTTAAAGAGCTTTGCATACATTTCACCAAGCACGTATCTACCAGCATAAAATCAACTTTGAAACATTCGAATCTTGCGTATGGCAATATTCTCAGAAGCTCGGTGCCAATGTGAGGTCTGCTCGCCATGACAAGGCTTCATGTAAGAATTCAAGTCCTTTTGCTATTCCTCCATTGAAGGAGGGCGGACTACAATAGTTCACTACATGGTCCATAGCTTGAGTTGCTTGGCCACAATCGCACCGTGGCTTATTTTTTTATTTTCCATTCATGAAGGAGATGTTTGCATTTGCTGTGTTGATGTTCTGATAAAATACAATGCTTTCATGCATCATCTTTTTTGATGGTTTATTTCATCAAAAGATTGCAACCGTAGCTTTCATCCAGAAGTGGACTGACAAAAGACTGAACCTCAGAATTATCTCGTATTCATCAAGCAAGGGCTGTAAGAATACAAATCACAGCGGTAAAAGGGTATTGCTTATAAGGTACCAAACGAAAAAGTTGATGGTGTAAGGATAGAAACGGTTGAGAATTCAAACATTGTTGTCTTTAGCGTAAAAATAAGCTCGTACATTAGTCAGCTATTCCCTAAGAAAAGTGGCTTGGATAGGACATGTAAGCCAAGCCAGAAGGGATGATGGTCAACGTTCAAGAATAATAATGACAAGAGCGGTAACTAAAGGACCATAAGCTTCCAACAGGTTGTCCACCGAAGGAGCATAGAGCGATGAAATGAGTTGTTGCCAGAATCAGAATAAGAACATTTATTTATATTGGAGGAATCTGATTAGCTGTAAAGCTCTTTTTCACAGATGTCCAGTAGGGGCAGGTCAGAACGTTACAACAACAGACAGTACAAAAACAAGGCAGTAGTGCAAAGTACAAGAAAGGTAAACAAATCACCCAAAACACACACAAATAAAACTAAACCATCCCCAGTCTACCAGGCAAAGCCCACTGAGGTGTTAACTTCTTTTTCAGAAGCGGCCTGGCCACAAATGATAGCTCAGCAAAGTTGCCCATCATTTGGATATTTACAGCGCCAAAATAATTTAAATAATCACAAAACATGTTTCTAAATGTGGAGGGGAAAATCTGGAGGACCTGGAGAAAAGAAATCGACGCGACCACATGGAGTGGGGGGGGGGACATGCAAACTCCAAATATACAGAAAGGCGTCAGGGTTGTTGCAGGACCTGGGTGGGTCATTACATCGCACGATCATATGGCAGCTTGGAGAAGAGCTGTCATCCAGCAGTGGAATGGCCATGACTACGTACGGTGATGAAAGCCCCAGTGTTGATGTCCGTTTACCATTATCTACCATTATCTATGACTCCCCTTTAAATTACCGGGGCTTATCAGTAAACCTTTATTGTACATTTAAAATAACATACAAACTTTTACGAGGTGATTGTGGGTGCACGTAAGTATTTATATTTCGCTGCAGCCTCATATCAATGAAAGGATAGTTTCCGAGAGTAAGATACACTATCAGTATGATACTGTGTACCGGTTGTTCACCTATCAGGGTAGGAACCTGTTCAAGACGGTTATGGGGGGTTAGGTGAACCCTGTAGCAGTTAACATTTAGGAGCCTGGCAATGGAAATCTGAGGCCGGGTCAAGCTGGCACGATCGTTGCCGTTTATCTGGTGATGGTTTGTTACCTCGTGTTCTAGGGCCAAACGGGTTCGGAGTTATCAACAGTCCAGGAATACTCGAGATCAAGGACGATGCTTAGGTGTTCTTTGAGATATCTTGCAAAGCAACTGGCGTATGTGCGATTGTTTCGGACCTGCCTTTTGTGTATGGTCGTCATCGTCAGTCTCGGTCGATCGGACAAAGGGCCTCCCCAAGTTGGGATTAACTCTCAACATGGTCCTGCGATACAACAATCCAAAGAGCACCTTCGCACGAGCCGATTTTATTGCTCCATCTCCCACGGCCCCTTGATCAGCCTCTTGATCATTGTCATATATATCTAGTAGTACATTAATAAGTTGGCACATTGTGTCCGTTTGCTAAATTTAATTAACGCCTGCTTTGTTTATCGATTGTTGTATTGATCCTTTTTTTCCATTAATTGAGTGCGAGCCAAATTGGCTTTGTTATCTTTACTTTTTCTGCAGTGTAACTCTGTGTGGCCATAAATAGTAAAAACAGTCATTACTTTGAACAGTCTCTGTGTATTAAATGTTTTTTTTAATATTTTAAGATTGTTACAGGAATTTTTTTTATTCCAGTGGAGAGTGCTCTATTCTTGGAAATGATGGTCACAGACTCGAACCGTCCACATTTTCATATTTCTCAGGTGCATAGGGGGATCTAACCATTACCTTCGTGCAAAGCTGGCTGATTTGATAATTAGTCCATCTAATCATCGGGTATTTAAAGCCCCACTTGCATCTATTTGCGCAATATGAATTGAAAAATCAACATATAAAATCACGTTTGAGACAAACCCACTTTTGAAGGGGTAAGAATGACTAGGCTGTTAAAATAAGGTTAAATCTCATTGTTGACTAAAACAAGTTGAACTCTTATCGTTGCTACCACACTGGTAATTGTTCCCATGAACGTCACTCTTTGATTCCTCCACCCATTGGTATCGAGGACTCGGTCTTCCAGCCTGACTGACCGGTTTCGCCTCCGTCCACACCGTCATCAACCACCATGCTCCAGGTCAAAACCACTTCTCTTTCTGCTTCTCTCCTCGCACTTGCTCCACTTTGGAATCTCCATCCCATTTTATCTTCGCCCAAGTTCCGACAACCTCGCTCGATTCGAGAAACGCATCAACTCTTTATCCCCAGTGGCCGTTTAGAATGTTGGGGGCCTTTGGGCCTGTGTTCAGCAACTGAGATTTTTTTTTTCTTTCTTAAAAAGAAAACAACAGCGGTCGTGAAATGAACCGAGAGGGCACTGTACACGAGGAGGAAGAGCACTCGGTCGGGCCCTGCTCCCTTGTGATCATTTATTGACGGAGTCTCTCAGCTTTCACGGGCTCTAAATGACACGGGGGGGGGGGGGGGGGGGCTCTTTGTGCCAACAGCCACAACATTTGATATTCTGTTTGCAAGCTTCTCCAGACGAGACACGTCTGCAACCTGATGGACTTACATTTGCCAAAGTACTGCATTGTGATTGCTTGCGTTGTTATTATTATTCTTCTATCATGTTGTCGCGGTGTAATGTGTCCAACGCATGTGAAATGATCAGTTCAATTATGCTTCTGAAATGTGTTGACGCTATGAGGTTTGTCTTATACAGTTATTATAATAAATCATGATGATGGTTCGCACGCTGGATTTGGAATCCAGACGTCGCCAGTTCGATCTCCCAGTGCAGCAGTCGATTTACGTTTCTTATACCCACCCGCCGCCTCTGTCTGCTCAGCGGTGTGAAGGGGTACACAGCAGCAGTTAGTCGATGGGCAGACCGAGGCTTGTGGTGGGGTAAAGTGTGGGCACTCCCACCTCTTCTGAGAAGCGTGGCCAACAGAAGTGTCGGCTAACGTGTACCCTCTCGATGGGGCTCTGTAGAACTTCCTCTAATGCAGGCCCTTCTGCCAGCAGGGTCATGAGCGAGCTATTTCAGGACTGCACCTTTCCCTCTTTAATAATTATAGGTGAGCAGGTAACATTAGAATGTTCTTTGTCACTGCATGCATCGTATACTTGAATGCTGCAGCAACATCATCGTGATTGGAACATGTTCTATCCACTGCAAGACAAGGAGAAATGCTTTTGTCAAACGTTGTAGTGATAGACGATCTTTTTTTTATATAATGCTTGTCAAGAACTGGATGAATATAAATGGAAATAATAATCACCACCTTCTTGGTTCTTTCGGTAAAGTCACGTAGAAGGGAAATAATAAAATAACCAAGAAGATGAATCCCTGCAGTCACGAAAGCTTTAAATCGAAAAATAATCACCACCTCACATTTTCTGACGACATTTTTCTTGACTGCAACCCAATACAAATTAAATACCGGAGAAACGTAATGAATGCAGCTGCAAAGTGGCACTCAAGATAAATATGAGGAAACAAAAGTAATGTTCAGTACAACAAATGTTCTTGGCAATTGAGGACATATGTCGGATGGAAAACACATTCAGGCACTTAAGTGAAGGTAGATTGGGATAAATAAAAACATGAATAAAGTGAGGCTAAAGAGTGCAGGTTGGAGGAGTTCCTTTAGAAAACTGGATTTAATGAATGCTCCATACAGTTCTGCATTTTAATCTATTGCATTCACATACATATTTTGTTGTTTGTGTGTATATATGTTGTGTGTGTGTATATATATATATACACACCAAACATACATCGTGAAATAGTATTGGTCTCCTGACATTTTCACGTCAAGAAGATGAGATGAATATCGTTGTTTTCCTCAAACTCACAATTAAGGTTTCACATTCAGTCCCTGTGCAGCTACTGTGAATATCACCGCCAAGACTCTGCAATGCCCTAATGGTGCATACTATATGGTATCTTCCTAAAGCCCTTTGCATAAATGAGCATGCTTTGTAAAGTAAATACCCAGTCATCGATTGCCATGCACTCTGAAGATGCTGTTTAAATAAGGCAACTATTATCTATAATGTTGTAACAGTGTGCTGTAGAGACGTTGTTTTGCATTTTATGGATGCAATTAACACTTGGTCAAACCGAGTGTGATGTCCAAGCGAATTGGACGTGGATTTTGTTTGGAGAGGTTGTGGGCACATCTCCTTTGGTGTAAAATTACTGACCTGAGCGTGAAATGTCCAAAGTGTGTTTAAAATGCAAAGGACTGTGATACTGAAACATTCCTCCTTACGGAACTCATTTTTAAGTGAGTTTGTATATATATATAATTTTTGTTAAACAAGTTTGAACGTTGCCAGGGATATTGCTTAGTGGCAACGTGGATGGTTACAGTTACGTGATTAAATATAGTAAAATTCTCTATGCAGAAATATTAGTATCTTTTCTTTACCGCGATTTTGACAAAACCCCAAATACCAAACGGGCATCAACGAACAACACTGTTGAAGGTGTAATAGATAAACGTTAATACATTTCTTGAATTATAATTTAGAAAAAATGGACAATTGGAGGGAATCTAAAGTGTAGCAATGCGGTGAGTGAGTGGGTGAGTGGATCAGTGGGTGGGTGAGTGGATCAGTGGGTGAGTGAGTGAGTGAGTGGGTGAGCGGGTGAGTGAGTGGATCAGTGGGTGAGTGAGTGGGTGAGCGGATGAGTGAGTGGATTAGCGGGTGAGTGAGTGGGTGAGCGGGTGAGTGAGTGGATCAGTGGGTGAGCGGGTGAGTGAGTGGGGTGAGTGAGTGGGTGAGCGGGTGGGTGAGTGGATCAGTGGGTGAGTGGGGTGAGTGTTTGTTGTGACCTGCAGTCCCCAAATGGGTGGGGGAATTAATGGGTGAAGATGATGGGAACAATCTATGTTGAACTTCTTTTGCACCATACATAGCCAACTGTGCTAATCTGAGGTGCGAGTGTGCAGGCAGTGCAACGGCACATGGGTCCATGGGCCGGACGGGACCAGGCCCTGGGCTATGTGTCCATGGGCCTGAGCATACATTTGTACCCCATCTAAGGTTTCGTTCGACGATAGTTGCACAGATGGATTTATATGGCAAATATGAGGAAATTACTCATTTCAAGTGTCACACAATGGAATTGGAACTGTTGACGCTATGCCACCTCGGGTGCTATAGACAAGTTAAATATGTGGTCTGGGCTCGTGGACTTTATAAAGAGGGGGTAGGATTTTGACAAGTTTGCCTAATTTAATTCCTTGTGTAGTGACTGACTCAGAGACCCTAAGAGTAGTCGGCACTCTATTTATTAACAGCCTTCCCAGTCCACACAGAGTAACTACAGCTCAGGACAGCTGGCAGACTGCCTGTCTGACGACGACGAGCAGGTGAAGACGTGGATGGCGGCGATGGGATCCCACTCCAAGCAACAGCCCCGAGCTCCCGCTCGGGGTCCCCTTTTATCACCCCAGTCCCACCCTCTTTCTAGAACCTACTAGCGAGTTCCCTGGCTTCCCTCACGTGCCCCCTCTGTAACCTTTCTCCTACATCCCTCTTTCTGGTTTATCACGTGACCTGCTGTGAGTCAGTCGGCTGCTGCAACTGCAGATCCCCTTCTCTGCCAGCAACGTAGTGACCAATGATGTCACGACATTTGTACCAGGGTCCATGTCAACCTTGCTATGTTGTGTCTGGGTTTAGCTATAAGCTTGCTTTGTTTGATGAAAGAAGCTGAACAACCTTCTGTCTCTGCTTGTGAGGGTTCTGGCTTTGAACCCCAGAGGAAGATGTAAGTGAAATTTATCACAGAGCTTTGAGGGTAAAAAAAAAAATGCTTTCTGAGCGGTAGATGGTTGTTTTCCATTGAAAGTAGTGTGTCCGTTACATGTGTAGTACCCAATATTACATCAAAGCAATGGATCTGCTCGTACTCAGCTTTGACAGCAACATCATTTAATGGCAACATAAAATGAACACTATCGTCATCTGTTCCAGTTTTTTTTGGAATGAGATTAGCCGTGTGCATGAAGTAACACATAATATGCATGCCGTGAAACTATAAATTAGTAAGATAACTTTTAAACTTTGCTAACAAATACATGCATCATCCTCCTCTCCCTGTGCTGATTTTCTGTCTTCCACATTCGACACGCCGACGTGCATTGCCGTGTACACAACGGAACACTTTCCTGTACACCTGAGGCTGCACAAACACTCACAACATGCACGCCCATACACGCCCATGTGTACTTAATCACACACAAATTCATCAACACGCATACATACATGTATGCACACACACACACAATTCAACGACATGCACATATCGCACACGCAAACATTCATCCATGTGCACACACGCACATGCACATTTATTAATTCACGCACGCACGCTCATAAATACGCACACGTGTACACACTGTCATACACACGCAGGTCTTGTGTACGTGTGCTTCCCCGAGAGCCAGCAGAGGTGGTGCGTCATGCCTGCTGTTGGGTTCCAAGACCTGCCCTTCAACATCTACGTCGTGGTGTTTGGCACGGGCATCTTTGCCTTCATCCTCAGCCTCATTTTCTGCTGTTACCTCATCAGGTTTGCCCCCTTTTTTAGCATCGCACATCTGCACTCACAGCTCTTTTTATCATTTCGCTGCTGGTTGAGGGCCTCCGCCCCAACACCTTGCAGGGTCATAGGGGTTATATGACCACATACACTTTGGTATTTTCGGTAAAGTCACGTAGCAAAAAAAAATGAAAACAACTAAATTAAATCGCGACGTTTTGGGCGCAACACAAGCGTCCTTCTTCAGGTGGGTACAACGTAGCGAAAGCACAACCACACTTAAGCGGTTGTGCTTTCGCTACGTTGTCCCCACCTGAAGAAGGACGTTTGTGTTGCGCCCGAAACATCGTGATTTTATTTAGTTGTTTTCATGTATTTTATTTTATTTTTTACCTACGTGACTTTACCGAAAAAACCAAAGAAAATGAATCCATTGCAGTCACGAAAGCTTCAAATCTAGAATGATATGACCACACTTAACAACGCTGGTCAGCGTGGGTGATGACAGAGGGTATTACTATATGTGGGAGCATAGAAGTCGAGTGCAACAATGGATCGTGTTGCACTGACTACTACTGCTGCCCGCAGCGTAGCCCATATTAACTTATAACACCTGTTGTATATCTAGGCCAGAGGTCGCAACCGGGTACCCGATACCCGTACCCTACCTGATACCCGGCTACCGGGTACGGGTAGCCGTTTGCGACCCTGGTGCGGCCGGGTACGGGTACGGGTAGACCGTGAGTCACTGGTGAGTAACCGTTTGTCACTCATTTCGGGTAGGGTACGGGTACGGGTATCCGTACCCGGCCGGGTACGGGTACGCGTACCCATTTGCGACCCTGGTGCGGTCGGGTACGGGTACGAGTAAGGAATCAAAACCCGTTTGCGACCTCTGATCTAGAATCAACCCTGCTAAGCGACTGAGATCTGCCGAAATTGGGCAGATTCCAGGTGATTTGGTCACGGGCGTTTTCTGGAACATCCAAGGACATATTTTCATTGTTTATCCAGGAAAAGTAATTTCCAGTCGGGTTGATATGATCCCCCCCCCCCATCCCTAGTGATCGATGGATTGTTAAAAACCCACATATGTGTAGCGATAACATTCAAACGTCACACAGACGAAGGATGTGTTCCCAATTTTTGGATTAACCTGAAAATTGGGCCTAAATGTTGAGAACCTTATTCAAGCTCCATCTCTACGTGAGCGCCCAACCCTGCCTATGTTAAGTGCATTGGCGGAAGGCATGAGTCAATAGGCCCAACATGAATAGATTGCATTCATTAATTTATCTTCCACTGAAAATATTTTCACCGGGGTTATTCCCAGAGCCATGTTGACCCCTCTGCTCTTCGGCAGGTGTCCATGGATTTTATTAACGCGGTTTCCCACATTTTCCCTCTATATGCACATGTTTTTACACGAGAAAATGATTTGCTGGCAGTTGATACTACTGTCTCTATTGTCCTTGAGTATTGAAGGCCAGAGCTGTTGCAGCATTGAGGTGCAATTCAGTGGCTGACTTAATACAAAAATTGAAGATTCAATCTATATTCTGCTTACACCCAGTTGCACATGATTGCATACACAATGACAATAATAGTAATTTTGCCAGCAATTGATGATTTAGGATGTGGTATCCCATGAACACTGTTTACATGAACTAGTTATTGGGATGAATTGCAAGCCTTGGGTTCACGTGAAAGTGGAAAATTGATTTGCTTCTCAATTTTGATAGTCGGGCCGTATCTATTTGTGTCAACATGTTAACAATGGAGGATCGTGCAAGGCCACTCGGATCCTACGCTGCATGCGTGTGGAATTTGAATGCAACAGGACAGCACTGTAGACCCAGTGCTGTATCTGCGCCGAATGTAATCGAGTTCACTGAAATTGATGTTTTTGAACTTCTGCACTTGAAGCCAATTGAAACTTTCTCTCTGTCCCGGCTCTGAACGTATTGCTGAGTTTGGAATCGATTGCTCACAAGTTTATCTATTTTTGATTGATTGTGTTCTTTTCAGTGGCCAATACACTCTTGATTATGTTCTGCACAACACACTGTGTGTCTTGACAATGAAGGAGCGGTCTCTGAATAAAGGCAATAAAATTGGGATGGAATATAATATGCAGACTCACCTATATGATAATTGTGTTTTTCCATGTAATTCAAATGTTAGAATTTTTACATTTATTTTAACTTGCACGCAGTGCCGGGTTTGCCTGCGATTGCTTGTTTGCATCGCACAGCATGGGAGGCAGTAGTTGATTCACTGATCATAGGGATGGTACATTTGTAAGTGTAGCCCTTTAGAGCATCATTGGAATTTCCATCCATCACTCACTGGCACATATTTAACTATATTTACCTGATGTATTTTTATGACACGAAAGATGGAGTAATATGTTACTGTTATTTGATATATGACATGTGACACATACGATGAGGAGCTGCGATACAGTCGTCAATGTGCTGCTTTATTATGAAACCGGTTGTCTTAAGTTTGATTCCCAACCACGGCTAACATCAATAGCAAATATATATATCTGAGCCAGTCCTTCCCCCCCCTCCCTTCACTCACCAATCTAAACTAAAACTACACTATTTTTATTTTTTTTACCATGTAAGGCTCACGAAGGCTACATAGCTGTTTTTCAGAAGTGACCTGCCCACAAATGATAGCTCAACAAAGTGGCTTGTCACTTGGAAATGTATAGCAGCCAAATACTCCAAACTACAACGACCAGCGTGGTAGAGCGCGGTTAAACAACACCCATGACCGACACGGCATGGGAAGTCCATCACCCAGCGGTGGATTGATAAAGGTCCTTTGTACGACATCTATTTTACAGATTGTGGTTAATATTTTAAAAGTTCCGATGCATGTGTAATAAGCTGATTAATCACGTTTGCATCTGTCGACCTAAAGTAATGGCGCTGTCGTCACGTGTCACCAATTCAGATTACGCCGGCAAGCACAGAGCGAGCTCTATGGCTACAAAGAGGTAAGGCTCCACAGCGGTCGCAACACTGCGCTCGATATTCGAATACAATCTCAGGCCACGTTTGTTTTGTGATGGCAAATTAAAGATGTGAGGCTTGAGCAATGATGTGCGTGATAAGGGGTGGATTGCAATCTCCTTCGATTACATTTTAATTGCTTTCTGCACCAAGTTATTATTATTATTATCAATACGCTTGTATACGCAGAAAAGCCTCCCCTGGTCTCAAGTCCCTTTAAGTAAACTTGTACATCAAATGTTACGCTGTGGGCCAGTCCTGGCCCATCCCCCTCCCCTAAACCAGTATATATACGGGGTAGTATCTCTTGGAATCTCTCATTTACTTGATTACAGCAAGCGTGCTGTGACGGTTCCACCTGAAGACGAAAGCTTGTGTTGCCTCCGAAACGTCGTGATTTTTTATTTTATTTTTATTTTACTTTTATTATTTTAGATTTTTTTTACCTACGTGACTTTACCGAAAAAACCTAATAATATGTTACGCTGTAGGTGACATGTGCTCACTGTGACTGTGTCTCTCTTAGTATTCCATTATGGCATTGTACTGTGTTGCAAAATTAGCTCGTTCGAAAAAGAACACAAACACTTGATGAGCATTGAATGCGTACCCTATTGATTTGAACGCTTTAGAAAATATACGTATGCCGGTATCATCACACAGAATTAATAATTGTAATGATAATAGTGTAGCAAGGTGATTTATTTATCCAGGACGGCCTCGCTGATTCTCCAGATTCTCTTTCAAGAGAGTCCTGCGTGAGAGATGCTTGGCCCTTTCCATCACTTAGTATTTAAAGTGTGGGAGATACTCCTCTTCTGAGACATCTGGCCATCGGATTCAGCTAACGCACCTTCCAGAGCAGCCCTCTAGAGCTCCCTCTAGCGGATGGCATCCTGCCATGCAGTGGCATGAGTGAGCAATTGCAGGGCTGCACTTTTACCATTTTTACACTCATCAAAACATCCGGCTTCAGAGCTGCTATCGACAGGCTCTGAGGCAACTATAAATGTGGCGGCATAACAAGGGCACAATATTAATCATATTTAATCATAGCCACCTCCATTTCGCATCCTTCGTCAGTGTCCGTATTGATGTTTTTTTTTACATCACCCTGACCCGGGATTTAATGTCCACCGTATAACACGCGTCCTTTCGCCCTTGTGCCCCAGGTTGTACTGAAGGGAAAAGCCAAGAAGCTTAGCCTGCAAGAGGTGAGCCACACAGTCAGTGTAACACGTCCCGTATTAGCATATCCCTGACAAGCCCTCTACATTCGTAGCATTGGCTTATTCCCCAGAGGCCTTTATTATAAAAGCAGCCACACTCATATTTCAGTTAGCGTGTGCCTAATGAAATGGTAAGTGCATGGCAGACGTTTAAATTAAAGGCTTTCGCAACGCCTGGCTGTTTCCACGGTGAGATTAACAAAGTTCCTCCCGAGTTGGACGTGGTGCCGATAAAGTCAGACCAACCCTGATCGAGGCCGGCGTGACCTCAAAGATATCTGAGACGATAATAACAATGCCGGCAGCAGTGACCAATGATAATGACGATGGTGACGATGGTGATGATGATGATGCTCAACTCCCTAGTTTTATTTATTTTTGGAGATTAATATTTACCTCTGTGCTTATTCGCCATGCATACATGCATTTGCATATGCATGTATGATTTTTCGTCATCCGCTCCAATTGCCGATATAATTTTCTGCTGGGATTAAGTGGTAGTAGTCTAGTGGTTTGCATAATGGCCAAAGTTTAAGTCCCGATCACTGCTAACGTCAGTGGCGAGTGACATCTCAGTCAGTCTTGGCTTCCCTCTGCACCTCATCTTTAACCATCCTGCACTCACCAGTGTGGTGAAGTATGGTCAAACAAATCCCATGACCGACACAGTGTGGCCTTCATCCAGTAGTCAATTGATAAATTGCTCTTAATTTATTATCAGAAAATAGTAGCAGCAGCAATGCTCCCTCCACTGTTGTATTAATGCTCCCCACTTTGTCATCGTTTATATTTGTAAGCTGTGCAACGGAACGTGACGGTTCATCCCCCCATTGTGATTTTATTAATTTTACCCATTCGGAGTCACGATTCAAACTGAAGAATCAATGTCTTTATTATTATTTGTTTTACATTGTGATGTTTGGAATGCCTCTAGTGACTACGTGGATCATTAAAGCCATTCACACATAACATATAAGAATCAAATATAATTACTTACATATAGGCTTTCGCGACCAATATTATTCATAATAAACGTTTTTGGGTTTAGATCGCGTTATTTATAAATGTGTCGTAACCCTCCACCACCCGATACGGCTAATCAATAAAAAAGTGTCACGTTGACAAAAGATAAATAGTTCACTACTTTAGCCCACCGGTGTGTTAAATAGTGAAACCATAACATTTACAATTTTTGAGTACTCAAAAACGTGACACTTTTTTGCTGATTGGCCGTGTCGGGTGGTGGAGGGTTACGACACATTTATAAATAACGCGATTTAACCCAAAAACGTTTATTATGAATAATTACTTACATATCTGTTCTGTAGCATGAGCGTAAGAATATTATTTTACTAGACAGACCCGGTGCATAGTTTCCATGTAGGTTCTGCTGTAGTTTGTTTTCCTAATTTGCGCTCGATGTGCACACATGCTCACCGATAGCCTTGCTAATTGGCAAAGGCAGCCAGCCGCCACCTCCATTTATTCAGCTCGATTCACATAAAAACGAAGTGTTTGCTTTTTCATGGTGTGTTATCAAGAATATGCCAACTCACGTGACTCTGGCACCGTGATGTTTTGCCCTTTTAATTTGATTCAAATCCGCTGTAAATGTTGAGAAAAGCTCATCGTTCAAGATTTTCTGTTTCACAAACTTTTTGTTAGTAAAAATATTTCAACCACACGCAGTTTAAACTCGTGTCTACTTATCTGCAGCACGAGGCATTGTTCAGGGTGTTCATGAAGAGTGAGCAAATGCCACTTCAGTCCTGGCAGCTGGTAACAAAATCACAGAGAGGAGGCAGTAACTTTAAAAATTCTTATTGGCAATACAGCTTGGCAAATCAAACGCATGTAATAAATCGTAAAGGTATGCATTGCGCCCATATCCACACCGCCAACTGCAAAAGAACTGCATGTGTGTAGCCAGTTTTCTGATCCGATGGATTTAGTCTTCATTTACAGATTTCAATCATTGCCTTTAGGCAAGTGATATTGAGTGTCCCCTGAGAGTAAAGTTACGAGTCCTCTCCGTATGCGAGGCTGTCAGAGGGAGGCATATCACAGCAGTGAACATTGATGACCCTACTGCACTGATGAGTCCTAATAAGAACGAAACCAATCTACAATTGTATTTTTGTTTGACTTCTTGTTGGTCACATTTTCTCGACATCTTGAGTTGGTGGTCTAAATGGCAAAATGGTCATACATACAGTTTTGTTGAAGCTGATAGCTCGTCTGCACCAAGGCTGAGAGTGCTTTTGTACTTAAAAAACACATCTTTGTGTGTTTCATCATGGGACCTCCTTTGCCAGTACCAAAATATGAGAATAGGGTTTCCCCTTTTTTCTAGCAACAAAACAGGTGTTAAGATGTTAAAACACCAAACTGAAACCTTTTACAAGTGTAATAAAAGGACTCAGACGCTTCTCTCTGACTTCGTGTCCTTTATTGGGTTCTTGTCTTCTCCCACACGGCACTCTCTTATAGACACTGTATTTGTAGCCCCCGGCTGCTTACTCTATTGTAGCCTCCATCCTCTCCCCGCAGACTCTCTCCTTTCTCTATTGTAACCTCCGTCCTCTCCCTGCAGACTCGCTGCTTACTCTCTATGCAGAACCTCGCTGCTTACTCTATGTGCAGACCCTCTTGGCTGCTACTCCGTGTGCAGACCCGCTGCTGACTCTGTATGCAGCCCCGCTGCTGACTGCAGCCTCCTCGCTGCTTCGGGTCGGTCACCGCTGGCCAACGGTGCCGATCCTCTCTCCCTTGTGTTCGTGGCGATCTCGCCACCCTCCGTGTTCGCCCTTCGTGGCCTCTCTCGTTCCTGGTCCCCCGTCACTCCCCATCCTCTTCCGGTTCCCCTCCCTCTATAGCTTAACCCCTCTCCCCCCACGTGACCTAACTCCTCCCCTCATGACGTCACCTCCGGAGGGCCGTTTACGCCCGCATTACATCACCCTCCCCCATAAAGAAAATCCAGCCGACCTCGGCTGAAATGCAACTTGACAAGCAATGCGGGTGTAAAGGACCAACACGTAAAAAGACACGAAGCATGCAACAACAATATAACAAGAACACAACACAACACAATTTAACGAAACGTGAGGGATTTCGAGTGAGTACGGGTAGCCGGGCCGTCCCGGACGGTCGGCAGCCCACCCGCCGAGCGGGAACGTGGCAGGGTTTTAAGGGCGACGGGAGCAAGTTCGTCCGTTGCCATTGGAGGCCCGCCACTGTCCCGGTCGCGTTCAGAGACGTCCCGTAATCGCGTCCGCGGAGGGATAGGAAGAGCTGCAGGTCCCGTAGGTTCTGCGGCTCCGGTCGGCATCCCACGAGCGGAACGTCCTCCTTCGTGCGGCGTCACGGCCGGCTTGTCTGTAAAGGGTACGACAGGCGCTCTTGCAAGGTCAGCAGGCACAGGCAAGGGCGAGTCGGCAGCAACAGACCCCGGCAAGGCAACCTCGGGAGATGACGCATCCGGTCGCGGGGCAATGTACGGCTTCAACCGGGATGTATGCACGAACCAGCGCCGCGAACCAACCCGAACACGCGCCGACTGTGGGTTGGGAACCTCAATGAGGCGGACCGGTCCTTGCCATGGTTTATGTAATTTAGGGGAGGTACCTGGCCGCACCTGTGGGCAATGAAGCCAGGCCAGGTCCCCCGTTTTCCAGGGGCACTCCCCCTTTGAACGTCGGGCACACCGCTCATTCCTGGCCTGGGCTTTAGCCGTAGCCATGCGGGCTCTTTCCCTCGCCTCAGTGACACGGCGAACGTTGTCCTGAATATACTCAGGAAGAGGCTTAACAGGTCCCCTCGCACCGGTTCCCAACTGCTCATTGATCGGCGGCACATTTTCACGGCCGTACATAAGAAAGAACGGCGAGTATCCAGTAGCCGCGTGCGGCGTCATGCGATACGCCGAAAGCACCCCAGGGATATGCAAATCCCAATCAGATTGATTTTCCCCGACTGTATGGCACAGCATGGCGGACAGAGTCCGATTCAACCGTTCCACCATACCATCCGTTTGTGGGTGGTAGGGGGATGTCCGTATCTTTTTAGTTCCAAGAGCCGCACACACCTCCCCCAACAATTTGGACGAAAAGTTACGCCCTTGATCTGTAAGGAGCCTCTCCGGCGCCCCCTTGTCCATCACATACCCAAATAGAAAGGCGTCAGTGATAGACGCCGCTGACTGGTCAGGCAAAGGCCAGGCCATCGGCCAGCGGGAGAGGTACTCCACCCCCACCAGTAAATACTTATTTCCCTTAGCGGATAGCGGAAAGGGTCCCAAAATATCTAACGCCACCAGCTCATTAACCCGAGATACTTGAATCGATTGTATCGGCGGAACATATGGATGTTTAGGCGGCTTACGGCGGGCACAATCGGGACACGCGCGAACGTGACCGACGACATCTGTCGTCATGCCGTGCCAATAATAGTCTCGCTGCAGCGTCAATAGGGTTTTCTGCACCCCCAGATGTAAAAGTGTGTCACAATGCAGAGATCTAATCAATTCGTACCGCAATGACGCAGGTACAACGAGACGCCAGTGTTCCTGTATCCCTTCCCTCCACATCAGCAACCCATCTCTGAGAGCAGTTTCCGGTACACCCCCCGCACCGAGCCCCTTACTTGCCTTCTCCGTTTGTTTTCGTAACGTCACCAAGGAATCGTCCAACATTTGCTCCCGAATCCACACAGACCGCGGGAGACGCAAAATCCCATCAGCCGGTCCCCCATCAACCGGTCCCGGTGTAGGCGGAGTTTCAAGAACATCCACCGCCAGCGCGACAGGCTGAGGGGGGAGCTGAATCGGTCCACACCTATGCGTCCCCGACGCACACGCACAAGGGGATTGTTGCGGCAACCTGGAAAGTGCGTCCGCATTAGCGTGACGCACACCCTTCCGATGGTGAATTTGGAAGGAAAATTCTTGCAGCGTGTCCAGCCACCTCGCCAATTGTCCGGATGGCTGGTCCATCTTAAGAGCATACTGCAAGGCCGCATGGTCCGTGCGGACAATAAACGACCGACCGTACAGATACGGTCGAAATTGGCGGAGAAAAAAAACAATGGCCAAAAGTTCCCTGCGAGTGACGCAGTAGCGGGTTTCCGCGGGAGACAAAACCCGACTCCCATACGCCACCACGCGCTCAACTCCACCTTTCGACTGGGACAACACCGCCCCAATACCAGTGTCACTTGCATCAGTATCCAGAATGAAAGGATGTTCAAAATCCGGATAATCCAACGTCGGTGCAGTAGCCAGTAAATCGCGCAGGCTCCGAAACGCCGCCTCCTCCGGCGGTCCCCAAGCAAATTTGTGTCCCTTCCCAGTAAGGAGATGCAAAGGCCTCGCGATAGTAGCAAAATTCGGAACAAACCTCCGATAATACGAGGCGAACCCCAAAAACCGACGCACATCACCCACCGTGGCCGGGGTTGCCCAATCACGGACACACGCAGTTTTCTCCGGATCCGTGGCCACCCCGTCCGCACTAACAATATGTCCCAAGTATCGAACGGAGTGTTGCAGTAGGTGACATTTCTTTGGCTTGAATTTCAAATTAGCAGAACGCATTCTGGTGAATACAGCCTCCAACCGCAGTAAATGCTCATCAAATGTGCGGCTGAAGACAATAATATCATCTAAATAAATCAGACATGTCTCCCACTGCAACCCCGTTAATACCAACTCCATCAACCTCTGAAAAGTGGCAGGGGCCGCATTCAACCCCATCGGAAGACAGTTAAATTGGAATAACCCCTGCGGCGTACGGAAAGCAGTCTTTTCTCGCGAGGGCTCGTCAAGGGGGAGCTGCCAGAAGCCCGAAGAGAGATCTAGCGTTGAAAAAAACTTAGCCCCTGACAAGGCGTCGAGAGAATCGTCCATACGCGGCAGGGGATACGCATCTGCCACCGACACTTTATTCAACTTCCGAAAATCCACACAAAATCGCAATTTACCATCCTTCTTTTTAACCAACACAACAGGCGCGCCCCACGGGCTATTAGACGGAGATATAATATCCGCTTTCAACATGTCATCCACTGCCCCTCGAACATGCTCACGCTCAGCCGGACTCATCCGACGCGAGTTCAAGCGGATAGGGGCAGCGTCCCCTGTGTCGATATGATGATAAAGCAGCGAGGTGCGTCCCAAGTCCAAATCGTCGGAGCTAAACAAATCCGAATAACTCGATAATAATTTATGAATCGCACAACGCTGCTCGGCGGAAAGGGCCGAATTTTCCCCACATAATTCAGCGATCCAACGATCATCCACCCCTCCATCGTGTGAAACACCACCCACCAGCCCTCCGTCCGGCAGATCACTCTGAGCCGTAAACGCCGTAGTGGCATGTGCCACAACGGTACCAGCCGGCACACACACGCTTTCAGTACTCGCATTTAGCACCTGCAAAAACGGCCGCTGATCTGGACGGACAATAGTTTGCGCCCCCACTAGCGCCAATCCGCCCGTAACAGCGGCGGATGGCGACAGCAAAATCCCAAAAGCACCCTGCCGACCCGGAACCGGCTTCCGATATCGTAAGGGAATGAGCATCTGCGAGCCAGGTGGAATATCAACCGAAACTTCCGATAACGCCTGCACCTGGGCAACAGGAGCCGGTCGCCCCCAGGCGGACTGTACAAATGCCAATTTCCGGCCCCCCGGTAGTTCAATGCAATTTTCATTGATTCGAATTAGAATGGGCATCTTAGCCAAAAAATCAGTACCCAACAGGCAAGGAACCGCCAGGGACCTCGAAATTAACACAACGCCTGAGGCCGAGACTCCCCCGATAGAAATGTTAGCGTCCACCTGGCCCACGATGCCCATACTACCCCCGTTTGCAGCGATGCAGGAAGCGTAAGCCGGCCTCACGGCCCCCGGTGGGATGTTCAAAAGATGGAATATCACATCCGAAATAATGGTCGCGGACGCACCGGAATCCACCAAAATACGTACGTCCACCCCTTGGATCGACCCAGGTACAGTGGACGAACCGGTAGCGGCCGCGACAACCCGCCGAGCCAGCTTACGCCACTGCGTTATCGAGCGACAAGGCGCAGATACTGGCCTCCCGTATTTAACAACATCCGCGTCACACAACAACGGCGATGAGTGAGGTGTCGGGCCTTGCCGGGTGTCTGGTGCGCACCGACTTGCCTGTGCTGGAGGATCTTTCTTTGGAGCGTCCGCTGCCGAGGCCTCCTGCTGGGGCGGACCCGGAACACGGGCCCAGCAGTCCCTGGCATAATGGCCCCGACGGCCACAGCGGAAGCACTCGACGTCGGAGCGGCGCGCAGCGGGCACCCCGTCCCGACGCGGCCGCACCGGCGGCGCAGCCCGTGGCCCCGGCCCGCTTCGGGCCGGCCACGGAGCAGAGGCAGCCGACAACTCCTTCTGCCCGCTCCCATCCGGCACGTACACGGCCTTTGTAGGGTCCCACCCTACGGCACCCCCATCGACGACAGGACCGCCCGTCCACGCCGTGACCTGTTTCCAGCGGCGGAGATTAAACTGGGCGTCCAGACACTTGGCCGCGGTCCGGGACGTGAGCTTTTCGTGACCGCACGCCGGCATAGGAATGCCAAGATCTCGGGACAACTCCAACATCTTCCCCAGGATGAGAGGTTCCAGCAGGTCAGGCTCCGTCTCCGGGTAAGCGGCCATAGCAAGTTCCAACACGGCGCCCCTATACGCCACTGGTGACTCCTCAGGTGCGCGTTGCCGTTGCACGAATCGGCGATGGGCGTCATCCGGTGGCTCGTACGCGTCCGCCATTTCGTCGAACACCCCTCGCAGAGTCTTCTTCTTCGCAGTTTTTATGGAGCGAAAAAAACGAACGGACTCATCGTCAAGAAGAGTCGGAAGCACCTCCAGTGCCTCAGCGTCCGTCCACCTTGCTGTACGTACCGCCGCCAAAAATCTACAGGCGAACGCACTCCAATCGCCCCCGATGGAGAATTCTTTGACGGTTGTTAGGTGACGACTGCGACTCCTTGGCTTGCTTCCTTCCGCCGCTGACTCCTCCGGTGGTAAATTCAACAAGGCGTCGCAACGCGGTGTCGACAAGATGGCGGACGACCGTCGCGGCGGTCCCAAAATGGCGGCTTCCCGCTTTCCGTGGTGCGCCACGCCCAAGATGGCGTCTTCGCGCCGCGTGGCCGATGGCGGCGCCATCGAAGACGACCCGGGCTCCTGCCGATCACCACCATCAGCTTCCAACGCCGCCCTTGGCGTAACAAGGTCACACAACTGTGTGATGACGTTTTTGAGAGTTGCCAGTTGCTCCGCCATCTGGGTCCATCTTAAATCAGCGTCCTTTGGAGCAGATGGGTCCGACGACGCGGCAACCTCCTCGACACCCGGACCTTCACGGATCTCTTCCTCTGCCGAAGTCAAGCCGACTGCAGGAGGAAGATCGTCGTCGTCGGAAGATGAAGCCGACGCTGGAGATGGAATATTCTTTTTCCTCAATTGTTTCGCCATGCCGTTTCACTTCTGACTCCAGTGTAATAAAAGGACTCAGACGCTTCTCTCTGACTTCGTGTCCTTTATTGGGTTCTTGTCTTCTCCCACACGGCACTCTCTTATAGACACTGTATTTGTAGCCCCCGGCTGCTTACTCTATTGTAGCCTCCTTCCTCTCCCCGCAGACTCTCTCCTTTCTCTATTGTAACCTCCGTCCTCTCCCTGCAGACTCGCTGCTTACTCTCTATGCAGAACCTCGCTGCTTACTCTATGTGCAGACCCTCTTGGCTGCTACTCCGTGTGCAGACCCGCTGCTGACTCTGTATGCAGCCCCGCTGCTGACTGCAGCCTCCTCGCTGCTTCGGGTCGGTCACCGCTGGCCAACGGTGCCGATCCTCTCTCCCTTGTGTTCGTGGCGATCTCGCCACCCTCCGTGTTCGCCCTTCGTGGCCTCTCTCGTTCCTGGTCCCCCGTCACTCCCCATCCTCTTCCGGTTCCCCTCCCTCTATAGCTTAACCCCTCTCCCCCCACGTGACCTAACTCCTCCCCTCATGACGTCACCTCCGGAGGGCCGTTTACGCCCGCATTATACAAGGAATCATGTCTGCATTAACCACAATACTTGTGGTCAGAGGACGCTTTTTGGCATCCTCTCGTTCAACACCATTTGAGACGAGGCTCCAAAGTAAGCTGTCTCTGGTGTGGACCAATCGGTTTCAAAGACAATGCATTTATTATAAGAGTATGTTTTTTGTTTGCATTCTGACCACAAGTAGTGTGGTTAATGCAGACATGATTCCTTGTAAGGTTTCATTTTGGTGTTTTAACATCTTAACACCTGTTTTGTTGCCAGAAAAAAAGGGGAAAACCAATTCTCATCTTTGTGCGTTGTTAAATCCATATAATTTTCTGAGCTATATTACCAATTTGACTATGAACCTTTAGCTACTGTTACCTCCCTGCAATGTTGGCACCGACAGCTGGGATTGAAGTGGGAAGTTTTCACTCTTTATGAACACCCTGTAGAATGTCGAGTGCTGTGGATGATAAAACCAAATTTTGAACTGTTTGAATTCTAGTCATTACGTTTCATTCACAAACCGAAAAATGTAAAGAAATCACAGTGGAGATGATGGCGAAAACACCTCGGACTCTGAAATCTCCATATGACATGCACCACCAACACTGCACCTGGTGTTACACATGGATATAATTCATACGATAGTACCCAGTTTGTGTGTGTTCAGTTTTATGGACCTAGCTGAAACTGTTGCCTAATTATTATTGTTTAATGATAATTAACACATTTTGAATGCCCACTGCTGTGCATAGACTGGGATGTGGAATTTCCACCACTGTCTCTGGGTTGCCAGTGGAGACGAGCTTTTCTTATTTGAGAAGCAACACTCAAATGATGATTTAATAATCTAACACCCTAACCTTTGATCCTCACCTACTATCTCCCTAGGATAAAAGTAGTCTGATTTATCAATGTTCTGATGAGAAGATTGTTCACTCTGACAATGTTTTACAGTGTTCCTGCTCGCCTAAGCTTTTAAATAGCTTAGTACATGTGTAAATGATAGTGTTCAGGTCAGTGCACTCTGCTGCAATCGATACAGACCTTAGTTTGATTCCTGATTATGTATTTCAGTGAAGATTTTGTGTTGAGCTTATGTCGGACTTTCTTCGGTTAAACCCCCAGCCTAAATAAAGCGAGCAGATTCCTGGTGCCCACAACTGGCACACAAGGTGACCACCCTGGTGGCCCCTCCGTCAGCCCTGCCCGCTTCATAAATCGCTAAGCCCACTCAATCACTAGCCCCCTCCACACGCCTTATGCTCATAGGGCCGGCCACTCCTCTGTCAACTCCGCCCACTGAGTAGGTAGTGGACGATGTTGGCAAGCACCCAGGCCAGGACATTTTAAACTGGGATAAAATATCTATTTACCGCCAATGGCTCAGTACCCCCGGATAGTTTGGTCGCCTTAATCGTGAAGTTAGTCTAGTACCTGGTGCGCAGTGTTTCACCCCCAGTGCTTAGAACACAAGATGTTCACACATGGAGCTATCCCCACAGCCACTTTGAGTTTCCCAATTGACAGCAGTAGCCACTGGTGGTGCTGGCCCATTGGGGACCCTCACCAGAAGTAGACAAGAGAGAGTTACGTAGTGAGGTAGGGTGAGATGAGAGAAAAGAGGAGACAATAGAGATGAGAGAGGTTATTTCGCTTTTGAGCTAATTTTGTTTCTCACGTGCATTTGGATTTTCATTTGAGCTGATATTTGGTGCCCCCCATGGTTTTTCATGAATCTGGGGCCCCTTGAGCCGCTTGGGCCCCTGAGCATTTACTTGGTTTGTTTTTGCCTCGTGCTACCACTGGCAGTAACAATTAGGCCTGTAACGATTAAAATCGATTCGTAGGCTAGCGATGCACACATCAAATTTTGTACGGATGGTTTGATTTAACTTTGATCTGAATATGTTATGCCCAGTATATTTAGTTTATTTGGCAATGGGCAGCCATTAGAGGCGCTACAATTGCCACAATAAGAGGAATATATATCAATTCTTTAATCAGGTTGTGACACGGTATCATTCTTGGATTCGCAAAGTGTGGTGGATTGTTACGTGCCAAGTAGCAATCGAAGCTCAGTAATGGCATTTATTGTAGCAATGACTAGCGTATACCTTGTACAAAATATACAGGATATGTAATGTAATCATATTAGTAATTTCATTCTCTGGTGAAGGATAGAAACTCTCAGGGGACAGATGTGGCCCTTTCCTGCTAATGACACACTGCAATTCAGATTTGCAGACCATTTCATCATTCATACTGCCAAACAGGCCTTTGTACCAAGCAATGTAATTGTCTGGAAATGCAATAATGCATACAGAAATACGTGGAACTGTTTCCATGTGATTTGTGTTCGAGGCGTGGTAGATAATTGCTAAGACTATGATTATCCACTGTTAGGAAGGGTTTGGTTGTGAAGGGAAATAATTGTGGCAAAATTGATGTGAAACGCAGTAACATTTACGAATAATGAAAATTATACAATGTCAGGCGGCGATGATTTCTGTTATTGTATTGCTCTGAAATCCCACGATAGGACGAGCCTTTCTATTTCTGTCTTTTACAGTGAGGCCTTTTGTCTTTTTTTGAATTGTGTTTCCCAATTAAATCATCGCAGTCGATTTATTTTAAAGCCTTTTTCTGTGGCTGCAGGAGCAAATGCATACGCTGCGCATGTGATAGCCAATTATCACCATCGCACGTGTTGGCCTCTATTCGCGAGCTACAGCCGACCTAATTAAGCCGGGTAGCAAAAACAACATTGCACGGGAAGCATTTGCCCACAGCTCACTCGCTCCCACAGCGGTTAAACTCGTGTGACTAGTTCACTGCAGTGACACTGAAATATTGCAGCCATATTTCCGTTGAGAAGAAAACGTTCTCGTGTTTACAAATATGAACTTTGAACAGGGGAACAAAAACAGCGGGGGAAAATTGAGACCCGACTTCCTCTGTTCGTGTTACATCCGATGTTGCAAAGTTCATTTTGAAATTGGTGGGTTGCGTGCAAGTCGAGCTGGAATTCCTGTTTGTTCCATTCACTCTCGGAATTAAATTAGGCGCCCGTTTCGCCAGGGCGTGACCCCGACGGTACGTGACGCACAGCTTGTTTACGGCGAGGATATCGTGTGCTCAATTTTGCAGCGCCACAGTGGTTTCTGTTTCGAGTGTTTCTCAATGGCGGTACTATTTTACTGTCCACTGCAGCAGACGTGCGCTGTGTGCTTGGAAGACTTCCGAGAAAAGGACGAGCTTGCTGTGTGCCCTTGCAAGCATGCCTTCCACAGAAAGTAAGTCGTTCTCGGTGGCCTATCGCAACTTTTCACTCTGTCTTCTTTGATAAGTGCAATGTCCAAAAAGCACTCCTTCCACATCCTCCTCTATATGTCTAGCACACGTGCCAGAGGGTCAGAGTGACTTGGCTAATCTACACGTGCTATGAGCTGGTTCGGCACGGCCCTGGGATTAATGTCTCTCACTGAATATCTCCCGATACGCTGGAGTAGATGTCACGTGACTAGTGTCCACAGCCAGAGCGAGGGGTAAGCTGGATTTGGGGTGGCAGGTGAGTACATCTTCTGGGTTGCCGAATTTGGACAGACCAGGTGGAAATGAAGCCTTGGCACAGTGTTGGGATGCTGCCATGGTGAAATAGCACGCTGAATTTTTTAAAATTGTTTTTCATCTTGGGCCATGGTTACATCTCATTGTTAAGGACTTGCCATCAGAAGATTTAACACCTTACAAGTTATATAAACACAAGTGGATTCCCTTTGGCAAAAAATGCATATTAATAATGGAGTGGATTTTCTTTTTTTTTACCAACAACAAGCAAACGCCCATATTATTGGGCCTTTCGGTAAAGTCAGGTAGATAGGTTCAAAGAAATTAACAAAAACTACAAAAAAACTACGACGTTTCGATCGCAACACAAGCGTTCGTCATCCCCTCTTTTTTTTCATTCCACTTCTTTTTTCTTCCTGATGACGAACGCTTGTGTTGCGATCGAAACGTCGTTTTTTTGTTATTTTTTGTTATTTTCTTTGATCCTATCTACGTGACTTTACCGAAATTCCCAAGAATATGAATTCCTGCAGTCACGAAAGCTTTAAGTCAAGAAGCAAACCGTCCCTTTGTCCTATTGGCAATTAACACCCCTCACCATCTTTATAATTTTTTGAGTGATAATTATTGGCAAGATAATTGGGTTTGAGAACTTAAAGAGATTAATTTTCCTTTCCTGCACAGTTTCAGCTTGGAAAACATTGTGTCTGCCTGCTTCCGTGTAATGCAGTATTTGTCTGCACTGGTGAAGCAGTCAAGCATGACCGAGATGTGTAATCATGAACATATTTTGTTGGCGAGTACCAGGGCAATGTGAGATATTCAAACCACTGCTGTGCAGTAGCGCAGCAGTTTTAATTGACGTGCCGTGCAAGCTTCCTATCAGTTGGGAGATAATTATCATGGTCTCATTAAGAAGTTTGTTAGTAAACATAGTTTTGATGTTTATAACTAAATCTATTTATAAAAAAAACAACTTAATGTGCTAAGGTAATAAAAAACATTGAAATTGATGGATTTAATAATTTGGATATATTGGCTTATTATCTTTTTTTATGCATATCTTGACTAGAAAAAAACCTTTTTGAAAAAAAATCTGAATACATTTTACCACTTATTTGAAACCCGTAAAACTTGCCACTGCTGCCCTCGTTCACAACAGCTGACACGTGAACAATAACAGCCCAAATGATGATGGCACAGCTTACCTCGTAGAAGAACTTCAAAACCCGTTGCTGTGTCAGGGTAGTCACCTGTCTCGGCTTTCCCAGGATCATCTTCTTTTGAGGTAGTTGCTGCCCTCTGAAATCTCTTTCCAAGTTTTTGTCATTGACATAATACTAGTCCGTTAAAGACAACGCAGTTACATTTATGTCTGCCCCCATCCGGTGTTGTGAGATATCCTTCTTCTCGTGTTTTCTCCCTGCATTTTGTACCTCTGCAGGTGGCAACCCTATTGCCGACGCTGGTCTGAAATAATGCCGCTGGCTGTTTGACGCGTTCCCGCAGGTGTCTGGTAAAGTGGCTGGAGATCAGGAACGCCTGCCCCATGTGCAACAAGCCAGTGGCCCAGCACGTGGAGCAGACGCCCGTGAGCCTGGCGCAGGCCGAGGAGCTCATCTAGTGTCGCCGCCCTACATCCCGTGCCGCGTCAACGTCGTCTGGGGCAACGGGCACATCGCTCGTGAGGCCAGGGACCTGGCCGAAATCAGGGGTGGGGGCGTGTGCCTGAGGGGACCCATTTACTTTCAGTGGGGGCCCCCTTTAAACCGGGGAAAACTGAGCTCGAGCCTTTACGGCCTGCGCTTTAATCCAGTCCTGCCTGTGCCCCTGAGGGACTGGAGATGAGGGGGGCAGTGACGAAGCGAGAGAGCAAGGCATGTGTTAGTCACTGAATAATTGGCTCATGGTTTCCTATGGTGATGTATTCAGTGCTGGATTAAGGTGCAGGCCACGTGGTCTGAGACCAAGGTCCCTATTATGATTTTCCCAACGGGTCCACTATGGTTCTGTGTAAACTGCAGGGATTTAGTTGATGCACATTTTATTGTGAATTTGATGGAATTGTAAGAACAATGCCACCTGCTTTTGGCCTTTTTTGCGAGCTTACTAATCTCCTTAATTTAAATTCTACCGCAATATGGAAGCCAGCGATGTTGTCATGTTAGCAGTGATGCAAATGCGTACACTGCTTAACTGCCAAGCAGTGTTATAGTTCATGCACATGCAACAGAACGCCCCGCTTCCTTTCATGAACGACTATTACAGCCAAAATATTTGGTCTGCCACTGGGATACAGACCCTTCAGGAAGCATAACGCCACTTACAGCACCACCTTTGCCCGGCGCAGCTGGAGCCCTCATCATCTTGAGTCTAGGACCCCAGGAAACCTTAATCCAGCTCTGTTATGGTGTGTATCTATAATAATAATGATGATACATTTTCTGTGGGTTTTCTCCAAGCGCTTCCCACTTGAAAACACTCATTAATTAGCTGAAAACTTGGTAATATGTCGAGGACCACAGAGCTGAGACATGTGTTGGCTCCGGCTTACTGCCTGGTTGCCTACCCCACTTGCCTGTGGTTTCTCGTGAACCTCTGATTCTTTCTCTTCCAGAGTGAATGGATTATGTGCGACACATTAAAAGTTTAAATAATTATTATCATCATTATTATCCAAGAAATCCTCACCGAGTCTCAAAACTCTGTACCAGGCAGATGCTGCATTTGGATGTTTGGCCAATTGCACATGATGAGTATTTGGAGGGAAACCTATGGGTGGTGTGGAAATTATTGTACTTGTTGAAGTGCAACACGAAGAGCAGGGAATACATAATTCTGCCACAAATATACCTTATTACAATGCTAACCCGGTAAAATGCCAATGTTACCTTCATTGAAGCTCACTGTGAGAAGGGAGACTTGTTCATTATATTCATACTAGTTAATTTCCAAAAATGTATCCCATGTTGAAGTGTATTCTCTCTTGTTATAACTTTGAAGAGCGGTTAAACTAGTTGGCGAGGTAGTGCCTATGTTGTTGAAGTTACTTACCACTTAGGTGTGATTGGTGGCTCGCTTGCCGTAATGGGCCGACTTAAATGAATTCAACCATTGTTACCCCATAGCTGACGTATTGGCTGGTAAGTTTCCAGCTTGTATTTTGTCCCAGATAATAACCGAACTGTAAACAATCTTTTTAAACTGTACATAGTTTTTTTTGTATTTTGTATAAAATATTAACACTAAAATGCATGTTAATAATTAGTATTAAGATATTTTTAAAAGCACTTTTCTTATAATTTTTGTTTGTTTATTTAACATCCATGCCTAACCCACATATACATTTATATAGAGCAAATCGCTCATTCAAAATATTGGGCTGATGTTTACCACTAGGCAAGCCGAGTAAATACATCACAATGGACAGCCGTCTGTTGGTTAAAATGCTGAAAGGTCATTGTTGAAGTTTCTTGTGTTTGGCACTTGTGTAACAATACTATATAAACAAGGCAGTGTCTTTCACAGCATCCAGAAATGTAGGATATGTTCACCATTGCACGAAGAACGCAAGCGGAATCATACGAAAGCATCCTCGTTTCTTTAGGTTCGTCTTATTGCATTTAGCCGAATTCTTGAGTCACGCCATTTAAACATGGCTGCCTGCATAATGACATGAGGCTTTTTCTTATTTTGTGCGTGTATTTTTGACGATGCCACTGATGGCAGTGGTGCAATCTTCATATGGATTGCGGCCTGTGGACAACTAGTGGCTCATGGAAGGATTGCAAGTGGTTAGCAGTTTAAGCGATATTTTACTTTTATTAATTTGCCATACTTCACCTCTGGTCAACTGTTTGGATTTGGGACTTCATGGTGGTGTGACCAGAATTGTTGTGGTGGGCCGATGTACTTTGTTTCCATGACCAATGAAAACCGGGCACAACCCTGCTGAATAATGGCCTGGATTCCCATGGTCGATGTGAAAGGAGTAAAAGCATGTTGAATCAAATCTCCTTTCTAGATCTCCTAACATTAATGATACAACATGTGTACTGTATATGTTTTAATCTATTGCCCGATTGACTCATTGGCTTTCCAGCAGTGTTGTTTAAGCAAGCAAATGGAAATGAGGCCCAATGAGCTCAGCTGCTCCAGCTTCATCGCTTTCCCTTTCTGCAAGCTGGAGTGCGATGGTTAGGAAGACTTGTTTTGTTTAAAATTATTGTGTACCAACTCATCATGTTGTGTTTCGGAGGATTACAAAATAAATTTGCAGGCTGTTGTCAATTCACTGCTGGACAAAGACATCCCCTACACTGCGTCAGTCAAGGCGCTTGTTTGACCGTCCTTTGCCACGCTGGTCAGTGTGGATTGGTGAAGAGCTGGCCCGAGAACCAGTGCAGATTTCACTTGCCACTGATATTAGCAAACATGGAGTGAGTCAGGGCCCAGCTTTGTAAAGCAGAATTCGTTTTACCATGATGGGTTGCCATGGAAAGAAATTGCTGTCTGACTCAGCCTAGAAACTGCACACTTTCTACTGGACATAGAAGCAATGTACTCGGGACCCAAATTGATCAAGAGTTGACAGTTTACCCTGTCTCAGTTCTTTGCTTTAGTTCAGCTGTTTGAAATTGGTTAATCTCGCGTACAAAACACATAATTGCTTGATAATAATAACAATGTATTTGATAATCATATTTTCAGGTGATTCAAATAACACGTACATTTACATTATGATGACAAATGCGTGTAGTAGTAGTTATCTCCAAAAAGCACTTCTTTTTTGTAATTAAATATAAGTACTTTTTTGTACGTTGTATATGTATTATTTCCCCATTACATTAATGCAATGCACTTACAAAGGGTAATCTTTTTTATTTTATCGGTGTTGGCTGTAAGGAAAGGACAATCCCACAGTGTTTCAACCACTTAATTTGAGTTATTAAATAGTAACCATGCACTTATTTAACACCATTTAGGACTTACCAGAACAAAAGCGTAAAGTTTTGTAAATAAAGGCAGGTTCACGTTGAGAGGCTAAACACCATTATATGATTGCCTGCTAATACTGACTCTTTTGACCATTAATGAGCATTCATTCCTTATCCACTTCTGATAAATTGCCCTACCTTGGGTTGTCCTCTATTCTGTCTGAGCACATTGGTTATGTGAGGTGGCTTATACAAAGAGCATGGCCTACATTGTGATTCATTACAACTCAATCTGGCTTTATATAGCGTCTACATGCAACCACATCTCATGATACTGTACAGAACACTGGGCATATTTATGTTATAGAGTGTAAGAGACGGACGGTCATAGGTGGAGTTATAAATGAAGGTATTGAGTATTCATGTGAACAGAGGTAGAGAGTGGACAGCATGGATGGCTTGGAGCAAAGAGAGTTCCAGACCATGAGGGCAGCAAAAGAGAAGGAGTGACCTCGCACTGAATGACGGTTGACTGGGGACTCAGCTGCTGCTGGCTGCGGTCTGCCAAATGAGACCGGGTGGCACATTGGGATGGAGATTAAAATGGTACAGAAATGGCTGTTTGCTTCAATTGAATAAATCAATTCAGTGACGTTTGCAGATATGAATGATCTCGCAGCCACGGGTAGCTTTAAAGAGAACAAATGCTGGTCTCATTTTATTCAAAGTGTCAAAGGTGAATTGCAATTAAAGGAAATAAAATAGCCGTGCTGTACAACATATGCACAAGGTTGGAACCATTAGTTTTGAGTGTTTTCTGCAAGGGTTTTTTTATTTGTGCTTTGAATATTATTTAATAAAATGCCAATGATTTATTTAAGTGATATGATTTTCCCCTTAAACAATAACACTTATACAGATTATATACCATTGATGAAATACATTTTCTTTTTTGTAGTTTTAATTTTATTTAGTGAATTTGTGTTGGTGTTAGAAAGTTGAGAGTTTATTTAATCATGATAATTACACGTATTACACAGCTTTTGTCGAAATGCACTATTTTTTTGTTCAAGAACACCGTGTTAATGTCAACTAATAAGGTGATGTTCTTATAACTGCTATTGTTTGATGCAGCATTAATTTAACTCACAAAATATGTAGTGAATTCAAATCTAGCTGCTGCTGCTGCTTGTGCGTTTGAACATTAGTAATTCATTTTTGGGTCTGGCCACGTAATGATCCGACCAAATATTTGCACCAATTGTTTCAACTCACCGGCAAGTTGTAGAGCAATTTTCATAACGAAATGTGGTGATAGGCACACCATTTTGTTTGGAAATTGCACCAAACATCAGGGAAACATTCCCAGGTGTCAATAATGAGAAACCAGGAAGTGAAGATGGTGGAGAGTTTCATGACACATTTTGTCATGATGATGTGGCTTAACCGAGAAAATAATTACGATCTTAATATTGGCTGCGAAAACCTACATCTTAAGTTGTATTTTAAGTTATTGCATTCATACCAGAATGATGGCCAATTGTTTTTTTGGGTTTGTGCTTTAGATTGTATTAATTTTGTTTTTGAAATGTGCAAAATAAAGATTAAAAGGAAAAAAAATATCGTCCAAAAATACGAGTGACCGGTGATTCACAGACATTAATGAAACAATATTGCACCCCCATATTCTTTGGGACTTTCGGTAAAGTCACGTAGATAGGTTCAAAGAAAATAACAAAAAACTACGACGTTTCGATTGACTTCAAGCTTTCGTGACTGCAGGAATTCATATTCTTGGGTCTTTCGGTAAAGTCACGTAGATAGGATCAAAGAAAATAACAAAAAATAACAAAAAAACTACGACGTTTCCATCGCAACACAAGCAGTCGTCATCAGGAAAAGGGGCTTAGCTCCTAAAGGCAAACTGTTTATAAATGTCAGCAGCATGGGTGGGGCAGCTAATGTTAATGTAAGTGATGGGCAGCAACCGCGATTGGCGGTGGGTTTCCACCAATGAAAGGGCTGCCAGGTAATAATTAGCATGTTAATGTGAGATCGGTGAGCGGCCTCCACGGCGAGCGCGCGGAGGTGGCTATGCTAATGTGAGAGATTAGCATGTTAATGAGGGATCGCAGAGCCACGCCACGTCGAGGTACGGCGCGCGAAGGTGCCAATATTAAGCGCGAGAAATGTAACCTGTTAACGTAGTTGTTATTTTCGGCTCTCCGATTTTACATTAACAGGTGAAATTTCTCACACGCCACCTCGAGGTGGCGTGGCTCTGTGATCTTACTTTAACATGCTAATCTCTCACATTAGCATAGCCACCTCAGCTCGCTCGCCGTGGAGGCCGCTCACCGATGTTACATTAACATGCTAATTGTTACCTGGCAGCCCTTTAATTGGTGGAAACCCACCGCCAATCGCGGTCGCTGCCCATCATTAATATTTGCTGTCCCGCCAATGCTGTTGACATTTGGGCTATATGCCCATTTTAAACCTTTATAAACAGTTTGCCTTTAGAAGCTAACCCCCTTTTACTGATGACGACCGCTTGTGTTGCGATCGAAACGTCGTAGTTTTCTGTTCTTTTCTTTGAACCTATCTACGCGACTTTACTGAAATACCCCAAAAATATGAATTCCTGCAGTCACGAAAGCTTTAAGTCAAGATTGCACCCCCATTTTACACAAATATCCTTTATAAAATTAGGGTGGTCTGAAAACACAATTGTAAACAACAACCACTGTATTTACAGCTACATTTGCCACACACCGAGCTTGAACAATCAAGAGAAGCTGCACAGGCGTTCTTTATTTTCCTCAGTGATAGTAATTTTCATCATTTTGTTAATCCCCCTGCTGCATGGATGACGCCCCACGCCATGTTATTTTTGGGATTTGTTTGTCCATACTTCACTATTTCGCTCGGTGCAGGTTCGTGAAGGGGGAATCCCGGTACCGATTCAGATATCGCTCGACACTGATAATGTTAGCCAGAGTGGGAATCAACTCGGGACACTACCATTGGTTGATTGTGTTGGTGGTCTAAAGATCTTCTTGGTTCTTTCGGTAAAGTCACGTAGAAGGGAAGTAATAAAATAATAATAAACTAATAAAAAAACAATAAAATAATTCTCACGACGTTTCGGCCACAACGCAAGCAGCCGAAACGTCGTGAGAATTATTTTATTATGTTTTATTTTTATTATTTTGTTACTTCCCTTCTACGTGACTTTACCGAAAGAACCAAGAAGATGAATCCCTACAGTCACGAAAGCTTTAAATTGGTCTAAAGATGTTCGTCAAAAGTAAAAAAAACACATTCTAAGAAACGAACCCCCTTGAACAAGATAACGCGTATTTGTTGAGATGCTTAAACATATTTTCAAAACGGCAAATTCAATGTTACATTTACTTTTTTGTGTGAAAATACTATTAAGTCACTCATCATCTTAATTTAAGCAAATACCGACTACCCTAAACAAAACTCATTTAGCATTGTTGTGAATGAAAAAAAAACATTCAAATGTGTATTGACTTCAGCGTGAATTCAAGGATGTGGCCAAAATTCACCTCGAAGACATGTAATGCAGCACCTACTATAATGTAACTTTCCAACAGAGGGCGTTTAAGCTCAAATTTGGAAGAACTGAAGAACTGGTGTAGTACCTTGTACATTATTTTGTTAATGTTCCAAACCTATCCGTATTGCCGTTGCCTTTACAGCTGCGTGAACATATTTTAGGCCGATATATATAGTTAAACGTAGCAATATACCGATATATGAGAACGTGTATTCTGATGCGAGATGCCAGCCTCCAGCCGGTGACATTTTGCTTCGAGAAACTCTTTCATGGGGCATGTTAACCTTGTAGTGTGATAGTGTCGTCTGTTTTCACCCCTTGTACTATGCTCTACTGCAGACATGCGTGTGGACGTTTTCAGCTGCAGTATTGCTCAGGCTAGTTGGCACACGTATGGGGCAGAGTTGGTTAGTGACAGCTTCCTCTACCATCTAGGACAACTGGAAAGTCTTGCTTAATCCTGCTTTTGCTTGAGATGTTGGGTTTTCGGTGCATTGGTTACCTTTTCAGAGAGAGGCTGCGTTCTATAAAGTGGTCACTTCTACCACCTATACTCCGACAACTCAAATGTTAATGTCATACCACTGCTAGTCCACATTGTTTCTGTTGGTAGTGTGTTGTCGACTATGCTATATGTATTATGGCGTTTTCTTGACATGAATGCGCATAGTTGAATGAAACCACCAGATCTCGTTTTATTTCCAGCTTTTCTGTAACGTACTTTCAATGTAATCCGATGCTGCGTTTCTTTTGCGTGTTGCTATTGCGAACATCAACGTTGAAATTAACCACATGTTATGAATCCAGGATACACTTGCGAAATAGGCAATTATTCATGCATAAGGCATACATTAGCAATGCTCCTGCGTGTTAACTGTTCAAATATTACTTTCAGAACTCGATGACGATAGGGCTATGCTTGGTTTTTTTTGGCACTTTTCATTTAAATAGCAATTTTTTAAACACATTGTACATTTTTAAAAGGGAACGCTTAACATTTTCTCAAAGGGGCTGTGATATTTATCGGGTGAAAATTAAATCGGCAATGCAATGTACTTCGTCCCGTTTTGAGTTTGAAGGATAGCAGGAGAATTGCATTGTTTAGAATCGGATGCATTTGAAAAGGAGTGTTGGGAAATATAAAAATTCTGTAAAAAGCTCTCTTCATTTAAATCGTTATGGAATTTCATTTTCAGCTGGGCCCCAAAGACCCCAGCTGGGCCCCAAAGTGAGAGGGCCAGGAGGTATGCAGTCAACAATGCTTGACTCAGGGAGGAGGACGCCCCTGCCATGCATAGTCCCATGGGATGTTGGCTACCAACAACAAGGCAACTCCTATGACTAATTGGGAATGGGACGCAAGCGTAGGATTGATCACCCTGTCGCTGGCCGCCTTTGGGGAGGGTGTATAGTATGAAAGGCCGAAACACCCTAGGAACCAAAGGGTCACTACTGACGATGCGCTCCCCAAATTTCACCAGGCTCACTGTTCATGAACTCTTGGAAGTGCTTGCACAAAGGATAGTAACATCTCATCCTGTGTTCTTTGGAATCAGAGTTGCAACGTAAAGTTTAAGACAAAGTTTGCTTTTAATGTGTTACCTTTAACATTATTGCTGCCCTGTGTGTGGTCATAAATACAATTCTAGCACTTCCTGTAGCTTGAATGATGATTATTACACGTGCATTCCCATCGGCTTGTATCTAGGATAAACAGTTGTACTGTTGTAGAGTTAGTGCCGACTATTCAAAGTGCTCGGAGTTCATACATTTGTACATAACCCACCTAATCGTTCTGTGTGTGTGCCCATAAACTAGATTGCTTTGTAGTGCGTAGGACGTTTCCCAGGCACTACAAGCCCTATTATGGTATTTGATACAAATGCAATCGATTATTGTTACAGACTAAAATGTACATGACATAAATACAAATAAATATGAAAATATTAATAAACAGCTTGTTTTTCTTTCGTGTCTCGACTTTTGTTGATGATGTACCTGGACATATTTGCACACCCAACGGATTTAATTAGTCTGCTGTCGATTTTAAACTATTTAAACCGCATACTTGCGATTCGAACGGTTGGCTACATTTCGTGCGAAAGAAGTTCAACATATCGATATTCAAAGCTATGTTTTTGGAGAAATTTGAATGCAGATTTTCCTTTGAAGATTGGTCTCTGGCAAGAGAGTAAAAATACTGCTGGCAGGCTATGGTTTAAAATGATGTTGACAATATATGTCGAGAAAAGCACTCACTGGACACTTTGGTAAATCGTTGCAGTATGTTTAAAAACAAAAAACTAAGTAGACTTGGGCAGGGCAAATTGACAAGACGAAGAGGCAGAATGCCAGACAAAGGAGGTATCGGTGGAGCTACAAGATGACCTCATGTGTAGGAACAAAATGGATTGTATCATGGCATCGAGAGGGATGGTGACATTGTGGTAAAGCCTTCATCCAGCAGTGGAGTTGTCATGACTTATGCATTCAGAGTCGCTCATTACACAGGGAAACTTAGCAATGAGAGGCGTGCTTCATAATTCCTCCATCCTGTTCGGAAAGTGAATGCAAAATGTCATTAATCTTCTATAGATGTTGTTGCCTCATGCTGCACGTATTGGCAATCACGATTGTAATTTTTGTTGGTAATACAACAATGGAGGCGTGTGAGAGCAGCCACCTTTCGCTACACAATAATTTACTTATTGTTTTGCTGGTGGCACAAATGCGCAGGTGTTGTATCGGAGCAATGAGCCGTTTGCAAGGCGTGTGAAACCTGCAGCAGCCAGGGTTTACGGACCCGAGTCGTCGCAACTCACCACGCTCCGTCTTTCCGCGCTTACCAATTCACCCCCCATTCAAATAGAAATTTACTCGTTTCACGCCGCACGCGCCTGATGATTGTTAAACATCCCACGTGACGCGCTACGTAATTTCCGCTATCGGCGTCACGTGTTCCATGTGGAACACGTGCACACTATTCATGCAAATTCACGTACATGGTGGTCCAGATGTCTTGTGACCCCCAATTTATTGACCCCGAAGTTTTTTTAACTTTGAAATATTCATTTGTCTTGTACTGGTAGGAACCTCCTGGTTACAGCAGCCCACAGGGGATTATTGTGTCCGTCCGTCGTGAATCAAAAAAGGGGAGGAGTGGGGCTGGGTGGAGAGGGGAGGGTGGGGAGGGGCTGGGTGGGGAGGATCTGGGTGGGGAGGGTCTGGGTGGGGAGGGGAGGGGCTGGGTGGGGAGGATGGGGCTGGGTGGTGGGAGGGGTGGGGCTGCGAGGGGAGGGGCTGGTCACCCCGTGGTGCCCTTATAAAACTCAACGTTTAACCTACTCACGCCGGCTTGTGCCCACCCTCACAGTCGGCCATTTTTGCGGAATACACCACGCCGCCGTTGACCCTAACCATTGACCGAGCAACCCAACGTTCCCACCAGCCCCCTCCGCAGGAATGTGTTTAATACATCTCAAACGGGGGTCGCAAGACATCTGGACCACCCTGTACACATGCATTCTCGGAGCAGTGGCATATGATGCAGCACTACGCTGTGGACCCGGCCACCCCAGTTGGATCCCCAATCACAGCTAACATCAGTGGCGAGTGATATCTGAACAATGTTCGATCCCTTAAACCCTCCCTAGTAAGATCGAACAATACCCTGACCGACACTGCATGGAGAGGATTGCAGCTTGCAGCAGATTGACAAAGGACTGTACATTTATCTTATGTTAGGGGTGGTACGATTCACACTGCCAGTCCCCTACAATGTAATGAATTGTCATTACATTGTAATTCACGAGTAGAGATGATCTATTATAGCATTGCAGTGATTGGTAGCGCCTCTAATATGCTTACGTAATCCAATTTTGAAATTGGTAATTTTTAGGCAGGGAATAGTCTATTTCGTGTAGACCCTGGCTTGCATGTGCAAAATCAGGATTACTTGAACTTACGTAGATTAAGTCAACTACACAAAGTTATGTTAATGTATTTTCCACACTTTAAATCGTTGTTGCCAAGTGTTAATACTCCAGAATGCGGGACTGGCGCCCTCCAGTGGAAGTTACTGAGATTGTCACAATAAACATCCGGCTCCCATAAACCTTTGCGAGACTATGTTTAAATGTTACGATATTTTATCTGCGATATGCAAATAAGAAGATACGGTTGTGTCTACGAATGAGTTCATGATTAACTTCTGTAAAGGTGTATATACAAATACGTATGTTTATAACAATGATTTCTTTCCTCTTTAAAAAAATATAGAATTGGCCAATAGCGTATATGTATTAAGGTTTTATACAAGTAGTTGACGTGTCCTCCAATTTAATTAGATCCTTCCTGGTCATTGAACATGATGAATGGGTTAATCTCGCGAGCTGCGTGAGATGTGCCTCCCCTCAATCTTGTTACGCGATGGCACATTACCCGTCTGACTCAATCCGGAAGGATCTCGGTTCCCATTATCAGCTTTGTGGAATTGTGTTTAAAGGGTCGATTTCAATGTTGACTTAAAACTTTCGTGACTGCAGGAATTCATATTCTATGGTTCTTTCGGTAAAGTCACGTAGATATAAAAAAATATAATGATAAAAATGAACAAGCAACCGGCTAGACTTAAAGCTTTCGTAGGAAATAATTTTATAGTATTAGGTTTTTTACCCTTTCAACTGGTACAAAACTGACACTTTTATACAAGGCATCATGTTTGCAATAACCACAACACAAGCAGTCAAAATGCAAACTAAAAGAAACAACTCTGATGATGATTATGATATGCACTGTAGAGGAAATAATTTTGTTTGGGTCTTTCGGTAAAGCCACGGAGGTAGAAAATAATTTAAAAACATGTAACGGGAGAGCTGCTGAGGCAGGTCTACCGCTATATTGTTTCACCTGATGACGATTGCTTGTGTTGCGATCGAAACGTCGTGATATTTTTATTCACTTTATTTTATTATTATTTTATCTACGTGACTTTACCGAAATAACCATAGAATAGGATCTACCTTTACCTGATTATTTTTATTATTCTTATCCCCTCTGAGAGGGAGGTTAACGAACATGTTATCAATTTGTGTGGATTTATTGTACAGTTTTTATATTTTTGTAAATCCATTGGCTGACGAAGGCGGCCCCAAATAGTTATTTAACCATAGTTCAGCTAGATCCTGTGGGTTAGTGCAGTCGGGTCCAGGAACTTTTCAGACATCACTCACTTCGCCCGGGAATCGAACTCACTCTATGACAATAGCAGCGCAATTGTTCAGGGTTAAGATGTGTTACATTAACTAAATTGTGGAATAGAGTACTGTGTGAATAAGATGTATTATTGTTCGGCAATAAGCGCCCCAACCATTACTTTAAAACTAAATTACTCTGTTCTGTATCATTCACAACCGCAAAGGGTTCACTATCTTGTCATTTGCAATCTTATGTAACACATTTGCCCCGTGGTCAAACCGGATTTTCAAGTGTGGCGAGTTGCATTGAAGTCTCAGCACAGCGAGATTTGCATGTGTTTTGTTTAAAGGGCTGAGAGTTGTAAACATTTAACTTACATGCAGGATTTCATGACCCATATGAATCATAATTCATTTATTTTAGGTGAGATCGTGTAGGTATAATGCAATTTTCAGTTTAACACGTGCACTTTTGTATTAACTATGACCCTCCTCCAACCGACAGAGCCAATCAAAGCAATTTGTCACGTGGGCAAATATGCAAAAAGTTTTCGATTTAAAGCTTTCGTGACTGCAGGGATTCATCTTCTTGATTCTTTCGGTAAAGTGACGTAGAAGGGAAATAATAAAATAAAAATATAAAACATGAATTATTTTATTGTTTTATTTCTAAAATAATTATTTTATTGTTTTATTTTAATTATTTTATGATTTCCCTTCTACGTGACTTCACCGAAAGAACCAAGAAGATTGTATTAGTTTATTAGCAAAACTTGAATAGTAAAAAAAATGTTGCCTTTCAACATTCCAAATCCATAGCTGTCACCCCATGCGGTTTGCCCGTTTTCTTGTACAGAAAAAATTTGTTTTCAGGTCCATACGGCGTACAGCGGTTTCAAAACGTGCCTTGTAGGATGACGTTGAGATGTATAAGGGCACGGGGTGACCAATAATGTCTCTGAATTGCTCTGTGATAAGGTGTAGTTAATGGGTCAATGCTGCAGTTGATCAAATTTTAAAATGCATCTAAATCTTCCTTTGTCAATTTTTTGTTACAATATAAAGTTATATTGTTACAATATAAAATTGAAAAAGGAAGATTTAGATGCATTATAAAATTTTATGAACTGCAGCATTGACACATTAACTACAGAGTGGATGCAGAGACAAAGCAAAGTAAGCTGAGGATAATGAAAACTGGTGGCGAGACGAATCCAGGACATTTAGAGACTACGACTCATAAGTCAATGGGTCAGAGCATAAATTGGTACCACCTAAGCTAGCTTAGTAGTGCCAATTTATTTTTTATACGGATAAGGGCTACAATTTTTACAAATATATAACACGCAAATACCACAAAATGCACTATTGTGGGCCACATAAAGACATCAGAACCACGAAAGCAACGCCACCACAGGTAAGTAACCACTGACACGTGAAACAGCGGACCGAGTGACGGAACGGAGGGGACATGGTGGGTTTTAAAGTCTTTTGCTCAGCAGTCTGGAGTTAACAGTTCATGTATTAGGTATCGCCCTGTGAGCCATTCGGCTCTGGAATCGGGTGCAACCGCAACAAACAAAACACATGAACAAGAAAACATCTTAAAGTGACTTTGTGACCAAGTGCAAACAGAAAATCCAAGAAAAGACAGCAAAATATTGTAGAAAAAGCACCGTACACCAACGTTGTGTGCACAAATCCCAGTGGGATGCAAATCAAACAACAACAACCACAAGACAACTTAGATTAAGGCCATCAGTCTAACTCTGTACTACAACAAACAAACATGGCCAAACCAAAAAAACTTTTCGAAAATCACCAAAATAAAGCCATGAAAGCAATGAAACAGTGATCACAGGAACTCAACAGGATGACAACGGCATGAACGCGGTCTCACAGGTGTGCGATATTGTCACAGGTACGATTCCATAAGTGATGCATAGATTACGATGACAGAGCAATCGTTACACCACGGTGGTAGACAAACTTTCATTCGTAAAAGCATCGCCCCTCTTGTGCATCTAAATGGACACGTCGCGGTGTAAATGTCGTGGGTTTACTCTGTTAACGTGACACACCGTACACATTGGCTATCGGGTGGTGGCGTATTTAACGACACATTCTTATATTTACGCGATCTAATCCAAAAAAAAACTCTATTGATATTGGTCGCAAAAGCCTCCAAAAAAAACCTTTATCACGCGTCACATCTTCTTGGTTCTTTCGGTAAAGTCACGTAGAAGGGAAATAATAAAATAAAATAGACGTAATAAAATAATTCTTACGACGTTTCGCCCATTTTTATTGATTTCGAATCGCGTTCTCCGTGTGCCGCCTCGCGGGCACCCGTCGCTGCCGCCGCCACCCGACCGGCTCGTGCGATTGGTCCAAGATTTGCCGTCACGTGACCAGCGAACAGCCAATAAAACCGCGCCGCCGGTGAGGTTGACCAGTGACGTCAGCCTCGTAAGTCGCCTGGTTCAGCAGCAGAAGGACATCGACTGCCGCCTCCACCACCGCCACCTTCCTCCTCGTCCTCGCAGCTTACGGTAAGGCGAGCTCAGCTCGCAATGGCAGCAACGTCACCCTCCGAGGCTCGCAACCAGAGTCGTGTGTTGCAAGGGGGCGGGCGCGAGGACGAGAGACGCCGCGAGCGCGCCCGCGTTAACCTTCAGCGTCGGACTCGCTCGGGCCTTGCTCGGATTGCGCCTTGTGTCACCGGGTCGTCGTTAATTTAGTGGTGATGTAAACAGCGTTGCGGGGGTTTTTTTTTTTTGCAACATCGGCTACGTGTGTTTTCTTAAGTAGTTTTTTTTTAGTTGTCACGATTGCACGCGTTTATAAGTGAGATTTTTTTCGTGTCGAATTGCCTTGTGGTGGCTCTGCTCTGATCTGACAGGGTCGTAGCCGCTATACAGTGCGCGCGTACAGTCCGTGCGTTCAATCCGCTGCTGGCAGTGAGGACCTCTTCCCCGCGAGTCGCGGGGGTTAATTCTACCATCTCCACGCTGCTCTGTGCGCTTTTGAATGCTGATGGACATAGACCTGTGAGCGTAGACGGTTGGGCAAGTGGTGGTTTTCCGCATGCCCATCACGCAGTGGCCTATGACGGTCAACCTTAAAGGAGTGCACGATGGGCATGCGATTCTGTTTGACTTTTGAAATCAGATTTTTGCCATAGGTGGTCGAGTCAATAAGTGACAATTCCAATTGGTATGGTGTTCGCTGGTACTGAAAGGCGGGAACTACAGTATTGTTTAACTTGTGTGTCTTTTAGCCCCTTGGAGAATTATGGACGTGTAGAGCTGCTTTGGGAGATGTTTGAGCCTCATTGGAATGAAAAGAGTCGTCCGAAGTGGAAGTGTGAACATTTCCATAAGCTTTTCGATGATTAACGAAATTTGAGTTGCATAAGTCTAAACTTTAAGTGAATTACATAGCTATTCTGATTTTAACAATGGACTTATTTTTTAACCATTAAATTGGCTGTGGTGACCTTTGAAAGTTACTTTTTGTTAGGAAATGAGCAGATCTTTGCAGTTATTATTGGCCACTGTCATCCAGACCTGCTGTATATATTTTCCCGCTGAATCCTTGTCAACGGAAATCCGTACCACCTCGCGCCTTCAGCCAAGGACCACTTTCGCCTCGGTTTCCCTTGTTGAGAGGACCGTGTTCAATATGGGAGAGCAGCATCCTTTGGCAACTTAAAAACGTACGTCCTGTTTTATATAAACCTGGGGCAGTGATATTACACGGCACCAAATTTAATTTCTCGACCTATGTGATTTCGAGTTTACATTCTATTTTCGTATAACACGGCAGGTCTTGTGAAATTAATCTTGCAATAAACAACTATTCACGACCCCCCAAAGGTGGTGCTCTCAAATGTGCCGATCATTTTTAATTGTAATGATGCACAAATTCCAACAAAGAACACAGTTGACTGGTAGTTATGCGAATCCAAATTACAATTTTAAGACTCTGCTCGATCTTCAAGAATGAAATGAAAAATGTCTTTTGTATTTTTTTTTCGGTAAAGTCACGTAGGTAAATTTTTTTAAATGAAAACAACTCCATTAAATCACGACGTTTTGGAGGACTTGTTACAGTGACTTTGGCTGTAACGGTTCCACGAAAGCTTCAAATCTATAATTAATGTCTGTTTGGTCAGAGGAGCATGCTGTTATACTGAAATGCGCTCCACCAGGGCCGTAATTGGGTACTAAAGTCGCTGGCATGGGTCTTGTCTGCGTCTTTTCTTCCTCTGGCCTCCCCCAGGTGTCGCCATGGCCGGTCACGACTCGGGTGTGCAGTACCAGTTCAAAGGCATCCAGAAATACTTTAATGCTTACACCCTGATCGGCAGACGCAATGTAAGTATATGTTTGTGGCATGTTTTGTATATGGCTGTTTCTGTGTAAAATTGTATCTTGTTTGACTACAGTATGCAGTGTCTGAGCTGGTTGGTATATTTGTTTTTACAGTGCGTCCTCGCCACATATGCAACCATTGCGGGCATCGTTCTGTTTTTCAAGTTGAAGTCAAAAAAGCCCAAGCAGATTGAAGCTTCTTAAAGGTGACGTTAAGTAAATCTGCATTTTAAAAGATCTGCAAGAAAAAGGCCTCTTGAAAACATGATGGGTTGTATGGCCATGCATCAGTAGGCTAGTGAAATGGATTTACAATTAATTGCTTTAATATTCACTCCAGAAGGCCGTGTACAAATTGTTCACATGGATTATGAAAATGTTTTCACAGATGACGTCCTGACCCATATTTAAAAATAAGTTTATTAAACATACTATTTGGTTCTTTCAGTAAAGTCACATCGGTAGAAGTATAATAAATCACGTTTCCATCGCAATCTTCATCAGGTGGGACAACTACAGCAAGAAAAACACGTTTTGTAGTATCAAGCTGTTGTATTGCAGCATCCCATCTAAAATCATGCTTTGTTTTTCAGGAAACTTTATGAAGATGGGGACCATCCAACAACTCAACACTTGGATGTGAAGACATTTGCGTTCCTAAAGTAACAGCTTCTTATCCTGCTGTGTAATGCCCCAATAAAGGAAGTTTTAAAACAACTGTGCATTTGATCATTAATTTGCTACTCGTGGTATGTTTTTAAATGTAAGCATGCCCAATGGATTTACCTGATGTTTATGCTCTTGCATTGCAGCCAAAACGTGTCATGAATTTGCAGTAGAACTAGGTTCCTCCCGATGGTTTTTATTTAATGGGCCAAAGCAGAAATTGTTACCACCTTAAGCTAATAAAAATACTTTATTTGGAGGGGAGTGTGGTAGAGGAATAAACGAAGTGCGGTGGTTTAACACAGATGTGCTTGTAAATTCACCTGGGTCTATCCCATGGCCTACCAGCGTGGTTTGGGTTGCGTTACGTGACCCCCCCCCCCCACCCCAAGATGCACAGCCGAGCACAAACACCGTATTAACGTCACCGCCTCTAGCGGTGGCTGGTGATGTTCTAAACTCGTGGCACCGAATAGAATAATACTGTACTGCACCTTTAACAATCTAGTAACCGTACAATAAAAGCTACCATGCAGAACCTGAAACGTGTTTTCTTTTTCTATGAGCAAACTTAAACGCCGGCATTCATACCTGTCAACCCCTTATCAGGGCCTACCTTATTACAGACTAATTTAAACCTTGTTGGTCTACCCGTGCCCTTATACATCTCAACGTGCATCCTACAGAGTCTCATCACGAGGGAGAAAAAAACAATTATAGATTTGAAGTTTTCGTGACTGCAAGGATCCATACTCTTTGGTTCTTTCGGTAAAGTGACGTAGGTGAAAATAAAAAAGTGAACTAAATTCACTTTATTATTTTCACCTACGTGACTTTACCGAGGAAAAACATTTTTTCGTCATTTTGCCCGTATTGAAACGGCTGTACGCCGTATGGACCTCAGAACTGCATTTCCATGTGCAAGAATACGGGGTAAACCGTATTGTTTGACACGGTACTGTGATTGGTTCAAACCCGTGGTGGTCCGCTGAAGCGTAACGTTGGGTACCCCACGTGCCTTGCCCACCTCTAATTGGCTGGAGGTCACCAAAGCGACAGACCGCCCCCCCCCCCCCCCCCCCCGTGGTGGCCATCTTTCGTAAGGGTGTGGGGGGGGTCCTCTGCGGAAGCGTTGCATTTTGATGACGCGTTCGTGGCGTGATGCAACCCCTACGTAAGATGGCGTCCGCTCCATGAACATGCCGAATTCATGGTGGCCATCTTACGTGAGGGGGGGGGTCTTGGCGAAACGTTGCGTTTTGATGACGCGGAAATGTGAAGACTACTCCCTACGTAAGATGGCGTCCGTTCCATGAACATGCCGAATCCATGGTGGCCATCTTACGTGGGGGGGGAGGGAGTCTCGGCAGATGCGTTGCGTTTTGATGACGCGGAAATGTGAAGACTACTCCCTACGTAAGATGGCGGCCGTTCATGAACGTGCCGCATGGAGTGGGTCAAAGCCGGGCGTGTTGCAAGGATTTAATCGATCAACAGCGATGCTATTTGTACTTTACGTATCGTGCCTGTATCACTGACAAACGTTGCCGACGTTTTATACGGCACGTCTTACGCCACGACATCTCCACGCTTATACGGTATAAAACTGCTGCGACTCCGAAAAGGGGTTACAGGTAATCGATTCTGTGATCGAATCGTGCGCGCGATTGCGACGATTTATCGCTGAAACATGAATAACCATCGAACTGGCGCATCTTCAACTCGACCCTCCCAAGGGTCGATATTCACTATTCCGCGTCACACCTCGATTTGGGAATCGATTACCCACTTCTCTGAACTGTACGTATTGCCCTTTAACTTCCCCCGCCGTGTTTACTCTTCTCAATTCATCCCGTAATCATCACGAACGAAAACTTCAGCAAGACGTACCAAACTAACCAATTTGTGGGCACGAAACGACCCCGTGCGTGCATTCTTTAAAAAAAACCCACGAAATCTTCACATCCCTGCAGACGCGGCACTGAAGTTGGTCACCGCTCCCACCAACCCGCCAGGATCTATCCACCGCTGGATGAAAGCTTTGGCCAACTCGAGATCTTGCAATGTCGCAAATCCAGCGAGCCCTCCCTTACGATGTCAGCACACGTGTTTCTTGTTGACACTGCATTGGCACACGTGTTTCTTGTTGATACTGCATTGGCACACGTGTTTCTTGTTGACACTGCATTGGCACACGTGTTTCTTGTTGACACTGCATTGGCACACGTGTTTCTTGTTGACACTGCATTGGCACACGTGTTTCTTGTTGACACTGCATTGGCACACGTGTTTCGTGTTGACACTGCGTTGTTTCGTTCCGGATGATCGCTGCAAAGTATGACCTGTGTTTTGATTTAGTGTGCTGATCTTAGAAAGGTGCATTGAAAAATTATGATACTCCGACTGATGCTCCTCCTGCTGTTGTGGAGTGACTCATGCAGCCAGCTATGGCTGAAGGGTTTTTCGCTCATTTACCAGCTTCACATTCCCTATTGCCGTACAAATACTGGAGGAAGGGCCTTTGCTATTGATGCCCCCAGGGTCTGGAATGCTATTGCCAATAAACTTCAACTTGAATCACTACCTATGAGATCTTCACTCAAAACTGATCGAGAGGAGTTGTACACCCCTAGCTGCCACTGCAATTCAGTGGCCTAAAATACAATGTTTCGCTCCGGATGATCGCTGCAAAGTATGATCTGTGTTTTGATTTAGTGTGCTGATCTTAAAGGTGCATTGAAAAATTATGATACTCCGACTGATGCGCCTCCTGCTGTTGTGGAGTGACTCGTGCAGCCAGCTATGGCTGCAGGGTTTTGGTAGTACATGTTGTTTATGTCGTTTATTGTGAAAATTTCGTCAGTTCCCATTACCACTGTTTCATTGCTTTCATGGCTTTATTTTGGTGATTTAGAAAAGTTTTTTGGTTTAGCCATGTTTGTTGTAGTACAGAGTAAGACTGATGGCCTTAATCTAAGTTGTCTTGTGGTTGTTGTTTTTTGACTTGCATCCCACTGGGATTTTTGCACACAGTGTTGGTGTACGGAGCTTTTTCTGCAATATTTTGCTGTCTTTTCTTGGATTTGCTGTTTGCACAAAGTCGCATATTCACTTCAAGATGTTTTTTTGTTAATTTTTTTGTTTGTTGCAGTTGCACCCGATTCAAGAGCCGAATGGCTCACAGGGCCATACCTAATCAATGAACTTGAACCAAAGCACATCAACGCTGCCCTAAAAAGGACACGGTTTTACGGTGTATATCAAAGGTTTAGTACTATATGGCTGTTCTTCATAGCAACAAAGCTAACACACATTTCAGATCCGGATATAGATCGTTCAGATTAACTCGTCAGCATCAACTTAATATTCCTAGCGGGGCAATTGATTAAATGTCACTTTACATAATTATTAGCATTGCAATGGTAAGTGCATTGGAAGCTGGGGAAAGGTTAGCAAAGCAGAGACAGATTTCTGAAGCCACCCTTGGCTCTGAAGTTGCAAACCACGTGAAGAGCCGTGAGCACGTGGCTGTTGTGCACTTTACAATAACCATCAACAATTCCTTAAGTGCTTTGTGGTCCCCTTGACCACAGGTCGGCATGAAAATACATTTTCATCAAACGTGTCCCGACTGACACGGGCAGCAATGAGCCAGCGAGACCGTTTCGTCCTTGTTGGACAACTCATCTGCAGAGCATTGTCACCAATTATCGATTCTGCAAATGTTACCTTTGAATTCCCACTGCTTATTTAGCTCCACGAGGCATCGATTGCACCGCAGTGTACAGCTGTAACGATGTCCAAGTGTTCTGACAAACCACCTGATGAAGCCGATTGCAACCACCAGCGAAAAACGTCGTACTCAAATGAAATGTTGGTTTGCTGTGCTGAAGTAGTCAACTAATTGCCACGTTTTGTTTACGTGACAACCCCGTGCTAATTGACTGTGTCGGGTGGGTGGTGGTGGTGGGTTAACGCCACTTACATTTAGGCGATCTAACCCACAAACAACAACAAAACCTCCCCTTGTATTAAGAATGTAAAACAAGCGGCATGCGGATGGCAACGAATCGAATCGCCCTGCCCGTGCTCGTGTCGGCAGGGCGGTGTGGGTGGCTGGTGGTTGGTGGTGGGTGGCGGTGGCTGGTGGTGGTGAGTGGCTGGTGGTGATGGTGGGTGGTGGTGGGTGGGTGGCTGGTGGTGGTGGTGGGTGGTGGTGGTGGCTGGTGGTGGTGGGTGGGTGGTGGTGGCTGGTGGTGGTGGGTGGCTGGTGGTGGTGGGTGGCTGGTGGGTGAGTCGGTGGTGGCTGGTGGTGGTGGGTGGGTGGTGGTGGTGGCTGGTGGTGGTGGGTGGGTGGTGGTGGCTGGTAGGGGTGGGTGGTGGTGGTGGGTGAGTGGCTGGTGGTGGTGGGGGTGGGTGGTGGTGGCTGGGTGGGTGGCGAGAGTCGAGGAATCGCTCCGAGCCATCCCCTGGCTCGCTGCTGCTGTCGCCAGGGTTGAGAGGAGACCACGGGGAGGGAGCAGCAGCAGGGGGAGGCAGCAGCAGCAGGGGGAGGGAGGAGCAGCAGGGGGAGGGAGCAGCAGCAGGGGGAGGGAGCAGCAGCAGGGGGAGGGAGCAGCAGCAGGGGGAGGGAGCAGCAGCAGGGGGAGGGAGCAGCAGCAGGGGGAGGGAGCAGCAGCAGCAGGGGGGGGGGGAGCAGCAGCAGGGGGGGGGGGGAGCAGCAGCAGGGGGAGGGAGCAGCAGCAGGGGGGGGGGGAGCAGCAGCAGCAGGGGGAGGGAGCAGCAGGGGGAGGAGGGAGCAGCAGCAGGGGGAGGGAGCAGCAGCAGCAGGGGGGGGAGCAGCAGGGGGAGGGAGCAGCAGCTGGGGGAGGGAGCAGCAGCTGGGGGAGGGAGCAGCAGCAGGGGGAGGGAGCAGCAGCAGGGGGAGGGAGCAGCAGCAGGGGGAGGGAGCAGCAGCAGCAGGGGGGGGGAGCAGCAGGGGGAGGGAGCAGCAGCAGGGGGAGGGAGCAGCAGCAGGGGGAGGCAGCAGCAGCAGGGGGAGGGAGCAGCAGGGGGAGGGAGCAGCAGGGGGAGGGAGCAGCAGGGGGAGGGAGCAGCAGGGGGAGGAGGGAGCAGCAGGGGGAGGAGGGAGCAGCAGCAGCAGGGGGAGGGAGCAGCAGGGGGAGGGAGCAGCAGGGGGAGGAGGGAGCAGCAGGAGGAGGAGGGAGCAGCAGCAGGGGGAGGGAGCAGCAGCAGGGGGTGGGAGCAGCAGTAGGGGGAGGGAGCAGCAGCTGGGGGAGGAGGCAGCAGCTGGGGGAGGGAGCAGCTGGGGGAGGAGGCAGCAGCAGGGGGAGGGAGCAGCTGGGGGGGGAGGGAGCAGCAGCAGGGGGAGGAGGCAGCAGCAGCAGGGGGAGGGAGCAGCAGCAGGGGGAGGGAGCAGCAGCAGGGGGAGGCAGCAGCAGCAGGGGGAGGGAGCAGCAGGGGGAGGGAGCAGCAGGGGGAGGGAGCAGCAGGAGGAATGAGCAGCAGGGGGAGGGAGCAGCAGGGGGAGGAGGGAGCAGCAGGGGGAGGAGGGAGCAGCAGCAGCAGGGGGAGGGAGCAGCAGGGGGAGGGAGCAGCAGGGGGAGGAGGGAGCAGCAGGAGGAGGAGGGAGCAGCAGCAGGGGGAGGGAGCAGCAGCAGGGGGAGGGAGCAGCAGCAGGGGGAGGGAGCAGCAGCAGGGGGAGGAGGCAGCAGCTGGGGGAGGGAGCAGCAGGGGGAGGGAGCAGCAGGGGGAGGGAGCAGCAGGGGGAGGGAGCAGCAGGGGGAGGAGGGAGCAGCAGCAGGGGGAGGGAGCAGCAGCAGGGGGAGGGAGCAGCAGCAGGGGGAGGAGGCAGCAGCTGGGGGAGGGAGCAGCAGGGGGAGGGAGCAGCAGGGGGAGGGAGCAGCAGGGGGAGGGAGCAGCAGGGGGAGGGAGCAGCAGGGGGAGGAGGGAGCAGCAGCAGGGGGAGGGAGCAGCAGCAGGGGGAGGGTGCAGCAGCAGGGGGAGGAGGCAGCAGCTGGGGGAGGGAGCAGCAGGGGGAGGGAGCAGCAGGGGGAGGGAGCAGCAGGGGGAGGAGGGAGCAGCAGGGGGAGGAGGGAGCAGCAGGGGGAGGAGGGAGCAGCAGCAGCAGGGGGAGGGAGCAGCAGGGGGAGGGAGCAGCAGGAGGAGGAGGGAGCAGCAGCAGGGGGAGGGAGCAGCAGCAGGGGGAGGGAGCAGCAGCAGGGGGAGGGAGCAGCAGCTGGGGGAGGAGGCAGCAGCTGGGGGAGGGAGCAGCTGGGGCAGGAGGAGGGAGCAGCAGCAGGGGGAGGAGGGAGCAGCAGCAGGAGGAGGAGGAGCAGAGACGTAGCCACGGCTAAAGGGGGTTGGGGGGTGCCTGAGTGGCTTTTTGCGTTGGGTGCGTTGAGTGTTGGCTGGACAATCACATTGAGCATCGGCGGCGTTGGTGGCGGTGGTGGTGTTGGCTGCAAGTAGTAGCTGTAAGTAGCTGCTAGTAGCTGTAAGTAGTAGCTGTAAGTAGTAGCTGTAAGCGCTTATCGAAGGGCAACTTGAGGCTACTTCCACGGCGTCGGGGAACAAGCATCAGCAGGAGCAGCACCACGCGGCGTGTTCACGAGTTGAGTGCGAGGCGGCGGCGGCGGTGGGTGAGTGGTGGTGAGTGAATGCAACAAAGACCATTCCTTGTTCCTGTTCCTAGTGTGTAGCACAGTTGGTTGTTACTCCGCCACGAAGTATATATACACACAGTATATGTGTGTGTGATTCGTGTGTTGAGTTAAAGAATGTGTTGTTAGTATTCAGCGTTGCGCCTGTAGGATTGATCGGTGGGGTTTGTCCGCAAGAATGAATTTATTCAGCGTTTAGGCGATAGGATATATACATAGCATCGTAAGCATTTAACGTTGCTCCTTTTAGGTCTGTTAGTAGCATTCGTTGTGAAGTCTGTAGTTGAGTATCCGTCGTGTCCTCGTGGATTCAATATGTAGTCCTGTAACGTGTTTCAGAGTTGTGTCTTTAGTCGGTGGTGTGGCGCTGAGGTTAGTGCAGTGCGCCGTCAACCCGGCGAGAGTGATCATCATCATGGGGGTTGATCATCATCATCATCATCATGGGGTTTGATCATCATCATCACCATGGGGGTTGATCATCATCATCACCATGGGGGTTGATCATCATCATAGGGGGTTTGATCATCATCACCATGGGGGTTGATCATCATCATAGGGGGTTTGATCATCATCATCACCATGGGGGTTGATCATCATCATCACCATGGGGGTTGATCATCATCATCATAGGGGGTTTGATCATCATCATCATCACCATGGGGGTTGATCATCATCATCATAGGGGGTTTGATCATCATCATCACCATGGGGGTTGATCATCATCATCATCATAGGGGGTTTGATCATCATCATCACCATGGGGGTTGATCATCATCATCATAGGGGGTTTGATCATCATCATCACCATGGGGGTTGATCATCATCATCACCATGGGGGTTGATCATCATCATCATAGGGGGTTTGATCATCATCATCACCATGGGGGTTGATCATCATCATCACCATGGGGGTTGATCATCATCATCATAGGGGGTTTGATCATCATCATCACCATGGGGGTTGATCATCATCATCATAGGGGGTTTGATCATCATCATCACCATGGGGGTTGATCATCATCATCACCATGGGGGTTGATCATCATCATCATGGGGGGGGTGATCATCATCATCATCATGGGGGGGGGGGGGGTGATCATCATCACAATGGGGGGGGGGGGGTTTGATCATCATAGGGGGTTTGATCATCATCATCACCATGGGGGTTGATCATCATCATCATGGGGGGGTGATCCTCATCATCATCATGGGGGGGGGGGGGTGATCATCATAGGGGGGTGATCATCATCATCATCATGTAGTTCTTACCCGTCACATTGACCAGCGTGGTGAAGTATGGTCAAGCAAGCCTTCATGCAGTATGTCTATTCACTTACGAAGGGCCGATTGCTAAGCATGCTTAACCATTACTATTATAAGGCGATCCTTTGTTACGGACATTATCCATAGTTTCAATTTAAAGCTTTCGTGATTGCAGGGATTCATGTTCTTTCGGTAAAGTCACGTAGAATGGAAATAATAAAATAATAAAAATAAAACTATACAACTCTCACGACGTTTCGATTGCAACACCACAAGCAATCATCACCAGGTGTGAAAACCACAGCAAGGAAATGTTCTTGCTGAAAGAACCAAGGATATTATCCGTAGTCTTAAGAGACGGATGTATTATTTTAGTTGCCAATGTAATGTGGAGAGAGAGCAATGTTTTGCCTTTTAAAGGTAGTCGATACTCTTAAGAGTGTTTTGATTGAATTGTCTTAAATGAATGGCTGAATTTGAATTGTCTTAAATGTCTGGCATGTACACTGGTGACATACATCCATCAATAGTGTTTAGAGTGTGTTGTAAGAAATTCATTTTCATCCGTCATTCACATCGTTGCCAAATATACCACATCTTAAACCCGTCTGGCAGGAACTTAGGTCCACTCAGCCTTAACTGACTACAGTACAGTACTTGGCCATACTACGGATACTTTAGATGCTCACACGAAGGCAAAGAAGCCCGGTATAGTAATAGGTTTTTACCCTTTCAACTGGTACAAAAACTGACACCTTTATACAAGGCACCATGTTTGCAATAACCACAACACAAGCAGTCAAAATGCAAACAAAAAGAAACAACTCTGATGATGATAATGATATGCACTGTCCTTGAAGTTGATAAGTCCACACCCGAGACAGCTTTTCTTAGAGCCTAGTCTCTATTGGTGTTTTCTTTTTGTTTGCATTTTGACTGCTTGTGTTGTGGTTATTGCAAACATGATGCCTTGTATAAAGGTGTCAGTTTTTGTACCAGTTGAAAGGGTAAAAACCTATTACTATACAGTATTTTGCCACTGGTAAAGGAGGTCTCATAGTGTCAAAGCCCGGTATATTTCACATGTGCGCATGCAATTTAACAACAGCAAAAAACCATCAATCACTCATAATAAAAACCGTGAGAGATGGTGTCACGGCTTGTGGAGGCCTTCATTCAGCAGTGGATAGATGATGACCGATGATGACCGCGATGTAAATGCGCACAACATAAGATCTGGTGGAAGATTCTCAAGAATAAAAACAGACATTTGTACCACGACCCGGGTTCGGACTTTATAGTTCTCGGAATGCATTGGCCTTGACCCTGTGCCAAAGTTTAAACCACCGATGTTAAACATGCCTAACCAATAGTGCAAGAGTTTATCTGTGTGTGTGCGGTTGTTATACCAAAGCAGTGATACATTCTCGTTGTTTAATCGACGACGGAAACCAATGCAGATGTTGCTGCCCATTTATTCGCACATTGTTTCCCGATATTGGCTTTTTTTAGTTTTTGTCGAGTCTATTTTAACCCCAAATGATGTCATGCCCCCCCTAAATGCTTCACTGTATTATCGTCAAGATGTATTTTTAGATGTGGACACGTACACTGGTGACATACATGCAGCAGCAGTGTATAGAGTGTGCCGTGTACACGTGCTGTGTTGTCAATCCACTGCTGGATGATGGGTCTATACATCTGGTCGTGGGAGTCGTTTGACCATACTTCATCACCCTGGTCAGTGCGGATTAGTAGATAGCCAGATCATACCTGGCAACAAAGAAATAACTTACAACAGTGAAACTTCCTTCAAGACAACACAGAATATGATAAATATGTAATATGCGTATACTTTACACACATGGTGTTTCCATTTACTTAATCTACTCCATGTCTAGGTACATTTACATTCATTTCATATTTAAAACTGTGCAACAACATTTTGCACAAGACACTGCTACACACAATACAGCACAGGATACACACTTACGAATAGATACTGTGCAAACGTACAAAGTGTAAGCAAGACATGTCCAACACAGTTTGCTGTGTTGGCAAATTCCCATTAACAGTCTATTATCACTCTGGGTCAATATTTATTGCCACGTGTTTTGAGGATCGTGTTTTAGATTTAATTAGGCTTACGGTTGTTTTGGACGCCAAAAGCAGAGCTGAATGCTCTCAAGTGTCAGTCAGCCTTGTTAAATTAACGAGACGCAAATTCAGTCACAATTAGTGCGCTCTGGCATATGTAAAAGGTAAATGCGCAGTCCTGCAATTGCTTGTTCACACTTGCTGGTGGAATGAGTCCCAACTAGAGGACGTTGTAGAAGAGCCTGTGTGGTGGCTGGCGTCGGATTGAAATGAAATAAAAGCAGCCCCTTGCATTGTATTGTTAATAAAAAGCTGCAACACATTTGTACAACATGAGCCAATCTTATTGGTGATCCCAAGGTTCATCACGGGGTCAGCGACAAAGCAAATAATCAAGGACTTTTTAAAAAATGCTAAGAAAAGGCAACCTATTGCTACCCAAGGTCATACCAGCGGTGGTCTCTCTGACTGAGGTCCATTCTGCATGAAAGGGCAATCTGAAAACCTGACACTAGCAAGCCACGTTTACTTAGAGCAGTGTGGCATCTTGAAACATGGTGTGACACCTGTTCCCGGAGCTACTGCCCATTTGTTGCCTGCTATTCATGAGTTTGTTGGAATGCTTCTCATTGTAAACACATTATATGGCTCTCCGGTGTGTTGTTGGCCTGCACCACGTGTTGTTTGGCATGATGTCCGATGTTACACTACGTGTGCTGGGAGCTTCGTCATGGACTATATTCATCTCACCTGAACTTAGGAAATGAATGCATTTCCTGAGGAATTTTATTCGGTTTCAGAAAAATCTCCCAAAATAGGGAGAGCTATACAGACCAACATGGCAGTATTATTAGGATTAAAAAAATGTATAAAAATACTTTACTTGGAAATGTTCAACATTACACTTTTTATACTTGTAAATTACATGCATTAAAAATATTTTGTTTTCAATCTTTTACCTTTCAGATCTCAAACGGCATGCTAATGTTGATAGGAGTGTATTGAATGAATAAAGCCCGCTTTTCTCTGAGGTTAAGATCCGAACACTTATCAGATCTAACTTCACAGCTTGTGAATAATTGTGCATTTTTGCCTGTTTAAGTGGCCATAACACTTTAACGTTTAAACAAGCTATGGTGATAACAGTGTGTGGCTTCAGTATGCTTTGGGCATATGCATTGTTGCTCCAACATTTCTAACATCATCTAAGAGCTATAAATGTTCACTTTGCAGGTCCTGTAGCTCCATAAAGGTCAACCGTTATTCTCAGAGCAGCTGACAGCTTCAGTCAGCATAGTGGCATTATTTTTCAAACATCTCCTTAATAGATGTCTGTGATGTGAGCTGCATTAAATGACAGTATGTATTATTTAACTTATTTCACTATGTATATCGATATGACCTTTATCAATTTTACACCGTATGGTGGCACTTTGAAAATTCAAATGTGGAGCGTTCACACGCTGTGTAATTATAGACAGTGTTTCTTCCGTGCAATATTTGAGTGTAGCTTTCGTTTGGCCTCTTCTTACCCTACTGGAAACACTGATTTATAGAGGGATTTAATAGATCCATGGTGGGTTTTGTATTGGTACTCAACGTTGTGAAAGTTTTTCTATATAAAACAAAAACCCTTCTGAGATAAATGCAACGCGTGTTTTCTCCATGGTTGTGATGGACATTTCAAATAATTGGCTGGTGATGTATAATGAATACCTGTTTATTATTTATATTTTCAAAAAGCAAACGTAGAAAATGAGAACCAGGGTACAATTGGATTGCCGCCTCCTGTATAGATGAATGGATCTAAAAAAAACACAGGAAAGAGAATCGGAGGAGACAAAAGAAATATAAGTAAATATATAGAAGGAACCTTGACTGGCAGAGGATGCACAATGGGAAAATATGATAAAGCCAGCAAGGGGTCAACAGTAGAGGATGACCACACACCGTTCTGTAGACAGATTGTGTATATAAATCTTGTATATATATTACCTTAGGTTGCCCTTCCCTTCGGTTAGATTATAACCTAAAGGACATTTACATTTTTTTTGTCTCAAACAGGTGGGGCAACTCATGACAGTAATAGCTGCTTAGCTGTCCTTCGTGAAAAGCTGTGAATTCTGCATTCTCCTGAAGTGCAGCATCTCCATTTAGTGGCAGTTCAATTGGAAGGGGAGCAATTTGACAGCAACACATTGATTAATCGTTGGGAGCAAAGGGGCTTTAAGATCAATGTTAACCCACGCTGCTCTATAATGACAGCTTTGTCGTCTTAAAAATGTATGCACCTGTACCATATTATGAATGTCACCTTTTTTAGTGGATGGTAATATCATTCTGTACAGTTTCATTCTAAGCTATCCTTTAGAGTTGTAATATCTGGCTGCCACTGGCTCAGCCATGTTCACAAAGCTGGGCAGGCTTGTTTGTTTGTTTCCCTGCATTGCCAGAGGTCTAATGCATTTATGTGTGGTAGCCGGGCTGAATCGCCAATATTCTCACACATACTGCAGCGTTAACGGCTGCAGTGCCACTACAGTATTGCTGTGTGTGTCTGAATGGATACGCGTGAAAGGGCTTGCAGATGGGCACTGTTGACCATTAAAGATGGCAAATAGCACTTGCTTGATGCAACACATGCGGTCAATTGAACCCTTCCGAGCGATTCATTAAATTGTCAGCATTTGTGGGAGCGATTGGATTCGATGATCGATTCTTCTTGTCACGTCTGCAATTTCCTTTGTACTTGTTCTACTTTTTCCGTCTTGCTTGCATAATACAGTTATAACCCCATTTAATCAAAATCTAACATGCACATGCCGTTTCTGTTTAATAACCATAAATCAGTCTGATTCATATAATGAGCCTATGAATCAATTTTAATTGGTGAATCGATGCATCATTACATGTCAACTAGATACTGCCGTTGGCTCTTTCTGCAAAATTATACGTATGGTAGCAATTTCGTGGAGAAGTATTTGTGTGTATGGTAGCCATGTAAAATTAACTTGGAAAGTTTAATCTTAGCAGCATTTTTATTGGCTTACAGGACAATTCGGTGGTCAAGAACTAGTCTTGTTTTACAAAACTCAAATACACTCTTCCATTAGCCTTCATTGCTTCAGACATATTTGTCAACGAAAACGTTCCTTCTCATCTGCTTATGTTATTGTTAAATCATGTGATGTCGGCTGAAAGTAGATGGGCATTAAGCTGCGATTACTGCGGATTATTGTGGTGCATGCTGTGAATTTATTTGTAAGCAATTGAGCTCCTTCACGCAGGAAAAAAAGTAAATTTGAAAAAATAGTGAAATTCATAAACTAAGCATTTTACAATAAATACATTTTACAGAACGTTGTCAGACCATTCCAGGCAAAGGCCCCTCCACGCCATGGCACTCATCAGGGTTGTTTCTCCATACTTCACGTTGGTCAGCATGCGTTGGTGGAGGGTGCACCCTGGACCGGTTTAAATATGACTCGCCACTGACGTTAGCTGTGGCTGGGAATTGAACCGAGTTCCCAGTGCTCTAACCACTGCATCATTGCTTCTTCCACATATTATGATTGATAATAACGTTAACACCTTTCTGTTAATTCTATGAACACATTGAGATAGCAATTGTATAATGTCCCCTTGTTTACATTAAGAACATTTTGCATTATCAGTGAAATCTACCTAATAAGGTATCTGTGTAAGGCCCCGTCACAGAGACGACCCCTCTCTTTGTGCCGATACGTGTTCTCTCTCTCTCTGTGTATGTTTATGATGTCTGTCTGCTTATATGTCTGTCTATAGTTTTCTGGTTAGATTTTTGTTGCTATTTATTTTATACCTGATGATAATTGCTTGTGTTGCAATCGAAAAGTCGTAGTACGCAAATATTTAATTTATTATTTTATCTTTGTACGTGACTTTACCGAAAGAACCAAAGAATAATTCCTGCAGTCACGAAAGCTCCAAAATTAAGAAGGTATCTGTTGCCAATCTAATACAAATAGCATAGCTCAGCTCCCAGAAGCCTCGCAGTGCTTTTAACCATGTGCTGGCTGCACAGTGGATTATCTTCAAAGATTGTTTTCACCATAGCCCACAGCACTATGAGAGTGATGAGGCAGGGGTGGGTAAACCTGTCAGTGGCATTTGCCGATGGGCAGAGACTTCTCGAGTTTGGTAAAAATGCGGTCACCAGGACCGGTTCATATGTCACTCCCCTTTACGTCAACCATGGCCAGGAATTGACCTCTGCTTGCATCGTGCTACTCACTGTGCCACTACTCCACCATTGTTTTACATTGTGTATAATACAAAGTAATAATAAAAAAATTAACCCGTAAAAACAAAGTTTTTGACTATAAATCCTTTATATGCGTGTTCAGTGGGCCACAACCCAGCCCACATTGGTCTTTGAAACGGGCGGCTAGAGTCCTCTCGTCCTCTGGCTTGAGATGGCTGCCACCTATGGGTCAGATGATTGCCTGCCACCATTAAGCAATTGGTAATTAAATATAAAAAAAAATTCCTAAAAAGTGTTAAATTTTTGAAAAAAAATGTCACGAAAATAAATTGTCATGCACAACGAGTCTGTGTGCAAAATATCAGCTCGATTGGATCACGGGAAGTGGGTTAAAAAACGACCAAAAGATTTGCACAGTCGTTAGCGCGCAAGCAAGCAAGTGAACTTAATATAAATGATTTAAAAAGGATGCCCTTTTTAACCAGGAAATATTCACTGAGTTTCAATACTTTTTTCTGCAAGAGAGTCCTTCATTGGTATGTTTGGCTATTTCCACTTATGAGTGTTTGGAATTTTACAGGAAAAAAACCTAACATGCATGCTAGGGATTAGCATTGAAATCTTAACACAGATAGATTCAAGGTTCGATTGCTGTACTGCTATGTCCCGGCCACAACACATGTCAAGCCTACAACACGATGTGTTCCCAGACAGACTCCCATACAAGTACTACTACTCAAACCTTCTTCACAGATCTTGCAGGATAGGATGCATTCATGGTGATTTGGTCATCCGAGTTATTTTAATACTTCTTAATGAATGGTAGTTTAACATATTTATGTTGCGCAAATTTACATGTGTATTAATTATTTGGTAAATATGTGACCATTACAATGTTGACCCAGGCACTTTTACAACTTTTTTGTCATCTTTTTTTCACAGGTAAATTAATAATAATTCACGTGGAGTTTTGCAGTCATTGAAACATTGTTATATTTTTTTGTCCTGGCAGGTGCAAGCACAAGTCAGGCTGTACTGTTATAATAACGCAGCTGCTAATTGAGGAAATTGCGTTAGGAAAATTACCTCTGTTGAAAAATCTCATGCTGCATTCAAGCTTTCCAGCTTAGCACAACTTTGTTGGCTTTCTGAACATCCGAAAATCGAACCGATAGTGGAAAATAGATGGTATCTTTGTCACCGTTTCTTGTACTGCAATGATTTTGAATGCGGAATTATTTTTTATTAAACATTTCTTATGCCGTATCAACTGCACTCGTGCAAATATTAATACAACCTGCTACTGCAATTTCAAGGTTTAAAAAAACATGAAAGCCAGTTTTCCAATCAATAAACACAATCAAACTTCATTACATTACAGGGTGATTTGGGAAATTGCTAATGATGAACCATTCATGATTTAGAGAATGTCATGGCTTTCTGAGAAAGAACGTGAACATGATGAACAACGAGAGATGGGCTAAAGAGCATATTAACTTCCGTTAGTGGTGTGACTTTTCCCAGTTCTCTGCCACGTATCAGCAATTGCCAGCTCGATCATTGATGTTGCATTGAGCCATTATTCTTTGCTCTTTGTTAGAATTATTCTTCTGTTGTGCTGGCAATTTCATTTATGCTTTGACAAATTGGTTTATATTAAATGCATCACCAGAGGTCTTCGTTTGCGAAACCAAAATGCATGACTCATGGCTTTGACATGAAAATAAATATATATACTATAAAATTATTTTACAAAATTCTAATTGAATTTTTCTTATTTGTTAAACCTCATATTCTTACTGCTTATGCAGCATGCATATACAATATTATTGCCAGCAATTCACTGTTGGATAAAGGCCTCCCTTCCCAAGCCATAACCAATAACATATATCAGTTTTTTTATTTGCATTTTTCGTCGCATGCATGTTATTTTAGTTGCTGTTGTAATTATCTATGTTGTCATTACGATCAGTACATGTTCACTTTGCAATGCACGTTGTTAAGTGAGGTTTATGTTGCTTTGTTTTTTTTCTAGTTCCAGTACAGTCAACTGCGATGTATCCTCTCCCTAGGCTATATTCAGGTGAGGAGACCTCTGCAAGGCATGCGCTTGTGAGCTAAAGGCTGATGAGAATTTTGGCATTTGGAACGACGCATCGACTGAACAAAGATAACCATGGCAGCTGCAAAGAAAGGTATACATGGCTGTGTTGTGATTTTCACAATATTTATTTGTAAATATTTGACCAAACAAGAGATGACATCTGTTTCTTACGGATAATTGCGTTGTTTACTTTTATTGCATGTGTTTGTTTATGTGTTTTGTGAAAATTGCAGTAGGAAAGGATGTCGTAGCTTTTTTTTTTTCTCGACGTGCATTTCAAATGTCACTCCCGATAAATGTGTGTAACATGGACTTTATAAAATGTCAACAGTCGCTAAATCCACAAAAATATATTTGGTGAAATGCATTGAGTGCATGGCAATGCTGTGAAAGATGGAATGTGCCTTGAGAGGAATTACTACTACTAAACATTGCTACCTATAAGTAGCGCGCCGGTACATTTAGGGTGCGTCCATTTTGCTAGGAGATCCAACTGTATGAAATGAAACACATTATTTGGTGATACTGCATTGCCAGTGATGCACGTGCAAAAATGTACAAATAATCCATTACATTTGTCAATAACAGTGCCTGAAAAGGAAAGCTATATATATTTGGCAACGTTTTGGGCAATAATGTGCTGTGATTAAGGGTCAATGCTCAAAATATTACTTATATTTTTCTTCCATTCCAACTAGTGTTTTTTATTAATGTGTTTAGGTTTGCTATTTGTTGATGAAGATATTTTTTGCACTTAAAATGCAAACATGTATGCCAGTGGTTTTACATTGTAGACGTGTGAGCTTACACCCACGCGCTTGTGTTGTAATGTACGTGCGCTGATACGCACCCTAACAGGTTTATTGAAATGCTTCTTGAAAGTATTTCGCAGCCAGTATTAAAGATCTGGGCATTTATATAATTACGCTGTGTGTGATAGGTTTCATAGCATTTACTTTTGGGGATTTGCAGCTTTGGTGAAAGCATAAAGTATAAAGCGTCCTCGGTCATTCGGCCAGATGGAAAGGCAAAATGTCCCCCGTTCATTGCAATAAAGGGACTATCTGCTCCATTAAAATTGGGCTATATTTCAAATTTTACAACTAGACCCGTGACCGACTTGTGTCCTGTGTGACTATTCGCACACGTACGTGTGTGTCCTCGTCAAGCTCCAGCAAAGCATCGGTCTGGAGGAGTGCACTTTGGGGAGGAGGTGGGAGCCGAAGGAGCTGGGCACGTCCACTTTGACGATAAACTGCACGACTCGATCGTTATGGTCACGCAGGAGACGGACGGGAGCTTCCTCACTAAGGTTTGAACCCCTGATGGTTGGATCATAATGCAGGCCTCGTCCCTGCCAATGGGCCATATCTCCCTTCACCTCCCCACGTGGCCGACTACATACCGTGTCCCACATGTTGGAGAGGACCCTTAAAAAAAAGGAATAATAGATCGCACTCCCGAAGCTCAATGATTGAACAGCGTGAAAAGCAATGCTGATTTGCCATTTGCTGTCGCTCCACGATGCTCAGAAACATCACAAACCAGGGAACCCCAGTTCAGTGCTGCACTGTGCAGCAATTTGTACCGTGCGTTCCATTCAGGAATGGCTCGTGGTTTCAGTGGTTTGTTTTTAACAAGATGTGAATGAGAAGTGCTGGTCTTCATTCAAATAATGGAGTTTTGTTCACAAAGTACATATATCGGGACACCTCACCCCTTAAATAGCCCGGTGTTTCGAGATCACACTGTATACCATGTGTGTGTAACAGTGTGCCTGTGGGGAATGGTGGTGCAGTGGTTAGTGCTCTCCTAGGTCGACTCGACCTCAAATGAGTACCTGGTACAATGTGTAAATTATTGTCACTAGGGAGACAAAGGCGGCTGGGCGTGGTGCTGGCCAGCTCACCCCGTCGTGTGCTGTACCGGCCTTCGTAGCTGCTCGCTAACAGCACTTGCACCAACAGTCTGTTATGGCTTCAAGAAGGATTTTTTTCTTTGCTGTAAGGTGACGCCTGCAGTGCGTGGTTGAATGGCGATGCTTCTGTTTTTGCGGCGTGTGTCTGGCAGGTTGGCTTCCTGAAGATTGGCCACAAGTACGAGATCACGTTTGAGATTCCAAGCCGCGAGCGTCTTGGCCAGGATGTGTGCGTGGTCTCCAAACACAATTTGTTTCTGCAGGTGACTGGCATTAAGGCAACTGCCGTTGGTGAGTTCTTCTCCGCTGTGTCCGAGTCATTTTTGTCCACTGTCTTTTCCTCATCCAGGGCCAGATTCTCGTCTTGTTTAATCATGTGGTGATGCTGTGTTGGCAGTGGGGCACGAGCATGAATAACAAAAACCCTCAACACATTTGTCAATAACACTGCCTTCACATGAAAAAACTATTGGTGTTGTTTCTGGTTAATGACCCTTCTTTGTAGCACATTTTTACGAACGTTTGTTTTTGTCAGCTTTTTGCGAAGACCTTGCAATGTTTCTATAGCCAACGATGGAGCAAATTTACTAAGCCCCCATGTGTTACAGAGCTTTTTTTGAAGATTTGAATTTGGCCTCCTGAGGATACAGAGAGGGTCCCCCGTGATGTCGTCAATATTTATTTAAAATTATTGTTTGTAGTATTATGCCTCTAATAGAGGCCCTCTGAATTTCTATAAAAATAATGACCCATTGAAACACATGTGCGCAATTACATTTCTTCTAAGTTATTTAAAATGAGAGTGAATATATCATCTATATTTAAATTTAAGTGACATTTTCCATCGAAAGAATATGTTAAATAAATGGGATTTGGATACATATGTAATGTTATAGCACTTAAAATGATTTGGCTCTTAAATTAAGGTGAATAACTTCTGACAACCATGATGGGGCAGGAGGGAAGGTTATATCAAATTTGAGATGTGTTGGAAAGTATATATATTGGCACGTCAATTACCATGTGGCAGTGCTGCCTTGGTTTGCATAGAGACAGTTTGGATCCAACATATGGTGGGTTCCTATATCCTGGAGTGTTGTCATTATATCGCATGAGCTAGGCTGATTATCTGTGTGGGTTCAATCTTGCTGGGCGCGGGCTCTTCAAGCCATGACACGTTTGCTGTACGTATCAGATAAATAATGTGAGATTCAGATTAACTAACAGTGCATTGATGTGTATTATGGAATGCTTTCTCCGTTGAAAGATGAAACCTACTAACAATGTAATTCACCAGTGAGCATCAGACTCTTGAGTTCGGCTTTACATGATCTTTGAAGTCCATGAGTCACTGGACTTATTGAAATGTCCTCAGTTTGTTGACATCAGCAAGGGTGAATATTTCAATGAAGCTTCATTTTCAATGGGATTGTAGCAACAATCAGACCACATTCACTTTTTTCACAAAAGCAATTGTTATCACTTGAGTGCAGCAAATGTTGGAAGGAAGCATATGATGGTGTTTCTTTTTTCTTTGAATCTGATCACGATCAGAGTTGGGCTTTCCGATTATTTAAGTGATAAATTATTCGACCGATTGGCAGCTGTATTAGTCAACTAATCTGGTCACATTAATACAAGTAAAAAAAAAACAAGTGTCACGTGTGCCGTTGGATGGGAGGCGATGGACAGGGCTTGGCGAAGTCGACAGCGTCATTAGGCGTGTCACTGGGTGTCTGCTTGGTGGGGTTTTCCACCTTCGAGGGCAGGCTGTCAGGGAGGCTGCCATTTTTAGAGGGGCCCAAGCACTCTACCACACTTATATGTCAGTTAAATGACTAGTCCTCCCATCTCTAATTATAATTATTGTTGTATTTAATAATGTGTGTCTACAAGCTTTGAAAAGAGAAACCAGTAGGCTGATTTGGACCAGATTAAGAAGAAACAATCAAGTCTGCCACAATTATGAGTTATATCACTGCAGTTTGCCATATCCCTAGTGTCAATTAGAACATAACGGTAAGCAAAAAATATATACATGGCACTATTTGGATGTATTTCACATTTTTTTTACAATTTCATTCAAGGAGCTCTTTACTTTAACATATTTTTAACTTGGCAGTGTCCGTGTATCTTAAATAGTTTATTTAGTTGGTTGCATATGTGTATCTTGCGTCACCCCAGTGCATAACACTGTGAACGCTGCAGGTGAGAAAATTCATAAAAAGTGATCTCTAAATTTGGTCAAGGCGTTTCATGACATGCCCCACACGGTCTGTTTGAGGTTTTGTTATTTTAAGTCTGGTGTTAAAAATGATCGCACAAGAAAGAACATAGCCTGGCTTGAAGCCTCATAAGGAAAGCATTTGCTTAATGGCTTTGTGCACTGCAATATTTTATGTTATATTATACAGCCCCAGACTCTAACTGGATTATTTTTTTTTACCAAGCCTGCAATGAATTATACTTTTGTCAGTTTCCAGAGTTTACGTAATAAGTAAGTTGTGTAGTTTTTGCACAGCGTCCTTTCAGATGGTTGAGGCAACAGCAATGCATAGGGAAAGAAGTGCACCAAACAGCAAGTGCGTATAATTGTTTTTGGCGAGCATGACAGTGGTTATATACATGTGTAAGAGTAGAGAAGTACCACCTTTACATTGTATAAGTCGTGCTTTGTCAATTGCAAGGCCAGATTTGCTGCAGGGAAAAGCTACTTTCACCACTTCATTCAGCAGTGGATTAACAAATTGGCTGTACATGTGGACATAAGCCCTGTGGTTGTTATTGAGACATTGGCCTTGTGCAACGTTGGTGCTTTTAATAAAATGTCGTGATGGGGCCAATGAAATAGCGTGGATAATATACCCATAATAATGCCTCAAACCGTGGGAAAATATAAATCAAGCTGTTAAACACAGTGGCCACACCTAATTTGGGCACTCCTTAAAAGTAATTTTAGGCACGCGATGTTGAGACCGGCTACCGTTCGGCGGACCACCACCTCTCAACAGTTTACAATGAGGGCAGTTTCACGTTACGCTCGTGTTGATCCAGTGAACACAACCCGAGCCGGGCTTCGTGCGCTTGCCAGAACGCCGCCGCGTATACGTCGACTGCAGGAAACCCACCCACGGGGCAGGGCACCGAAGGAGCCTCCTTGGTGGTGGGGGCTGGGAGTGGTGGCACACGTGATTGTGATCGGCACGTAGCAGGCCACGTGGGAGCCATGGCCACGCATCTGCACAAGGCCATTAACGTTGGCATGGGTGTGTGTGTGTGTTCCCGTCTCTCTTCCGTACGCATTTATTTTATCACGGCATTGTGTTTTCCGTTTGAACTCCGATCTGAAAATCTGATAGTTTTGTTTGCTCTCGGCACGAGCCATTTTCTTTTGATTGAATGCTGACTAAGCGATATCTTCCCATATGCTGTCGGTTTTTAACACGTTCACATTCATGTGGCCTGTTCGTAGTTGCTAAATGAAAGAAGGTTTATTAAACTGTCAAGGTTCTCAAATTAATTGGCTTACAAAAAGTCGTGTTTTATTGCTTACTGTCGCCAGTATTATTCTGGATCTGGGTGAGATTCTAGGATGGTGACAGCATATCGGGATTTTAGTTGACGGTGAGGTGAGGTCTTGGTTGATGTGTAGTTTGTCATTGTCAAAAAAAAAGTATAAACACATTGTATTGAAAACCTAAAGGGTAATGCTGTCTGTTTCCACTTAGAGCCTTTCACATTATATATGCAATATGCCTAATATGGTATATTTTGGTAATATAATACTAATAGCTTAACATCATAGCTCAGTTCCCAGAAGACTTGCAGTGCTTTTTTGCTCGAGCTCTAACCATGTGCAGGCTGCGCACTGGATTTTTTTTCAAATAGTTTCTTCACCGTTCGCCCCCCCAACGGTTCTGTAAGAGCGATAATGCGGGGGTGGGAAAACCTGTCAATGTCATTCGCCCCCATGGCCAGGGACTTGGCAAGTTTTATGGGCAGCTTGGTGCCGATTGTCGGTAACCGTGTTAGATTCGGTGAATCACTCGCCGAGCATCGATTCCCAAGATTGTCCCAGCAGCAAGAACAGGCGGTGAACAAAATTATTCTTGGGTCACCACTAAAATTAAGCTTTACTTAATACAGCACTGATTCATTTATTAAAATCGATTCTTATGCTCATTGGCACATCAATCTACGTATGAATTGATTTTCTTACATATGTGTAATAATAAAAATGCCAATTGGCTTCACGTGGGAAGAAAGCGCAGTACCTCGGGTGTTCGCCCATCCAAGTACTAACCAGGCTCAAACATGCTTAGTTTCATGGGGCGTTTAGAGCAATGATCTTGCAGGCATGGTTGTATTTAAATCTGACAGCCACTAGAGACCCGACATGCACTGTAATGGCAAAAATCTCATTGATTCTGGAATGAAATCACAACCCAGAATTGTGGCAATTAATTAAATTGCAAGGAGTGTGAATCATTACTGGCATAATAATTAAGCGTCTAGGCACTTGGCAGTAGTTTATATCCATATCTGTGAAACTTAGCTTCAATATCTTTCTGCCCAATGTTTTCAAACATTTTTACTCAAAGAAACTAGGAACAGGGATGGACTGGTTTGTCATTCTTGATATTGTTTTCACTTGCAATCGGTGAATAACATGTCGTGGGTTGGCACAAAATTTGAATGTATGAAGTTGTAAAATGTTTAATTATATATGCTGTGTGTGTTACGTTTTATTTTTGATGTGCGTAAGTGTTTTAAATTAATGTCATGTTCGGAAAATATTTATATATATTACTCATTTCGCAGAATTTTACGGGCCAAGGTGGCTAAAAATGACGATCCTCTTGAACAAAATTGTACCTGTAATGGTTGGTGTACATTTCCATCGATAGAAAAGCCTATCATGTCCATTACCAGTTTACGTGACCACACGTACACACATACTATAATAAATAATGCTGCCTGTTCTATCGTTGTATTTTGCAGACGCAAGCTAAAAGGATAGCACTGACTGAGAGTTGTAACAATAAAGTGTTTCGTAACCTCTAAGGGAAATGTTATTCCTTGGCATGTTTATTATTATTATTTATCAGTAGTGCAAGCATCGTAATGAGTTCAGTGTCAAACGTGCACCATAAATTTCACCGATCTGAGTATGAGAACACAGTTGGTCCATCCTTGGCTGTCATGTTAAACCATCACCGTTGCTTTCAGGGGATGGTATCCTGAAGTATTAATGGCGCCATTAAATGTGATGTGTGCCCGAGTGCACTGGCCAACAGCCCTGCTGGTTCCTGCTGCACTGGGATTAATTACGCACTGCTCACAGTGTATCTATGTATGTTGAACTTCGTTCGCACACTATGTAGCCAACCGCGCTAATTGGAGGTGTGGGGGAAGGACAACAATCTAAACCCAAAAAGCAGTTCTAAAGACATGAGTTTTCAATCTAGATTTAAAAGTGTATGGCCCAATTTACTTTTTAATGTCGGAAGGAAGAGCATTTCAGATGCACATCGTAAAGAGCGCGGTAATAGAGTGACTGTCTTTGTTTGATGATTAGCCAAAAGCTGATGGTTTATGCCGAGAAAAGCTCTAACAATTTCTGTTCACGACACATTCCTATTCACATGATCTAATTGAAGAAACCTTTATCATGGATAATATTGGTCACGAAAGCAGCCTGTGTGTTAAACCAATTCTAACAGTAAAATGATGGGAATCTCACCAGACAGAAAGGCTTGATGAGAGGACCGAGTCTCTGGTCACAACTGGGCATTTGCTGTACATAAAGCTTCCGATTTACTGACGCGTGTTTAATGCACAGACACAATTTGCTGCTGTATTACCGCGTGTGACCTTGATCTGAAACCTTGGGAATCAGAAGGTCCAGTGTGTATTGTGATTAAACATTAACGATGTTAGGGTTAGCATTGACATTTCCTTTATGATTGCTACTGCCACTGTTTTCGCAAGCACTAGCCTTTTGCTCTTCCAAGGACCAGTGTATTTCAGCAAATCTGAAACTTGCAAGCGAAAAGCAGACCTTGACGTGATATTCATTGCATCAATTCGCGTGCAATTTGTAAGGCTGTGGTGACACAGACATATTAAATTTTAAGGTTATAATCCCTTGTTCATCATGACGTCCTTTTTACTTCTATGTCTCAATAGCGTTATGGAGATCGCGTGACGTGAGGGTTCTGCCTTTGTAGTGAGGGTTGTGAGTTGACGCTGAGGAGGGGGGAGGAGGAGGCACCTCGCCCCCCCCATGTGGAGTGACGTCACCCGCTAATGAATGTTGGGTGGGGGGTATCCATTTAGAAGACGTCACATCTTCATGATTATTAATGAGGGGGGGGTATCCATTTAGACGACGTCACCTGTTCATGATTATTAATGAGGGGGGCTATTCGATGTGGAGTGACGTCACCTGTTTATGATTATTAATGAGGGGGGGGGGTACTACATGTGGAGTGACATCACCCGCTCATGATTATATATTAATGAGGGGGGTCTATGTGGAGGACGTCACCTGTTCATGATTATTAATGAGGGGGGCTGGCCGACTTGGAGTGACGTCACACGCGGGACACACAGACAATCTTGGCTAATTATAGTAGTAAATATGAGCACATTTTTACATTTCCGAATCGGTCAACAAAATGTGTTCCACTGTAGACCTATCAATATATTATTATTAGGTATATATGCAACGATTTGTGAGCTTATTCATAATAACTAGTTATGTGTTCCATGATAAATAAATGGAAATAATATGTAAAGACAACTAATTACCACTGGCCAAGACCAATTACAGAATATTTCGAAAGTGAGAGAAATACAAAATATTTTAACCATTCTGATAGCTACAGGCTTAGTGCTCCTTGGGAGCGAATTATGAAGTAATAAACCGATTAACGGCATGCCTATGCAGGTCACAATATGTCGATGGTGGTTAACTGTGAGCAGACAATAACTGGTATTGCGATTTCTTTCACCCAAAAATGGCAGGATGTACATGCATGGTGTGCATGTATAATGTATGTTGAATATCCGATGAATAACCCAGCCGGTAATGGGTATCCATTATAATTTATATGCATACATTAACCCCCCCTCCCCCTCTGGCCTTCGCAACCGATTGGCTCACAAGTGTCGATATCACATTTATCCCGCTTTAAGATCGAAACAGGAGGATTTCTCCACAACTCTGGCTGTCGCCTGATGATGCTAGATGTAATTACTGGCGAAACGTCGTACTCGAATTGTAAATCTTGTTGGCTTTACTCTCGAACACACCGGTTTGCTGATTCCAAGAACACAGGATGAGATGTTACTATCCTTTGTGCAAGCACTTCCAAGAGTTCATGAACAGCGAGCCTGGTGAAATTTGGGGAGCGCATCGTCAGTAGTGTACCTTTGGTTCCTAGGGTGTTTCGGCCTTTCACACTATACACCCTCCCCAAAGGCGGCCAGCGACAGGGTGATCAATCCTACGCTTGTGTCCCATTCCCAATTAGTCATAGGATTTGCCTTGTTGTAGATAGCCAACATCCCATGGGACTATGCGTGGCAGGGGCGTCCTCCTCCCTGAGTCAAGCATTGTTGACCGCATACCTCCTGGACTAGTAATGAATTTGCATGTTTCTTTTACGTGACAAACCTTACTAATTGGCTGTGTGGTGTGGTGGCAGGTTTAATGACACATTTATTTTTACGACATCTAACCTAAAAACCTCTTATGGGCAACTAAGTCAAAATTTTCGTTTTTACAAAAAAACATTGACAAGAATACCAAACGATATGTTTTCACTGGCGCCAAAAATGTTTTACAAGGCTTATTTTGGCTTGTCTAGCCAGAGCAGGCGATACCACAGCGTTTGTCGCATCATGCGAGGTGTGCATTTTATTGATTGGAAGCATTTGAGATAAGTTGCATTGGTGTCGTTTTCTGCAACTCCTGCATGATTTGTTTGAGCGTGTGCACCTTACACTCGTGTCTTTGTGCATGCGCGCAGAGCCGTTAGCGCACCACGCTATGAAGATGGTCAACCGGTACGATTTGCACTCACGGCTAACGTGAGTGGTAAGAGCCATTTGAATCGATTCTGGGCCGGCCTTAGCTCGACTTAAATGAGTACCTGGTGTGCAGTGTGTCCTTAATCGCTCGGGGAGACAAAGACGGGCGGGCGTGGTGCTGGCTGCATTGCTCCCTTCTAGACTGTGCCACCCTTAAAATGGTGCTCACGAACAGCACTTTCCCTAACAGGAGGTTGTCTAGGCTACATATGGGGAATGTTTCTTTTATTACGAGTTGTCTGTGTGTCTGTCTTTGTGTGTGTTTAAGATGTGTCGCTGTCCCTGCTCGGGGATAGTTTAAAGTTGATGCACATAGGAATTCAATTTCAGAAGAATTTTCACCGCTGAAAAGTGCGGACTGCAGTTGCATTTGCCTGGCCATGCATGCTTCACTCTTCACGGAAAATCCTTTGAAAAGAAGTTGGTCCTTTCTATTTTTGAAACGGTAGCCCAGGCATCCCTTAATCTCTTGTACGATTAAATACATTTAAATCCTCCGAAGTTTTATAACGTATTGTAGCAATTGGTTGTCTAGCAGGCCAACGTGGGTGACATAATGAAGTGTCCCTGCGATGAGAACATCTGTTAAATCATTCCCAGCCATGTATGATGATGATGATACAACCTTATATTCCGTGCTCTTTTACCTTCCTTGCGAATGTCATGAAGTTTAATTTGACGATTTTTCATCCCATATGTATTCATTATATGGAAACCTTGATTGTAATGTTCGGATCAGGGTTTCCATCTGTCTTGATTTTCCCAGGATTATCCTGTTTTTGAAGCAGCTGTCCTGGGACATTTGTAAGTCTTCCTAGGACATGAAAAGTCTCGTTTCTTTGATCAGTTGTGCAATCATAATAATAATGATGATTCACCACTCAAGGCAATGCCTGTCCACGTAATTCTCTCGTTTTCTAGTATCGTGAGATAGTATTTGTCTTACGGTGATATGTCCTGGCTTTTTGTACCTCTGGGGGTGTCAGCCTTAATCAAGATATTATGCTTGCTAGGCATAGCAAATTGCAGTATATGTTAGCATCGCTATGAATGTTGAATTTCTTTTGCGCCGTACGTCGCCAACCATCCTCATCGGAGGTGCGGGAAAGTGGATACGGGAGCATTATCAGCTATACACTCAATTTGGTGCATATATCGAGAGATTAATAATCAATTAATCCATTCATTGTTCCAACCTCAATGCTTGCATTCTGTGACAATTGTGAAATTGCAAAGACCATGTGGCTCAGAGGTCAGAGGGCCAAGCTAGCACCACTGATAACCTGAGTTTCAATCTTGATATCCGCCTGTGATTAAAACTGGGTATAGATGATGTATACGCTCAGCTCGGTTACCAATCACTGAAAAAGAATCGTGACATTTCGTATTCTTCTGATCCTAATTTGGCTACTTTCTAGCTGAAAATTAACAAAACATATTGGCCTATGTGTCATTCAGCGAACATGATTATTTTTGGTGGCAGAGCTGGTCACAAAATTCTGCCCTCTATTCTGTACCAGGGGTCACTCGAAGGGATCTCTGAGATACCTCTGTGGTATGCGCTTCCTCGTCTCGCGACATGACACCGAATAAGAATAGATTTTTATTTTTGTAAGTAAGTTGTAAAGTTTACGGATGTGGAGTTGTGTTATAAACATTTTGGAAAAAAATAGTATCGCCTCGTGAAAAACAGCAGCTGAGAGAGATGGACACAAGTGAAAGCCAGTAAAGTGTGCTGCTGCAAGCAGCAGAGCTCGAAGCCCTAGCGAAGACACGCAACAGTGTGGGGTACAGTAGAAACGTTCCAGACTAATTGCATCCCTCCAGCAATTCCTAACCGAAGGGAGGGCTTATTTCTACATGACCTCTACTTCCCATCTTGCTGCATGCATTTTCCTGGGTTCACATTTAAATATCACTATCCACAGTTGTGTTTCTACAAAGCTACGAGTTGAAAACCCATTGCTTACAAATGCACGACGCAAAATAATCATGGGCGTCATTGTGGCAAAATGTTTCGGGCATTGCATAGTTTTGTGTAAAATTAGGACCCATAGCTAACAGCTGGGGTCCTTGCCGATAAACACCTGCCAGTTCAATGGAAGGCCCCTCATCTCTGCTGATGAGACAATGAAAATTGAAACTAATCCATAGTTTGCTTTGTCGAATCATTGCTGCAGAAACATTGTATTGCCTAGAGGCACAGATATGTGAAAGAGGCATATTTTTAACTTTCTTATTTCGTAAAAATCTATAATTGTAAAAATGGGTTTGACTGCTGACATTGCATGTGATGGGTCTCTGTGCTTATTGCAGTGCGTCTGTTTTTTTCTAAGCCCCCTTGCTCAAAGCATAAACCGCTAATAGACTCCAGCTGGATTTAGCTTCTTAAATTGTCAAATTACCGCACGATCATGTGATACCGAGTGAGAGGTGGTTGCCTTCGGTGGTGGTGCCACGAACGATGATATTTTTAATATAACCCCCCCCCCCCCTGCCGCACGTTTCGCGGTGTTTGTTGCAGCGAACTGCATCCACCTCTCGTTTGTATGTGGACATGGGCAACGTTAGGCAGTTGTTTTGACACCGCACTTTGGCATGAAGAGGTTGCACTGTGTACACTTAAAACGGCGAAGGCGTGGCAGTGCATGTTAAATATTGATACGGACATTATCCAACAATCTATCCGATTTCTATGCTGCCACGATGTCACAGTAAGAACACTGAACTCCTGGCACGGCAGTTAAAACAATGCTGCACGTTTCTTAAATCCACCAAGCTCTATCTACTCGGCAGTTTAAATGGGAACACCACAGTTAATGTTGTTGTTGTTTTCCTCGCACTTTCTGTTTATAGGTGGCGTTGTGTCGCCACTTTGGAATGGTTTAGCCAGAGATCAATCGATTACATTTTTGGTCCTCGTTTAAGGCAACTGAGAAAATGAGAGACGTCTTCTGGAATTGCTTGGCACAAAGGGCAGCAGTTTGGGGCGTTTGGGTCGATTCGATTTTGGTAATCGGCTAGCATGGAGCAGTAACCTGAACGGAGTTGAGCCAGTTTTGTGCGAGTTGCCCGGGTCAGGGATTTTTCGTTGTCTGATATGGGTGGGGACCAACCCCCTAGCACGACATTGGGCTTGTAGGCGTTCAGGCAGTGCAAGGTGGCAGCGGAGTGCAAGTGGTTCAACATTTATTTGGTGGTGCTATTTGATGGAAGAGCATTTAAAGTAGATTGCACGTTGGCAGAGCTGCAGGATAGTAAAGTGAATTTCATTTTCCTAGCAGGTGCAGGGGCTTTGAGTAGCTTTGTGCAAGGATGCGTTGTTGAGTGGCATGAAGCCAGATATTGATCAGTGAGAAGCTTGCAGTGTTCTTGAATCGGAAGACTTTGGTTTCTTGGTGGAGATGGTCAATGGGCGCCATGAGGTGGCATCCTGTAGCTAGGTCAAGTGCCTGGTTTTGGCGGTTTGGAGCTTTGGTAACCTCCAGAGGAGAGGTTTGGGCACCAAATGGGACTGGCACGGTTGATGATGGGACGTTCAATGGCTTTGTAGGTTAGGAGTAAAGTCTCCTTTTGTTGACCCCAAGATGTGCCGGCTAAAGCTCGTAAGATGTTATTTCGTTTGTTAACTTTTGCATGGACGTTTCTGCCGTGTTGAGCGAAGCTGAACATGGTGTCAAAGGTTACACCTATAATTTTTGGGGGTTTTGTCAGTGGGAGGCGTTGGATGTTTATTATGACGTTGAGATGTAAGTTGGCTTGATGAGGATCAGGTGTGAAAAGGGTGACTGTTGATTTGGATGTTGAGAGTTGAAGCGATCTATTAGCTAGGAAAGTGCCGAGCCGTTTTAGATAGGAGTTGATGGAGTTTTCCATTTTGTGTATATTTTGATTAGAAGTGTAAACTGTGATGTCGTCCGGCATAGCTGACTACTTGTACTCCTTTTGGAGGAGTTGGTAGATTGTGGAGGTAGGCGTTGAACAGCCCTGGGGGTATTATGGAACCTTGTGGTACTCCTGCATGATTGTTTCGTGAGGAGGATTGAATATCACGAAAGAGAGTGCATGATTGACAGCCTCTTAGGTAATTTGTATGCCAGCAAACAAGGCCTGATGGAAGTGTAGAACCCTGGATGATGATGAGCGTGAGGTGCTTATCGGTGTCGAAAGCCTTTGTAAGGTCAAGGGAAGCGACAATAGTGTGAGATGGGGGCTTTTGCTCATTGAAACCGTTTGCAATTTGGGTGGTTAGGTTGAGAAGAGCTGTTGTTGAGTGTGCAGGGCAAAAGCCATGTTGGTGAGATGATGGAGGTAAGTTGGTGGTGATGTTTGGCTTTTTTGATAGCTAGTTTCACCTCTTCCAGGCTAAATTTGGGGGCGTCGTTCAGAGGTAGTTCCTTGATTTAACGGATTTTTTGACGGGTGGATTTATTGGAAGAGTGTGGGACGGCTGATGAGAAAAGTTTGTTGAAGTGGTTGGCGATGTTATTGTTGTTTATGACGCATTTGTTGTTGAAAGTGATTGCACAATTGGGTGGCGGTTTGGAGTGTCTGTCTAAGGCTTTGATGATCTTCCAAAGTTTTGATTAGTTTTGGCGGTGGTCAAAAGATTTAACAAACTCGTGTCAGCATTCTGTTTTGGCTTGATTGATTAGCTTTGTGATCTCAATATTGATTGATGAAAGGATGTTTCCTGACGCTATTGAGATATCTGGTGAGAATGAAGGGTCAGGTGACGGAACTCTGGTTCGATTCTTTTCATTGAGTACCCCATAGAGGGAGCCGTTCAAGATATCGGCAATGAGGTCACCACGTGCATCTGAAAGGGAAGAGTGCAAAAGTTTGTTGTGGGCGTTGAAATCTCCAATAACAGTTGAGTTGTTTGGTAAGAGTCCATTTATATTTAATTGATAGTTGCGAGGGCAAGAATTGGTCGGTGGGATGTAAATGTTGATGATAGTGAGTGGGCCTAGATGGAATTTGATACGGACGCTTAAGACTTCTGTGGTGATATCAGAAGGAGGCATTGGGATTTGAATTTCTTCAAATTGAATGCTGTTATGGATAAGGAAAGCTAGACCGCCACCAGCTGTTGGTCGGTCTCGACGGAGGAAAGTGAAAATTTTAAAGTTGAGTGGGCGAGAAGTGGATTTTAATTTTGTTTCTTGGATGGCAGCTATGTTAATGGAGTTTTGTTGGAGGAAGGTGCTGAGTTGAAGAGATTTGTTGTTGATGCCGTTGATGTTTAGTTGAAGGATTTTTAGGTCGTTTTTGTTGTGGACGTTTTGTTGTGGTTGAAACGGTGGTTGCGATGGCTGAGGTGGTGATGCTAGTGTGGTTGTGCACGATGGATTTGTTGGAGTGGATGATGTACAATATTTGCAGAACCAGCCGGATTTAAACTGGGGATGCAGGCTAAAGTAGTGCAGCGTTTGTGGTACCAAGCTTCACAACCGTTGTATTGGATAGAATTTGCAGTGACGTTCTTGCCGCAGCCGCCAGAAGGGAAAAACGGGGCCTGGATTCAATTCGACGTTCCCAGCAATAATGAGAAGCCAGCTGCAGTATGCCGGGAGGCCTGGGCTGGCTGGCGAAAAAACAGGAAAGTGCGAGGGGCGATGTTGCCATTTGCAAGTGCTTTCGTAGTACTTGGTCTCTCCACTTCGAACCAGCGGCAACACTGGAAAGACCACAGTTAATCGATCGGCAGGTCGTGTATAGTGGTGTCAAGTGGGGGGATACGCCAACCTCATCCAATATGATTGACCAGCATGAAAGAGGTGGCCAAAATACCCTTTCGAGCTCCCTCTAATGGAGCCTCTTCCGCCAGCAGTGTCCTGAGCAAACAATTTCAGGGCTGTACCGTTGTCTACTGTGCTTGTCAAATATAAAATGCATTAAACTCATACATGCATAGAGGATTTATCTCATAAATTACAATTAATAATTCACTACGCTGTGTTAATCCGCTACTGGATGAATGCCTTCGCACAATGAGTCCATCTTTGAAGTTGTCTAATCCGACTTCGCCATGCTAGTTCGTGCAGGATGGTGAATCAGGGAGGTTGAGGATAGGGCCCAGAATCAGTTCTGCTATGACTAAAAATGTTGATAGTCGTGGTATAGGAATCAAACTCTATTTGCCAGGTTTGCAGCAAAATGGGTTTCCCACTGCATCAATGCACCACCCAGTATGGTGTATGAAATACAATGATTAACATTTTTACGTGATTACAGAAAGGAAGTTATAGGCACACACTCAGCAGTTCATTTGTTTTGATTACCCATAACATTGCATATACGAGATTGCCTCTTTCCAAAACGGTGCATACTAATACTCCATTCGCTTTCATTATAATGCACTTGCAATAAAACTTCCTGCTATAATTTTTTCTCAGACGCTAACTATAAAAACTGCTTCAGTTCTGCCTTTCATAGAAGCCGTATTTCATTTTTATTCCAAATGCTTAAGTGGTTGTGCAAAGTTTATCTAAACTTAGATTGCACCATAAAAGAAGGTTCAAGCCAGGTTTCGATGTTGTTTTGACATCATGTTTGTTTGATGCCACACTTATGCTTGAAGAGATGCAGTGTGCACGCTTAAGGTAGTGCGCTATAAATATTGATACTGTCATCCAAGAACGCTTTTGTATCTGATTTATTATTGTGTAGCATCGCTCATCGAACATAATGCATAAAGCCCCTATCGTATACGTGTACACAATGGTCGAAGTGGAAATGTAGGTGCCACTGAAATCTATTTGTCTTGCAACCCGTGTTCGCTGTCGTTTCCCCACTTAGGAAGCATAATGTGAGAAGAGAAACCGTCTTAAAATGTGCCCGTAGGCACGTTTTGTGTATTCAAAAGTGCCGATATGGCGTACCCATCATATACCAGCCCATTTTGACCACTGCGTATGCAAGACTGTCATATCAACTCGCCTTTTGCCCATCCAAGGACGGGTGTATTTCAGTAAATCTGAAACTTGCAAGTGAAAAGCAGATCGCGACGTGATATTGCATCAATTCGCGTGCAATTTGTAAGGCCGTGGTGACACAGACTTATTTAATCTAAAGGTTATAATCCCTTGTTCATCATGACGTCCTTTTTACTTTGATGTCTCAACAGCGTTACGGAGATCGCGTGACGTGAGGGTTCTGCCTTTGTAGTGAGGGTTGTAAGTTGACGCCGAGGAGGGGGGAGAAGGCACCTCGCCCCCCCATGTGGAGTGACGTCACCCGCTAATTTATATTCATGGGGGGGGGGGGTGTCCATTTGGAAGACGTCACCCTTCATGATTATTAATGAGGGGGGTCCATGTGGAGGACGTCACCTGTTCATGATTATTAATGAGGGGGGCTGGCCGACATGGAGTGACGTCACGCGCAGGACACACAGACATTCTTGGCTCATTATAGTAGTAGATAGTCATTAATAATTCACAGTCTTCTGTTAATCCACTGCTAATTGAGGGCTTCCACGTGCCGTCGGTGATTGGGGTTGTTTGTGATTTAAACTTTACCACGCTTGCCACTTTGGGTTGGTGAAGTGGCGATGCCCTGCTCATGATTGGAACTCGGGTGACTGGCTTCATTGCTTACTGCTTCCCTGAGTTGGTGTTATATGCATACATTCATCCGTTCGTTTGTTTTCTTACCCACAACATTGCATATCCGTGCTTACCTCTACACCATTCATTTTAATTATAATACACAGCCAATAATTCTTGCTATAATTAACATCTGTGTAAATTTCGATTTAAAGCTTTCGTGACTGCAGGGATTCATCTTCTTGGTTCTTTCGGTAAAGTCACGTAGAAGGGAAATAATAATATAATAAAAATAAAACATAGTCAGACGCGTTTGACGCTGTCTCCCCGACAGACCTGGTCTTCAACTGAGGACGGCTGCTTGCGTTGTGGCCGAAACGTGAGAATTATTTTATTATGTTTTATTTTTATTATATTATTATTTCCCTTCTACGTGACTTTACCGAAAGAACCAAGAAGAAACATCTGTGTACATAACAGCTTAGGTTCTGCCTGTCAATGGAGCTGTATTTCGGCCCCAAATGTATACATTACACGCAGAGTTTACAAGAAGCACAGCTTTACTCTGCATCGTATGGCGGGTTCGAGCACGCAGAGTTTACAAGAAGCAAAACTTTACTCTGCATCGCATGGCGGGTTCGAGCCAGGTTTACATGCTCTTGTCAGCTGGCATGGGCGTTGAGATGCGTTTGGCAAGGTCACCAAGCTGACTTCTTTTGACTTGGCTAATAAAATCCTCACAGCTGTTTCACGTGTGCATGTGACACACTGCCCAGACGGTTGCTTTACTTTGCCTTGTGAGATCATTCTCTGTCATCATATGCCACTGGGTATATGCACTTTGCCGACCTCTGGTAGCAGAGTATTAATGCAGTGTGTTTCAGGAGGGTGTTTCAGATGCATGGGTTTACGCTCGAGATAACGGATTTTTGAGTTGTCGCTGTTAATATTTTACCCTAAGAATCTTAAGGGTGCATTAGGTTAACTGTGAGCCTAGGGCAAAAGCAGTTTCATTTAGAAAACCGTTATCTTAATTGCGCCTTGAACCCAAAAAGCTGCGTTTGATTCTGCCCAAGGCAAACACAAGTGGCGAGTGATTTCCAAACCAGTCCTTCACCAACATGCAATGACCAGGGAAGTGAAATACGTTCAAACAACTCCCACGACCATTAAGGCATGGAGTGGGTTGACAAAGAGCTGTACATTATCATCGCACACGTTTTAATTGTGCCTTAGTCTGAAGTTTTAAGCCTCGGACATTCACACTGAACCTGAAGAATCCTCAAGGTTATTTTTTTTATTCTGTCTCCTGTGTGCTATTGCACACGTGATTGCTGCGCAAGGCACTCCGAATTTAAATATTGAGCATAAGCATAGAATACAAAAAATTTAAATGTTACTGTAATGATAGTTACGTCTGCTGCTCGTTGTGAAGTAAAAAGATGTCGCACACCATGGACTTAACTGGCGCAAGGAGCAACACATTAATACTCTTAGGTTTTTTCGGTAAAGTCACGTAGGTAGAAAAAAATAGAAGTAATAATAGAAGTTAAATAATAAATCACGACGTTTCGGAGGCAACACAAGTCTCCGTCATCAGGTGGGACCGTCACAGCTAGATTTACTGTATCAGTAAATTTTACTGTATCAGTAAAATTTTACTATATCAATAAAATTTACAAAAATTTACTGATACAGTAAATTTAGCTGTGACGGTCCCACCTGATGACGGAGACTTGTGTTGCCTCCGAAACGTCGTGATTTATTATTTTATTTTTATTATTTTTTATTTAAAATTTTTTACCTACGTGACTTTACCGAAAAAAACCCCTAAGAGTATGAATCCATGCAGTCACGAAAGCTTCAAATCTAGAATCAACACATTAATATAGATTTTTTTTTCCTGCCGTTCTGTCTGCCTCGCAGTTAATCATCACTGGCAGCTGTGTGGCAATTGTGATTACAATTCACAGTTCGGCACTCTTACCCTGTGAGTGTTAGGGTTTTACTGATAACATATCATGTTAGTTTGACCTCTGACCACGACGAATTCCATACAACAGAGCCCTCTGCCACATACTGTACGGAGGGTTTAGCTATAATGATTAATAATAATGGACATCTCATTGTCAATGCACTGCTGGATGTAGGGCCCCTCCCTATGACGTCTCTCGGTCGCGGGGGTTTGTTTGACCATACTTCATCACACTGGTCAGTGTGGGTTAGTGACGAGGGGGACTAGGATTGGTTCAACATCACTGATCGCTGATGTTTACCATGGTCTGGAATCTAACACAGGTCCCTCGATTCATAGTGCAGTGCGCTAATCACAGTGCCACTGCTCCATCGCTGTTGTGGAATTGTAGCATGGAAATAATAGAAAACTGAAAAACGTGCACCATTTAAATAACACGAACAAATCATATTTATATCTGCTTGTTGATTGAATGCAGCGTTGATAACACTGATCTGTCATTTGCTACATTACCTTTCAGCGGAAGATCTGAAAGGGTTTCTTGCTTCGTAGGTCCATGCAAGTAGTGTTCAGTTTTTGTACATCTGCATTTGAGTTTATTTTATTTGTTACACAAATGAAAACATTTATCCAATTACCCTGCTATTTTTACAAGAGAGATCTGTGGTGCATGAGCACAGCAAAAACAATACAATGACCAATACATCAACATTACAGATGAGTACGGGATCCTTAAGGAGTATTACACAACAACAAAAACGAGGTATTTAGCTGTTGTAAATCAAACATGCGAATAAAAAAAACTGTGCAAATGTAATATGAGAGCAAGAGGCACAAGGTGCAAGTAAGCCCTACATTTTAGTCTCATATGACACAAACACACGCACATCGAAACAGACTGCGCACACGTGGGACCAAGAGGTGCCAGAAAACAAGTTTGGTGCAACCGATTAGCACGGTTGGCTGTGTACGGTGCAAAGGAAGTTAAACATACATATACATGCTCTTGTGTTTTGATTTACTGGGGAGATGGAGTGAAGGGAGGGGACTAAGCTGAAGCCGAGTGGCAATAGTATTCCAGAAACTGGAGCAGCAACACAGAAATACTTTACCAAACAACGTTTTCGCAAATGGATTTTTTTTGTAGGAATAAGGAGGCACTTCTGAGGCCGTGAGAGGGAGTTAGATTGACTAAGTAGTAATTTACATAATTGTCAGATTTGTTTAAAAGGACCTTTTAGTATGAAGACAGCCAAGTTATGCTAAGTCCGGATATCCAGTGGATATAGATTTGAGTTAATGTACAGATTGCAGTGATGAGTTCTATCAACAGAGAGCGGAGTGGACTCTGACATAAGGTAGACTCAGAAGCGAGGCTGTAGATGCATTTATAAGATCGCCATACTTTTTTTTGTATTTTTGTTATTTTGTGGAAGGGGGAGCGGCATTTGTCACAAGCCTGTAGCCAGATCAATACAAAATAAAGTGTCGACCTTCGTGATAAATGTAGCGGCTGCCCCCTACGACTTGTTGTTGATGTTCCCCAACCCCTCTGGGTCTGGAAGTTGTTGTTCCATCTTCCCCCCCCCCTTCCCCGTTTGCTGAGCCCCCCTCCCTGTGCTTGGCCTCGTTGGTCCTGGGCCACCCGCGGTGTCTCTTTCTCGGTCCCCTCTCCCAATGTGTCCCAGCCCTCCCCCAACCCTCCCCCCACCGCTTTCCTATTTAACCTTCATATTATTCTTGGCGGATGTAAAGCGTGCGTATGTTGTGTTTAACTTCTTTCGCATCGTACTTAGCCAACCATGCTAATCGGAGGTGTTGTGGTTGCATATCGACGCTGTATACAGTGAAATCGTTTTTGTTGTTGTCCCAAATTAAAAGTTGCATTTCACCAGGGTATGCATGGTTCAATGAGCAGTGGTATTGACACACTTGCCGAGTAGCTAGTGGACATTGGGTGGGAAAAGAGAGCTTCACAGCCTATGGAATTCCTCCAGTCTAAATAACGATTCTGATTATGATTTGTTGCACGTGCTTAACCACCACTTCCACCACAGATGACTTGGAACAACCATCAACAAATGTTAGGTGGGGGGTGTGGTGGTGGAACTGGCCCCTTTCCCCCCCACCCCGATTGCACCTCCAGTGACAGGCATGTGTGCTGTGTCCACCTTTGGTCTTCCTAGGTCACGTCATCGAGTGCCTATACATAGCTCACAAGGAGGGGGTCCTGCGGGAGGAGTTCACGCTGGCCAGCGAGACAAACGACCGCACCTGTGCGCGCGTCGCCGTGCAAGCCCGCGTCATGGGTAAGCCCATTTCACATTCCAGGGGGTGTCCTGGACAAACACATCTTGACAGCACTCGTGTACGTGCGCGGCCACTTTGTCAATCCACTGTTTTTTGTGTTCGGTTTGTTGTATCCCCCCGCCGCACCTTTGATTAGCGCGGTTTGCTACGTACGGTGCGGAATAAGTTCAACTTACATGCATACATTCAGATGAGAGGCGCTCCATCCACATGACAGGTTTCTATGGTGTAACCAGGTCTTCCGTGGGAAATGAGTATTTATTGCCCAGTCATAATCCACCTCAAATAAGATTGTGTGTGGAAGTGTAAACCGTCGGTACTGCCATATTTTAAAATGTTTGTTCATCATGGAAGAGTGGGCCAAAATACCTCGAGTGAAGGCCTTATAATGGAGGCCTTTCAGGTTTTTGGGGGTTGTTTGACGATGCTTTCAGTGGCTGGCCAGTGCAGGTTCGTATTGCGGGGTGCCCAGGAATGGCTCGGATACCCCTCAGAGCCCCTCAGAATTTTCTATGGCCAGGAATTGAACTCGCGTTGCTGAGTGCATAGTGCAGTGTGCCACCCGCTGAGCTACCCACTGTTCTACCGATAAACCACATGTATATATTTTTGAGGATAACCCATGCAAGCTTCATTAAAATAATTTACAATTCAACTTTATTCATTTTTATTGTTTCATTTCCCTACAGTGCCACAATGCATTTTATAAATCAGTTTTTTCATCCACTTAAGCAGCCTACATTTCTAGTCAATTAGATTTCGTGGTAATCATTTTTTATTCCTTTACACGCTGCCTCTTTGTGCTGCACAATTGCTGCTAAATTGCACAGTGCAAATGCAATGTGTCTATGCAAGAGATAAATTGATTCGACAAAAAAACCTCCACGTTCATCATTAACACTTCAATAACAGGAAAAGTTTCTAGAATGGTTGACGTTTTGGGCAATGGTTCATAGTACTTATGACTTGAGGTCTATTGCCCATTACATCACCTATGGTGTATTTTTTCCTCTTTAAAGCAATGTTATTAATGAATGTGAGGTTTTTTGTTTGTTATTTATGTTTGTGCACCACAGACAACACACTATTCAGGACTTAAACAAATGTCTTTGAGCTCTAGTTATTTTGTTTCCTGTTTACACACAAATATCAGCATGTGGCCAGTGTGTTGCAGTTACGGTTTTTATAATGCATGTTTAACTTTTTTCCACACCCAACATAGCCAACCGTGCTCATTGGAGGTGCGGGGAAATGACAACAAACTAAACACAAAAAAGCAGTTCTAAAGAAATGAGTTTTCAATCTATATTGAAAAGTGCTTAGCTCCATTGGCTTCCTAATAAACAACTAGTTCTCGGCTGGTTTCATGTAAAGGTCGAAGAAGAAGAATGAACAAAAGCTAAGCGGGTGTTGTGCCTGGATGGGTGACCACCATGTACAGCAGGTTGTCATAGGTTGCTGTGCAACTGCAATGTAGTGGGCAGCAGGGGGCAGTGTAGCAAAATCCATTGAACTGTGCTTCTAGGCTCCCACGTATGTGCGCTCCCCACGTTGACCAACCGATGCTGGCCCTGCAAGCCTGCGTGGCATGAGGGGAGGCCCTCATCCAGCAGTGGACTGGCAAAAGGGCTCTACATATCTTCTTGGTTCTTTCGGTAAAGTCACGTAGAAGGGAAATAATAAAGTAATACAAAGAAAAGATAATTCTTTTATTATGTTTTATTTGTTATTTTTATTATTTTATCATTTCCCTTTTACGTGACTTTACCGAAAGAACCAAGAAGATGAATCCCTGCAGTCACGAAAGCTTTAACTCAACGACTGGAAACGGGATATGACCATTGTGCTGCACTCTGCTGACTTCCCCCAGTCCTTCGTGCCATCTACTCCCTGTTCAAGTTGAGGCTCAAAACCTATCCTGTTTGTCTCTCACTATGGCTCACTGCCTATATCTCTATAAACGTAAATACTCGCAATGCTTCTGTACAACATCTTGTAATGCAGTGCTATTTAACTGCTATATGAATCCACATTCTATTGGATTGCATTGACCCGTGTTATTTTGAGCATAAATACCGCTGACATTTGTTTTTTGTGGTGCACAACTAAATGGCAGCTAGCTGATTGGAAATCTCTGTAGGGTAAAAAAAAAATCCCTTCAAATTTTAATGCGTGTTGATGAGGGTTAGATTGCTAAATGCTTGGTGCGGGTGTTGATCCTGAAAGGCACCGTATGAATATTGTGTTTTTGTGCCTCTGTTGGTGAACTTGTATTTGTGTGTACTTTTGTTAGTGTCGGTTGCACAGCACAGCACACTCTAAAAGGCAAGTTGTGCCAATTTATAATGGAAAGGGCTGTCTCGTGGGTATGGCATGTTCAATTTGAGACTAAATGGCATTGACATTGCAGTATATTGAAAATGTAAGAGCCTCAAATGATATATGACGTGTTTTTCACCATCTCAAATGGTTTATCTGTCTCATCCTTTAAACGGCACTGCCAAACAAGATTTGTTTGAAAAGAATGATTTTTAATTTCCTGTGCTGTTAATCATTTTATTCATATATGATACTACTGCAGTTGTGTGTGAGTGCCGTTTTTTTCTGAATAGTAGAAAGCGCTTAACACCTCCGTAGTAAAAGGTAAACTTCCTCACTCAATTCTAGATTTGAAGCTTTCGTGACTGCAAGGATTCATATTCTTAGGTTTTTTTTCGGTAAAGTCACGTAGGTAAGAAATTAAAATTAATAAAAGTAAAATAAAAATAAAATAAAAAATCACGACGTTTCAGAGGCAACACAAGCTTCCGTCTTCAGGTGGAACCGTCACAGCACGATAGCCGTATCAAGTGAGAGAAATTCCAAGAAAACAGTCCTTGTATATATACTGGTTGAGGGTGGGAGGAGCCAAGGTAGGCCCTGAACATTATTTTTGTGAGGTTCGGTGCGGCTGAAGCACGCTGTTAGGAATGAGCCTTTGTTGTGTAAACTAGGTGCGGATGATGTAAAGGGGCGTGTAAAAGGGACTGAGCCTTTTGTTATGTAGAGGTGGAAGGGCCTCCACTTAAGGGTGCTATAAAGAGACCCTCTCTCTGTGGGGTATTTTTGACCGACTCTTCCATACTTTCAGAGTTGGCATTGCCAACACTTTACCCTACCCACACGCAAGATGTCAGTCGAATAACTTGCGGTGGACCTATTTATACTGCTGGGAGGACAGAAGCAGGGAGATTTTAAAAATAAAAATTGCCTACTGCTTCAACTGCCGTGCTGTGAGATTGAACTAGTAACATCTGGATTACAAGTCCCGTGTGTTAATCATTACATCACAGCAGTATCCGACCTCCATGGCAATCACTAGGTTGTTGTTAAATTAATGTCGAAAGGCAGGTGAGAGAGCTTATTAAAATTCAGTTTTTATTTTGCCGGAGTTGGCCTCGTGGTTTACACGCTGCGCTATGAACCCAGTGACCTGGGTTCGATTTCTGGCCACTGCTAACATCAGTGGCGAGGGATATCTGAACCAATCATGGGTGCCCCCTTCACAAACTTACACCGACCACCGTGGTGAAGTATGGTCAAACAACCCCCATGGCCAACATGGCTCTGGGTGGCCTTCATCCAGTCTTCAATTGATTAATGTCCATAAATGTAGTTTTTTTCCTTTACTTTGCAAGGAAAACCTAAGTAGTTGGTGTTATGTTGATAAAGTATCCGTTTATGTTGATAAAATCATTTAAATATGACAGCCTAATTGCACATTGTGTCCAAATTTGATATTTTGGTCATGGAAACCAACACATCTTGCCCACCATCACTTCTTGGCCAATGGTGTCACGGTACTTAATCACCACTTCATCAAGAGCGGAGTGCTTCAGTTGTTACCCGCACTGATCACAGCGCAGCGTCAAAAACAAAACCAACCACTGTACGGACCGGTGCCGTGGTGAGCTCACATGAAAGCTCCACACCTCTCCAGCTAACCTGCCATCATCCACCTGATAACACTGGATGATAACATACATCGTCACGGGCTAAAGGCAATTGGGGTTCTTTTGCGCAGGACTTGAAAATCCTCACGGCTGAGCGTCGATCAATTCCATAAGCCAACAATGCACTGCCTCGGGGGACGTCCTTTGAGCAATTTTCAAAAGGCCACGGGTCATGAACACAAGTCCGATGCTGTAATTATGCCTTGCAGTCCTGTGGCTTTTGTGTTTATTTAATGAATATGAACTTTTGACCTGTCAGCCCATGGGCAGTAGTAACATCTTTTTTTTTGTATGTCATGTAAACAGTTTTATATACACTACAGGGTAATTATTGTACACGTGTTTATAATCCCGTGATTTATTTACTCTACAGGTCATTATACAATTAGTGACTTTTTCAGTTACCATGGCGTTCACTGTAAGAAAAGCAAATCTCATGTCCTGTGAGAAAATAAATTTGCTTTTCTTACAGGACATGAGATTTATCTCCCCAAGCTATCACCATCTCTCACAGTCTAGCTATGCAACAATCCATATAGCACCAGGACACAAGCTGATGCCATCGCTCCATTGCCACAGTGGATGCCCTCTCAGGCATGGTCCTTTCTTTGGCTGCCACTCCTTCTAGATTTGAAGCTTTCGTGACTGCAAGGATTCATATTTTTAGGTTTTTTTGGTAAAGTCACGTAGGTAAAAAAATTAAATTAATAAAAGTAAAAATAAAATTAAAATAAAATAAAAATCACGATGTTTCGGAGGCAACACAAGCTTCCGTCACAAACCGCACCTCTCCATAATAAAGGCTCAGTCATTTGTTATGCAGTCCATTCATAGTCTCAAGCCGCACCTTACCATAATAATAAAAAGTGGGCCGTTCCTGGCCCTTCCCCCCTCAACCATTATATATACGGAGTGGTATTTCTTGTAATCTCTCATTTACTTGATACAGCTGTCGGGCTGTGACGGTTCCACCTGAAGACGGAAGCTTGTGTTGCCTCCGAAACGTCGTGATTTTTATTTTATTTTTACTTTTATTAATTTAAATTTTTTACCTACGTGACTTTTCCAAAAAAACCTAAGAATATGCCACTCCTTCATTAGTGACGACCAACCCACCGTCTCGTCCCTTCCCGCAACGTGTCCGACTCAAGCATGCTCACTATTCTCAACGTTCAATGTGATGTTTCTTACATGCTTGTGTTCCGTAATTCACGTGCTCCTCCTCTTGCTGCTGCCGCCGCCAGTGGCAGTAGTAGTTAATTGATGGTGATGGATGTGTACCCTGCAATGTGCCGACACATTTAAATATGTGAGCCTCACAAAAGGTACCTTCCCTTGATAGGAAGGCCAATGTCCTTGCCGAAAGTTGCAACAGCAGTAATGGGCATTCCCTGGGGCATCTTATCAGCGCTGTTGGTTGTGCTGCGTTGTGATAATGTAGTCGGCACTCGGGTTAAGCAGGCTTATTGCTTGGGTAGGTCAGTAGTGTGTATAATGCTTTATAACATGCTGGATAAAGGCCTCCCCATCACGGGGATTATTCACTGGTCTTGGGGGTTATTTGACTCTACTTCACCACACTGGTCAGTGTTGGTTGATAACGGCTGGCAGCATATATATATGTGGGAGCATAGAAGTATGCGCAATGATGGATTTTGCAGCTCTGCCTTCTGCTGCCCACACAACGGCGTCCCAGTTTTTATTCACGTTGGTTGCCTATCCAAGCACTGTCCTGGCTCTCAACCCTGTGGTTAGATTCGGAGATCTGGCGAGATCGGATGTGTGCCGGATAATATGGTGACGGGCTGTGTAACAAGGCAGCTTTAAAAAACCGGCAGTTGCATCCCCTCTGAACGGTGAATCCTGTGCTCCTCACAGTTTGCGTTTCATCGAGCGAGTCGTACGTGCGGCCTGGAGGGCGTAATCTGATTTGTCGCGCGGCCCCACTCGCGTCTGTTCGATGGTAATTTCCACCGCGCCGATTTGAGCACACGGCGGCACAGGTGAGCGCCAGACGTCAGAGGTATAATTAAGGGCACCGTGCTCAAAGGGGGCATGTTGAGTCCACTTTTGGTAGTTATTTTGATTTGATTTGGCATATCGGGTGGCACATTAGTATTCTGCTTTTCATCATGAAGTTCAGTTTTCCCAACTGCATGTTACTTACGATGTCACGTGGGTCGTAGACAATGAAAATGGAGCACAAGCTGAAATGTGCGCAAACAAGTAAAGCGTGATGCGTGCTTGAATTTACACTGAGAGACAGAAGGAAGAACACGTGACTTGGAGAACATTTATGGAGACCTATTGACTATGAAGAAAGTAAACAGACTTAAGCTGGACATGTCGTTCGAAGCGGATGGCGGCTAATGGTCAAAACGAACGACTGAGTGGAAGTCAAAGAAGGGAACACGCCAGAAAAGACATCCACCGCAGATATGGAGATTTGAGATCAGCTTGTGTGCAGTTAGTACATTTATTGTTGCAGCGCAAGACTGAGAAATGGTGACGGCTTGGCGAGACCATCATCCAACAATGGATGGTTCATGGCTATTGTGGAAGACAAGTTGCATTTGTAAATATAAATGAAACAACTTGCTTCTCTCTAGGCAGTAATGATGCCAAGTTGATATGTGATAATTTTGTGTCTACTGTTGTACATCTAGGTCTACTGTTGTACATATTTCCATTCTGCCTTTTTTTAATAGTTTTCAAATAAAACTTAGGAGCTACTTTGGCAGACCAGATATACCATATCCCACCACTCTTGTCATCAAATCATAATACTGCAGTACTCATTTTCAGTCTTTTCTCAATTGACCGCTGGATGATATCCTTCCCATGCTGTTGTCAGTCATGGGGGTTGTTTGACCATACTTCACCACGTTGGTCAGTGCAGGTCAGTGAAGGTTAGCACTTGCCCCAAACTGATTTTTTTGAAGAGTAACTTAGCCAAGAATGTGTGCTTTGGTAAAGAAAGTAGCGGGACGTCTGTAATGCATTGTGGGTAACATTTATTTTCATAAATTCTGCTTTTTTTAATACTTTTGGTATTTGTTATTTTGCTTTCCAAAGGTTCCCATAAATGCACACTAAACCAGCTTGTCCTGAGCAGTGTGGCACTTTAAACAAACAGCTGCATGTGGGCGGTTGTAAGGGCAGGTATTTGCCCTCCTTGAATAGCTGTAGGCTTGGAATTTGTAATGCTTTATTGGAGTAGCACTTAAGATTCCATTATGCATGCACAATTTAAACCTGACTATATATAAAAAAAAAACTAATTTTGAACGGCCGAAGAGACCTACCCATCACATTCTCTACGTACAACCCATGCTTTTTAAGCATGTGAGCTTAAGCTGAACAAATAGTGTGCGCTTTTCATAATAAACCCGTGCAAATAATATAGCTCGCATTGTTGGTATTGTATCGTGATTGTAAGCAGACACGACACTCGACAGAGATTGCACAGGGATGGGCAAAAGTGGAAAGGTTTTACAGCTGAGGTATAAGTGGGTGCCCCCACGACCACTGCGGTCAAGGGAGAGATAATGATGACGATGATGAAGAAGGTTTGTATAGTTAGAGCAACATTATGGACAATACCCCAAGGGCCTCCTGAATACCACCCACTCTCTAACATAGCCCGCTACGAATTAACCAATGCCTACGTGCAGACACACCCACACGCACGCAAACACATCGGAAAACACAAACCCGAAACGAGACACGTAGACGCAACTGTTGAGATGTACGCACTTGGACAGACGCCTGTGCTGGGTGCAAGCGAATGACGCTTGTGTAAGTTAATCATAGAACAAAGAGACCCCCCTTGAACAGACCGCTGGGGCAATTGCTGTTAACGAGTACCTATGAAGGTCTTCACGGCACATGAGGGGGTGGGTGGCCAGCATCAAGTCCGGCCGCCTTTGTCTCCCCAGTGGCGTTGTTTACACACCAAGTACTAATTTGAGGCTGAGTCGACCTCCGGGGAGGTCCCAGGACGAGTACAGATTATCGTCACTGGTGTTGGCCGTGAGCGGGAATCGAACCCGGGTCAGCGGCTTCGTGGCGCAACTCGCGAACCACTACACGACCGTGACACACACACATGCACTCACTTGCGCACTGTGTTCTGTGGTCGAGGTTCACACATGCACGTCCAGACACGTCCCGATAACTCGCCCACGAGCGTGGAAGCATCTGTGTAGTCTAATTGAAGGGTGTCCTGGAAAAACCTGATAATTCACATTTATATTTTTTTCAGATTTTTCTTTTTGCTTCAGATAACCTATGCTAGCTTGTTAGGAGCTCATTGCAGTCCACTTGATAGCTTCAATTGTATCATCTCCCCGCAGATGGCCACACAATTAACTTATTAATTCACTTTTCCATCCACTTGATAAGCTCTACTTCTTGACAATGAGATTTTGTGGGTTATGAAGTTATTGAAGGACACAGGCAAAGATCCCCTGTACTGCCTCAACAGACTTTTGGGACAAGTACCATAAGTGGCACGGCACACAGGGGGGTGGATGGCCAGCACCACACCCGCCCGCTTTTAGTTCCCTATTCCCGTTCTTTACATATTGCTCCAGATACTCATTTAAGGCCAACCATCAAGTGGAACACAGGTACATCTGGATTAATTTTAAACGATTATCACATTGGTGGATTTTAAAAAGATTGTGTTACATTGTTATCTCGAACAGTAAAATTACAGTATTGACATAATTCTAATTTGTTTATTCAATCCATGTAACTTTCATAAGAAGCATAAGCATACCAGATGGCTCTAGTCTCAATATGGTCATAGCCATCATACAATGCAAAACCTTTGATGCTTTATGATAAACTAAGGCCCGTTCTGAGGCAGTTATGAATGGAGGATGGGTGTTAGCAAGGTGATGAACTCGTATCATGAATTACAAAACAAAAACCTTCCCATATTTATGTCTGCAAATATATATTTTTTAATCAACCCATCGACAGCATGGCATTCTGGGAGTGCATCTGATCAGCAGCTTCGGTTCAATATGAGAAAACATTGGACCGGTTTTTGACGATCAGTGCCCCAGCAGCAGTCAGGTTTTGCATGAACCAATACTGGTGAATTCCACGATGTGTTGTGAATTCGATGGGGTGCCACGGTGGTAAGATGTTATCTCCCTTGCCTAATACGCAGGAAGTTGTGGGTCCCATCTCGATTCAGACGCCTCTATTTTTGGAGTTCATATGATCTCTCTCCCCGTGATCACGTGGGGTTTCCTCCACTTCCTCCCGTTTAGCCCTCCACATTTATAAAACATGCATTTAGATTATTCGGCCGCCGCTATAAATTCCCACGTGTGATGTAAGCCACTTCAACGCGCTATTATGTATGGCAAGGTTCACGTCTTAAAAAGAGCGAATACCTCTGAGCTGGCAATAAATGATTGTCTGGTTCGGATAATCATCCTTCAGTTTTCTTGGTTCTTTCGGTAAAGTAACGTAGAAGGGAACTAATAAAATAATAAAAACAAAACATGATAAAATAAAATTCTCACGACGTTTCGGCCACAACACAAGCAGCCGTCCTCAGGTGTTGTGGCCGAAACGTCGTGAGAATTTTATTATGTTTTATTTTTATTTTATTATTTCCTTTCTACGTGACTTTACCTAAAGAACCAAGAAGATGAATCCCTGCAGTCACGAAAGCTTTAAATCGAAATTCATCCTTCAGTTGTTGAGAGCATTTTTTTTTTATTTTGGTGACTGCTGCGCCGCACTGGGCCATGGCTCTTTCACGACAGAATGGGACGCGCAAAAAAAGAAAATAAAAAACGTGTCTGCTTTAGCTGATCAGTTAACGTCAGAAAGATTAAACGCTTTAAAAAAACGTGCTTGAACCTTTCCCTCACCTCTGGTTTCCTTTCAATGATCGACTTTGTGTGCAGTGTGGCTTTCATAAAATATCAGTCTCACTTACAAAGGTCACTCGGCGAGACTTCAAAGTCTGTGCGACTGGCCTGGCTCGCATGGTGGCTCATCGGCATGCCATGGCGTGCGGTCTGCAGTGTGAAATAACGTTTATAAATGCAAATAAATTTCGAGTTAATTGACAGCGTATTGTCACCAAGCTACAAAGAACATATCATTGAACTGTGTATTTTGTAAATAGAGTAATTGTATGTGAATTGATTATTTTTTATTGTAACACAAGTCCATGCAAGCCATTCAGATGTGCATTTGTCTGTGGGTAAGCTACAGGGTAGGCAGCAAAGAGCAGTGCAGAACAATGCATTTATATACTGTACTATCTACCAACCCGCACTGACCAGCATGGTGAAGTATGGTCAAATAACCCCTACAACCTGCACACTGTGGGAAGTCCCTCATCCAATAGCGGATTGGCCAAATACAAAATAGATGTACGTGGCTCATGCGTATCAAATATGGGCGCTGTACTTGTGTAAGCTTGTTACTGCCAGTACACAGACGTGTCTTTGATTGTGAAATGTATTTCTGTAAGACCTTTTGTAAGGAGACGCGCATGCCTCCGTGTGCCTTAATCCGCACACGACGCTTGAGTCTGTGTGCAGTTCTTTCTGCGTGTGCCCACGTCCCTGTGGGAGTCCCTTAGGGGGGACCCTGGTGGGGGACCCTGCACAATTTTTTTTCATCGCAGCGATGATTTTCAGAATCGTTATGTAAGCGGGTGGTGGCCTTGTGCAGCATGTGGCCAAACTATACTTTACTGATATTTCTTTTCACAGCAATACTTAACAGCGTATATGTAGCACGCTTTGTTGCCTGCCTTTTGAAGCGGCTGATTTTCACGAGCCACAAAGTGTGCAGCAGCAGATTAAAGGGGGGGGGGGCCCTCCTCGTTTGTTACCAGTACTTGTGCGTGGCTCATGTCGTGGTGTCTGTGTTTTTTTGACGTCGGTGCCTTGCAGGGCGCCACCAGGGAACCCCCATGCTGCTGGAAGGAGTGAAATGCGTGGGCATGGAGGCCGAGTACGACTCGGAGCAAAGCGACTGGCACGGATTTGACTGAGTGGCAGCTCGCGACGGGGTTTGCTGGGTCTAGGGGTTGCTGGGAGAGAGCAGCTAGGGGGAGTTTTCGGGGGCGGGGGGGGAGATGCAAAGCAGCAGATGGTGTGCATCTGGGGCGTTCTACCACCTACAACTGTCGCAGCTTGTTTCAACGCTGAACCATCAGTCTCATCTTGTTGTCAAAGCAGGTCGGCCACGCTTTCTTTGAAAAACCGCACCTGTTTTTTTTTTAGGGCTCGTAACAGCAGGCGTTGACCTAATTAGGTCATATCACTAACAACTGGGTGGGTGATGTTAATAGATTTGTTTTTTTTTTATCGTTTAACAATAAACGGGGACATTTAATTCATATTAACATTTAGCAGAAATATTCGAGTCTACATGTCCTGGCCATTTTCAAATGATTGTAACTCCGAAATGTGTGGCACTACTTAATTGTTTTAAAATAAAACATTTGAGCCAGTTTGCCGTGCTTGAGTTGGCCTTCCCCTGGTCTGCTCTCTTTAAAAAAACTTGCCTCGGATCAATGTCGAGTCTGCTCATCGGTCCAATTGAATATTACTCCACAAATCAAGACATGACATTTACACGTGCCGGTGGGGTGAGAATTGGTGTTGTTTTGAACGTGCGTCCGTTTTACTTGGTGAAAGTAGCGACTTACTGTTGGGGTAAAGTTGAAATTGCCACTTACCAGTTTACACACATAGGGCCTCTCCTCTTGAGGAACATTGTTGGCTACTAATGTGTGCGGCGTGTGTAAGTTGTTTCTGTTTTTACTGCCATGGAAATGTATCTTATTGATATATATTATTCATCGCACTTTCCAAGAAATCGTTTTTTATCGGTTCCAAGATGGCCTATTTAGGCTGTAGAACACTGGGCACAGGAGACTCTCAACCATCCTCTCGAAATGCCTTGAATTAACCAATTTCAGTAATTCATTTCTGTCGTGAAATTTTGTTTTTGCTATTTTAAAGAAAAAATATTTGTCGCAACCGCTCTATTTGAGCAGTGTGTGCATGCACATTGAATGGTATTTGTTTTTAGTTTGGATTTCCCCCCCCCCCCCCACACACATGTGCATAACGTTTGATATATGTTCTGCTAAAAGAACCTACCCACACTCCCATCTGCCAAGTCGCGATGCCACATCCCTCACCTAAAGAAGTTCAACATCCATGCATGGGGTACGTCTTTCAGATGACAAGGCAAATGGCATGCTCTTTTGACTTCTTCAAAAAGAAAAAACCTCGACCATCACTGTTGGCTTTAAAGAGTAGCTCGGCGGCCTTGTGCATTCAAACAATTAGCCAGCAAGGATTTGACCCAAAAGGTCCAAAGCTTTATAATTGCATATACAACCTTGTTTTGTGTATTTAGGCCAAATGAATTGCATTGCACTGCTGAAATCACTTGCCTTAAAGTAGTCTGTTTCCCGTCCATCTATACTATGCTATTGTCTTTAAAAAAAAAATTATTGTTGTACGTCCGATTGCTATTCCTCAGGGTTACAACAAACATTGCTATGTGGGTGTGAAGATGCATTTAGATAACATTTGCATTCATGTCAACTCAAAAATTTCAGTTTTATTGGCAAAGCAGTTCTGGCTAGAGTTCAACCCTTTCAGTTAACGGCACATTGTGGTTCCAATTTTGCAACCCCATGAAGGGTGTGCTTGGCTGTCCGCTTTGTTGGCTGCAACAAACCGCTTGCGTCGTCGAGGTTCCGCGCACGCGTTGGTTGTGTGGTAATGGGCTGCGGTCACGTGCTGTAAGAATTCGTTCACTCGTTTTGCTGAATGTTACCGCTAATAAATGTCCTGACTTGAAAGCTCTATTTGGTGACTTCTTCCTCGAGTAGAATGTGTTTTCATCATCACTCGCTTTATGTAAGCATGTATCGAATCATTTAATAAAGTAGTTTACAGCAGAAGGCCAATAATTATAATCAATCATGCAATATAATCGGTGAATACCTGTAATTTGCCGATTATTATTGGCAGTTCGTGACTGCATCTGTCACCCGCGACAGATTGAAAACGTCTTCTTGGTTCTTTCGGTAAAGTCACGTAGAATGGAAATAATAAAATAATAAATATAAAACATAATAAAATAATTCTCACGACGTTTCGGCCACAACGCAAGCAGCCGTCCTCAGGTGGAGAACAGGTCTGTCGAGAATTCGGTTAATATGATTTGGTGATACTTAATTGGCAGTAGTGCTCAAGCAAAAAAAAACTGAACGCCTTAACATATTCGGAAATGATACAGTTAGAGACAGTTGTGCGTAATAAATGAACACTTCATGAGGACAGCAGGTTTCCATTGTCAGTATTTTTATTTCTATTGTTTCAATTGCTACACAAAATAAGCAAAAAACATATAAACACTAATGCTCATTTTTTCAAATTACCACCAACTTGTCGACATAAAATACAAGGCGTTGCTCGTTAAAATATATAGTCAACGTATATGCAATTTTTTGATACAATGTTAGAGTTAGCTTTTGAAACGTATAAAAATAGTAGAGAAACTTTACACTTTGATAAATGGCACTATACAGACGGCGCTATCACACTTCGGGGCCGTCCATAAATGACGTCACGCGATTTTGGACGATTTTTGACCCCCCCCCCCTCGTCACACGGCGTCACAAAAAGTCAGACCCCCCCTCAAATATAACGTCACAAAGCTCTGCCCCCCCCCTAATATTAAACATGCTTCAAATCGCTTTAAACTATTGTCATTGTAGTGCGTATTTAAAGTGGCGCTGCACTCTGATGTTGTAGGAGAAAACATGTATTAAAAAGTCTATTTAATTAAGTAGAACGTGTTGTCTATTTAAAGTTGCGCATTTTGATGTGACGTCACATTTCTCAAACCTTCCCCTCCCCTCGTCACACATCGTCACAAATGTCTGACCCCCCCCCCGTCCCCTAGGTGCATGACGTCATTTATGGACGGCCCATTAGTCACTGGGCTCACAGCCTTGACGTGGCAAAGAAGACGTTTGTGAGGCCGAGTGGCATTGTGTGTCGCTGAGGTTTTTGTAAAATGAGGTTGCGTGCAGAATTATTGAGTCTGGGATGAGAAGGGGGGTGGGGGGGGGGGGGTCGTGGTGGGGTGGAGTGGCTTACCACAATTACACGGTGACAAGTGGCTAAGCACAACTGGGGAAATCGCGCGACGTCAAATCACACCTCTCTGCACCCTCCCAGAGCAAGTACTTGGCTCATCACTCACGTTCCACTCGGCTCCTTCACAACCCAAGGTGTTGTGTGATCAATATCGCTTCGGTTACGGCAGATGGCTCTGCCTGTGCCTTCTCATCGTCTCGTTGTTTCAAGCTGTGCGACTCGCCCCCCCCCCCCCCTTTTAGCCCTTGCTAAAATAACACTGGTCAACAACAAAAAAACTATTTCTGGCCTGGACTTTTGCAGCTGTTTTAGACTAATTTCAGGGTGCTGATTCCAAATCTGATCTCAGATTTGCTCTATCACATCTCAATTTTATGCTATCGGCATACCCCATTTTCATTTATTTTACCCGAAATTAACTCTGTCACTTATGAGTGCAAGTTGTTGCGAGTCAATGACTGCTTTAGTGTTAAAATATGGTGCTGTATTTTTAGGATAGTGTGTTTATAATATCATTTTATGTAGATATCCACATTTATTTAATCTTTTTCTTCTGCAGTTTTTATTGAAAATGCAATATTTGATATCTCAAAAACCTGATGTGATATACAAAAACTGATGCCAGATTTGGAATCAGCACCCCAAAAATTACATTAAAACCGTTGGAATACCTTATGCCAGAAAAAGTGTGTTGACCAGTGTAATCGTGTTGCAGCCATTTCGTCAATCTCCACTGCTGAACGAAGGCTTCCCCTGTCGCCTCGTTTGTCTATCGGGGTTATTTGACCAAACATCACCCGCGATGGTCAGCGCAGATGTTCAGATATCGAACTCGGGACTCCGAGTTGGTAGCGCAGTGCTTCAACCGCTGTCGCCACTGCTGCACCACCCACCATCCTTGCCAACTCTACCCGAAATGAATCTGTGATCGCTTTAAAATGAAACATGGCATTCCATACACCATCACCATCGTGCAAGTTCAAGCCTTTAGTTTTATCAAACAATGGCCTTGCTTTGAACGCTGTGCCAAGATTGTCCACGCGTATCGCCATTGGCCACATTTTTAATTGCCTACTGTCTGCTTATAGCAATGATTGATCCTCTTGACAATGGCCAATTAAATTCACACGTAGAGAACCGTCATCTCTTGCGGGAAACTTCCCACACAAGGCATGATAGAGAGTGATCAGGCATTGCATGGGAAAAACCACGGATACGAATCTATCCCGGCTGAAACTAAAGTCTGGTTTTAATGAAGCGTTCGTTTTATTTTGTAATTAATTCCTCAAACGATATACAGCCCTTTGTCAAACCGCTGTTGGACGAAGGCATCCACAAGCTTTTGGGGTTGTTTGACTAGACTCGGATGTCCAGGTCTGGTTCAGGTCTGGTTCATATATCTCTCGTCGCTGATGTCAGTCTTGGCTGGGAATCGAACTCAGGTCTCCCGCTGCATAGTCTGTGCGCAAAACCACTGCGCCACTGGTCCACCCCCTCCGACGATACGTTGTTTTATTTATAAAGAACAATCTTGAGCCACGTCTGATCATGGCTGTTTGATACCAGTGTGTTACTTGATATATATTTTTTATGTATATTGTAAAATGAAAAAGCCCTTCATACATACAGCACTTGCGTTTAAAGAAGACACAATACATACTCAACAATTAGCTTTTATAGAAACGTAGTTTATAATAATATTTTAAATGTACTGTCAAGCTCACTACTATGGCATTCTAATGATGCCACTTTCCTAAAAACAAATGAAATACTTGAAAGTATTGTATTCACTACGAGAGCTGCAGGCTCATGTGAGACAGCCTGAGATCACACAGCCGATGTATCTACAAGTTGAGAAAAATGTTCTTCTTTTCAACGCTTTCCAACTAACGTTGAAAGTGTTCATGCGGTAACTCCACCTGTCCATCCATCCGCAACAGGGGACACGATAACTCTCATTAAGACGATCCAGTCAGTATAAACAAATCCATAGTATAAACTTGCGTTGCTATCAGACATTTACCCCATCGAAAACCAGCCAAATTGATCCTACGGTTGCCCAAAGCTTGAAGACACAATCCGTATATAAAAACCCGACTTTCTGCAAATACACACTCGCATTTCGCCCTGACGGCTAGCTTCCCGTCGGCTTCTACACCGCTAACGAAACACCCCCTACGACGACACCACGCGCGCGTGCCGGAGAGCCGCGAGCGACACAATCCGTGCGCGCGATTCTCCCCCCCCCCGACCCCCTGGGCTGGGCACCCACGGTCGACGCGTTGGTGGTGGGTGGTGGTGGGGGAGGTGGTGGCCTCAGACGCTGAGGAAGTCGACGCTGGACTTGACGCTCTTGGCGCTGCGCACGTCCACGGCGGTGACGCGCACCTCGGTGTCCCCGAACAGCATGTGGGTCTGGATCTCACGGCGGCGGCGGGGGGGGGCCTGGCCCGGGGTCGTGGCGCTCTCCGCGCCCAGGTCGAGGCACAGCGTGCCGCACTTGTGCACGCCCTCGTCCGTGATGAACCGCGCCTGTGTGGCGGAGACGGGCACCGATTTCGCTTTTGTCATCGTCGTCGTTGTCAGCCGACGCGTTCTTACGACACGCAATTCTGGCAAAGTTCGCCCGATGAAGCTGGTTTGTAAGCACCGGAGAAATGTTGTAAAACGTCGAACTAAAATTGTAAATGTTGTGGGTTTACCCTCCAACGCACCGGTGGTGCTGAAGTGACGAAACTTACTAATTGGCTGTGTCAGATTAGTGGTGGGCTAAAAAAAACATTTATATTGACGCGACCTAACCCAAATTTAGTTTTATCATTGTTATTCTGGCAGGATCGCTTGCCTCGCAGAGAGTAAGGAGATTGAGTTGTTTGTGCAACTTCTATTGATCGCCAACATCACCCATAATCTATCAACTGCTGGACAAAGGGCCCCTCCCCAGGGTGTCGCAATGCAATAATCGATCTTGCTGCTACACAACAGCTGATTTCGGCGTTCCTTCTCCGTGGTGTACGTTCTCTCTCTCTCTCGGGCACGCTCCCTCTGACAGCCTGCCACTCCGTGGTTAGTCTCGCCTTGACGTGTCCTGCCCAAGGCCACTTATTTTAAGTCAATTCCATTCCTTAGCCTGCACATATTTACACATAGAACAAGTAACCAAACGTAAACATTTACCAAAATCCCCCTGAATGGACCGGATCTGGGAATGTAAGCAGGATTAACTTTGGTTAGTACTCGGTTGGGAGACTCAGATTTTTTAAGTGTGACCCCCTCGCTTCATGTATGGGTTTTCTCTGGATGCGTCGATCTCCTCCCAAAGTGCCAAGCTCGATTATCGGGACTTGGTGGAACAACCCAATGCTGCAGGGTCCTCCTGACGAAGAGTCACGAGGCTCCGTGGGGCTTTCCTCGGTGAAGAGCATTCGTCTTATTACATTCCAAAGATTCACATTTGTTTACATTACCTTGTACATTGCCTTTCCGTTATTTTATTCTAACCCAGGTCTCCAAAAAGACACTTTTAGTCTCAACTGCTTATACATTTAACTTTGATGATTTCTGATAACGACGAGGAATGTCGACTATCTTGTCGTGGTAGTTTTAGTCGACCCGCACTGACCTGCACGGTCTGGGGGAGGCGACGCATCCAGCAGTGGAGTGACGCAAGGGGCTGCACGTGTACGCGACAGTGTTTTGAGTAATTGTCCAGATTTTGCCTTGGCGGAGCAACGTGTACGCTGTAACCTCTTACGTATGGTGTGATGAGAACATAAACGTGCGCGTGCATGTTGCTGTTTGATCATCGCAGTGTTTATGAATGCTGGACGTGTAACCGCTGAAGCTTTGCAATCCAATGCCTTATTGGCAATTCTGTTTACGACTCCACATTCACCGTGAAAAAGACCTGTGAACTAACCTCGCGAATGCTGTTTAATTGCTCTCAAATGGCATCTGGTGCGCATTGACGGATAACATGAATGTCTTATCTGATCTCCCGTGCATCTGTCAAGTCGTCGCAGCTCGGCACGATGTGGAAGCATGTCGGATGCGCGATCCAGTCGCCTGGAATGTGCCCATTTCTCAGGAGCTAAGCAGGGTTGAGCCTGGACAGTGCTTGGATGGGTGACCGGCATGCACAAGCAGGTTGTCATAGGTCTGTGGGGCTACGTGGTGGGGCAGCACAGAGCAGTGCAGCACTGTGCTACGCTCCCACATCTGAGTTTTCAACACTTTCACCGACCCACGAAGGCCAGCATGAGGTATGGTCAAATACCAACCACTGACTTCTATGACGTGGCGAGGCCATCGTCCAGCAGTGGATTAATACAAAGTGAAGAGACGAAGGAAGAGAGTGAGGAGGAGAGGCAAAAAGAGAACGTGAGGTACAGAGAAAGAGCGTGAGAGAGATTGAGACAGAGGGGGAGACAAGAGGTAGAGGGTGAGGAGGAGAGACAAAGGGAAGAGGTCGAGAGAGGTAAAGAGAGAGAGAGAGGAGTGAGGGACCAGGTTCCGGAGGGAGGCAGGGACCTCGTCGTTGGACGAGCAGTAGACGTTGATGATGATCTTGGTCTGCGCGAGGCGCGCCGGCGTGTAGCTGCGCGTCACCGTCTCGCCCAGCGACACCGACTGGTCGGCGCTCACGAAGCGGTCGAACACGTCGGTGCACCAGCGGGCGCCGTCCTTCACCAGCAGCTTCTCCTCGGGGTGCTTGCTCTCGACAAACCTGCGGGGCAACGGATCAGCCGGACGTCCCCCTCAACGGCCCGGTCAAGTCTTTGCAGTCACCAGGAGGGCCAAAAAAAGGTTTTTGGTGGCCCGGTGAGAATTGACAGCTAAGGCCCCCCCCCTTGCCCGTCTTCTCTGAGGCCCCTTCCGAATCTGAGGCCCCGGGGTTAACTCATCCACCGATAAACTATCTGTATTTGACCACGGAAAAGCCCACTGAGCTATACAGATCTTTTTCAGAAGTGACCCGGGCACAAATGATAGCTCAACGAAGTGGCTTATCATGTGGACATGTATCTCAGACAAATAATGTAAACGCATGTTTATAAATGTGAAAGGAAAACGAGAGGACCCAGGGAAAAAATCCACGCGACAATGGGGACAACACGCAAACTCCAAATATACAGCAGGCGTCAGGGTCGGGATCGAACCCACAACCTCCTGTATACCAGGTGAGGTAGTTCACATTTCTCCACCATGCTCCACCACCCCCCACCCCCCACCCCCCACGACCCTTCCAACTCTGCTGCCCTAATTCTAGATTTGAAGCTTTCGTCACTGCAAGGATTCATACTCTTAGGTTGCTTCGGTAAAGTCATGTAGGTAAAAAAAAAAATAATAATAATAAAAAAATGAAAATAAATCAATAGAATCACGACGTTTCGGAGGCAGCACAAGTCTCCGTCTTCAGGTGGGACCGTCACAGCTAAATTTACTGTATCAAGTGAGGAGAAATCCAAGATTTCGGCTGCCTTACCAGTCAACTTTGCCTATCGTGGATCTTGGCCATCTATTAAATTGCCAAGGACTCTGAGCAACGTTGCTACTTTCAACGAGAACTGGGATGAGGCCATATGCAGAGGTTATCGCAGATCAACACAGCTGAGCCCAGCTGCCACTGACTCACTCCTTATATGGCTTATTATTCCTAAGCACAAAACATATATATACGGTACTGTAGTTCCATTCATGAAATGTGTACGTTTGTACACGTGCTGTAGTTGTATGTGCAAGAGAGTCGGTGAGCTAATGGAAGAGGGCACATAGTCCTATTGCTACCGGTGAGTGTAAGAGCAATTGAGCTAAATTGCATGGCTCAATGTTTGAAGTTTTATGGAAAACACTGCGGGCAGAAGTGAGAGATTGCACAGTGGCACGGGCCAATTATGAACTGGATCTGGTTAGGATTTAAATAATTTTGATTAAACAGCTCTTGGGATCTCACACCTCGTCAATAACGCTTCTGCTTTTTGTGTTTAGTTTGTTGTCCTTCCCCCGCACCTCCAATTAGCAACGGTTGGCTACGTACGGTGCGAAAGAAGTTCACCATGAATACTTACGTTCGTTAGTGGAAAACTATATAGCAATAAAAAAAATGGATTTACAACATGTGTATGCATATATCTGACGTTTCGTATATTTGTATTACATTATACATTACTTTGTGATTGATATCTGAATCTGTCCTGACCAAGCACTTCAGCTGCACTCACCAGGGTGGTGAAGTATTATAAAAAACAACCCACAGGGCCGATACTGTATGGTGAGGCCTTCAACCAGCTGATGATTGGCAAAGGGCTGTGATTGTTTTCCGTATATGTGTTGGTAAAAAAATATTTAAAGATAAACAGTTTTGCCAAAACCATGCCGGCCTTGTAGGAAAAGTGACACAGAATGCAACAAAGCAATGAGCACTCAGTGTTGTGGTTGAAACTATTTGAAATTCATTTCCATCAGAATACAAGCAGATGGTTTCGCAGGTTGCGATGCTGCCAAGTTTGCCCTGGCTTACAATAAAGGGGAGGCGGTCATTACATCCTGTGGCTATATTCTTTTTGTTAAAGAAAAAAAAATTGTCAACAAACTCAAGAGTCTGGTGTTTACTCCAGCTCACGACACAGTCCCCGACAATCACAATTTTTCATTCCGCTCGGGCACCCCCTTGGAAACAGCTGAGCAAATAAACCCCCTGGGCGATTCATAGCCTGGGCTGCATTGCGTATTGATTTGAATCAAAAAGACAAATGGACGTCTGCACAGTCAGTCTGAGCAGGGATCATGAGTGGATCAGAACGGGTTACGTTTTAAACTTAATCCTGCACTCCCCCAATTAGGCTCTCAAATTGTACGGAGTCAACCTCTCAGAGGTCAATTATCGCATCATCAGTCGCCAACTCGAAGCAGTACGTATTGACGCGACAGGAAGCATGGAGCGCAACTCAATGAAATGCATTTTTTTTTACCGATTTATTGCACGTTGCAATTATTCCAATTTCCTTCTGGGGGATGGAGACAAAATGATTATTTTACATTTCTGCTAAATTTAGTAATTGGCATCCTGAGTTTTTTTTTTTATTACGTTTTCATGCGCCGTTGCCGGACCCCTTACCTGCACCCATAATCGAGACCGCATCGCAACAATACTCAAATCCCACAGCTGCCTCCCAATTAAAACTCAGGTCATGTTCAAGGTCGCACTCTCCGTCTTCAAGATGCCTCCATGCACTCCCCCCCTCCCCGTATCCTTACCTCCCTCCTCTCAACTCGCTCCACTCTCCCTCCAAGCACTCTCTCTCTCTCTGCTCAAGCAACCAAGGCTTTATGTCGAAGTCCCCAGACGACCTTCGCTCAGTGGAAGGTCGCTCGCTCTCCTCTGCTGCCTTTTCGTCTGCCACTGCCGTCCCACAGACATTCGTGCTGTTGACTCCCTGCCCCTGTTCAAAACCAGGCTCGAGACCGAACTTGTTTGTTTGATTGACTGCCCCTCTCTAAAAAATAAACGCGTCCATTTTTCTTGTCTGTACAGCTTCTCTGAGCTGCGGCTACATTTTGTCGTTTTATAAATCCAAAATGTATTTTGTCGTTAAAGTGAACGTGACATTGGGTTTTTGCCACGGCCCTGTTTAGCTTCAACCCTGACACGTAAGTGCTTTGCACAGCGGTCTTTTTTAAAAAGGAGGTTTCGAAACTCACTCTCTTAGCCACTTCCACAAATGAGTGACATATGTGGAAGGAAACCGGATTAGCTAGAGAAACCCCTGCGCAGAGATAGGTTCAAGGATCCATTGCCGCATTGCACTTCTACTTGGCCACACCGCAACTAGATCCTGCATCACCAGACTTCTCCCGGCAGTCTCCCATCCAACTCGTCAGCAGGCCCAGCCCTGCTTCTCTCACGCTCGTTCGGGGTGATTTGATCATCAAGGAGATGTTCGTGCAAACTTAAATTGCTTGCAACAGTAATTTCACAAATCCTCTTCTGCAAATGTTAAGTCGCGTCTGACAATCGTTGGTCAGTTGATCGGCGGCATGTGGCGTATTTTGCATTTAAGTAGGATTTAACACGGAGGCTTTCGCGACCAGTATTATCCATAATAGAGGTTTTTGGGTTAGATCTCTTAAACACAAATGCGTCGTGAAACCCGCCACCACCCAACGCAGCCAATTAATAAAGTTTGCCACGTAAACAAAACGTGCCAATTAGTTACTAGTTCAGCACACCGCTTGTGTGTTGGAGAGGCAACCCGCAGCATTTCAAGCAGGATTCCGGAGTCATCTATTTCAGGTGACGTTGCTGACCACAGGCGACTCCGATGCACGCGCTGAATAATATTCCGTTTTAACACGCGTGGGGGATTTTGGAATCCGCTTGTAATCCAAGTGTGCTTTGAAGATGCTCGCAGTGGCGCGTGGCAACAGCCTGGGAAAATAAATGCTGAACCTGCAGCCTAACCCAGAAAAATGCACCTTGGATGCCCTATTTTATTGTCAGCCGTTGCAAGGTGTCACCAACTGTACACAACAACCAGGCAATTTTGTGGCTTTGCTTCTGTTTAATGCCCGAGCCAATCATCGATTTCTGTAAATGCACATTTGAAGTAGCAGCAGCACCGGCCACTATGCGCAGGTCTGAACTTCAGTCGAGTCTGCCAGAGCTCATCAATCCAGAAAATACTTCCGCACCCAGAACACCACATCCAGTATACGTCTTGCTATGGCTGTGGTTACTAATAGTCGCGTGCCACCTACTGCAGTCTCCCAGCAACCCGGGAAAATACTCGGTGAGAAATGAAGCCCCGATCGTTCAGTGTCCACTACGAGTTCTACCGACCCGGCGGAACAAATTCCAAAACGCGTGGAAAAAACACTCCGCTCGCTCCGGCTGTGGTCGCGCGAGCCACGGTTCGATCGGCGACGGCCGTGCCAGAACCCGGACCCCGGGGCCCACCCCGCTCGCGGCGTACCGGTTGAGAACGCCGACCCCGTACGCCACGGCCGAGCGTCGAACCCGCACCACCGTGGGGTCGAGGCCAAAGAGCACGGCGCCCTTGAGAATGGCGAGGCCCACGCCGTGCGGCACGATCACGCGGCACTCCGGCGCGAACGCCTCCTGCACGGCGCGCTGGAGCAGGCGCGACTCGGCGAAGCCGCCCACCAGGAACAGGATCTTCACGCCCTCGACGCCCGGCCTGGAGAGCACGTCGCCTGGGGGGTCACCGCACCGCACCACACGCACGCACGCACCAGCATGTCCACCGGCAGAACCAGCAGCAGTAGCAGCAGCAGCAGCAGCCAGCAACACTGCTGTAACCATCACCAACAACATCACTGCCATAATCATTGCAACCATTAGCACTGTCGCATCAATGCTTAACATCCGCCTTTCAGCTCTTGGCTGCTACGTGAGCACAAACTGGATTATCACTTACACCCGGTTTGATGGTCTTAACCAAAGCCTGTGAAAAGACGCATCACATCCGTGGTGCAGCTATTGAGTGTGCAGGCGGTGCACCTGCACCGAGGCCCATGGGCTGGTAGAGCCAAGGCCTCGAGCTACGAAAAGAAGGTGAAATTGGACAGGGGGTCCCCCCGTGTCATTTCTTGCACCAGGGCCCATCCCAACCACGCGACGCCACCACATGATGGACAATTTGTTCTTGCATTTGAATTCACCTTTTACATCTCTCGGGGACTGTTTGATAGAAATGACACGAAGCAGACAGCTCACCCACTCACTCCTCACCCGCGAGGTTTAAAGGTCCCAGTGCTGGAGTCGTCACCACCACCACCACCATCGCCACCACCGCCACCACCACCTACCTATGCACTGCACGATCTTCTGGATGGTCGGCTGGAAGAGGTCGTTCATGGCCTCGGCGCTTAATCTCAGCATGCCCTGGGACGACCACTTCACGAACTCAACCCTGGTACGTAGAAATGATTGAGTAGGCGTTAGAACGAGTTTCAAAAAGTGTACTGTTATTTCAATGTTATAAGCAAGTGGAAAATAAGCATTTCACTTTATAGTTATTCACGTATTTTAATTCCACAACCCTGGTTTGTCTTGATTTCACGTTTAGCCCCACCTAAAATCTAATTTACCCTCCAGTTCCTACCACAGGTGCTTACTTGCACCTAGACCCAACTGTTTCTGACACCACTTGCTCTCACAATACGTTGCTCTCTCTTTGTTTCCCGATTCGCGTGTGTTCACGTCTCTTGATTAGACGAGAATACGGAGCTTGCTTGCACATGTGTCTCACCTTTTTTCTGCGCCTCTTGTTTGTTTTTTTGTTTTATTTCTCGGAGAATTGCTACGCAGCTCAACAGTGAGTACACGTTGCAGCGCACTGTGCAGATACGGCACGTTGAGTTTTTAGTTTGTATTCGACACGTGTAGATTTCAAAGTGTTTGGAAAAATGTAATTTCATACAACGTGCGCTTTAAATACTATTTACTTGTGCAAGGGTTTACAGGGTTTTCTTTATATTTGGATCATTTGCAGCTCGTCGGACTTTTCAGTGAACCGAACCAGCGCTGACCTGTAAGTCCAGATGACGATGACCATGATGACGACTGTGATGACGAACACGACAACAATGATAATGATGATGGCGGCCGTGATGATGATGATGCTGCTGCTGGTAACAATGCTTTTATTTTGCCAACAATGAAGATGGTGATGTCGATGACAACACTGGCAATGGCACTGACGGCGACGTCAACGGTGCGGAAACGATCGCTTGTGCGAAATGGTCGCGCGGCGACGCAAAGCATCGAAGAGGCCCCTGGCTCGCTCACCCGCTCTTGCGAAGGGCGGTCTCCACGCTGTGGCCGCGCACCTTCTTGTAGTAGTCCACGAAGGAGAAGGGCAGCGAGATGTTGAGCGGGCCTGCCCGGCCCGGCGCCGCCGTGCGCTTGCGCGACTCGAAGGCGATCGTCAGGTCCACCCAGGCGGCCGGGCGGTTCCGCCGGAACTGCACGATGAACTCGGCGCTGAAGATCCGGCCCAGCAGCCGCTCGAAGGCCTGGTCCACGGCCAGAGAGCCGTAAGGCCCACCTGCGCCCGTAACGCACGCGGCGCGTCACGCACAACCGCAGGACGAAGGCCTCCGCCGTGCCGGTTGAAGCGGGCGGTGTGGCGGGGGGTGGGGGGGGATGCCTGGGATCGGGTTTTGGTACCGCTCGAACCGCTCACGTTCGTCGTGGTGAGGGATTTAACTCGGGTGGTCGCGGTTACGGTGGCAGGGAGTGAATCGCTGCTCCCATTAATTCACTGTGTAAAAAAAAAAATGTTCCTGGGTAGTAAGTGTTATTTCCTAATTGCTTATGCCTCAAAAGTACAGATGATGGCTATTACTCCCCACACACTTTGCTTTTGTGACCAATTAGAAAACGTGTGGATTTGTGTCTTTCGTTCACGTAAAGTCCTGGTCACAAAAGTAAAGTTTGTGGGGAACAATAGCCTTCATTATGAATAGCCATTTTCTATACTTTTTAGGCATAAGCAATACAAAAATAACACTTAGTACCCAGGGACAAAAATTGTGTTACATAGTGAATTGTTTCACCACGGGCTGTGTGTGCCCCAAAGATGCCTTCATAGCCACACACGCTGCGAGTAGCTATGAAGGTTGGCGTGGCGCATGACAGGAGCGTGTGCTCAGAAGCACACCCGGACATCTCAGGATCTGTCCCTGGTGCTGATGTTTACACACCGCACCAGGTACTCATTGAAGTCAACTTACGGGACCCCCCCAGACTGGTTCAGATACCACTCACCTTCTTGGTTCTTTCGGTAAAGTCACGTAGAAGGGAAATAATAAAATAAAACATAATAAAATACAATTCTCACGACGTTTCGGCCACAACGCAAGCAGCCGTCCTCAGGTGAAGAACAGGTCTGTCGGCAAGACAGCGTCTTCTATTATTTTATTATTTCCCTTCTACGCGACTTTACCGAAAGAACCAAGAAGATGAATCCCTGCAGTCACGAAAGCTTTAAATCCAAATACCACTCTCCGTTAAAGTTAACTACACCTAGGAATCAAACTCAAGTCGCCTGATTCCAAGCGTAGTGGGCTAACCACTGCGCCACTACTCATAACTCGCACGCATACACCTTCGCACATCCACATACTCGCACACAGGGACCCGTTTCAACCAAAAGCTGCATAAGCTTGGCGATAGAATGACACTTGAGTGGCGACAATTGACGAAAGAGCGGAGAGAGAGTGACGAGAGTTGGGGAAACATTTGGAGAGACAAGTTAGCAAGATTTCGTGAGAGTTTTTGGCGAGAGGGTGAGTGGTGGCAAGTGTAGTGAGATTTAGCGAGGGGGTGGTGAGGTTTGGCAAGAGAATGGCCAGCGTCGGTGAGAGAGGGTGGCAAGCTTTCACAAGAGGAGGGTAACAGTCGGCGTGACATTTGGCAAGAAGAGTGCCAAGGCAGTGCCGGGTGAGAGTGCTAATCTGGGCGCTCTCTCGCCAAAACACATCTCCCACCCAGTGGCGTAGCTAGGATATTTTGCGCCCGGGGACGAACTATAAACTTGGCGCCCCCCCCCCCCCCCCCCGTTTAATCACATACCAAAATGTAATTACATGACATGTAGGCTGTGTGTGGTGGGATATATAAACGCTTAGGTTGAGGTGTACATTTGTGCAGTAGTTTCAGGCTGCCGCGCCCGCCGCAATAAGTTATAATGTGACGTTGTAAGCCTCATTTTGGCGCCCCTTTACCTTGGCGCCCGGGGACACATGTACCCCCCTGCCCCCCCCTAGCTACGCCTCTGCTCCCACCGCCACCCCATCACGCTCCATTTGCGCGGACGTGAGCCCAGGCAGACTCGGCCCTGCTCCCGGGACTCAAGCGCTGGGATGACGGATGGTGGAGCGGGACGGGGATATTTGACAGGGCGCCCCCGTATCATTGCTTGGGCCATGGCCCATGCCATGCAGGCTGCCGTGACTGGCTGGTACCGCCCCGCAGCTCGTTACCTGAGGCCTTGTGCAGCTCCTTGAGTGTGCCCTGTGGGTGCTCGATCTGGTGTACGGTCAAGTCCACGGTGCCGCCACCGCAGTCGGCCACCAGGTACTTGTCCCCTGCGCAAGGGGACGACGGGCCAAGATGCAAAAAAATATAGACTTCATCATACAAATGTAGGGTGGCAGGAGATATTGGGTGGTAAATGTCGTGTAAACATGGATTAATACCAGCCGGGTCTGTCTGGGTTTGGAGACCGAGACGATATTTCCCCACCTGGCATACCACATCGAGTGTTCATCTTGCTTTGGCTGCGGCTACTATGTATGTGTGTTGAACTTCTTTCGCACCGTACGTAGCAACCCGTACTATTCGGAGGTGCAGTGGAATGACAACAAACGAAACACTAAAAGCAGTTCTAAAGAAATATATTTTCAATTTACTAGTCACATGTTTACGACGATCATAAACATGTTGACGAACATGTTGAACTTCTTTCGCACCGTACATAGCCAACCGTGCTAATCGGAGGTACGGATGATGACGATGATGACGAAGACAACGGATGATGATTATTGATGATGAATGACGATTGATATTGCTGACGACGGTGATGAGACACGTGTTTGAGAAACTCTGCTGGATATGTTCGAGATGAGCAGTGGTGATGGAGACGTGGGGGGGTTAGCGGGGGGGATGGGGCAGGGAGGGGGGGCCGCACCAGCTTGCAGCTCTGACCACAGCTCCCCGACGCTGCTCTCCACGACGAAGGTTGCTTTCTGGCTGTGTCGGGAGCGGCGCGGCACGTCCCAACCTGCGGGCAGAAGGGAGAATGATCGCAACGGTGGCACAGGCCGATCGATTGTGAAGCAGAGGTCGCAACCGGGTACCCGATACCCGTACCCTACCCGATACCCGGCTACCCGTACCCGCCCGGGTACCCGTTTGCGACCCTGGTGCGGCCGGGTACGGGTAGGCCGTGAGTCACTGGTGAGTCACCGTTTGTCACTCATTTCCCAACGTCTTGTCTCTTCTCACAATTCAAGTTACTAGAATCAACCCACCCGCGCCTGCAACATGGCTTCATCCCTGAGATCGCAATCGGGTACCCGATACCCGTACCCTACCCGTACCCGGCCGGGTACGGGTAGCCGGGTATCGGGTAGGGTACGGGTACCCATTTGCGACCCTGGTGCGGCCGGGTACGGGTACGGGTAAGGAATCAAAACCCGTTTGCGACCTCTGTTGTGAAGTGGATCTGGTTACGATTTCAATCATTTCGACGAAATAGCTGGTGGTATCTCACGGCTCGTGGGTAACGTGTTGTGATTGGCTTTCGTCGCTCCTGTTTAACACGAGTTATTCAGACGGTAGTGGTACACGTAAGGGGCCGTCCATAAATGACGTCACGCGATTTGGACGATTTATTAAATCCCCCCCCCTTCGTCACACGGCGTCACAAAAAGTCAGACACCCCCCCCCCACAAATATGACGTCACAAAGCTCTGCCCCCCCCTTGCCCCCCCCAAAATAAAATATGCTTAAAATCGCTTTAAACTATTGTCATTGTAGTGCGTATTTAATGTGGCGCTGCACTCTGATGTTGTAGGAGAAAACATGTATTAAAAAGTCTATTTAATTAAGTAGAACGCGTTGTCTATATTTATTTAAAGTTGCGCATTTTGATGCGACGTCACATTTCTCAAACCCCCCCCCCCCTCGTCACACATCGTCACAAATGTCTGCCCCCCCCCCCCTCCCAGGTGCGTGACGTCATTTATGGACGGCTCCTAATGATGATTTTTGTTACCCATTTAGCGACGTGTCTTGCACAAGCCCATTTTTCTGAACGGTCACTAAAATGGGTGCATTAAATTCCCTCTCCAATCCACGCGTTTCTCCGTCTCTGGGTGTAATTCCAAGCGTGTACCTCTCCACGCTTTATTTGCGCACTCTTCAACGTTTTTCCCCTTTCCGAATTCTGGGGCAACATTTACGCCTCTGCGTATTTACCAGCTTGCGTGTGATGGCGTGCAGCTGACAGCAGGTGGCAGACTAACACCACCTACAGCAAAATCCAGGCCTGAGCAACGTTCCCGTTCCCTCCCCTTCCCATGTCCCCTCGCCCCAAAGAGTCGGGCACCAGCCATGGCCACACGGGGACACCTTCGCCGCTGCACGGCACTCATCAGTAGTAACACGTGGTACTTTCAAACACACACACATACGCCACCGGGTTTGTAAGCGTTCGACATTTTTGTTGCACCTCCGATTAGCACGGTTGGCTACGTGCATTCATCTTCTTGGTTCTATCGGTAAAGTCACGTCGAAGGGAAGTAATAAAATAATAAAAATAAAACATAATAAAATAATTCTCACGACGTTTCGGCCACAACGCTGCTTGCGTCGTGAGAATTATTTTATTATGTTTTATTTTTATTATTTTATTACTTCCCTTCTACGTGACTTTACCGAAAGAACCAAGAAGATGAATCCCTGCAGTCACGAAAGCTTTAATTCGAAATTTACGTGCATTTAGATTATCATAATCAGCCATGCTTACTCCACTGCTGGATGCAGGCACCCCCCCCCTCCCCCTCGACATTATAGTCGACCTAGCAACTGCACATGACGTCGTCTTGGACCATTCTTGAGGTTGTCACCCCGTTCAGCCATGAATCATCCTGTCTAAGCCCACTCACTTGTATGAACAGAACGATGTCACGAATCCTCTGCACGTTCTCTGATCCATGTGTTCCTCTTTGAGTTCTCCGTGTTATTGCGACCATGCGTCTCCCAATGCGTCTTTGTGCACTTTTATATACTTTTGTTGTTGATCATCTTCCTGAACCGTTTTATCATTGCTAGTCTCTGGACATTTTGTTTTGCCATTGGTAACCCCTATATTAGCATTTTAAAAATAAAAAAATTAACCCGTAAAAACAAAGTTTTTCACTATAAATCCTTTATATGCGTGGCGGCTAGAGTCCTCTCGTCCTCTGGCTTGAGATGGCTGCCACCTTTGAGTCAGATGATTGCCTGGCAGCATTAAGCAATTGGCAATTAAATATTTATTTATTTTTCCCTAAACAGTGTAAATTTTTGGGAAAAAATTTCACGAACATTAATTGTCTCGCACAACGAGTCTGTGTGCAAAATGTCAGCTCGATTGGATCACGGGAAGTGGGTTAAAAAACGACCGAAAGATTTGCACGGTCGTAAGCAAGCACGCAAGCACGCAAGCAAGCAAGCGAACTTAATATAAAGGATTTAAAAATAGCAAATGTGTCTTTAATTTCCCCCATAGTCTATCAGCATGCAATTCCCTGTCGTTCTTACCCCGCGTGTTAATGCTTGAATGTGCAAAAATAAAAACAATTTTATGGAAAAAAATTGCGATGTTCAAGTCGTTTTTCCAACGAAAATGAGCACCCTTGTGACTGGATGCCACTATTCTACCGTTTCCACAGCACAGGTTTTGATTGTTTTTGCCGGACTTCGCTGTGATTTTGCATTAAACGTTGCTGGGCTCTGTGCTATGGGCTATTTGCTTCAGAGACAGCACACATGTCCATTATACTAGATACCTTTTGTGGCTACAGTTAATGCTCTACTTTATAAATAATTGCCTCATTAAAAATTGCTATTTTAAATGTGGTAAAACGAAATAATAAATGTTACCCTTTCCTTTAAATACTTGTGATTGCGTTCACTTGCAAAATAATATTAAATTAAAGCTCTACCGATTTGGAATCTGCGACCCTGCGATTTGGCATTGCTGTGCACCCTCCACTTGGCTATAGAGAAGTGATGATGCCATCACGTGAAGTGTGCACGAGACATCACCGCGGTGTCATGTACCGTATTGTTAAAGTATGGCGCAAAAACATATACACGGGATTTACACCCAGGATGTTCGCTCCAGAATCTGCCGTGCTATCATCCACTACGCTTTTTTTTTTACTTGATACAGCAAGCGTGGCTGTGACGGTTCCACCTGAAGACGGAAGCTTGTGTTGCCTCCGTGACGTCGTGATTTTTATTTTATTTTACTTTCATTAATTTAAAAAAAAAATTACCTACGTGACTTTACCGAAACAACCTAAGAATATATACACTTCACAACCTTGATGAAGGTCGTTGAATGTTCCGGTTATTAAATCATTTTACATGCACATCCTGGTGGTGTCGCTGCGATCCTCCACAGCGTCGACTGCCTTCTTGGATTGGTGGAAAAAAACGTAGCATTCTACTACATTACGTTTCACAACTGTTGCTTTTCCATTCTGGCAAACGAGAGATGATTGCCGTGCCTGTTTTAAATGCATTGTTTCATAATGATTAAATACATATCACCGTTCGCTTTGATTGTTACTTGTAGTTGCGGTTATTTATTTGTGAAATTATATTCGATGAAAAATACAGGATTCGAATCGTTGACCTTATATATCATTAGCAATATCAGCTCTCTGCTCAGTTACAGAGAAGTGATAACATCACAGAGGTTTCCCCACGTGTTAAGTAAGATTCCGACTCGGGTGTTGAACCTGGTGTACCTGACTGAGCTTTACGGAAAAATAAACCACGAACACTCATTGAAATACTCTCCACAAAAACACTCTCCTTATGCTTATATGGAGCGTTGGGGTGGTGCCCCACCTACAAATTTGCTCTTCAACTAGAATTGTTTTCAGTAACTATTTGATCGACAAATGGGATCCATTGAAAAATAATCAATATTTAAGAAATTATTCGTAGAGGGCGTCATCATATGCAAATGCTTGGTCAGAAATCCATTGGCCGATTTGACTGTTAAAGGTGTAGTCTAGGGGGGCGATCTCAGGTTAATTCTGACCAATCACAAGCCATCACTCAGGACTTATTTGCATTTGACCCGCCCTATCCAATTGACCCCTGCACGGACCTTCTCACTGCACGCGGTAAATGCCACCCGGTTCTCCGCTCGTTGTTGTGAGCGTCGCTCCTCTGCCCTCCGTTGTAGTTGGAGGGCGACTGCCTCAGACTGCCCAGTAGCGCCCTTCACGAGCCTCCTCCACCGAGGACGATCTTGACACCACTGGTGCCAGTTATCCGCAAGTCCACTCAGCTACACATCCTCTTGTACCACATCACTCCATCTCGTGCAGGACATTCTAATACCCACAGGTGCACATATACGGGGATTGGCTTTAGATGTGTTTAGCCTTTAGATAATCATAATCAGCCATGATTAATCCACTGATAGATGCAGGCCTCTTTAGGTTGCGACCAACTCTTATGATTCTGCAGTGTAGTCCTCCTATCTTCTGCATACAAATCGATTTTTCATGGCTCCATCTCATTGGACGTCCTACTGGACCCACTCTATTCTTTGGTTGCCACTCTATTTTTGACCATCAGCCATCAACCCATCTAGCCATGACGCGTCCTGTCCAAGCCCACTAACTTTTATGCACGGTTTGGACAATGTCATTAACCTGTGTTCTCTAATCCATGTGTTCCTACTTCTATCTCAGTGCCACGAGGAAGCATGCATCTCCCTGTGCTTCTTTGCAAACTGTTAAGGTTTTCTGTATTTTTCGTTAATGGCGAGGATTCTGAATCACGCGTCATACGTATTTATAATGCATTGATATGTTTACTTTTCATTATCAAATTCAGCTTCCGTTTCTTTTCGTGAAAGCCACAACATTCTGGAATGGTTGACTGTTATGGTTGCCACCTCTGAGGTATACAAAAAAGACCTGGGCAATATTATGGGAAGAATAATAATTCAGTATCAAAAGGGGCAAAGACCGACACGGAGATGATAAAAAGGGAATACTAGGCTTTACCCTTTACAACAATAAAGCAGGTGTTCAGATATCCAAACACCAAATAGACACCTATTGCAAGGCATCCGGTTGCCTAACACTGGTGAGACAAGGGCATAAAGGAGGCTGTTCCTAATATAAGACAATCAGTTTCAAAGACAATGCATATATGATCAAAGCATATTTGTTTGCATGTTTTACCTCAAGCATGTGTGGTTAATACAGACTAAATGCCTTGGAATATGTGTCTATTTGGTGTTTGAACATCTTAAAACCTCCTGTATTATTGCTGAAACGGAGATGCTGGTGTTGACACCCACCCTCGAAGCATCAGCTTCACCTGGAACCAACGCACTGTCAAAAAGAGTCCCATAGACTGACGAAACAACAAAAAAACGAGTCCTTTAAAGTCACGGTAAAAACTTACAGAATCCCTGGGCAGCTACTTCAAAAGAGAGGACAATTCCTGGAAAAAAACACCCCCAAAACAGGTGGCAACCCTACCGTTGGCCCAGCTAGTGACAAGCCTGCCACTGAGGCCGCACGCGCACCATTGGAGAAGCCTGTTGGGGAGGCCGAGTCGCCGTGGCCGTTGGAGACGTGGGTTGAAGCCGCGAGCTCCGTGAGCTGGTTGAGGCGCAACTTGCGGCAGTAGATGGACGCAGCCTCGGGCTCGAGGGCAATGAGAAGGCCCTCGGGGGCCTGTGGGGTCGCTATCCCTGCCTGGCGGGGCAGAGGCACGAACAAAGAAAGAATGAAGATCGGTGCGACACCTTCGGGCCTACTGAGAGTTAGGCAAAAAAAGCCAAACATCCTAATGCCTTGTGCTTTAAAATCTACTGAGATGATGTGAGACTTTCCTGGTTGAATCAATTTATAATGACCTCACTTTGGTTAGGGACGACTGGCTTTGGATAATGAAACGATCTTAAATGTGTAACATGTCTAGTGCTCTTTAATTTTGAGGTGCCAGAATCATAACCACGTTAGAATTGTCTCAATGTTCACTGTCGGTGATTTGCTCCCAACTGCTCCAGCTGCATGCAGGCTTTCACAGCCCAATGCCATGATGTCAACCACTGCCATCCATTGTACGCAAGCGTTTCATAAAAATGTAAACCTGGGTTGTGGTGGAATGTGACGACTGGAGTTTAGAGCACTGCAGAGTACACTTGACATGATCTGGCTGTCAAATCAAATGTGTCCTGGGTATGGCATTCAGCTACATCTGGTGATGGTGTGACATAAAAAAAAGATACTGTTGTAGAAGGCAAGAGGGAAACCACCTCCATCCATCTTTCCATAGCTATGGCCCAAGACAGAATGGATGCGATGCGGTAATCCTGAGCCATGTATCATAACAAACAACATGAATGAAGAATAAAACGAGTAAGGAGAATGCCGGTGAAGAAAGAAGATGTAAAAGCTTCCTGTGCATAAATGCCAAGCAGAAAAACTGAAAAAAACATTACCCAAAAAGGACCATCTGCAAGCAGTCGCCCTCCCCAACTCACCGCGTAGGCCGCCTCCCTCATGAACTGCTTGGCCGGCTGCTTCCAGATGGCGGGGACCGTGATCACCCATCGGATCTCATCGGGGTTGTACGGCAAGCCCGTCTGATCCGAGAGTTCCTGCGAGTTCCGGAGATGGGTGGAAATCCGGCAGAGCGGCGCAGCAGCAGGAGTCACGCTTGAGCGGTTCTCAAAATAAGGATTTGGACATCGGCACTCAAAAAACACAACCTGGAGAAATTTGTCATACGAAGGAAATTAGCTCAGAGGTCACCCTCAAATGATAGGGCTCGTCAATGGAGTAAAGAAGATTACTGGAGGAGTCAAAAGGTAAAATTTAAGATTGCCCAGATCAATGGTTTTCAATGTTTTTGATTATGGTGGCCACTTCCCACAAGCACTCCATCCTCCTTACCCCACCCCCCACAACCTCCTCTCCTCCTCTCCTCCCCCCATCCTCTTCTCGACAACGTGGTGTCAGTCGGGTATCTGTTTCACGTTGTGTATTTGCGTGATTTGCCGCTGCAATGCTGCGCCGACCTTGTCTGCCATTTTCCTGCACAGTATGCACGCCACAGCCTGTGCTCCGCTTGGGTTTGGGAAACACTGGCCGAGGCTCTTAGGAATTCCTTGCACTATAGCCCATGGCAACGATGCAATGCTCTTGCACCCAGCCTTCTCAAAATGGTGATTTGCTCAATTGTTTAGCAGCACAAGCGTTTGTTTTACCTGCAAGGCTCTCTCCTTGAAGAAGCGCAACGCATGGGCAAACACCTCGAGGGCTTTCACCATCTTCCCGTTGGTTGCCTCCAGCTCGGTGTCCAAGGAGATGACCTGCAGAAGGGAGTGATGATGTTTTAAAGCTTGCTTTTCTTTAATATACAGCTTTAATTAGGGTAACAGCTGCCCTCCCACAAAGCGGTCATTGTTATGTGTAAAAACTAACTCTCCCACATGTTGGCCACATTTGCGAGAAGAGTTATGGGCAAGGAGTAATAAGATGACGCAGTAGCTTTGCTTCTCTTAATCTTTAGAATTCTTCATCATGACCATGATCAGCCTTGAACTATCCACTGCTGGATTAAGGCCTTCCCCAAGCTGTCACCATCTACCACAGTATCGTGATGCTACAATCCAGGATAGCTTCTGAACGAACTAAACTAAACTACGTTTAATTTTACCAGGGGTAAAAAAAGGACCCGGAGAAAACGTTCACGCGACCACAGCGAGAGCATGCGCACTCCAAATATACAGGTGTCAAGGTCGAGATCGAACCCACGACCTCCTGAATACCAGGAGAGGTAAATTTTGATTTAAAGCTTTCGTGACTGCAGGGATTCATATTCTTGGTTCTTTCGGTAAAGTCACGTAGAAGGGAAATAATACAATAATAAAAATATAAAACAATACAAATTTTCACGACGTTTCGACTGCAACACAAGCAAATCATGCAAATACACAACGTGAAACAGATACCTGACTGACACCACCTTGTCGAGAAGAGGATGGGGGCAGGAGAGAAGTAGGGGAAGTTGTTTACCGAAAGAACCAAGAATATGAATACCAGGAGAGGTAGTTAACATCACCGTGGCACCACTTGAACACATGTCATCTCCACCTCCACGGTGGACACCCCCTCTTGGGTGTGCTCTCTCTTTCGGCTTCCACTGTCGTTGGTCTCAACCGCCGGTCATCATCCCTTTCTCGCGGCTTGCGCTGCTCAAGCCCACTTCATTTTATTAACAGTCAATTCTAACGTCTATTTACTTCGTTCCATACGTTCTCTGATCCATGCGTTCCTCTTCCCGCATGTCAGTGTAATTTCAAGCATGCACATCTCTGCGCTCCTTAGCACACTTTTGAACATTCGTTGTATTGGCCAGTGTCCATGTCTCCAATCCATGCGTCATGTTTATCGATTTCAAAATGACAACAAATGAAGTTACTCGTGCAGCAGCAGCAACGTTCCCATTCACGAGCATCAGAGCTCAAGTACCCATGTCAACTCACTCCAATCATGAGCATCATCCTAAGGTGAGAAACACTAAGTGGAAATTCAGCAGTGGCTATCCATTGTTCAACGGACTCTGCCAAATAACCTGTAAAATAGATGACTTAGCTGAGCATAGGCCGACACTTGAGTGAGGAACCACCCTTCATTTTCCATTTCATGGCATTGAATAAACAAATGCAAAACATCGTAAGCGGTCGGTAAACGTGAAATGTAATTTTTTACGGAGGTGTTGAGAAATTATGTACAAAAAAAATGCAGCGAAGAAGGGAACATAATTTCCCGTGTGTTTTTGATCTCGACACACACAAAAGAATGAAGTATTATGGGATTATCTTTGCTTACTAGGTCGTATGAAAATTACCCATTTACGTTTTGGCAAGTCGAGACGTCAAAATGCGAATACACCCTCTCTGGAACATGCGTCCAACTGTGGTTACTATTCAATGCAATCTGTCACAGCTGTCTAAACCATTCTTCCTGAGGCTTCGATGTATTTTATAAAAAAAAAGGTATTATTATGGCTATTTATTTATTTGTATGGCCTGACACGAATTGAGATTTTGCAAATGTAGAATAATGAAAAAATAACAAAGTCTTTCATGCAAGTCCCCTGAGCTGCCTATAACACTAAACCTACACATCTTGCTTCCTATTCCTTGGATCTTTCGTTAAAGTCACGTAGATAGAAAAATAAATAAAAATAAAGTGAATACAATTTTTTTTTTAATATCATCAAATAATAAAAATTGTTATTATTGTTTTTCTATCTACGCGACTTTACCCAAAGAACCAAAGAGTATGAATTCTTGCAGTCACGAAAGTTGCAAGTCAAAATCTTGCTTGCAGGCTAACATCTCAAGGTGCTCCAGGGGCGGCAGTCGGGTAGGGGAGAGCTGCTGGGCCTTCACCAGAAGTGAACACAAAGGGTTCAAAGCCGCTCATACCTCCGAAACTTTGTTTTCGATAAACCACGTGTTAAAACATAAGGGAGACACTGCCGCTGTGTCCTGGTTAGCACGTTGGACTTGCAACCCAGAGATTGCCAGTTCAGTCTCAATGTACACATTTTTGTTTAACCCCCCACCACCCTCACCTCTATCCACCCAGCAGTACAAATCGGAACACCACAGTCGATCAGCAAGTCACGTATACAGGGAGTGGAGTAACGCGTGGTTACTACCGCCTTTTCCAAGACCTCTGATCAGCATTAAAGAGTAGGCCAAAAATACTCTCTATATGGGACTCTGTCGAGAGAGAGGTCCCACTAGTGGAAGGCCCTCTGCCAGCAGTGGCATGAGCAAGCGAATTGCAGGGCTGTACCTTTACCCAAAAGTGGGTAAGGTGTCCTTTCGATGGAATTTGAAAAGAAAAACGCATAATGGCGATGCTGATGTTGACACGCACCCTCGAAGCATCAGATTCGCCTGGAACCAACGCACAATTTGAAAGTGAACCGCGTGTAAAATTGGCCTCTGCCCAATGAGCCGTGCGCTTGGTTCATTAGAGCGGCGAAAACCCACTCTCCCCCGAAACGGGGGTGTTTAGCCCACTGACTGAAATTGTTACCGCATGTAACACTCTATCGAGGCGCGTGTATTCCAAGAAGTGAGGTTTTCTCACGTGGAACATCTTAAGATGCAGTCTTTACAAATGTTCATCATCAATCATCATTAGTCATGATTTATCCAATTCTGGATGAAGACCTCCCCAAGTCGCTGCCATTTCTTACCGTCCCGTGATGCAAAAACTATCTATATCATGCACTTGAGTCGATTTCATCACTACAACTCGCAATGAATGTCCGTTCAGACGCTTTCCGTCCTTGGCTGCCACTCTGCAATTTGTCTCCACCAATGGCCATCATTCCATCGAGTGACATGTTCTGCCTTGGTCAATGTACTAATCTTAACAGGCAATATGATATCTTTAAGGGGAGTTGGGTCTCTGAACCGTATGCTCATTTTCTTGTTTCTCAGCGTAATTCCTAGCATGCTCGCCCATGATTAAAAACAATTTCACCAACTTATAAATCGAGATAGGTAAAAATACCGACCTTCTCTCCCGATGTAACTCGGTGTTTTGTAGAAGGAAAAATTGTTATCTCAAAAGATTGGTCAACGAAAAAAATATCATCACAATTTAGACAAAATTGCTTCAACACAACCTTAACTTTCCAAATACATATTGATTTAATTCCGGGGGAATTACACTTGAAGCAGGTAATATTAACGGACGTAACTATAAACTCTCAACGAATACGTTAACATGATTGTCACCTGTAATCTCTGCACATTGCCTGTGTACAAACCTGCGTCGGCTGGGCCGTCAACCACGCTCTGTGGCCATTGCACTCAAATAATCGTACGTTCGCCTGGGCCAAAGTTCAAGTCGCTTAACAACGCAAGTCAACACGTGGCTGAGCCCAGGATCCTTCACACGACGCAGGGGAGACGGAGCCTTCTGGAGCGCAGCCCCCACCAATCTGGACCCCCCCCCCTCCCGCATCTGCCTGCCACCGGACATCCGAAACGTGCCAAATGTCTCTCAATTCCGTGGTCTGTGTAAGAAGCATCTATTCTGACTAAGCTTCCCATCACAAAAAAAAATCTCATTAAAGCTGTCTCTCTCTCTACTTTTAATTGCTTAGTGCTTCTTACAGCTCTTACGCTATTCGTTGCGCACGTTTGCACTTTCTTTTGTGCGCGGTTGCTCAGCCGGTGTTTGCCGCTGGGGTGGTGACGGGTTTCTTTCTTCATTCCCTGTTGCTACTCTCTGGCCCCCGTGTACCGGTCCCATTCCGCTACGATGCGCACTGATGCCGACTTTAGCGAGGGCGATATTGGCACGTAAGAAAAACGATTGATTGATTGATTGATGCGGGACGCTGAGCCTTGCCCGAGCGTTTAGAACACTCCAACTGCATGCTGGGTTTACTTTCTTGGCACGGAACCACGTTCAACGAGCCGGGCCGCGTGCGTCGGTCGCTGCAAGCGCGAATGCGGTCATCACTGGACTTCTGTGAAAAAGAGCTTCATAACTCTTCGGATTCCTCCGGTCTCAATAGCGATTCTGATTCGGCGTGAAGTCGCAGTCTCAGACGAGTCGTCGACAACCCGTGGAGCTTTAGTCAAGTCCTACTCTGCGCATTTCATCGAAGCATTATCTTAAGGTCTAGTCGACAAACGGCAGTTGAACAGTTAGTCCACAAATGTAGTGGTTATTAAGATTTTGGTTAAAGGGTTTGTGAAATTTCCCACCCAGCATTATTGATCAGGTTAAACACTCATTGTACTTCATGAACCTCTTTATATACATATTATAATAACGTGCATTTGTAAGGCACATTTCATTCGTAGACGTCAATATTGGCAAATGCTCTGTTTGGTCTTTTCTGGGCTCACTGCAGTTTCTCGTCACGTGACGAAGTTATCTTAAAGTTGATTTGAATCTTTCGTGACTGCAGGGATTACTCTTTGGTTCGTTCGGTAAAGTCACGTAGAAAGAAAATAAATCAAATAATAGAATACGACGTTTCGATTGCAACACAAACAGTCGTCATCAGGTCGAACTAAATTTGACAGAGAGACAAAACACAGACACACACAGACAGACACACAAGCAGAGAGAGAGACACAGAGAGAGAGAGAGACACACAACATAGACGCACAGAGACGTTATCTTAGTCTGCGTCTTCGTTTCAGACTCAACAATTTCGTCTCGTCACAGTGGGCAGTCGTTAGTTTTTGCAACGCTCGATCATTTACATCCACTCGAAGTCATCAATGACTAAATAAAAATGACTAAAAAAACCACTCTCAATTGACGAATATTCCCGTCACTAATTTCATCACCGGTTACCATGTGAGTTGCGAGTGTGCCTTTTTCTGCTTTGACGTTGCACAGCGGTCGTTAAAGCGTCCTACAATAGCTGGCATCGCGGAAGAGAGAGAGAGAGAGGGGGACAGACAGCTGCTCCGCTGCAGATGGCGGCATCCATCTCCGCATGGCCGGCACCGCCGAGCTGACAGATGCGGCACTCGGCGATGAAAAAATGACCCCTCTTCTTGGTTCTTTCGGTAAAGTCACGTAGAAGGGAAGTAATAAAATAATAAAAATAAAACATAATAAAATAATTCTCACGACGTTTCGGCCACAACGCAAGCAGCCGTCCTCAGGTGTGGCCGAAACGTCGTGAGAATTATTGTATTATGTTTCATTTTTATTATTTTATTATTTACCTTCTACGTGACTTTACCGAAAGAACCAAGAAGATGAATCCCTGCAGTCACGAAAGCTTTAAATCGAAAAATGACCCCTCTTCTTGGTTCTTTCGGTAAAGTCACGTAGAAGGGAAGTAATAAAATAATAAAAATAAAACATAATACAATAATTCTCACGACGTTTCGGCTAGAACGCAAGCAGCCGTCTTCATGTGTTTTATTATTTATTATTTTATTACTTTCCTTCTACGTGACTTTACCGAAAGAACCAAGAAGATGAATCCCTGCAGTCACGAAAGAAGCTTCAAATCGAGAAATAATGACCGTCGCTTAGTCCCAACCGCGCCAGCCTCGCTGCACTGCCTCGCTACCAGAAGACGAACGCTGCTGCTGCTGTTGCCGCAGATGAGCTTCATCGCTCATCGAGTTCCTCCAATCTAATTCACAAATCTGATAAAGATTCGAAACATGACGCTACTGCGTCCCCACGGCCATCGCTAAGCTGGCTCGTTAGCCCGGGAATGAACGGCAGGAATCGAGCGCGAGTCCTCACGCTCCATCAGCCACGGGGCCGCCCTCTTCTTCTCGTTCTCCTCTCGTCTCTAATCCCTTGGCCTTCTCGGCTGTTGCTGTGCCACATCTGACTCTGCTCGTGCTGCATCGGTGCCATTGCTGGCTGCCCCCAGGTTCTGTTCTGCGATGACAAATTTCTATTGTCGTAAAGTAACAAAAATGCTCTTAAAGTAACGCTTAACGCAAGCATTCGTTAGGTGAGGGCAGGGGTCGCTAACCGAAATAACAAAAAGAGCCATTTTTTTCGAGCTCGGTAAAAAAAAACCTCATGATTTCAAGAGCTGCAATGCACGTGAATATGAGACGGTGATGCTAAGTAACTAACATCACGTCGCAGTCCTTCAAGAGTCGCATAGGCTCCTGAGCTGCAGTTGGCCGCCCCGAGGACTCGGGCTTCCGTAGATACGAGCTGTTTTGTAATTTTCCGACCCACTCTCCGCTCCAGCAAGCAATGCTTTCTGTTGAAGCAAAGGGTCAAACTTTGTTGAGTGGGAGGTCACCCATTTTCCTCTCCTGCCCTCGCAGTCTGGAACTGCCTTGCCCCAGCCACCATCTCGCAGTCTGGAACTGCCTTGCCCCAGCCACCATCTCGCAGTCTGGAACTGCCTTGCCCCAGCCACCATCTCGCAGTCTGGAACTGCCTTGACCCAGCCACCATCTCGCAGTCTGGAACTGCCTTGCCCCAGCCACCATCTCGCAGTCTGGAACTGCCTTGCCCCAGCCACCATCTCGCAGTCTGGAACTGCCTTGCCCCAGCCACCATCTCGCAGTCTGGAACTGCCTTGCCCCAGCCACCATCTCGCAGTCTGGAACTGCCTTGCCCCAGCCACCATCTCGCAGTCTGGAACTGCCTTGCCCCAGCCACCATCTCGCAGTCTGGAACTGCCTTGCCCCAGCCACCATCTCGCAGTCTGGAACTGCCTTGCCCCAGCCACCATCTCGCAGTCTGGAACTGCCTTGCCCCAGCCACCATCTTGCAGTCTGGAACTGCCTTGCCCCAGCCACCATCTCGCAGTCTGGAACTGCCTTGCCCCAGCCACCGGTGCCTGTCGACTCCGTATGCCCCTTTTTAGTCCTGGCTCAAGACCTTCCCCTTTTGTGACTGTTTCTCGGTTATCCTATGGATAGACTCGCTCCCGCCATATGGATGTGGAATTTCCACCACTGGCCCTGCAGGGTTGTCAACAGGAGATGAGCACCAGTGCCTCAACGCTCATTTGAGCAGGGAATAATTTTCACCTTCTTATGTTTGACAAGAGGAGAAAACATTACAACTGCATTTCTCATCCACCCCCCTCCACCCCTGCCAACCGCCGCTCCCCACCTCGTGTGGAATTGCAGAGTCCCTCGCTCGCGAGAGCGCGTGCGCACGCACGGCGCATCGACCGCGGTCGTAGCGTGGGTCTTTATAAAAGCGACCGCGAAGGACCAATGAAGCTCCGGGCAACAAATTGCTCTCGCTACTCCCTCTCTCTTCCACTCCGGCTCGAATGCTTTAAACGGCACGCTACGGAGCCCCATCTCGAGAAGAAACTGGCGGCGTTGGACACAGTCCGTCCCCTCGAACGCCAACGGCGAGCGATCTCAACGGTCCGGTGGTGAACGCGGCGTTCGTACTAAAAGTAAAAAAAAAATATCTCCAAAGAGGGATGATTCTCGAGGACAATGCTGAGCGCACGGAACTCGCAAACAATCCAGAGGTCGTGGCGGGTGAAACAATGGGAACGTTTCTTAATGTATACATTTTTACCCGGGGAGAGGCCCCCCCTCCCTCCCAAACTGCCACTACGCCACTGGTCAGGAGCGCTGCGTTTGCAGTGCCGGCCAGTGTCGCAGGCAGGGACGTTCTTTGGCTTTAAGCAGACAACATGGGTCACGGTTGTAACCAGAGCTCAATTTCAACCGGAACACTGTTCCAGGAACCATTTTGGCGAGCGACAGTCCATCTCTCGCCTTATTTGGTCCTAAGCCTTTTGTGTGTATGTTAAACCTCTTTCGCGCTGTACATAGCCAACCGTGCTGATCGGAGGATTACAGGAATACAGGGTGCAAAACAATAGTATTATTCTGAATAGGCACACCGTGTACTTTAGTACCAGTGCATCGACAATTATCCTTACTTCTAGCCAGCCCAAGGGTGTTCCCGAAAATACCGAGTGATAAATAAATCCCTGGTTTTAACAATCGCTGTTTGTAGAGTCTCTCTGATGGTACGATAGCTTTGGAACAAATAAAAAAAAACATCCTCGCGGGCCATTTTGTGCGCAGTGTTTCCAAGGGGAAGCACGATAATCAGGAAAGAAAGTACAATAAACATTGAACGCTAGTCCTCGCTGAGCCTGCACCATCACTCGCTTTCCGTCAACGTCTGCACAATTGCTTGCCATTCGCACTGGACAATATCATATGGCCATTGACCATAGTGTACAAGGCTGCTCCAGCGAACGATTAAGCAAAACCTGCGTATAAACCAGGTCTCCAACGCTCCCTTAAAAAAAAGGACATTTCTTGTCTCAGTGGGTTCAGAGAGCGCACACAAATCAGGGACACCATCCATATATTGGCTGTGAACAAAAGTGACAACATTTCGATTTAAAGCTTTCGTGACTGCAGGGATTCATCTTCTTGGTTTTTTCGGTAAAGTCACGTAGAAGGGAAATAATAAAATAATAAAAATAAAACATAATTAAATAATTCTCACGACGTTTCGGCCACAACGCAAGCAGCCGTCCTCAGGTGAAGCGTCTGATGCTGTCTTTCCGACAGACCTGCAGATTTTTGCCACGTGTCCCACAGATCAACCACGGTTGCCCAGACAATGACCCCTGTCTGTATGCATGCTGAACTTCTTTTGCACCGTACGTAGCCAACCGTGCTTATCGTGCGTGCGTCTAGCACGCAACCCCTGCCCCCCCAATGAAACCACTCATTACGTTCATGTCGTGGAGCTTCATCTTGAACTTGTCGAAGTAGAGCCAGGACGTCGCCTCGCTCGGCTCCAGGTCGTGGAAGAAGTCGCGAGCGGAGAAGCCCAGGCTGTGGAAGCGCCCGTCCGGAGTGAGCAGCAGCGCCGTGGGCGTCTTCTGGCTCGACACCCCCGGGTCGCCACCCTCCCAGCGCCTGCCGAGTGGTCACGCGGTGGTCACGCGGTCAACGGCAGGCACGGCATCACGTTCACGGCAGAGGTCGCAACCGGGTACCCGATACCCGTACCCTACTCGATACCCGGCTACCCGTACCCGGCCGGGTACGGGTACGGGTACCCGTTTGCGACCCTGGTGCGGCCGGGTACGGGTACGGGTACCCGTTTGCGACCCTGGTGCGGCCGGGTACGGGTACGGTTGGACCGTGAGTCACTGGTGAGTAACTGTTTGTTACTCATTTCCCAACGTCTTGTCTCTTTTCACAATTCAAGTTCCTAGAATCAACCCATCCGCGCCTGCAACATGGCTTCATCCCAGAGGTCGCAATCAGGTACCCGATACCCGTACCCTACCCGTACCCAGCCGGGTACAGATAAGGTACGGGTACGGCCGGGTACGGGTACCCGTTTGCGACCCTGGTGCGGCCGGGTACGGGTAAGGAATCAAAACCCGTTTGCGACCTCTGGTTCACGGAATCCCGTCGCCAGAACAGCCAATACACGGTGGCTCAAACATCCAAAATATGACGAATCTGTGATTTATCCAGGAGGGCAACGTTGAGTTGTAGGACTGTTTCTCAGGAGGGTCCTGCTACGTTTATTGGCTTGTTGTTATATTATAATTTTTTTTGACAATTAATGAGAGTTTACTTTACGCGTGAGAGCAGAACCGGAGCATCCAGAGAAAACCCACGCGCACAAAGTGGCAACACTCTATCCCCGTACAGATGGAACCATATGTCAATTAGTCCACTTGCTGTAATGGCTTCTCATGGAGAGCCGGGGGAATGGCACGCTGTTAAAATTCAATTAAAGTGAAATGTGTATATGGGAATCTCCCGTGGAAACAAACAGCAACAAAAGCCTTTGCGTTCGAACTGTTTCATGACCGCCTATTAAACCTAGCATGGCCAAGGATAGGGTGGTGTGGCAGGAACCATGCCTAGCTGCCTTTGTCTCCCCGGTGCTGATGTCCACAAACAGCATCGGGTGGTACTCGTTTAAGGCCGAGTCGACCTAGGGGGTGAACCGGAACAGTTTCTGATATCACTCGCCATTGACGTTAGCCGTGGCTGGTGACAACATCGGCTGTAATTGTGACAACAAAACAAATGGTAATGATTATTAAGAGTGTACTGCCCTTTGATAATGTACTGCTGGATGAAGGCCTCTCCATGTTGGGGCGGTCATGGGAGTTGACTGACCAAACTTCACCATGCTCATCAATGTGGGAAGGTGAAGTTGAGGTGTGGGAAGAGATTGGGGGGGTGGTGGTGGGGGCAAGGACCGGTTTCAAATATCCCTTATCACCGATGTTCGCTGTCGTCGAGAATAGAACTCAGGTTGCAGGATTTACAGGGCAGTGCTACGACCCGATGCGTCAATAGAGCGCACGTCCACACACGCGCACTCTCACGCGGGCGTCCACTTGGCTGATGATGGATGAGAGCCAACAGAAGCCCAGCAGAGGGCTCGAGGTGAAATAGGATCTTATGCGAGAGACGCTTCAGCTCGCTCGAGGCCGTGATTGTGAAACGCGGCGTCGGCGGCCGAGAGGGCCGGTTGTTTCCTCGTGAATTAAAGCGCCCGTCGGCATCGCCCGGATCGATACGCCTCTGCTCATCCCGCGCGCGCGCGCGCGCCGGCGGCACAAGAGGGGCGAGCGCGCGGTGACGTCTGGGGACCTCATCATGTGGATGGCGGACGGCTCGCTCGTGAAGCTGTAGGCGTAGCCACTCGAGGTCGTCCCGAAGTCGATGGCGACCACCACCGAGAAGCCTCGAGCCGGCGGCTGCTCTTCGCCGCGCTTCTGCGCGCAGACAAGCGGACAGGCAGGGGGAGAGCGAGCGAGTGAAACGGTGAACACCTGGGCAGGTGAGCAGGCAGGGAGAGAGCGAGTGAGACGGTGAACACCTGGGCAGGTGAGCTGGCAGGGAGAGAGAGCGAGTGAGATGGTGAACACCTGGGCAGGTGAGCAGGCAGGGAGAGAGCGAGTGAGACGGTGAACACCTGGGCAGGTGAGCAGGCAGGGAGAGAGCGAGTGAGACGGTGAACACCTGGGCAGGTGAGCTGGCAGGGAGAGAGAGCGAGTGAGAGAGTGAACACCTGGGCAGGTGAGCAGGCAGGGAGAGAGCGAGTGAGACGGTGAACACCTGGGCAGGTGAGCTGGCAGGGAGAGAGCGAGTGAGACGGTGAACACCTGGACAGGTGAGCGGGCAGGGAGAGAGAGCGAGTGAGAGAGTGAACACCTGGGCAGGTGAGCAGGGAGAGAGAGCGAGTGAGAGAGTGAACACCTGGGCAGGTGAGCAGGCAGGGAGAGAGAGCGAGTGAGACGGTGAACACCTGGACAGGTGAGCTGGCAGGGATGGAGAGCGAGTGAGACGGTGAACACCTGGGCAGGTGAGCGGGCAGGGAGAGAGAGCGAGTGAGACAGTGAACACCTGGGCAGATGGGCAGGGAGTTAAACAGAAAGACGGATCAGACACAGAGTGACAGGCAGACAAATGGACGAGCAAACGGACAGAGACGCAAACAGAAAGCCAGACAAACAGATGGGTAAGTAGAGAGGCAAGCAGGCAGACCGACAGGCATACAAGACAACCAGAGGCAGACAAGCGGACAGACAGACAGACGAACAGGGCACCTTCTGAGCGAGACAGAGAGAGAGAGTAGCGGAAGGAAAACAACGAGCGAATCCATTACGCAGACGGAGGAGAGACGACGAGAATGTGATTACGCGCGCGTGCATGTGTTTTGTGTTTATACAAAGCCATTTTCTACAATTAAAAAAGGCGGGTGGGGGGGGGACATAGCACGCATAATTAATACAAGGTACGAGAACACTGAATTACAGTGATGTTGCAAATGTCCTGCGTGTTATTGCCAAACACTAGCATTAAGTGCCATTTTATTGTCAGCGCATGCAGCAAATTGCACGGAACAATGCATTGCAAATGTCAGGGTAATCTGTTTTCAATTTATTCCCAGTAATTGGTGGTTATACACATTCGCGGGCGTCCGACTGGCAGGTAGCAATTGGCGAGGCAATTCGCGTTGATTGCCGCGTTCAACTGGTGTGCCTGTTGCGTGCATTTCGCGATGATGGATAGGCAAAGTTATAATCTCTGTCAGATGTGAGGAGTAAGCCGGCTGGAAATGGAATGGAATTGGGAATACATATTTCATCCTCCCCCGCCCCCCCCACAACTAACCACTGATAGAAGACACAAAACAAGGATATACAGCGGGAAAAGTTTGTATTTTCTCGCTTAGTTCGAAATAGTTTTGAGGTTAGTAATTGCACGAACGGATCAGGGCATACCAACATAAATGCATTTCGTCGTCATCAATCAGCGGCAGCAATTGTGGGCATGATCTATCCGCTATTGGATGAACGCATCCCAACCGTACTCCCCCCTCCCGTCCCACTTCCCCTGGGCAGTGCAAATCGGTGAAGATTAAACAAATGCATCTATCGGAAAGTAAATGTTGTTTTGTGCATGCGTGTGGGTGTGTGCGTGTATCCGCGTGTACGTGCGGGTGTGTGCATTTGCGTGCGTGCGAGTGTGGGCGTGGGGGTATTCGCGTGTGTGCCCGTGCAACGCCTGCGTGTGTGCCGGTGTGTGCGTGCGTGTGTGCCTGTGTGTGTGCGTGCGTGCCTGTGTGTGTGCGTGTGTGCCTGTGTGTGTGTGCGTGCGTGCCTGTGTGTGCGTGTGTGCCTGTGTGTGCGTGCGTGTGTGCCTGTGTGTGCGTGCGTGTGAGCCTGTGTGTGCGTGCGTGGGTGCCTGTGTGCGCGTGCGTGTGTGCCTGTATTGCGTGCGTGTGTGTGTGTGCGTGTGTGCCTGTGTGTGTGCGGGTATCCGCGTGTGTGCCCGTGCAACGCGTGCGTGTGTACCGGTGTGTGTGCGTGCGCGTGTGCGTGCGTGTGTGTGCGTGTGTGCCTGTGTGTGCGTGCGTGCGCGCTTCCTCGCACGCCGTTGCTGTTGCATCCTCGCGCGTTCGCGTCCGGCCGCCAGGGGACATTCAGGTCACAGATTGAGACTGTCGCTGACGTTTCCCAGCACGTCGCAAACATCGCAGTGACAAATCTCCCCTCCCTCGGCGCGGCACCGTCAACCCCCATGAGCTCAGCACATGCGCGGCGGCTGAAAGACGCGGCCCGACCCATCGCCACCTCCGCCATCACCCCCCGCCCCCACTTACTCACCCCCCCACTCCCTTCCGATGTTATTGTCCTCGGGAAGCAAAGTGGAGAGAAAGCCGGCACTCCCAGGGTGTAATCACACCGCGGGGTTTGCAGCATCACCAATTGCACCGCCGCCAATCTCTTTCGTACGGCTGGATGGACAACAACGCATCGCAACAAAGTCTACGTCTACGGATGAGTTTAGCCGGGAAATTGCTTCAGTCGATGAGCCGGTCGATTGCTTCGCAGCCCTGCGTTGGCTTTTCTGAGCTCACGGTGGCCCAGTTCGCTCGTGGGCTCGCACGGTGACTGACACACGCAGATCCATGGACTCACATAGAGAGCCCATAGACTCACTTGGAGACGCGCAGACTCGCACAGTGTTCACGTCAGCATTGGCCAGTCATCCCAATGCTGAAAAGTGACACGCACATTCCTCAATTGGGATTTTACACTTCGAAACATCGCTTCCCTACTACGAATAGAACTTGACAGGACCCTACTGAAAAAAGAGCATTGATACTCGGTGAGGTTTCCCTGAATACATAGTCCTACAAAGAATAGAGTATAACTTTGGTTCACTGCTGTGGGGTCGATGGTCTTGCTCGTTGTTTCTGCAGTGACACAATTGGATATTATCAAAGTGGTCTAGGGGCAGATCTGCCGCGAGGCGTGCAGATTCGATTCCAAGTGGCCCAGTTTTTTCGAGGTAGATTCAAACCCGGGCTTCTGTTAGTGTGGTCGGTGATCAGCAGCTGCCTCCGCGTAGCTTTGCCCAGTTGCCCTGCGGTTACGCCGCGCGTCGTCCGGAGTGATGTCCGACGTTTCGCTGCACATGCTGGGAGCCTCTGCGGGCACTGACTGCTGGCAGTTTACGTTCTCCCTCGATAATTATCTGGGATGTTGGTGTTCGGTCCCAAAACTGTCGCCCTTTCTCCAGGGCGTTAAAACGAAACAACACCACCCAGTGCCACCGCCAGCGACGAGGGCTGGGAGATCGCTGAGCTCACCGCGGGCATCGACGGGGTGAGAGGCGCGATGCCACATCCGGCGGGGCTGCCCGGGTGACTCTGGGTTTGCGGCTCGGGTTCTTCAGCGCCTGCAAATGGGAAGACGAGCAGGTGAGCGAGGAGGCGCCGTGCCAAGCAAATAGCGGAAGGGAAACTGCGCACAAACCTAGAGGTGGATGAATGAACGGACGGATAGGCAAACAGGCAAGCGGGTAAGTAGGCAGATAGACGCATTGACAAAGATTAATATTGTTAGGTTTTTTCGGTAAAGTTACTTGATACAGCTATCGTGCTGTGACGGTTCCACCTGAAGACGGGAGCTTGTGTTGCGTCCGAAACGTCGTGATTTTTTTTAAATTTTATTAATTTAAATTTTTTACCTACGTGACTTTACCGAAAAAACCTAAGACTATAAATCCTTGCAGTCACGAAAGCTTCAAATCTAGAATTGACAAAGATCCCAATGTACTCTTTAACAATTCGTGCGGGCAAGTCATGCTAGCGAGCACCTATTAAGGGCACGATCAGCATGAAAGGGATTGGTGTAGCACCACGCACGGTCGCCTTTGATTCCCCCAGCGCTGACGTGTACCTACCGCGGGAGGTACTCATTTAAGGCTAAGTCGACCTAGGAAATGCTTAGGATGAGTTCGGATGCAACTCGCCGCTGACGGGAATCGAACCCAGGGGGCTGGCGTTAGTGGTGCAGTGCGCTAACCACTGTACCGCCACTCTTACAGATAGAACCATCCATAGAACAATGTATAGAGAGACTGAGAGGGGGGAACGCGGCATTTACAAAGCAAACTCATTTTACACACAAAGAGGGCCAGCGCGAGCGGAGTCATTTTGCAAGAGTAAAATGACGAGGAAAAAAAAAAGAGCAACGTTATCACGTTGAGAATGCGCCACGAGTCTTGACTCGATGGTTATCCACTCTGTCAAACGCCAAGCAATTTCCACCCACGCCTGGATTTCAATCTTTACTGTTGGGTCAGAAATTGAGCAGACATTTGGATCTAGATAATGTGTGTCGACATGCAATACACGTGCCTCATTGCTGCTCCACCTGTGTTTTGAGTCGAGGAAAACAGAAAAAAAAGATATATATCCTTTTATTGTTTCGTACAAGCAATTGAGAAAATAAGATAGGTTAAAGTGTTTAAAAGGGAAAAGAAATACGTGGAATGTCAACTTAATCTCGACTATGTATGCACCTGCACATACATTCTTCAAAGTGGCATTTTGTTGAACTTTCCACATCCCACGGTGTTGGCTGACCCGGGGATCACAGTGGGTGGTATCCGTATTGGCCAAACACCCACTGTGCTGTTCAGATTACTGACCAATATCAAATAAACAATCTCTTCCAGGCTCACTCGCCCGCGTTCCCTGCGAGGAGTTTGCACGTCTGGCGGTTTGCGCGCGCGTGAGTTCATCTGTGAGAGATGGGGGGGGGGGGGGGTGTCGCTTTCCATGGCGGCACTCGGCGTCAATTTCTCGCGAAAATTCGCGATACAAAATTTAAACAACAATCCCGATTTGCAAGGATACCGACTTGGACGTTTCGAAGGCTTGCGTGCCAAACGGGACCGCGATGAGTTCCCCGGAATCGAGCTACGAGAGACTACTGGGCCAGCTGTGAAGAAGAGCTTCATGGCTCATCGGATTTCTCCGGCATCAGTAATGATTCTGGTTCCGGATCAACGGTTGTCGAGAATTATCACGCGGAGTGTGGAATGTCGCGATCAGGCTGTGTCGCAAGCATCCATTTGTGAATGTCGATGAGATGTGAGTCGACGTAATGTGTTGAAGACACGTCCCATGTGTTGCATGTAAGCGCTTTACGTGTAATTACATCCCGAAACGCATGTCACGTGGAGTCACGAGTGTACACGGCTTCAATTTCAAGCTGAATCTGTCCGGCTCGGCGACCCAAGAAATATTTTCCAACACGGCGTATCACATCCAAGTCGACGTCTCGCTATAGCCATGGCTACGACCAGTCACTCGCCTGCATCAGTCTGCAAACGACTCGTAAATAGTCAGTGCGAAATTAAGCCCTGTGAGTGTATGCAAAAGATTTAATGACAGAAAAAAATTGTCATATATTTTCGACTATTTCCACTTGATATTTGCGCATTTAAAATTGGCTGACATTACATTCGCTGATGTAAACAAGTGTAGCTGGCTCAAAGACAATTTCCAATTCATGCACTTCATGCAATGATTTATTAACTCTGATTAAAAAAATAAAACCCGCAAAGCTTTGCTTTAAAAATGAAACACATCACGGTGGATGATCGTGCTTTGTCTGGGCGACGGCTGTACTTCAATAAAAAAACACCAATTATTTATGATGAGGATAATAATTACTATGAAAACATTGGCTTTAGTGGTAACAAACACAATAACTGCGATGATCAGTATTATATCGACCATCATCATAATCGGCATCAATGGGACTCACCCATTGAGGAATTGTGAAAACGGAATATAATGTCTGCGGGAATCACCCAGACCTATTCACCATCATCAGCCATGTTCAATCCACTGCTGCACAAAGGCTTTCGAAAGCCATGCCACAATCAAGCTGGCACCTCCGTGCCAGCTGATTTCGCTGCTCTGTCTCTACTGTGGGTGGTATCTCGTGTGCGCTCTTATTCTGATGTAGCGACGCACAAAATAGTATTGCACGGCGACACCATGCTGCGTATTGTCATCTATATTGAATGATGTTGGCATTGATGCACAATTTGGTAAAGTATCACTTTCATGCAAAACACATTTAATGAATGTGATGCGCTCTCATGATTGAGATGAATATTTTTTTAAAAACCCAACAATATTGTAACATGTACTTAGAAACATTAATGCGTTTCACTTAAATGTGGTTTTAACTTACAATGCTACAATTAATGTTTCTGCGAGAAATAGATGTCCATTACTTTCCACTTCATTGAATGCTACGGATGCTATTCTTTCCACTTAATTACAACCCAGGTTCTAAAGCGAATATCGTTTCGAATGAAATCCCAGTTTCGCTTGTAATTTGAGTGTCAATATGATTTTTTGTACTTAAGCCCAGAAAATGAAGGCATTTACTCATGTAGAAGCCAACATTGTTTTTTCATTGCGAAAATAAGCTCCTCAAAGGAAAGATGATTAAGGACCACATGACGTTGACACTCGCTCTGCCGAGTTGACGACGCCACCGCGTGCAGAGCAGTTCCTCGCATCCCATCGCATGAAAAACTCAGTCTCTCCCGTTCACGCGCGTATGGAACTCATTACACTTTCATTTCCCCTTTGGTTCACGGCCAGGAAAACAATAGCACAGCAGCCAAACTCAAGCAACAATGCAAACATCAGAGTACGGTGAAACCCTTCGGTTGGGCATAGAGCTGTCAGAGATATTGGGAACGCACACAGCATAAAACCCACAAAGAGCATGTATCGTAAGTGTGTTTTAATAATAATAATATACCTTGAAGATATTTTTTTCTTAGATAATGATTAGCCGCATTAAATAGGGCAAAAAGCTATAGGTTGAAATGTGAAAGTTTTCACGAGCGGCCTCGGTAACAGGAAACCACATCTGAATTCCATAACGGTCTCTCTCATATATTCCACACAAAAAAAAAAGAGTCTGTGGATGAAAATCACAGCGCACGGCAATTACCACAATTTACGACCAGAAGCCCAATCATGTAAATTGTCAGCCAATCATACTGGAATGTATCTCGAAAGCACCGCCAGGTCCGATTGAACCTTTAATAAACCGGGCACTCATACGATCCGCTCGGCATTGATGCATTAAAATAAGATCTAGCGTTTTAACGCTAAACAGCGACAATCTTTGGGCCATGGGCTTCTCTAATCGTGCAGTCTCTGAATCACGTCGCGTCCGAATGGAGATGTAAAAGAAACCGTGTTTGCTTCAACTGCATGCGACGCAATAATTGTTATTATTGTTACGAAGATCTGCGAAAGAATGAGCTGAAATATTTGAATAAAATCTTTATATAAATAAATATGTGTGTGTGTGTATATATAGACACGTTGCTGATCATTCTGCATGTTGCGAGTCGCTTCATTGCTTGAGTATGTTTATGCAAAACACGAGTCGTCGATGAATCGCCTACTGAAAGTGACTGCGTCAGAAAATGGAATGTGGATTTAATGCGAAAGCAGCTGTTAATTTAATGTTTAAATCTTTTTTGCAGGAAAAAAACAATATTCTTAAGGCTGCCAAAAAAAGCGTACATAAAATTCAATCCATCATTTAAAAATATATATTTAATTTCATAAAAAAAACTGTTTGAGTAATGTGTTTTGCGCATGGCATTTTTGCTAATAAAATGAAATTGCACATTTTGCTTATTTTTGCTTATTTTTCCAGATGCCATGCATTTGTTGCTTTAAATAAAGCAACATCAGACCAGTTTAAGTAGAATGGTTTAATCATAACAAACTCCCCCCTCCCCTCCTGTGGAATAAAAGCACCCAAGAAAATGAAATCAGCAGAAAGTGGGTTACTTCACTTTACTTAAAAGCAATTTTCACTTCTGCACTCCACAATTGCAGCTTAATTTTTGCTCAACGGCCGTGAACTCCCAGGCAAGGTTGCTCGCTCAGAAACATTTCCGAACGGCTCTCTTAAAAGTTAAAGCGTCAGCTCATTTCCGATCCGCGTTCTTTATCGGCTTCTGCAGGGCCATCCCAATTCCACGGGACACTACTTTTTTGTTTTGTTCCAACGGCAATCGCAATCAAAACACAATGGAGGGGTGAGGCCTCGGATGCCCGTAACAGCACATAGTGAACCGGATGACGGCCACGACGCTTGGGAATACATATTTTTTTTGTTCCACCGGTTCTCCTGTTCCCTTGGCCACAGGAAACTTCTGAAAAAGCCACGTCCTGAAAAAAAAAATTTCTCCGGAGGGCCACCGAGGTTATGGGCAGGGCCATGCGCAGACGCGCAACCAGAACTCGAACTTTGAGTGACACCTCTCGTTCTTGTGAATCGGCAGCAGAGGAGGTGCCCCAACGACGGGTTTATTTCTTGATGGAGCCATGGACGAAATCCGCCGTGCTACGATTGCTCGAGTCGAAACCGCCGTGCCGCAATCATTTCCCGCTGAACCAAGAGAGAGAGAGAGTGAATGAGAGAGCGCGCGCGAGCAGAGCTAGCGACCCTACGATACAACAGCTCGGACTAAAGCCGCCACGATACGATACCTGGGATTGAAACGGATCACGTCGACATACGCCGCTGCTGAAAAGACACTTTAAGGATATTTATTTAGTCAGCACTGCTCGATTGTTTTCCCCCGCGCCTTTCTTTTGTCATCGCCCCATGTGCACAGGCACATGGGTCACTGTTGTTGTTGTTATTGGACGCGCCACGTGCTCACACATGACAGCCGTATCAGTTACACCACAGAACTCATCCCCAGCGCGCGGTGCTCGCAGCTTCGGGGGTTACGTGGAGTTGAGCGGTGATACTGATTCTGCTCGCTTCCCTTCTCCAGCTGTGGTGGCGCGGACGCAGCCAGAACAAAAGGTTCAACCGACCTGCCCCGCGCGTGGACTCGTACGGACAACCTTCTTGTCAATCCGCTGCAGGGTGGATGAGTGCCTCGCCACACATCGTGCGCGCTTTTGCGGGGGCGATTTGATCATTTGGTGATATATTTCACCGTGCGAGTCTGTGCGGGTTTAGTGAAGGCGGTCCGGAGAGCATTGGCCTGGAAGTTTGGCAGTAAACAGAGCACACATCGATGGATTGTGTGGCCCCTCGCGCAGCATCAGCCCCCTCGCGCGGGTCCCGCCCTGGGGAGCCGTGGCAATGCGTGCTGGTGGTGGTGGTGGTAGTTGGTGGTGGTGGTGGTGTTGTTATGCACATGCAACTGAACACGTCAAAAAACACGAAGCGAGCAAAAAGAAGGCAGCGAGACACAGAGACTGAGATCTCTGCCGCGTGGGCGGAGGAAATCATGTCTCGTAAAGGATGATGCTGGACTGTGGACATGTAGCCGAGCGCACAAGAGGAGTGAGAGCTCGGCTCTGAGCCTTGATGTGATCCAGCCAAGCATCGGTGACAAGGTGTGCGTGTGTGGGTGTGCGTGTGTGTGTACGTGTGTGTATGTGTGTGTGTGTATGTATGTGTGTGTGCGTGTGTGTGTGTGCGTGTGAGTGTGTGTGTACGTGGTAGTGTAGCGGTTAGTGTAGCGGTTAGCGCACTGCACTACGAACTTGGCGACCCGGGTTCGATTCCCGCTCACGACAAACACCAGTGACGATTATCTGAACCGGTCCTGGGCCTCAAATGAGTACCTGGTGCGGTGTGTAAACATCGCCGCTAGGGAGACAAAGGCGGTCGGGCGTGGTGCTGGCCACTCACCCCCTCGTGTACCGTTCCGGCCTTCATAGGTGCTCGCTAACAGCACTTTCCCCTACAGTCTGTTAAGGCTATACGGGGGATCTTTATTTTTGTACGTGTGCGTGCGTGTGTGCGTGCGCAGGCGCGATCACGGAGTGCCAAGCAAGGGTCAATCGCAGGCCGTCGCGAGCTACGAGCCGGTCGCAGCATCCCTTGAATCAATCAAGACAAGGCTCATGTCACATGCAGACACTGCGTGCGCATCACCCACTGCTTGCCTATGATGGTCATAATAACAAGAGTTAAAATCGTTTTTGTTTGTTGAGTTTTTGAGCCAGTTGGCCAGGATTGGGCAAGGACACTTTTTACCCAGGCAATTGGAGAGTACACATTGTATATTTCTTGACTCGTTTCCATAACCACAATTACATGTTTAAAAATGCACAATTTTAAAATATTTAAATATACAATTCAAAATAATTAATAAAATGACATTGTGCGAAAAATGTAAATGTTATCAATGATTCCCATAATATCTGGGACAGATTAAAGTCTTGTCAAACACGATTTGTCATCAATCCACTGCTGGATGAAAACCTTCCCCTGCAGTGTCGGTAATTCGCAGTTTTTTTTTACAATATTTCAAAGGGCTGGTCAGTGAGGACTGGTGGAGGGATGTGTGTAATGTAAGCCATGGCAGGGAACTGAACTCAAGCTTCCAGGTGTGTAGTGCGTTGCGCGAACCAAAGTGCCACCGCTACGACCCCTTAATTATCCTTTATTTAACAAAGTAAATCAAAATCCAGGCTCATGTGAATAATTTCCTCTTTTGCAGGGGAAACGTGTATTCTGTTGATTGCATTATATTGGATCCAATGACTTGATAAGTACCCGATTACAAGTGCTCCATTGTATTTACAAGGAATATTTAAGGGCATCGTCGTAGCCACAATCGAGTCCACGTGGCCACAATGAGGCGCTTGTGTTTCGCTCGTTTCAACTGCGAGAAGCAGTGTCTCTGCAACGTAGCATGTGATGTGCACAAATTGGGAAAACATGTGCTGTTTTGGCACGAGAGATCTTTGCCCGATTCACATTTGTCCCCGCAGACACTGGCGTTGAGGACCACGGCGTCTTAGCTTTGACCAGAATTAGCAATTAATCACAATTTGAAGTACCGTATTCTCCAGAGTATAAGATGCTCCAAAAAGTAAAAAAAAAACACCCGACCCCAAAAACATGTGCCAGGTGTCAATAAAGTTGTCCAAAAGACAAAAACACACACAAACACCGACTGGATTATAAGACGCAACCACCAACTTGCACGTGGAAGAGAGTACGTCGTAATCCGGAGAATACGGCATCATTACAATTGACCTTCTCCACGTGTTTATAATGCCTCTGGGCTGTAAACAACTAAACACGTAACCTTTGTTTAACAGTGCCACCCCGGCCTTGGAAATCCTAGCGTAATTGCAGTTCCGTTTGGGGTTTTGTGTTTACTGAAGCCGCCGGTTTTTTTTTTGCGAGCGCAATTAAAGCCTCTCCTTGAGTGACATTTGAGAACAAGAGACCTTATTAATGGGATATAATTAACCAATCACGCCTATTGCCGTAAAAAAATTGTAAGAGGGTCTTCCAAATATATATATATATTTTTACAGCCACACAACCAATGTAGAATTTGACAAAATGAACCCTTCCCAGGAGCGTAACGATCGTGGGGGCATGTCGTGCCTTGCCCCCCCCCCCACCCCCTGGTCGCCAAAGCTATGAGATTTTAATTTTCAACAAGAGTGTAAAAGAACAACAACAACAAAATACGAATTTAAATGTATTTTCATGAAAATGCTTTCATTTACGTTTTACGTTTTATTTCAATTTCATTAGAGCAGTGACGTTCGGCTTCCGCAAATTGCACAAATCAAATATTGGGGCCCCACCTGACCGATTGCCGCACCCCCTGAGCTAACAATGTCGTTACGACACTGCCCACAATGCACGCGATATCATCAGCTATCAGAAGCCAAGCCCACTGGAGCCTGCAGAGTGCTTGTGTATATAAACGACCATTGTGCGTAATAGGTGGTATAGGCTGTGGTGCTATGTTGAGCGCAGTGCAGCAAACTCCACTGATTGTACCGTATGTCTATGCTACCACATGCATGCCCACCGGTCTCATCAACTCACACTTACCAGCTGGGTGAAGTATGGTTAAACAGCCCATAGCCTGCACGGCATGAGGAGGCCCTTAGCCAACAATGGATTGACAAAAGGGCTGCACGCGCTTATGCAACCAAATAGGCCTGCCAATTTACTCAGTGGTTAATAAGACCCAACTTCTCTTGTCGCTAGCAGCTGGGAAAACTTTGGAACGTAAGACCAGCAAATACTTGTACAGACCTTGTGTCAATCCACTGTGCTTGTGAACCTGGCCACCTGAGTTTGACTCCTGAACACAGCTAACATCGGCGCCCGGTGATATCTGAAGCCTTTAACCAACCCGCATTAAGCCACGTGGTGAAGTATGGTCAAACAATCCCCCGTGACCGACACGGCGTGCCGAGGCCTTGTCAAGCAGTGGGTTGACAGAAGAGCTGTCCGCTATGAACTGGTGGGACCATTGCTAACGATAATTATTTTCAAGTATATTTAATGCGCTAGACATGTTGAAAGGTACGAATAACAATGGAAAAAGTCAACATGACCAGTGTGCGTATAACAATAGCAAAAGTCAACATGACCCTAATCTATCAGCTGAAGTTCTTGCTTAATCCCAATCGTTTAAATGAAGCCTCACAACAGACGCGTTCCAATTGATGGCGCAATGACTCCTGTGAATGCACATCAGTGAGGAGTAGTGACGCAGTGGGTTAACACACCGCACTATGAACCCAGCGACCTAAGTTCAATTGCCTGACCATCTCTATCGTCAGTGGCGAGTGATATCTGAACTGGTCTTCGCCAATGTGCAATGACCAGCGTGGTAAAGTCAAATGAACCCCAATGGCCGCTATAGCGTGGGAAAGACTTAATCCTGCAATGGACTGAAAAATGGCTTAATTATTGCATCATCTGTTTATGAATAATGCACATCAAAACAAGGCTAACTGATGTAGCAAACGAATACAGCTGCCAATCATCGAAACACAACGAAGTAAAAGGTATAATGAGCCATCGATTGATCGATTAACAATGAATATTTATGGTCATGATACATGCAATGGAATAGTGCGTCAAAATCAATGTTTTTTAGATGCGTATGTGTTGGATGCAATGGGCTTCGTGTAGACACGAGTGTCCACTACATTTCCCACCAAAAAGCTCAGCCCCTGAATATTGACAGTTCATTGGATAAACCAGGGGGACGGGATCAATAGCTACAACCCAACTGGGAACAGATTGCAAATTCCATAATTGGACACTTACGAGAGTTGGACGTACATTTCAGACACTTCAGAGATGTGGGTAATCGTGAGTTTGACCATCAATTTGCTTCTTCTACCGGGGTATTAGTATGTCGACCAATCAGGACTGTGGTTCGGATAGAAAAAAACTTATCCACCTCTCTTGATGAGGGAGAAACGCTCATAAAGCACCACGGGTTTCAGACGTAATCGTGCGAAATACTATTTCACCTTCGCTAGGATGGTAATGGTCCATTGAGTTTCATAATAGATGTGTTCCGTAAATAAGCCATATTTTCTTAAACGCGAGTTAATTACCTTGAAAATAACACCCAGTATGTATTATTTGCATGATTAATGCAATTTGACTGTGAGTTTGCCTAATTCGTGGAACTGCTTGATTGTAAAACAAAAAAACCCAACAGAAAAACAGCCATGCTATTTAGAATCTCAATACGCTTTGAGCCCATTGATTGCAAGACGTTCAAAAGCACAGGACTTATTTTAGATGATGGCAAATTGCTAAACAACTCTGAAAACACAAGACATCCATCTACATGGCCGCATTCCTTAAAAGGCCTCTGAGATTGTAAACATCTCGCAAGCCGACAGGGCGGATGGACTCCTCCCACGTGTTTCCCCGTGCAGGACGTGGCCGCTCGTAGTCCTGCGCGTGCTCTTAAAAGTATCGCAAGAATTCATCAACAAAAGTTCTTTGAAGTCCAACAAACGATTTGATGGCGACAAATTTACTGCGTTGAGCACGAATGCCGCGCTAATCTGCGCCTTGCTGATAATTATTCGTCAAAAATTTGGTCAACAAAAAAGTTTGCTTCATCGTTGGGAGGGTTGGACACCACAATCTGGCCAGAATTTCCAGAGAATGAATATACAACAAACCAAAAAACAAATATATTAAACTGTTACCACTTCCCACAATAATAGCTGTGTCATTAATTGATTAAAATCTTGAAGACAAAACTTCTTACCCAACGTCATGTTCTTTAAAGCGGCGTCCTCAGGCTCGCTCATGTCGTCTGTCGGAGAATGGGGGTGCAGGGCGGCGGGGGGGGGGGAGCTCCGAGATTAATCTCGAACTTGTGCCGAGGTGTGGACAGACAGACGAGAGAAGCGCTACTCTTAGCTGTAGAGAGACCAGCGCACGCGCGCGCGTGTGTGTGTGTGAGTGTGTGTGACGCGAGTAGTAGCAGCAAACGCTCCCTTTCCCCCCTCCCCAACTCTCTCTCCGAGGCAGGAAGTGAGCCGACCACTCCAAGACGTTTACAAACTCCCCCCCCCCTCCCAAAAAAATGACGAAAAATGGAGAGAGAGAGAGAGAGAAGAGAGAGAAAAAATGGGTCTCAAACTTCCTGTACAGATTAAACGCAGCTGCCCGCTTTGTCTTGGAACCGCTGTTGGTCACGGGTCGCTTTCAAAGCGCACCGTTCGGTGTCGCGGCACACGTAGTAGCGTCGGGTGTATTGTGGTTCACTTAAAAACAAGAACCTCTCTCCGTTACTCAGGGCCTCCTCCTCCTCCTCTATGACCGACCGCGTCACCTGATTTTAGTTTCCCGCCCCCCCCCCACCTCCGGGCAGACCTATAATAATGTCAGTGACACTTATGCCCAGAGCCGCCTGTGTGTTTAACAAGTGAAGGGGTGGGGAACGCAAGGGATATGAGGGTGGTGGTTAGCGATGGGATGACTGCAGAGGGGAGAGAGAGAGGGGAGAGGGTACGAAGGGGCAGAGGAAGAGGGATTGTGATGGGTGGGATGGTGGTGGGTCGGTGGGTGGGGGTACTTTGGGTAGAAGGAAGGGTGCAGTAGAATCGGGCATTGGCCACTACCACCACCACTATAAACACGAGGAAGCCATCTGGGGGAGGCAGGAGGGGGTTTGAGAGCTGGCTCCACACTGCGGGAGGAAAAGGGTGGTCTTGCATTCCAAGCTCTGTGCTCCCTGAACTCCACGTACAGATGGCTCTCATTATTTACGGATCCTTGCAGCAGCCCCCGAGTAGAGCCGCACAAACACCTCTCTCGTTGCGCGCTCTCTCCCCCAGGTCTGCTCCTCTGTCTGTCCCAGCTGAGCGCTGCATCATAACCGACAGGGCGGTTATAGTCTCAGGAGCCATTGTTTATGCTGTGCAAAAAAAAAAACTTCCCGGCAGATGTTTTATGTTGATTTACAGGAAAGCTTTACGCGACGTTGCCGCTTCGCATGATTTTTTTTGTTCCTCTGCTCTTAAGATGATGTATTACTTCCACCAAACATTGTACGTTTGGAAATGTTCTTGTGAAACCTATCGTCGTCATCAATCCTCATCAGCCATCGGCAATACTCCGCTGTTGGATGAAAGCCTCCTCGAGTCGCAAACCAATATATCACGGTCACGTGATGCAACGATCCACTTAGCACCATTTAACAAGTAACGATATCAGTTATAACACGTGCATTCAACAAAGTTCGTACTGATTACAATTCTGTCTGTGAGTTGATGAGAAAAATGTGAGCGTTGTATAGAATTCACTGCATTTCGCATACAGTAAGCTGTCTTCTTTTGCACAACTCAAAGCTGTAAATGATGAGGGAGGCATCAAAAGGGCTTCGTGGTGCCGGTTGTAAAACCACAACTTTGAAGCAGGACGCGAACATGCGTCAAAAGAACTGTGCAAAAGGCCATCGGAATTTCATGAAGAAGCACATTGTGGTCATATTGTCTTAGATAATCATCAAATAAAATAGTTTTTTTTTATTTTTACGGTTCTGATGGGGTTTTTTTTTTGCATAATAAATTATGCACAACGGCTGTGTGCTCTTTACGCGCTTGTGTGTCTTGTTAGAAACTTTTGCACGGCTGTTGAACAGTAATGTACAGACACAGTTTGTTTTGATTATGCATGCACAGTGTGGAGTCAGCCCCAAGCACGGACTCAGTATTTCCTACAATAACTCATATTTATTTTTCTCCGTGATCATATTTCTTTGCCTTTTCCCCTCTCTCTACTTCAAAGTCAGGAGCTGTGCCAAGAAAACTTGTGAGCCATTACGTCATCCATACATAATCGAGACCCCGCTTGGATTTACTTTCTTGCAAACACTGTGCCATCTGTGACATCATCATTGTCATCGTCAGCATCATTAGCAATGATCAATCCACCGCTGGATGAAAGCCTCCCTAAGCTATCGCCATAACTCACGATCTTGCAATGTAATACTTGTGACATGACCTCATCCAATTAAGTGCAGCCCGGCTTTCATGAACAAAGACTTTGGATCAAAACTCAAGAACTGAAGCCAGGACAATTTTCATCGTACATTTTAGTGTTTTTTTATTATTATTATAAACCAACAATGCATAACAAGCGTACACGTGCGAATTAATATTATTTTGAGCAAAACTCACCGCAAGTAGTTTCTCTTTAGAAGGTTTATTTTATTTTTAAATGGCACGGCAAATTTTTTTTCGGATGACGTCGGGGTTAGATTCGGGTCAGCGCATTGCTGTGCCACTCAGAAGAAAAAAAATAATTTTTGAGAGGCGCGATTCCGTTCACCGGAGAGGCGTTCGAATTGCAGAAGGTGCGTAAATGCGGCCGCGACCAAAAGTCAAGACTCCCCTTTGTGTTCCCCTTTCCTCTGCATTTCACAGTAAAACTTTTCCCTGCCTCCCTCTCCGCCTCCCTCCCTCCCTCGCTCCCTCCTCATTTCCCCGCACGACCACACCCCTCCTTCTCAAAATACACACGCACGCACCAGCTCGCACACACATGCAAAACACGAAGCATCACCACCCCCCCACACTTTTAGGGCAAGTGCTGTGAGCGACTTGCACCCACGAAGGCCGGCATGGCCCACGAGGAGCTGCGTGGCCAACACCATGTCTCCCTCGTGACTATGTTCACACATCGAAACCAGGTACTCGCTTAAGGCTGAGTCGACACAGGGGAAGCCCAGGACCAGTTTAGATGTTGGCAGTGTGCGGGAATTGAACTCGGGTCGCTGGGTTCGCGAACCACTTCACTAGCGCCACGCACGTGCACTCACTCAGTGCACACACACAAAGACAACGATCCCCCGTATAGCCTTAACATACTGTCGGGAAAAGTGCTGTCAGCGAGCACCTATGAAGGCCACAACGGTACATGAGGGGGTGGGTGGCTAGCACCACACCCGACCGTCTTTGTCTCACGCTAGTGGCGATGTACTCATTTGAGGCTGAGTCGACCTAGGGGAGGCCCTTGCCCGGTTCAAAGAATCATCACTGATGTTGGCCGTGCGCGGGAATCGAACTTGGGTCGCCGGGTTCGAAGCGCAGCGCGCTAACCGCTACACTACCGCTCCCCATACACAGCGTGCACACACACTCACGTGCACACACACGTGCACACACACTCACGTGCACACGCACACACGCGTGCACACACATACGTGCACACACACGTGCACACACACTCACGTGCACACGCACTCACGCGTGCACACACACACGTGCACACACACTCACGTGCACACGCACACGTACACACACACACGCGTGTACATACACTCATGTGCACACACGCGTGCACACACACACACGTGCACACACACGTGCACACACACACACGTGCACACACACTCACGTGCACACACACGTGCACACACCCTCACGTGCACACGCACTCACGCGTGCACACACACACACGCGTGCACACACACACACACACGTGCACACACACTCACGTGCACACCCACACACGCGTGCACACACACACACGTGCACACACACACACACACGTGCACACACGCGTGCACACACACACACACACGTGCACACACACACGTGCACACACACACGCGTGCACACGCGCACTCACGCAACCCATCGCCTCAGCTTTCTCAACTTCCAATTCGCGTGTCACTTTCCTGCCCGCTCTTTAGTTTTTCTCTTTGCATAATGGTCTTTGCCGCAGGTTTTTATATTGCTGGTCGTTGTTTGTTTGTTGCCTTCTCGACAGACGTTTCGTTATCCCTCGCCACCAACAAACGGCTGGTTCATCTTCTTGGTTCTTTCGGTAAAGTCACGTAGAAGGAAAATAATAAAATAATAAAAATAAAGCGTAATAAAATAATTCTCACGACGTTTCGGCCACAACGCAAGCAGCCGTCTTCAGGTGGAGAACAGGTCTGTCGGTGAATCCCTGCAGTCACGAAAGCTTTAAATCGAAACGGCTGGTTGCTTCTTTCGATCCGCTCCGCACTGAGCAGGCGAGCGGGCTCAAACGTGAAGAAGAAAAAACCCCACTCTGCTCTTGCAATTGGTAACAAACCTTTCTTTGCAAGTCTCCTTCAACGAGAACTTAGGACAGAGTTGGGAGACCTTTAACAGTCGTTTTCATTGCAGATTCAAATCTCTCGCGCGGCTTCAAAACGAGAACAAATCGGACGCTCGATCCATCTCGCCGCGCTGCGGCCACGCGGCTACACGAGGTGCACCGCTTTCTAAATCGCCGCTCCGCTTGAGAAAGTTGCCCCTTTTGTTGACACCCCGCGTGGACATCAGAGCGGACGTTGCAAAACCATCGGAGGGCTCCATCACAACGTACTCAAATTGTAAATGTTGTGGCTTCAACACATCGGTGGGCTAAAGCAGTGAACTAATTGTCTTTTGTCAACGTGACACTTTTTTACTGATTGGCCGTGTCGGGTGGTGGAGGGTTATGACACATTTATAAATAACGCGATCTAAACCCAAAACGTTGATTATGAATAACATTGGTCGCGAAAGCCTACGTGTTAAACTGCGTAAGCAACATCACGAACGATCTAAATAACCGTTCGCGTCAACAAGCGCAAGTTTTGCTGCTGTTGTTGTTGTTGCTGTGGCAAACACACAAACAGCACTTACACCTCGAACTGCCAAGCACGCCAGCTCCTCTGGCGCCTGTAACGTATTAGGACAAGCTGACCGGCATCGTTGTGCGCCGCATTGCTGTGTCTTGCCCAGTAGGGCTTTGCGTGGTTGGCATGGGTCCTGGTGCAAGGGATTAAATAGGGGCCCTCTTTGTCCAATGCCTCTTCATGGCCCAGCACCTGGGCCCCCTGCGGCCTTGTGGGGCCTTCGTGCACCTGCACCAGCTGTGCACTCGATCGCTACGCCACTGGTAGGGGGACTGAGGCAGCTATTAAGTTCTTTCGGTAAAGTCACGTAGGTAAAAAATGAAATTAAAATTTATAAAAAAATAAAAACAATAAAAGCACGACGTTTCGTCACTTGATACCGATTTTTTGCTGTGACAGTTTCACCTGAAGACGAAAGCTTGTGTTGCCTCCAAATCGTCGTGATTTTTTAATTTAATTTATTTATTTATTTTAATTTCATGTTTTACCTACGTGAATTTACCGAAAGAACTAAGAGTATGAATCCTTGCAGTCACGAAAGCTTCAAATCTAGAATCTATTAAGTTGGCCACCGTCGTGTTGGATTCGGAGCGATTCAAATTACACGCAAACCAACTTGTTCATTTTTTAGAAATATTAATGGGTAAAACCATCGAACAAAGACGGTCACCGCATCGCGTGCTTACAGATGCACTTCTGCGGCCGTCTGGAACGCTCTTCCTTCCGATATTAGGAAGCCACTTGAGCTATGCACTTTTAAATCTAGATTGAAAACTCATTTAATTAGAAACGCTTCTCGTGTTTAGTCTGTTTTCCTTCCCCGCACCTCCGAGTAGCACTGTTGGCTATGTATGGTGCGAAAGAAGTTCAACATACATACAACACAAGTTGAAATGTGAAGAAGCAAGGAGAGGTTCATGCTTGGATTTACGCTGAAAGACAGAAAGATCAGCGGAAATAGAACTCGGGTGGCCGGGTTCGAAGCGCAGCGCGCTAACTGCTACACCACCGCACCCATACACGTGCACACACACACTCACGCACGCACACACGTGTGCACACACACTCGCACACACACTCACGTGCACACACACACTCACGTGCATACACACGCGTGCACACACACACACACGCGTGCACACACACACACACGCGTGCACACACACACACACGCGTGCACACACACACACACGCGTGCACACACACACACGCGTGCACACACACACACACTCGCGTGTACACTTGGATTTACGTTGAAAGACAGAAAGATCAGCACATGGATCGGAGAATAATTGCAAATTAGAGGCATCAATGAGATCAGAGATGCGAGTGGGCTGGCAGGACGCACATCGCCAGACGAGCCCAAGGAGGGAGTGCTGATTAATCGGGAGATTGAGCAATGATATCGGTTTATCCGCTCGAGTGAGATGGATAGTGGCATCATCATGAGACTGTGTGGGGGAGAGGCCATCAGCCAGCAGTGGATAGATCATGGCTCATGACTCATGCAATTACTTTGCTATGACTTCCTTACGCATGGGTTTACACCGTTAGCATTAATGTTTCATCGGTTTCACTTTTACTTCGCATTTTGTTTAGTGTCGTAAACATAAATAAAAAACGTAGAGCTCTTTGTCAATATAATGCTGCGTTATAAGAGTTGTTGTGTAGCGGTTCGCGCGCTGCGCTACGAACCCGGTGACCAGAGTTCGACTCCCATTCACGGCCAACACCAGCGACGATTATCTGAACTGGTCCTGGGCCACACCTAGGTCGGCTCAGCCTCAAACATTAGTACCTGGTGCGGTGTATAAAAACATCGCCACTGGGGAGACAAAGGCCGTCGGGCGTGGTGTTGGCCACTCACCCCCTCGTGTACCGTGCCAGCCTTCATAGGTGCTCGCTAACAGCGCTTTCTCCAACAGTCTGCTACTTCACCACACGGATCAGTATGGGTCAGTGGAGGGTGGTAGCCTCGAATTGAACTTAGTTCGGCTGGTTTCAGCATGCAGTGAAAAAAAGTCACCGCGCTTACAATCCCCCCTCTAGTATTGTATTAATCTGATAACATTCTTAAGTGTGTATACGCGTACTCTGCATCTGCGCGCACGCGCGCGCCCGCGTGTGTGTACGTACGTGTCTATAACACACATGGGACTGATCATAATAGGTCACTCCCTATTGAGGTCATAAAAAAATAACAGAGACGAAATTTGTGCATTCCTGATACCGGGCCAACCCCTACACTGGCACTAACATTGAGGCAGCCAAAGGGAATGCAAATATTATTTGCTCATAGGTCTTACAAATTGTGAGGGTTTCCAAAACACACCCGTTACCATTTTAACGTCTATTGACACCACCTTGGCTGAAATGTTCACCTATCTTACATTCTTCTAGTGCTTCTCGTTAAAAAAAAATAAACATTCCACAAGGGGCGGAGTGGTGGTGGCACGGTGGGTCGCGCGTGCCGCAAATAACCCGAGTTTGAAACCCAGCCAGGGCTAACATCAGTGGCGAGCGGAAAATGAACCGGGCATCCACGCTAACAAACCCGACAGCGACTGGCATGCTGAAGAAAAGTCGAAGAACCCCACCGAACTGGCATGGCATGAGGAAGCCCTTTTGTATAGGCAATCGGTGACAGGTCTCTGGGAGTTTATAACTCACTCTGCGAAAGCTCCAAAATTAAGATATATATGAGTCTCTATGTAAGTCGATGAGCCTCTACGTGAGTCTATGGGTCTCTGCGAAGCTGTATACACATCGACTGGCATGTAAATGGTATCTAAATGCGACCACATTCTCAAGTCGCTGTACAGCAACAGGAGGAAATATTTATCGATCGTGGACTGAGGAATGTTATTTTGTCTATATGTTGCGATGAATACATTCCACTTTTTAAATGACAATTTACTCTCGGACACAATACAGTAATAGCATCTAAAGTATTTACATTGGGAACAGTATACGCATAAATTTCGATTTAAAGCTTTCGTGACTGCAGGAATTCATCTTCTTAGTTCTTTCGGTAAAGTCACGTAAAATTATTATGTTTAATTTATTTTATTATTTTCTTCTACGTGACTTTACCGAAAGAACCAAGCAGAAGTATACGCATAGTCGGACTTAACTGCTCACTAAATATTTTCCAGAACGGGGACTTGGCTGCCTTGGAGGAGGCATTATTCGATATCGAGGCACTACCACTCGAGTACAACGCCTGGACATAATGATCCTACATTACCGTACCCTCTATTCACATTATCCTATGACCAGGTTTAGAGCCAAACAGGGAGAGATGAATGTGGTGTGGACAGAATCATTCACAGATGCAGTGTTCTGGATGGTTCCAGCTGAAGTGAAAAACTGTGTGTGTACACAGCGTAGCTACAAGCGATAATAATATCTAGAACTAAGTTTCTGAACATATAAGCATTTGCTTCACCCTATCTGGAAATTAAACAAGAGGTGTTAAGATGTTCAAACACAAAACAGATACCTATTGAAAGGCAAAAAGTCTGTTATTAACCACACACACTTGTGGCAAAACATGCAAACGAAACATGCTCTTACAATATATGCCCTCATGTCTTGGAGACTGATTGGCCTACAGCAGAGACAGCCTTCTGTATGGCGTTGTCTCACCAGTGTGAGACCAGCGAACGCCAAAAGGCGAACAGAACAAAGGCAATGTAGTTATAAACGTATTCATATCTCAGGTTGAGCAGTTATATCTATGGGAACTTTTTGCCAGCATCAATATGATGAGAGAGAGAGAAAACATAGAAACAGGAATCGGCTTCTTAGGGTGCGAAAATCGAATTTGTCAAACAACCAAGCAAGTGGGATGACATAAGGGTCGCGAACACGTGAATACACACGCCGCGCGCACAATGCCACAAATGCCAGGCATTTTCACGGCACGGAATATTCCTCGCTCCCTCTTACACATCCCCCTCCCCTCCCCTCCCGACACACAATCTCCAGCCAGACACGCGTTCCGGCGTGCCGAATATCCTGGCTATGAGCACCGCCCCCCCCCCCCGTACGTTGTGCTGGCTCCTCTTGCGGTGTGGCATGTGGCGCTTACAATAGTCGCGGCTGTAAAAACGCCCGCTCTCTGCGCAGCTGCATGGAAGAGTTTTCAGAGCTGACAGATTAGAGTTAGCAGCACCGCCAACTCTCTCCCGTTGCAACGATTATTTTGCTAACGTTTAATTTACTGGCGTTCAGGAAATATGCAGAATCTCCATGTGCTAGCGTTTTTTTTCTACTGTAACACTGCCAAGGTGTAGTTTTATTTGCAGCAGAACGAGTTTTTTAGGTTTTGATTTATCTCTGTATGCCAGTGCGTGCATGTGTTTGTGTGTGCGAGGCGTGGCACAGCTGCGCTACAAACCCGGCGACCCAGGTTCGATTCCCGCTCATGGCCAACCCCAGTGCCGATTATACCACCTAGGTCGACTCAGCCTAAAATGAGTACCTGGTGTGGTGTGTAAAAACATCGCTACTGAGGAGACAAAGGCGGGCGAGCGTGGTGCTGACCACCCACCCCCTCGTGTGCCGTTCCCACCTTCATAGGTGCTCGCTAAGAGCACGTGCTCTTACAGTCTGTCAAAGCCATAAAGCCGACGACTCTGATTCGATTCCCAAGCATGGCTAGCAGCAGTGGCGGGTGGTATCAGAGTCTCGCTCGCGTTCCCTTGCTAGGTTGACTCAACCTAGCAACACTGAGACAGTGTTGTAAAAAAAGTAAATAATTGGCGACGTTTCGGGCAATGGGTTCGATCCCGACCCTGACGCCTGCCGCATATTTGGAGTTTGCGTGTCTCTCTCCCCGTGGTCGCGTCGATTTTTCTCCCGGGTCTTTCGATTTTGCCCTCCATATTTATAAACATTAGTTTCGAGTATGTGGCTGCGATACATTCCCACGTGATAAGCCATTCTGTTGCGCTACCATTTGTGGCCAGGCCGATTCTGAAAAAGAGCCGACATAGCTCAGTGGGCCCTTACCAGGTAAAATACTAAATAGTTTAGATTTCGATTTAAAGCTTTCGTAACTGCAAGGATTCATCTTCTTGGTTCTTTCGGTAAAGTCATGTAGAAGGGAAATAATAAAATAATAAAAATAAAACATAATAAAATAATTCTCACGACGTTTCGGCCACAATGCAAGCAGCCGTCCTCAGGTGAAGAACAGGTCTGTCGGGACGGCTGCTTGCGTTGTGGCCGAAACGTCGTGAGAATTATTTTATTATGTTTTATTTTTATTATTTTATTATTTCCCTTCTACGTGACTTTACCGAAAGAACCAAGAAGATGAACATAGTTTAGAGTTTAGTTTACTCTTAGCTCTCGGGTGAGAGAGTTCCAGAGTCTGGGCGTTACTACGCGGGGAATAGCGAGGTCGCCCATCGACCAAAGCCTCTGTGAGCTGGGATCTTAGAGACCTTCAGGGGACATGATGGCCTCACGCACAGCACACGCACAGCACACGCACAGCACACGCACAGCACACGCACAGCACACGCACAGCACACGCACAGCACACGCACAGCACACGCACAGCACACGCACAGCACACGCACAGCACACGCACAGCACACGCACAGCACACGCACAGCACACGCACAGCACACGCACAGCACACGCACAGCACACGCACAGCACACGCACAGCACACGCACAGCACACGCACAGCACACGCACAGCACACGCACAGCACACGCACAGCACACGCACATATTGGCGTTGAATGCGTCGCTACGACACGTGATCTCTGCCAAGCAGGGTCACGTAAACATGAAAACAGCACAAATCAAACACTTGGAAACAAACGTAAACAAAACGATAAACAGCTGATAACGGCGCAGCAAAAGAGCAAGGCCGTGTAGCTGACGGGATGTGTACATGTTACTTTTATTTTGGTGTGGAGGGATCGATATGGGGGAAAGAGGGAGAATAGTTTTAAGATCGGGAACTGAGAAACGGTCCAATTATACAAGTATACAATCTTGTTATGCGTTGTTGTGGTACGTTATGGGTAACAATATATAAACATACATTTATATTGCATATTTCCGCGTATAAACTAACAATGCTTTTAGTCATCAGCCTATTGTATTTCCAGAAGAATATTATCCACAAGCATTTTGTTAAAGCAAACTCTGGACTGGTTTCGGGATCTCATCAGCAGAGGCAGCTGTTCTTGTTAAACACAATGAAGCTGGGTTTGTCAGATGCCATTGGCAAGGGCAGTTCCACAAGTTAGGCAACCATCCAGTTAACGTTTCCAAATGAATCGTAACAATACATATAATGTGTAATTTTGAAAGTAATTATCTACGGGTTTAAACAAAAGTGTGCCATATTTATTGAACGAATCAGTAGTGTGACACATGAACGAAAATCAATGCACTATCACCGTACCAGCGTGGATCGTATATCTGTTGAACTTCTTTCGCACCGTACGTAACCAACTGTGCTAATGGAAGGTGCGAGATTGCACCGTTCGTGTGGGTACATTTGACACCCCCGCGGTATTTTATTGGCATTTATCCTTCATCAAGTAGGGCGCGAGAGATTATTTATATCATGAATTACAATCCTCATTGCTGACATGCTATAGCCCAGGTAAAGAAACCTCACTTCACGGTTATATACGGACATCTACCCACGTTGTTTTAAGTGTGTGAAATGTACATCTGAAATCTTGGAACTGCCCATAAAGTTAGGATTGGATGGCTCCAGACCTCGTTGCGTTACACACAGGCAAACTCACCACATCTGCAACAACAACAAAAAAAACCCACCGCCCACGAACAGATGTATGCAATATCCATTAAGTGATTTAAAAGTCTGAAAAATTATGACTGTCGACGGATGAACCCCGTGCATTCAATTCGGTTTAGGCTGAAGTCTAGTACAAGATATAAATCAGAAAACCCTTATATATGGGCCACATGTGTTTGGAATAAAAAGGGCTACATTATCTTATGTTTGTTCTGTTCGGGTATGCATATGTCATTAGCATATCGTGTTCATCTTAAAATAATAATTATGAAATAATTTAGAGTCCTTTGTCAATCCGCCGCTGGATGAAGGCCACACCATGTCATGTTGGACACAGCAGATTACACTTTACCATTCTGGTCACTCGCCACTGATGTTAGCCGTGGTCAGGAATCAAACTGAGGTCGCCGAGTTCACAGTGCAGTGTGCCAAGCACTGTGCAAGCGCCAACTAATTTGTATGGATGGTAAATGATCAATTCTCACACGCATTATTCTCTCTGCGCATCGCGAGCACAACAAACCATTTAAATCAACGATTTGGTAAATCATTACAAGCCTATTGTTCGTCATCTAATTTTCACAAACTCCTTCGTACCGTTTCACTCTTGCTCTCTCGTTCGTTTCGTTGGCATCATTGGCCTCCGAGTGTTAATTTTTTAAATAAATTAATAGAAAAAAATATTAGCAGCTGTTTCGCAGTGATAATAAAATGGAAAATGCCGCTCGAGTGCCGTGGGAGCTGTCCCTGGACGAGATGAACCTGCGCAGTGGCAATGAGGGAGGGCCCCGGTGAGGGCGGAATGAACGGTGGGAAGGGTTGGCAGATGGAAATTGATGTCATTTCCCCATCCCACCTCTGCGTTCTCGCGATAAATGTTTCCATTGTCCCTTCAATTGTTTTGCGGTTAATTTTAATTTATTACGACTTTTAAAAAAAAACGCTCCGTGCATCTCTCCAAGAGATCGTGGAATGTTCGTTCCCTGTGCTGCAAATGTTAAAATGCATCTCAAACTTGGGTTTGAAAATGACTATACCCATGACTAATCTGCTGCTTTTGCTAGATCAAGTGATTATAAAAACATATTTAGCAGAATTAACAAATTCTCTACTTTTTCTTCAATATTTGGACCCACCCTTCTGAAAAACGATGGAGGGCACTGCATCGTTCCTAAGCCGGCACGATTAAGTCGTTGGTCCCAGCAGACCCCTATGATAAAATCGGAATTCAAGCGTTGATGGTCTCAGCCAAGTCAACAATGACTGTACAACGATATCCCATTGCATTCAATTCGGTTCTGCATTTAATTAGGTTACATTCCCACTCTAAGAATTTATAAAATCGTTCTGACGTCCGTTCAACGAGCATTACTCACGGGGGGAAGAGTGGATGGGGAAGTGCCAGAGGTCACATGAAAGGATTTTAGAGGTAGGCTTGTCATATCCATTTCTGCGGGCCATTCTCTAACATTGATGGGTTGCACTTCTCTGCGAAACATCCGAATGCATTCGTGACATGACACCGATAGCACAATTGAGATTAACAGTGGCCTAGACACTAAAGGACTACAGAGGGCAAAGGATTGCAATTCAAGTTAGGGTGGCTCTAAGTGTTGCAGGTAATTTGATTAATGAGCCCGACAATTAAGGCCCTCTGGGATAATTGCTGCCATCGATTGCTCATTCCTCCTCAACCGAGGGTATTCGTTAATGCACAGACGGCACGACGGCTCGACGGGCTGCCCTTTAAACTTTCATTTCCTCCGCGACTGCGAATGCAACTCCAGGTATTTATTTCAGGTTGGGTCGACTGGGGGGAGGCCCCTGTTGGGTAAAAAGAAGGTCAAGTGAATTAGCAGGAAATTCGGGACTATGGGGATCTTGAGAACAAAATCCAGATCGCTGGAATGAGAGCCCAGTGCTCACACAACAAACAGCCGCCTCGACCCCCCATCGACCCCCATCACCCCCCCTCTCCCTCCTCAGGCTACAGAACAATGTTCTCCACCAATGTTCAGAGGGGGGCCACTTTCGCCGATAAGACAGCGGTGTGAGGGCCGCCACACATTTGAAACTATTGGGTTTGGCAGCACGGTGGGGGTGTTTTCACATTTGTGAGTGGCCCGTGAGCCTTTGCAATGAAGATCACTGCTACACGGAGACAATTGTCAAATAAATGAAACAATAAGCTCTGCAGCAGTGATGTTTCTTGACAAGAATGTTGGTCAAATGTGGTGTATTGCAAATGAAAACATTTGCGGCTCAAAATGAATGCGTTATTTATCAGCTATTCTTGTAAAAGTAATAGGCGTGTTCTTACAATTCTATTGTAAGAACACGTCTGATTAGCACGGTTGGCTATGTACGGTGCGAACGAAGTTCAATATACATGAAAGCCTAGATTCCAACCAGGCTCTAATTCTGCTCAAGTACAAACCAGGCTCAAGGCCTGCTTAGTTTACGAAATCTGAAACAAGCGATTTGGTTTTTCGGACGTAACGGACGATGTCGCTGCATCGGTCGAACGATGGCGCGATGGGTCGTGCCATGTGCACAATTCGATTCCCGGCTAACATCAGTGGCGAGTGATACCCGAACTTGTCCTGAGCTCTCCTCCACCATCAAACCCGTACTGATAAGCGTGCCCAAGTCTGGCCAAACCACGCCCGTGACTGAGATGGCGTGGCGAGGCCTTCAAACTGCGGTCGATTAACGAGGGACGGCGAAATGACTCAGTGGTTGGGGGCGAGCTGCCGGGATGCGGAGACCCAACAAGCAGGTGGGGCGTGCGTGTGGACGAGCAGGACACTTGAGAAGATCCACGAATAGCTGGCATTGTGGTATGCGTGCTCCCCACGTATGCAACAGGCACGTAACAATTCACCCACCTGCCCACCCACCACACTGCCTCCACCCCCCCCCCCCCCCCCCGTAGGCTCAAGAGCTTCCCTTCATTTCTCTGACCCTGGCGCCTGCTGCTGTATATTTGGAGTTTGCATCTCTCTCCTCGTGGTCGCGTGGATTCTTCTCCGGGTCCTCCAGTTTCCCCCCCCTCCCCCTCCACATTTAGAATCAACACGCGCTTAGAGCATTTGGCTGCTATAAATGTCCACGTGATAAGTCACTTTGTTGAGCTATAATTTGTGGCAATGTCGTTTCTGAAAAAGAGCGTTTTCGCTTAGTGGGCGTGACCTGGTAGAATAAAAAGAATCAGTCGAGTCGATAACCGAGTGCATCTCTTTCTTTTATAAAATAAAGTATCCCAACTGTTTCTGTATAAAGTCACATTTAGATAACATAAAAATACACCTTGCTTCATATTGATTCAGAGACCCAAAGACTCACGTAGAGACTCGTAGCATTGCATAGTGAGTTATAGACTCACAGAGACCAATGACTGATTCCTTTATAAAATAAATAAGTTCACTGTTTCTGAATAAAGTCTCGAGATGAGATCGCATTCGTACGCTATGAATCCATACTCTTTAACTCCAATTTGTTTTGCGTTCTATAAAAAGGGTCGAGATTACTATTAAGTCCAAATCTATCATCATTTCTCCGTGTGTCAGCCCATTAGTTGTGATGGCTCAGGTTCTGTGTGCAACACGAACCAAATGTTCTGGGACACTGCCAGTCCACAGCAGGCACAGTTTGTTGACTTGGTTTGTAAAAAATATATTTGAAAAAAGAACCTCTCGACCTTACAAACGATTGTCAGAGAGAGAGAGAGGGCTACTGCTAACCTCGGTGGAAGATCGGTGGTGGCTGAGTGGCTCAGAGAGATGGCGAGAGGAAGGAGTGACATGATTCACTCCCACACGGCTATTCAATTCAATTACTTGCTGTGATTAAGTGATTTTCAAGAATGTATGATTTTTTCGTTCATATGTTATTAGTTGGTATGGTATAACCATTTAGACCAACCCTCTCGGTGGGGTCACAATTGTTGTACTCCAGAGTTGATACGACAGTACAGGATTGTTGCTTTACATTGCGGTGAATGGTAAGAGCCTCTACTGGCTTTAGGCGTCACGTGAACTCATTGCATACAACGTATAGCAGAATAAAAAGAACATCGCTTCCAACACGAGTGATTTCATGCGTTTATTACGAGCTCAAGAATCAATATTACTCAAATGACTCAATGCATCGGCATGCAACTTCGCTACCATCTTCGTCATTGTCTCGTGTGTACAGTTTTGGCGACTCTCATTAGTTTAAAATGATCCAAGTTACTCCCCAAGTGGAAGGGGAGCTTTGTCGTTATCGCCAGCTTGACAAAATAAATGCTCCGCTCTCTGCCCAGACACCGAGAGCGCAATTAAGAATTGCATGCAAAACAGAGGTGGTCACGTGGCTCCGAGGTCAGGTGTTAAAATTAGGACCTCAGCCGTCCATGATTAAACCGGGTTTTCGAATGAGGTGGCTTTGCAGTCTGAATACCAACAATTGATATGGAGGCCCCTCGACTCATGAACCCATGAACGTATATAGAGACCCAGAGGATCACATCGAGACCCATAGACTAACAATGGACTGAGTTGTAATTAAACAGGTGCTCAAGTGTAATGAGAGCTTTCGATTTAAAGCTTTCGTGACTGCAGGGATTCATCTTCTTGGTTCTTTCGGTAAAGTCACGTAGAAGGGGAATAATAAAACAATAAAAATTAAACATAATAACATGTCTGTCTTTCCGACAAACCTGTTCTTCACCTGAGGACGGCTGCTCGCGTTGTGGCCGAAACGTCGTGAGAATTGTATTTTATGTTTTATTATTATTGTTTAATTATTTCCCTTCTACGTGACTTTACCGAAAGAACCAAGAAGATGTAATGAGATCGTTTTCTCAACCTGATTACAACATTCCATACGAAGGTCCCCAGACTCACAGGGAAACCCATAAACGTATATTGAGACCCAAAATATCACAACGAGATCCAGAAGACCACACAGAGACCCGTCGACTAACACAGACACCCATAGACTGAGTTGTAATAAAAAAGAAAATCTCAATTGTAGTGGGATGACGTTCTAAGCTTGGTGACCAATGACTGCACAACAAAAAAACCCCTAACTTATTGACTTTCGTTTTTCACTCAATTTGTCACCAAATGCCCAGCTCTGAGACTCATAATGTTCACTCTCCATGGGGCGTTACTCAGGACCATTCTCTGGCACAGGGTGATGCACTGCTAGCTGCAGTGTTCCGACTGCAAATGTAATGGTATCGTGACGTGATGCCCACAGCACTATTGCGATACTATGTAAAATACAATAAATAACATTTATAATCGTAACGTGTGTTCAACACTGAAACTTAGATATTCCATATATTATTGTACAAAAACATAAATATATTTAATAGAGCGTGCATCGTGTATATATGTATAACGTCAGCGCAATGCTCTTCACCAACATAAAATCGAGCACACACATTAATCAACGTAAATCATCTGGTAAAACGAATCCATCTGCTTCCCGTCAAGGCATTCCAGCACACGGACCTCTCACTGTCGACATCTAATATGCATCGAGTGTGTAATGAAGCGATACTTTAATTAGAGTGATCCTTTACTTTAATGAAGCTGTGCTTTAATGAGAGCGAGTCCCTCGCTCGGTTTGCCCTCTGCCGAATGCCTCACTCTGAGAAAGACGACGCTGCGAGGAGCCGATGTTATTCGCAGAACATCGTCCGTGTCTCTGTGTAGTTTCAGCCCGTGGCGTGGAGCGTGGTTGGCATGGCCCCCTGGGGCAAGGAATGCGATGGGGAACCCCCCCCCCCGGCCCCCCCCCCCCGCCCCGTCTGATTAAAACCCCAGGAGTGCCCCCCCTCTCCATCCTCTTTGTAAGCCGCTAATTGGGTCTCTCCGGTCACGTGTCCTATGCTGGTCTATTGGTCCCATGTTAATCAATAGGTCTTATGTAAGTCTAATCTATGTGTCCTATGCTGGTCTATTGGTCCCATGTTAATCAACAGGTCTTATGTTAGTCTAATCTATGTGTCCTATGCTGGTCTATTGGTCCCATGTTAATCAATAGGTCTTATGTAAGTCTAATCTATGTGTCCTATGCTGGTCTATTGGTCCCATGTTAATCAATATGTCTTATGTAAGTCTAATCTATGTGTCCTATGCTGGTCTATTGGTCCCATGTTAATCAATATGTCTTATGTAAGTCTAATATGTTTTCTATGCTGGTCTATTGGTCCCATGTTCATCAATAGGTCTTATGTAAGTCTAATCTATGTGTCCTATGCTGGTCTATTGGTCCCATGTTAATTAATATGTCTTATGTAAGTCTAATCTATGTGTCCTATGCTGGTCTATTGGTGCTATGTTAATCAATAGGTCTTATGTAAGTCTAATCTATGTGTCCTATGCTGGTCTATTGGTCCCATGTTAATCAATAGGTCTTATGTAAGTCTAATCTATGTGTCCTATGCTGGTCTATTGGTGCTATGTTAATCAATAGGCCTTATGTAAGTCTAATCTATGTGTCCTATGCTGGTCTATTGGTCCCATGTTAATCAATAGGTCTTATGTAAGTCAATCTATGTGTCCTATGCTGGTCTATTGGTCCCATGTTAATCAATAGGTCTTATGTTAGTCTAATCTATGTGTGCTATGCTGGTCTATTGGTGCTATGTTAATCAATAGGTCTTATGTAAGTCTAATCTATGTGTCCTATGCTGGTCTATTGGTCCCATGTTAATCAATAGGTCTTATGTAAGTCTAATCTATGTGTCCTATGCTGGTCTATTGGTCCCATGTTAATCAATAGGTCTTATGTAAGTCAATATACTGTGTCCTATGCTGGTCTATTGGTCCCATGTTAATCAATAGGTCTTATGTAAGTCTAATCTATGTGTCCTATGCTGGTCTATTGGTCCCATGTTAATCAATAGGTCTTATGTAAGTCTAATCTATGTGTCCTATGCTGATCTATTGGTCCCATGTTAATCAATAGGTCTTATGTAAGTCTAATCTATGTGTCCTATGCTGGTCTATTGGTCCCATGTTAATCAATAGGTCTTATGTAAGTCTAATCTATGTTTCCTATGCTGGTCTATTGGTCCCATGTTAATCAATTGGTCTTATGTATGTCTAATCTATGTGTCCTATGCTGGTCTATTGGTCCCATGTTCATCAATAGGTCTCATGTATGTCTAATCTATGCATCCTATGCTGGTCTATTGGTGCTATGCTAATCAATAGGTGTTATGTTAGTCTAATATATGTGTCCTATGCTGGTCTATTGGTGCTATGTTAATCAATAGGTGTTATGTTAGTCTACACCACGGGTCGGCAACCAAAATAACAAGACGAACCATTTTTAAAAAATATAATTAAGAAAAAACCCCTCAATATTTCGGCATTGCCATGTGAATACGAGGTGGCGGTCCTTAATAAATAACGTTACGACGGAGTCCTTACATAGTCGCAAGGTTGCCGACCCCTGGTCTACACTCTGGGTCCTCTGCTGGTCTAGGGACCCGATGTTATAATATAGGTCTCATGTAAGTCTAATACATGGGTCATATGCTGGTCTAATTGTCCTGTAATATTAAATGGGTTCTTAGATAGTCTATGGGTGCTCTGCTATCAATTTGTCCTACGTTAGTCGATAGCTCGTATGTCATATCTGTGGGTCTCCGTGCGAATGTGTGCGTGTCACTGGCATTGCACGGTTGGCACGGGCCCTGGTGCAATAGATGAAATAGGGCAGGGGCGGTTTCTTCATTAGAGCGATTGGGCGACGCACCACCAATGTCATTGAACCACAGATTCACGCGAGCCGTCACTGTCAGCCTCTGGATATAGTCCAATTAGCGTCATGTCACGTTCTGTGGAGTACCGCCTCTTTTTGGGCGATTTCACTCCGGCTGAGAATCGCCCCGAGTGGCCCCATAGACTTACATTGAAAGATGTTTTTTTTCGACCGGGGGCGCTCCAATGCATTCTCTATGGCTTCCGGGAGGGCAAGCCCCAACGTGCTTACGTCATCATACGTGCTAACGTCATCATACGTAAGCACGTTTCATCCAACAATATAATTTATCGCCACCGAGTGGAATCTTTAATAAAATAAACTTGAGTGGTTTGTTTTAATAGTGAGTATAGAAACAAACAAGATGTATTGTAAGAGTCACTTTATTTTTCATTAATATTAAAGAAGTGAAGTTGCCTTTACATGCTTAAGCTGTTAATTTATCCATTGCATGGGTGGACCTTATCCTTATCAATCATCCAGACATTTGCCCCTCCCTGAGAGATTTTGCAGGAGCCGCCACTGAAATAGGGTTCCCTGTTCGATTTCCTGGGCATCTCCCATCCGCGGACCCCATGAACATTTGCACCACGTACACTCTGGACAGCTCCGCCACTGGATGCAGCATCTCTGGTTTGTCGCCCAGAGCTATGCACACAAACTCGCAGCTGTTTCCATTACAATCTCCAAACGAAGGCCACGTAACAAGACGAAGACTCAACGTGTTTGTATGGAAACAAGTTTTTTTTAGGTTTTCAAAATAAACACGCAACTTGCTTTTGCACATACAACTCCGACTCAGACTGGTCTCTCTCTCTCTCTCCACAATAATCTTCCTCGTGTGACCAAAGGCACATGATGAACGTGGGGAAGCCCTTATCCACTGCTGGATGAGGGTTTCCCCACGCCGTGCGGGTCGTGGATGTTATTCGGCCATACCTGACAACGCACGCCTGTCACTGCCCGAGTCGCCAATAATGCCGGGTTGGCGGGGAGTCTCGAGCAGAATTGGCATCGATCTCCCCTCGACTACTCTTGAAAGCAATCCGGTAGATTCGAATGGGATATTTGAAGATGATAAATTAGATCTAAAATGAATCTCAGTCAGAGTTGGAAAACCTCGTCACAGGCTCGTTGGTCAAGGCAGGCAGTATAGACATTGCAGCACAGCACAGTACTAGAATGTATATTTTCTGTACTGCACCTCGACTGGCAACGTAGTCCCACAGCAGCTACAGCACCCGTTTGATGCACTGTGATCACAAATCCAAGCGCCATCGATGAAAGACGCAATGCCTAAGTAGATGATTAGTATCAATATCATGAAAGACTGTCCAGGCTGAAATCAGATTGGCTTTTTAGATTTGACGATATCAGGAGCGTTCGGTCGTAGATGCTCATCGTACATGGAACACCTTTGGTTTCAAATCCATCCCTTTACTTTCCGTTATCCATGAAAGCTACATTGAAATGTCAGTCCAATCCCATGAATGAAAGAATAATTTGTGGGAAGAAACGGGGACTACCGTACACAAAACCACCGCACGGCACGAGGTGATAACGCTGACAGCTCCGTACAGATGGATTCAATAATTATACAGGGTTGCCTTATATTATATTATCTTAGCCAAGCTGATGGGTCACAGCAGCGGGCTTGTGCACAGAGAACCTTAACTCGTAACTGGATCGACGGAGATTCCATGAGACATTGGACTTAAAATAGTCTGAGACTGATGGAAACAGCGCCCTCTAGCGCGCTTAAGTACACATTTCAAAGACTGCTTTGTACTCTTCATGTGTGCCGTGAGCTGATGTCAAGTTTCATTTATTAGGTATAGCCCTGTGACCCATGCGGCTCTTGAGTCGGGTGCAACCGCAACGAACAAAATATGAACAGAGAACGTCTTAAAGCGACGACGCGCAACAGAAACATCATGGATAAACCAGCAAATCTTCCAGAAAAAAACCCCACCGTATTACAACGCTGTGTGCAAACATCCCAGTGTGATGCAAGACAATCAATAACAACCATGAGACAATTTAGATTCAAGTTATCAGGCCAACTCCGCACTTCCACGACAGCACAAAACAAGCAATCAACAAAATCATCAACACTGTCTTATCACAGGACAGACTGACGTTTTGAGCAGTGGCCCTTAATAATAATCTGTTTAATTCGTTAACAGGTGCGCCCCATTGGAACCTCATTGCCAGTAAAAAAAATGATAATTAGTATTTTACCCTTCTATCTGGCCACAAAACTGACACCTTTTTTTACAAGGAGTCATGTTTGCATAGACCTTTTGGCGTCATCTGCTCCAACCCATGTGAGACTAGGCTCTAAGGAAAGCTGTCTCGGGTGTGGACCAATCAACTTCAAGGACAGTGCACATTATCAGAGTTATGTTTTTTTTGCATTATAACTGCAGGTATTGTGGTCTATGCAAACATGACTCCTTGTAAAAAAGATGTCAGTTTTGTTGCCAGATAGAAGGGTAAAAAACTAATTATCAACAAGTGTGTCGTCAGTGTGTACCATATACATTCAGGTGAGCCATACGTGCGGTGCCAATGCCATGCAATGCTGCGAGCAGAAGAAGCAAATCTGATTGAAATAAATAAAAATCTCCAAAGTCCCGTGGTCCTGGTCATCACTGGTCACCCTGGTCATCACTGGTCCAGGTCATCACTGGTTATCACTGGTCATCACTGGTCACCCTGGTCATCACTGGTCCAGGTCATCACTGGTCATCACTGGTCATCACTGGTCACCCTGGTTATCACTGGTCATCACTGGTCATCACTGGTCCAGGTCATCACTAGTCACCACTGGTCATCACTGGTCCAGGTCATCACTGGTCATCACTGGTCATCACTGGTCACCCTGGTTATCACTGGTCATCACTGGTCATCACTGGTCCAGGTCATCACTAGTCACCACTGGTCATCACTGGTCCAGGTCATCACTGGTCATCACTGGTCACCCTGGTTATCACTGGTCATCACTGGTCATCACTGGTCATCACTGGTCCAGGTCATCACTAGTCACCACTGGTCATCACTGGTCCAGGTCATCACTGGTCATCACTGGACACTGCAAGAAAGAACCTGCTAAATAAGAGCCGCTGTCGGCCTTCTGCGTTTCCTCCTTCCAAATCCATACTGCCACCTATCGTAAAAAAAAGAACTCAACACATTCGTAAATAACATTGCTAGTGGTCCTTCGAGCGAATGAAATGCCCCTCCTTGAGGCTCACGAAAGAGATGTCAAATGGGCGAGACTGACGACGGAGTGGAAGCCACCGACGAGACAGAGGCGACGTGCAGCAGCGAGACGGATTCTGGCATCGCTGGGTCGTCAGGGATTGCGACAGATTCCTTCCCAAGCCCACTTACTCTCATTCACAACTATCGTTCACAAACAATTCCAGCATTCATTTCGCCGTGCTTCGTTGCACACTTTTCATACTTTTATTCCATTTCCTCTCTCCACTCACCGTGTGTGCCCACCGATTGTATGTTTTAATCGAAGCCTCGCCTGATTGTCTTGTAGCAGACCCAGAGGGCTTCTCGTACCGTGGGAGCCACGGCAAGCGAATGCGATCCCTCCAGACACAAGTGATGGCATCGGTGTCTCTCTCCATCATCTTACATCCTCACGTGAACATAATTCTCTCACAATGCGCAGGGCTGGAGCACGCGCTGACTTTAGCGCTGGTTTTGTGAACACTTTTAGCTCTGGTTTATGTTCATCTTCAATTTCGGGCAAACCTTGAATCAATTTAGCCGGCTTACTATGCAGTACCGTAAGCACTTCACAGCAGCACAACTTCACACGAAGGCTTCGTTCAATTCGATGGATCTCCAGGCGATTAATCGTGCCCCGTGTTACGGACAGACGGGACAGATACTGCTTTAACGCTTGCAACGTCCGTTGGAACAAAAATTAATAAAACCCTTACGATGCGCGTCACCCGCATAGCGCGCGCTTCATGAATAAGCCTCGTAGTAGTGTATCGATTAATCGATGAAAATAATAATTTCGCTCTCCCCTATACGCGTTCAAAATCGCGGTCAGAACCGAGTAAGATATTTACTGCAGTCCAAGCACGTTGCATGCGCTTGTTACGTTCACGCTCACTGACCGAACAATAGAGTTCGTGCAAGACGAACAACACAATTGAGACGGAACAGACGAGACGGACAATACAAAACCGCACGAGGATCGTGAAAAATTGCACAATGCAATGTGTTGAAATGTACGATAGTGAAGTTAGTGGCGTCACAGGCGTGCTGCTATAACGGTGCCGCATCCTCACCGCAAGTATTTCATCTTGAATTGAAGCTCTCGTGACTGCAGGAATCCATACTCTTTTGTTCTTTCGGTAAAGTCACGTAGGTAGAAAATATTAGTTTTTCTTGGGCACACTGCGCCAGGTCGGTGGTAGGTAGGAGACACACATCTGCACGGGAGAGCCAGGTAATTTGCGCAGGGGTCTTTATACACGGAGGCGATTTCATTTAGACACCACGCGTGCAGCTGGCTCGCGTGATCGTGAGCACACGAAGGCACGGCACCGTGTGCGCATGTGTGTGATGTTAGAACAGCGCTGGAATTTCACGGGAACGACACCCTCAGGCAGGTGTTGAGCCACCCGTGGTTACAACAGGTCCCGTGCCATTTCAATCAACGGGGTTTAATGTCTCACGGAATATGTATCCATCCCTCGCAACCGGTGCCCCCCCCACCCCGCATTCCCTCACCGGCTGTCGGGGATAATATTTTCCGGAGCTTAGCCCTGGACAGCTCCGGCTAAAATAAAGCCCTGTCTGGATGTGTATTGTTCCTGCATATCCCAGCTTGCAAAATACTCCAGCCAACTAACCCTCTTCATCAGCGCCGATTAATGAATGCCACGTACGCATATTTTAATTGTAATTGGTGAATTAACTTACATTCGCCGTGACGTTGGAAGAGAATTGGACGCATCATTCAACCCGACGAAGTGAGAGTTCGATTCCCGGCCACGGCTTATATCCGTGGCGAGCGAGACGCGGTCCTGGCCACCAAGCCTTCACTGCAACCCGCACTGACTCGCGTGGTGAAGTATGGTCAAACAACCTCTACGATCGACACCGCGTGAGGAGGCCTTCATCCAGCAGTGGACTGACAAAGTGCTGTATACGTTGTTATTAATTAGTACGTGTGTAGTGACGTATATTGGGTCACTACGGCGTTAGCGCCAGCTACTGCCAGAAGAGTGGAACTGTGGGTGTTAGAGCCTCTCTCTGGCACCAGACTGTGCATGGCATGGAAGGGGGCCCTAGGGGGCATGGTACTGGTGACTGTCAGAGAGAGAGCAGTTGAGGACGTGACAGTCTGGGTGAATCCAAGAGGGCTCGTCAACAGAACAGGATAATGAGGGGGGGGGGGGGGCAAGAGGGACACGCGGTGGATGACCCAGAACATTCTAGTAGGATCCAGAAGGGGGCGTGGCCGTGGGCGGAGCCAGGCCACGCCCAGGGGCATAAAAGGGAGGTCCCGAGAGCCGATCGGGCTGTCTTATGGAATGGAACTCGCCGTGCTGCGTCTCTTCCATCTTCGGGCTTCGGTCGTCACCTTCGGCATCGTGGGTCAGGCAATGTGTTACTGACCTGACCCGGTTATGTAGTTACCCCGCTGTGGTCTAGTTAACCGTGGAAGTTACCACCTATGTCGTTACCCCGTTGTGGTCTTAGAATGAGCGTGTTGCTTCCAAAGTCACGTGTGTGTCTCCAGTGAACCCACTACACGTGTGTGAGGGTGACACAACTAACAATTAACCGCTTTCATGGACAACGCAGGGACGATAAAGGCTCAGCTACGCAATGTAAGCATTGTAAATGCAGCTCATGTCGATGAACGTGAGGTAGCCTAACCCTCGAGAGTATATAGGTAAACACAAAGGGTGTGGCGATTAATCGATTAATATCGATTATCTTAATCCACAATACGTGCATCAAAACGCATGCGTAATCATGTGCTATTTCATTCATCCTAGATGTTGCACGTCAGGGCAAAGTGTAATTTGTCCATCCCCTAGAGGCCGGTGTATACATGTGTGCAATCCCGTTGTAAACTCAGGGCTGGGATTCTCTGGAACCTCGCCGCGCCGTGCGAGTCGTTGGGGTGATATGACCATACTTCGCCACGCTGGTTTAGTGCGAGTTCGGCAAAGGTGGGGAGCACAAATGTGGCCGTGTTATAAATGCAGGACAAGGATGGATGTTTCTACATCGCCTTCTGCTATATATATATTTTGTATTAAGAATGTGATATGAAGAAGCGCCATTGTACAAAAACGTCGCCTATTATACATGTGTTTCTCTTCAAGGCCACGGTGATATTGACGAATGCGTTGAGTGAATATTATAAGTATATGTGCTTGTGCACACTGCCAACGCATCAGCACGGGTGCACGTGGTGCCCAACCCATCCAGAGCGCTACAAAGCACAAACCTGCTGAAGCTGCCGGCGCTCCGACGATGATTTGGTCATCTGCGCATTGCAATGAAGCCGTAACAAAAAACACCGGCATATTGATTCCATATTGAGTCCGCCTCTCCCCCCACCCACCCATTCACTGAGCCATCGTCGAAATGTTTCTAAGCACAACGATCAAGCGCAATGCTTTAAAAGAGACACAAAAGAGACGCCGAGAGCGTGCACGTGTGTATGTGTGCGCGTGCGTGTGTGTGTGCGTGTGCGCTCGCGTGTGCGTGTGCGCGTGCGTGTGCGCGCGCGAGTGGTGACATAGCGGTGAGCGCTCTGCGCTACGAAGCCAGCTCGCCGGTGGCGATTATCTGAACCGGACCTGGGCCTCCACTAGGTCGACTCAGCCTCAAATTAGTACCTGGTGCGGTGTATAAACATCGCCACTGGGGAGACGAAGGCGGTCGGGCGTGGTGTTGGCCACCCACTCCCTTCCTGTGCCGTGCCGGCCTTCAAAGGTGCTCGTTTAGAGCACTTGCCCCAAAACATCCTAAAGGCTACACGGGACAATCTTTGTCTTGATTTGTAAGCTGCGTTTCGCGTCTTACATTTGCATCCGTTCAATAATCATCTGATGTTGTCTATGGGTGGAGAGCGGTGGCGCAGCTGATTGCGTCTTGAACCCGGTAAAGTCTGAGTTAAATTCCCCGACCAAGGCTGGCTTCAGTGGAAAGTGACGTTTGAGCAGTTTCGGGGCCACCCATAGCCCCTTAACCAATCCGCACTGTGACCAAGGGCACCCAATTTAAGATTGAATCAACGTTGGAGAGGTCCACAACCGATGCAGATATCACTGACCACTGATGTTAGCCGTGACCGTGGATAGAACCCACAGGTGGCAGGGCTTGTAGAGCAGGGCGCTATCCACTGCGATGTTTTCCACTGTTTGGCAGACAAACATGAAAATCTTAGTACTAATTATAGCATCACGTAGTAATAATGTGATTTTTCTATTTATCAATTGATATACGAGTCTCAATGCTCTTCTTTTCACGAGGGCAATGCAATTGAACTTTCAACCTTGATTATTTCGCACAACTGCGGTGTCGCCAGATTCGTAGCGCAGAATGCTAACCACAGCGCCACAGCTCCCCAACAATCAATTAGAAGAGATGCACACGCACGCACGCACATGCGTAACACGGGGGGGGGGGGGGGGGGTGAGAGGAGGGAGAATGGAGTCAGAAATGCTTTGACCTGCCCGTCACCCGTTTCAACGCGTCGAGCTAAATTCGGATAAAGCGGCGCCGGCATTTTGCTCGGGGAAGCTGCGGAGGGTTTCGCAGCCGTCCTCACCGCCACGCAGCCGTCAGCCCACATCACCATCTCGTGCTCGCCCATCCGCAGAGCCGACACACAGCCTCGCCCACAGAGGGGCGGGAGGGGGAGGTGGTGAGCCGGGCCAGACCGGGGTGACTCTCTGTGTGGGACCCCCGACTAATCCACTGCTGGATGAAGGAGACCTTCCCATGCCGTGTCGGTCATCTGGAAGGAGGAGGGGGGGTTGTTCATTGACCATATTTCGGTAAGGGTAAAACTCGCCATTGACGTTAGCTGCGGACGGGAATCAACATCTCGTTGACAGAGCTCTAACTTTATCATGAGGCTTGCTCTTCCAGTACCAAAATATACTAATAGAGGTTTTCCCCCTTTTTTCTGGCAACAAAACTGACACCTTTTGCAAGAAATCATGTTAACATTAACCACAATACTTGCAGTCAAATGCAAAAAAAAACAATACTATGATAATTTATGCATTGTATTGTTTTTTGTTTGCATTTGACTGCAAGTATTGTGGTTAATGTTGACATGATTCTGTGCAAAAGGTGTCAGTTTTGTTGCCAGAAAAAAGGGGAAAACCCCTGTTAGGGCTCTAACCGTTGCGCCACCTCTCCCCCCCCGCCCCTATCATTTTTTGTTCCGTCTCGTTCTTACCATTAGCATTTAAAGGGTATATTTGCATGCGATTTGCATGAAGTAGTACTGTAATTGATTATTGCACGCACGATTCGATGGCTGTATTGTGAGCGTATTAATCGATACAATTATTCGCCTAGCTGTTAGCGATCACTCACTAAGACTGGCACGCAAAGACAACGATCCCCCGTATAGCCTAGACAAGCTGTTGGGGCAAGTGATGTTAGTGAGCACTGCTTACCCCGTCTCCTTTGTTATTTCACTCCTTTAAATTGAATTCCGAAACCCGCCCAGAGCTCGCTTGTATTGAGCCAATGCTGCTGAAAAGATGCCCAAACCTGAACACAGTGTTGGCGATGGGATGTGTTAAAAAAAATCCCGATACATGTTTTGCTATGTGGAGAGACACGTGGTGTAGCTGCATTGTTACAGTTTTGCTAGAATTCAACTTTCCACAACGATGCCGCGGTGGCGAGATGTTAACTACTTCGCCTGGTATACGGGAAGTCGTGGATTCGATCCCGACCCTGACGATTCCTGTATATAGTTGGAGTTTGCGTGTTCTCCACGTGCTCGCGTAGATTTTTCTCCGGTTTCCCCCTCCCCCCATATTTAGAATCAACATCACGCGTTTAGAGTATTTGGCTGCTATAAATATCCACGTGATAAACCACTTCGTTGAGCTACAAGTCGCTTCTGAAAAATATCATTTTATCTCAGTGAGTCTTACCTGGTAAAATAAAAATAGATCATCACATGCCCTATGTTGTCTGCAAAAGGCAGTGCATGGAGAGGTCACTCCGAGTCCCACAGACGCTCTCCTCTTGCCCAAGGGCAGAGCAGCGATGGGGTCGTGCGAAGGGGAGGCAGCGACCAGGAATAGTGTTTCCGTGCGTTCATGTGTCGTGTTCTATATATGCGCCGTGTTTGTCGTGTTATTTCCACGTATATATGCGCGCGCGCGTGTGTGTGTGTGCTGCGTAAATATATCAATCAGCCACTTTGCGGTGTAAAACATTCAAATTTGCCGCGATGCATACATACGCATGTCGTACGTTAAAACAACAGTGATTGCGATTCACGACCCTTTGTCAATCCACTGCCGAACGGATGAAAGCCTTCCCACGCCGCCCGCGTTGATCGTCGAGTTTGTTTGACCATACTTCACCACGCTGGTCGGCGCGGATTGGTGAAGGATGGGGGTTACAGGGAGCCCAGGACCTGTTCGCATACGACTCCCCGGTGACGTTGGCACGCTCATTAAAGACCAAGTGCCCAGACAACCCAATGCGGAGCCCATCATGGAAAGTCTCTCTTGAGACTCAGGAAAGCTTTTTTGCGGGCAAATTTTTTTTTTATTATTATTAATATTAAAATAACGATACGAACGACTAAGTAACGATACGTGGCGTTCCACGACAGCGTCATTACGCGCACACGAACAGAACGACGACGACGACGGTTCCACGAAACGCGCACTGCCGAACACGTGCAACCGATCTCGCGCTCGGCAAACAGCGCCACGGGTGCAATGTACGACGCCGGCACGAGCGAGCGCCAAGGGTCTCGTCGCGAGCTCCTGCTCTGGCTCGAGCGAAAACCCTTGCAAGCACCACCACCACCAACCCCCACCACCACCACTACCACCACCCACCATCACCAACCACCGCCGCCACCCCCACCACCCACCACCACAACCTCCAACCACCACCAACCACCACCAACCACGACCACCCGCCACCACCACCAGCCACCACCACCCGCCACCACAACCTTCAACTACCACCGCCACCACTAACCACCGCCGCCACCACCACCCACCACCCCCCACCACCACCCCCCACCACCACCAACCACCACCACCCGCCACCACCACCACCACCCACCAACACCAACCACCGCCGCCACCAACCCTCCATACTCGGCGGTGAGGGCGGTTGCGGGGTCCGATCTGATTAGAGTCGAATCGCCCCCCTCTGCCTCATGTCTGACTGTGAGACCTCGACTCCCCCTCCTACTCCTGGCGTCACCGGACGCTCCGGCTGAGCGCGTTGCCTCGGCCCCCGTCCGCGGCCGTCCACGTCTCTCACCTCCTACCCCACCCCACCCCCCATCTGCCCCCGACGCTCCCCACCCCACTCCGCCAAGATATTTTCGCTGAGCCCTAAACCGGGGCTACTCGCTTATATGCGCGTGAGAGGGTGGGTGGGTGTTCGAGTGTGTGGCTGAGTGCGTCAGCGTGCGCGTGTGTGTGTATTTGTGTGTGTATGTATGTGTGTGTATGTGTTTGTATATGTGTGTGTATGTGTGCGCGCGTGTTTGTACGTATGGGTGTGTGTGTATGCGCGTGTGTGTGTATGTATGGGTGTGTGTGTACGCGCGTGTGTGTATGTATATGTATGGGTATGTGTGTATGCGCGTGTGTGTGTATGTATGTGTGTGTATGCGCGTGTGTGTGTATGTGTGCGACATGGGTTTGATTCCCGCTCACGGAGCAACACCAGTGACGATTATCTGAACCGGTCCTGGGCCTCCCCTAGGTCAACTCAGCATAAAATTAGTACCTGTTGCGGTATGTAAGCATTGCCACTAGGGATACAAAGGCGGCCAGGTATGGTGCTGATTACCCGCCACATCGTGTGCCGTGGCGGCCTTTATAGGTGTTCGCGAACAGCACTTGCCCCAACAGTCTGTTCAAGGCTATACGGGGGACCGTTGTCTTTGTCTGTCTGCGTGACTGTGTGAGCGCGTGGAGAAGGTGTGCGTGAGTGTACGATCGAGTGTTATTGAACGGATTGCGCTAACAATGGATTAATCTTTGCCACCCACAGTTCACACGGCCATGTTTTACAATCTTCTCGGGTCAGATGAAGTTCGCTGCTCGGCCCCCGATGATGACTATATATAGAAAAAAACATACATAACAGTACTGATTCTAAGACTACGATTACGTTCCCGACCAGTTACGAGTGATATCTGCCTCCTCCGCCTCCGTAGGTCAACTCGGCCTAAAATCCGTTCCAGACTGATGCGTGTAGAACCATCAACGGTTAGGCGTGGTGCTAAATCCAAACCCATCCACCTGCACCTCGCTTGCGGCCACGTCCTTAATAGGTACGCGCTAGCAACACTTGTCCCTCGACAGTCAATACGGCTATATGGGTGACTTTGTCTGTGGTGGCGATGGTGGTGGTAGATGGCGACGGTGCAGAAGTGGCGGTGATGTTGATGTATGTACCTTGAACTTATACGCAGCCAAGCGTGTTAATCGGAGGTGGCAGTGGTGTTGACGGTGATGGTGGTGGTGGTGACGATTATGATGATGTTGATGATACTGATGGTGGTGGTGGCGGTGATGTTGATGGTGGCAGCGATTGTGGGAGTGGTGCTGCTGCTGCTGCTGATGATGATGGCGGTGATGATGTTGGTGGCGTTGATGATGGTAATGAAGGCGGCGATTGTGTTGACGGTGGCGTTGATGATGATGATGTTGGTGGAGGAAATATCGATGGTGCCGCGGGAGGGACAGAAAGTGGTGTTGGCGGGGAGGAGGAGGAGGGGCACACGCAGCCCGGGTTCACGAAGCGGCCACCAAGGCAGCTGAGTTGAGCTGGATTATCGAGCGCGCGGCATGCGCACGGGTTTTTGTCGATGGGGTGTGTGGTCCCCCCACCTCCCCCCCATTATATAAACATATACATAAACATCAACCGTATCAGAACATTAACAGGTCGATTTGCACATTTCATTCAATTATGGACAATTAAAGAGAAGCCACAGTGCGACTGTGGCCAGGAAACCCAAACTACGAGCCGTATTGTGAACCACTGTACGATAACCACGTAGGCGTTCACGACTAATATCATTAATTGGAAACGTTTTTTTGCGTAAGATCGCGTAATAAATAAACACATTTGTATTTACGCGATCTCCCCCCCCCCCCCAAAAAAAAACTTTTATTATGAACCGCTGTAGCCTGCGCTCTTTCAATGGAGGAATAGCAACACCACACGAACTCTGTCCAGAAGCCCTCTCCTGGCGAGCAGACCTGAGCACAATGCCATGCGCAAGAACAGAATATTCATAATTCAAGGAGTCGATGGCCCATGGCGAAGAGGAACGACGCAGTGGCAGGCGAGGAGTGGAACGCGTCCGAGCGCACGTCCACCGAGGGAGGAGTAGGTGGAGCGATGAATTCAGCTCGTGTACAGGTGCTGGGTGGATTGTGACACGCACCTCAGTCACCTGCCTTTCGAGCAACACTGAGCGTGGCTCTAACCCATCAGACTCGCGCAGACATTTATGGCTGTGAAATATTGCGCGCGTTTTACATCGCAGTATTATTATTATCAGCACTGTGCGTTCGTCTCTCCGGACGTTAGCCAGTCAGTCAGCCAGTCAGCAAACAAAACTTGTATTCTAATATAGAATCATAGATGTGTGTTGTACCTGATGGCAGTTAAGCTCACGAGCAAGATGCAGGAACGTGCAGCTTCCCAACGGCTTGTACATGAAGATCATAGAAGCGGAATCTAGATCCTGCTCAAGGCTGTCATCCCATCTCGTGGAAATATTCATGAGGTTGTTAATCAAATGGTTATGCATGTGAACTATGACAGAACGCCTCTTGTAGAATTGGAATGTACGTACTGCATCGTAAATGAATTAACGTAACAAAATGTAATAAAAGCCATGATAAAACATGATTTTTTTCATACTATTAGACACGCGTTTCCAATTTATAGACTTTCAATCAAAATCACTATAATTCGATTCACTGCACTTGTTCTCGAAAAATATGAAACTCCAACGTGAAACCCGACAATTTCCCACGTAGCCTTGGTCCATACCGAATTTGGGAAATAACCGATACATTTCTCTACGTAAAATATCCACACACTTTCTCTCAACAATAAACGACGCATGTTAAAAATATGTTGTCAAAACACACTCACGATGCTCCATGACCTTGCGTAATTGTTTTTTTTTTAGAGCCAATGTGATTCAAAAGGGAGTCTGTGTGTTTGCGGAGCCCGGTTGCGTGCACACGTTACAAGTTATTTGGTGACACTGCTGCTGCTGCGTTGGCACCATTAACAACAACACAACCCACTCCACACACTCGTCAACAATACTGCCTTAAACGAACAAAAATATAGAATCGTTGACGTTTCGGGCAACGGCCCTGTTTCATAGCAATGGCTCTTCTTGCTAGCTAGCACATTAAGGGCCATTGTTCAAAGCGTCGTCAATTACACATTTCTGAAGGCAGTGTTGTTGACGAGTGTGTATACGTCACAACTACACAAGTACACATACATTTCAAACAGCAGTTTACAAACAACATCATATATTGCGTATTATGTAAACAGTAGATAAACAGACACAAAGTAAAAAAAACACATTACTACTTTAGTCTATCGCCCTATTTGCCTGCCATCCATTTAATTTACCCCGTAGGCGTTTTTGTTTAAACTTACGAACCCCTGCGTCGGCGACCTTAGCGAATATGAGCGATCGCACGACACTTTTTCGAACATAATTATCACGGTTATATTCGTCCACGCAAAAAAAGAAGAAGAAACGCCTTCTTACGTGCATGGTAGCGCGGTGTCTCCGCTCCGGTGAGCGCACTTTGCATGGAACCTGGGGTAGCTGCGTTCGATCCCGGGGCCACGGCCAGCACCAGTGTCGAGTGATATCTGAACCGGTACCCCGGGTGCTGCTACTTCCTCTACACAATCAACCCGCCTACGGTGAAGCAGGTGGTGAAATAATAATCACCCGAAAGTAGACGGACAAGGGGTTCACCAAGCGGTGTGTTGAAGATTGTCGATACGCATTATTGCTAAAAGTGTCGTTGCGTGTTGTGAAGTCCGCTACTTCAGTGTGAAGCCTGCGCGACCTTTTGCACTGAGAACGTGATCAGTCGTCGCATTTCTATTTTCTGACATGCAGTACAGTATACACGTCGTTGTACTAATTCGCGCCGGTCGGTTCGGCATGGGTTGCAGAAAGAATCTAAACATTATTACCTCTTCGTCTATATACTGTGTATATATAGGCAAAAACAGAGATCCCCACATCGCCTTCACAGACTTTTGGAGCAAGTGCTGTTTAGCGAGTAGCACCTATGAAGGCCGGCACGGCACACGAAGGGTGGCCAACACCACGCCCGGCCGCCTTTGTCTCCCCAGTAGCGATGTTTACACACAACGCACCAGGTACTCATTTGAGGCTGAGTCGACCTAGGGGAGGCTCAGGACCGGTTGAGATAATCGTCACCGGTGTTGGCCGTGATCGGGAATCGAATTCGTCTCCGCAGGGTTTGTATAGCGCAGCGCTCAAACCACTACGCTACCGCTCCCCACCACTACTACTATATATATACACGATAAACACGTCGTACATATGAGACCAATAACACATGCCAGAATTGTGTCATATATCGTAATTGTGAAGGAAACAGTGCCTGTTGCGTTGTTGCTACATGAACATACACATTTAGTTATTATTGTGATTATGTAAAAAGTATAAAGTTGGTAACTTCATACGTCCGATTCAACATCAGAATATTCCAGTACTGTATATATACTTTTTTATATTTGTATTTAATTATTTTTCCTGACTTGCTTACCTCTTCTCTGTTTTGTTTGTTTGTGTATTGTATATCGCTGTAACTTGCTGACCCGCCCCTAGTGGGTATCTGTGAAAAAATATATTTTCATAGCTCATCGGATTCCTCCTGCAATCTTAATAGAGATTCTGATCATTGTCATAGCGTATTTCAATTAAAAAAAAGTACAATTTCTGAAAATATTACTGAAATAGCAAATTAATTTAACACAAAAACCCTATTTTGAGTCTCACGTTGTTGTGTATATCGTGTTTGCTATTAATGCAATGAAATCAACAATGCACCGTCTGTTTGCAAACCCACCGTGAGATGAAGGCGACAGACGCTGTGTGGGAGGGTTTATTTGACCATACTTCGCCACGCCTTGTCAATGCACCTCCGCATTAGCACGGTTGGATACGTACGGTGAGAAAGAAGTTTCAACATGCATACAGGTGTGCCACTGATCTCTCTGCCGTGATCGGTAGTCGCGCCTGTGCCGTCGGGATGGTCCGTCGTGTGGTGCGCTAACCACTGCGCCACCACTCGACCCGATTGCTCGCCTTGCTATTGCGTGCCACTATTTGGTTAAAAAAAGAAAAGTACACGATAACACTACGGCACTAATGTTGTTTAAATGCAAACATTACATTCTGCCAGATTTTTTGACACAAAAAATTTCGGCATTGCTAAATATATATAAATATATAATAAATATTAGCCAAGTCATTGCTAAATATTGTTCGCCTAACTGCGCTTTAAAATACTTAAAAGTAAAATATGAGAAAAATATATAACATTGTACTCGCCCTTAACTACACTCGCCTTGCAATAAAGATTACCTCTCTTTGATAACGCGTACCTTTGTTTGCAACGTATTCGTTACGTCAATTAGCGCGCCACGTGAACGCAAAAACCAGGCGCGGCAAAACTGCGCTTGCAACATTTGCCGACAGAGGGCGACGGTATTTCAGATTACAAATAATAACGATGCTACCTACGACCGTCGTTTTTGGATTTGTATAGGCGGCTAAAACGGCAGGAATCTCTTAGAGGCAGTACACAGGAACACATGATGTATATCAAATAATGCGGATGGAACTTTCCACGTTGATCTTGCGCGCATAGCAGTAAAACACTACGTTAACATGTATTTAAAAGTGCATGCAATTAATAAACAAGTATAACCCGTAAAAACAAAGTTTTTCACTATAAATCCTTTATATGCGTGGCGGCTAGAGTCCTCTCGTCCTCTGGCTTGAGATGGCTGCCACCTATGGGTCAGATGATTGCCTGCCACCATTAAGCGGTAATTAAATATTTAAAAAAAATCCTAAAATGTTGAACATTTTGGAAAAAATGTTTCACGAAAATAAATTGTCACGCACAACGAGTCTGTGTGCAAAATGTCATCTCGATTGGATCACGGGAAGTGGGTTAAAAAACGACCGAAAAATTTGCACGGTCGTAAGCGCGCAAGCAAGTGAACTTAATATAAAGGATTTAAAAAGCAGTAACACACACTATCGGACTGGACGTGGGACGACACAAACGTCCTGCAAGGGGTAACCTCTTTAACGGGTCGAGGCGACCTCACGTGCGCGTGCCATACCAGCGATGTAGCGACACAATCCTTGATGTTCTCATGCCGACGGGACTCAAATCAAATCGCGTGCGTTGCGTATTGATTATTTAAAATTCGTGTACGTCGCGTGCACAGCAACGATTCCACGCCAGAGGCGCGAACTCAACCCTAACTCTCATGGGCACCGAGGGAGGGCCGTTGCCCGAAGCGTCGCCTAGTTTATACATTTTCTTCGCGTCGAGATGTCTGTGTTTGTGCGTGTGCACCGCTGCCGACGTAGCATCGCCGACTAATGTAATTGTGAACTATTGTTTGTGTTTATTACACTGGTGGCGATGCACGCGGCCCGTAACTCAGCAATGTGGAGGCAGAAGCAAGGTTTGGTGGATCACCGCAGAGATGTTGAGAAACTTCCTTTCCCGTGGGGGGGGGGGGGGGGGGGGGGTGCCATACCCTGGCGCGCCAGGAGATGGCAGTAGAGCAAGTTGACTAATCCCCATCTGTGTCCATCTGTACGGGGATAGAGTGTTGCTCCCTTGCACGCGTGGGTTTACTCTGGGAGTTCCTCCGGTTTCGTACCACACGTGTATAACACTCAGTGATTGGCCGAAAACATCTTTAAATAAAAAAAATGCCAGACCCTGCTGAAAAAGAGTTATACGACTCTCCTGGATAAATAATAATAATTAGATGTGGTTAGAGCATGCAAATCACATTCGCAAATGTGAGAGTTAGAATCCCGGCTGGACTACTGGGGCAATTGCTGTTTAGTGAGCACTTATGAAGGCTGGCACGGCACACGAGGGAGTGGGTGGCCAACTCCACGCCCGACCGCCTTTGTCTCCCTAGTGCTGATGTTTACACAACACAACCGGTATTTATTGAAGGCCGAGTCTACCGAGGGGAGGCACAGAACCGGTTCAAATATTCGCCCGTTTATGTTCGTGAGCGTGATTCGAACTCGGGTTCGTAGCCGTTGTACGCTAACCACGATATCACAACGAATACTCCAAGAGTCTATTTCTATACATTGTGTACAACTTATATTGGAATTCAGGAGGCAGTTTATCCCGTGCGCGAATTCGTCCAATAGAAATTGGCCAACACTCAACACTGCCATCCGCTGGCGAAACCTCGCACACCCACGCCTATAACACGTAGCAAGCCCTCTGGTTGGTCACTATTCAAAGTTCTCACCAGGGTCAAGCCTTTGCTTCTGAGACGCGACGAGATGGACGCTATTTTAGGCGTGCGAGTAAATCGTGCGCCACAAACGATGTTGCCATATGCGGCGGTTTTAATGGACCGAAATCTCTCTCACAGGGCAATGCATGAGCATCAGACACGCGGGCAGCCTGATCACAGGAACAGGGTCACGTGACGCTCACGGGGGTTCTCGCCAGACATTCATCACTTAACCGGGCGCTCAGCAGTTCACCCGTTGAGACCACGACGGGTCACCACGGCACCACACTCAGACGGACTCACGCGTCCGTTGAAGGAATTTGAAACGGGAGCTCCAGCCACGGGGAAGGGTCATCGTAAATGCTGGAGCGCACACGCATCGCCGATGCCGCCGAGGTGAAATAACCGAGTCGAAAATAAAAGGAGTCGAATTGTTTATGCCATTTCAATGTCGTTTGCATGAACTACAAACCGTGCGTTTATTCAAATGACTCATTGTCTGTTTCAAATCGGTGGGCCACTCTCGGAGTCGTTAGGGGCCGTCCATAAATGACGTCACGCGATTTTGGACGATTTTTGACCCCCCCCTTTCGTCACAAAAAGTCAGACCCCCGTCAAATATGACGTCACAAGCTCTGCCCCCCCCCCCAAAAAAAAAATTAAACATGCTTCAAATCACTTTAATCTATTGTCATTGTAGTGCGTATTTAATGTGGCTCTGCACTCTGATGTAGGAGAAAACATTTATTAAAACGTCTATTTAATTAAGTAGAACGTGTTATCTATATTTATTTAAAGTTGTGCATTTTGATGCGACGTCACATTTTTCAAACCCCTCGTCACACATCGTCACAAATGTCTGACCCCCCCCCCCCCAGGTTCGTGACGTCATTTATGGACGGCCCCTTACCGGAGTAGTTATCTCTCTAACGTGGCACACTGCCGCTTTCCACGTCAGTGGGTGCTTACCTGGCCACAAATAAACGGACATTGAGCTATCAACCTACACACGGTGCATGTACTAACATGCGAGCATGGGCTGCTCCACGGAAGATGGGCCAACGCGCTCCGATGCTGTAGGGCTGCGAGAGATGGCCGCAGTGTCAGGAGACCATCCAGCAGTCGATAGATCGTGACTCGTGATGATGATGATGGCGCGTGATATCTGTCTTTACATTGTTTACAATGTGTTGCTGCTTTGCAAGAGAATTATGCCATGGATGGGTGATGATTGTGTATGCCTGGAAAGTGTTTACATTGAATGTGTTGGTGGCGATGAAAACGATCACGGTGGCAGTGGTGTTCACGGTGATGGTGGTGATGGTGCTGTTGTTGATGTGGTTGATGATGGTGGTGGAACATCGTGACATGTATTCGCACAATCTATGGAGTGTTTGCTTTACGCGATCATATATTGGATTGATGATGATGATACTGATGTGACTATCGCTTCTGATGATGCTATTGCTGCTACTGCTAATACTGTTACTGATAAAGTCACACATTACAGTACAATTCGAATTCGGATACATATCGTATCTACATCTAAATGTGCATGTCAAGATGCTGTACAGCAAAGTGAGCATGTGTATTAAGTGGCGAAAGGAAGGGGAAGGTCTTGAGCCTGGAATTCAACAGGGGAAGGAAGTCAGCAGCACGGATTGCTTTGGGAAGCGAGTTCCAGATTATGGAGCCATATGATAACACGCACACAAACGCGACACATACGGCGACAGATAATAACAGATTATGGGGGCATGTGATATTGCGCACACGCGTGCGACACATCACACATCTCGTCGCTCGCTCCACGTGCCCAAGAAGAGCGCCGACTGCGCCGTCTGGCACAGGTGCATGGCCACCTCTCCGCGCAGCCGCGACGCGTCCCGGGGGCCCCGCTTCCTCGGCAGCTCCATCACGCTCTCCCGAGCCGTGAAGTCTCGGGGCCCGCGGAGGCGAGAAGCTGGGACCCTTCGGCCACGACCCTGCAACGCGCGATGCACCGCTTCGGCCCTCCGACCACAACCACCGCCGCCGCCATTGTCGTCGTCCTCGTCGTCGTCGTCGCCGCGAACCTCGTCTCGTTCAGCCTCCTCCGCTACCCTGTCGAGCACGAACGTGCGGAACCGTCGCCGGCTGCCCGGACAGAGCTTTCCGCCAACGCGGCGGCGTTCGTTCCCAGGCTTGGACGTCGCCTCGTCGTCATCGTCGCCATCGTCGCCATCATCGCCGTCGTCGTCGGGCCACACGCCGGGCGCGCCCCCGGGCGGCCTCGCGATGTCCGTACGGGGGGCGCTGCTCGGGTTGGTGCTCACGTTCCAAGGCTCACGCGGGGTCAGGGTCGGGAGCGCGTCGGCGACCCCGCGAGCGGTCACGCTCCCCGTGCACAGGAGGTTGGTGCCCGGCTGGAGCCTCGTGCCGGTGATGCGGCCCGGCGCGTCCCGCGGTCGTCTCGCCGCCGGAGCCGTCGTCTCGGACAGCCCCCCGCCAGGCATTCCGACTCCCTGCCCCCCCCGCCGCTGCGGACCGCGTGCTCGCACGTGGCCCCCCCGGCGTCGGCAGGAGTCGGGGATCGGGGGCGCGAGTGGGGGGGCCGGGGGTGCGGGAAGTCGCTTGTCCTCCAGCCAGCCCAGGAAGGACATCGCGTTGACGAATTCGCGTTCATCCTGTGTGCGTGCGCGCGCACGGAGGGGAACGGCAGCGTAGTGGTTAGCACGCTGCGCCGCGAAAGCCGGTTCGATTCCTGTTCACGGCTACCACCGGTCCTGGGCCTCCCCTAGGTCGACTCAGCCTCAAATGGTTACCTGGTGCGGTGTGCAAACATCGCCACCGGGGAAACAGAGGCGGCTGGGCGTGGCGCTAGCCACCCAACCCCTCGTGTGCCATGATCAACAGATAGAGAGAAATAGTGTACGGTGAAAGACAGAGACACATCGAAAAGGAGAGAGGGCCTGATACACCGTGACAGAGAGACAAAATCACACAGACAGACTGAATTACAGAGACAGAAATGCAATCATATGAACAAAGACACAGAGAAGCAGACACAAACAACAATGGCAAGTTACTTCTACACGCAACAGAGTCCATGGGTGGCTCAGCTGGCTCCACAGTAACACATTCCTGCGGAGGGAGCTGGTAGGAACGTTGGGTTGCTCGGTCAATGGCCAGGGTCAACGGCGATGTGGTGTATTCCGCAAATATGGCTGACTGTGAGGGTGGGTACAGGCCGGCGTGAGTAGGTTAAACGTTGAGTTTTATAAGGGCACCACGGGGTGACCAGCCACTCCCCACCCAGCACCACCCCTCCCACCCCCCACCCAGCCCCACCCTCCCCACCCAGCTCCACCCTCCCCACCCAGCCCCTCCCCACCCTCCCTCCCCACCCAGCCCCTTCCTGCACGACGGACGGAGGGACACAATAATGCCCTGTGGGCTGGTGTAACCAGGAGGTTCCTACCAGTATAACTGGGTTCGAATCCAAGTTTCAGGCGCCACTGATGAAACCGGGTTCTCGGGTGTCATGCGTTGATGGTCTTAACCCAGTCACCAATTAATATACCGAAAAAAAGACGTCACATTAAATTGTGGTTTTTCATGGAATTCGGTTAATTTCCAGCTCTGAGAGTTCTAATGATCACTCTTTCCATCACGCGATGAACATTTCTCTGTCGAAGGGCACGTGTGGAATCACAGCTTGAAGGGATATCAAATGTAGTTCTGCAATATCTTCTCCTGCGTGCTGTTCTCGCTGTGACACACAGCTCTGTGAGAGTTCCTTACGGACAATTTACCTCATGGAACGACGCCAATAATACAACTATAGTACAAATGTGGGGAATTTTCCGTAGTAGTATAAATATATAAATTTAACATACCTATGGTGGTGCCCGGCCTATCCATCTAACAACCACTATTCACTTCCCATCAAGTCAGTAATTTCTCCGAGCGGTCAGCATATTCGCTTTAGCCACGCCGCAGGTATAATGGACCGTGGGGCCAAAACACCGGCTAATTAGGGGTACGACTCATTAAAGTGATTATGAAAGATCACCATTAATGAGCCGTGACTGATTTCTCAGGAAATCGCCGGTAGGCGTGTTCTGACCTCGCATTTGGCAAAGTGTCGCTTCTCCTCTGCCAGCAAGTGTCTTCCCATCTTCAGGAGCTCGACGTCCTCCGTGGCGGCCTCGTTCTTCTTGTCCATCCACATGACGCTGGCCAGGAGCCTGTCAACATCCAGGGCAAGCAGAGCCGTCGCCCGTCCTTTTAGCGTCGGCGATCGGCAGCGTCGGCAGGCAAGCAGGGTGGAGTTGTGCGGCACGGCGTGGTTGGCATGGGCCCCCCGTGCAAAGAATGTCGTGGAGACCCCTGTGCAAAATCTTTATTTTGACAACTTTTTTGTTGTTTGTGCTTTTTGTTTTTGTGCCATTTCTTAATTTGTTTATCCATTTTTTTTATTTTGCTTGGTAGCAGGGTTTTCATTTGCTTGGTGCGTATGTGCATGTGTGCGTTCAGCTTCTCTAGCACCGTGCGTAGTCAATTGCGTAAATGGGATTTGGTACTTTTATATAATTAACGTACAGCCTTGTGGGATGATGTTGCCGTGAAAGGCACTCTGTAAAGTGAAAGCATTGTTATTAATTTCCACCCTCCTCTTCATAACCAAGCGCCTGGGCCCCTCTGGCCTGTGGGTCTCTGCGCGGTTGCACCTCCGGCACGCCCTACAAAGGCCCTCTGAGGCTCTCTGCTTGGCAACAAACCACCCCCACCTGACCTCCCCCCCACCAGCTATCTCCACGGCCCTAGTGAGCCCCCCCCCCCACCCCGACTGCCCAACACCTCCCACGTGGCACCTGGTACATTTGCGGTGGCCCCACAGCCTCGCCAGTTCCACTGGCCGGTGCTGGCGAAGGTCGCGGGCCGAGGGGTCGGCTCCGGCTTCCAGCAGGGCCCGGACGCAGCCCAAGAGGCCCTCGCTGGAGGCCACGTGCAGCGGAGTCACCGAGTCCTCGTTGCACCTGGGCAGCAGAATTAATTTCGTCGGCACGTTTAACTTCAAGCCACAGTCTCAGTCACTGCTTGGTTTCATCTGCAACAGTTCGGAGCGGCGTTCCGGCATATACTTTTGTAGGCCACGTCCATCTTATCTTATTTTGCCCTCATGATAGCTGTGTTCTCCCCACAGGAATATAGGAATGCAGGCTGCAATAATATAGTATAACCTTGTACTCGAGTGGGAGTGCCTATGCCAATAATCCTAACTTCAAAACAGCCTAGCAGCAATCGAGCAAATATTGAGTGAGAAATTAAGCCCTGGATATATGGCATATGTGACGAAATCAAGACCATATGACATATTTCGCAAGAGTCAACCATTGTGTACCGGTGCCACAGCCCAAACCCTAAATATGAAAATCACTCACGGCAAAATGTATTGGATTAAAATAATGCCTACCTACGATGAGCTAATTGTATCTCAGCGCTGCCTGGCAAAGAAATAATCGGTCTCGTTGGGCTGTCGTGTTAAGAAAATGGGTCCACACTCACAACTCGTCCGAGGGGCTGACACACGTCGCTTAAGCGACTTTCCCAATTGCTAGCGATGGAGACTGTGGAAGATTTTTCATGAAAAAAATGTGATAAAAAAATCTGACGGAAAAAAAACGTTCGCCAAGCCTGCGAATCAGACCCATTGAGTTAAATGTAGAAAATTGTTTTACAATGTGCGCAGAGGACATCGCTAGGCAGCTATCTCCATACCGCAGTGCTTTCCGTGTCAACACGGCAAGGACAATCAACATCGCCATTGTCATAATCATTGTCCTCAAAACTTTACAATTTGTCTAGAGATAATTGCCATCTTGTACCATCACTGTCACCACCGTCGTCATCATAGGTTTGTATGAAAATTTAATATTTTAACACGATTAAATGAAGCATATGCAAAAATAAATGTCATCATAATCATCATCAACAATGATTCACCACCACCGTCATCTGCACAACTATCATCATTAACACTATGAGCACTACATCACTTCATCACCACTACAACGTCATGATTATCTTCATCAGCATCATCTCCACCACGACTACCACCACCAGGACCATCATCATCACCTCCGTCACCATTGTCACCACTACCATCACCATCCTTACAACCATCAAAGACAATATAAAGATCCCCCATATAGCCTTGAGGCAAGTGCTCTTAGCGAGCACTTATTAAGGCTGGCATGACAAGCAACGGGGTGGGTTTGCCAGCACCAAGCCCGGCCGCCTTTGTCTCCCCAATGCTGTTTACGCACTGCACCAGGTACTCACTTAAGGCTGAGTCGACCTAGTGGAGACCCAGCATCGGTTCAGATATTTGTTACTGGTATTAGCCGTGAGCTGGAATCGAACTCAGGTCACCGGGTTCATGGCTTCACCATCATCACATTCCACCGCAACCATCATTCTCAATGTGAACACCATTACCACCTCCACCACCATCACATCGACCATCATCATCCTCATATCTCAACACTGCAATCACCACCATCATTATAATCACAACCACCACACCACAATCAGCAACACCACCACCACTACACAATGAACGCCTTCTCCATGCATCCATCCACTCATCCACACAGCTACAGCAGCAAATCGGTCTGGAAAGCTCTTCTTTCCGATATTAGGAAGCTACTGGAGTCAGAGCCGGCCCTAGACCTTTGGGGGCCCTAAGCAAAATTTGGTTGGAGGCCCTTTTGATGTATGATTTTTTTCACCCACGAGCTAGCAGTGACTCTAGGGGGCCCTCTGCTGGCCACGGGGCCCTTTGCAATTGCAAGGGTCGCTTAGTGGCTGAGCCGGCTCTGACTGGAGCTATGCACTTGCAGATTTAAAACAAATTGACTTCGAACTGCTTTATGTGTTTAGTTTGTTGTCCTTCCCCTGCACATCGGATTAGCATGGTTGAATATGTACCGTGTGATATAAGTTCAACATACATACAACTGAGTGGGCTTTATCTAGTAAAATAAAACATAGTTTAGTTTATGTTATTGGTTCTTTCGGTAAAGTCACGTAGAAGGGAAATAAAATAATAATATAAATATATCATTTTATTGGTTTATATTTATATTATTATTTCCCTTCAACGTGACTTCACCGAAAGAACCAAGAATATGAATCCCGGCAGTCACGAAAGCTTTCAATCAAAACATAGTTTAGTTCAATTATTTGTTTTACTATACGTTGCGTTTATATCGTTTGTCACGTTCTGAACCCGCCCCTAACTGGACATCCGTGAAAAAAAAAGAGATTCATATCGCTCATCGGATTCCTCCAAGCGCAAACACAAAAACACACTCCGACTCCGAGGTCCTCGACTCACGCGTTCACGCGGGCTCCTCTCGCGAGCAGGTAGCGCACGCACACCAGGGCGCGCCTGCCGCCGCGGCGCGCGTTGCACGCCAGGTGCAGGGCCCTCCACCCCGTGGCGGTCGCCAGCTCCACCTCGACTCCGTGGCGCTCGAGCAGCCGGCGCAGGCAGCCCAGGCGGCAGTGCAGCGCCGCCACGTGCAGCGCCGTGAGGCCCTGCGACGTCGGGGGAGGGGGGGGGTTATGGGATCGAAAACGATACTAGAATCAGACTTTCGATTTAAAGCTTTCGTGTCTGCAGGGATTCATCTTCTTGGTTCTTTCGGTGAAGTCACGTAGAATGGAAATAATAATAAAATAATAAAAATAAAACACAATAAAATAATTCTCACGACGTTTCGGCCACAACGCAAGCAGCCGTCCTCAGGTGAAGAACAGGTCTGTCGATAAGACAGAGTCAGAATGACACGTCCTGGGCTTGGAGCGTCTATTTAAGCTGGGAGGGAGGAGGAAGAGCGCCTTGACAAAATAATTTGCATATCAAGAGGAATTTTAGCATATTTATGTAATATTACACTATGTATTGGGTAGCATATTTATGTAATATTACACTATGTATTGGGTATTATTCTACCCAATACATAGTGTAATATTACATAAATATGCTAAATATGCTAACATTCCTCTTGATATGCAAATCATTTTGTCAAGGCGCTCTTCCTCCTCCCTCCCAGCTTAAATAGACGCTCCAAGCCCAGGACGTGTCATTCAGACTCTGTCTTATCGACAGATCTGTTCTTCACCTGAGGACGGCTAGAATCAGACTATTTAGCGTTGGGATCGGATGATCTTTGAAGCTTTATTTTTTCCCCCCACAGATATCCAGTAGGGGCGGGTAAGGACGTGACGACAACAGACAGTACAATAGCACGATTGTCGCGCAAGGTACAGGACAGGTAAACAAATCACCCCACAAACACACAAGTAGAATTCTGGATTTGAAGTTTCCATGACTGCAAGGATCCATACTCTTTGGTTCTTTCGGTAAAGTCACGTAGGCATGAAATAGCACTCCCCCCCCTCTATCTCTCCTCCCTGGCTCCTCCCCCTTCTCTTACCTATATAGTCTCTTGTTTACAGCAGCTCTTTTGCCCACTTCAGCAATTGTTTCTTGCTGTGGTTTGTCCCACCTGATGACGGGCACTTTGTGTTGCGCAAGAAAAAACGTCGTCATTTAATTTATTTAATATTTTATGCCTACGTGACTTTACCGAAAGAACCAAAGAGTATACAAGCAGAACTAAACCACCCCCATCCTACCAGGCAAAACCCACTGAGGTAGTACCATACCGTTAGAACGGCGACAAAAAGAATTCCAAACGCAGTCGCACCGCTACCGCAAGGGATCAATCCACCTGTATGGAGCCAGAGAGCTGTGGTATTGATGAATCCACCTGTATGGAGCCAGAGAGCTGTGGTATTGATGAATCCACCTGTATGGAGTCAGAGAGCTGTGGTATTGATGAATCCACTTGTATGGAGCCAGAGAGCTGTGGTATTGATGAATCCACCTGTATGGAGCCAGAGAGCTGTCGTATTGATGAATCCACCTGTATGGAGCCAGAGAGCTGTGGTATTGATGAATCCACCTGTATGGAGCCAAAGAGCTGTGGTATTGATGAATCCACCTGTATGGAGCCAGAGAGCTGTGGTATTGATGAATCCACCTGTATGGAGCCAGAGAGCTGTGGTATTGATGAATCCACCTGTATGGAGCCAGAGAGCTGTCGTATTGATGATGTACGAACGACATACGACTTTGACCAACATATTTTCCTTTCTGTATGAACTTTGAGAAATGTCTGAACTCTCTTCCCGTGCTTGTGATGCTTCGGCTTAAGAGATTGGAATATTTTTTTTGTAAATTGAAGAAATTGTATGCAGTGCACATTTTCTCAGGCTTGTTCCGTCCTTTGGCTGCCAATCCACAATTAGTCTCGACCACCGGCCATCACCCCCGGCCAGAGTCCACTTTTGTCAAACTTTCTTTATTCAGCCCCTCGTGTTGAACGTGTGTGTGTGTATATTAAACGAGGTGGGGGTTACTGCCAGCAGGAGCAAATAAACAGGACATATTGTGAGACACCGTAGGGCTCGCTGCCCTCAACATGCACAGACGGAGTAATTCTTCTGAGTGTCCTGACAAATCTCGTTGCTGCTTCAATTTTCCTGCCTCATTTCTCTAATGACCAATTAGCCCGAGAACATGAAATAATTGGTCCACATGGTGGATGCGGCGTGTGTGGTAAATATTCCACAAAGACCTCTGCCATGTGACCCGAACAAAGGCACGTGACACGTAACACCCGTAGGACCATTTACATTTGGACCTGGATTTTTTTTTTATACGAATAAATCCTCTCTCGCTACCGCAGCTCCCGTTCAGACCTGCAGCGTCCGTACGTCCATCATCATCATCATCAGCCGAGATCAATCCACTGCTGTAGGCCTCTCCACATCGTGGCCATCCTTGACGGTCCCACGATATAACAATCCACCCAGCACCTGTACATCATCTCGTCGCTCCATCTCCACGATGTACGTCCTACGAAGCGCGTTCCCTCATTTGAATACCACTCCATCGTCATGCTCGCCCACTGGACGTGTCCTACCCACAACCCCCTTACTTTTCTTCACAGTCAACATGTCTTTAACATTATTGTATTCTAAAATCCCCACGTTCCTCTATCTCCCAGTGCAATATTAAGCCTGTGTCTCTCCATACGTCTTTGTGGAGCCCTGATTTTTTTCCCCTCCCATCTTTGTCAGTGTCCATGTTTCTGATTTATATTTCATAGCAGGTGAATACTCACTGATTACATCAATAGCAAACATGGCATATTTATCTTCCATCCATTACGATGGAATTGAGCAGTGGTACAGCAGTTAGTGACTGGTGCTTGTTGCGCCCGTGTTGAGACAACGCTTTTGTACGTGCCCGCATTATGTAAGTGGCACGTGGTTTTTTGTGTTTTAGTTTCATTATCGTGCTTTCATCGTCACCCCAGATCTCCCCTTGGAAAATAATACTTTTGGTCTCAATTGGTTCTCTGGTTCTCCCCGGGGCTATTAAAGAGGCGACATGAATGTACGGGCATTCAGCAGCGGACATTTGAGGCGGTTCACACCGATAAAGCTCGAGAGACGAAGCGTGTCAGATTTTTTTTGGGGTGAGGGGGGGTCACACTGCATGGGTTCAACCCTTAAATAAATAAATGTGTGGCCGTGCCGCGTTGGAGCAGTATTGTTAACGCGTTACCCAGGTAACGTCCACAAAACACACGGCATGGTTACGCTACGCGGCTCACGGCAAAGCTGTTTCAGACAAAACTTTCATTGCCATAGCTATGGGCATTCGCGGCCGGCCATTAATGGACAAAGCAGCAAATGGGAAGAGGGGGAGGGGGGCGATGCAGCCAGCTGCGAGCGGTACCTGACTTAATCGCACTCTCACGACACAATGCGTAAGGGGAGGCAATTCGAGTCATTTAATCCCACCGTCATTACCATCGACCATGGTCAACCAGCGGCTGGACGAAGGCCTCGCCAAAGCCAGAGCAAATCACTCGTGATAGTGCCCCCCTCCAGTCTGATTACATTCAGCGGGAGTTGGTGGTCCTTCTTCTTGGTTCTTAATTCTCACGACGTTTCGGCCACAACGCAAGCAGCCGTCTGCTTGCGTTGTGGCCGAAACGTCGTGAGAATTATTTTATTATGTTTTATTTTTATTATTGACCTTACCGAAAGAACCAAGAAGATGAATCCCTGCAGCCACGAAAGCTTTAAATCGAAAGCTGGTGGTCCTTTTAACAGGAGGCGCCAGGATGATCCACGGGACAAACGGGAAAGGCAGCCACGGCGGTGAGCCGGCGACAAATCCCTTCCCCCACGAGCTCCTCTGCCTTCCTCTCGATATGTTAAGATGTGTTCAGCCGCCACTTAATGCGTGCTTGCAGGTTTTGAGGAAACCGGGAGAAGCCCGGAGAAAATCCACGTGCGTGACGAGGTAACACAGCAACCCTCTACAAATGGAACAGGCGGAGTCCACGTTTGCAAAGCCCAACTTTGGAATTCTCTCCCCCCATGGACTTCGTATTCTCTTGTTCAATTCAATAAACATATTGACAGTCATCTGTCACCACATTCTCTGGAATATAAGATGTTCTGAAAAGTCAGATGCACCCCAAACTTTTGTGCTGTGTCAATAAAGGTACATTATACAAATCTGGTCAACAAAGATAAAGATCCCCCATATAGGTTTAACCTACTGTTGGAGCAAGTACTATTAGTGAGTACCTATGAAGGCCGGGCCACGACGAGGGGGTGATGTGGCCAGTATCACGCCCGGTCGCCTTTGTCTCCCGAGTGGCGATGTTTACGCACCGCACCAGGTACTCATTTGAGGCTAAGTCAACTTCGAGGAGGCCCAGGTCAGATATTCGTCACTGGTGTTGGCCGTCAGCGGGAATCTAAATCGGGTGGCCCAGGTTCGTAGCGCAGCGCACTAACCGCTACACTACCGCTTCCACACACACGCATGCACACACACCGTCATCATTATCAACCACCATTAGCAATCATCTTCCAAGTCATCGTCACACGCATACACACACACCTACCTGATTATAAGACGCACCCCAAATAACGCTTAACAATGCAGGTGGGAAGAATGCGGCTTATAATCCGAAGAATTCGGTACACCTCCAACAGCGATGCGTGGTCACTTGGCCGCTTGGCGTGCTGGGCCTGTGATCAGCACCCGCGATGTGAAACCCAAACAGCGCGTAACAAAATGCCCTCCATCCACTTGGTGGTCTCCTGAGCTTGGTCTGCTGATGTGCAACGTGCGGTGGTGGTGGTGGCGGTGGCTGACGTGGTGGGACCTCTTACGTGTCCGTCCTCCCGAAGAAGCGACCCGGCCTTCGCGAGGCTCAGCTCCATCCACGCCACGTCTCCCACCGCGGCCGCCAGGAGCTCGTCCGGTGGAGGAGGAGAAGCCCCGACCGTCGGGCCGGGCCATGACCCTGAGCCGGGAGTCCAACTAGACCCGGGGCCCAGGGGCCGCGAGAGGAAGGCCGACATCTGTAGCTGCGCGGCGGCGTTAGTCGGGAACCTGCGCCAACTCAAGCTGCACAGGCAACAACAATGTCACGTCCACGAGGCTGCCTTCGCAACTTCTCGCAATCTTCAGCAAAACGTCGAATATTGACTCTGCCTAACCACAGTACATCGTGCACCAATGATATATGTATGCACCGTATGTTGAACTTCTTTCGCGCCGTACGTAGCCAACCGTGCTAATCGGAGGTGCCATCGAGCCGGTGGCGCAATGCTTCAGACACGACGCAATGAACCTCGGCCGCCCGAGTTCGATTTCCGGCCGCGGTTCACATCAGTGGCGAGTGACCGGTCCTGCCGTCACTTCACCAGCCTACACTGATGCCCAGCGTGGTGAAGTATGGTCAAACAACCCTCCCCCACCATGACCGACACGACGCAGGGAGGCCTTCAATCCGGCAGCGCGTTGACAAAGGTCTGCCGAGTATTACGATGGAACAACAAATGCTGTCGTCAACGTAAGATTACATCTTGCACTTCGTGCCGCCTGCCTTAAGCCTACGGCCACAATTGTGACATTCGACACGCCGTCTATTACTCCGGATCCCCGTAATCCCCCCAAAAACGTCCCACTCCCGAGTAAATCTTAACGATGGATGTGTATTTCCACACAGCCCACAAGGCGCCAAGCAAAATACGAAAGCCTTCATTTGACCGTGAGTTGATATAGACGAGTAACAGCACCGACTTGAATGTTAGCTGTCCGGGAGAGAGAAGTACGGTTACTGTTATTGTTCCTGCGGACAAAATTCTGCCTCCGACCCACCCCGGCGCACTTGAAGCAGATCCATCCCGGCACTGGGACGTGAGTATCAACAAAACCGGTCGTCAAGGAACAGGCGTCACCACTCGCACCCACACGCACGCACGCGCGTGTGTGCGGGTGTGTGTGTGTGTGTGCGAGTGTGTGTGTGTGTGTGCGTGTGTGTGTGCGCGTGTGTGTGTGTGTGTGCGCGTGTGTGTGTGTGCGCGTGTGTGTGCGGGTGTGTGTGTGTGCGCGTGCGTGCGCGTGTGTGTGTGTGCGCGTGTGTGTGTGTGTGTGCGCGTGTGTGTGCGTGTGTGTGTGTGTGCGGGTGTGTGTGTGTGCGTGCGTGTGTGTGTGTGTGTGTGCGCGTGTGTGTGTGTGCGCGTGTGTGTGCGGGTGTGTGTGTGTGCGTGCGTGTGTGTGTGTGTGTGTGCGCGTGTGTGTGTGTGTGTGCGCGTGTGTGTGCGTGTGTGTGTGTGTGCGCGTGCGTGCGCGTGTGTGTGTGCGCGTGTGTGTGTGTGCGCGTGCGTGCGCGCTATCGTGAACGCCAGACGTGAGGAATGTGCCCGCGTCAACAAAAGGGCCTCCTCCTCTTCCTCCTCCTCATCATCGTCCGTGGTGCATTGGGCCTGGCTTGCATTGCCCCGGACGACGGGGAATACGTGAATGGCGGGGGCGGGCGGGTTGCTGAGAATAATCCACGTTAATTACTGTGCCGGGTGAAGGAAGAGCAAATGATGACGGGTTCCTAGCGCGCACCATAAGTATGGGAAGAATGCCGAGTGCGGAACGATAGGTGGCTATTAAGCAGCAAAGGGGCTCAAGTTTTAGTCTCGACCGGGGCTAATGTCATCATTAGGGAGCGAGTGATATCTAAACCTGGCCTGGATCCCCTTCCCACACCAAACTCGCACGAACTAGTGTGGTGAATATTCTTGGGTTTTTTCGGTAAAGTCACGATTGTGACTTTACCGAAAAAACCCAAGAATATGAATCCTTGTAGTCACGAAAGCTTCAAATCTAGAATTAGTGTGGCGAAGTGTGTTATGACGCCTCTCGCACGCACACACAGATCCCCCGTGTAGCCTTAACAGACTATTGGGGCAAGTGCTGTTAGTGAGCGCCTATGAAGGCCGGAACAGGACACGAGGGGGGGGGGGGTGGTCAGTACCACGCCCGACCGCCTTTGTCTCCCCAGTTGCGATGCTTTTTTACACACCGCAACAGGTACTCATTTGCGGCTGAGTCGACACACAGACACACATAACCCTTGCACACTCACGCACGCACACACACGCAGTTACACCCTCACACAGCCCGTCCTACACACAGGGTTGTCCTCCCCAACGCCTCAGCGCCCTTCTCTCAGCTATCGCCCCCTTACTGGTCATTGGCTCCACCTCTCCTCTTCTCTGTTGGTCACTCTCAACACTCACCAGACACCCGACGCGATTGCCCTCTAACAGTCACCAGATACTCAACACTCACCAGACACCACTGCCAGTCACACACCAGGCATTCACCTGGCATCTGACTCTCACCAGACACCCTCGCCAGCCACCTCATCAACCCCATGACACCACCACTCACCATTCATCCACCCGACCCTCACCGGACGCACCTGACACCTCGCCACTCGGTAGGCACTCAAAAGGCACTCGGCTGACACTCACCAGAAAACATCACCCTCCTGAAACTCGGCAGACATCACCGACCACTCACCTGACACCAAGGCCGTAATTATAATATATTGTGGGGAGGACACATCCCCCCCCCCCAATATTCAAATATGCTCAAAATGTCCCCATTAATATATTGCTATAAAATAGATTTTTGTTTATATGATTGTGGTTATGGTTGTACTTTATTAATCCCTAATCTCTGCCATGACATACAATGAAACAAGAAATGGTAAAAAAGAAAGAAAACAGAGCAATATAATACAATACACTATTAAACATTATTGTAAAACATAAATAAAAAGTCCATCCTATGTGTTCGTGAACTTTAAAAAAAAATATTTTAGGCAGGAAATGACAGGAAATGAGTTTTCAAATTTAGATTTTTTTTCCGGGGGGGGGGGGGGGGACCCCCACACCCCCTGGAAGATTTGGTCCTCCCCAATGTCGACTCCATGGCTAGGGCCTTGCCTGACACTCACCAGCCACCAGACGCAACGATCACACACACTCACCACACCACCAACACACCAATGACAAATCAAGAATTTGTACCGCTACACTACACCCCACGCCACTATACCACTACTTGAAGAGACGACACTATCAGAGCACACACTCCACCAATGCTGTTCACTACTACACCGTTACACGGAACCACTTGAACACGATGCCACACGATTACACCACTAAACTACACCTCCCCGCCCCCCTCATTCACTCACTCACTCCTCCCACATACACTTACTCATGCCTCGCAGTCATTAACTTACTCAGTGCGCTCTCAATCATCTCTCTTCTACTCACACATTTGCTCATTCGCACACACTGTGGGTCTCACGGACAGCAGCAAAACATTTGATTTTGCAATGCACGTAGGGGTCGTTTTAATTGTCCAACTCTTGAGTTTGACAGTGCTAGTACACATTCGCACAATCGCGAAACGTCTGTTTTATTCGTTCCATCATTTCATTCCACCCTCATTCAATCACTCACAACTTCTCGTTCTTACCTCGTTGAACCACCCGGGCTCCCTGATGCTTCTCATCTGACGCCCTGGACCAGCCGTTGCCAGGGACTTCTGTTGCTAGGGACTTCTGTTGCTAGGGACTTCTGTTGCCAGGGACTTCTGTTGCCAGGGACTTCTGTTGCTAGGTACTTCTGTTGCTAGAGATGCCGTTGCTAGGCCGACGGTTGGTCCTCGCGGCGAGCGGAGAAACGTTTTATTTTGTAGTGCACATAACCATGTTAAGCTTCAGGGTTTTTGAATTATGTAGTCCACGTAAGCAGGTTTTTTTTAGTTTCGCGCTCATAACTCGAAAAGGAAATGCCGTGGAGAGAAAAAAAACGCGTCTTTGTACGGACATCTGCAGACGACGGGCTTTCGATAGTTACCGTAGCTTAAAAATGTTTTGATTTGTATGAGGTTTATTCAAAGTGGTACATGCACACAGACATGCACACACATAGACAATGGAATAATCATACACAATGCATAGATATAAACAAAGGCAGAAAAGTGCGCAGATAAGCACGTAATCACTCTGTGAGAGGAAGAGGAGGAACACGTGCATCAGGGACTGTTCGGGAAACTAACACACGCCAATAATTGGCATCGTCGTGGAGAATATAAGTAACAAAATAGATAATCCACTTCCTTGCCATATTGTTCTCCCCACATAAGAAAATATTTGTGTGTACATCCCATCAGCTGCGAATGTGCATTTCTTCAGCAGCAATTGACTCAATGTTGGGCCAGGACGCGTCGGGGCCGATCGCAGGGAGAGATCGATAGCCGATGGTCGAGATGGGGCACGGAATGGCAGGCAAAGGAAAGGAGGAGCGTGGCTCCAGAGAGGACGACCACGACGGAGAATGAGTAATCGATTCAATATCCTTGTTGGCAAGCATGCTCTGCCACTGCTGACAGCTGTGTTTTGGAGAATTTAATGTTCCTTTGGTGTTCTTTCAGTCTTACGATAATGTTACGTCCCGTCTGTCCAATATAACACTTACTGCATAAGCAATTGCTCCGATATACACCTTCTGTTGGTAGCTTCGGTAATTAATCTTTAGAACAAGACACTAGTTTTTCAATTTTGTGTACCGTACCACATCTCATTTTAATGTTTTGCTTTTGCAAAACACGGGCTAATTTATCAGGAACTCCCGAGATATATGGTATTTTAATTTTTTGATAATCTGATCACTTTCAGCAGTATTGTTTTCGGTCTTGGTTTGGCATTCAATGCTCTGTTAATTTGAGCATTATTGTAGCCATTCAGTCGTAGTGCTTCTTTAATATTCAGGAAGGGGAGTGTGTTGTTCACATCCATTCCCATGGTAAACTGAATGGCTGGGTTTTGTGCATTGAGATGATTTAAAAATGTATTAAATCTATTTTCCCATGTGGCCAGACAACCAAAGTGCCATCGACATATCTAAGCCAAAAATATGGTTTTAATGTACTTGAGGCAAGTGCTCTTGTTTCAAAGTTTTCCATGTTCAGATTTGCTATAACAGGAGACAAAGGAGAGCCCATTGCTGCTCCTTCCTTCTGTTTAAAGAAGTCACCTCTCCATAAGAAAAACGTGTTATTTAGATGAATTGTGAAATCATCAGGACCATGAGTAATGGGGTCAGTTCGCCGCGTGGAGTAGAAACATGAAATTGTGAAATCATCAGGACGATGAGCAATGAGATTAGTTAGCGTGCAGAACAGAGATGAATTGTGAAATCATCAGGACCGTGAGTAATGGGATCAGTTTACGTGCAGGAGAAAGATACAATTGTGAAATCATCAGGACCATGAGCGATGAGATCAGTTAGCGTGCATAAAAAATAAAAAATTGTGATATCATCAGGACAATGAGCAATGGCGACAGATTGAGGACGACTTAATCCGATATGGACCTCAGCTGATGATGATGATTATAGGCAAACAGCTTAACCGTATTCCGTTTAGATATTTTGTCACAAATTTGACAGGTGTCGGATAACCAGCAGTGAATGGGCGAGGCACCTTCATCCACCCACCCACACACATCCCATACCCTCCCACCCCATCCACCCCCTTAACTCCTTGTCAATTAAGTGGGACACTGCTAACCTGATTTAAATTATCAACGCCTTCTGCGGACAAGTCGGTGTCTGCTTTCAGTCCTTTGTTTGAGCACGATCTCCTGGTGTGCATGCAGTGTTCTCCAGCTACTCCAGTTCCTTCGAACGTGTAAAACTAACCGAAGACGAATTTGTCAAACATGTCAAGAAGGACCCTCTGAGAGAGATGACTTGTATATTATATTGATAGTCAATAAGTGTTTACACTGTGAGACCTCCTTTACCAGTGGAAAAATATACTAGTAGGTTTTCACCCTTTCAACTAGTACAACACTGACACCTTATACAAGGGATCGTGTTTGCAATAACTGCAACACAAGCAGTCAAAATACAAACAAAAAGAAACAACTCTGATAATGATATGCACTGTCCTTGAAATTGATTGGTCCACACCCGAGACAGCTTTTCTTAGAGCCTAGTCTCCATTGGTGTTGGACCAGATGACACCAAAATGCGTATTTGTACGCCTTATTGCAAACATGATCCCTTGTGTATAAAGGTGTCAGTTTTGTACCAGTTGAAAGGGTAAAAACCTACTACTAGTCAATAAGTGTGTTTTGTTGAACTGGATATCAACAATAGGTCGCGTCCAAGTGGACATTCACCGATGAGATGGAGCGATGAACTCTGCTGACGTCAAGATGCCGGGTGGATTCTATGTATGTTGAACTTCTTTTGCACCGTACGTAGCCAACCGTGCTAATCGGAGGTGCGGGGAAGGACAACAAACTAAAACACATGCGGTTCTAAAGAAATTCGTTTTCAATCTAGATTTAAAAGTGCATAGCTCTAGTGGCTTCCAAATGCTGGAAGAAAGCGCGTTCCAGACGGCCGCAGAAGCGTATCTGAAAGCGTGCGATGCGGTGAACGTCTTTGTTCGATGGCCAGCCAAAAGCCGCTGCGAGGATGACCTGAGTTTGCGTGATGGTTTATGCTCTTGACGAGATCAGCATCGCTGGATCACGGGAGATGGTGACAAGGGGCGGCTTTCACCCAGCAGTTGATCAAGCTTGGCTGATACGTGGATTTTATTTTATCAATGTCTATGATGTACCTCCTATTTCTAAAACACAAAAGTCAAGCGGAAATCACCGAAGTGGACCATGTGCTATGTCGTAGACATTAAAGACCACGTGATATCATTCATCATCGAGTCCCCGTATCATAGCCTAGTGTGGAGAAGTAGGCCAGCCACTCCATAGGGCTCCCTCGAGTTGAAGCCCTTCCGACAGCCAGTAATTGCAGGGCTGCACCTTTACCTTTTTACCACAGCCTACATCCCTACATCTTAAAGAAATTGCGACTTCAAAATAAGACCTATCCACATGAATAGCCACTCGCGAAAAATGTCGCCACTCTTCCATTTGCCTCTTCCCCCGTGTTCCAGACGCACACATCTGAAGAAGCGCCCGGTCATCTGTTTAGACCACAACCAGTGGCTGGGTTTCGTAGCACGGCGCCCGCTTTGTTGTCAAAAGAACGCAAATCATCCCCACGCGCCCCACGTATTGAAGGACCGTAATGCATTTCCCCCCCCTCCACCCCCCGCTTCTGGACCGTGTTGGCCACTTCCAACAATCACGAAGGGACACGCGCAAATTGAGCATGGCGGAGCTTCGGGTGTTTTGTGTTATCGCGAAAATTACTTTCGTTGTACCCTTTGCGGCGCTCGCTCGCGGAAACCTTAGCTTCCCCTCGAGTGTGTGTGGGTGTGTTGGGGGGGGGGTGTTAGTTGCTTTGGCTCCCAACCGTTTCGATTGGACATGAAAACCTTCCGCGTTAAATTAGTACGGATGCTGCGGGATCGTCGGGGGAGCCGGTGGTTGCGGCGGTTAGCGCACTGCGCCATGAACCATGCAATATGTGAGGTTTCAAGTGCAGAAAAGTTGATGGTCTCGTCGAATTTAATTCGGTTCAACAACTCGTTCTGGCTTGGCTCTCCAACACACCCGTGTGCTGTACTCGTGACGAATTGGCCACGTTCTGTTTACGTGACAACCCTTACTAGTTGGCTGTGTCGGGTGGTGGCGGGTTTTTAACGACACATTTATATATTTAAGCGTTCTAACCCCCCCCCCCCCAAAAAAAAAACCTCTATTATCAATTTGGCTAAATGCCATAGGTGTGACTACAGGCGGACCAGCGGTCACTTGAATGGATCTCAGAAGTAGCTCTACGGGTTTTGCTTCAATGGACTCGATTCTTTATCGCAGGACACCCGAGAGCACAATCGGAATGAAATTGAGAGGGAGAAAAACGTCGTTCAATAAAGCACTCGTGCATAAACGGTCTTGCGTTTTTTATTTAAATATATCCGAACTCTGAATCACCGCTGTTGCTGCTGATGCTGGATGGCATGCAGGGCAACATACGAGGAGACATCCGCATACGTTTGAACTGTGTACATTGTGAAACTGCACCCACATGTTGAACTGTGCCTCGAAGCACAATGGGAGATAATAATGCACTGCCATAGGACGGAACTTACGTTTTTCTTTCTGATCGCAATTCATTGAAAAGGGGAGCTTGACACTTCTACGTTGGCCTTGCATCTTTGGCAAACGAGATGCTGAAGAGGTGTGTTGCTGGTCTGTGCACGGGTCTGTTTACGTCAAATTTATAGGCTGCGTGTATTTGTTATGTTGGGGAGGTGATGTTGCTGGAGGTGATGTCGGCTATCACCAGGGTCCAGCACGAATGCACCTCTCACTCACGTTGACTCGAAAAGCAACCGCCTGAAATGTTTGTAGAATATTTGTCTTCTTGTATATATTGTTTCATCAACAGAGGACATTAATGCGGACATTTGTATATATGTTCCATACATGCAGAATGCGAATCAAAATATTTTTGAACAGGGGACATTTAAAGTAATCACAGGCACAATGCACACAACCCTCCTAAGATGACCCAACTTCTCCATTCTGAAACACGTACATTTAGCACTTGGTGTTAAACCTGAACATCACCATTATCAGCCGTGATCCACAGGCAATGTCACGTGGAAAGAAACAATGCACGACGCGAGTGAGAAGCCGTTTTACCATTGTTTTTGCAATTGGTGACAAAAAAGGACATCGATTCAAATGAAGACATTTTTTTTACCGTCTTTTTACAATTTCTGTTGACATAAATAATTTTAAGAATTAATGGGAATAATCCATAAGCCTCGCTGAAGCCGTGCCCTTTTTATTTTTTATTTGCCGTGACTCACTTTCATACCCTAAACCTTTGATTCACCACCCCTCATATGCATGCACCGCATATAAAAATTATATTGAGAACACAAATGTATGGGGCAGGCTTCCCAGCTGCCACACAGCACACCGTCATCGCCCGCAGCGCCGTGCATGCACACGGAGAGTCGCTACGCACACGGAACAACCAGCCACACGACGTTATTACGCTACTCGAAATAAAAACTCCATCCGTTGGAACATGCACGGGGGGGGGGGGGGGCGAGGTGGGTGGTGGTGAGCACACACACGCACGCACACACGCACACACACGCACGCGCGCACGCACGCACACACGCACACACGCACGCACGCACGCGCGCACACACGCACACACGCATGCACGCACACGCACACACACGCACACACGCACACACACACGCACACACGCACACACGCACGCACACACGCATGCACAGGCGCAAGCAAGTGCGCATGCACACACGCACGCATATGTGCGCACGCACGTCTGTCTGTATGTATGTAAGAGGGTTGAGAGTGAGGTCAGAGTAAGCGCAGGGTCATGGCAACATTTGCGTCGAAGCGAGTGTGTCTGACCCCGACGCTAATCCGGGGGACGTGACAACCGGCTTAAGAGGGTGCCTGGGGGGGGGGGGGGCAAAGGAGGGCACTCTGGCAAAACGGGCAGACAGATGCTTTACCCCACTCACTCACCCGTGTGCCTCACCCCACTCCCTCACTCACTCACCCGTGTGCCTCACCCCACTCCCTCATCACTCGTGCGCCTCACCCCACTCCCTCACTCACTCGTGTGCCGTCCTCCCCTTCTCCCTGTCCGTCAATTCCCAGTCCGACCCCCCCCCCTTCCGTTCAATCACGCAACATTGGCAGAGGCTGCGGTGACGACAGAGGTGGCGGTGGGACCTGCTGGCACGCGTCACAGCTTGGCGGAGTTGGTCTCGCGCGGGTAGAACTCGGCGATGGTGCTCTGCGGGATGCGCTTGAGCATCTCCTTGGGGAAGATGCGCAGCAGCTGCCAGCCGATGTCCAGCGACTCGAAGATGGTGCGGTTCTCGTACGCGCCTGGGCCGAGCGAACGGAGCGAGCATGAGGGGTGGCAACGTATCGTCGTCGCCGCCATATCGACGTCGATATTCGTCACAAAGTCAAGACGTCAAAGTGAATGCTGTTTCGAATGAGCATTGAGGCGGTGCTTACTTCTCGTTTAAAGCCCTGAGCCCGTTGTGGAATATCCACATTACTTTGTTGGGAGTGAGGATTTTTCTATAGGGTAACCACTGTTGACTTCCCAACGAAGTGGAACTCGTTTTATTGACCCTTGAGAGAGGATGGCCAAGCTCCAATTTGATAACAATATTGAAAGTAAGTTACTTAGTAACCAGCATTGAAGATGTCATATATGATGTCCCATCACCATGACCACCTCCGTGTAATATTCATAAAAAGTGCATAGTTTGTAAACACAAAACGTTTGCTATGTATAATAATGAAAATAACCTCGATATATATAGCACTTGGTTAAAATGCATTGATAAGCATGATTCATGATGCTCCACCATGACTTGTATGATTATATTTCTGCACCCGGCGCACCATATCCAGACAACCTCTCACTATGGCCGTGGCTATATTGTTCCATCACTGCGAGCATCTTAGCCACACTGATCAGGTGCTGGAGGGGAATATTTTAGACCTGTCAACACTGTGTCTAATAATAGCACCACACTCATTCACTTCTGCCACTTCAAGGGTATCATGCAGCATGAGACGTGACTGGTGTGTTCGTCTTAATGTGTGGGGAGCGGCAGCGTAGCGGGTAGTCCGCTGCGCCACGGAGCCGGTAACCCGTGTTCGATTCCCACTCACGGGAAAGCACCAGTGACGTTGATATCTTAACTTGTCCTGGGCCTAGGTCGACGCAGCCTCAAACGGGTACCTGGTGTGGCGTGTAGACATCGCCACTTGGGCGATGTCTGCTGGCTAACAGTAGTTGCCTCACACATCTGTTAAGGATATAAGGGGGATCTTTGGCGCACCAAAGCTATTTGAAAGTCTGATCTGACCCTCGGTAAATAAAAAGTTTTCCTGCACCTACTTTATGGTCTAATATTAGCCTTCGCTTAAAACAGAAGGATGCTTCTGGTGAAATGTTACCACTAAAACATAAACAAACACAATGGGACAACCGCCAATCACCATGTGTATGATCTGGTTTCAGACGAGCCCGAGTCCTAGATTAAGCGAGGAGTTGATGTGTAAAAGGCACAAATACATCAAAATGCATGCGCGATTACCAAATCATATTCAAAACAAAACAACGCGGGCTGACTTTTTTAATTGGGATGCTTGCACGGCAGGGCTTATTTTAAGTCGGCTCTGTCTGGGTTGGTGACCCGGAAAGTATGTACACACCCGTCACACCACGTCCAGTACACCTCTTGCTATGTCTATGGCTACTACGAGTCACATGCCTACCTGCTGCAGTCACAGTGAGACAGACTCTTTCTATATCCTGGAGAAATCCGATGAGCTATGAGGGCTCTCTCTCTCACAGATGTCCAGTACGGGCGGCTCAGTCTACCAGCGACATGGAAAATATTCGGTGGGAAATTGAGCCCAACTTTGATGCTGCTAATCCTGCATAATGCACGGGCATAAGAAGTACTAATCGCCTACCTGCATTTCCCAAAGATATGCTAAATTCCTCTTGATATGCATATTCTTTTGTCAAGGCGCCCTTTTCCCCCCTTCCAACCCAGCTTATATAGATGCTCCAAGCACGTGTGCTGTTTCATTCAGACGCTGTCTTATCGACAGACCTGGTTTTCACCTGAGGACGGCTGCTTGCGTTGTGGCCGAAACGTCGTGAGAATTGTTTTATTATGTTTTATTTTTATTATTTTATTACTTCCCTTCTACGTGACTTTACCGAAAGAACCAAGAAGAAGAAGGTTGTGTGAACGTTATTATTTGCCGATGCTTTCGTTGGCAGTCGTGCACAAGCGGAATTAATGTGGAAAACAGAAACTCATAGGTCACCTCACGTTGAATTCAATACCGTTCATCCGGCAGGACTGAATGATCGTCCAGCATTCCCTTCAAACATAGCTCTGTTGCTGAGTGCTAGACACACCGTATCCCCATCTAGTTTCATTCTACTCGTTTTCGATGTATACGTGTGTTCCTCACATTTTTACTTCTCAGATTTATCCACCTCAGGAATGTAAAGCAGTTAAATGAATCCATTGACCACTGATGTGCTATGAAGAAGAGCCATTGTCCTAAACGTCACCTATTAGGCACATTTATTTTTATTTCAAGGCCACAGTGTTATTGACGAATGTGTAGAGTATTTATCATGAATGTAAATCAGCTCGGGTGCAGGTGCTGGGTGGATTGATGCATCTCAGAACGGAGAGGAATGTCAATGGCTTGCAGAGGCCTTTATCCAGCAGGGAGCTGATGATGATTGCTGATGATGCTTGATGATGGTGTGTGTGTGTGGGAGCGGTAGTGTAGTGGTTAGCATGCTGCGTTACGAACCCGGCCACCCGAGTTCGATACCCGCTTATGGCCAACACCAGTGACAATTATCAGAATCGGTCATGGACCTCTCCTAGTTCGACTCAGCCTCAAATGAGTACCAGGTGCGATGTGTGAACATTGCCACTCGGGAGACAAAGGCGGCCGGGCGTGGTCTTGGCCACCCACCCCCCTCGTGTGCCGTGTCGGCCTTCCTAGGTGTTTGCTAACAGCACTTGCCCCAACAGTCTGTTAAGGCTACGCGAGGGATCTTTGTCTTTGTGCGCGACGGCGGAAAGCACGAGTGTGCGGCCTGCGCGTGACGCGGGTCGGGGACCGCTCTCTCACCCTGGGCGATGAAGGTCTTCTCGAACTTCTGCAAGAACTCGAGGTAGAGGAGGTCATCGGGAGTGAGCGCCTCCTCCCCCACGACGGCCTTCATGGCCTGGACGTCCTTGCCGATGGCATAACACGCGTACTGCGCACGCACGCAAACACGGGACACACACACGGGACACGCACACGGGACACGCACACGGGACACACACACGGGACATACAGACGGGATATCACACGGGACACACACACACGGGACATACAGACAGGACACGCACACGGGACACGCACACATGGGACATACACACGGGACATACAGACGCTTTCTCCACTGCCAACATTCCGCTTATCCACCGCGTAGGTTTTTACCGTACTGCTGCACGTGTTTTAGGTTTGCATGAACTGAATATTCAGGCACTGAGGAAGATCCCTGGACTTTGCATGAAACGTCGGACGTCGTGCCGAACGAGATACAGTACAAGGCGAAAGTCCATCGGAGAGCTGTTCGGCTCAAAATCGAAAAACTCAACACCGAATGATGAAGGTAATGCAGCACGCAGGCGATCATGCGAAATGAAATGTGTGCTCGTGCCTACCGATCACGCGAGTCCCTTCTCATACATCGCAAATGCAGGACCACGTTCTCCTGATTATAAGACGCACGTTTCCCCCAGTATTTAAGAGCAAAAGTCGGCGGTGCATCTTCCGATGCAGTAGGTGCGTGTGTGAAACCACATTTGTGCGTCTTTATTTACGCTGGGCACAAGTTTAATGTGTGTGCCACACTTTCCGTAACGTCGAATACGGGAATAGATATTTGCATGCACGACTTGACGCAACGAATTGATTTTAATTGCCAAATCGACGCACCGTCGCGCGATTATCATTCGTTTTGACACGCTGTACGGAGATGTGTGGGTGGGTCATCGTGCGAGGCTGACCAGCTGGTTTGAGACATCCGAGTGATCCTTCCTGGTCATGCCCTCCCCAATGGCCGACTTCATGAGACGAGACAATGAGGGCAGCACGTTGATGGGAGGGTAGATCTACAAACACAATCAACATCAACATCATCATCGTCGTCAATATCACCAACACCATTATACCAGATGTAAAGCTTTCGTGACTGCAAGGATTCATATTCTTAGGTTTTTTCGGTAAAGTCACGTAGGTAAAAAATGTAAGTTAATAAAAGTAAAATAAAACAGAATCAAAAATCACGACGTTTCGGAAGCAACACAAGCCTCCGTCTTCAGGTGGAACCGTCACAGCCCCGACAGCTGTATCAAGTAAATGAGAAATCACAAGAAATACCACCCCGTATATATAATGGTTGAGGGAGGAAGGGCCAGGAACGGCACACTTTTTTTTATACCAACTACTACTATTACCATCGTAATCATTATCATTGTGATTATTACCACCAAAGACAAATATCCCCCATTTGGCCTCAACAGACCGTTGGGGCAAGTTCTGTTCATGAGTGCCGACACGATACATAAGGGGGTGAGTGGGTGGCCAGCACCACGCTCGACCGCCTTTGTGGCAATGTTTACACACTGCACCAGGCACTCATTTGAGGCTGAGTAGACCTAGGGGAGGTCCAAGACCTCTTCAGATAATCGTCACTGGTGTTGGCCGTGAGCGGGAATTGAACTTGGGTCGCCGGTTCGTAGCTGCACTACCATGATCACTATCACCATCATCAACAGCGGAGGAATGATTGGATTAGTTTAAGAACCGTTTTTTGTATTGTTCATCAAAATCAAAATAAGGTCACTGAAACAAGTCACAGTGGTAGAACACTTTCTAAGAATCATCATCCTCCTCCTCCTCCCTCAACATCACCACCACCACCATCACCACCTGACCCTGCGAACCCGTGTCTCACCTGTCTGTTGTGTAGCTGTCTGTCAACATAGATCTGCCCCTCCGTGATGTACCCAGTCAAGTCCGGGATGGGATGGGTGATGTCTTTGGAAAAAGCGGAGACAAAAGGAGGCGGACACGAGGAGCCATCACATCACATCACAAGCGACAAGCGACACCTTGGCGGACACTGTGACACTGAACAAAAGGGATTCAGCGGTACGTGTCCAGGGGGGGTGTCATTGTTGCCACACTCGGTTTGCAATATAGAGGTCGGTTGCCGGTTCTATTAGGGCTCTCGGCGTGACAGTTAAAATAATGAAAAAGTCAATACATCCGTCAATAACACTGTGGCCTTAAGAGGAGCAAAATATATATAATAGGTCATGTTTTTAGGGAAAATGGGCCATCTTCACAGCACGTAAACGATGAGCAAGCTTCTTAAATCCCAATGAGCAGTATAAATGGGGTCACCGCAGTCAGTCGATGGGCAGGTCACGTGCGCGGTTGGCTAAAGTGTGGGTACTTCCACCTCTTCCGAGACGTCTGGCCAGCGTGGAAGAGTAGGCCAAAACACACACTCTCTCTGAAAGGGGCTCGCGAGATCTCCCGCTAGTGGATGACCTTCTGCCAGCAGTCGTGAAAAAAAGACATTTCAGAGCATCACCTCTAACTCGAGCTCGCGGGCTCATTGATCAACTGTGACATTTTAACGATTTTTATTTTTAAACTAAACTATACACTACGCTTTATTTTCCCAGGTAAGGCCCACTGGGCTACACAGCTCTTTTTAAGAAGCGACCTGGCCACAAACGATAGCCCAATGAAGTGACTTATCACGTGGAAATGTCTCGCAGCCAAACACTCTAAACGCACGGTTGATTCTAAATAGTGGAGGGAAAAACTGGAGTGCCCGGATAAAAATCTACGCAACCACGGGGGAGAGACGTGCAAACTTCAAATATACAGGCATTAGGGTCGGGATCGAACCCGCGACCAGGCGAGGTAGGTAGCATCTCGCCGCCTGCTCTTGCTGATCTACGAGCTCACTTGTGCCTCTCTGGCAAGAGGTGATCCCGGAGCGCCAAGGCACAGAGCAAATGTCCTTTTGTTTGGAGCTGTTAACAATAAATGATTCAGTCTGCCAGCGAAGCCTGAATAAAGAGTCAATTAGGTTCCTTTGCAAGTATGTCCAAACATATTGATGTATTGGTCAAATTAACGCCTTACAAACCACAGTATAATAATATTAATAATAACACCATTATTTATCTTACAGTTCAACTCGTCGCAGCACCAGTAGCAGAAATAATACAATTAACAAATCTAAAAAAAAAAAGCCCTTTGCCAATACACTGCTGGATGAAGGTCTCCCCATGTCGAGTTGGTCATGGGAGTTGACCATATGTCACCATGCTGAGCTATGTGAGGACACGGATCTGTATGATTACCGGTGCCGTGAGGTTAGAGAGCGGAATCAGCGGTGGTGGCTGCGCCAGGTGCCCGGGCAGGTGGATTAGCATGTGAGCGTGAAGAGGAATCCCCAGGTGAGCTCGTAGATAAGTGCACAGGTGAGTGTATAGATGAGTGTGTTGATCAATGTATAGGTGAGTGTGGTACCAGATCCTCTAGGACGAGGATCAAAATTGGGCTCGGATCAGACACAAGACTATCATGATGCACTCGTGTGAGACTGCTGTGTTTGCGCTCATTTACATTTGTTTCATTTCTGTACTTTATATTATTTGTTTTTCCGTTATCACTTTGGTGAACTTGGTGACCCAAATCACAGTTGAAAACGAGGCTCATCCTCCTCATCTCTTGAGTTCTCACCTGGTTCGACAAACTCAAGTTGACTTCCGTATGGGTGAATTTGCATTTGAGTGCACGGGTGACGGCACTGAGGAGTGGCGTCAGGCGAGTTTCCCAAGGGGCGAGCTCACAGGTGAGTTTGCAGGTAAGTTTGCGGGTGAGCACGCATTTACCGTCGTTGGGCATGGTGAGGATGGGGATCTGGGTGATGGAGCCGTTCCTGCCCTCCACGCGGCCCGCACGCTCGTAGATGGTCGCCAGGTCGGTGTACATGTAACCGGGGAAGCCACGGCGACCCGGGACCTCCTCGCGAGCCGCCGACACCTGGATGCGAGCGAGGGACACACGAGTGTGCGCGTGTGTGTCAGTACGTGTGTGTGTGTGTGTGTACGCGTGTGTGTAAGTACGTGTGTGTGTGTACGCGTGTGTGTAAGTACGTGTGTGTGTGTGTGTACGCGTGTGTGTAAGTACGTGTGTGTGTGTACGCGTGTGTGTAAGTACGTGTGTGTGTGTGTGTACGCGTGTGTGTAAGTACGTGTGTGTGTGTGTGTACGCGTGTGTGTAAGTACGTGTGTGTGTGTGTGTACGCGTGTGTGTAAGTACGTACGTGTGTGAGTGTACGCGTGTGTGGGGAGCGGTAGTGTAGCGGTTAGCGCGCTGCGCTATGAACCTCGCGACCCGGGTTCGATTCCCGCTCACGGCGAACACCCAGTGATGATTATCTGAACCGGTCCTGGGCCTGCCCTAGGTCTACTCAGCCTCAAATGAGTACCTGGTATGATGTGTAAACATTGCCACTGGGGATACAAAGGCGGCCGGGTATCATGTTGGCCACTCCACCCCCTTGTGTGCCATGCCGGCCCTCATAGACGCTCACTGACAGCACGTGTCCCAACAGCCTGTTAAGGGCTACAAGGGGGATCGTTATCTATTACAGGGCACGGCAGTAGTGCACAGTGGTGTGTGTGCGTGGACGTGTCTGTCTACGGGAGTGCTGGGTGGTACTGCGTGCAGACGCGTGCGTGCGTGTATGGGTATGCCGAGCGGTGGCGAGTGGTGGTGCGTGCGAGCGAGCACAGGTTCGGCTCACCTCACGCAGCGCCTCGGCGTAGCTGCTCATGTCGGTGAGGATGACGAGCACGTGCTTCTCGCACTGGTACGCGAGGAACTCGGCCGTGGTGAGCGCCAGGCGCGGCGTGATGATGCGCTCAATCCTGGGGAGCCGCGAGCGTCACGGCCCATCCACGCGGGGCAGAGACATGTTGATACTTTGTTAGATTACAGCAGCGGTGGTGAGTGGCGCCATGGGGGCGAGAATGTACCCTACCTCGCCTGGTATACAGGAGGGCGCCCGTATATTTGGAATTTGCGTGTTCACACCCGTGGTCGCATGGATTTTTCTCTGGGTCCTCCGGTTTTTCCCTTCCACAATTAGAATCAACGTCACGCGTTCAGAGTGTTTGGCCGCTGTACATTTTCACACGATAAGCCACTTTGTCGTGGCCAGGTCGATTCTGAAAAAGAGCTACATAGCTCAGTGGGCCTTGCTTGGTAAAAGTAAATAAAGTTTAGTTTAGTTCGTGCACTCCACTATTAAGGCATCAAGTAACTATACTATACATATACTAAATAAATCCTGGAATGTTCGTTCAGCACCCACACTGCCTTCATATACGCAGCACGTAAAATCAATCTGGCTGCTTTATTATCACTACGTGTGCAATGGGTGCTTCATGTGGACGTTATCGGTTAATCGATCAATATCGATCCTCAAGGCTAATGATACGAGCAATCCAACCGCGTGTATAAGAGTCACTGATTTCTGGTTTGCTGACATTACATGTAAATCATATGCTCATTTTGGATGTAAGCTAACGTATAAAACAATGCAATAATGGCAGGCAATTATGGATCGAATCTTTAATCAAACCGTGCCTCTGAATGACGACAATTAATAGAATGACCATGATGAGGGGAGGGGAGTTAAACCTCATACCCCAATAACACGTGGTGATTTGCAGTGTTGGTGCTGAACGCGAGCCAGACGAGGCACCTGCGAGTTGAGAATGGTACTCGGCTTGCAAACGCAGCGACCAGAGGAGGCTTGGAAGGGAAACATTTGTTCATAAAAAAATATAACCATCTTCTTGGTTCTTTCGGTAAAGTCACGTAGAAGGGAAGTGACTTTACCGAAAGAACCAAGAAGATGAATCCCTGCAGTCACTATAGCTTTAAATCGAAAAATATAACCAATTATACTTTCACATTGTCGCCTTTCCAGTCTGCTCGAATGATAAAGATTACCCCCCAAACACGAACAAACACTAATGAGACGCAAATGAACATTGCACGCATTACGAACGTGTCCGCTCATCAGTAAAAACACCAAATTGTTTGCGGGAAGGGAGATGGCTCGAGGGTTTCTGCGGGGATGTGGCCGCGTTGTTTGCAGCGTCGATCCTGCTCGCGTCCGAGGCGTTCGTCACTTTGCACTCCGCGTGGCTCAAGGACGATCGCAAATTCGCGATGCAACAGGAATACACAGACTCACTCTCGCTAACGAGATGTGTGTGCAGTCGCTGCTCAAGCTCGTCTGACTGCGGCATTAATCAACAACGTGTTCTTGGGTTTTTTCCGTAAAGTCATGTAGGTAAAAAATTTTAATTAATGAAAGTATAATAAAATAAAAATTTAAAAAATCACGACGTTTCGGAGGCAACACAAGCTTCCGTCTTCAGGTGGAACCGTCACAGCACGACAGCTGTATCAAGTCGTGATTTAATTAAATTTTTTATTTTATTTTACTTTTATTAATGAAAATGTTTTACCTACGTGACTTTACCGAAAAAACCCAAGAATATGAATCCTTGCAGTCACGAAAGCTTCAAATCTAGAATCAACAACGTGGCAGGCTGAGCGTTACTTGTCGGTAAAATAACAACAGCAACTGACTTGCAGCTCCGATGTCAGGAGTCCTGTAGAAATGGCAACTTCTGTTCATGGATCATAGTTCATAAAAGCTACATTTAATCTCTTGACTTAAAGCTTTCGTGACTGCAGGAATTCATATTCTTTGGGTCTTTCGGTAAAGTCACGTAGATAGAAAAATAATAAAGTAATAAAAAATCACGACGTTTTGATCGCAACACAAGCAATTGTCTTCAGGTGAAACAAAACAGCAGGCGGACTGCTGAGGCAGGAAGAAATATAGCGAGAGAGCTTCTGCAACTATCTAATAGGTTATAAAAGTTTGAGAAGGGTACAACCCAAGGGTAAGTGGGCGGGGCTAGAGATGGAATTTGCAAGGAAATTTGCAAGTAAATGGAAGATCGCAGAGCTAGGCATACCTCGGCCATTTTCTATCTACGTGACTTTACCGAAAGACCCAAAGACTACATTTGATCGTTTAGACCAACTTCTTCTTGCCATGAATGATACTGATGAAAAGCAACAGCTATCATTTCACATCGAGGTCGTTGAGCCACATGATTGCATCAGGAATAGCGGAGTGGTGCTTTGCCTGGATGATGCCTGATCACAGCTAACATCAGTGGCGAGTTATTAATGAAATCGGTCATGCCCTCCCTGCCACCTTACCTTCACCAGCCCGCACGGGCCACCGTGGTGAAGTAAGGCCAAACAACCCCCCCTCCCCCACCAACACTGACATGGAGTGAGGAATGACCAGGGACTGTAAACTTCATGATTGTGAGTGCCACTGTCAAGTGACCAAAGAAAATCCCATTTAGATATTTTTGTTATCAAATACCATGAAACCTTTTTCCATGTTTGGCCAATCCTCGGTATTTTTTTCACGTGGCATGCAGCAATGTGACAGACACCCTTCTAGTAAAACAATCGTATGCCTGTGGTGTTCATGAGAAGTGGATGGTGGAGATGATATTAAGGTGGTGGCAATAATACAAAAGCGATGGAGATTATATGAGGGTTGTGGAGATGTTATTAGGGTGGCAGAGATGATATTAGGGTGGTGGAGAAGATATTAGGGTGGTGGAGATGATACAAAGGGGTGGAGATGACATTCAGGATGCAGAGAGGGTGTTGTGGTCTGCATTGTGTAGGAGGTCCTCACGTGGGGTCGTTGGCCAGGTTGAGGAACAGGCACACGTTGTCCATGGAGCCGTTCTCTTCAAAGTCCGACTTGAAGAACCTCGCAGTCTCCATGTTCACCTAGGGAATGAACCACGATTCCATACGGCTAGATACTGCTGTGGTGTAGTGGTTAGCAGCGCACTGGACTCGCAATCCAGGTTCTCTCGTTCGATTCCATCTCCCGGTGCGGCACAGTCTAATGGTCAACACACTCGACTTGCAATCCAGGGGTCGCCAGTTGAATTCAAATTCCTGGTACATCAGTTGAAACAACGCTGAAAATTTCTTAAATCCCCCCCCCGCCCCACCGCCTCTGTTCACCCAGGGGTATAATTTGGCCCAGCACATTTGTGGGATCGACAGGTTGGGGGGGGGGGGTAAATTGTGGGTATTTCTACCTCTTCCAACACATCTGGCCAGTGTGGAAGAGTAGGCCAACCATCACTTAGAGGGGCTGTCTCCAGAGCTCACACTTCTGAAGGCCCTTCTCGCATCAGTGGTGTAAGCAAGAAATTGCAGGGCTGTGCCTTTTACCTGTTACAGTAAGAACACAAACCAAATGCATTCTTCGTGCCCTGATAATCACCATCATCTTGACGGCTTTAGAGATGCTCAATGGGCGTGGTTGACGAGGGGCTGATGGCAAACAAAAAAAACCCAAAATGAAAGCGACACTTACGCCCATGGCAGCGAAGACGATCGCGAAGTTGTCATCGCTGTAGTCCATCGTGTCCTTGCCTTGCTTGACGAGACCGCCCTGGCGGCAGATCTGAGCCGCGATCTGCACAGACAACGCCACAACCGCAAACCGATCTCACGCAATCCACACTGCATCCAGAGCAGATCCATCGTGCACCACATTCATCGTGATCGACTCATGATGATTGGTTCACTCTGCAGCCTCCAATCCCTCTGGAAACTGGAGGGAGGAAAAAGTAAGTGATTTATTGTGAGCGTAAAGTTCAATTAAATACATTTATTGATTGATATTGTCACATGCCTACATTCTCTGTAAGTGGAACAAATCTTCAACACGTTTCCATGCAAAACACATAGCAATGTTTAATGTGTACACCGCAATTGTCCATGCGATGATATGAGAACATCAACAGGTGGGTGTGCACATCTCCTTCAGGAACGGTAAATTAAAGACAAGGCAAAGTAATGCGACTGTGGTCGTGCAACCCAACCTACAGGGTTGTAATCGAACCCACGACCTCCTGTAAACCGGGCGAGGTAGTTAACATCTCGCCACCGTGACGCCCCTATATGGTGAGGGGAGTGAAGCTGTGGACGGACCTCGTTGTGGGGCAGGCCGGCCGCGGAGAAGATGGGGATCTTCTGCCCGCGGGCGATGCTGTTCATGGTGTCGATGGCCGAGATACCCGTCTGGATCATCTCCTCGGGGTAAATGCGGGACTGGGGGTTGATGGGCTGGCCTGGCCCAGTCAAAGCGCACGGGGACAAACACGCCAAGGGGAGCATTGTTCGTTACGGTGTTTCCTTTTGCAAATTCCATCACACGCTTTTCCATATGTACCCACCTACGATTAGCACGGTTGGCTACGTACGGTGCGAAAGAAGTTCAACATACGTACGTATTCCAAAACCATATCCCGTGGGAAATTGGATACATGCAGAGCGCTTATGTAATCACCCGTTCTCCTGTATGTCGTGCGTGATTGCATTGCACTGGTGTTACACTGGTTGAGGAGCAACACACAAGCACACTGTAGATATATGCACACCTGGACTTGCTCACACAATGGGTGTGCTTATGTGAGGCTTCCGCCGTACAACGGGTTTTAGTGTATTCTGTGAATTCTAGATTTGAAGCTTTCGTGACTGCAAGGATTCATACTCTTAGGTTTTTCGTTAAAGTTACGTAGGTAAAAATAAAAATAATAATAAAGTAATTGTTTTATTTAAAATAAATATTTTATTTCTATTATTATTTTATTATTTAAATAATAATTTTATTTCTATTTATTTTTCCTACGTGACTTTACCGAAAAACCTAAGAGTATATTTTGTGAATGCGTTCACTGACCCTAAAAAAGCAAAACTTTGCTCAATTTCGAGTCAATGGAAGAGAGAACAGGGGAGCAGTGGCGCACTGCTCTATGAACGGAGAAACCTGAGTTTGATTCCTGGCCATGGCTAACATCAGTGGCGAGTGATGTCGGAACCGATTCTGGGGCTCTTCCCTTCACCAACCCGCACTGACAAGTGTGGGGAAGTATGGTCAAATCACTCCCAAAGACTGACACAGCATGGGGATGCCTTCATCCAGCAGTGGAGTAGAAAATGGCTGAAATGTATTAATTATTGTGATATGGAATGAAAGGACCACACAAGTGAGAGCATAGTACCAACAAAATGTAAGGATTGCATTAAATAATGGGAAAACTTTTCACGACTCCTGTTATTTATTATTTGCTTGCCGGAAAAATATTTGTAAGAATTTATTTTGGAATGTTTTTTTCCAGTTTTCAAAACAACAACACGCACTCAAAAAACAAATCCTCATACATATAATTTCACTACCCTAAGGTGGACCTCTAAAGAAAAATCTGACTACGCATTTGGTGCCGCGGCGTTGACAGTGGTGAACCAGCTCAATTCACGAAAATAACTCTACACGTTCATCAACAGCAGCGTGGCCTTAACAGGAAAACGATAGAATCGGTGACATTTAGCACGTACACCATTTATGTGCTATGAAGAAGGGTCATTGCCACGGTGTTATTATTCTGAATACAGCAAAGTTGGCGAGCATAATACAACACGCCACTAATTTATGGCACAACAACTTTCCTCTCCCTACGTTTTGCCGTTCATCCTCTGACAGCAATTTCAAATATTACACAACGAAAAAGGGGAAATCTCACTTAGAATACGAAATAACACCTGGCCAGTTCAATGTTTAACACGACATCAAGTGATAAAAAGCAGAAGATACTTTTCTTAAAAGGACTCTCTTCCTGGCTCGCAAAACTCTTAGAGCGCAGCACGCGATTACGCACAGTGACACACAAAAGGCTCCAATTGAGTTGCAGGGAGACTTGAGACTCCCAACCTGTCCCATCCATGCAGCGAGCACTTACCCATGATGTCCAAATAATCCTCTGCGAGCACCGGAGGGCCTTTGTCGATGGGCTTTCCCGAGCCATTAAACACTCGACCTGCATCGGAGGCACATTTTCCACAATCACTTAACGTCTCTAAAAGCTGAAAATCATGGGCGACGCTCACGTAGTCCCCGCTATTACATAGTCCGTTGTCCCGTAGTCATGCTATTCCATCATCCCGCTATTCCGTAGTCACGCTATCCCATCACCATGTTATCTCGTAGTCCCACTATCCTGTAGTCCCACAATCCCATAATCCCACTATCCTTTCACCATGCCATCCCATAATCCCACTATCCTTTCACCATGCTATCCCATCGCCCCACTATCTTGTCGCCCCGCTGTCCCATAGTCCTGCTACCCCTGTTGCCACAATTGACGAGGTGGACGCAATCACAGTCGCAAATATTCGTAAAGACGGAAACAGCCCGGCCGGGGCGACTGACCCAGCATGTCCTCGGAGACGGGCGTCCGGAGGATGTCCCCAGTGAACTCGCAGGTGGTTTTCCTGGCATCGATCCCGGACGTGCCTTCGAATACCTGCGGTGGTGCAGAGCGGGCAACAGCAACCACCCCACCCCCCCAGAGGAAGCGTGAGTGGTCAGGTGGCACGCCTGGCTCAGACAGGACGCTGGGAGATTTGGATTTGGACAGGGAAGGTTCTTCATCTATCAGTGAAGAGTTGACTATAAATAACAGCACGGCGCTGCACTGAGCAAAGGAAAGCAAAAAGCAGACAGCCTTGAATTGTCAGCGAAGCAATCAATTGCCCTATACACATTCAAATCCTCTAGGAGGCACGGTGCTGTTGATTCGACTCAGAATGTCATCGGTGGCCACGCTAAATCAATATCTTTCACTCGCACCCCCACCCTGAGCCGCCCCTCCCCCACCCCCCCCCACTTCGTTTTAATTATCATTCAGCTATTAATTCATCGCTCCGGCTGCACATCACAATAATTACAATCGTCATGACGATGACGTGCACCCTCGTCGCTTTCGCCGGAGCAGTTCACGCCCGCATTCGGGGGGGGGGGGGGGGCATCCACCTCGACTCTCAGCGCGGGGGGGGGTGGAGGGGGTCGTGGGGGGGTGGAGGGGCAAAGGGGAAGTGAGGGAGGGGGCCACCTGAGCTCCCGACACCCCTGCTCCGTGCACTTTGCCGGTCGTCTGGGGAGAGCGGGGCGACATAGACTTGATGGCTTTTAAAGCGCCGGGCGGCAAAACTTTGGCGAGATCAGAGGCGAGGTGACAAATGAAGCGCGCCGTGAAGGGCCCTGCACTGGCGCGCGCGGGCACTTGGCCGCCAGCCAAGCGAGGGTCTCTGGGAGGTTAGCGTGGGGGGCCCCGTCGCTCCCTCCAAACCCACGCTCGCTCACTCGCTCCCGCTCGCTCGCGTGCCTAATTTAATGGCCAGAGAAACCTTTTGCCCAAACTCTTCTTGCTCACTGAGCAATCAGCCCACAGATGGCCTTACAGACGGGCAGAAATAATGAAAGAAATCATAATAAAACGGGCGCTGCCTGGAAACAGAAAGGACCGCACAAACTTTGGCAAAACACGGCCCACCCGCCTCCACCACCAGCCTTCCACCACACCCCCTCTCCACAACCGCCACCACCACCACCCCTCTCCACAACTGCCACCACTACCACCACCACCCCCCTCTCCACCACCACCACCACCCCCCTCTCCACCACCACCACCACCCACCCTCTCCACCACCACCCCCCCTCTCTACCACCACCACCACCCCCCCTCTCCACCACCACCACCACCCCCCCTCTCCACCACCACCACCCCTCTCCACCACCACCACCACCACCCCCCCTCTCTACCACCACCACCACACACCCCGCTTGGCACTGGGGCAGGCAGACAGGTGCACCTTTGTTACCGTCAGTGCCGGGATATGCAAATTGAGCCGCGCTCGTGTAAATGTCATGCGGTAATTAAATGTCATTTGCGTCACGCTTAATTGCGCGCATTATACTTCTTCCGTCTTATAATGCGTTTAGGAAATAATTTAGTTCAGTAAAGTGCGCGGTCTGGGTGGGGCGGCGGTGTGCGCGTAGCGGTTGGGGCGCTGCTGCACCGTGAACCGGGGCAATCCAAGTTCCACGCCCGGTGCACGGCGAACACCACTGGCCTCCAGTGACATCCGAAACGGTCCTGGATGACCCCCTTCACTAATCCACGTTGACCAGTGAGGTTAAGTATGACAAAGGTCAGAAGTCTTCTTGGTTCTTTCCGAAAGAACCAAGAAGATGAATCCCTGCAGTCACGAAAGCTTAAAATCGAAAAAGGTCAGAAGATTACGTTTGTTTTATTTGGACCTTCTCCAGGGAGGTAGGACATTCATTTGCAATGTTGAAGGGCCATTGCCCCTAAACGTCGCCTGTTAAATACGTTACCTTTTTAAGGCCACGGTGTTATTGACGAATGTGTTGAGTTGTTTTTGTTAATTTGTTTAATGTTTCTACTAAGTGGTACTCTGCAGCCGTGCGTATTTTACTGATCTCTGCGGGATGATGATACGGATCAGTCAATGAGAGACCGCAGCTTATGATGAAGATGAATGCGATGCTAGTGATAATTGTGAAAAAGGTGATGATGATAAGAGCTTACATCTTGAAACCCTCCCTCACTTGATGCAGCAAATCTGGCTGTGACGGTCCCACCTGATGATGGAGACTTGTGTTGCCTCCGAAACGTCGTGATTTTATTGTTTTATTTTTATTAATTTTAATTTCATTTTTTACCTACGTGACTTTACCGAAAGAACTAAGAGTAAGAGGATGATAATTGTGATGATAATGATTGTGACGTGAGTAGTGATGACGATGATTGTGACGACAATAACGATGGGGCAGGGGCCAGAAGCTCTCACCTGGACGACGGCCTTGGAGCCGCTCACCTCCAGCACCTGGCCACTGCGCCTCACGCCATCCGGAAGCGTCAGATGTACGATCTCCGCATATTTGGGAAACTAAGAGAAGCGGCAGAAACACAAAGGCTCTCTTATCTTATCTCGGATCGGATGGGCGGGGGGCAGGAGGGGGACCGGTGGGGGGGGGGGGGGGGGGTAAGGCGCAGGCTGCGGCATGGATACCGTGCAGGAGAAATGTTGAATGTCAGTGCCGTGTTGCAGTGACAAAACACACTGATACGCAGCGTAACACAAGTGCCGCACTCGTGCAAAACACACTACAACACAACGATAATCAAATGTTTTTCGAACACTGCGTTACTTAGAGGCGTGGAAAAGTAAGACCCCTCTTTGTATTGTGGCCTCAGGTGACATTCGTCGCGTTTCTGAGGGTGGGAGCAGCACGGGAAGCAGTGGTGTTGATTGGGGGGTTGGGGGTGGGGGGTCCGCAACACCAACATGGTTGAGAACTAATAATGTCAATGTCAATCCACTGCTGGATGACGGCCTCCCCAGACCAGACTTGACCGTGCTTCTCCACGCTGTTCCCTGAGTGCGGCTTGGCGAAGCCGGGGGAGCGTAGACGCAGGGAGCATATAACAGTACGGGACAACGATGGATTTTTCCTCGCCGCCCCCCTGCTGACAACATAGCCCAGCGTCCCTGACGCGCAGCGGTCCCAAACATCAATGGGACGTCGCAAAGGCAGATCCAGGCCACTTAATTCTGCATCAAAAAGGTGCCACGATTTTCTGACGTCGTCGTTTTTTGGCTACTCTCCTCGCGAGGGAGCGACGTAACGCCATCAGGTTCTCATCGTGAAGTGACGCGGTGCTCTCCGTGTGCCCGCCACAAGCATGGATTCTCGCTCGACTCGGGTAACCGGGGGTTGCCACCTGTCCTGGTTTACCCAGGACGGTCCCCGTTGTTTTCTGGGAAGTGTTCAAGTCTTCCCAGGACACGACCAGCGTCGGCTTGCATCAGCTGAGTAACAATACGCCACGCGAGACGAGGGGTTAACTCGTGGTTCTCGCTTCGTCCACTCAATGCGAGATATTCTTATTTTCACGATATCTCCTGGGGCATTTTAGTTTTTCTTCTACCTCAGAGGTGGCACACGTATTAGCAAGAGTGATGGGAAATGTGAAAAATCCGACAATCTCAGCGCCAGTCGTAACTTGCCATTTTCTGTCTCGTCAGTACCAGACTAGCCAAGCAAATGTCACCCAATTTGCATAACATGCCACATCGTGTAAACACCAGACTTTACATGAAATGTCTGCAATTGCTTGGTATATTTAGTGACAACGCTACTTGGGTGAAATTGTTTGGTTGATATTATAATAACAACAATAGTCATCATTATTATTATTTAAAGCACTCTGTCAATCTGCTGCTGGATGAAGGCCTTCCCAGCCATTAGCAACGTAGACTTGTTGCTAAAGGAGGAACTCTACTCTATCCATGCACTATTACCATGAGAAAATAACCAATGGCATGCCGACACCCAGCGCTGGGCCACACAAAAACACAGTCGGTGTAAATGTTCTACTATACACGTGCATTGTAATAAGCTTGAATGAACGCATCCTAATGTGATAACAGTCTTGGAGATGACTTCTGGAATCCGTCTTTTTATTAACTTAGGGTACAATTACTCCCCGCTGCTGATAGGCAACGTGAAGTGGACAGATGCACCGAGAGAGACGCACGGCCACGTGGCAACTCGGAGCCCCGCTCATGCGTGGCCCCTTCCTTCTTCCGTTCCTGTTCTGACCACGTGTCGTTCTTCTCTACCCCTATTTAATACCCGGGTCACGTGGTATGCTTGAGCTAATCCTCGTTAGCCTGCCTCGAATCTTCCAGGCTCCCTCTTCAGCTCCTGGGACCACGCCCCTGACTCATCTCCCCATTGGTTGAGGCAAAAGCCAGCAGAACCAATCTCCCTAGCTGTCACCTCTCCATCACGTCAGGGCCATGCCCCAGGCTTCATCCCATTGGCTGTAAACCAGGACCGGCAGAGCCAATCACCATGACGAGTTGTGATCCGTCAGTGAGCCGGATATAGCCTCATATTACACTAAGGTGGAGGCCGCTCGAGACTACGACTGTGCCCCTTCGACGGCCATCGTCAGCATCATCATCAGTCGTGATCAATCCACTGCTGGATGAAGGCCTCCCCGAGTATTCACAGTCCCGCGTGGCAGTACGTCTTGCACCTGCACACGAGATGATTTCGTGGCTCCATCTCTGTGGCAGGTCACGTGCTCTTCTTTGGCTGACATTCCGACATTGGCCTTAACCCGCCGGCCATCTTCCCTTCCAGTGATGTGTCCTGGCCACGCCCCTTATTTTTTCCTAACGTCGCCATCAGCATCACGGTTCTGTTGTCCTTTCGCCGCACCTCCGATTAGAATGGTTGGCTACGTATGATTCGAAAGAAGTTCAACATACATACATGGTTACCGTGAAATCATCACCTGACTGATTTCACAAACTCGAAGATTAAAGCTTAGGTCCTTCCATCGCTCGTTATCCTTGTTTTAACTCAGACAATGTTTCCCTTTAATCAGCTCGTCGAGACACAAATTCTCCATTCTGCTTTTATGGATGATGATATCTTCTGCACAGACAGGAGCTGTACGCAGGACATAATCATTCCAAAATTTAGCCAAGTTTGCCCAGATCGGTCACCCGGAAAATATGTTCGCAGCCTGCACACCACATCCACCGTACCGCTCGCCACGGCTGTGGCTGCTCGTCACGCGCCACCAGCCCCACTCTACCAAGCGACCCGGAAAACGTTCGGCGAAAAATTAAGCCCTGGGCCGTAGATAATTAAAGCAATTCCGTAAGTGACAAAATGGGGAGAGCTTAAGCTACATACGCTGCACCTGGAAACCAGGAGGAGGAGAGTGTGGCTATAAGTCCCACGGAAAAGAAATATCAGCCAAAGCAACAACAAAAAATGCGTTGTTGTTGTTGTTGTCGAGTGTAGTAATACCTTCACTTGGTCCAGAATCACCAGAGGGCCGTTGACTCCTGACACCGTCTTGTACGCTACGGGTGTGTGTGTGGGGTGGGGTAGGGGGGAGGAAACACAAAGAGGGCAGTGAGAAAGGTTAATGTACTACTGCAGGGTACTCGTGGTGGGGGCAGTGCCGCACGTGACGCGTATTGCACACGACAAGTGTGGCGCGCCGCTTCTGTCAAAGGTCATCAAGTGCCCAGCTGCTCAGAGCAAATTGGGGGAAAGCACATCTGCAGAGGCCTCGGCATCTCCCGCTAAGGTGCCTTGCACACTTCCCACTTAGTCCGGGCCAGAACCTGCTGAGGCGGAGAAATTCAATTAAACAACTTCAAGTTCTAATCCTAATCAGCAACCCCCCCCCCCCCCCACCAGCTGTGACGATCAATGCATTTGACACAGGGGCCGTGAGATGTGATGTTTGAAGCTGTGCTGCTTGGCTGAAGAGCAGTCATAAAAATCAATGTTTCCTTATAAATGTCAATGGCTGTGACTTCTGCTCGCCCGGACTTAATTTTCGAAGTTTTTCTTTTTTTCGAGCAGCGCGTCCGCGATCGCGACGCGCGTGCGGCGGCGACGATATATCCGCTCGCCGTTGGCGACAGAGCGACCTCTTAAGCAGGTGACGGGATAATTTCAACAACAGCCCGATAAAACAAAAAAAAATCCGATTAGCGTGAGAATATGCGCCCGTTGCTTAATTAATCCATTAACTATTCCCGCATTGGCTGCACATTCAACATCGCACGGTGCGTTGCTGATTTTGTTTGGCCTAATCATATTCATGACCGCGCATTCGCATGCACGCTCACGCACTTTGGGGCTCGTCGTTGTTTGGCTCAATCGCATTAAAGCGCTCAACACAATTTGCGGTGGTGCCAAAGCTTCCACGGCGTGGCAAGAGGCATCGTTCTTTCATCCCATCGGCCTTCGGCCGCCCGCCCGCCCGCCCGCCCGCCCGCCCGCCGGACGACGGCTCCGAAGGAGGGCGTCCCACCTCTCCGCGCGACCGCAGGGCCGTCGTCACCAACCGCTCGGGCACATTTCGGGGGCTTCCAAATCCGCTGGCATTGTCGTCATCGTAGCCGTCGACGCCCTCGCTCAACCTGCGCGGCTCAAGCGCGGAATCTCCAAGACCATCGGAAGCGATTAGGCCGATAAGAGGGAGCGGTCGAATAATGAGCGGCCGCTCGGCGGTTCGCGTGTGGTCAACTCGGCAGGCACGAGGTGTCGAAGAGGAGGCGAATTCGTAATCTCGCCTTCGGGAATTAGCCGCTCCCTTTCAGCCCGTTCCCAGTGGTAACTCCCATTCAGAAAATCCACAATGATCTGAGTGACAAAGAGGCCTGAAAGGCAAGGAAAACACACAGGAAGTAAACACCCTCCTGCGCTGAAAACCCCATCCATCTGGTAAGTAATTAGCCACAAGCCAAACAGCTCCACCCCCTCCAGCTCCGCTTGCGAGCAGCTCATGTGTGGGCCGGACCACACATTCACAGGAGCCGTGAACAAAAGACACCCCCATTTTTGTTTTACCGTCACAATCGCTCCCCTTTAGCCGAGCGTGGAATTCCGATCCAGAACCGCAACAGCTCGGCATGGTCAATGCTCAATGGCCATCCCCCCTTGCCCTCAGGAATAGTTTAGGGCGTTTTTTTTTTACAACTCCCGTACTCCGCGAGATGTTCCCGAGCCACCCCCCCCCCCCAAACCGCCCCCCCCCAACCAACTCGTCAAACCCCCTACCCCGACATCCCAACCCTCCCAGCTACGCGCCCCCCTCACGCCCACATGACACCCCCCCCCGCACCATGTCCCCGTCCGCCACCGCAAGCAAATTATCAAATCAATTAGCAAACGAGGCCAGGACAACACGGAGGGCAATGGGGGAGAAGATAATGAGGTCGGTGTCAGTCTCACCCGTAGCCCTGCTAAAGAATACCCCTCTCAGGGGGAGCCGAGGAGCATTTAAAGGATTAGCCGGCCCCCGACTCCACATTGCGCTCGCAACAAGATGCATTCAGCAGCCGGGCCGTGGGACCTGCCACTGACGCACAATTAGTCAGATTCGCCGAGAAAACGCCCCCGCATCCCATTGTGTCGCCGGTGGGGGGGTCACGCCAAACGGGGACTCCATGGGATTCTTTTTCCTCCTCCTCCTCCTTCTTCTTCTACTAACGCCCGCGACTAAAAGGATTTGTCCGTGTCATGCTCCTTTAAGCCGGTCCGCCTGAAGGACACACAAGCACTCCGTGGCTCGCGCTCCTTGTGTAACGACAAGAAGGTAGAATATAGAAGGAGGAGGGAGGGAGTGGTGGTGGTGGTGGTGGGTCGGGAGGACCCATCGCTCAGGAGAACTTTCTGAAAACAAATATTGACACTGCTAACGCCACCAGCCGCCACCGCCGCCCGGCGTGAAGATGAGGCGGGGACAGCTGTGTAAGTGGCCTGCCACCACAAGGGCGATTATGAACGCTGTGAGCGACAATCGTGGGTTTGGCCCCTGTGTCGAAAATAAATGGGGTTAACCGCGTTCTGCAGTTTTTTGTTGTTTTTCCTTCACTCTCGGGATCGCGATATACCCAATTCTATAGGCAGAGCATCGCCAATTAAGCAGGCACCTCTGCCCCACCCATTGAAAATACGAATTTAGTGGTTATTACTTATTTAAAACGATGGCTCAATTGGAATCGCTGCAAGCAGTAAAAATCCCGTGGCATTCTGATCAGTGAACCACTTAGGCCCGAGTACTTGTTACGGCAGTTATTGAAAACACAAGCAGATAGGTCGTTATTCTGTCAAAATTTAAATGGCCTTTTGTGTTCACTGCAGCTCTGTCTACAAGATCCACACGTTTCGTTTGTCGCGAAGCTATCGTCTATCAATGTCAATCGCTTCCTGGGATTGTTCGACAATAGCGATATTTACTCTTAAAGCGCATCAGTTTGTGAGACACACGTGCAGCGTTTATACAAAGTGAATCAAATAAATGTGCAATATGGGATAATTTGTCTTTTGTTCTGGTGAACTACCCACGTTTAAAGATATTGCAAGCGCGCAGGACGGTGTTTAAGTCTGACAATCTTAAGATTGTCCCGATTGAAATGTATTCCTGATTTTTTTTAATTAGTAGTGTTTTCCGTGTTGTGTTTTCACAGTAGAATGTGTGTTCCGTTTTGCTCGGCTTCTCAGAGGGGCTCTTTACAGCTCCATTTTTGCCAGTAACGCAAATTACGAACAACACTGAGCTATAACCCGCAAACACATCAGGTCGCTGCTTTTTCTAAAACAAATAAAAACATGAAAACTCTACTTAAAAAATCCAGCAATTCGGCAATGCAGGTTTCTCGTCTGAACGAGTCTCTCTATAAACCGCAACACTAGCCTCAAGGTTATTTGTTAGCATCGAGCACCAACCCAAGTCCAAACCGGTGGAGGCTGTGGCCAAACTGGAGTGGGATGGCTTTTTGACAAGCGGGATCCTGAATGAAGTCCTCTGCAGTGCTGGTGTTGAATGCGCGCCCTGCCACTGTGTTGTCAAAGCACGGCCTGGATTTCTATCTCGTTTATACAAAACAAGGGAGACCAATCGTGGCAGTACGCCAGGCATGTGTAGTACTCAACTAAAACTAAACTATATTTAACAGGTAAAGCCCGCCGTGCTATTAGATCTTTTTTCAGAGGTGACGTGGCGACACATGATAACTCATCGAGGCGGCTTATACCATACGTGGGAATTTATAGTCGCAGCCAAATCATCGAAATGCGAGCTTCTAAATGTGGAAGGTAAAACCGGAGGGCCCGGAGAACAAGCCACACGACCCCTGCGGGGGAGAGAGAATACGGCAAACTTAAAATGAACAGGCGTCAAGGTCGGGATCGAACCCATGACCTCCTGCGTCCTACCATTCGAGGGAAATAACATCTTTCCACAGGGGCGCCCCTGGTAGCAAGACGGCCTGTGAAGGCAAGGCGTATGTAACGGGGGGGGGGGGGGGGGGGGTGATTTCATCAGCGGACCAAGTGCAATTTGCGAGGGCCATGGTCCTAGCGGTAAAGTTGGCGATGTTGTTGGAGGTGCAGCAATAAGGTGGTAATGATCGGTGTGGTGGTGATGTGGTTGTGGCAGTGCTGGTGGTGACAATTGTGACAATGTTGGTGATGGTTGCGGTGGTAACATCAGTGTGGTAACATCATTGTGGTAACATCAGTGTGGGGAAAGGAAGTGTAGCGGTTGGTGCACTGTGCTACTAACCCGACGGCCCGAGTTCGATTCCCACTCACGGCCAACACCAGTCACGAATATCTGAACTGGTCCAGGGCCTCCCCTAGGTCGACTCAGCCTCAAATAAATACCTCGTGCGCCGTGTAAACATCGCCACTGGGGAGACAAAGGCGGTTCGGCATGGTGCTGGCCACCCACCCTCTCGTGAGCTATGCCAGGCATTCTAGGTGCTACTCGCTAACAGCACTTGCCTCAACAGTCTGTTAAGGCTATACGGTGGGGGGGGGGGATCTTTGTCTTTCATCTTCTTGGTTCTTTCGGTAAAGTCACGTAGAAGGGAAATAATAAACTAATAAAAATAAAACATAATAAAATAATTCTCACGACGTTTCGGCCACAACGCAAGCAGCCGTCCTCAGGTGAAGAACAGGTCTGTCAGAAAGACAGCGTCTGCGTCCTGCGTCCTACCATTCTGACAGACCTGTTCTTCACCTGAGGACGGCTGCTTGCGTTGTGGCCGAAACGTCGTGAGAATAATTTTATGAAGTTTTATTTTTATTATTTTATTATTTCCATTCTACGTGACTTTACCGAAAGAACCAAGATGAAGAATCCCTGCAGTCACGAAAGCTTTAAATCGAAATCTTTGTCTTTGTTAACAATTGTGGTGGTGGTGGTGGTGGTATAAGTAGCAGTGCTGGCGATGCCTGTGGTGGCGTGCTCGCGGTGCGCTCGTCTAGAGGCGGTTGGCCACGTGCTCGATTCGCCCATGGCTGGAGCAAACTGCGCCCGGTGTGTTTTCAACGACGCGGCTGGAGATTTCTGGTGCGGGGGAGATGAAGCAGCCAAGCTTGGCGGAGGTTTCGGGGTGGTTGCTCACATTTCTGGCTTTAATGAAGTGCTCACTAACGGCACTTGCGCAATCAGCCAGACAATCGTCTTTCAACGCTCGCCGTGAAATTCTGCACTTCACCCCACTCTCTGTTTCGTCGCACATTTTTGCAACTCGATTGACTTACGTGGTGAGCAAAACATCGTTGCATAATAATGCTTAGTCTTTCCAACGCCACTTATTATGACAACGAAAAGTACGTGTACTCTGACTACTATATCATTTATCAATATTGATGCATCATTAGGTAAGGGAAGCCTCATGTATATGTTGTCGAGTGGTGACGCAGCGATTGACGCATTGCGCTGAGCCCAACAGCTTAGGTTTGATTTCCGGCCATGGCCACGCACCCCCCCCCCCCCCTTCTCACCCCCCCCCCACTCCTTTACCAACTTAACCCTGACCAGCGTGGTGAAGTATGGACAATAAACCCGCAGGACTAAAAACCATTGTGGAGGCCTTCCTCAAGGAGTGGATAGACACCGGGCGGGTTTACAAAATGCAGCTGAGGCTTCCACGTGCTAAACTGTTCAAAGCCCACAAAACTTCGGGTGAATGTTCACTCCAATATGCTGTGCCCCACCCAACAGCGCCCGGAGATGTAATACGAGTGCCAAAGCGGTGAACTTACAGTGCTGAAAGTAAGTATATGTTAACCTACTGTGTGCACATGCTGCAGCGACAGACACAACTGTGTCTGTTGTATATTTAATAGAGGCGTAATTATGCATAAATTAACACTGATTCTTGCAGTCACGATATATAGATACATACATTGAATTACGAGTGTAAGAATCGATGATATTCGATTCATACACGCTGTAGGTGATGGGTTCTCCTGATCCCTTGTTGCCCCACCAGTAACTGCTACATTCCCCCGAAAAAAAAAATTATCAAGTTTTTCATCAAATCCTGGCTAAATTACAACAACTATTGGAACCAACAGGAAATTAATTGTTATACCTCTGTTATTTAATAAAATAATCAAGTAACATGGCTCTTAATAAACGATTGCAGAATGTAGCAAAAAGTTGACCCAAACCTGAGCAAAGGTCAGTATTATATTTAACAAAAATAATTTGTGTGGATATGCAAAATATAATTAATAAACTCAAATTAAAGGAATTAAAATTAATCTCACCACCAACACGCGGAGAAAATGTGAACTTTTGTTTCCATTCTAATGCCATGTAGAAGCACTTATTATAGACAAAGAAAGATTGACAATATTTAAAACCAAACACATCAAAGGCCAATGAAATGCCCCCTACTGTGTGGACTAGAGGTCACTTTGAAGGGATCTCAGAAGGTGTTCTGTGATATCCACTTCTTTTGGCCATTCTTTAACACAGAGGGTTGCAATGCTCTGCCTGCCAGGGATTAGAATGGATTCTTCATCTAATGACAAAACATCAGTCGCACAGTTGGGTATAAACTTTGGAAAAAAAAGACAAAATTATTCGAATGGATCCATTGAGACCGGAAGGTTTTTTTGTTTGTTATATATTACAAACCAAACACATTTCATTCGTTAAAAAAATATCTGTCTCTCCACAAAAAAAACCCCAGTCATTCGGCCGCATGGCTTATTTTATCCAGCAAGCATTAATTTCAATGAGCAAACTATTGAGCGGTTTTGTCCTCCTGGGGTCTCATCAGCAGAGCGAGACTAGTTGAACGAATACCGCTGCGTAGCCAGCTCTCGAACAAAACTCCGCGGGTAGCCTCTCTGCCCCATGGTGCACACGCATGCCCCGTTACGGTGACAGGTAGCGAGAATCCTCTGGCGTACACAGTCTGGGGGCGTGGGAGGCACAGCCCCCCCTCCTCCCCCCCTCCTCCCTTCCTCCCTCCTCCCACCCCTCCCTTCCTCCCTACCTCATCCCCACCAAGGGAACGCTCCCTCTCAGGGGGCGTTAATTAAGGCAGGAAACAAATGAACCTTGAGATGGCATAACAGGCAATTTGCCCTTATTGCTGCAATTAATTCTCGCTAATCTTGCCACCATCCCCTCTGTGCTCGCAGCTGCGCGCACCAAAGGTTGTGGTGGGGGGCGTCATGGGGTGGTGGGTGGGGTGCGAGAGATGGGGGGGGGGGTTGGTGGTGGTGGTGGTGGGGGGGGGGCAGCAAGCGAGGGTGAGGGCAGGCCCATTGTGCTCGGCGCGGCGAGCCTGCCCTCGACCCCCACCACCACCACCGCTGCCCATTGTGAGACGTGTCAATCGCCGCGCGGGGCATCAAAGCGCGGCCCGCGACGGAGCAGAGCGGGCCCGACAGGCGGCTCTAAAGCGTGGCGGGGAGCGGTCACCGTTCGACTAATTAGGGCGGCCCCGGTGCAGCGCGGAGGGCCGCCCGCTCCGGAGGAGGAGGAGGCCCCCAGCGGCGCGGAGGGCAACGGCGGAGGCAGCATTCCCGTGCAGTTCCCGCACACCTGCGTCCCCGGACGCTCCGCTAACAAGCTCGGTGCCCCTTTGTGGGGGACGGCGGGGCCGGGGCTGAAAATCGAGAGCGCCCCACGGGGGGGGGGGGGGGGGGCGGGGGGGGTTAAGAAGAAGAATGAGGAGGATGAGGAGGAGGAGGAGGCGGTGGTGATAGAGGAGGAGGTGGTGTTGTAGAAGGGGGACGAAATGGCTCATTCAAGCGTGAGAAAGTAGTGGTCTCTGCGCACGCATTTCGCTTCCCAAAGCCGTGAAAGGGCCAATCACGAGCAGGGGATTGTGTGTTTTTCACGTTGTATTTAATTAATTATTTCTCGCCCCTCCCCCCCCGGACCACCCTTTACCCCCCCCCCGCACCACCGCCCCTCTCATCTCCTTCTCAATCCCAAAATTGCAACTCGCAGGATTTCTTTTATTCTTGCGAGCGGAAATGGCTCACGCGCATGCAGCAGGGATGTGCTCTCCGCACTCACGACTACTCATGGGGACCAGCTGCTGCAAATCTCTCGCAATCTCTGCGCGCTGCAATCATCTGAAAAGTGAAACCAAGGTGATGATTAGAGAGAGAGAGGAAAAAAAAGGTTGAGAACACGTCTTTTGTTAGCAGGCATACTTAGCAATACTTCTCTGCTCGAACTCGCTCCCCACTCACCCATCTACCCACGCACCCCAGACTCCTTCTCCGCCCCCCCCCCGTCTCAACCACATCTCTCTCCCCCGAACCCCAAGCCCTACCTTCCCACCATCAACAGTCTTTCACACGCGGAGTTCTGTTTGGATGATGACTCAATGCGTTCGCTTCTACCAATTTAAAACTGTCATTACGGCAACGTCGCCCTCCCGCGTAATGTGAAACGCTTAGCGCCGATAACGTTACGGCGCGGCGTTTGATTGGCCACTCGATAAATCATTGCAACGTTTGTGGTCAGAAGGCCAGCTCCCTTTTAGCGGCGTTCAAACAAATATTCGCGGCTCCGGGCAAATGAACGCCGCGGTTTAACGCGTGACGCTCGCCAGCCGCGTTCACGTCGCTGACAATCACGCCGCAAAATTTTAACCCATCATCCGCAACTCCTGCCAAGTTGCCCTTGAGTGGAATAAAAGCATTTTTTTGTTAGATATAAACGCGGAGGCTAACAAAAAAAATTGAACGGTTGTAAAGTATTCGAGAGAGCCAGAAGGAATCTGCCGCTTGTAAAATTGCTCCACTTTGGGACGTGACAGCTCTAATTGCGTTTTGACAGCGACCACGATGAAGGGGGCCGAACGCATCGGTGGCGTTGTGCTGTCATTTCACCGGCGGCCTGGGCTTGTGAGGCTGCCCTGCCTTTGTGTACAGACACCGTGCCGTGTAGTTTCGCCACGCCGGTAAGTAGCGGAATTAGCAAACGGTGACGGGTAAGGGGACTCGTTTTTGGGAAGAACCGCGAAAAAAATGCGTTAGTTGCAATTCTTTGCAAGACAAATTATTTGATTAAAACTGTAAACAAAGCCACAAAGACGCACGCGCTTGCTTCACAGGCCAAACGTTGCTGAACATCACGCGGAGCTTCAACCAAAAACGACGACGTAACTCCCAGCTTACACGTGGCCGGAGGTCTTTGCTCCATTCGGCGCAACCACTGTGGGGTAACGGTGTAACACGCTGGACTTGCAATCCAGAGGGCTGCCAGATGCATCTCCCGGCCGCTGCTGTTGAAACGATCGACACGTTTCTTAAAACGCCATCCTCGCGTCTGTCCATCCGGCAGTGTAAGTGGGCGCACAACAGTTTTTCAATCGGCAGGTCACGTGTGGTGGTGCCGACCTCTTCCGAGATGGCTGGTCAGCGTGGAAGAGTAGGCCAACATACCGTCAAGTGGGGGGTGGGGGGGCACCTTCCAGAGGGGACTCTCCGAAAGCTCCCTCTAGTCGACCATGCGATTTCATAGCTCTAGCGCTTGAACGTAACGAATGAAACGGTCAAAACGACGTGAAATCCTAATTAACAAAGAAGCCACGTGTGGTAAAACAAGTGCTGATGCTCTCGCATATAGTAATTACAACATAGCTGCTGTCGCAGCTCAAAGTGCTACAACTTGGCCATCAGCTCCAGAAAAAGGCTCACTCGTGGTAATACAAAGTTTCTCAACTTCAAAGCGAGCAACGCTCTGGGTGAGATGAGCTCACGGCGTGTGACGTCTGGTAAAAATATAACTCCCGCAGGGCTCCTAACCAGTAATAAATCCATAAAGCGCGAGAAACGCATCGCCATTGCAGAAAAAAATATTAAAGGAAAGCACAGGACCCGGCCGACCTTTGAATCCTGGCATGAAAGCTGCTTTGTGTTTATCACGCCTCGTGATTTTTGCCGCGGCATCCTCACTGCAAGCAGTGAGCGTCGCTTCCACGTGTACAGGTGGTGCCACCGCACCAGGGCTCACCGACTCGAGAAAGGCACCTTGGGTTTACGAAGAGCTGGGAGGGAGGAATTGCATTGGACAGAGGGCCCATGTTTGTATCCCTTGCACCGGGGTCTATGCTAACCACACGAAGTGTGGGCTTCCGGGTTGGGCTGTGTCTTGGTCATTCCATCTCTCAAGCTTCTGCCGGTACGATGCGGGGGTTGAAGACTTAATACTCAACAAGCCGGAAAGCCACACTTGGGTTACAAGCGGCTGCGACAACGTACGCGTGACATGAACAATTGAGCTAATTTAACAAAAGTTAGCAATTTCATTGTTCTTGTTTCAAAGCTAAACTAAATATATCAACGTGTTGATGGTAGGAGGAGGAGGAGGAGAAATCAAAAGTGTGGTGGAAAATGATGAGCATTGCACCAGACGCTGCAGGAATCTGCGCAGAGGAGCACTGGTAGGGGGCGGGGCTTGGGGGGGGGTGGGGACCGGGGGGGGGGGCGGCTGGAGAGGGGGGGGGGGGGCTGGAGAGGGGGGGGGGATCGCGGGGTGTGAGGAGTAGCAGGAGGGGGGGAGCGGCAGCCCTGACATGACCCCGACCCACTCTTAGCTCGCGAGCCTTTGTGTCTGGGGATGTTAATTGGGAGCCGGTCACTCGGACAAAACTGCCTGGGTCTTGCGGGAGTGTGAAAACAGCCGTGAAGTGCTCAAGGGTTAGTGGAGTCATTAATGGGCTTAACACAGCAACAACAGAAGGGAGACACACAAGAGTCCGTTTTTTTCTCCCTGTCAGTTGCAGAGCACGGGACAAACAAGCCCCCCCCCCCCATTTATGTTGAACCGCAAGTCGCCGCGGGCTTTCAAATTGCACGGCTGACCGTTAGGACTTGCCCTTGACAAGGCGCGAATAATGGCTTGAGCCGTGCCGTCACACCAGCGCCAGGAGTTGAACACGACCGCAGTGCGCGTGTGGCCCAATGCTAACACGCACGCTTGTTGATGTGCAAGGGTTACTGAGCGTGGCAACCCGAAGGCCCAAAAGAGGCGATTGGCGAGCAACGAGCGGCAATGGTTAAAGTTGCCGTGGATCTCTTGAATCGAACGATATATGACGACAACTTTGGGTGCAGAGACGACGGGAGGGAATTTGCGGCAGTGCAAAGGAAAGAGAAGCCTGGTTGGACACAGTGTGGAGGAGATGAAAGTGACAGACCGAGTCCTCAACGTGGGTGGAGGAATCAATGAGTGAAGTTCGCGAGAACCATGGGGTAGCCGTGGTAGATGTGTGATGAGGAGGCGACTGCCTGACTGCCAGCGATTGAGTGACTAGTATACAATGCTGGAACGGCCTACCATTCACTGGTTTATCTTCAAGTCGATGAGTTAGTGATTATGACAACAAAAAACACGATCAGTTAGAATTTAACTCGCATCAGCGAATGTTTCCCAGAAACACGTGGTGAGCTTGTTGTGCACAGTTTGTATACACCAGAACGATGCAAGCATTGTGCTATTGCTATTCACAGTGACCATCACAAAAGACCCTTTGTCAATCCACTGCTGGATAAAGGCCTTCCAAAGTCACGTTGGTCATAGGGGCTATTTGGCCATACTTCGCTATGTTGTTCAGTGACGGTTGGTAAATGGGGGGGAGTGGCAGGAGTAGTTCAGGTATCACTCACCACTAATGTTGGCCATGAATCAAACTCAAGTTGCCAGGGTTCATAGTGCAGTGCGCTAACCACTGCGCCACGCTCCACACGAATCATTATTACTCAACACCAGTTGATTGGCAATTACGTAAACTGCACGATAAGTGTATTTATTAACATTTACTATTTTGCCCACACACAATGCGTGTTACTGACACATGAAAGGCAATTTTTGTTGTTGTTTATCTAAAAATCTATTTGACATTTTCCACTATAATTTGCTATGGAGCAACACCATACCAGCCTCCTGCATATTAACGGTTTCATGCATTGTAACCGCCTCGTTATTCCAATTATCACACCAATACTTGACATTCCTTAATTTTCTTTGTATTATTGTAAGTGCATGCGCTAATAGGACAGTACTCATTTCAACTCTTCGGCTCGCGTGTTTTTCAAGACCACGTTCTGTGATCCTCTCCCCCCATGTCGTCTCACGTCCACTCAACAAAGTGTATATTTGAGCCGCTGCCAATGCTGGTGTGATCAAAACAAGCCGAGAAGTGACACGTCCCTTAATATGTATGTATGTTGAACTTCTTTCGCACCGTACATAGCCAACCGCGTTAATCGGAAGTGTCGGGGATGGACAACAAACTAAACACAAAACAAGCAGGTCTGAAGAAATTAGTTTGTAATCAAATTGTTAAAGTGCATAGCTGCAGTGGCTTCCTAATATCAACAGGAAGAGTGTTCCAGGTGGCCGTATTTGTTTTATTTCACGAGGTAAGGCCCATTGAATTATATATCTCTTTTTCAGAAGCGACCTGTCCACAATTGATAGCTCAACGAAGTGACTTATCATATGGAAATTTAGAGCAGCCGAAAAACCAGAGGACTGGGAGAAAAATCCACATGACCACAAGGAAAACACACAAACTCCAAACATACAGGCGTTAGGGTCAGGATGGAACCCACGGACCTCCTGCATACAAGGCGAGAGATTCAACATCTCGCCATCGCGGCAACTGCTAGCAAAACGATAAGTCGAGGCTTAAACTCGCCGTGTACAGAAAGTGGGCAACTACACAATCACATCCACTGCACTGGCATCGGATGCGGTTAGTTAGTTAATTAGTTAGCATGCTGAAGTAACATGTTATTTAATCTGGAATTTGCATCCATCAATTGATGGATGCAAATTTTTGCAATCTTTGGAAGGACGTTGATCAACCAGGTAAAGTGTTAACCGTTGTGGTGGCCGACTCTCTGAGTTGCATTACATTTCTACGTTTGCTAAGTTTGATCTTTTTTCTTTCTTTGTCTCTCTCTCTCACCTTGTCCCCTCTTTGAATTTCACCCTCACCCTCTCGCCCGTTACGGCAGCCCCTCCCCTCCCTCCCCTCCCTCCCCTCCCTCCCCTCCCTACCCTCCCTCCCCTCCCTACCCTCCCTCCCCTCCCTCCCTCCCCCTCTCGGATCAACACAATGCCCCGTCACAGCGGCTTTTTTCTATTTATCACCTGAAGACGATTGCTTGTTGTTGCGATCGCAACGTCGTGATCTATTATTTTTTTTCTATCTACGTACCTCTACCGAAAGAACCAAAGAGTTTAACATGTTATTTGTTGATGAAATTTATTTGGTGATTTATTTACAAAAATAATAATAATGAGCTAAAATGTGGCTCAAGTGTCATGCCATACCTATGACAAGCTACATAATTTGGAGGTAAACAACAGAGCTTTACTTTCGATTTAAAGCTTTCGTGACTGTAGGGATTCATATTCTTGGTTCTTTCGGTAAAGTCACGTAGAAGGGAAATAATAAAGTCACGTAGAAGGGAAATAATAAAAATATAAAAAATATTTTATTATTTCCCTTCTACGTGACTTTACCGAAAGAACCAAAAATACAGAGCCTTACTTCTTTGTGTTCTATTGCAAGTGAGAGAATGGGTTAGCAAGCAGAGCTGAGGTGGACTATCTGGCTTTACTCTCGGTGTACATCCTCACAATGGAACGCGAGCCCACAGGTCATTGTGACATTGCCCGTTTGTAAGGTTAACAGAGGACTGCCACATTGCGAGCAGTAGATTTGTCAAAAGTCGGTGTGCTTCTTGTTAGCATTAGTATTATAAATCTGTGCGTCTAGGCGACAATACTATACATCAGCAAGCATCTTGAGCTTCATGGGGAGAGTTGAAACATTTCTTAAAATAAGCTCTCCATGTGTTGTTATTGAGAGTCATAGGGAATATGATACTTGTGGACGATGTTTATGTGCTGAGACATGGTTGCTCATAATGATCCAGGGCAATACTCAAAGTATTCAGTGTTTTGATCACATTACTTGTTATGTTGAACAGAGCTCCATTAGGTGACCCAGCAGTATTTGTTGAATAAGCTTGACTCTGCTGATGGGACCCAACATGTTGATACCAGTTTTAGAATGTACTTACTTAGGCAAATGATGCTGGATTAACATTTCTATGGAAAGTTACAGTACTGAAACAAATGTTTGACGTGCAGATAGAACAGAGGTTGCTTTATTGCGTGTCAAACGTAACTCTCTGCAGAAAATGTGACCTTTAATCCACGAGTAGATGATGCCAGCAGTGAGAAGCTCCCGGCACGGTTTGGTTGAAACCAGATTTTTTTTCCATTTGACTGAAGAACAGATCTAGACGAGGCCGGATCCCTCTCGTATGTATTTACACAATCCTGTGCAAAACTGGCCCAAGCAACCAATAACCCCACCGAACAAACCATGGAATGCCTTCAAAGTGTGGGAGGGGAGGGGGGGGGGCAATCCAGCAATGTCAAATATTGCATATGACATGCATTTTCTCTAGTAGATGTCAATACAATACCAATGATCAAAGGTCTTAACCAAAGGGGGTTGATGTTCTTGGTTCTTTCGGTAAAGTCACGTAGAAGGGAAGTAATAAAATAATAAAAATAAAACATAATAAAATAATTCTCACGATGTTTCGGCCACAACGCAAGCAGCCGTCCTCAGGTGAAGACCAGGTCAGACGCTGTCTCCCCGACAGACCTGGTCTTCACCTGAGGATGAAAGCTTTAAATCGAAATTCAAAGGGGGTTGATTACCCCCAACTACGTCGCCCTCCCACGGATCTGCCACAGCGGTGGTTGCAGATTTACATCCAGAGAAAGCCAGAGCAAAACAAATCCACGATTTTTTTGGATGTGCTCGTGTGAGCTGGATATAAGCACACCCCCACCGGGGGCAAGGCTGGGTGGTGTGCTTATATTCGAAGGAGTGTGATTGTGTGAAACGTTGCCCTTTGCCTTTTCCCCACAAGTAGAGTGTAATGACGTGTTGCTTATATGGGAACTGCGCTTGTTAATATTATAAGGGTGGGCTTAACTCAAGATGTAAAAACAACACATTACATTTTAAACCACTCATTTTTGCATACAGTGTAGGACAACTTCAACAAAAAAATGTTTCTGGTGACTGATTAACAATAATTACTTATATTAATTATAATTACAACCCTATGTCAAGATGCAACAGACAAAACAATCGTTGAATAAGCTTACAAAACGTAGAACACACAAAAATAATCTCATTGCTTTGTTAATCCCCTGTTTGATGAAGACCTCCCCCCTCACCATGTCGGTCGCGTGGGTTATTTGACCATACTTCACCACGGTGGTCAGTGTGCATTAGTGAAAGCAGAGACGGCCCAGGACCCGTTCAGCTATCACTCGCCACTGATACCAGCCATGGCCAGGAATTGAACTGAGCTGGGTTCGAGTGCAGTGAGCTAATCACTGCGCCACCACTCCACCCGACTGTTCCATAAAATGATACACATTAATAATTAATACCCATACATGCTTTAACAGCACCAGGGAGTGCTGATAGGTTGTAAAATGAAATGTGTTTGTAAGTTTATTAAACTTGCAAATACCTAAGTCAGCTATTCAAGTACAGTATAACCTTTAATCTCACGTAAACTAGCCGAAACGTCGTGAGAATTATTTTATTTTATTATGTTTTATTTTTATTATTTTATTACTTCCCTTCTACGTGACTTTACCGAAAGAACCAAGAAGATGAATCCCTGCAGTCACGAAAGCTTTAAATCGAAAAGTGAATGATGTTAACCAGTGTATGAAGTCTAGTTACAGTACACATAAACAAACGTAATAAATAAGCTGAACATTGTTTCACACTAAAATAAATCATAATTTACTGCCCTTGGTCAGTGCGCTGCTGATGAAGCCCTCACCACGCTGCCCCGGTCATGGGGGTTTTATTTGACCATACTTCACCACGCTGGTCGGTTGTGGGTTGGCCAAGCCTGGCGCAGGGCCAGAGCCGATTCAGGATATCACTCATCACCGATGTTAGCCACAGCCGGGAATTAAAACTCAAGTCACCGGGACAATAAGCGCAGTGCCTAACCACTGCACGACTGCTTTTCCATATTGCACGCGCACACAAGCACACCGACTATACTCTGCGGTACAGTATTGGGGTGCTTTCAGAATAAGTAACGGAGCATAGCGAAGACATGTGCATTAAACACGGGGATAACATTGGCTCTTTTATATCTCGCATATTGTTTTCGTGTGTAAAAGCTACAAGAGACCCTACAAGCCCGAATGCCAGTGGTCGTGTTAAGTTTCGTGATGGGTTAGGCTGGGTCACGTGCTGTCATTCCATTACCGTGCAATTGGCCATGGTTCTCTTAATTGGTCCAGTGGCACAATTGTTGGAACGCCAGACTCAACAATTGGAAGGTCGCGAGTTCAAACGCCGATCAAGGGTCAACTCGCCTAATAATGCGTCATTGGTCGATAAAATCGGTACCACTTTGTGTGAGGTCAGTACCACGATGTGCGAAGAAGATGATCTCTTGCATGGGAATGTGAGATCTCCACCACTGGCTTGGGGCCATCAGTGGAGATGTCAGCAGCCGCATGACTAAATCTTAGCAAATTGATCATACGTTGACTTGTGGCTTTGTTTTTGGAAAGAGCAGCTACAACCACGTTGACCAGAGTTCGATTCCTGACCACGTCTAACATCAGTGGCGAGTGATAGCAGAGCTGAACATGAGCCTCGCCGAGGTGGACTCATTCTAAAAATGAGTTCCTATTGCGGCAGTGGTATCAGATCACTTCCAGCTTTAACCCTCACCTGGGCCCGAACCCGGGAAGGCATCAGTGGTGCGTGTGACGCCCTTACCAAAGGCCCATCCCGTACAATTGTTTTATTGGTAATTTTTTATTTGAATAAGTCATTGTCAACCCCGACCTCTGTGACATTTCAGTCCACAGGTCGGTCAGCCAATCAGTTCACTCAATTAATATTTATTTTATATCAATAAAGAACAACAACAAATTTGAGACAGCTATCATTTTCAATCTCTTTTCACAATCCTGTAATCGGAGCAATAAAAGTAATCTGTTTTTAACGTAATAACAAAATGCGAAGATATACGTTATTTTATTTACTTTCGACGATTAAAAAAATATTCCGGTGAAAGAATAACATTACGAGGCGAACATATTGTCAACTTAGAGCAATTTTAATTAACCGTGCTCAGTTTTCTGTATTTCGTCACTCCCACCTCTTTGGTGGCGCTATTATTCGTCATCCGAACTTCTTCCGGGGTTTCAGTTCAACGCTTATCTCGTACACGGGAAATCCCGTTTAGCCAGTCTGTTCGGTGGCAACGGCCGGCAAGCCACGAACAATCGAGTTTTTTTTTCGATTTAAAGCTTTCGTGACTGCAGGGATTCATCTTCTTGGTTCTTTCGGTAAAGTCACGTAGAATGGAAGTAATAAAATAATAAAAATAGAACATTTTTATGTTTCGATTTAAAGCTTTCGTGACTGCAGGGATTCATCTTCTTGTTTCTTTCGGTAAAGTCACGTCGAAGGGAAGAAATAAAATATTTTTATTATTTTATTACTTCCCTTCTACGTGACTTTACCGAAAGAACCAAGAAGATGAATCGAGTTTATATTTTAGTGCAGAGTCGCCCCAGCCACTAGCCATACGAGGCGTATATTATTTTTAAATAGAAGTATGACACAGTGCAGTACAGTACATACACACAATGTTTGGTCAACCTCCTCAATGGACTGCGGTCTCAAATAATGCGACCAGCTTCTCTTCGTTTGCGCGTTCATTCAGACTCCGTTCGCCGCTGTCTCGTCAGTCAAGTCACGTGCCGCTGTGCCCTCTGTTGAGTCGTCGTCACGCTCGGCGATTGTCGTCCACTCTCAGTCATCGTTGACCAAAGATAACATTGCACCGTGCTAACTAAACTAAACCTCATGGGACCTTCTTTGCCAGTACCGAAATATACTAATAGGGGTTTTCCCCTTTTTTCTGGCAACAAAACTGACACCTTTTGCAAGGAATCATGCTTACATTAACCACAATACTTGCAGTCAAATGCAAACAAAAAACAATACTCTCCCATGATGTAGCTGCTCACCCCGAGCTCTCATTACTCTGGTAGTGCGTTGTCTTTGAACTGTGCGCTTTTTGGCGTCATCTGGTCGAACGCCATATGAGACTAGGCTCCAAAGAAAGCTGTCTCTGGTGTGGACCAATCAGTTTCAAAGACAATGCATAAATTATCAGAGTATTGTTTTTTGTTTGCATTTGACTGCAAGTATTGTGGTTAATGTAAGCATGATTCCTTGCAAAAGGTGTCAGTTTTCTTGCCAGGAAAAAGGGGAGAAACCCTATTAGTAAACTAAACCTATTGTTCCTACCAGGTAAGGCCCACTGAGCTCTTTTTCAGAAGTGGGCTGGCCGCAAATGATAGCCCAACGAAGTTACTTTCTCACGCGGTCATATGTAGCAGCCAAGCATGTGTCTAAAGCCACCAAATATACAGGCGTCAGTGTCGGACAGCGAACACCGCGACCTCATGTATACCAGGTGAGGTCGTTAGCATCTCGGCGATCTCGCCACCGCAGCGAACTCACTCAGTCTGGGCTGCGAGATGTAATTCCTCGTCACGGCCTGCACGTGCTCCCTGGCCGCGGCGGCGGCGGCTCCATTCCCCGCGAGCCTCGCTTCGTGCTTGCCCGGCATGGTGAAGTCACGATCACGTTGCTGACGATGACGACGACGATGATGAAGACGACCAACGGGCGCGCCGACGTTACCTCTACAACAGCGACGCGCCGACGCAATGAAGCGTTAGAAAGGAAATGTGGCGGTGTGAATGAACTGGACTGGGCCACGAGACGTCGAGAAGAAGAAGGAACAGGGGGATCGTGTGTAGTGCGTGTATCTTCAATCTCTGCGGACTTGCCTAATATACCTGCCACGAAACCAGACGCGTCTACCTTGAGCCAGTCCTCGAGCCCTAGCCAGCGAACTCGCTCGCTCGCTCGCCCGCCCACCCACTCGTTGCAACCGTGAGCCCGACCCCCACTCCCCTCTCACCATCAGCCGACGGTCATGTGCGCAGTAAACACGGGTTAAACATTGCCCCGCGCCCGGCTCACAACCATAAACACCGCCGCGTCTCTTCAGCCACCGCTCTGGCCGGGTGAAACTGGCAGCAAGAGATACCAATCAGCTGCTGCTGCTGCTGGAGACCAGATTGCGTGTCGGGGTGGAGTGCGTTTGTCTTTGTTGCGGCCAACACCGGTGACGATTATCTGAACCGTCTTGGGCCTCTCCTAGGTCGACTCAGCCTCAAATGAGTACCCGGTGCGATGTGTGTAAACATCACCGCTGGGGAGACAAAGGTGGTCGGGCGTGGTGCTGGCCACTCACGCCCTCGTGTGCCGTGCCGGCCTTCATAGGTGCTGTTCGCTAACAGCACTTGCCCGTACAGTCTGTTCAGGCGCCACGGGGGGATCTTTGTCTTTGTTTCGTGTAAACAGTGGCTCAGCGGGACGCACAGGTGATGTGTATCTACCTCTGTGTCATCTCAAGCCAGTTCATCCACAACAGCTGCGTGGGTCTGTCCCGTGACCTGCCAGCGAGCCTTCAAGCGACGCTTAATGTGATCTCGAAATGCACCTAGCCTGGCACAAACGCTGTAGTGACGTCGTCGACACATTGTGCCGAATGGCGGTTGCTGCGTGGAGACAAAGGCGGTCGGGTGGTGTGTCCTGGCCACACCACCCACGCAAGTGCGCAGTGACGGCCTTAATAGGTGCTCGCAAATAGTACTTGCCCTGACAGTCTATACCGGGGGGGGGGCTAGGGCTTTGTCTTTTCTAGGTTGTGTGTGATTCATTAGTCGCGTGTGTCATTCGGTGGTGGGGTGGAGCGGTGGCGTAGCGCTCAGCGCCCACTGGTCGATGAACGCGGTGCCCTGAGTTTGAGTCCCGCCGGTAGCTTTGATTCGACAAGAATACGTCCGTGAAATGCAGCGGACGGGTTTATATTATACTGCGAAGTACTGTACGTGTTCCATCTCTAGATGAGGTTACCCTGGGCGCCTGCGTGTCAATTCATGGGCGCCACGGTGGTGAGATGTTAACTACCTCGCCTGGTATACAGGAGGTCGTGGGCTCGATCCTGACCCTGACGCACATTTAGAAACGTGAGTTTCGAGTATTTGGCTGCGAAACATTTCCACGTGATAAGCCACTTCGTTGAGCTGTCGTGTGTGGCCAGGTCGCTTCTGATAAATCCGCAAGCCTCATTATTTCGCACCACATCGCCAAGGCTGTCTGGCTTGAGTGGAGAGTGATATGGGAACCGGTCTCTACAAGCCCGGAGACCCTCAACCCTAACCCCGCAACTTCACCAACCGGCGCTGACCAGCGTAGCGAAGTATGGTCAAACAACATTTTGCAGCTGATAACGCGTCCAGCAATGAAACTCGTTTTTTTTTGTAATGAACATTCGGCGGAAACATCCGTTTTGAGAACAATAACTGCTCCAGAAATAATGACTCTTACACGAATATATATTGCACGTGTTTCTCAATCATTGCGCCGTAAAAAACAATAAACACCAGTAAGTCCAGATCGTCAGCGGGACATTATTCAAAAGACAGTACTGTATTCGTAGCTATATACAAGCATACTGTATATATACTGTACAAAGTGGTCCATATGTCCTGTGACTCCCATTTGATGCTCTAAAACGTAATATTTTCAAAGGTAAGGTTTATGTAAAACATTATTTAACATGCAATAGGAACAAATATTAGGGGTCAATTAATTGGGGTGGTCACAAGACATCTGGACCACGCTGAACATGAGTTCAATTCCGGGCCACGGTTAGCATCAGTGGCAGGTAAAACGCACCTGAACTACTGCAGTCCAGCTACCATGCTCGCTCCAACCTGCGCGGACTAGCGTGGTGAAGTATGGTCGAACAACCTCTATGACCGATATGGTGTGGGGAGAATTCATCCAGCAGTGGATTGTCACAGGACTGCAGAATAAATTATTCCTCTGTGTGTGTGTATATATACATAGCAGGAAACCAAGCGCATGGCTGCTCAAAGATTAACCTAACCGGTTGTTCTGCTTCTCAGTCAGACTTCGATCGGATCAGTTTAAAATATATTAGCAAACGATAATCTGTTAAGGCACTGAATAAATACAATAACACTGAGGTCCTTCGGACGATGGGTGTTCCGAACCAATGTTTTCCCTCGAATACAACGCGTAACGAATCTTGTACAATGTTGCTGTACTGCCCTGAACGGGTCCCATTGTGTTTTGCGGATGTCCATCAAATTATCCAAATGAGTAGCGAACTGTTTAACAGGCCACACAGCCTGCTGATGAGACTCAGAAAGCGGAAAACCGGTTCAGAGATTTCTGCTTGAAAACACGGTGCAGTTGGACAATCGTGTCTCTATATTTTTGCGTCGGTTATTGCATTATTTATTGAGCACAATTCGCGGCGCGCTGGTGCGGCGACTGACGCGCTGCGTTACGAAACCGAGCCAACCTGCGTCCGATACCGGGCCACTGTGATATCTGAACCACTTCAGAGCCACCTCCCCCACGCGTTACCAACCCCAAATCGACCATCGTGGTGAAGTATGTTCAAACAACCCCCCGACTTAGATGGCGTGGGATCACATTCATCTAGCAGTGGATGTACAAAGCGCCGTACGATATGACCACAGTATATAACTCGAGAAATATATTTCTTACGTAAACTTTGTTCTCCCCCCTTTTAAATTGACTTGTCATTTTAGAGAGAAAAATATTCGACCGGAATGTTCACATTGCGAATTGCGAACTTTAAATAATCTTACTTCATTGTATAACTGATCAAATAAAAGAGGAATCCACCAATGGATGAAGACCTCCCTGCGCCATGTCCGTTACCAGTGTATAGTTTTTAAATCCTTTATTAAATCCTTTATATTAAGTTCGCGTGCTTGCGTGCTTGCTTGCTTAGGACCGTGCAAATCTTTCGATCGTTTTTTAACCCACTTCCCGTGATCCAATCAAATAGAACGCATTCATGGCTTTGGCTGAACGTCAGAGTATAAGAGCCCAGAGCGTAACCCCTCCACAGGCCGTGGTGGAGTAGCGCAGTTGGTAGCGCCCTCGCTTCCCATGCCAAAGGTCGCGGGATCGATCCCCGCGTCCTCCACAGGCGAATATATATTTTTTTAAATCCTTTATATTAAGTTCGCTTGCTTGCTTGCTTAGGACCGTGCAAATCTTTCGGTCGTTTTTTAACCCACTTCCCGTGATCCAATCGAGCTGAAATGTTCTACACAGACTCGTTGTGCCAGACAATTATTGTTCGTGAAAAAAATTCCCAAAATTTTACACTTTTTAGGCAAAAAAAATAATTTTACATATATTCAATAGAACGCATTCATGGCTTTGGCTGAACGTCAGAGTGTAAGAGCCCAGAGCGTAACCCCTCCACAGGCCGTGGCGGAGTAGCGCAGTTGGTAGCGCCCTCGCTTCCCATGCCAAAGGTCGCGGGATCGATCCCCGCGTCCTCCACAGGCGAATATATTTTTAAATCCTTTATATTAAGTTCGCTGCCACGCATATAAAGGATTTATAGTGAAAAACTTTGTTTTTACGGGTTATACTTATATTAAGTTCGCTTGCTTGCGTGCTTGCTTGCTTGCTTACGACCGTGCAAACCTTTCGGTCGTTTTTTAACCCACTTCCCGTGATCCAATCGAGCTGACATTTTGCACACATACTCGTTGTGCGAGACAATTAATGTTCGTGAATTTTTTTTCTCCAAAATTTTAGACTGTTTAGGGAAAACAAATTAAATATTTAATTACCAATTGCTTAATACTGGCAGACAATCATCTGACCCATAGGTGGCAGCCATCTCAAGCCAGAGGACGAGAGGTCTCTAGCCGCCACGCATATAAAGGATTTATAGTGAAAAACTTAGTTTTTACGGGTTAATTTTTTTTAATCCTTCATATTAAGTTCGCTTGCTTGCGTGCTTGCTTGCTTGCTTACGACCGTGCAAATCTTTCGGTCGTTTTGTAACCCACTTCCCGTGATCCAATCGAGCTGACATTTTGCACACAGACTCGTTGTGCGAGACAATTAATGTTCGTGAAATTTTTTTTCCAAAATTTTACACTGTTTAGGGAAAACAAATTAAATATTTAATTACCAATTGCTTAATACTGGCAGACAATCATCTGACCCATAGGTGGCAGCCATCTCAAGACAGAGGACGAGAGGACTCTAGCCGCCACGCATATAAAGGATTTATAGTGAAAAACTTAGTTTTTACGGGTTAATTTTTTCCACCATAATTCACCAGGCTGGTCAGTGCGGGGTGGGGAAGGGGGAGGAGAACGGACCGGTTCTAACATCGCTTGCCACTGATGTTAGTCGTGGGACCAATCACTTTACCGTATAAGCCGCAATAACCACTGTGCTACCACTAAGCAATGCAACGTAGCCGCGGCATATTGTAACAAAAGAACATGCACGCGCATTCATCAATAATGCTGCCCCTTCAAAAAAGGCATATGTATGCGACGTTTCGCGAATGCGCCTTCTTCGCGGCGAAGAGATGAGCTTTAACGTCTGTTCTTTTCACACTCGGCTCGAGAGCGAACGAGCAAACGAACGAACGGGAAGCGTCGATGTTTGCGTCTCGTAGCCGACACTCGTGAAGGTCTAGCGGCTTCACGCAGCAGAGCGAGCGAGGAGGTTGTGGATGTGGATGGATTCGCGATCGTGAAGGCTTCATTGTTCCAGTCGCGGCGGAGAAAGCCACGTCGGACCTCGCTGCACGGCCGATGATGACGTCCCGCAACCTGCCGCCTGTGGCGACTAAGGCCGTGCGATGAGCTATTTGTGTGTGCGCAACACTCAACTTCGTTGGCCAATAACAACGCTGTGTTTGCCCGATTAAAGTGGGAAAAATATATATATAATAGCCTCCCCCCGCCTACCCGACACGTGGTTTGTGCGCCTATGGAGGTCGGGGTCACCAACACGCAACCAACACCCGTGTGACCAGCCCGGCGGAATAGTTTCTCGCTGACATCATTTACCGATCCAATTTAGAATGCTAAATGGGATGTGGGGGTGGGCACGGGGGCGAGGGGTGGGCTATTTTCGTTGTGCGTATGTGTGTTGAACTTCTTTCGCACCGTACGTAGTCAACCGTGCTAATCGGGTGTGCGGGGGAATGACAACAAACTGAACACAAAAAGCAGTTCTAGAGAAATGCATTTTAAATCCACATCGATTAAAAAGAGCATAGGTCCCAGTGGCTTCCTAACATCGGATGGAAGAGCGTTCCAGACGGCCGCAGAAGCGCATCTGAAAGCGCGCGATGCAGTGACTGTCTTTGTTGAGAAATGTAAAGTAAATATGTAAATATGTGTTATGCAGTCTATTCTTAGTCTTAAGCCTCACCTTACCATATTAATTAAAAGTATGCGGCCCTTGCACCCCCACCTTCTCCGACCATTATATAAACGGAGTGGTAGCTCCTACAATCTCTCATTTACTTGATACAGCCGTCGTGGCTGTGACGGTACCACCTGAAGACGGAAGCTTGTGTTGCCTCCGAAACGTCGTGATTTTTTATTTTACTTTTTAATGTTTTTACCTACGTGACTTTACCGAAAAAACCTAAGAATATGAATCATTGCAGTCACGAAAGCTTCAAATCTAGAATATGTAGATAATTTGGCGAAGTGGTGGCGCAGTGGTCCACGGTCATGGCTCACATCATTGGCGAGTGATATTTGAGAAGCGTGATGAAGAATGTTGAGAACTTTCCCCGTGGCGAACTCGACGTGTGGAGGAGGCCTTAACCCATCGGCGGATTGGCAGAGACCCGTGAAATAAATAAGTCATCAGCTGCTGAGCGCTTGAGTGCGTTTTCACGGCGACGTTGTCATCCGTCCCTGCTGTCTGCATATTACTCGTACTTTATGCATAGCCCGGGTGCGTTTTGCAGCAGGGAAATCATTTCTCATCTTACTTAGCCACTCGACAGAGCAGCCTAGAGGTTCCTGGAGGAGGCCCCGTGGTGGAATGTCACGCGATGCCCTCTGGGCAGGCCTCGTTCCGCTGAAGCTTCTGAAGGAGGTGACGCTGAACGTAGCCAAACGATGAGGCCTCTAACCGAGTTCTCTCAGTTGTAGGTATGTATGTTGAACTTCTTTCGCACCGTACGTCGCCGACCGTGTTTAGCCAAATAGATAATGCACGACACGGAATTATAATGAAGGGTCGTCGTGGAGAAGGTTAGTAACAAACGACGCTAAATGATTACTCCATCCATAATCGAGGTGGTTTGGGTTAGATCCCGTAAATATAAATGCGTCGTGAAATTCGCCACAACCTGATACAGCCAATTAGTAAGATTTGTCACGGAAACAAGACATGCCAATTAGTTAAAAGTTCAGCACACCGGTGTGTTGGAGAGTAAACCCACGACATTTACAATTCGAGTACGACGTTTCGCGGGTAATGACAACCAGCATCCTCATCGGTAATATTGGTCGCGAAAGCCGACGTGTTCAAGTTCAAGTTCATTTATTAGGTATAGCCCTGTGAGCCATTCGGCTCTTGAATCGGGTGCAACCGCAACAACAAAAAAACAAAAACATGAACAAAAAAAACATCTTAAAGTGAATATGTGACTGAGTGCAAACAGAAAATCCAAGAAAAGATAGCAAAATATTGCAGAAAAAAAACACCGTACACCAACGCAAAAATCCCAGGGGGATGTGTTGAACTGATCACTCCATGTTTATGTATTCGTCTACACTGCGCAAGGTTTTGTGCCCAACCAGGACCCATCTCATGTGCGTTGAAGGCCTCGTATAACATGCGTGTTGAACTTCCTTCGCACCGTACGTAGCCAGCCGCGCTAATCGGAGGTGCGGCTGGAGGGACAAGAAACTCGACAGACCATACCCAACTCTGAGCATGAAAGGCGCGCCCGGGCTGGGAAATGGAATCGAGGCCCGTCTTGCCATGAGTGTTACCACTTCGCCACCCTGCCATGCAAGTAAGCGGGGCTGCCCCCCGCCCCCCTGGCTGCAGATTGATGCGAATTGAATCACTCTCAAAACCCTGCCTTAAGGCGTAATCTGCCAAAGCTCGCTGCGTCCTGAGCTAAGATGTTTTGGACCACTGTGCGCGTAGGGCAGGAGTCTTTCACGAGTCGCTTCCCCCCTGTGGCATCGGAGCGACGTGGTGTGTATGTGACGGTACTGTAGACGCGTGCTCTTGTAGTCGGACGTGTTTTGACCAAACCATGCGACTGGATGGAGCCGCTCGCGCGGGTGAACACCGCGACTGACACGGATGTATCGGAGGCGTCGCGGGAAGTTAAAAGGGCAGTAAGGGGCCGTCCATAAATGACGTCACGCACCGAGCGGGGGGGGGGTCAGACATTTGTGACGATGTGTGACGAGGGGCGGGGGGGGTTTGAGAAATGTGACGTCACATCAAAACGCGCAACTTTAAATAAATATAGACAACACGTTCTACGTAATTAAATAGACGTTTTAATAAATGTTTTCTCCTACAACATCAGAGTGCAGCGGCACATTAAATACGCATTCCAATTACAATAGTTTAAAGCGATTTGAAGCATGTTTTTTTGTTGGGGGTGGGGGCAGAGCTTTGCGACGTCATTTTTGATTGGGGGGTCTGACTTTTTGTGACGCCGTGTGACGAGGGGGGGGGGGGGTCAAAACAAAAAAACGTGGACATCGTACGAGGCATACTGTTAGGTTTTTTCGGTAAAGTCACCTAGGTAAAACAATACAATTTAAAGTTAATAAAAGTAATAATGGAAATAAAAGAAAATGATAAATAACGACGTTTCGGAGGCACGTGACTTTACCGAAAAAAACCTAACAGTATGAATCCTCGCAGTCACGAAAGCTTCAAATCTAGAATCGTACGAGGCGTTGCCGTCTTGCGCTGCGGTGGTGGCCAGGCAATAGGCAGGAGAGCGGATCCATGTAGAGACTCTCCGTGCGGAGCGTCGATTGGCGTCACTTTGCATGCGTGATGGGGGTCTCCTCCGCTCCTCTCACGCGCTAGTGGCGATTGGCGTGACGGGACGCTCCTGAAAAGTCGTCTTCTCGACTTTTGCTTGCTTGCTTGCGTGCTTGCTTGCGTGCTTGCTTGCTTGCTTACGACCGTGCAAATCTTTCGGTCGTTTTTTAACCCACTTCCCGTGATCCAATCCAGCTGACATTTTCCACACAGACTCGTTGTGCATGACAATTAATTTTCGTGAAATTTTTTGCCCAAAATTTTACACTTTTTAGGGAAAATTTGTTATATTTAATTATCAATTGCTTAATGGTGCCAGACAATCATCTGACCCATAGGTGGCAGCCATCTCAAGCCAGAGGACGAGAGGACTCTAGCCGCCACGCATATAAAGGATTTAGAGTTAAAAACTTTGTTTTTACGGGTTATACTTGTTTCTTCTTCTTTCTCACGACGAACCACGCACGAGTGGTGAATCTTGATTTGAAGCTTTCGTGACTGCAGGAATCCATACTCTCTGGTTGTTTCGGTAAAGTCACGTAGGTAGAAATAAAATAATATAAAATAAAACAAATCACGTTTCGATCGTAATATTTGTTTCTTGCTGTGCTGTTCCCACCTGATGAGGATTGCGTGTGTTGCGATCTAAACGTCGTTATTTGTTTTATATTATTTTATTTAGACCTACGTGACTTTACCGAAACAACCAAAGAGCACGAGTGGTGAGTTTCGCCGTCTTTCTATCGGCGTTAACGTCACACCCCGCAGTGGGGCGGGCGGGGGGGTAATTACTTGGCTGGCTGATGTAAGTGTTTAGGGCGTATGACTCTAAGTGGACCCTGACCTCTATGAGTGAAACCAATTAACCTCTGGGCAGTATTTTTGGAGGCCTCCAGCTCTGGTTTCCTGATTTTCTTGGTTTTAAGCACATATACTCCGACAATGTCAGTGCCCAGTTTCAGCTATATAGCCCTTCTCGAACATCACGAGAAGTTCAAACAGTCACCATCATCTTCTTGGTTCTTTCGGTAAAGTCACGTAGAATAGAAATAATAAAATAATAAAAAATAAACATAATAAAATAATTATCACGACGTGTCGGCCACAATGCAAGCAGCCGTCCTCAGGTGGAGAACAGGTCTGTCGAGGAGACAGACCTGTGGCCGAAACGTCGTGAGAATTATTTTATTATGTTTTATTTTTATTATTTTATTATTTCCATTCTACGTGACTTTACCGAAAGAACCAAGAAGATGAATCCCTGCAGTCACGAAAGCTGTAATTCAAAAAGTCACCATCATCTATATTGCATGTATTTGATAGATCCTTTTCACTATAAAGTTCTGGTTTGGCATACAGAACACGCACGTGCAATGCATACATCAATTAGCACCGTAGTATTATGTTATTTACATACCGAACATACCGAGTACTTCTACTCTTGAGCCAGCGGCAGAAACTCCACATTCCTATGGACGGTATGAGTCACACCATAAGACTACCACAATTGACTTCCCACAATGCATTGCTCGTTTGATCGACCCTACCGGAACCAAGTATACCCGTACACTTGATCGCACATCTACAGACATCGAATCTTATTCTTCTCTTTAAATGTTCGTGGCATGTTTTTTTTGGAACGTTAATGGAGAGAGTGGTGGCGCAGTGGTTAGCGCACGGCACCATGAACCCAGCTACGTGAGTTGGATTCCTGGATAACATTTAGTGGCGAGTGGCACCTGGACATGGCATGCCCCCCACTCGCCCCCCCCCCCCCACGACACACTATGACACCCTGTACCGACCAGGCAGCAGGGTTAAGTAAGGTCGACATCTTTCATCACGTGGATTCGACCCGCATACTAAGAACTGTTTAAAGTAAGCTTTATTCTAAGTGAGAGGAGGAGGGCCGGTGAACCCGTTGTTCCCAGCTCGAGTCCCGTTCACGGCTAACATCAGTAGCGACTTATATCTGAACCGCGATGACGTCACCACGGCGCTTATGCCAGGCTAGGTGTGCTTTGAGGCCACGTGAAGTGTCGAAGTCTCGCTGGCAGGGCGCCTGGCACTCACGTGGAAACGCCCATTCACACAGTGATACTAAAATCACTTTGTGTATTGTCTCCATGGGTGTAGTCGGTGCACGACTGCGCTGCACACAGTCACACGCAAAGACAACGCTTCCCATGTAGATATACAAAGACTGTTACGCCAGGTGCCTTTAGCGAGCACCTATAAAGGCCGGCAGGGCATAAAGGGGAGGGGGGGGGTGGCCGGCACCACTTCCGGCCGTCTTTGTCTCCCCACTGCTGATGTTTACGCACCGCACATCAGGTACTCATTTAAGGATGAGTCAACCTCGGGGAGGCCCAGGTCCGGTCACACACATACGCGTCAAATCTGGTTCAGTGAAAAAAAAAATATTGCGCCAACGTTAAAGACAAACGCTTTCGCACTCTGTTGTTTTATATCTCATTAACATCGACAACGCTCGTGCCCAAGTGTAACCTTTCCAGCAGATTTAACAACAACAAAAAACCGCAACAATCTACAAATCAGGGTTCACTTACAATTGCATGCGAGGAACATTTTCAACTTTGGCAACACCAAGAAAGAAAACCCGACCTCGATGAGTTGCGTTACGCATGGTACTGACGAGTGGGGGGGGGGGGGGCGTGGAGCCTGAAAATGCGAGCGCACTTAAAAGCGCTTCGTGGGTGACGTTTCCCCCCCCCCCCCCCTCCACAAAGGTCACTCCGAGGGCCCTTTCAATAATTCTCCTCCTTGATAGAGGCCAGAGCGACTGGCTTGCAAGGCGGCGAAGGATGATGAGGCTGCGTGCGCATGTCTCTCTGCCTGTGAGCAAGTGGTGTTCGCTCATGCAAGCACAAGCGAGCTGCACCTTTAGACTGGACGTCTGAAATTGCCTGGGGTCCCTGCACAGAGTAAATATACAGACGATATGTCTCCTTTACGTATCAGTCTCTCCGCATAAATGATACAAATGTTTCTTGCATAATCCATTAGCCGCGACGGCCTCCTTCCGTGTGGCAGTCCACAATGTCAGCAGCATTTGATTCAAGACAAGCAAACTCTGGACGGGGTTTCGAACAGAACAGCAGATCCAGGTTTGCGCGACGGCCCCGTAGACTTGAGACGGGGACTCGAGAAAATTGCATTCGTCCAGGAGTCGATCCACTGCTGGATGAAGGCCTTCGAAAATCTGTCGCCACCGCCACCTCTCACAATCCCCCGACGTGAGTCTATACTCCACCTGGCACCGCTGCTTCGCCTCGGTGTGCGTGCATTCGGACACGGCGGTGTCGTGGTTAGCGCTACGCTGCGCTACGAACCCCACCACCGAGTTCGATTCCCGCTCACGGCCAACACCAGTAGCTATTGTCTGAACTGGTCCTAGAACTCCCCGAGGTCGACTCAGCCTCAGATGAGTACCTGTTGCGGTGTGTAAATATAGCCACTGGAGAGGCAAAGGAGGCCGGGCGTGGTGTTGGCCACCCACCCCCGCGTGTGCCGTGTTGGCCTTTATAAGGTGCTCGCTTACAGCACTTGCCCCATAAATATGTTAAGGCTACACGGGGGATCTTTGTCTTTGTTCCATTCTTTGGCTGCCACGCCATATGTCGCCTTGGCCCATCGCGCCATCATCCCGTCTCGCGAAGTGTGCCATTTTTATTAACAGTTGAGTTATGTCATTCACCTTAATAGTGCATTAACTTTAATAATAGAGGTGAAATTAATATGCAGTGCATACATACAGTACGTGCATATATGTGTATATTTAAAATCAGGTGACAGTCGACTACGTCTGCACTAAAATGATCTCTTGAAAGGGAGAGGTGAGGTACACACGTCACACGGTCGGCACGTGATGTAACATGGCACACGACAAATACACGGCACCTGAACATTAACCAATGTAGAAAATAAACCATACCTTATACACATCACACAATAATGAGCGTAACGCAAGCAGTATGCAGTTGGAAACGCGACAAAATTCTGTTCGTAAAATATAATTCTAAACATATGTTCAGTGTGCGATGCAGTGGTTAACGCCGCTTGATTGCGCTATGATCCCGGCGATCCGAGTTCGTTTCCCGTTCACGGCTAACATCAGTGGCAAGCAATATCAGAAACCGCTCCTCCACCCCCACACACGAGGCCACACTTGCCGTCCCCACGAACCCGCATTGGACCAGCGTGGTGAAGTACGGTCGGAATTTTTAAAGCAAAAATCCATTGAAACTACCTGGAGACAATGACTTAGAAGTTTTAAAAAGTCAATTGACGATGTCGTTTATTTGTGAAGAGCTTCGTGGTAGAAACTGTATTTAACCAGGATGGAAACAATTGAGCTCCACTTAAAGTTGTACATGGTTAGTAGACGGAGCCAATTCGTACCGCGCGTAAATATCCCTCGCCATGAATACAGGGTGTCTGTCTATCACAGACGCAGAACTACGGTTCTGTTGCCACAGTAAGTATAATACCGTGTGTGTGTGTGTGAAACAGTCCACCTGTCTGTTGTGTTTGCAGGCGAGTTATTATCAAGCCGCTGCATTGTGTTGAAGCTAGAAAACTGCGGACCGGGTCTTGACGTTCTTGGGTGTCATCAGCACTTGAACGGACGCCACTGGATAATCGGATGTTATTGGCAAGAGAACTCTATATATGAATATATAGGAGACCTCGTTTGACGCAATCAGCGATCCCATAATGGGCGTTGGTTACAGTTATAATCAGATCCGCGTGAAGATAAGGCAAATAATGCTATTAAATATTGATGCAACATGTGTAAAATGGTCTAACGTGTATTAACTTTTTATTGTATTAATTTTTTCTAATTAAATGTCAATGTCATAGATTGTTTAATGTCAATGTGTGGAACACGTGCACCTGCGCCGTTATCACAATTGTAAAATAAAACGCGTTGGCTTGTCGTGAAAGATCCACAATGATTCATGCCTGTTGTATCTTCTGTTTATATCCACAATTTTATTTTGATATGAAACATGACACGTTCAGTGTTTTGGGTATTAAAGACTATCGATGTATCACTTTAATAACGCGTTTACATTTCAGTAACATTATACGCATTTGCAAACGTTTCCAAGAATCGACCCACATTGAAAATAAATTCAACAACGCGGAAGAGGTTGTTAAAAACGAAAACCGAAAACCGCAACGCGGTCAACAAAATCAAATCAAACGGCACGCGAGTTGCACATCGATAACTTCGGGACTTATACAACTTTTTGTTTAGCCACGCGAATGTTTAATATCAGGCCAAAACTTGTTTGCACACACGCACTCAAACACTCACGCTCACGTATACACAGCGAATCACGCACGCGTGCACACACACTCGCACGCACGCGCAAAGATACAAAGATGCCCCCGATAGCCTTTAACAGACTGTTATGGCCTTTAAGAGACTATTAAGTGCAGTTAGCGAGCGCCTATGTGGGCCGGCACAGTACACGAAGGGATGAGTGGCCAGCACCACGCCCGACCCCCTTTGTCTCTCCAGTGGCAATGTTTGGCCATGTGTGGGAGTCGAACCCGTGGCGCCGGGTTCGTAGCGCAGCGCGCTACGAACCCGGCTGCGCCACCGCTCCCCACACGCACGCATACACAAAGACACAGACGCACTCAAACACTCCCACTCACGCAGACATGTGCATACACTCACAGACGCGTGCACTCAAGCCCTCCCACGCACGCACACAGACACACGCGCGTGTGTGCACAGCACAAAGACAAACACCGTACAGTATCCATCGAATACCCTTAACAGATAGTCGGGGCAAGTGCTATTAGCGAGCACCTATGAAGGCCGGCACGGGACACGAGGAAATGGGTGGCCCGAACCACGCGCACAACCACTCACTCACACTCACAAGATCCTCCCCGCTTATAGCCTGTAACAGGCTGTCGGGGCAAGTGCTGTTAGCGAGCACCTACCAAGGCCGACTCACGGTACACAACCATTCACAGACAAAATCCCTCACGCGGCCAATCTGCCGCTACAGCGCGCGAACCTCCCCGTGCCTTAGCCACAGCAGGCGCGGTGATGGTGATGTCGGTGGTGATGCTGATGCCGGTGGTGATGCTGATGCCGGCGGTGATGCTGATGCCGGCGGTGATGCTGAGGCCGGTGGTGATGGTGATGCCGGTGGTGATGCTGATGCCGATGGTGATGGTGATGCACCCACCAAGAGCGAGGCGCATGCGCAACACGCAGACGGCTCGTCCGTATCGGTGCCCTCTCCACGCACCTCGCACCGACCCAGCGGTGAGTCTCTTACTGGTGAGGGGGGGGGGGTCTCTCTTTAATTAACCACGTGGCTGCCCCCCCCCAAACTCCACACCGTTCAACGTCCCCCCAACACGCCAAGGTCCCTACTCATCGCTCCGTGCTCTCTGATCCCCCGATCTCTTTGAGTCCTGTAGCAAGTTGCATCAGCACCTAATGCGAACGTCTCCCTTGGTTGACACCGATTTAAAGAGTCGCGTGGCGAATGTTGCAAGCAACTTGAGTCGCGCCTCGTTCACGCAGCCTGTGCAGCAATGCAATTGCGGTCGCTGTTTGAGTGGAATTTTCTTGCACGCACACTCTCTCTTTCCTCGCTGTTTACTCTGATGAAGGGTCATTGCCTGAAACGTTGGCCCCTGATTTTTTACATGCGCACCACTGCCGGTGCAGTTCCTTGTTTTTTTGTGTTTACTGGATGCGTCCTCTATGATGTTGAACTGCTTTAGCCAATCGTGCTAATGCGCTGTGTGAACTGCACAATTTTTTCGGAGTCAAAATGCGTTTCCGTAGTCTACCTATAGGCGCAATGGTCATTGAAATGTATTCGTCTCATTTCCCACATATTCTGCTGAATAATACATTGAGGGTAGAGAAACCTTTCCTAAGCCTGACGAGTGAGAGTATGTACAGCGTGCGTGAATCAGAGTTTGGCACTGAAAAACGTGATCGTGTGTTTTATGCGTGTTCCCATTATTCTTCGCTTCAGGCGTAAGCGGCAGAGTGAGCGAATAGCAAATCGGATTTACGACTTCAAATAGAATATAATTTTAAATTCATAGAGCGCCTTCACTCAAAGGTGCTTGATACAAATTTTAAAAATGGTAATGAAATATAATGATTTAGATGGCAATCGGTGTGTAAGGATTGAGTAATGAGTGACTGGGATGGGGTGGGGGCTTGCGGATCACGAAAGGGTCGGGGAGGGGAGGGAGTGAAGTGGCGAGGGGAGGGAAGAGAATGGGTTGGGGGTTTATACCGCACGTAATATTTCTGCAGGGTAGATAAAATCAGTACCACTTTGTGGTCGGGTCAGCAATTGGTTGTCTTATAGGTAGAATTGCTCCCGCCATAGGAATATGGAATTTCCACAGCTGGTATAAGGGCTGGTAACGGGAAACGAGAACCTCATCACTGTCCATTTGAGCTTTAAATCGCTTTTGTTTTATAATAGCGGTGTGCGCACTGCGCTATAAACACAGCCACCTGAGTTCGATTCGGGGCCACGCGATAAAAGTAGCGGCGTTAATGCTGATTAAGCGCTAAGCAACTTAGGCGTCGTGAATGAAGCATGGGGCCTAGAGGGTGGGGAGCGGTGGCGCAATTGTTAGCGCACTGCCTTATGAACCCGGCGGCTACCTGAGTTCGATTCCCACTTTAACAACTCGCACTTGCCAGGGTGGTGAGGTATGGTCAAACGACTCCTCGCGACCGACACTGCATGGGGAGGCCTTCATCCAGCAGTGGATGTCGAAAGACGTGAAAGTTATTTTGTGTCTTTTTTTGCAAAGAGCTACACATACAGTGCGGAGTGGTTATCGGTGTGCGCCACCACTCCGCATGAACACAGATGTATGCATATCGGACAGTTTCATCCCGCTAAATTCATACAAATTACGTAAAATGTTTATCGAAAAATTTGTTTTCATAAGTTAATAACAATCTTTATTTGAAGCTTTCGTGACTGCAGGAATCTATACTCTTTAGTTCTTTCGGTAAAGTCACGTAGGTAGAAAAAAAAACTTCTGGATGAAGATTTCCCCCCCATAATAATAAAATAAATGTTTAGTTTTATTTTATTATTCTTCTTCTACCTACGTGACTTTACCGAAAGAACAAAGAGTAAGTTAATAACAGCTTTACTGGTATTAAAACAATACAGACGCTAATATGGAAGGAGGAGGACATGGAGCGATGGAATCAGCTCGAGTGAAAATTTCTGGGGGGGGGGGGTATTCATCCAGCAGTGGATTGATCATGGTTGATGGTTATGAATGTGATTAGGATTAGGCCTCCAAATCGGTTTTTGTTTTGTTTGTGTTGTAACTTTCTGACCCGTCCTTACTGGACATCTGTGAAAAAATGCTTCATTGCTCATCGGATTCTTCCAGTTTAAATAAATATTTTGAAAGCCATTCAGAGAGCATGTATAACCACGTAACCTATACGGACATCACAATTGTCATCTTCATGATCGGCCATGACCCCCTGCACCCTCCACCAAGTGGTCGCCGTCTTTCACGATTCTGCGATGTAATATCTCATGGCCACCAGATACAAATTTTGAATGTTTAAAATATAAATTTCGATTTTAATTGGTGGTGTGTGCTTTGTAGGATGTGTTAAGTGGCTGCCTGTGCATCATGTAAAACAGAACAAAAAAACACGCGTAACTTTTCGTTTACAGGGACATTTAATTAATGCAGCCATTCGTGCTGCCGACTCCCCGCCCCTGGTCGAGTATAACAAATATAGCGACTGGCTGGTGAACTTTCGAGTTGACGACTGCCTAATGTGTATGTGCGGCGTGCATGAGATGCCTTCCCGGTTATGCGATATCTATTAAATACACAAATGGTATTGCAGAGTTAAATAGTTCCCGATATTTCGTTAAAGTCTGCGAATCCAATACACAGCAGCATGCGGACTACGATGCAGCAACAAAATCACGAATTGCTTTGCGACAATTTAAAGGCGTTCATCGACTGCATTGTAATCAGCCATGGTCAATCCACTGCTGGATGAAGGCCTCCATCTGTCAAGATCCTGCGATGCAACACGACTGCAAACATTGCGCTACAAAATGTTTTTTTTAATACACAATTAAAAGTAACGAGTGTTAGATGATTCGTGTTATTATTAAGACACGCGATGTGTTTTTTTAAAAATAGACAGGAAGTGATTCACCGCTGTCGATTCGATGAATCGCCACGATATTATTGAATCATCTTTACTTTTTCGTATCGTTAGACTGTCCCACCTCGTTCGCTCAAGTTAACCCGACGTCCCGTTCGCATTTTGTACAATCTAAATACATAGAGAAGACAAATTAGACCTTTTGCGACTTCCACCCACCCCCTCGTTCGTCTCGACCACGCGGCAGGCATTCTCCTCGCGACGTTCCCTGCACGAGCTCACGTGACGCCCCCTTCACAGTCCACGTGATGCCGACGTGACGCGTGTACGTTCATCCGCGTGCTCCTCTTCGTGTGTATCCAAGTGTATGCACAGTCCAATGCCTTCGCGACCGTGTTCATTTTGACGACAGCGGCGGCTGATTTGCATGCCATGAGTTTTTAAAAAAATCCTTATTACGGGACTGATCAGTGAACCAACGATGCATGAGTATGGCGGCGTAGCTTTCCCGGATAAGCAAACTGAGAATTAACGCGGATAGGACCCCTTGGATTAAAGGGAAAGTTTAGAGAAGCGGAAAAAGTTGAGTAACAGCAAAACGCGTTGACGCGTCTCCCATGCAGGATAATTCCACCGCAAGACGGCCTCTGGGGGCCCACGTCGCCCTATAATTTCGCGCTCCGGTGAGAGAGGGAGGGGGGGAGGGCAGGGAGGGCGCGTGAAGTGCACGGTTGATTTGTGAGCACGACCTTCCTAAAGCAGACCGCACGTTTCTTTCGTATGAAAATGGAGCAAATTATTCCAAAAGGCCGTGCATTATTCATTTCTCCACAAATCCCGCAAACCTCCTACTCCACTCTCCCCATCTCCCCCCCTCCCCTCGGTCTCCCACGACATCGCTGCCTTTCTTTCTACCCAAAAGATCCCTTCCTTCCTCCGTTCCCTGCCCACCACCATCATCCCCACCACCATCACCACCACCACTAGCAATACCACCCACCCACATCCCGCACCCCACCCACCCCCACCATCACCACTAGCACCACTAGCACCACCACCACTAGCACCACCACCACTAGCAATACCACCACCACCACTAGCAATACCACCCACCCACATCCCGCACCCCACCCACCCTCACCATCACCACCACCACCACTAGCACCACCACCACTAGCACCACCACTAGCACCACCACTCACCCACATTAAGCACTGCTCCCACCACCACCACCACCCCCACCATCACCATCACCACCACTAGCACCACCCATCCACCCACCCACATCCCGCACCTCTCGCACCCCCATCACCACTCACTCGCCGCCTTGCTGACAGTCCACGTAAAACACATGGGGGGTGGGGGGGGAGGAACTAAATGCGTTTTAAATTGCAGTTGCTACTTTGGGAGTCGATGGTAGTTAGGGGCGACCTGCAACCACTTAGGCGCGCGCATCTCGCGCAGATCCCATTGTGACGCGTCGTTGACGCGCTGCATTTAAACCGCACGCTTTGAGATCTAAAATGCACTAAATTACACGCACGGAGAGTTACAGAGCCATCGCATTTAAAGTCTATCTCTTGTACTGATGGGGGAAGGGAGGCATTTCATTTGCCTTAGAGCCGTCCCGTTTATCACATGTAATGTATATATATACCTACTAAAACCGTGCCGTGCTTATATTTGGATATGCGTTTTTTGTATATAAATGTTAGCGGATTATGTGAATTTGTTTGGAGGTTATGAAGAAGGATCGTTGCCCGAAACGTCTCCCATTATGTGTTTGTTTTTCTCTTGAGAAGCAGCGTTATTTAGACGAATATTTAGACGAATGTGTCGATTGCTGTTCGCCTTTTGGCGTCCTCTGGTCCAACACTGTTTGAGACGAGGCTCTAAAGAAAGCTGTCTCTGGTGTGGACCAATCCGTTTCAAAGACAATGCATATAAACTACCAGAGTGTGTTTTTTTGCATGTTCACCACAAGTATATGCGGTTAATGCAGACATGATTCCTTGAAAAAGGTTTCAGTTTGGTGTTTTAACATCCTAACACCTGTGGTTTTATTGCCAGAAAGGGTAAAAACCTTTTCTTATCCTGGCAAGGGAGGTCCCATGGCGTGCTATGTACATTGGCCGAAACGTTGCCTATTATTATTACATATATCTTTTTTTTACTTTTAAGGCCGCAGTGTTATTGATGAATGTCCAGTTTTCCGTTTGAAATGGATTAGTGCGGTGAGATGACCGCTATGCATTACCAAGCCGTTTAGAGAGATACAACCGTCCGTCCGTGTGTCTGTGTGCTCACGTTTGCGTGGTTGTGTGTCTACGTGCGCGTGGACATGTGCGCGTTGTCGTGTGCACGTGTTGTCCCAACAGTCCGCTAAGGCTACTTAGGGGATGTTTGTCTTTGTCCATCTGGGGGGCGGTAGTGTAGCGGTAATTTAGCTGCTCGTCGGCGACGTTACGAACCTGGGGACTCGAGTTCAATTCTCGCTCACGTACAACATCACTGGCGATCATCAGTGAACCGGTTCTGGGCCTCCCCTAGGTCGACTCAGCCTCAAGTGAGTACCTGGTGCGACGTGTAAACATCGCCACTGGGGAGACAAAGGCGACCGGGCGTGGTGTTGGCCACCCACCCCCTCGTGTGCCGTTCCGATCTTCATAGGTGCTCGCTAACAACACTTGTTCCAAACGTCTGTTAAGGCTATACGGGTGATCTTTGTCTTTTTTTACGTGTGCATATGTGTTAGAGTGCGTGGGAGTATGTATACGTGCTGGTTGGTGGAGCACTGCCCTACGAACCTGTCAACCTAAGTTCGATTCCAGGCCACGATTAACTTCAAGCGACGAATATCTATCTGAAACCGGTCCTGCCCCAGATCGGACTCAACACTTAAATGAGTACCTGGTGCGGTGAGCAAACATCAGCCTTGGGGAGACAAAGGCGGACGTGCGCGGGGGATAGCGACGCACCACAAGATCCCGTCACGTTGCCGTGCCCCATGAGCGCGCGCTCACAGCACTTGCCTCAGCAGCCTGTGCAAGCCTACACCGGGAGGCTTTGTATTTGTGGGCATGTGCGCATTTTCAAAAACGTGCTTCAAGTGCAAGCCACTGGTCATGACGTGAATTATTAATCTCTCTGTCTCTCTCTACCGCCGTTCTTTTCCATACCGCCAAAGTTTGCCTTATGCCCGAACTCGCAGAGTTCAAACATTCACGCCGTTCGCGAGTCGTATTTTTAGCTCCCACCTCCAGGGTCATGGCACAGACGGTGGCCCAACCACTCACCCACCCACACATCCACACGTAACATACACACTCTAACAAACACATACACACGCACACGCGCATACACGTAAACAGACACGCACAGCCACGCATACTCACACACTCGTACAGATTCAGATTCTGATATTCAGCCACACAAAGACAAATATCACCCGATAGCCTCAACATACTGCTGGGGCAAGTACCCTTTGCGCGTAGGGGTGGGTGTACCAGCACCACGACCGACCGCCTTTGTCTCCCGAGTGGCGATGTTTATACATTGCGCCAGGTGCTCATTTGAGGCCGTGTCGACTTGGAGGGGGCCCAGTACCGGTTCAGATAATCGTCACTGGTTGTTGGCCATGAGCGAGAATCGAACTGGGGTCGCCCGGTTCGTAGAGTGGTGAGCTAACCACTACACCACCGCTCCCCACCCACGACAGTGCATATCACTCTATGCATACCGAATACATACAATATTCGGTGCGTACACGATGCATTTTATACTCATGAAGATGGCCCATTGGCTGCAACGTTAGCTTATTATATAGGTTTCGACCTGCCGAATCTTTATCAATTGCCATAATTTATCCACTGCCTCTGCAGGTTTTTGAAGATTAATGCCATGGCATTGCTCACTAAGTGAACATTACGTTCTGGTATCTTACAAAGATGCCCCCCCCCCCCTCTCTCTCTCCCCCGTATAGTCTCAACAGAATGTTGGGGCAGATGCTGTTAGCGAGGACCTATGAAAGGCCGGCAGGGTACACGAGGGGGTTGGTGGCCAGTGGCGATGTTTGCACATCTTGAAGCACACACGCTCACATGCATTGCACGTCGTAATATACATGCGTATACGGTACACATATACATGTCTAGTACAGAACATGTGCAAAAGTGCAGTATGTCGTATAGAACTACAGATACAGTACGTTGTATACATACTTATTATATACTCCGGTTTTTTACTTTGGATAACTTTGGGCCAGCCCAAAGTCCTTAATTACTTTCATTGTAATAAATACACTTTTAAAATATTAGTAATTAGCCCATCGTGGAGTGTGACGCTAAAGCCTATAGAATGCAGGCAAAGCCCAATACCGGTCATTATAATCATCTCATATAGAGTACGTTTCAATGTTATCTCTCTGTGAAAGTCTACCGCTACCAGATACCGTATTAGTACGCATGTTCGAGCCATTTATACATCCAGGACATTTGCGAACAGTTACACAATACCTGTCCTTATACTCAATAACCATTTACTCTTCTTGGTTTTTTCGGTAAAGTCACGTAGAAGGGAAGTAATAAAATAATAAAAATAAAACATAATAAAATAATTCTCACGACGTTTCGGCTACAACGCAAGCAGCCGTCTTCGGGTGAAGAATGAGACACTGCCAAGCTAGGAGCTTATATATAAGCTGAGTTGGAGGTGGAAGAAGAAGAGCGCCTTAAGAAAAGAATGTGCATATCAACCATTCACTGTTTGGATTCATCTCACCCCTTTAGCCCTAAGCCGCGTCGGCCATGGCGGTTCTTTGGCCATACTTCACCACGCTGCCGTGTGCAGGTTGATGAGCTTCAGGTGTGGATGACACGTGACCGTTTTGGATATCTTGTACCACTGATGTTAGCTGCGGCGGGGAATGTAAATCGTATTTGAGGGTTCATAGCGCTAACAACAGCACCACCTCTCTCCGTCCATCCGGATACAATCGACACGCGCCTTAACATCTATCACCAACCATTGCGTACACACAAAGACAAAGATCCCGCTCATAGCCTTAATAGATATTGGGGCAAGTGCTGTTAGCGAGCACATATGAAGGCCGGCATCGCACACGAAATGGTGGGTGGCCAACCCCACGCCCGGCCGCCTTTGTCTCCCTAGTAGGCGATGTTTACACTCCGCACCAGGTACTATTTTATTGGCTGAGTAGACCTAGGGGGACTCAGCCAGATAATCGTCACCGGTGTTGGCCGCGAGCGGGAATCGAACTCGGGTCGCCGGGTTCGTAGCACAGCGCGCTACCCACTACACCACCGCTCCCACGTAACGGTGGGTGCACACAACACACGCGACACGCAGCACACACGCACGTCTACTAGGACTGCTTTACACATTAAGGGGATTACGAATTCCCTTAATAATAAGCAAACACCCCTCTAGTCCGACCCACGTGTGCTCTCGTCTGGGAGGTTGTTTTTTTATGTTATCCTACTTCTGTGCACCTGGAGCCGCCACCGCAGCGATCGCCGCCTTTACCTGACTCAGCCCCCCCCCAGCCCCCCCCCCCCCCCCCGTGAACTCTTCACCCCTAAGCCCCATGCTCATGATCTCATGATTGGCAGCTCCCGTGATTCCGTTTTTTTTTTATTAAAGTCGCGAGGCACCGCGGTTTCCGCTCAGCAATGCGACAGCAGATGTAGCCATCGTTAACTTCCCGCGCACGCACGAACGCACCCCACCATGATCATCTACCGATGTTCAATCCACTGCTGGATGGAGGCCTCCCCAAGATGAGAACTTCAAGCGTACCCCATCATCATTTTAAGAATAATCACCAATCAACGGCAGTCGTGATCAATGTATTGCTGGATGGAGGCCTCCATTCGCTGCTAACTTCACGCATACACCTCAATCATGATCATCAATCAACAGCAGCCGTGATCAATACACTGCTGGATGAAGGCCTCCCCAATCTGTAATTGCACTCGCACACACTATAACTGATCAGTCGCAGAGGTCATGGTGATCTCCTCCCAAAAGCCGCCGTCATATTCCACGATCCTGGGATGTAATAATAATTCCACTGAATGCCTGCAATTGAGCTGAATTAATCGCTCCATCTCCCCGGTGGTGCGTATTCTCCGACGTGTTCACACACGGAGCGGGGGGTGTTGGTCCGTGTGTGGGGTGCGAACGCTTGTTTGCCGTGTGTATTTCACATTTCACCACATATACAGGATCGCCCAAAAGCCAGGACACGTTGGAGTCATTTCATTTATTTTAACACCGGCATTAAAACATTTTAATTGTGTATTCTTAAAGTTAATATTTTGTATCTATTCTCATTATAAACTTCTTCCCGTGGGGGTCCCCCTCCAATCCGTCGTTTACAAAACTCGACCAAGAAAGCCTGCGAATGAATTGAGTCAACAAGACACAGTTGATGATGAATGTTCAAATATTACACCTGTAATTATTTTTTTTGAAGTAATAGATTCATTTCAAAAGAAAATCCATGCACGACGCATGAATGTTAATGGAAGCCAGTCTGAAAATGTGTTCAGATAAACTTAATAACCCGACGTGATTTGTTAAAATAAATATAACAGTCCTATGTGCCCTGACTTTTTAGGCCACCCTGTACGCACTGTCGACATGGAATGCTGGACTAAGTGCCCGGTTCGTACCCCCGGCACCTCCACTCTGCATCAACACTACCAACCTACACAGCCTCGACATGTGGTTTATTGGAACAAGTTGTGTTAGCGAGCACCTATTAAGGCCGTCGCGGCGTACGATGGGGTGATGTAGCCAGAGCCACGCCTGGCCGCCTTTGTCTCCTCGCAGCGTCTACATGTACTCATGGAAAGCTGAGTCTAACTCTAGAAGGCCGGAGGTTCAAAGACTCATCACTGATCATCACCACGGCCAGGTATCGAACTCGGGGTGGCCGGGTTCGTAGCGCATCGCGCTAACCACTACGCCACCGCTCCCCAATTGACAAACGCGTACATACGCACATAGACTATACATATACACCAAACATATACAAGGACAGACACTCTCTATACATCTAAATATGTACACACACATATACTGTACACCATACACACGTGCCTATACTACCCGCATGCCGCACAGCCTACACATTGCGTAAACAAAAACATTACACGCAAAAACACATCGAGTGCACATGAATACACTGCGCAACTCCACAAAATATACGAACACATACAGACGCCACATATATACACATACAGACATTGTATACATACAATATACACCATATATAAAAACATACGTACGTACACACTCCACACACAGACACATTGCGTGTACAAGCGCGCTCACACACACACACGCACACATCCACACGCGGGTACGCACCATGTGGCCACGAAGCAGGGCCATCGCCCGAAACGTCGCCTATTACATATTTTAAGGCCACACGCAGCGTTACTGACGAATGTGTTAAAGTTTAGTTTGTGAACTGTGCCTAGAGCACCATTGCCAACGCAGCACCACCAAACAATTATATCCTGTACGCATACGTCGATAAACGTGAGCATGCAACAATATATATACACACACACATATAGGACTACACACACACGGATACACACAATATGTATGTGTGTGTGTGTTTAAACGATAGTGTCGCGGTTAGCGCGCTGCGCTATGAACCCGGCGACCCGAGTTCGATTCCCGCTCACGGCCAACACCAGTGACGATTATCTGAACCGGTCCCGGGCCTCCCCTAGGTCGACTCAGCCTAAAATGAGTACCTAATGCGATGTGTAAACATCGCCTCTAGGGAGACAAAGGCGGCCGGGCGTGGTGTTGGCCACCCACCTCCTCGTGTGCCGTGCCGGCCTTCATAGGTGCTCGCTAACAGCACTTGCCCCTACAGTCGGTTAAGGCTACACGGGGGATCTTTGTCTTTTGTTTATGCCTACACAAGTGGAGCGGTGGCGCAGTGGTTTGCGCACTGCGCTATGAGCCTTGCCACGGCACCAACCCGCGCTGATCATTGTGGTGAAGCATGGCCAAAATAAACCCCTACACCACATCCAGCACGACCAGTGAGAGTGATTTCCTTCATTCGGCAGTGGATTTACATAAATGTGTAAAATCTTCTTGGTTCTTTCGATAAAGTCACGTAGAATGGAAATAATAAAATAAAAAAAATAAAACATAATAAACTAAAATAATATTTTATTATGTTTAAAATAATAATAAAAATAAAACATAATAAATAAAATAAAATTTTATTTTGGTTTTATTTTTATAATTTTATTATTTCCATTCTACGTGACTTTACCGAAAGAACCAAGAAGATGATTCCCTGCAGTTACGAAAGCTTTAAATCGAGGTGTAGAAAAATTTGTTATTTAAACATCTGCAAACTTTCCTCCATATAATAACGTATACAACGTACTGTATCTGTAGTTCTATAAGGTATACTGCACTTTTGCACATGTTCTGTACTACATAGACATGTATATGTGTACCGTATACGTATGTATATTACGACGTGCAATGCATGTGAGCGTGTGTGCTTCAAGATGTGCAAACATCGCCACTGGGGAGACAAAGGCTGCCGGGTCAGGTGCTGGCCACCAACCCCCTCGTGTACTCTGCCGGCCTTTCATAGGTCCTCGCTAACAGCATCTGCCCCAACATTATGTTGAGACTATACGGTGGAGAGGGAGGGGGGGCATCTTTGTAAGATATCAGAACGTAATGTTCACTTAGTGAGCAATGCAATGCCATTAATATTCAAAAACCTGCAGAGGCAGTGGGTAAATTATGGCAATTGATAAAGATTCGGCAGGTCGAAACATTGCGTAATGTTTGTTTTTTAAGTTTAAACACGCAGACAACACAATTTGCCCTGTGGGATATTTACATCGACAAAGATACAATAAATCATTTTATTTCAATGAATAAAAACCACAAAAAGAAAAAAAACACGACGTGTACGTATATAGACACCATTTTTCACTGATCACATATTCACCAAAACCAATGCGTTAGCCACAGGGCACGGCTGTTGTGATGTAAGTCTGCCTACATTATATTATCTCTTATTCCCCCCCCCGGCGCGTTTGTCTATTCATTAAATGCCATCGAGATATACATTATAATATGTACAGTATTTTTTTCAATTATATTATATGAGGCGTACAGAAGAGAACGCACGCGCTTGCGTCAAGAAAAAAAATATATAAAACAAAAACGAAATTATAAACACAGAACGCACCAGTTTTTCATGACATAAATTATAGCAATACATTCATGTGTATGACGGGTTCTGCATGGAATGCAGCTATATTATGCATCTGATATTATACCTGAGCTCGCAACTTGGACACAAACGGCAAGAAATATACATACATATGCTACTTAACGCAAGTCTCTGTAAACAATGCATGGACATCCGAAGGAGTGCGCGCACTTTTATTAGTAATCAAATTTTTGTTTTTTTGTTCGACAATTTTAATTACACACCATACACAAACCACAGCAAAACGAAAAGTATGCTTTTATCTCAAACCTCAGCCAATTACCGATTAATATTTTATCGTGTTTTCTTCGACTTGGATCAACATCCTACCCTGACACGGTCCCTCCCGCCCCTCCCCTTCCTCGCCCCACCCCAAACGAACACCCACACACCACACCCCTAAGCGAGACAACACCAATATACAACATCGATTAATGTTTCCGATTATTGGCTATAACAATGTACGGGATACAACATTAAACTGTCCGCCAAAATAAAAACGAGCCTTGGGTGCGTGCGTGCGTGTGTGCGTTGCGCTCCGGGCCCATCGTTCGACGGCCAGCCTCACGCAGCCCTCGCTCGCACCGTTGCTAGTGCCGTCCCTTCCTTGTGAGGGGCGAGACAGGGAAGTTAGTCGTTCGGGACGGGAGACACACGGGTCGAGAAGTGTACAACGGTAACGCCCGGTTAGGAATGCCCCTTCTTGTGATTGACGCTCGCGTCGCTCTTGCCGTTGCGCGAGTACGGCTCGAAAGCCGACGTCCCGTGGAGGGGCCGCACAGCCAACTCGAGCGGAAGGCCCACGTGGATGGGCAGCGACGGCATGGACAGAGGGAACACGGGCCCTCCGGGAAGGCCGGGGCAACCCGGGGCGGTGAGGAAGGCCGGCGGGCCTGGCCGTGGGCCGTGTCCAGTCCCGTGCGCAGATGGGGGTCCCGTGGGCTGCAGCAGACGGCCCTGCTCTAAGAGACGCAGCACGCTGCACGTGGCCGCGGACTCCGAGCTGGGAGAGCGGCCCTCGGCGCTGTCCTTGGTCTGGTCTTTCTTGTGCTTCGTGCGCCGATTCTGGAACCACACTTTCACCTGAGGCGTGGCAGGGAGGAGAGGAGATGGAAAGAGGGAGATGCAGAGAGATGAGTGGGAGATTGTGGGAGGAATAGGGAGAAAGCGCGCGTGATTGGAGTCCTGAAACGGGGGTTTCGTGAGTGATAGGACGGTGCGGTTGAGTTGATGCAATCGTTGATAAAGTGGTGCCATTGCATTGCATCATCGTCGTCAGTCATAATCAATCTACTGCTAGATGAAAACCACGATTCACCTTTCCATGATGCAAACAATCCTCCGAGCAGATGAGTTAATCGCTCCATCTCCTCGGACGACGTGCTCTCGGACACGTCACTGTTCTTCACTATGGACCATAATCCGTTTGAGCAACGTGTCCTGCCCAATAGCCCTCTTGTGTTTCTTAACGTGCAAATGTTCTCTAGGCAATTTGTTCCACTTTCTGTCTCTCAATGTAATTGATCATCACGAGACTACGATCGATCCACTGAAATATAAAACCAGTGTCTATTGATTGTCACTCATTGAAGACTAATTTCTTTAGAAATGTTTTTTTGTGTTTACGCTTGGTGTCCTTCGCACGCACCTCCGATTAGCACGGTTGGCTACGTAGGGTGCGAAAGAAGTTCAACATACATGCGTCACTGTCTATTAGAGTATTTGAGCAACAATCTGCTGTAACAACCTTCCCCAAATGTAAGTTTGTTTTGGGTGGGCGTGACCTGACCTGGAGAGTGGGCAAACACGTTTAACGGTGAGTGCCAAGAGCTCGGCGGTCACCGCCTCACTGCCATCTGCGAATCGCAAAGCAATGGGAATTGAGCGAATAGCAGAGAGTGGGTGGGCGTGTGCGTGCTTGGATTAAGGCGGAGACAGGGAGAGTGGGGATTGCACGCCATTCATCGTTAATCCACCGATTGCGGTGAACATAAAACTGCGTATTCTGATAGTAATGAGTAACCCTCTAACCTGTCACGATGCACCCCGATCCATAACAAATTAACACATTACCACGATTCCATCGATTATTAACCCCTATAAATGTTACTGTCTCGGTCGCATGTTTTGCCTTATCCCCGTTTCATTAGTGCAGTTGCGTTTACCCCATTAGCAACAATGCATAATAGTCGATGGACTTTTACATAAGTTAATTATTTCACAACTCTGCGCTAACTAAACAAATAGGTTGAGCTGATGGATATTGCCCGACACGTTATATTGTGTGCTAATCACGAGAGCGTTATATTTGTTGTAATGTGTTTGTAGTAAACGTTAAGGCCCAACCTTTCAGCCGTCCGACCTAAACTTTCCCCTTGATAGAGACAACTTCAATGTTTGCACTCTCTAACCGCCTATTATAATTAATCGCAGGTAAGTCTGGCATAGATTGATGACGTTCCGTTTGTATTATTATATCGATAGAAAAATACGACCAATTACATTGAAGTTGAATTATCATAATTCTACTCAACATTATACAGCCGTACAGCAATTGTTACGAGCATCAATGTCTACTGGCGATGATGAATGCAGTATATACAGTATATCCCCCATAGGTCTACATGCGCCTAGATTTCAGGATGCATTTCAGTTCTGAGTCGATACCAATCCGGATCCTTACACCGCAAGCAAGAATCCTCGAATAACAGCTCCAGAAAAACAGCTATAGAATAGAAGCAAGAACGATTCGCTCTCTTGCACTATGAATACCGAAAGCAGAGTTCAATTCCCGGACACGGCTAATAACACGTGCGGCGAGGGAGATCTAAACCGGTTGAGGCCCCCCCCCCCCCTGCTTTCACCAACCCACGTCGATCAGCGTGGCGAAGTATGGTCAAACAACCAAACCCATGGCCGACACGGGCAGGATTTTTTTGTTTTACCCGAAAGTGGCTTGACCATGGCTGAGAGTGACTTCGTGTATGTTGAATGACATTCACGGGGCAGTTTGACGACCGCCACCGTCTCACATTGCACGGTGCACACGTGCACGCTGTTCCGTGACATATGAGCGTTCGGCGGTGCAAGTCCCATCAAGTTACCCGCGGTGGAGTTGCTGCTCCGACCGGCTCACGCGTCACGGCGTGCATGACACGGGGTTGCATTGGTCACGCGCAAAATTGCCCCGTGGAGAATGCGCGCACGGGCATCGCGTGCGGCGTAGAGCCGCGTGCGTTGAACACCGAGAACCCTGGACGCGAGACGTCGACTCGTGAGTTAAACGTTGCGTTATTTTGTGTTCGCGTTTGATGATTTAAACAAAAATATATATTAATGCGAGCACGTGACAGACAAAGATCCCCCGTGCAGGCCACACAGACTGTTCGGGTTAAAGTGATGTTATCCGGACGGCGCGCGACCGCCTTTGTCTTCCCGGTGTTCGGTGTTTTACACATCGCCCAAAAGGACTCGCTTAAGAATTGTTGAGTCGACTACGAAGAGGCCCAGGATCGGTTCGGATTTTAGCCGCTGATGTTGGCCGTGAATGGGAATGGAACTAAGGTAGCCGAGTTTGTAGCAAAGTGCACTGACCGCTAACAGGACCGCTCTCTTCCAGTTACATACGTACAAAGACAAAGATCCCCCGTATAGCATTAACAGATTGTTGGGGCAAGTGCTGTTCGCAAGGACCTATGAAGGCCGGAACGGTACGCGAGGGGGTGGGTGGCCAGCACCACGCCCGACCGCCTTTGTCTCCCCAAGTGGCGATGTTTACGCACCGCACTAGGTACTCATATGAGGCTGAGTCAACCTAGGGGAGACCCATGACCGGTTCAGATAATCGTCACTGGTGATGGCCGTGAGCGGGAACCGAGCCCGGGTCGCCAGGTTCGTAGCGCAGCGTGCAAATCGCTACGCCACCGTTCCCACTTACATACATACGCATACATACATATATAACTATGTAATGAACAGGTATAAACTTTTAAAAGTTATCTAACAAATGTGTGACGTGCTGATGAGTGAAAAAAAGCACGAAACGAGAATTACAGTTGCGTGTGACGCATCTGTCAGTTTTGACTTTGAAGGCCTGAGAGTATTTTGTTGAACATTTTATCACAGCGAATATTTTGTTAATGTTTGTGTGTATAGATATATACTCATGTATTAAACCATCAAACATTCACCAAGCGGTCATTGAACGTGTCGCTTGCCACATTAAATGTAAAGTCACTCATTAACGTAGAGTTAGTACGTTTAAATAATTTTAAAACGAATCAACATCTTTCTCCAATGTGACCTAATTATAAATAATATCTCGCATGTTCTTAACATGCCAAATGCGCTGAGCATATTGACCCATAATGTAAGTCAGAGGCCCATATCCATTTGGACTGTACAAACTTCCCTCCCTTTATGCGGTAGTAGATGCGTTTCGAGAAAAGGCGCACAAAGCAAAATCGCGTAGATTAACACAAAATATACACCGCACGAAACAGCTGCCTGCCAAGGAGCGCATACAGTCCACATACACACATTGTTGCCCCAAGTTCGACAGCATAGCCGCATATGAGTTAATTAAAACCGCATATAACGAATTTCGGGGGAAAAAAGGTTAGCCGCATATACGCGATATCGCACAAACCGAACCGGCACGAAGCGAGGGAAACCTGCAGTATATACAGTATAGACAAACGCTCACAATACGAAGTGCATATATTTACACATTTATATTGAATCGGGAGCGAGTATCTAAAAACTTCAAACGGCACGCTGACGTTAATTTATTAAAATCACCGTCAAATAGGACACAAGCGCACGCGCGTGCTCAGCACGATAGGGTGCCGTCGAAACGTCGCCGCGTCTCGTATTTACGAATACCCACGTTGTGCATTGCGATTGGCACGTGAAACCAGCCTGGCGTTGCTTCGCAATATTTACCATTAACACGGCACATTGTGTCCATGATTAAGTGAAAATCCAAGCGCGCTGCACATGCTGACAACAGGATCAAGTCTGAGCCAGACAACACGAATCGTAAGCAAACAGCGGTCGAGACTAACGCCGGAGTGGCAGCCAAAGGGAGGGGACGCGCTCGAGTCTGCCGCGGAGATGGAGCAAATCAAATCAGCTCGCGTGCACGTGCGATCTGAATTGCCACGAACATCGCATGGCCGAGAGAGACGGCGACGACTTGGGACGGCCTTTCATCCAGCAGTGGATTGATTGATCGTGGTTAATGATGCTGACGATGATGGTAGTGGTGGTATGTCGGGGCTGCAATCGTGCCAAAACAAGATGAGGCTCGCAGAGAAAAAGACCCCTCGAGTATGATACGTCGTCTAATTAGTCCTGCAAAGATGTCAGTTGCTTTTATCGCTGATAAGCCCACGAGCTGGGCTCAAGCGTCTCGTTCCCCTACCCGTGCACATGCAGTCCCTCTGTACGTGTGCACATACAGTATACATTCTATACAAAGATGCCCCGTATAGCCGGAACAAGACCGTTGGGGCACGTGCTGTTAGCGAGCACCTATGAAGGCCGACGCGGTACACGAGGGGGTGGGGTGGACAGCACCACGCCCGACCGCCTTTGTCTCCCTCGTGAGTCGACCGAGGGCGAGGCCCAGGACCGGTTCATATAATCGTCACTGGTGTTGGCCGTGAGCGGTAATCGATGTGCCTCCGCTCACCAAACATTCTATACAGTCTCCCGCCTACACGCGCGCGCGTACAATCTCTCTCGTGCATAAATGAGCAACGTGAGATTTTCTGTTAAAGATAGTTTAGTCAAATATTATGTTCAGCGAATTGTCTAATTCACAGCCGGCAAGAAGCCAACGATCCCCAACATCGTGATGGTCACGTGGGGCGTTGTTTGACTATACTTCACCACGCTGGTCACTGCGTGCTGGTGGGGTGGGTGGGGTGGGGGACACAGGACCAGTTCGGAATGTTGTGATGTTTGTCGTGGTTGAGAATCAAATGTTCGCAGCAGAGTGCGCTCACCACTGCGCCACCGCTCCTATGCAAGACGCATCGAAGGAAAATCTCAACATGGCTTCCCAATGCTTAGGGCACGACAATTGTACTGTGTCCATACACAACGCAAAAACACACAAAGACATAAACACGCACATAGGTGTATGTTTATAGATAAAAAAAAACATTATGCATAATTATACGTTATCATAATTAGTATAATTAAGGGATTGCGTTGGCAGTGGTGAACCAGCTTAGACACAACCCATTCACCAGCGTTGTAAAGTAACACTACATTAGAAGTATTACTCCTGTATAAGGTAACGTTTCGAGGAATTACCCATTTCAGCTACAAAAATACAAATTTCCCCCGTACATCCTACGCCGACCGTTGAGGCAAGTGCTGTTGACGAGCACCTATTGCAGACCGATCGGCACAAGATAAGGGGTCGTGGTGACCAGCACCACACCAGACCGTCTTTGTCTTCCCCGTGCTGCTGTTTACACACCCCCACCGAGTATTCATGTGAGTCAAATCAAGTGAAGGCGCCCAGGTAAGCTTCTGACATCACCAGTGATGTTCGCCCTGGTTGAGAACCACACCATACAACCGCGTCAACTACACACACACACTAACCGCATGCCTGCATGCACACAATGGATGTGGTCCCCAGATTTTCGGAAACAATTCGGAAATATCCGAGAACCGGGACTGGATTGCAAGTTCCGGAATGATCCGAAAAGATTTCGTCAACTTCGTATACTTCGCGGTAACGAAACATGCTGTCACGTGACGTTCATTTAACCATGTGTGACGTCACGATCGATCACATTTAAATCTAAAGATCTTCACGTACAATTATAATTTTACTCGATTTAACTTCATATATGTAACATATGCAAAGCTTCATAATGAACATTATTACGATGATTCAATTCAGAGAATAAACAACGACGTTATCTTAAAGATTCATATATATTTTTTTACATCCGAAAATAGGAATTGTCTAAATTAGGTGTAAAATCCGATAACCGAAAACATTTAACCAAAAACTCATTCCCAATGCGTACGTAACATTCATAGCAGTGGTGGCCCAGCGGTAAGCGCGGCTGCACTGTGAGCGAGTTCCATTCCCGGCCACGGCTAACATCAGTGGCGAGTGCCATCTCAGCCGGCCTTAGGCTTGCCCCCACTTGACCTCCACGGGCAACAAGCACGAGAGCCAACACCTCCCGTGACCACCAACACAGCACGGGGGAGGGCCTTCATCTAGAAGTGGATGAGATAAAAGCCCGTGCATAATCATCATCATCATTTATATTAATCGTTGTGTATATGCGAGATGTATCTTCAACTAACTACTGTAAAGGCATTGCAGCGAGACGCACGTAACCACAACTCCCACACCTGCCGTCGCGTGATAAAGACCGCTGAACGTGCTCTGCGACCACACATAGCGATGTTTAATTTACGGATAATGGGTCTGCGGCCCGCACCATCACGGAACGAGACGCTCCAAACCCGCCCGAGAGCGCTTTGTTGCTCACACTGCTTGGGACTGCTCCATCATTCCTCACTCGACGCTCCCTCCCCCACCCAAGCAACACGATGCAGGCTCGCCAGACGACGGCCTATGGCGCCGACGGCTGCTGTGTAGAATAATAATAATAATAATACGAATAACAATCATCAGCATCATCATATTTTATCAGCATTTGCTGCCCTCTGTTAACGCGCTTGCTGGGTTTGAAGGCCTCTCTCCAAACCGCCATTCATCTCATCACGAGCCTGCGATGTCAATGATGCACCGAGCACGTGCATGCGTGCTCGGTCGATGTATGATCGCGGTGATGATTTTATTGCATCGTATACAGCATCAGCGACACCACCGTGGCTGTGGCTGAGAGCTCCATGAATAATAATGATGAACAATGTACTTGTACGGTTCCTTTGTCAATCTACTGCTGGATTGAAGCCCCTCCCCTCCTCCTCCCCATTGTAGCGTCTGTCACGGGCAGAGTCGTCTGGGCGTGCACAGGGCAACTTCACCAGGCCTGGCAGTGCGGGTTTGGGGAAGGGTGTCTGTGGCTGGGAATCGAACTCAAGTCGCACGGTTTATAGCGCGAGTGCGCTGAACCGGTACGCGACACCGCTGCACCCAAATAGCGGTGATGCAATATGTAACGTCAATGCAATATGTAACGGTGATGCAATATGTAACGGTGATGCAATATGTAACGGTGATGCAATATGTAACGGTGATGCAATATGTAACGGTGATGCAATATGTAACGTCTATGCAATTTGTAACGTCGATGCAATATGTAACGGTGATGCAATATGTAACGTCAATGCAATATGTAACGGTGATACAATATGTAATTACAATACAAAGTGTAACGTCAATGCAATATGTAACGGTGATGCAAAGTGTAACGACAATACAATGTGTAACGGCGATACAACACAATACATACTGTAACGCGAATGGAATATGTAACGGTAATTCATTGCCACCAGCGTCAAGGCACCGTCATACCTCCATATAAGACATCGTTTCTCGACAGTCAGCACACAACGGGCTCTCGATTCAGCACGTGACCGTCGTGATGATGCGTCGCGAATATACACACCGCGAATCATCTGCACCGTCTCACGTGCGAGTGCAGGCGCGTACGCAGCGTGCAGCGTCAAGTTCATGCTCGCTCCTTTAGCTTGCAAATGGTTGCGAGGAGCAGCTGAATGGGCAGCCTTACACACCACCATCGCATCGACGGTACAGTATGTTCGTAGCATCGTGGAGCAGCTTGAGGGAATGTTGCGTCGCAAGATCGCGAGAGACGATCACGGCTTGGCGTGCGGTGGCCTTCATCCAGCAGTGGAGAGACCGCAGCTGCTGCTGCAGATGATGATCATGGTGATAATGTCGTGTGTCCTCATAGCACACGTTGTGTGCACACGTAGCAGGAATAACGGAATGCATGCTGCTTTACACAAAGACAAAGATCCCCCGTGTAGCCTTAACAGACTGTTGGAGCAAGCGCTGTTAGCGAGCACCTATGATGGCCGGGCACGGCAGCACGAGGGGCTGCGTAGCCAACACCACGCCCGACCGCCTTTGTCTCCCCACTGCTGAAGTTAAAATGAATCCCCAGAACGCATGGGGAGGGTCACAACCGATTCAGCCACCACCTGCCACGAATGATAACCATGGCCGGGGATCGAACTTGGGTCGCCGGGCTCGTAGCGCCGCACCACGGCTCCAAACGCCACCCACTCCACGCCCCCACTCATGAAAAAAAAAACCGTAGGAAATATAGACAAACATGTTTACCCTTCTAACACACACACACACGCACATACCGTCCACCCTCCTCTCGCAAAACACAACACCCTAAACGCCCCCGTCATGACACAGGTTCAAACGCACAAAGACAAAGATCCCCTCCCCTATAGCCTTGACATACTGTTGGGGCAAGTGCTGTTAGCAAGCACCTAAGAAGACCGACACGACACACGAAGGTGGGTGGGTGGCCAGCACCACGCCCGGATGCCTTTTGTCTCCCGAGTGGTGATTTTTACGCGCCGCACTAGGTACTCATTTGAGGCTGAGTCGACCTAGGGGAGGCCCATAATCGCTTGCGATAATCTCCCCTAGTATTGGTGTGGCCGTGAGCGGGAACGAACTCGGCTCACCGGGTTTGTCGCGCAGCGCGCTCACCGCTCTGCCTCAACACACACAGACACACACCCCGCTTAAAATACACACACCCCCAAAGCACACACCCTTTAAACACGCGCGAACCTTCACACACACACACACATATACGCGCGTCAGAGAACACACAAAGACACAAGAGAATGGACGGGCGCGTTGTGCAGGTCGCTGCTGCTGCTGCTGCTTCACAAAACCCGAGGCCGTGCACATTCGGGTGTCGACCAGTGTGCAGGTTTTCTAGGAATTATTCTTCAAAATGAGGCTTTTAACGGGACTTCCGCTTGCATCATCCCACGCAATTTCTCGCGCATGCATAGTTAAACAAAAGACACAAAAGACAAAGATCCTCCCGATAGCAGGATGCTGGGGCAAGTGCTATCGGCGAGCACCTAGAAAGGTCAGCAAAGCGCACAAGCGAGGTGGTGTGGCTGCAACCACGCCCGCCCGCCCGTCCGCCTTTGTCTCGCCAGTGACGATGTTGACACATCGCATCGGGTACTATTTTGAAGACCGATTCGACCTAGGCGTATGCCTTGGACCGGTTCAGATGAATGGCCACTGATGTGATAAGTCGTGGCTTATTAGGTTGCAAGGTTCACATTGTGTTAACCATTGCAGCACATCTACAGCCTCCTCCCTCGCCCCCCCGGATATGAAAGGCACATACACACGCGGACATACACAGACACGCATGCCGCTTACGGCCTGGAAGGGGTTGGTAGCGAAGTGTCGTGCTCACAGAGTTCGATCCCCAGGCGCGGCTCAACATCATTGGCGAGTGATATCTGCACCAGGTGTCCCCCCCTCCCCTTCCCAAACCCACCCCCACCGCACGTCCTTCACCAGCGTGGTGAAGTATGGTCAAACAACCCCGCATGATCGTCACGCGGTCATGGGGAGCGAGGGGAGACCTCCATCCATCGGAGGCCAACAGTGGATGGACAAAGCGCTGCCGACGTTATTATTACTACGACGTGTTGTAAGCAGGTTGTCTGCGTCGCTCGCTCGTGAGCTTGAGCCACTGTGGCTACTGGAGGTGACAAAGGAATCTGGGTGCCCTGTGCGCGTGAGTGGACACGGCGAGTAAGCGCATTGACTCGCCTCTCACTGCCGCTCAGAGTTAACGACCTGCGCGGCTCTGTCTGGTATGCAGGTGGCTTCATTGTTTCACGAAGCGAAACAGCCAAACGCCGCATAACCCACCTACCCCCACCCCACTCCTATCACCATCACAACTGTCATCCAGCTGCGGATATAGCAATAAAGAGCTGCAATTGAAAGGCGGCAGACGCGCGCTTGTGAGCGCGTTGAGCTCATGAGCCCAGCCGGACGGGATACGTGATTTCGCTAAGATCAGCAGTTAGTCATCTGAACGTCCGGTCATGGCATCCCGGTCATTTACCGGCGCTCGCACTGATCAGGATTGGTGGTGAAGTATGGTCAAACGAAAGATTGCACCGACGTGACGTGGGTGGGAGGCCTTCATCGAGAGGTGGATGGACAAAGGGAATGTGTTTAGTTCCAATCGACACAGGATCTCCAGGACGTCATGTAAATGCTATGCAGACGTTGCACGTGATTGACATCCAAGTGCGTTGCGTGCATTCATTGCGCACGTTGTGATAATAATCGTAGTGATATTTGGTCTCTGTGTATCCAGCAAAACATCGCTGATTCGAGAGACAATGTTTCAGGAAGGTACCTGCCCCATTGGGATTGTTGGCCACTTCCCGTGTTAATAGAACGTATGGCTTCATGTGCGAGGAAAGCAGAGTAGCCCAGACAAAACAAAAATCCACCACGCATTTGTAAGCGTTAGTTGCAGAAATATATGATTATAGTAATTGTAACGATGGGGGTGGGGGGTAGGGGTGTGGAAGGGGAGCTGCGGTCACTCCATCAACATTTAATTTATTATTTTATCTTTATACGTGACTTTACCGAAAGAACCAAAGAGTAATTCCTGCAGTCACGAAAGCTCCAAATTAAGATTGGTCAAATATGGTCTAATAACAGCGCGGGGAAAGTTCTCATCCAGCAGTGGATTGACAAGAGGAGGGTGTCGACAACGGGGCGAACAAAGCATCGGAGGGACTGTTGGCAGGAAAGGCCACGACCACGTCACACACTGTTGAGCACAGTTCTCGCAGTACATTGGTAAACCACAGACACGGGCATTTATTGAGATCAAGCTGCCAATGAGACAATGCAGCGTCAAGTCTTTTGTGCAAGCTGCTGCAACCACAACAACAATCCACAAACGCTTTCTTTCCGCACAAGGCTTAAAAGCAAACAGCACCCAGCTGGTTAATACGTTTTTTTTCGTATATAATGGAATATAACTGACATGACCCCAAACAAAAATACAACTCTGACAATGTATGCACTGTCCTTGAAATTGATTTGTCCACACCTGAGACAGCTTTTCTTAGAGCCCAGTCTCACAGTGCATACATTATCAGAGTTGTCTTTTTTTTTTGCATTTTGACCGCAAGTGTTGTGGTTAATGCAAACATGATCCCTTGTATAAAGGTGTCAGTTTTGTTGCCAGATAAAAGGGTAAAAACCTAATACTATATCTTGCTACTGGCAAAGGAGGTCTCATAATATAATATTGAGACTTACCAAAACTCTTTAACATTCTCTCTACATATAAAACTCAATGTTTTCTGAAAAGGACTAGGAGGCCTTAACCTTGATAATTTTTTGACAATTAGTATATTATATTATTATATTATTTTATTATGTTTTATTTTTTTATTTTATTATTTCCCTTCTACGTGACTTTACCGAAAGAACCAAGAAGATAGTATATTGCTATTCATTAACCATGTATTTTATGCAGCAGTTTGAAAGTATGTTACAGATGCAGCAATATAATATAATTGATTGATACCTATAGCCTAAAAAGCTCAACACGTTCGTTATTAACACTGCAATAAATAAAAACATATATATACACACAAGAGCTGACCTTTGGGGAATGACCATTTGTCATAGAAGACCCAAAGGCCCCCATTTCATATTTGCTATGAAGAAGGGTCATTGTCCAAAATGTTGCCGGCGATATGTTTTGTTGAGACGGTGCAATTGACGAAATTGTTGAGTTGTTCGTGTTGTTGATTGAGCTTGTGCACCGCTGCCAACGCTGCAGCAGCAGCAGCACCAAACGATCTGTACAAAGAGACTCGAGAGCTAATAGACCACGTGTTGCGCCGGTGAATTTTGGTGTCGTGGACTTCAAAAGGAAAGCAGCTGTGATGATTTGTCTTTGTTACAAATGCGCCGATCTTCGCTCCGCCTCAACCAGGCCCGAACCCCTGCCTCCCTGCCTACAACCCACACACTGCTACCCGCCCCCCCCCCCCCCACGTTGCCGGCACGTGCTGGCTGGTGGTCGCTCCTTCTCCTCTGCGACTCCTACAGTCTGAATCTCCCTCTCAAGTCCTGTTTGATTGAACTGGTGACGCCTTAGATCAGTGGTTCTCAAGATTTGTTGGCTGAATTTCGATTTAAAGCTTTCGTGACTGCAGGGATTCGTCTTCTTGGTTCTTTCGGTAAAGTCACGTAGAGGGGAAATAATAAAATAATAAAAATAAAACATAATAAAATAATATAATAAAATAATAATATACTTTTATTATTTCCCTTCTACGTCACTTTAACAAAAGAACCAAGACGATTTGTTGGCTGCTTTACCTCCTTGTTCAATTTTGTTTCAACCGAGGACCCCCCTTGCCTAACTCAACGTGGAATACATGTATGCATAGTGAACATCAACATTTTAACGAATTGTAACTGCAAGCGGATAAAAACTAATTCAACAAGACGCTCTGCATGTGTCATGTAATTTGTTCATGCTCGCTGGTTACTCTTGTAAACCACATTGTTTACGATCAATGAGGCTAGAAAGGTATTTAATATTGTTCGAGGTTACCATATGGATTTAAGTGTTATCGAAGTTATTTATATTGGCAGATTCATACATGATTATTCACCAATGACACTCATGTACGATACCATTCCATGCATTTATAAGTCATCTCACGTACCGCCTGGAACATTGCCACGTATCCCGAGAGGTCTGCATACCCCCGGTTGAGAACCACTGCCTGAGACTACACGTGACTTCACTCGTGGACTAACTCACAGCCCATGCCGTATTTGACACTCATACCACAGAACACTGCAGACTGTGTCGTCGTCCCCCGATCCGACTTTCATGTACATGTTGATGATCCATGTGATGGTGGCGATGATGGTAATGATATTTGGCGGTGGTGGTCATGATGATGATGATGATCATGATGTTGATTTTTTTGGATGATGATGATGAAAATAATGCTGGGCGGTGGTGGCTATGCAAGTGGTCTATAATCCAGCACTGTGATGATGGACGCTTGTGTTGCGCCCAAAACGTCGTTATTTATTTTATTTTATACCCACGTGACTTTATCGAAATAACCAAACAGTATGGATTCCTGCAGTCACGAAAGCTTCAAATCAAGATTGATCACACTAATGTTGTGAAACTCCCTTTCCCGTGGGCGTCGATAAAGTGCCATACCCTGGCTCGCCAGGAGAACGCAGTGCAGCAAGTGGACTAATCACCAGCTGTTTCCATCGTTACGGGGAGATGGGGGGGATAGAGCGTTGCCCCCTCGCGCGTGTGAGTTTCCTCCGCGTGCTCCGGCTTCCTCCCGCACGTATAAACACTCGTCATTAAATGGCAGACATCTTCGAATAAAACCCCAATGCAGGAACCCAACTGAAAAAAAACAGTCATCAGGCTCAGTGTGGCTGGATAAATGAGTAATTACTGTAATAATGTTTGTGTTCGTGAAGCTTGTTATTGTGGTTTTGATTATGGCGACGACCACAATAATGGCAACAATGGTGACGATTATAACATTACTTTTATCCTCATACCAAAAGACAAAGATTCCCCGTATAGCCTTAACCAACTGTTGGGCAAGTGCTGTTAGCGAGCTCCTATAAAGGCCAGAATGGTGGGTAGCCAGCACCATGCCCGGCCACCGTTGCATCCCTGGTGGAAACGTTTACACACCGCACCAGGTACTAATTTGAGGTTGAGTCGACCTAGTGGAGGAGGCCCAGGACCGGTTAAGATAATCGTCACTGTTGTTGGCCGTGAGCGGCAAATCTAACTGGGGTTTCCAGGTCCGTAGCGCGGCGTGCTAACCTCTACACTACCGCTCCCCACCCACGTACCACACACACACACGTGGCCCACAATCACAGCCACACGCCGCAATAATTCCCGTTTACTCGGCGGCTGCCAAGAAGGGGGAGGGAGCACGCACCTGAGTCTCGGACAGGTTGAGCTGGCGCGCGAGCTCCGTGCGCTCCCGGCCCACCAGGTATTGGCAGCGCTGGAACTCGCACTCGAGTCGGTAGAGCTGCTCGGCCGTGAACGATGTGCGGGTCCTCTTGGGCCGCTCCAGGTCCAACCCCTTGGGCAGCACGAGCTCGCGGATGGCGCCCTTGGCGTCTGCAGTGCCGCCCCCCGCGTGCGCCACGGCGAAAGCGGCGGCGGCGGCGAGAGAAGAGCGCGCGTCAGGTGCAGCAGTGCGCGCTCGCGTGTGTGTGTAGGCGCGTGTGTGTGTAAGTGCGTGTGTGTGTAAGTGCGTGTGTATGTGGGTGCGTGTGTGGGGAGCGGTGGTGTAGCGGTTAGCGCGCTGCGCTATGAACCCGGCGACCCGGGTTCGATTCCCGCTCACGGCCAACACCAGTGACGATTATCTAAACCGGTCCTGGGCCTCCCCTAGGTCGACTCAGCCTCAAATGAGTACCCAGTGCGGTGTGTAAACATCGCCACTGGGGAGACAAAGGCGGTCGGGCGTGGTGCTGGCCACCCACCCCCTCGTGCACCGTCCAGGCCTTCATAGGTGCTCGCACTTGCACCCCAACAGTATGGTACAGGTTATATGGATAATCTTTGCCTTTACGTGTAAGGGCTGCAGATCGGTAACGCTGTGGTGGCTGTGAGCATTGCTATTGGGTGAAAGGCCCTTCCTGGCGCTGTAAGCCTCTATGCAGTGGCCAACGGTGGCTCTGGGCCAGGGGCTGGTAACCCCTTCACCTTCAATCAGAAAGCCACGAATTAAATATCAAACTAAGCTTGTGTAGAGGCCCTGGGAGGACAGGCGTCTATGTCGTCTGGCTGATGAGTCATATTTCTTAAATAACCTACTGACACAGGTACTAGCTAAAGTGACCCCTCGGGATAGAGTGATCATATTGGATGGCTTTAATATCCAAGCAGGTCATAATTTAGCCACCTGGGCTGGAGTGATTGGATCAGCTCAATAATAGTAGGAAACTGCTCGTCTTCTTGTAATCATCAATATGCCGTCCCGTCATTGGTGCATCCACACACCATCATAGATGCACGCCTCGTCCAAGCAACAACATCTGCTTGACTACATAGTGATCGAACAACGGATGCAGGCCCTTGTCCTTGATACCAGAACTTCCCGTGGAGCTGGTCAGCCCAGTCATCATCGGCTTGTCATCTGTAAGATACACCTGCCATTCTTCTACTGTGGTGGTGGGTGTCCTCCTGGGACCCCATTCAATCCCACAGTGGCCTGGTCTCAATTAAGTGACGAAAGTTGCAAGTGAGTATTCAGCTGGGGTTGGGTGAGGTTTGGAACTATGCATTATTTGGGTCTTTCGGTAAAGTCACGTAGATAGGTTCAAAGAAAATAACAAAAACATAACAAAAAACTACGACGTATCGATCGCAACACAAGTGGTCGTCATCAGGAAAAGGGGGGTTAGTTTCTAAAAAGAACTTTAACCAAAGACCCAATTAATTTGAATTCCTGTAATCGCGAAAGCTTTAAGTTTATAACTATGGTTCATGAAGCCCAGAGTTCCACAGAAAGCCTGAAAGATGGAGGTGTTCCAGCTAGCTCCCACCGATTACATCATCCCACGTCGACGAATGAGGAGGCTTATGACAGCCTTCGCTCAGAGGTTCGTAGAGCCATCCGGCCCTGCGAGGATGAGTGGTGGTGGTTTACAAGAGGAGGTGGTAAATGCTTCAGTAGATCACGACAACGAATCACTCTTTAATGACATCTAAAAGTAACTTGCGGCGCCATCCCTATTACCATGCTTAAGGGAAATAATGGTGATATGATCTCCGACCCCCAGGAACAACTCTGCAGGTTTTTTGAGTTTTTAAGTGAGGTATTGGGGTAGGGCAAACCCCTAAGCTCAGATAACATCACGGGGCAAGGTGGGGATGTCCTTGCTGGGGCTGCAGTGTCTCAAATATTGGAATAAATAGCTGGCTGCGGTGCCATCTGTTCAGGATGTACCAGGAGCGATCCAGTGTCTGAGACCAGGAAAATCGCCAGGCAGAGATGACCTCCCAAGCGAAATGCTGAGAGAGGGTGGTGTTTGTCTGCAGACTGTCCTGTATGACATCATTACAGCAGTCTTTACCACAGGACAGGCTATGCAGGATTGGAAGGATGTCCTCCTTCTTAAAGAGGGGGACCGTACTGATTTTAACAACTATTGGGGCATCTCCCTCCTAATGTGCCGGGAAAGGCTCTGGCAAGGATTATTCAACATCGTCTTGCCAGACATGCTCAGGAGAGGCGTGCAGAGGCCCAGTGGGATTTTAGGCCTGGGCAGTCCTGTATTGATGCCATATTTTCTGTCCGTCTGCTACAGAAGAGATATAGGGAATTACAATGGGACCTACATCTCTGCTTTATTGATCTGGTCAAGGCCTATGATACGATCAATAGGTCATGGCTGTGGGTTGTTCTGCGTGCTTTCGGGGTCCATGGCTCTGCTCACAATCAATAAAGAACGTCATGATGATGAGCAGACACAGTGAAGCTGGTTGGCTGGGAGTCCCACACATTCCCTCTTTACCTTGGGGTGCGATAGGGATATCATCAGGCTCCTAAATTAATTACCACATGTTTCAACCACGTAGTTCGAGAAACATTCCATGGCTGTAGCAGAGGACTTTTTTTATTTGGTACAGACACAGTGGGAGGCTGATCGATGCCCTGGTGCAGTCCAGGGATGGTTCCCTATTGGCCAACCATGTTATGTATGCTGATGATGTGGTGGTTGCTGCTCACTCTGAGAATTAGTTGGAGGCTCTGCTACTAAACCTGGAGCGAGTCACGAAGAGATGGGGCTTTAACATCAGCCCCACCAACACTAAGCACCTGCCTGGATATTTTGTGTCGTAAAATGCTCCACTCTCTCAACTCCCAATGAGTTATGGAACAGTTGTGGAGATAGTGGACAAGTGTCCTTACCTGGGCAGTGTGCTTTAAACTAGCTCTGGTTTGGCAGCAGAGATCGTACTCCGAATCAGTTGAGCAGCATTATATTTGCATCAGCTTCGTAAGTCAGCGTGGAAGCTACCTGGCCTGCTGCTTCACACAAAGTGTTGGGTCTTCTTCGCCACAGTTATGCCCTCCTATCTATATGCTTGCAAAACGTGGACTCCTCTGAAGGAATATCTGTGCCAGTTTGAAACATTCAGGCTGGCCTGCCGACGATCCATCCTGGCTTTAAACAGGCTAGATTGTGTGAGGAGCTTACAAATCCTTGAACGATCTGGATATTGTCCCATCAGTGAGCTGCTCCGGCAAGAGAGGCTGCGTTGGCTGGGTCATGTAATCCGCATGCCCAGCCACCGCATACCCAAGCAGCATATGTTTGGCCAGATAGAGGGTGCTAAACGGGCGCGGCACGGGCTGGAGAAGAGATTGATTGATGTGTACAGGATGATGTGGAGCTGATTAGACCTGCCGATGACTGGTATCATCGGTGTAATATCAGCCTCTATCGAGGAGGCTTCGTGAAGGACATTACTGGACAGTTAGAGGCAGTCACCCTCCAACAATAGCGGAGGGTAGAGAAGTGGCACTCACAGCAACGAGCGGAGGGCTGGCCGGCTAGATATCGTGAGTTGGCACAGTGGGGAGTACAGTGGGTGCACATATCAACGATCTTAGTCAGCGAACCTATGGCACCTAGGGTCTGGCCCGTGACCTCCTGCCATCAAGCTCTTGACATTTCACGTGACCTCAAAGCGCACCTAGCCTGGCACGAGCGCCGTGTTGAGTGTGTGGCAAAGGGGGGGGGGGTCTGCTTGCGTAAAAATGAGGGTGTGTCCGAGTGAGGGTGTGGATGTGTATGAGTGTAGGTGAGTGTATGTGGGCAAAGTAGGGGGCATAGTTGGTGCAACGGGCCTGTCATCTCAGTCAGTCCACCCATGGCGACCTGGGTCTGCCCCGTGACCTCCTGCCGGCGAGCGTTCGACACTTCACATGGCCTCAACGTGCACGTAGCCTGGCACAAGCACCGTGTTGACGTCACTGCCACTAAGGCGTTGTTGTTGTTGTATGTGGGGAGCAGTAGTGTAGCGTTTGTGGCGCTCCAAAGCCGGCGACACGAGTTCGATTCCAGCTCACGACCAATAATAGTGGCGAATATTTCAACGGGTCATGCGCCTCCACTCGGTAAGCATGTCTGGCGTGTGTCGTGTCGGCCTTCATATATGCTCCCTCGCAGAACTTGCCCCAATGGTCTGTTACGGGCGATATGTATAATTCTCTCTAGGTTTGTGACTGTCAGGATGTTTATTCTTGTAAGAGTGCGTTGACGGTACGTATTGGGGCGTGTAAGTGTGAGAGCGTGTTTGTAAAAGTGGACCAAATGCGCGTGAAAGAGTTGCGTGTGGCAGTGTGTGACGTGGGTGCCCGCTAACAGCAGATTATACTGGTAGAAACCCACTGGTTCCACCAGCCCACAGGGGCTGGTCACCCCGTGGTGCCCTTATAAAACTCAACGTTTAACCTATTCACGCAGACTTGTGCCCGCCCACACAGTCGGGCATATTTGCGGAATACACCACGCCGCCGTTGACCCTGGCTATTGACCGAGCAACCCAACGTTCCTACCTGCTCCCTCCGCAGGAATGTGTTAAACAGGTCTAAACAAAGCGACGTTAGTTCTGTGTATACATACGTGTGTGCGTGTGTACGTGTCGTCTGCAAGGCCTTCATAGGTGCTCGCGAATAGCAACTAAGTCTGCTAAGGCTGTACGTGTCAGTTGAGCGTGCTGAACACACACACGCTGATCCAACAAGGTCTATTGATCAGATCGCCTGAATGATGATGTACATACTTATGCGTCTGAGTACAAACTCACGAGTTCTGGTTAAACTCCGTTCAGTGCCTCCACGTATGAACCCAAATATGTTAGTCCAGATGCATATTTAATGGCATAGAAACGTATTTATTTATGCAACAGATTTTTTTTCTTGTTGTTGAAGCTACTCTGGACGAGTTTCAAACCTTTTGGATCTCATCGGCAGTCAGGCTGGTGGAACATACTTTTCGAGATTCCAACTCGGGTTACCACTCAACGTTGCACTACATCCATGCTACAAACTACAAGCACACACACTCAACAAAGACAAAGATCCCCCGTATAGCCTTAGCAGACGTTTGGGACAAGTGATGTTGGCAAGCACCTTTGAATGCCGGAACGTTACACGATGGGGGGGGGGGGGGGCAGCACCACACACACGACCGCCTTTGTCTCCCCAGTGGCGATGTTCACACACCGCACCAGGTTCATATTTGAGGCTGAGTCGACCTAGGGGAGGCTCAGGACCAGTTCAGATAAACGTTACTGGTGTTGGCCGTGAGCGGGAATCGAACTCAGGGGCCGGGTTTGTAGCGCAGCGTAGCGCTAACAGCGATATTGCAACTCCCCCCACACACAACACACCTATTACATACACACACAACACACCTCTTATACACACACAAAACATACCTATTACATACACACACACAACACACCTATTACATACACACACAACACACCTATTACATACACACACAATACACCTATTACATACACACACACAATACACATATTACATACACACACAACACACCTATTACATACACACACACAACACACCTCTTATACACACACACAACACACCTATTACATACACACACAACCCACCTATTACATACACACAACACCTATTACATACACACACAACACACCTATTATATACACACACCTACTATACACACACACAACACACCTATTACATACACACACAATACACCTATTACATACACACACACAATACACCTATTACATACACACACAACACACCTATTACATACACACACACAACACTCCTATTACACACACACACACAACACACCTACTATACACACACAACACACCTATTATACACACACAACACACCTACCATACACACACCTAACACAGACGCATAGGCACAATAGCCACATAAAGACAATTCACAGACGTGATTGCAGACACAAAACACACACTAGACACGTACACATACAAATATACTTACAAAGCGCACACATATACGCTTAACATATATAAATATAAATGCACACACAATACACATCTTAAATATTGTCAGGACACATACGTATGCATGCATACAGAAAGGCACAGCACACAAACAATGCACACAAAACACACACAAAGTATAAAAACACGGACACACATTCACACACCCACAAACCAAACACATACGCACCCAACAAAAACACTTACACACAACCACGTGGATATAATTTACGCACGTAAGAACAAACACAAAACACAAGCTCTACATATTAACAATAAACAAATACACACAACAGTACCCACACTTGCTAATACTCAGGACACACAAAGCACACGCATACACACACGAGACGGACAACACCACACACTTTTAAATATATATGCGTACGTAACATATACAAAGACAAAGGTTTTTGTGTAGCCCACACAGGCTTCTGGGGCAAGTACTGTTAAAGGTACACGAGGTTGGGTGGTGTTGGTGGACAACAACACGCCCGGCCGCCTTTGTCTCCCCAGGGGTCGCCGGATTCGTCGCGTCGTGCGCTAACCACTACACTGCAAACAACACATGCACACACCCACGCACATGATACATGCATACATACAAACGCGCACACGTTTGTATACATAGCAATAATCACGGTCAGCCATGATCCGTCCACTGCTGGATGAAGCCTCTCCCCTCACCCCCCCCTGTCACCGCTCACGTTCTCGCGATTCAATAATAATGATATAATCATTCTCCTGCTCACCAGTTGAGTTCATCGCTCCAGCTCTCTCATGCGGTGGGGTCATACATGGGGTTTTTTTCTTCCTGAAAAGGGCCACTAGGCAGAAACGTCGGGATTTTCTCTTTCATCTAGTAAGCAGCTAAAAAAAACACCGCTTTATTTTTTGTGTTATGTTATGATATAGACCACAACGACCACATGGGTAACAAGTTGTGTATTATGTTAATCATAATATGATGTTAGTTATACCTAACATAATATAACAATGTCCCTTTAGCGTAGAAATCAAAGTGATGAATGCGTATTGGCGTTAACGTGTTCATAGGTTTGAAAATAGCACCGCCTTACGAATACATTACGAAAGAACGTTTACAAATTTAATTACCTAGAAATATGTTATATATTAGTAATTTTAAATAGCTATTACCGTTAGTAATGTGCAGGAATTTGTTCAACGCGATGAAGGTCTCCCCACACCGTATCGGTAGTGTGAGCAGGGGTGGGGAGGGGGGTGTTTGACCATACTTCCCCACAACGGTCAGTGCGTGTTGGAGAAGCGGGGTATAGCGGCGCCAGGACCGGTTCAGACAAAAAAATAACCACTCGCCACTGATGTTAGCCGTGGTCTGGAATCGAGCTGAAGCTACCAGGTTCCATAGGTAGGCGCCCTAACCACTGCGCCACCGCTCCACCCCGCGCGATGCAGTATGTATAGACTGTGCGCGTGTACTGTCGGTGGCGGTGCAATATCGCAAATTGAGAGGCACCTGCGACAGAGACTTTTGGGTTAACTGTGAAAGCCGCGTAATCTTCACACAATGCGCTCGCTAACCACTCGAATCGCACGGGCGTATACCTTCACGCTTGGGATTAGTGGGCACGTACCGGTAATCTTCGTAATGCACCGTGATCTCCACGTGACGATCTTCGCAAGGTTACCGTTACATCCATACGTGACGCAATGAACAATGCGCATAACTAAACCGGCTTAGCACGCGAGTTACATTCCTAGCGACGGCCAACATCTTTGGTGAGTTATATCGAAACGATCTTTGACAGCCCACCCCCTCCACCCTCTCGTCTCACCTTTAACAACGCGCGTTGACCAGCGCGGCGCTGTAGGTCAAGAAATACCCACGGATCGACGCGGCAAGTGGAGGCCTTCATCCAGCAGTGGATTGACGAGGGGCTTGTCAACTAATTATCGTGAGCTATACAGACACAAAGATCCCCCGTATGGCCTTAACCGACTGTTGAGGCAAGTGCTGTTAGCGAGCGCCTATTAAGGCCGGAACGGCACACGAGGGGGTGGGTGGCCAGCACCACGCCCGACCGCCTTTGTCTCTCTCGTCACGGTGTTTAGACATCACTCCAGGTACTCATTTAACGCACACACACACACACCTTGATATTTGCAGCGCCGCTACATGTGATGTGAACTGCAGGTAAAACGTAACCACTTGTAAAATGAAAGAATACGGAAAAATAACCGACGCCGTACTGATTGAAGACCATCGAACGAAACCTTGACATGTTGTTACGTTACTCTTTGGGTCTTTCGGTAAAGTCACGTAGGTAGAAAAAAAATAGATCGCGACGTTTCACCTGAAGACGGTCGCTTGTTATTGCGATCGAAACGTCGTCATCTATTATTATTTCTACCCACGTGGCTTTACCGAAAGAACCAAAGAGTATGGATTCCTGCAGCCACGAAAACTTCAAATCAAAAATGTTGTTACCTTGTTACATTTTCCTGGTATTTAAATTCGACCGATGCTAAATCGAATTATTACCGCCGAAGAAGATACCCGGCACAATATGTGTGTGTGTGTCATTGGACCATCAAATATTTATATATTATCAGAGCATGTTCACCACAAGAACGTGTGATTAAAGGAGACCTGATTCATCGCAAAAATGTATCTATTTGGTATTTGAACATCTTAATAATTTCGATTTAAAGCTTTCGTGACTACAGGGATCCATATTCTTGGTTCTTTCGGTAAAGTCACGTAGAAGGGAAATAATAAAATAATAAAAATAAAACAATAAAATTATCATGACGTTTCGATTGCAACATAAGCAATCATCATCATGTGACATCATCACGTGACTTTGCAGAAAGAATCAAGAATATCTTAATAATTTTTTATTGCCAGAACGGTTAAAACCTCTTCTTATTGTTCATAATGTGTGTGTGTATTATGCAAATATACATATTGATGGTGATCCATTAATAGGTACCACACTGCGTTATTATGACCCCAACTTTATTCTCAACAGGTGGTTAAACTTTGTGAACGCCGTTTCTCGGTACCCTACTAGGGAGACGTGTTCCTTGGCTTGACGCGCGCATTGATATTGGCGGAGCAAGGAGACGTGGAGAGGCTTGGAAATTAAAATGTAGTCTTCTCGATCATCTCCCCATATTATTTTAACGGGGTATCTATAAATGGATCGCTCCTATACCTCTCAATCCACGTGTGTTTTATTTCAAACATGACCGTTTGTCATCGGTGTAAAGTCCTTGTTTAATATTATACAAAACATGTACGCAATAATTATTAGAATTGATATCCTAACATTAATTTATATTAAAATTAATATATGGGAAATCGTTGGAAACTGGGTTGAACACGCATAATTAAAAATGGTAGATGCAAATTAGCCATATACCTATTTCGAAGTAAACTAATTTGTGCTAATCTATACATGTATTATTCATGATTGTATCAGAAGACGTGATGACCTGAATACACGTAAAACGCTTTGAGGAATAAACATATTCGGGAAAATATAATTAATCTTAATTTGAAGCTTTCGTGACTGCAGGAATCTATACTATTTGGTTCTTTCGGTAAAGTCACGTAGGTATAAAATAAAATACATCACGACGTTTCGGGCGCAACACAAGCGTCCGTCATCAGGTGGGAAAAGCTCTTCCCATTTTATTTTATACCTACGTGACTTTACCGAAAGAACCAAAGAGTATTATATAGTTACACAATTACGCTGCACATCGTGCCCAACAGTTCATACACCCAACGACTTGTACGATGTGAGATCGAGTGCGAACGCCCCCGTCAATGATCCGCCCAGACAAAGACATCGCCGGTAGAATGTTAGACATGGGCGCGGGTTTCACCCTCACACAGGCTCATCAGCGAACCATGCCCATCCATCTATCAAAGACAAAGATCCCCCGTACAGCCTTCGTAGACTGTTGGGGCAAGTGCTGTTAGCGAGCACCTATGAAGTCCGGCCAGGCAACACGAGGCGGCGGGGTGGCCAGCACCACGCCCGACCGCCTTTGTCTCCCCAGTGGCGATGTTTAAACACCGCACCAGGTACTCATTTGATGTTGAGTCGACCTAGGGGATGCGGCCCAGGACCATGTTCAGATAATCGTCCACTGAGTGTTGGTCGTAAGCGGGAATCAAACTCGGGGTGGCCGGGTTCGTAGCGCGGCGCGCTAACCACTACGCCACCGCTCCCTATCCAGCTATCGAGCCATTGTGTACACAGTACCCCCCCCCCCCCCCCCCGCGTAACCTTGCTCGACCGCAGGGGGCAAGTGCTGTTAGCGAGCACCGATGAAGTCCGGAATGGCATACGAGGGGGTGTGTGGCCAGCACCACCCCCTACCTACGTAACACCAGGAACTCATTTAACGCTAAATCGACCTAGAGGAGGCCCAGGATCGGTTAAGATAATCGTCACTGGTGTTGGCCGTGAGCGGGTCGCCGAGTTTGCAGCACTGCGCTAACCACTGCGCCACCGCTCCCTACACAAACACACACACACAGACGAACACATACTCGCACACACGATGTGTGTATGCTGCGCACAAGCGGTCTGGTTGATCGACGCGCCCATGACGCAGCAGCCCGGAATGCGCTCGACCTCATCGCATCTCGGATGGTAAGCAGGTTGGAACCTGGTTAGTACTTTGACGGGGAACTGTATGGCAATACCAGGTGGTGTAGGGGTCAGGCTAGGAGGCAGATTGGAGATTGCACTACGCCAATGCATTCTCGAATCAAGCTGTGCGGAGTTGGGAGTGACGCCCTCCTCGTATGTTCGCGTTTCCTGCGGGTCGTGCTGTTTCCTCCCCCGACCACCCACGATGGAATTTGTCCCTACATCCCAATGTAGCAGCACCCTCTTGAAAACAAAAAAGAGTCTTTCCATGGTAACTAAATTGTTTTATTTGTAATGTATGGGTGTGGCTCAATGGTAAGCGAACTGCTTTCCGATCCCCGACCACGGCCAGGCAATCGTCAACCCGTGATCTGATCCTGTTCACTGCCTCCCTTCACCGACCGGGCAACTGAGATGGGCTCGAGAAATCCCCACGATCGACACAGCGTGTGCGGTCCTTCGTCCGGAGCCAGTGGATTGATACGGGACTGTGTGTTGCTGATGTTGATGTTGTTATTATAATAATGATCGTATTGCGATAATAGTTCGTGGCGACGGCGACAGACGCGCGTGAGATTTCCCACACCACGTGCGAGCGTCATCTGATGGCGCGCTCGAGATTAAAAGTAGCCGCGCTAATGCCCCGAAGCGCAAAGCAACTTATTATTTGTTTCAAAAGGCGTTCATTAGACGCGTGTGTTCTTATTGCTAAAGACAAAGACTGATTTAATCGTACGTAATTTTCATATCCGTGTGTCAGTCACAAGAGCTATACACATCGGTGTATTTAAGATTTGCTGGGTTACGACTTTACATTTGACACACAATAAACATCAACGGTGTTGTCACACTTGATGAGCACGTTAGTTTGTGTGTATTGGTCAAGTGTTGCGTTCGAGTCATACAACATCACACGCTGCACCGTATACCCCACACTGCACGATTCGTATGTTACGTTAGCGTTGTGCTTGCGCCTATCGCCCCATGATGCCCATGAACTCTGTTGGCCGAAGAATGAGAACACGCCCGAGACGGACGCCCAGCGGTTGAACCGGCCCGTCGCGATAGCTGCTGCTAGCTCGGTCGATTTGTCATCGCACGGTGACGTGACAGGGGTGGCGGCAGGTTTGGGTGAAAGCCTTCACGCAGCAGTGGGTGGATCGTGACTAAATGACGATTATGAGCACGGCTTCTAAGAGTCGCTGTCAAAGCACGGTCCGAGATCCGCGTGCACCACCGCGGAGATGGAGCGATCAAAGCGACTCGATGGCTCGTTGTGTCGTCTCGTGACCGCGAGGAGTGACGACTGAATCGGGAGGTGGTTCCTTCAGCAGTGGAGTGATCCTGACTGATTGGGGATGATGATGATGATGAACCACTCGCATCATCTCGGCTACTGGTGACTCTGAGCTAAGCTCAACTCGGGGCTGTGATTAAGTCCAGTTCCAGGCAATGCACTTGGTATTTGGCGCAAAGTAGCGGACAAAGAAAAAACAGAGATGCGATTCATGCAGACGACAGCTGACACAAACCCTCACATCCATTGACAGCGATGGCAGCGCGATTTGCGAAGAACATTCTCGTCGCGATAGTAAACGTCGCCACACGTTTGTATCTCATCATCTGCTTTGATCAATCCACTGCTGGATGAAGGCCTCTGCAACCGCCCCCCCCCCTCCCAAGCTCCCCCCAGCCCCCTTTTCGTTTTCCTTTGTTACGGCGTGATTTGTTTAAACGTTGTCACGTTCAAGATGGATTAAAGACAACCACAATGCGCATCACGTGCGTGCAAGGGCGATGCATTGAGCGGCAGTAGCATTCAACTGTGCACCGCTGTACATCGTGTTGACTCATGTTGCTTCGTGTCCATGCCAAATCAGAGCTACGACCCCCCCCCCCCCCCCCTTGCAGAGCTGCGGCAAGATTTTCGCATGGCATTGCATCTAGAATACATTTTTCGTCTCTCTATATATATGACATTCAGAGACAGGAAGAGAGAGCACACGGATGAGAGAACGTACACTGCTCAAGTGCATCATTCAAACTGTTAAGGTAGTGGCGTGGAGGCTTGGTCAGGAACACTGCGGGTGGCGAGAAGGGTTGATGGGCCATGGTGAAGAGAAATGACGGAGCGGCAGTCAAGGAGTGGAACGAGACCGACGGACAGGACTCGTCCATCGGGGAAGATGGAGCCATGACATCAGCTCGTGTGTTGAGGAAGAAGCGAGGTGTGGATTATTTCACCGTGACATATCGTTGACTTTGTGACGATTGGTAACGGCTGACGATGACTGCATATGCAAACATCGCATTAATAAGACGCGCGCAGTGGGATTCCAACCAACGTCCTTGGGTATTTCACAAAAGCACAGCATCCCCCCACATGCAACTCACCGAGCGCCTTCCGCCTGCCACAAAATAAAAAATGAAACAGCCTGAGACCTCAGTTGCACTAAGGCCATCGCATTATCTTTGCACCGCACATCCCGCGATCAACAAAAGGGTAGATTCACTTTAAAATGGCCTTGTGCGGGCATTTAAATGCACGCTGCGTCTGCCGCACGCACACGTTAGAGCATCGCCCTTACTTAATGTAATAACACGCACACGTGGGTGGGGATATTTCAGTGGCGTTTCAACTGCGCGCATTGAGAAGCCTTGCGGCCCTATCTACTGTACGTGTTATTACTCGGAGTTGTGGTGGTGGTTAGTGGTGGTGGCGGTGGAGGGGTGATAATGAGCCATCGTCGATTCATCGATCGATCGTTATCGATTCCGGAGCTCGCGATGGGGGTGGCAGTGCAATGGAGTTGCGTTCCCCCAAACACGTACCAGGTGTCAGTAGAAAATGATCCAAATCTGGTCTCCCCACACGCACCCACCTTAACTTTTCGTATTTAAAATACAATAAACTGAATTTTAAAAAGTATTGCGCAATTGTAAAAAAAGCCTGCAGAGAGGGGTAGAGTGTTATTAATTATGCTATTTATAGCGGCCCTTTGAGTGCCGATCATCAATAATTTAGCACGATATTCCGAGGCTAGGCAGTCAGTGTACGTAACTGCTATGAACACGCTTCAACTCACACAAGAAAAGCAAACAATAACAAACACGTACACGTACGACTGTCTATTCGTGTTTAGCTATTAGCCTTTACATAAATAAACCTTTAAATATATTAGCATACAACTTATACTAGAGCTTACACGACAGAGCAAATGTGATCATTTACATGTATGCTATATTTCTAATATCCTTCACCATCGGTCCCTTCTTTATCAGCGTGTCCTGGCGAAGCCCAATAATAGCAACGGACATGCGTCAAAGAGACGGAACGCGTCCGACAGGACATCCAACCGAGCGAGATGGAGCGATGATGAACTCAACTCGTGTGCCTGGGTTGCTGCTGGGTGGATTTGTCAGATCGCAGGGGTCGTGATTGGTTGCGGTGAAGGCCTGGCTACGGCCTTCAATCAACAGTGGATTGACAATGGCTGGTGATGATGCCGATGACCCTTTTTTTAACATACGATAGTGTAACAATAATATCGGCGCGTTTGTGGGTGTCATTTAGCACGTGCGCTCGTGAATCGGCGATACCGTGTCTCGCGTGGCGAACACTTCGAATGAAATGCACACATCGTCATACTTCCCCGCGTTTTGTTCCTCTCCGAGCGAACGGTGAAAAGCACGCGCTCTACTGCAGTGCACGTGACGTCACGGGTTCGCGAGGTCACCTGTGCGACATTCATATTTCATTCGCACGTGCCATTATCTGAAGGCACCACCATATGGCAGTAAAAATTCAATACAATCTAGAGAGCATTATCTGTTAAACCTGCCAAAGCATACACACTCTTAAATTAGAATTACACGTTTACACGATGCATGGGAAAAAAAAATTGTTAGAGTGTAATATAGTAAAGCGATGCGTATTGACCACCCCCCATGCAGATATTAGAAAGCATCAACGGCTACTGCGAGCAAATACGACCGGGTCCAAACAATCCTACGAATTGGCACATTTCCGAACCCCGCCTCTCAAGATTCCAGCGAGCGCGCAAAGATCTCCATCCAAGGGCAAGCGTCGCCGTGGTGGTGGTGTCTAACTTATCGAGCAGTGGACAGAAGAGAAATTGAGATTGGCGTCCGTGGCTGTAGGGGCACGGACCAGACACATATGAGAGCCAACTGGAGCTGCAAGGCAGATGCGGACCACGCACACCGGGACCATCCACCGCCTGGCTGGGTCAATTCTGGGGCCTCCTGAATGATTTACTTTTGGCCAGAATGTCCCCGCTGTCCACCCATGCTGTCCGTCTTTTGAACGTGTTCAGGCGAGTTAGATGGCGTGCGGACGAGCACGCGGGCAAGGAGGTTGACTCGCCAGCAATGCGAGTAAACAGGCAGGCTAGAATCGCGCATGAAGGCTTGTTAAGTGGGCAGGCGCGTGGTTTTCACCGTTCGCTCGGAGAGGGACGGGCTAGCGAGCGGGCAGACGGGCAGGAATGGCAAGCAAACGGGCTGGAGGGCTCGATAGTAAACGGGAAAATGTGCAGGCGGGCTGGGTACGCCGGCGCGCGGCCAGTGAGGCTCGGCAGGCGGGCAGGAGAACCAGTAGAAATGCAGGCGGTAGCAGCGGCCCTCCGCGGTCTTTTGTGCGGCACCTGGAGCGCCCGGCTGACCCAGGGATGACCTCCCCAGCGAGATTGCCCCCTCCCCTTCCCTGGGGCTCTCAAACCAGGTCAGGGCTCGCTAATGAGCGCGCCTCCCGATAGGATGTGGCGGCGTGGCCCTCCCCCACCTCCCCTCCCTCCCTCCCTACATTGCTTTCCCCCGCAACTCCCACCCACCACCACCCCCCCCCCCTTTCCGTCTCGCGCGACGGCTGGGAGTGAGTGTGGGGGGGCCTCCGCATGCACACGGGGCGAGCGCGTACAGTGCGTGTTCGTAAGGAGGGATGTGCAATATATGGGTCGTGTTCCCGTGCACTCATCGGAGGTGGCATACACATTGTGCCCACACACCACACACACATATTATAGAGTCACTCTGTACTGCACATGTTGTGCACGAGATATATTGGCACAATGTGGACATGTAGGGCCGAAGCATGCCGTAGAACCAAGGTCTATACGCTATAATACAACACATCTAACACACACGCTTCTATTCACGAACGCATTGCGTTGGTTTATAATTACACGCATATTACGCACGGACGTAACGTGTCCGAGAGGACTTCCTTCCAACCGTCGGGGAGATGGAACGATTAAGTCAGTCCGTGCGCTGGTGCCAGGTGGATTGTTGCATCGCAGGATTCGCGAAGAGCTCCGGCGACTTGTGGAGGCCTTCATCCAGCAGTGGATTAAACATGGGGCTGATGATGATGATGATAACGCACACGTTACCTATGACTAAATCGGCCGGAAATTGGCCCGATCGCAGCCGCTCTCGGAAGCTAAGCCCAGTTGAGCCTGGGTCGTGCGTGGGTGGAGGACTAACACGTACACAAATGTGCTCTAGGCTGCGGCCGCTCTACATGTTGGGGAGTACAGGGTAGTACAGCAAAAAAAAACATTGTTGTACCGTACGTATATGCTCCCACGTCTGCTCCGCGTGCATTCACTATACACCGTACACCGACCTGGGTGAAGTGTGGTCTAATAACCCACACGACCTCATCCAGCAGTAGATTGACAAAAGTAATGTATACTACATGTGCGCGGGCTACAGATTCTTTATTCGTACACGTACAACGTATAGACAATGCATAAATACATTCACATACCGCATTGCATAGGTTCCTCGCACACGTGCGAGCTAATATTACGCTACATAAGGCGTACGTATTTGTAGGACCTACGTTTTGTATAGACGGCTTCATTTTCAGTCGGAGCTGTCTGGGGCAAAGTTCCGGATTATTGTTAGTGAATAAATAAATAAATAAACGGATCTCTGTGTGTGTGTTTGTGCATACAAGTACATTCGTACACATGGACGATGCATACGGATTGTGGCACATGCTATGCACGTGTTGTATAGACTGTAACAAGCACGTGCGTTAGGATGGGAAGACGGGGCGATCGTGTGATGTGGAAGGCCATCGGTGTCGCTTTGGCAAAGACAGTCCCTCGGAAATCCGTGTAACTCGAGCATTCTACAGCGCAATATCAATAAACAAGCGTGAAAATACAAACGTGATCATTCACACGCGTATATTAGTGTGTGCGTGTGCAGTGTGCACGTGTAGTGGTTTGTGCACCGCGCAACGAATCACACGACCCGAGTTCGATTCCCGCGAAACGGCTAGCATAAAAAATCATTGATAAATATCCGAACCGGTCCTGAAACTACGAATCGGCCTCACATGATTACTTGGTGAGATGTGTAAACAATATCACGAGGATGACAAAGGCCGCCGGGTGTGGTGCCGACCACCAACCCCCTCGTGTGCCGTGTTGACCTTCATAGGTGCTCGCTAACAGCACTTGCCCCAAGAGCCTGTTAAGGCTATAGGGGGGACCTTTGTGTGCGTGTACAAATACAATACATTCACGCGTGCAGGTCAATTCGCACGACAATTAATTGGTAGCAAATATTCTAGATTTGAAGTTTTCGTGACTGCAAGGGTTCATAGTCTTTGATCTTTACGATAAAATTACTGTATCTCACTTGATACAGTAATTTTGCTGTGACGGTTGCACCTGAAGACGGAAGCTTGTGTTGCCTCCGAAACGTCGTGATTTAATTTATTTTCTTTTTTTACCTACGTGACTTTACCGAAAAAACCAAAGAGTATGGTAGCAAACAAACACGATTATTATCGTGAAGGATCGTAATAGGTGGTGGCAGCGACTATACTTGGGGAGGCCTTCATCCAGCAGTGGATTGACCATGGCTACTGCTGCCTCCTTCCCTACCCGCTGCTGATGATGCAATACATACCTTGGTATACGATACTCGTAAGCGCACACATGTAGCGTATGAGATATGTGCATTCGCAAATGCCCGTAGCGGTAAAAAAGTTTGGAGAACTGCGTGTAAGAATTATATCAACAAACGCGCCTCTATGCTACAAATACAATGCATTTCTGTCCGTCGATTTAGATATTAATTACAGCTCATCATTCAATATATCGACATCTCTCTATTCAGCGATGTTAATACATCACAGCTGACATAAATATATTCGTGACGATCCTCTCTCCGAGATTTTTTACGATACTGTGAATAGTTAAGGGCATCATCAATTGTGATATTCATTTTTTGTCAAACATTATTTGTCGATAAAACGTTCAGGTGCACCTTTACCGTACCCACGTCACTTTCGCAATGCAAAGATATAATATATAGTTCGCTGTTAAATCAAGTTAGCATAATATATGTATAACATTAAAACAATCTCACCGCCTATAACAACAGTGACGCGCGTATCGCGATTGACGAATGTGCCCGCTGTCGGCACCGGGGTAAAGATGCACTCCCAAATAATACGATTACGAGCTAATATTTTATTGTCTTACTTGCAACCGGTGTAAATACGTATGTGGTAAGGGCTGAGTATTATTCTAGTTATTATAAACAAGCACCTATCAACATAAATATTTTATTTTTAATCATCATTATTATAAACAAGCACCTATCAACATAAATATTTTATTTTTAATCAGCAAAGGCGAATGTTTGCTGGTAGTAATATACGCGTACATGACTATTCAATTCCTATGTTATGAGTATTGTCTGTAAATAATTATCGATACGATAATTAGTGTGTATATTAGTATAAATATGAATTGTGAAATAAATTAATTTATACTTCATTATTTGAGTCTCAATTGTGAAATATGAAAATTAATATCAATGCAAATAGTACGTTGTGTCGTTAAATATTATTTAATTCGAAAATACGGAAGCATTTAAACACATGGGGATACGGAGATGAAAGTATTATATCACAATGTTATAATTATTGTTTTAGATCTGGTATGCGCGTATACACACGCATTTATATTTTACTTATGTTGTATGTATGCGTGATAATAAAACATTTTCACCCCCACCGAAAATGTGAACGCGTATGATGTTATACAACATATTTTTCGCGTAAAACAACAACATAATAAATACACACGTACTATCGTTAAATTAATTTTCACCAAACCGATATAATTACACTTCAAGCAGCATGATGACAGCGCACGCACCTGTAATTGTGCGGTGGTAAAATTGTTTGTAAAATAACCTTCTAAAATATCTTGCCATCTAGCGCGCTCTTCCAATCTTCACGGAAGCATGGCAAATGTTCACCTCCAGTACATAGGCAATGTTTGCGCACATTACGAATTCGCACGTCCGAATAAAATTGCCAACGGTTAGGATTCGCATAAAGGGAAAAAAAAACATAAGCAGCCAACGGAACTTGCCTTCGTGGCGAGTGAACTAGCTCTGAACAATTAATCGCGCGTTTCACGCAGTTGACGTTTGGTGCGACATCGCCACGTATCCCCCAACCATCGCTTAATCCGCTGCGATCTCGGGACGAGCATGCGCATCGACGCGGCCGGCGACGCGCGCTCTTCGAGTGAGACGAGTGCTTTCGGTGCGGGTTAGGTATCCTCTGCGCAGGTGATGGTAACTACAACTGGCACTTGGAGCAAACAAAACAAAAGGCAACAGACTCGTCAATAAACACCGCCTGCCCTGAAAGGAAACGCTCGTTTAGTATGCGACGTTTCGGGAAGTGGCCTTCGTAGCACAGTGGCGCCTATGCGGTAACTGCCCAACGCGGTATCAAAGGAACGAAACGGTGTTGAAATTAACAGATATTGCCGGAAATATTTTTTGTTTTATTTCGTCGAGATGTTTCAAATCTCTTGTCTCGTTAACGTATTACGGACACGGATGAGTACGTCGTGGTATACTTTAGTTAGCACAGCGCGGGAGTTTATGTCAATCTATTTCAGGTCACGGTGGTGCACGTACAAAGTTTGATTTGCAAGAGGCGCGCTGTGGTTGTGCTGCACGTGTGTCGACATCTATGCGTTCAGCCAAGCTCGATTTCGAATCATCGCATGGACCTACAGAGATGACAAAATAATGGAAATACCCTCCCCCCCCCCAAAAAAATATCTTACGTTAATAACAAAAAGTAAATAAACGAACTGAAAAACGAATTGCGAATTAAGCCGATGTAGTTTTGGGCTATAACGTAATAAAGTGAGCGGGCTACGTCCATGCTGCGACGAGCGACTCACACGATCAGGCGCATCAACTCGTCTGTACGCAGCGACAGACGGACGCTCAAAGCTCGCTCGCTCGCTCCGCTCCCTCGTTCTACAGCTCGGCAGGGCCTCGGCTGTCACAATACGGCAGCAAAGAATTATGCGTGGGAGCCCCTTTTCTTATTTCCCTACAAACAAATAAATGCTGGACGAAAAAGAAGAAGAAAACAAAAGTGAGTGTGTGTGAGAGAGAGAGAGAGAAGAGAAGGAGGGAGAGTGGATCGAGTTCATAATTACTGCTAATGATTTGCAAACAACTGCCGGGTTCTTTCACGGGCGTCAATCACGCGGGCGCGTGGGCTTTGTCCGCGCGCGCGGGGCCCGCGTCACTCACGCGGCCCGGCTCGAGAGAGGAGGAGTAGGAGGAGGGTCCAGCACTTAAACCATGCTGCTGCTGCTGCTGTGCGATTTATCAACAACATCATCATCATCATCATTCTACCCTCTAGCACAGAGCCCTGAGAAATCAGGGCTGGCCTACCCTCGCCACGCACGCACGCACACCGTCGCAAGCGCTGTCGTCCGCTGTCGACGACGAGTAATTATTCTCATCCTCGCGAAGGCGTAAAATGGTAGCACGGCTACGAAACAACAGCGGCGATTAACACCAAATATACTACAGCGACTCCAGCCACCGAGTAGGACCGTCACTAACCCTATTTACGTGATGCAAGTAGGGCGGTACGGGTTGGACATGAGGCTTGCATTGAGGGCTTCATCATTCTCGCTCGATATGTTGAGGAGCGCTGATAACTTCGGCTGGCTTGGATTATCGGCGTAAGGCACTACCACTGCAAAGGCGAAGGTACTCCCCGGCCATAATCATAAAAATAATAATCCTATATTACCGTACTGTACTCGATATTCACGTAATTTTACGAGAACAAAATAAGTATCACGATGACTGAACAAGGCGAGGCGTGTATGTGTGCGTGGTGTATGAGAGGCGAGTGGTGTGTGATCTACGTGTGGTGTGTGAGAGGCGAGTGGTGTGTGATCTACGTGTGATGTGTGAGAGGCGAGTGGTGTGTGATCTACGTGTGGTGTGTGAGAGGCGAGTGGTGTGTGATCTACGTGTGATGTGTGAGAGGCGAGTGGTGTGTGATCTACGTGTGGTGTGTGAGAGGCGAGTGATGTGTGAGAGGCGATCTCCGTGTGATGTGTGAGAGGCGAGTGGTGTGTGATCTACGTGTGATGTGTGAGAGGCGAGTGGTGTGTGATCTACGTGTGATGTGTGAGAGGCGAGTGGTGTGTGATCTACGTGTGATGTGTGAGAGGCGAGTGGTGTGTGATCTACGTGTGATGTGTGAGAGGCGAGTGGTGTGTGATCTACGTGTGATGTGTGAGAGGTGAGTGGTGTGTGATCTACGTGTGATGCGTGAGAGGCGGGTGGTGTGTGTGTGATCTACGTGTGATGTGTGAAAGGCGAGTGGTGTGTGTGTGATCTACGTGTGATATGTGAGAGGCGAGTGGTGTGTGATCTACGTGTGGTGTGTGAGAGGCGATCTACGTGTGATGAGGCGAGTGGTGTGTGATCTACGTGTGATGCGTGAGAGGCGAGTGGTGTGTGTGTGATCTACGTGTGATGCGTGAGAGGCGAGTGGTGTGTGTGTGATCTACGTGTGTTGTGTGATCTACGTGTGACGTGTGAGAGGCGAGTGGTGTGCGTCTTCCGTACGTGCGCGTCTGTGAATGGACGCGTTCAACTGCGCGTTGCAATGATTGGGTCACGTTCGGTCGATCGGCCCGTAGCGTCGTCTTGTCGGTAGGCGAGTGTGGAATACGCCGCGATGAAAAAAAATTGTTGCATTTCGTAGGCTTAAATTTGAATCGATAAATACCGCGCGCCCCTCCCTCCCTCCCACACCGCCCCCCGTGACCGAACTTGGCTGAGCGCCGATCAACATGGCGCTTCTTCCATGCAGCTCTCGGAGACAATGATTCGGCGCTGGCCTGGTCCATACACGCGTAAATGTACGTGTGTGTGTGTAGCGGTTAGCGTAAATGTACGTGTGTGTGTGTAGCGGTTAGCGTAAATGTACGTGTGTGTGTAGCGGTTAGCGCGCTGCGCTACAAACCTGGCGATCCGGGTTCGATTCCCGCTCACGGCCAACACCAGTGACGATTATCTGAACCGGTCTTGGGCCTCCCCTAGGTCGACTCAGCCTCAAATGAGTAGCTGGTGCGATGTGTAAACATCGCCACTGGGGAGACAAAGGCGGCTGGGCGTGGTGTTGGCCACCCCTCGTGTGCTGTGCTGGCCTTCATAGGTACTCGCTAACAGCACTTGCCCCTACAGTCTGTTAAGGCTATACGGGGGATCTTTATCTTTGTATATATATATACACCGCACGTGTATATATAGGGAGGGGTGGGGGGTCAACACGTGCGACCCAGGTTTGATTCCCGCTCACGGGCAATAGCAAGTGACGATTATCTTAACTGGTCGTAGGCCTTCCCCTAGGTCGACTCAACATAAATTGAGAACCCGGTGCCGTGCATAAACATCGCCACTGTGGGAGACAAAGGCGGTCGGGCGTGGTGCTTGGCAACCCACCCCCTCGTGTGCCGTGCCGACCTTTATAGGTTACTCGCGAATAGCACTTGCCCAAATAAAACCTGTTATGGTCGTGAGATATTTGTCTTGTATACACGGATATACGCACGTGGGTGTATCCAGTAGCATGTACACAACAACATATCCACGTGCAGCGGTGATATGCATAATAGATCACGAACACACTGCTGCGTTTGCAGTTGTGCACAAATACAATTAACAACAACAATACACGGCTTAGGGTGCTGTTGACAATGCGTTTATATATTTAGAGATCCCCGCTTTAACATTTATAGACTTCAGGTTAAAATATTGTTAGCGAACGCATATTCAGGCCGTACACATGCACACGCATATCCACGTAGGCGTATACACGTGAATATGCACGCAAGCGTACAAAGATATTACACTACACATATATACACGTAAAACACATCTACAATTTACATACTACACAACATACACACATACACAACATACACTACTACACATACACAGACACCTACAGACAAAAACATACACCCCTACACACAAACAAGCATATCTAAACACACCTACACATCTAAACATACACACGTAACAATCACAACAAATGAACACGTGTACGCGTTCAGAACAACCGCTGCCAAGTTTCTAACAACGGGAGAGGAAATCCCAAACCCCCGAGCTAAGCGAAAGCTTCTTCTCGAACAGTTTTGCTTCTTAAGACATTTCAAAATCTTCCTAAAATGTATTTAAAACGCGTAAAATAACGCATTACGAATACGTCTGTGTGTGTCTTTGTGCCGCGCCGGATCTAATTGGTGCTCGCTAACAGCTCTTTTCCCAATAATATATTAAGAGCTATACGGGGGATCTTTGTCTCATCTCGTCGTACGGTGGGTTGCCGTGACAGCGCTGCGCCGCGGATATGGCCATCCAAGTTCGATCCCTGCTCAGGCCAACATCAGTGACGATTATCCCCCCCCCCTGGGTGGACTCGGCCTCAAATGAGTAGCCGGTGCGGTGCGTAAACATCGCCACTGGGAAGACAAAAGTAGCCGGGCGTGGTGTTGGATATCCCCCCCCCCCCCACTCATCGTTTGCCGTGCCGGCATTCATAGGTGCTCGCTAACAGCCTCAACAATCTGTCAAGGCTATACGGGGGATCTTTGTCTTTGTAGTGCCAGGCGGCTAAGGCAGAGCAAGGTATCGCAGTGGGGAGCCCAGGTGGTGCGCCTGTCAGTGAGTCAGTCAACATGGGTCTGTCCCGTGACTTGTCAGCAGCGATACATATACATTTCACGTGAGGGCCTCAAGGTGCACCTAGCCTGGCACAAGCGCCGCGACGACGTCACCGCCACTTAGCGGCGCACGTCAGCTGCTGTGCGAGCGTGTACGCGTGTGTGTGTGCGTGAAAAGAATGAATAGACGCTGCAGTTTGAACTTGAGATTCGACTAAAGTGCTGGAGGGAACGCGTTGATGCCCAGGCGAAGTCACCCTCCCCCCCATTATCCCCCTCCCACCCCCTACCACCACCACCACAACCACCACAACCAACCCCGTACCTCGCACAAGGATCCTGCGGCAGTAGTCGGGACCGGTGGGATCCGAAGACCCGTCCTTGGCGCAGTCCTGGCCAGAAGGCGGCAGGTCGGGTGAGGATCCCGCCTCTTCTCGCCTTGCTTTCGCTGCAGTGCTCGACCGACCCTGCTGCTGATGATGATGATGATGTTGCTGATGCTGATGTTGCTGCTGCTGGTGATGTTGCTGTTGTCCCTGCCCCTTGGCGCTTTCGTCTTCCATGTCCCACCGCGCAGGCGCCCCTTACTCACGGGGCATGGGCCCGCCGATTCGCTCGCCGCGATGAGATTGAGCCGAGTTCCCCGCGGGTCCGTGAGCCAAATCGCAGGCAGAGCCCGAGACACGGAGATAACGAGGGCTGTGCGTGCGTGCGCGCGTGTGACAAATAGACCGAGAGAGAGAGCGCGCGCGGGCAAGCGTGAGCGGGCAGAGTTGGCGGAGAGAGCGAGCGAGAGAGTGAGAATGAGAGAGGCGGATAAATTAAAGAGCGAGAGAGAGAGAGAGAGCTGAGAGCGGGGTTTAGTCGTGATGGAAAACAGAGGGCAGACACAGCGCGAGCGGTCCGGCGCTGCCGAGCAGTGAGAGAGAGAGAGAAAGCGGCGAGAGAGAGCGGTGATTTGGAATCTTCGCCGGGCCACGAAGCGTGGTCGACACCGCGCTCAGCACAGCACTGGCGATGCGGTCGGGGGCACGGCGGGCAAACCCTGCAGGGGCTTCTGCTGCTGCTGCTGCTACTGCTGCACACGCGGCGCGGAAACGGTGGCGAGCGATGAGGCCTCGGCGCGGCCGCTGTGCGCGGTCAGGAGGAGTGCGAGCGGCGATGATGCCGGCTCCTATGATCATCCGCCTTTTGATTGACTGAATAATAGGCCAACTCTGCGAGAGCAAGCGCCTAACGCCAAGGCAGTATCCCGCCCTTCTCCCTCCCTCTCTTCCCTACCCGAGCCCCCCCCCCCTCCACTACACCACCCGTCCCCACACCGACTGGACCCCCCCCCACTCTCCCAAACACTGCCCCCCCCCCACCTCCACCCACCCCCCTACCCCCCCACGACGCGCGCGTCCGCTCCGCGTGACAAACTATAGATCGGAAATAGAGGCGAATATTTCAAGGCGCTTTCTGCTTCTTTTTTGTCTTACGCGCGCGAAGGGAGCTCCGCTTCCCGCGATTCCACCTCTCCCCGCCGTCCCCTCCACCCCAACAGCGACTCGGCGTGTGTGGAGGAGAGGCCCGGGCAGCAGCAGCGGCGGCAGCAGCAGGGGCAGGTAGACGTGGAGGCGTGCACCGCGCAGCGAGATCGACTCACTCGCAGAGTTCGCCAGCGCGCGCGTCTCTTTCACAACCACGACCACCGCCAGAAGGTCTCCGAGTGCGACAACTCCACGGCCGCGCGTGGATGGAAACCACGAGACCGTCCGCCCCCCGCCGCCGCCACCTACAACTCAACACATCCGTGAATGACACTGCACTAAGATGCATATCTAATGCACAATATGCGACGTTTCGGGCAATGACCCTTTCTTCATGTCAGATTTTTTTTTTCTCAAGAGGCACCTATATAAACATTACAAAAGTGGCGCACGAGACAAAAAAATTGGGGGACGTCGGCAAAATCGCCGTTATTTAATTATTTATAGACTTTGGCCACTCAAAAAAAAACAATGAATGCGTTTAAGGCGATCGCACAAGGGAAGGAGGGGCGAGTTGCGGGCCAGTTATTCCATTGTCAGAACATCGCCCCTTTCTTTCCGCCGATCGGACAATCATCCCCCCCCTATAAGACCATTGAGAGGGTCGGACAATGCGCCAATTCAAGCGAGCGTGGCGGGTGCGAGTGCGAGGCGTGCAGTTTGAGCCTCCCTGGTTCTGCCGGTAACCCCGGCGAGAGAGAGAGAGACGCAGACCGAGTGAAGAGTGCCTCGACGAGTGAGTGAGTGAGTGGGGACGATGCGAGAGCGACATAAACTCGACGAGACTCGCCCCGCGCTCGCTCGAGTCGCTCGCATTCCCGACTCGTCGTCGGGTGCGGGAGCCACGCGGCTCTCTTCTTTGTGCTGCGGTCTTTGCGGGGGCGGGTTTCGTGAGTGAACGACCATTACCTAATTGGGTTATTACGGGGCCCCGAGGCCCTCCGCGTGTGGCTCTTGGGCAGAGATGAATGGTGCCGGAGGGGAGCTGGGAGGGGGGGAAAGGTCACGTGTCGAGGCGAGGTTGAGTGACAGGCGTCACACCCAGCGGACCCGCTGCCCGGCCGGCGATCTGTCAGTCAGAACGCGGGACACAGCCCAAAGTTCGTCCTCTCGACACAAAAGCTCCCCCCTCTCTCTCACTCTCTCTGACACTCTCTCACACACTCTCTATCTCACACGCTCTCTCACACACTCATCGCACTCTGTCTCTCTCTCTCTCTCACGCTAGCCCCCACTCACTGTCGTCCTGTCTCACTCACTCTATCTTCCAAGTAACTCTCGCTCACTATCATTCCGTAACTCTCTCGTTCGCTCTCACTTACTCTCCAACTTGCCTTCTATCTCACGATCTCGCTATCTCTCTCACTCGCCCTCTCTTTCTCCCACTCTCTCACTCTTTCACTCCCACACTTTACTGACCCACCCTATCACTATCACACTTTCACTCTTACTCACGCTCTCACTATCACTCTCTCTCTTTCTCACCACCACTCTTTATTGCTCTCTTGCTATCACTCCTTCACCCACTCTATCGCTCTATCGTCACCGGTGTTGGCCGTGAGCGGGAATTGAACTCGGGACGCCGGGATGGAACCACAACGCGCAAACCGCTGCACTACCGCTCCGCACAAATAGTATCACAATCATCATCATCATTAGACGTAACGTCACACATGTACAAGCATCACACACGTACACGTGTACATCATGCCGCTGTTAAATTCGACTCGTTGCTCATAAAATATATTCAATATTTAGTTTCCACCAAATATTTGATTTATCGATGACTCAGATTGTCTGCGTTGCAGTGTCAAGAACAATGCTTTCAACGATGTCTTTTTTATCCGGGCTCACTGCCCTTGCAGTAAACACATTCAACTCACCGGCAAGTCATATTTGGATGGCCCAATAAATTTATTTTTTATTTTTTCTCGTTATGATTGTGTTGAATCTAAGCTCTATAGCCCAAAACATTATTAGCGTATTCGCGTTTTTTACAACACTCACACAACTCACCATCACCTAACGAGCGTTGAATAAAAAGTCATACACATGCTCATCCTCGTCATCATTAGCCACGGTCCATCCGCTGTCGGATAATAGATGGTCTCCCCAATCCACTGTCACTTCTAGTGTTGTGTGTCGTGATAACTTAGTCTTAAACGTACTTTACAACCCACCTCGTGCATGGTATTCCGAGCCGAGATATCTATTGATGATATTGTTTATTTATTAAGTTATTTTTCAGCCAGCTCGCCAGGATTAGGCAAAAAATGTCGCCCAATTTTCGCCCAGGCAAATGTAAAGCAGCGCAGATTATCATTTGTGTTGTTAATTGTATCGTTTGTACGACGTCATCTGGATTCGAATCAACAACGTCCATTCCATTTCCCATCGATATGAACAACAATAGAGTAAACCACTGTGGTCTTTGATAATTGGTTTTTTACCCTTCTATCTGGCAACAAAACTGACACCTTTTTACAAGGAGTCATGTTTGCATAGACCGCAATACCTGCAGTCATAATACAAACAAAAGACAGGACAGTGCACATTATCAGAGTTATGTCTTTTGTTTGTATTATGACTGCAGGTATTGCGGTCTATGCAAACATGACTCCTTGTAAAAAGGTGTCAGTTTTGTTGCCAGATAGAAGGGTAAAAAAAACAATTATCATATTTTTACTGGCAAATGAGGTTCCCATAGCACTGTGGTCTTTGTTCCTTTAGTGTTGGAGGAACAGCAGAACTACACTCCCTCCTAAAGCCCTCTCGTCGTGGCGAGCAGACCTCCACATTGGCATTTAGCTCCTGAATATATTGTTGCTATCCGCAAGAATAAGACTAGCCTCTGGTCAATGTTAGTCTACGGGCAGTGTTTGTCTACGGGCAATGTAAGCCAATGGGCATGTTATTAACCACTGCAGTCTGCGTCCCTTCAATGACGAAATAGCAACACAACACGAACTCTCACCTGAAGCCCTCTCGTCGTGACTGGCAGAACTCGACATTGGGCATTTGTCTCCTGAACATACCGCTGCTATCACGCGCAAGGCGAGACCGAAACGTCTCGCGCATCCGCGCCGATTGCACGCTATGCAAACGTTCCTCCAAAGATAAACACCAAAATCCTTCCCGCAACTAAAGGGGTGCCACAGTGGCAGATTGACGTTGTCTTCTCCATATTTACGTTCCCGTGTGCACGCGTCCACTCGGATGTCCTTCGCTAAATGAAGGCACGCACCGTGCTCTGTGGACATCAGCATAGGAGCCGAGCGAGACGCTTCAGCCCCAAATGAAACCCTCGAACTCATAAAAAATAAATACTCAAACAGAACGATGCCTCCTTCCAATCATTATTTCTCCAAATAAAAACATACATTTTTTACAAAAAAATTTCCGCATCCCCATCGGCTCAACAGTCTTCTAGGAGTGCACTTTCTCATCAGCATTTGGATCAATAGAAACAAAACTCTGCACCGGTTTCGATATTCATTGTCTCATGAGCAGCCTCCGGCTTTGCTTACTCCCACGCTGGTCGATCAACATTACGTAGGTGCCTCCCAATCACTCAACATTCGCCCGATATCGTCACATCTCGGAAGCTAAGCGGATTTACGCCTGGAAAGCTTTCATGACTGCAGGAATTCATACTCTTTGGGTCTTTCTACGTGACTACCGAAAGACCCAACGAGTGTATTTGGATGGGCCACCACCGAAGATAAACCAGGTGTGTAAGGCTGCTGCTGGGCTACGTTACGGGCAGCAGAGGGCAGTGTAGAAACACATTCTAACATGTGGCTGACGCATGTTAAGCAACGCATCAGCAAGCGTAATCGGCAGCACCGCGTTCTATCCACCGCTCGATGAAGGCTTCTCCACGCCGTCGTCATCCCTCACGGTGCCGCGATGCCGCAATTCATCTCGCTCCTGCGCGCGAGCCGATCCCATCTGCCATACCCCTTCGACATCTCCGCTGTGTTCGCCCCATTGGCAGCCAATCCATCACTCGTCTCGTCCATTGGGCCATCATCATCCTGTAGAGCTCGCCGTGTTGGCCAACCGCATTCTACGTGTGCCATGCCGGCCTTCAAAGGTGTTGCTCGCTAAGCAGCACTTGCCCCAACAGTCTGTTAAGGCTGTAGAGGAGGTGATCTTTGTCTGGGGGGAGTGTGTGGCGAGCGCTTCCGCGCTGCGAACCTGGCATTCCGATGACGATTTCCACTCACGGCCAACATCAGTGGAGAATATCTTAACCAGGTCCGGGCCTCCCCTGCGTCGACATTCCTTGACGGTAAAACACGACGTCCCTGATTTGCGTTTGTCCCTTGATCCGCGCGCACCTCTTCCCATCTCTCAGCGGGAATTCCGAGCACGCATCTCTCCTCTCTCTCTCCGTGCTTGTTTGGACAAATTTGAGCGTTTGTGCATTTGTCATTGTCAGGGTCGACGTCCCTCCAATCGTTATAAATTTGAAATACGCAGAACGCATTAAATATTTTTTATTTGTTTCAATCGCTTGCGCCTGTTACGTAAATGAACGAATCAAAGTGTGCACAATAGGACGTGTTGTAATCCACGTGCCTGATACAAGCATTTACAGGACGTTGGGAGACAGAGAAAATACGTTGGAATTGGCTGAAGATATGAAGTGAAAAAGGCGAGATAATCGGAGGTGGCTGAGTAGCTCAGAGGCCAGGGCACCTGAGCCGACACCGCTGAGTTCCCGAGTTCGCATCTCCGTTGCAGATGTCCGTCCTTAAACCGGAGTCTCAAGTGTGTGGAGCTGATGGTCTCAGCAGGATTACACTTGACCGCACCGAAAATAACATTCCAAAATATTTGACTGTCACCTGGCGAGCAAATATCATTGCGGAGCGTGTCGGAAAGTGCGACTTTTCGTGTGTGAAGGATTCAAATGTAACTTGAAGGATAGCCGGGAGGGTGGTGACTATACACGCCTGTAATGTAGCAGCGAGGGGTAGTGGATCGCACTGAGGTTGTGAAACTCCCTTCCCGTGGGTGGCGAGGAGGTGCCATACCCTGGCTTGCGAGGAGAATGCTGTACAGCAAAATGTGGACTCCACCTGTTCCATCCTCTGGGTGCTCAAGTTTCAAGGTCTCACATGTGAACACTCGTGAATTGGCCGATCACACATTAATATATAGCAGAGGTCGCAACCGGGTAACCGATACCCGTACCCTACCCATACCCGGCGGGGTACGGGTACCCGTTTGCGACCCTGGTGCGGCCGGGTACGGGTAGGCCGTGAGTCACTGGTGAGTCACCGTTTGTCACTCATTTCCCAACGTCTTGTCTCTTCTCACAATTCAAGTTTCTAGAATCAACCCACCCGCGCCTGCAACATGGCTTCATCCCAGAGGTCGCAATCAGGTACCCGATACCCGATACCCATACGCTACCCGTACCCGGCCGGGTACGGGTAGGGTATGGATACGGCCGGGTACGGGTACCCGTTTGCGACCCTGGTGCGGCCGGGTACGGGTACGGGTAAGGAATCAAAACCCGTTTGCGACCTCTGATATATAGAGAGGACTGCAAAGCTTGGGGTAATCGTCGCCAAATCACCACGTGGCTGCCTTCCCTGCTTGTCTGTGACTCTTCGCAGCTCTGAGTCGTTCTTTATACCTCTTCGAGGGCGAGCGAACACTGTGCTCTTTACAAGTTGAAATTATTATTTATTAAAGCTGTGTGACAGCCTCCGAAATCTCTTCGTCTCAATCGCAGGAACTGTTGGCTGTAGCCGAGACCCCAACGCTCACCCCTCTCCCCCTCGACCACTCACAGCATTTATCTAAAAGGGGTGCCGCTGCATGCATGAGGCTAGGGTTACCGGGGTGTTAGCAATTCGAAATTGCTAACATTGTTAACATTAGAAGGTCCACAATGCTTTGGCTATTGACACATACCGATATGATCGCCGCTTTTAAAAGCAGCGTGTAACAATAGGTAATGTATGCTAGTCTGTGTGTATGTCTGTGTGTGTCTGTATATATGTGGTTAGGGAGCAGTGGTGTAGCGGTTAGCACGCTGCTCTATGGACCCGGCTACCCGAATTCAATTCCCGCTCACGGCCAACTCCAGTGACGATTATCTGAACCTGTTCTGGAGCATCCCGTATGTCGACTCAGCCTTTAAAAACACATTCCTGCGGAGGGAGCTGGTAGGAACGTTGGGTTGCTCAGTCAATGGCCAGGGTCAACGGCGGCGTGGTGTATTCCGCAAATATGCCCGACTGTGAGGGTGGGCACAAACCGGCGTGAGTAGGTTAAACTTTGAGTTTTATAAGGGCACCACGGGGTGACCAGCCTCTCCCCTCCCCACCCAACCCCACCCCTCCCACCCCCACCCAGCCCCATCCTCCCCACCCAGCCCTCTCCACCCTCCCCACCCAGCCCCTCCCTACCCTCCCCACCCTCCCCTCCCCACCCAGCCTCTCCCTCCCCACCCAGTCCCTCTCCTGCACGACGGACAGACACAATAAGCACCTGTGGGCTGGTGGAACCAGTGGGTTCCTACCAGTAAAAGATGTATATTGTTAGGTGTGTAAAACTCACCACTAGGGTGACAAAGGCGGCCTTGCGCGAAGTTGGCCACCCACTCCTGGTGTGTGCCGTGCTGGCCTTCATATATACTTGCTAACACAGCACTTGCCCCAACAGTCTGCGTAGGCTACACGGGGGATCTTTGTGTGTGATGGAGGGGAGCACTGGTGGCGCATCTGCGAGTCATCTCAGCCAATCATCCAACGGCACCTGGCTCTGTCCAGTGACCTATCAGTAGCGAGCCTTCCACACGTCACGTGGTCTCAAGGTGCCGTCGTAACATCACCGCCACTTCGTGGCGAACTGTGGTTGTTATAAAAAAACAGATTCAATTGCTAAGCCGTGGACATCAGTAGCAAGTGGCATCTGAACATAGCATGGGCCTCTTCGACGTTGACACGGCCTTAAGTGAGGTGTTCAGTGATTAATTAAGCGTTGGAGAGACAAAGACCACCCCCTCCCCCCCTTCGGGGTGCTGGCTTCACCACCCCCTCGTGTGCCGTGTTGACCTTAATAGGTGCTCGCTAACACACTTGTGCGCGCGCGTCTAGACTGGGGAGGCCGCGTGCTCTTTCGTCCATCAATAGGTCACTTCAAAGATGAGGTCACACAAAAGCCAAATACATCTATAAGCCGTGCGTCTTGGGCTGATCGTATTATTATCACCATCAGCATCATCATCACGAGTTTGAAGATTCGTTGTTTGTCACAATAACATCAATAGTGCCACTTATCGAGTAAGGCCTCGCTAAACGATGCTTCAACCGGCGTGTCCGACTTCGCAGGACACAATGGATCAGGAGTGTAGCAACAAGAAAAGAGATGGTGGGGGGGGGGGTTACATATTTGATTGAACTTGCCCAGTTGTCTGTTTATAGTCTTTCAAATCTTTGACGCTTAATATCTTCGGATCTACGAAGAATAACACTCGTCACGCGAGACAATTCAAGATTTCATTTTTTTAAACGGTCCAGGTCCCATACTCTTAGGGTTTTTTTTTCGGTAAAGTCACGTAGGTAAAAATAAATTATAAAAATAATATAAATAATATAATAAATCACGACGTTTCGGGGGCAACATAAGTCTCCGTCATCAGGTGGGACCGTCACAGCAAAAACTTACTGTATCAAGTGAGGCAAAATTCCAAGAGACAAGCTCTTAAATACAAGTTAAGGGGGGAGGGGGGGAGGAGGGGCTTATCTGAATGTGGTAGCCAATGAATGGAACGCGTTGGGGGTGGTGGGTGGGGCCAAAAGAGAACAATCAGTGTACCTCGACTTGGGGTTGTAACCGGTGTTGGCTGACAATCCAAATACAAAAAAGGCAGTTCTGTTAATCGCTGGGGATGTCAACACTCGGTAAAGTAGAATAGTACCTGTCAAATAAGATGGTCCAGGTCCCGCCAATCTTGGGACTCTTCGTGTTTTAAAAAAAAATATTGTAATCGATACTCATACATTCCACCGCGATCGCCCCCCCCCCCTCTTTTTTATCCCCAGTCACAATTGGTCACGCCCATCTACGAGGGGAAATGTTTTGTCCAATCAGAGCGGCTGTTGTTGGGCGGCCTATGACCAATGCAAGGCGCGCTTACAGCGCCGCTCGTCATGGCGCCGGAGCGGCCATTGTGCTGCCCTCTTCCTTAGCTTGAGATCACCAATTACATTATTAAAAATAATTACTAATATTGATATTCTTAACATACTTACATAGTTGTAATCGTCATACATTGCATCATCATTTACTTTGTGGCGCCCGTTGCGACACGCTGAGGGCAGCATTGTAATGCTGACGTTGAGCGAGCAGGTGAGAGCTGTGCTCATGATTTTGAATTCAAATTCAAGTTCATTGATTAGGTGTAGCCCTGTGAGCCATTCGGCTCTGGAATCGGGTACAACCGCAACAACAACAAAAAAGACACGAACAAAAAACATCTTAAAGTGAATATGTGACTAAGTGCAAACAGAAAATCCAAGAAAAGACAGCAAAATATTGCAGAAAAAAACACCGTATACCAACACTGTGTGCAAAAATCCCAGTGGGATGCAAGTCAAACAACAACAACAACCACAAGACAACTTACATTACATGTCCTAATGTTATCGCTATTATAATTGGCAGAATGTTCAAATATTTTAAATTAAAGTGCCAATTCTGTGCACGTTGAATACGCTGCCGCGATATATACACTTGTGCATTGTTAAAGCATTGCAGTCCATGTTGTGCCTTGCCGTCTTCCATACACTTCAATACCTAATGATCGCAAAAACGACAATTTAACGCGCGAAACGTATCGCCTTGTTCTAAATGTTATTTCACTAGACTCAAACAGCAACGGTTGACATACCCACGCTATCATTGTCATCTCTACAGGCTCATAAAATAGGTTCCACAGGCACAGTCGTCAGTAGTTGTTAAAGATGGCCCCTGTCATAGGAATGAGGAATGGCCACTGGTGGAGATGGGTGCTGCACAATGCCCGTAGAGAGCATAGAGACCTTTTGTCATGCCACTGCCGCATGAGGGCCTCCACACTCCGCGCTGGTTGTGGAGGCCGTTTGACCATATTTCACCTCCGGCTGGTCAGTTCGAAGTGCTAAAGGCGGGCAGCATAGACATATAGTACAACAGCATATAAGCACAACGTGGCCCTGCAGCCCTATGACAACTTGTTCGTGCATGGTGCGCACTCCTACAGCCACTGTCCAGGCTCAGAACTGCTTGGCTTTCGAGGTCCAAACAGATCAGCCACATTCCAATTTCGGGTGATTTGTTCATAGGAATTTAGGTTTGACTCTTGCTGTTCTTAATAGTTAACATGGGACTAAAACGTAATTTTTCTTGCAATGTCTCACCATATATAAAATACAGTTTAACATAAACGCTACAACTAACTCAGTGTATGCTTTGAATCTCATTGAGGTCCAGCCCAAAAATGTCATAATTCAAGCCCAGACAGTTCACACCAGACATAATGAAGAGACAAGCGCTGTCGGAACAGGAGCAGCCATTGATACTTTGCCTGTTAAGACTTCCGTTTTGATGCCAATAGATCAGGGGTGGGGAACCGTTTTTCTGCCAAGGGCCATTTGGATATTTATAACATCATTCGCGGGCCATACAAAATTAAATTTATGTTGCTATGAAAAAAAGCTTCTAGATTTATTGAATTTCGAGTCATGCGGTTGCCTTGGCAGGGCCAGACCAAATGATTTCACGGGCCTTATACGGCCCGCGTGCCGGACGTTGCCCACCCCTGCAATAGATGGTCATCAGCCAAGAGAAGATGTAGTGCTGGAAGAAGTTCCTCAAGGTGACGCCATCCTTAACCAGATCAAGCGCAAAACTATGGCTAACATTGCTAATGAGGCACACGAGTTAAAGATGGAAGAGTTTGCCTGGTTCTACCTGTTTTCAAAAGGCTAAAATGGATTGAAAGAAAACTTTGGTAGATATCATGCCACTGGACTATTTCTAATATCGAATACTTAGCAGCGACCTCAGGTTTCAGCGCAACAATTACCTCTTATATGCACTCCATGTACAAGTTCTACAGGGTCAAGTCAAATGTTTTTTTTTTTTTGCGGCAGAAGGATTTACATCTTCTTGGTTCTTTCGGTAAAGTCACGTAGAAGGGAAGTAATAACATAATAAAAAATAAAACAATAAAATAAAAATATATTATATTACTTTATTATGTTTTATTTTTATTATTTTATTACTTCCCTTCTACGTGACTTTACCGAAAGAACCAAGAAGATGAATCCCTGCCGTCACGAAAGTTTTAAATCGAAAGGATTTACATGTGAAAAACTTCTACGGATCTGGTGCTTATTGGAGCAGGGCCCTCAATAACCTGATTGCTAAAATTCACTGCTTGGGGCCACCTCACTACTTCATCACCTTGAGCTGCAATTATCTGCACTGGATAGACATGATCAAGACGCTGCTGAAAGCTGATGGGTACAAAGAAAGGCATCCGACGGACCTAACAATGCATGAGGTGCAACATTTCGTAAAGAATTATACAACTGATGGCAGTGACCATTTGATGATCCGATTGAATGCATTCATTTCCTACATCACATCAAATGATCAGCTCTTTGGTGGAAATATTATTGACTAATGGTGGTGAATTGAGTTCCAGATTCGAGGATCTCCCCATCTTCACATGGTCATTTGGGTCGAGAATACTCATGATTTTGACACCGAACAGTTCATCAATAGGATCGGTGAACTGATCAGATGTCAAATGCAATAGGATCCAGTAATTAGCAAGTTAGTGGACACCTTACAAATTCATCGTCACACTCCCACATGCAACAAGAACATTTCAACATCTTGCAGATTCAACTTCCCACGCAAAGCTTCTGATTCGGCTACAATTGAAGCTCACTCATCCGATGAATTCATCAGAAACGGCGGTAGGATTTGCACATTGAAACGGCGCAAAGATGAGGAATTTGTCAACAAACACAATGCTCCATAATATTGTTTTCTGGGTTAGATCGCGTAAATATAAATGTGTCGTTAAACCCACCACCACCCGACACAGACAATTAGTAAGGTTTGTCACGGGTTTAACGACACATTTATATTTACGCGATCTAACCCAAAAAACCTATATTATGGATGATATTTGTCGCAAAATCCTACGTGTTGAAATGCAATGCTAATATGTTGAAGCTCTGGAAGGCCAACATGTATATCCAACCTTGTGGATCCACTTTCTACATTGTAAAGTATATCTCCCAGAACGAGCCATCAGAAAAGAATTCAAGTCTATAATATGAGAGCAATCAAATTCGCCGAGAAGAAGGAGATGTATCTCAAAAGCAATTAAAATTTGCAAGTCGATGCGGAATCAATGCCAAGTGTTTGCTTGTGAATGTGTCCATCGATTGTGCCACCTTAAAACGGAGAAAGTAATTAAAAATGTCTTTCTCAACAGCCGCAAACATAAGCAGCGCTAGAACGTTCTTGCATTCATCTTGGATGACGAGGTGTCTGGATTTTGATCCATCATCGTTCATCGTTACGAAAAGCGACCACTTAAGCACCCCGACTACAACTTTAACGACATGTCCCTGATAGAGTTTGCCATGCTTTTCGAGCCCCATTATACAAAGAGGGCAGATCAAGTTGATCAGGATGACGGAAATGCTGATGCTTATCAATAACCGACTGCACAGATCAATATTCAATTGATTACACTGCAAGATAACGGCAAAACGCGAATTAGGACTCGTCCGGCTTATGTTAGAGTTCCCTACTTTAAATCCTCATCTGATCCAGAGAACTACTACGACAGCTTGCTAGCACAATTGTCTTCTTTCAGGAATGAACACGAACATCTTAAGGGCTTTGAAACAGCTAAGGCAGCATGTATTGCCAAAGAAGAATTGTTGAAGATGTCCAACACTCACATGGTAATTCAACGGTAACGGCATCGTCAGTTGCAAAATGATTTTAATCAAGTGCATGCATTTGAAGAGCTGAAACATCATGAACCACCTGATAATGGTAGCATGAATGACAACATGGAGGACATCCCAATGGAAAATGCTTTTTTTTACACAGCTAAGCAAGCTACGAATATTTCGCAAAGTGATTGATACAATTTCATCACCCGTAAGATCCGTGGTTCATTGGAAGATGGATCATAGGAGAGATTAAAATTGTTCATAAACAGAGGAGCACGCGCTGGCAAAACCTTTACATTCAAATTGCATAAAAAAACTGTTTTAACCTAATGTATTTGTAGATTGCATTCTATTTCAACGCAACCCACAGCAGTATCGACTACATAAACACCCACGAGATTATCAGCTGTTCAGTGGGCACAAGTAATTCGTGATCATTCGCAGCCCCAGTTTGACTCATGCTCTTGCCGCACGCACGAAGTCAAATGATAAGTTCGTTCACGCCCAGGCAATTCAGATAACTTCCGTTTTACGTGAACATGACATTCGCGACTCAGCTCACGGACGAATCACACAAGGCTCCTGCCGCTGTCTTACGTTCTAGATACACCGCGGAGTGATTACTTGAATGAAGTCGGAAACCGTAACGGCAACTCTGACTGTGTAGCTGAGAGCAGGGCCGTTACTAGGAGGCTGCTGAGATGGGAACTGCACCACCACGCGTCCCCTTAACACAGCCGCGTTCACTCCTTGGTCAGGTTCACTCTCCTTGTATTTGTATGCACATTTGTCACTCCATCTCTCTATTGTCTGAGATTGTCTCCACTGTCTTTTTGTTTTATCGGTGTGTCTCAGTCGCTGTTTGGATCACCGCGTGTCTCTCTGAGTGTCTCTGACTCTCTACCCCCCCCCCCACTCTCAACTGTCTCCCCCCTCCACTATACCCCACCCCTTCTGAACAGAACGGGACACAGAGACGAGACATCTGCTCTCAGAACCGCTAAATAAACCTGGAAGTCACAAGTGCAAATCCCTGTGAGCACGAGTCTCAGCAGAGCTCCTGCACACCTGCTCTCACTTGTGAAGCGAAAGGGAACAACGCAGAACAACTCTCGGATCTCACGCACGCGGAGTGCATGGGAAATCACGACCACCGCCATGTAAACGTGAGACCCACGCAAAACGCTTGAGACGCGATAATAGTTATTGGTTATTGCTACTGCTTCTAAAAATATATATACGACTCTTTAATCTGTTGCAGACTAGTGACATAGACACTTGGACTGTAAGAGTATTCGTCCGCTCTAAATCTCTAAGTGATAATCCACTTCATTGAGCTGTCATTTGTGGCTGCTTCTGGAAAAAAAATCTATACAGCTCAGTGGGCCTTAGCTGCTAGAATAAAACTAGCTTAGTTTTGAAAGAGGTGAACACGTGTAGACACGGAGGCATCTCCGTATTTCAAGGATAAAGGTCAAGAGGTCATTATTGGCCGAAACCGTCGACGTCACCACACCTCGCCGCCAGCATTGTCCACCCTCCTCCAGACAACAGGGGAGCTGCCTCAGCACGCAGTACAGGCACGCAACCTCCACGATCTGCCCTGGCAGTCTGCCACCATCTGCTTTCAGCTCTTCCCCTTTGTTGCTGGACTCGTGGAGACCACTCCAATGTTAGTGTGAACCATCGACCCTCCACCATCCTACACACACGTTCCACTCTGCGCAGCCGTTTTTGCCTCGTTATTTTGACAAACACTAAACCCGCAATGGTGTTCTCTTCCAGATGTCCTCATGGCTTATCCTGTCTTGCCATGATATTCCTATCTTTCGAACTTGCCTAACAATTCCGGCGAATTACTGACTCACCCACACGTCTCATTCCTGTGCTGCCTCAGCAGAGACCATCTCTGCGTGTGAAGAACGCGCGCGGATCACGCACATTCACGGCACACGCAGTGGTGCCGCATTGTTTTTAGACCATCTATCAAGTTTCTCAATTCCAACACTCACCCCACCGTCCACTCCGACACTCACACCGCCAGACATTGCTCCGGGTAGAGCAAAGAGCAAGAGATAAGTCTGTGCACTGCATCATCATCATGATTGTAATTTACAGGCATGGTCTATCCACTATTGGATATAGACCTCCCCACGCTGTTGCTGTGATTATGTGTGACATGTCATCTAGCGCCCGCACAGAGGCTACTTTAATTGCTCCATCTCCACGTGCATGTAAGTGCACGAAGTTCCGGCAATTCCCTTAGCCAATTCAATAGGATCAGGTCCACAGAAAGCTGGTGTCCTCGGCATGTAAGCTCGTATTTTCATATCACAAAGGGATTGGGATACTGGGCTAATGAGTGTGCAGGCAGTGCAACTGCACTGGTGGGGGCTCAAGGGCCAGAGGGGCCCATGGGACGGGTTGCAAAGAGGGGAGGAAATTGGATCATGGTGGTCCCGTTTTTAAACTATTACACTTTTTGATTTGGAGCTTTCGTGATTGCAGGAATTACTCTTTGGTTCTTTCGGTAAAGTCAACCGGGTAAAACCCACTGAGCTATGTAGCTCTATTTCAGAAGCATCCTGGCCACAAATGATAGCTCAACGAAGTGGCTTATCACGTGGAAATACTCTAAGCGCATGTTTCTAAATGTGGAGGGAAAAACCGGAGGACCCGGATAAAAATCCACGCGATCACGGGGAGAGAGAGAACATGCAAACTCCAAATATACAGGTGTCAGAGTCGGCACCGAACCCACGATCTCCTATATATATACACTAGGCGAGGTAGTTAACATTTCGCCACCGTATATTTATTGCACCAGGGACTATGCCAACCACGCAATTCTGTCCCACTGCTCCCAGGCACCGTTGAGTCGGGGGGGGCTGAGAATTCCTCGCGCAAACCTCGGCCTTGTCGTCGCTCTCTCGCTCAGCCCAAACATCCACAGCCAAGGAAGATACCTCCAGGCATCACGCAACCACTCTTGTGCTCAAATGACTGCATTAAAAAAATATATATATATACGTATGCTTTCTGCATTTCTTGTGCTCCTCATCTGACATTGACCTATATTCAAATGTTAATGCGAAAAAAAACAACAACAATAAAAAACCATCTCCACCCACGGGTAAATGAATGAATACATCCCCGAAGGTCGTTACGGTTCTGAGAGCGAAGGTCTTGCCTTTTAAATTGGGTGCAATTGCAAGAGACCCAGTGTGGTGTGCATACAGAGAGAAAGGCCAACCGTCATTTCATTTCCACAATTTGCGCTTTGGAAAGTCTATCAAGACCAATTCATGACGTTCGCATTATTGCAAATGTATGCGGACCGGTATTGATATATATTAATATATGAACCGCGTGTGAATAGACAGTCCATCAATAGAAAGCTGAGCTGCAGTATAGCGACGTAGAAAAAAGCAAAGCATCGAGTCAATTGTTGTGTGGTCTTTTAAATTAGGCTCTGTGTGTACACGTGTACCATTATGGTCTATTGACGAGCAATTGCGACGCTAAATTAAAGTTAATGACCGTCACCTGGGCAGCATCAAACCATGCAGCCCGCTCGTCCATTCAATGCCCCCCCCCCCTCCCACCTCAATTGAGACGTTGATTGTTCGGTTGCTTATTCATTATGGGAAGTCCATTTAAAAAAAAAAAGCCATACCTTAGAGAGTTAATTAAATGAGCCTGATTATTCATTGCTTTGCACCCCTGATTGATTGACTGGATGCAAGGGATGTCCTGAAGAGTTTAAGAGAATCATACAATGTCGTTCCTGGCGCGAGGAATGCTTACATCGTACAGCTGAGGAATACTCTTAAATAATTGATGAACGCCTTGATGAGGTCAGCCAAGTGTATTGAATGTTTGTATACGGACTTTAAGGAATATGTGAGCCACAGTCTAATATATATTTATTGCAGACGAAGGAACAACTTAACAAAAACATCAGGTCAACTTTTCCGAATTTTCTGCAAATCCAAATTGCTAGTGCCTGTCTTTCAGTCAGACAGCAACGTTATTTTAAGGCAGTATCAATGCATTTGGCAGGCAGTGTTGTGTTTATTTTGTTGTCCTTAAGCCGGAACCTCCGATTCGCACGGTTTGGCTATGTACGGTGAATTAACTGTCAGGCAGTCTATGTGAATTCTGTGCTGTCCTTAAACAGTCTGATACATTTCAGTTGATTTGCTTCATGTCTTAGAGAGGGGTGGCACGATGGTTAGCGCACTGCACTACACACTCGGCCAATCCTAGTTCGATCCATGACACCTATTCACAAATCCTCCTGCATCAACGCACATTGTTGATTGTGGTACAGTTTGGTTAAAACACCCCCACACCCATGACTGACACGGTGGTAGATGCATCAATGCAAGAGTGGATTGATGCAGGACAAAGGGATATTGTTATTTGTTGAATGGCATGAGCAAGCAATTCAAGGGACGCAATGTCCGAGTGATTCCACCTAAGTACTGCCCATGAAGTTATATTTCACAATATATGGCTTCGTGGAATGTTTTTCTTATTAAATGTTAGCTCATTTACTGTAATTTGCAAGAAGTTTGTCATGTGCCGACAAAGTTGGCATGCAGGTAAAATTTTATAGTATAGTACCTCGCCTTTATAGCCCACATGAAGCACATTCGTTTTCAATATTCATCTAATGGTAATCGTGTATACATCCCTATCAATACAATGCTGGATAGAGGGCTTCGCATGCCTCCGTGGTGAATGGTAACTGCCTCGCCTGATATACAGGGGTTGTGAGTGCGACCCCAACCTTGACGATTGTATATTTTGAGTTTTAAATTTCTCCCCGTGGTCGCGGTTCTTCGGTTTTCCCTCTACACTTTAGAATAAACATGCGTTTCGAGTATTTTACTGCAAAACATTTGCACACAGGATAAGCCACTTCGCTGAGCTATCATTTATGGCCAGGTCGCTTCTGAAAAATAGCTAATTAACTCTGTGAGGCTTAACTTGTAAAATAAAAATGAGTTCAGTTTTTTTTGTACAGTTTAATATCAGTCATGAGTGTTTGACAAAACTTCAGCACGCTGGTCAATGCGGGTCGGTGAAGTGAGCACTCGGGACCGGGTCAGACATAATTCGCCAATTCCGTTTAGTGTGGTTAGAAATGGAACCGTGGCAAAAAATGGAACCGTGGCAAGCGGGCTTCGTCGTGCAGAGGCACGAAGCACCTCTCCACGTCAACATCAGCTGCGTACCAGCGCAAATAAACCAACAGTCACTCAACAAAGCCAATCTTTGCAGCTAATTTCAGCGTAGTCTGCTGTATTTTGCACCATGGGTCTACAACCTAAATGTGAAATACCATCAAATGAGAATACACTCGCGTGAATATATCCACGCAGGAGAGCATTGACGAGTGGAGGAACGATTGAAGAGAAGCATCAGTTGTCTAGAATTGCAATGGGTGGTGATGGGTTCATTTGTAAGCGTGAAGTCGGGCCGATTGTAAAGGGGGCTGAGTGAACATGGAACATATTTGAGCGGAGAGAACTTCATCTTTTTTTAACCCACCTGGGATTTGATCATTTTTATCCCATTTCTCGTGCTATTGTGTATCTCTGCATGCCGCGTAGCTGCCCTGTTTTCATACACTCGAAATGTATTTTCAAACGTATTTTTCTTAGAATTGTAGATACTTTATAATGTAAAAAAAAACGGACACGCGCATACACCAAATTCAGCCAATGCATCTCGGACATAGTCATTAACTTTTACACAATGAAAACCATAATCACCTTTCTCGAGTGGAATCACTCCGTACATCACTTGCATGACCTTGCGGTTATTCTGTTTTTTTTTACAACCGAATGTCGCATTCGTGTACCCAGGGTGCTTTTTCTTTTTTGCCCACGTATATAAAGCGATCACTTTTCTTCATATACATTCTTTTTTACCGGCAGTTGCTGGGTCTTTGTCAGATTTTCAGTCCGTGCAATTTCTCGTGTCTATGTAAAAACAAATATTATAACGTGAGTACATTTTCCAGTCCCAAACAATCACAGGCAAAGATTGTTTTGTGTGTGGAAATTGGTTGTGTGGACGCAATCTAAGGAAGATTGTCACTATTCGAGATTGCGCTATATTTTATTTTAACAAAGGAAATGGTCATGTCCTTTACATCATTAATTTACTATGTTATGTACTTTAGGTATATAATTATCATGAGGCACACAATACAAAGATCCCCCCTATGGCCTTAACAGATTGTTGGGGCAAGTGTTGTTAGCGAGCACAAATAAAGGCCTGCACGGCACACGAGGGATGTGTAGCTAGCACCACGCCCGACCGCCTTTGCCTCCCCAGTGGTAATGTTTACCGCACGGGGTATACTCGTTTTAGGCTGAGTCGACCGAGGGGAGGCACAGGACCGGTTCAGATAATTCCATCACTGGTGGTGGCCGTGAGCGGGAATCAAACTCGAGACGCCGGGTTTCGTAGTGCAGCTCGCGAAGCACTACACGATTGCTCCAAAGCACAGACTGGCGGGGCAAGTCTTGTTTGCGTTTCCATACCGCTCCCCACACACATGCAGCTACACAAAGCTCGCTGTTGGGCTTTAGAATGTTGAATACAAGTTCTTTCAGAGAGCACCGAGATAAGTTCGTGGGATATTTGCAGAACCATTTTTTCCCTTTGTGTCCTTTCAGCAACGTTTGGGCATTATCTGTGTCATGTAATGCCGCAGGAGGGCAAACACACAACAATCGTGTGCCAGTTGTCAATAAAGCAATACTAATCTGATCACCTCCCCTCCCCTCCAAACTTTTGCAAACAAAAAAAACCCGTAAAAAAGGTTCGCCTTATTAAATCAGAAAAGGTGTTCCATGATATGCAATTTGAAAAAGTTAATCATCGTCAACGGAAGACGAGAATCTACCAAAAAAACCCCAAACACCTGCATGTTACTAATAGGGGTTTTCTCCTTTTTTCTGGCAACAAAACTGACACCTTTTGCAAGGAGTCATGCTTACATTAACCACAATACTTGCAGTCAAATGCAAACAAAAAACAATACTCTGATAATTTATGCATTGTCTTTGAAACTGATTGGTCCACACCAGAGACAGCTTTCTTTGGAGCCTAGTCTCATATGGTGTTCGACCAGATGACGCCAAAAGGCGCACAGTTCAAAGACAACGCACTACCAGAGTAATGAGAGCTCGGGTGAGCAGCTACATCATGGGAGCTCCTTTGCCAGTACCAAAATATACTAATATGGTTTTTCCCTTTTTTTCTGGCATCAAAACTGACACCTTTTGCAAGGAATCATGCTTACATTAACCATAAATTATCAGAGTATTGTTTTTTATTTGCATTTGACTGCAAGTATTGCGGTTAATCTAAGCACGACTCCTTGCAAAAGGTGTCAGTTTTGTTGCCAGAAAAAAGGGGGAAAACCCCTATTAGTATATTTTGGTACTGGCAAAGGAGGTCCCATGATGACCTGCATGTTAGACGAGCACCGACCGTGTGCGAGGTCGCGTCGCGGTTGGCGCATTTCACTACGAAGGCGGCTGGCCCAAGCTCGACAACAGACGATGGCGAACACCGGCAGCGAGTGAAAACTGAACAGGTCATGCCTCGTCCCACCCGCTGCCGCCCTCTCGCCGATCTCCTCGGTGGCAGCGTCACTGCGCTCCAGCCTGGTCCAGGATCTCGTACGCGAAACTGCTAGATGCACAATTAAATCAGAATGTGTATTTACACTGGAGGAATCCGATGAGCTATGAAGCTCTTTTTTCACACATGCCCAGTAGTTTCACATTTAACGCAATGCGCATCATTACCGGGACACTAAAACCGAAACCATTCCCCTGTTCGCCAGCACTAGGGAGCCATTCTGACACCAAATATCCGCAGAGATTTGAAAACGGCAGAGACATGCAAACGGTTGTCTTGCCAACTCCAGCAACCCTGCCCACCAACCAAGACCTCAACAATGTACCCCGCCGCTGACTCACGTCTCGATCCCCCCTCTGTGGGATCGTGCCACCGTCACCATCCTAGAATCTCACCCAGATGCGGAAGAATGCTGGCGAGACAGAGTGGAGCAACGCAGGCGCGTCCAGAATGAGCCGAACATTCGAGACGCGAACCACATCGCACCTCCTGGCTTTGATACCCCTCGTCGAAGACACTGATGGTGGGAGCCATCAACCGCATCAGGACATCAACAGGCGGTTCCGCACCGTCTCCTTCGTGAATGAACAATTAAAGACAGCAGGCAGAGTCGTGCGATTGTGTCCATGTAACAACCCATACCGTGGACCGAATTGTAAATCACTGCAGTCTGCGCCCCTTTGATCGAGGAGGAATAGCAAAACGACACGAAGTTAATCCTTCTCGTGGCTGGCAGCACACTAGGACATTGCCATATAGCTCCTGCATAATATTTCCATTCGCAACAATCGAATAGCATATATGCCTAGCATCCTACGAAGAGATATTGAAAAATGTAGGTGCAGTATTCGTGAGCACAAAACAAGGTGAGATGGATGCGGTATTGCCAAAATAATCCCAGGAACAGTGATCCGGACTCATCCGGCTGAAATTATGCACCTGAACAAGCACCACCAATCTTAGTGGGTGCACCACAAGGGCAACTCCGGGTTCTTGGGATGGCATTACTTACATTTTCATTGACCGGCGTTGTGAAATACGATCAAGCAAATCCCCCATAGTTTAGAAGAGACATTTTCTTTTATGGCAGGCCGTCGGATACAACAACGCCACGGTAACCTTGAATGACGGCCAGACGTGATCATAACAGGAGGCGGCAGAAAGTAGAGCGATAGAGGTAACTCATTGCCTGGCAGTTTGGACAAAACGCAGGGAAATCGGTTGTGGCGATTGAACGCGGTGAACAGAGAGAGAGAGAGAGCTCCCCGTGGGGTGAAGCCGGAATGTGCGCGTGATAGACTACGTCTCGAGATTGAACGGTTGAAAGTGGAATGGCACCTTGATGGTCGGCAATTGTACTAAACCCTTACATTTATGCTGCGTGCGCGTGTGTGTGTGTGAATGTATGGGGAGCGGTAGTGTAGCGGTTAGTGCGCTGCGCTACGAGCCTGGCGACCCGGGTTCAATTCCTGCTCACGGCCAACACCAGTGACGATTATCTGAACCGGTTCTGGGCCTCCCCTAGGTCGACTCAGCCTCAAATGAGTATATGATGCGATGTGTAAACATCGCCACTAGGGAGACAAAGGCGGCCGGGCGTGGTTTTGGCCACCCACCCCCTCGTGTGCCGTGCCGGCCTTTATATGTGCTCGCTAACAGCACTTGCCCCTACAGTCTGCGAAGGCTATACGGGGTAACTTTGTCTGAACAAACACCACCGTGAGAAGTGGTGGTGCAGTGGTTAGCGAGCCACGCTCCGAACGCGACGACCCGAGTTCGATTCCCGCTCACGGCCAATAACAGTGACGATTATATGAATCGGTTCTGGGCCGCCGCCAGGTCGGTTCAGCCTCAAATGCGTACCCTGTGTTAACCTCAACGCTAGGGAGACAAAGGCGACCGGGCGCGGTGGTGGACATCCACTCCCTCGCGTGCACGTGCCGGCCTTCATAGGAGTCTGTTGACAGGACTTGCCCCGACAGTCTGTTAAGGGGGGATCTTTATCTTTGTGTAGACAGCTCAATAAAACAACGTGGATTCATTGTAGACGTAATATTTTATTTATTAATTAAATAGCCTCTACACCTCTGCCACCACTCTCAATACATTTTCTCGGCATGTTAACTTTTCTCCGTAAAATGTGGAGCCTTTGTCGCATTAATCAATGGCCCGTCGACAAGACAATCACAGTGTCATCAGACATCAATGGGGTGTATCTCTCAACACATCAACATATATGTACGTTATGTATTTACAAACCTTGCATTGTAATTGAATCATCCAGTTATGCTGCCTTTGTTTGCTCAAGGTTATGTATTCGCTCGGATGCTTATCAGGTCGGAGATATCAATGGCGAGAGTGTCATCAGAGGAATTCGGATTCATGCCATTCCTACTTCCTCCGATTCGACGAATTGTCACGATTACATTGACTAATCGATTGTCTCTTTTTGAAACTAAAACTTTTTGTATTCTAATAACTAAGGCCCACTGACCTATATATCTCTTTATCAGAAGCGACCTCGCCATAAGTGAGAGCTCAACGAAGTGGCTCATCACGTGGAAATGTATAGCAGCCAAATGCTCAAAACGCGTGTTGATTTAAAATTGTGGAGGAAAAACCCGGAGGACCCGGAGGAAAATCCACGTGACCACGGGAAGGACACGCAAACTCCAAACATACAGGCGTCAGGGTCGGGATCGAACCCACGACCTCCTTGCATGCCATGCGAGGTAGTTATCATATGGCCACCGCGGCATCCCTGCGGTAGATGTGGTGGATGTAGCGGCGTCACGTGGCTGCAAGTGCCAACGTTAACACATTGCGTAAAACTCTGGCTTCGTTTCAGCCTAAGCCGTCCAGGGTTGAGCTCCGGAAACAAATAAATATTCTCGCCTTACGGCATGGTTCTGAGTTATGTTTGCTTTATTGTTGTGCGTTGTGTTCATGGTATTGCTTTTGCCGTTTTGGTGACCCGGGTTACATTTGCGCATGAGACACATTCCTGCTCCCTTGAGTTCTCGTCTGATTAAACAAATGCATTTGAAACGTTGCGGCGGTGTGGGGGAGGGGGCGGGGGTCGATGGGCGGGGGTTTGGGTTGGTGGAAGAAAATCTACGAGAAATGAACCTTCACATACAATAGACACGACATGTAAACAAACAAAGAAAATTACATTGATTATTATTCTACATTCGCATATACTGCGAGCTCAGAGAATCGATGTGAAAAGATTGATCGTGACATCGTTCGACGTTAGTAAGCCATCACCATGATCAACATTTTTCAAAACTCGAAAAGTTACCCGCAAGTTCCTCGGTTGGGATTACGCAGCAATCGACCCCACCAGAGTAGCGTCAACTTGCAGGGCAGGCGCCGAGTCACCCACCCTGTGCCCCACAGGGATAGCTGCCACTTGGGTGCCCTTTCAAATGTGTCGAGATGAGATGTTCGTCGAACAAGCGCTCTGAGACGCCCGGCCGTAGAGGAGAATGTCGTCATAAGAAAAACAAAACTCATTATTATTCGTTTTTATTATCATCGTGACAATCAGGAGGTGTTATGCCCATCCAGTGGGAGATTGCTGTGGGCCAGAGCGCTCTGCATAAGCACGTCGCCTGACCCAGTAGTGGAATAATAGCTTTCGTAATACAGTTTTTGGGTTCGATCGCTTAAATATATAAATGTGTCGTTAAACTCGCCACCACCCGACACAGCCAATTAGTAAGGTTTGTCACGTAAACAGAACATGCCAAGCACACCGGTGTGTTGGAGAGCAAAGCCACAACATTTATAATCTGAGTCCGACGTTTCGCCAGTAATTACAACTAGCATCATCAGGCGGACAGCCAGATTAATTGGCTGTGTCAGGTGGTGGTGGCGGGTTTAACGACACATTTATATTTACGCGATCTAACAAAAAAAAACCCCGTATTATTGATATTGGTCGCGAAAGCCTACGTGTTAAACGGAATAATAGTTGCCCGCATGCTTTACCAAACAAACACGTTGCAATCATATCTTACATTCACTGGAGTTTTAAATAAGGCCAGAAACTCCTCGAAATATATATAATGGATACGTGGCTACAAGGCATTGATCTAGAAAGAATTGTTTCAATGATTCGATAGAACCACCTGACATAAGTATGCCCCGCGTGGTATATCCCACTGAAGAAACGATTGCGTGCGAACGCTGACGATTACTGCGATGCGACATTGGCAGCTCTCGGAGCCTGCGATGTCGTTGAGGCTTTCGACGGCCGTATCTGGTAGGGCGTGCACACACGCATCTGGTAGGGCGTGCGCACACGCATTTGGTAGGGCGTGCGCACACGCATCTGGTAGGGCGTGCGCACACACATCTGGTAGGGCGTGCACACACGCATCTGGTAGGGCGTGCACACACGCATCTGGTAGGGCGTGCGCACACTCATTTGGTAGGGCGTGCGCACACGCATCTGGTAGGGCGTGCGCACACGCATCTGGTAGGGCGTGCACACACGCATCTGGTAGGGCGTGCACACACGCATCTGGTAGGGCGTGCGCACACGCATTTGGTAGGACGTGCGCACACGCATCTGGTAGGGCGTGCGCACACGCATCTGGTAGGGCGTGCGCACACGCATCTGGTAGGGCGTGCGCACCCGCATCTGGTAGGGCGTGCGCACCCGCATCTGGTAGGGCGTGCACACACGCATCTGGTAGGGCGTGCGCACCCGCATCTGGTAGGGCGTGCGCACACGCATCTGGTAGGGCGTGCACACACGCATCTGGTAGGGCGTGCGCACACGCATCTGGTAGGGCGTGCACACCCGCATCTGGTAGGGCGTGCGCACCCGCATCTGGTAGGGCGTGCACACACGCATCTGGTAGGGCGTGCACACACGCATCTGGTAGGGCGTGCGCACCCGCATCTGGTAGGGCGGGCGCACCCGCATCTGGTAGGGCGTGCGCACACGCATCTGGTAGGGCGTGCACACACGCATCTGGTAGGGCGTGCACACCCGCATCTGGTAGGGCGTGCACACACGTATCTGGTAGGGCGTGCACACACGCATCTGGTAGGGCGTGCACACCCGCATCTGGTAGGGCGTGCACACACGTATCTGGTAGGGCGTGCACACACGCATTTGGTAGGGCGTGCACACACGCATCTGGTAGGGCGTGCACACACGTATCTGGTAGGGCGTGCGCACACATCTGGTAGGGCGTGCACACACGCATCTGATAGGACGTGCACACACGCATCTGGTAGGGCGTGCACACACGTATCTGGTAGGGCGTGCACACACGCATCTGGTAGGGCGTGCGCACCCGCATCTGGTAATGCGTGCACACACGCATCTGGTAGGGAGTGCACACACGCATCTGATAGGACGTGCACACACGCATCTGGTAGGGCGTGCACACACGCATCTGGTAGGGCGTGCACACACGCATCTGGTAGGGCGTGCACACACGCATCTGGTAGGGCGTGCACACACGCATCTGGTAGGGCGTGCACACACGCATCTGGTAGGGCGTGCACACACGCATCTGATAGGACGTGCACACACGCATCTGGTAGGGGGTGCACACACGCATCTGGTAGGGCGTGCACACACGTATCTGGTAGGAGGTGCACACACGCATCTGGTAGGGCGTGCACACATGCATCTGGTAGGGCGTGCACACACGCATCTGGTAGGGTGTGCACACCCGTATCTTGTAGGGCGTGCACACACGCATCTGGTAGGGCATGCACACACGCATCTGGTAGGGCGTGCACACACGTATCTTGTAGGGCGTGCACACACGCATCTGATAGGACGTGCACACACGCATCTGGTAGGGCGTGCACACACGCATCTGGTAGGGCGTGCACACACGTATCTGGTAGGGGGTGCACACACGCATCTGGTAGGGCGTGCACACATGCATCTGGTAGGGCGTGCACACACGCATCTGGTAGGGTGTGCACACCCGTATCTGGTAGGGCGTGCACACACGCATCTGGTAGGGCGTGCACACACGCATCTGGTAGGGCGTGCACACACGCATCTGGTAGGGGGTGCACACACGCATCTGGTAGGGCGTGCACACACGTATCTGGTAGGGCGTGCGCACACGCATCTGGTAGGGCGTGCGCACACGTATCTGGTAGGGCGTGCACACACGTATCTGGTAGGGCGTGCACACACGTATCTGGTAGGGCGTGCACACCCGCATCTGGTAGGGCGTGCGCACACGTATCTGGTAGGGCGTGCACACACGTATCTGGTAGGGGGTGCACACACGCATCTGGTAGGGTGTGCACACACGTATCTGGTAGGGCGTGCACACACGTATCTGGTAGGGCGTGCACACACGTATCTGGTAGGGCGTGCACACACGTATCTGGTAGGGCGTGCACACACGTATCTGGTAGGGCGTGCACACACGTATCTGGTAGGGCGTGCACACACGCATCTGGTAGGACGTGCACACACGCATCTGGTAGGGCGTGCACACACGCATCTGGTAGGGCGTGCACACACGCGTCTGGTAGGGCGTGCACACACGTATCTGGTAGGGCGTGCACACACTATCTGGTAGGGCGTGCACACACGTATCTGGTAGGGCGTGCACACACGTTTCTGGTAGGGCGTGCACACACGCATCTGGTAGGGCGTGCACACACGCTTCTGGTAGGGCGTGGACACACGCATCTGGTAGGGCGTGGACACACGCATGTGGTAGGGCGTGCACACACGCATATGGTAGGACGTGCACACACGCATCTGGTAGGGCGTGCACACACGCATCTGGTAGGGCGTGCACACACGCATCTGGTAGGGCTTGCACACACGTATCTGGTAGGGCGTGCACACACGTATCTGGTAGGGGGTGCACACACGCATCTGGTAGGGCGTGCACACACGCATCTGATAGGGCGTGCATACACGCATCTGGTAGGGCGTGCGCACACGCATCTGGTAATGCGTGCGCACACGCATCTGGTAGGGCGTGCGCACACGCATCTGGTAGGGCGTGCACACACGCATCTGGTAGGGCGTGCACGCACGCATCTGGTAGGGCGTGCACACACGTATCTGGTAATGCGTGCACGAACGTCACTGGGGCGGGGTGGGGGGAGCAAATGGCGACCGGGTGGTTAAGGATTTCCGTGCGTTATCTTATGTTGATTGTTTATATATACACCGTAGGTCCTTAATCCAAGCGCTTTACACCAATGCTTAAATCAGCGGTCGGGAACCTATGGCTCGCGAGCCATATATGGCTCTTCCAGTGACGGCATATGGCTTCCAGACAGTTTTGAGTTGAAAAAATAAAAGAAAATCAGTTTGGAACTGATTTTAAAATACTTGTGATATTGCTTAATAATACTGTGTCATTTTAAAGTAAACAGAAATTCGTTTTGAAGATAAATTTCACGGGTCACGCCTGCATGAAGCTCAACCTCACCACGTATGAACCAGACTACAAGGCCATCAGCAAAACCATGCAGCACCAGAAGTCGCATTAAAAGTAAGACATATTAAATTATTATACGTTAAAAATACTATATGGCTCTCAATAAAATGTATTTAGAAATATTTGCCTTTTATGGCTTTCCCAGTCAAAAAGGTTCACGACCCCTGGCTTAAATTGTGCGTAAGATAATAGTGAGTTTAACACGTAGGCTTTCACGACCAATATCAAGCATAACGGTTTTTTGGGGTTAGATCGCGTAAATATATAAATGTGTCGTTAAACCCGCCACCACCCGGCACAGCCAACTAGTAAGGGTTGTCACGTAAACGTAAAAAAACCTGTATTATGGAAGATATAGTGGTTGAAATAAAGAGTGGGGTTGTTATTGTATCAGGATAGCAGGTGGGAATGGTTAAGGAGGGTTGGGGTAATAGGGGTAGTGATATCGGTTGGGGTAGTGATAGGGGTAGTGATAGGGGTAGTGATAGGGGTAGTGATAGGGGGTAGTGCTAGGGGTAGTGATCGGGGTTGTGGTGGGGGTAGTGATAGGGGTTGGGGTAGTAATAGGGGTTGGGGTAGTGCTAGGGGTAGTGATAGGGGTTGTGGTAGGCCTGGTCGTAGCTGGAGGATGGGGCAAACCAGTTGCAGGATGGGCATGGGTGAGGGGATGGGTTTCCAAGAGGAACGGGAGCAAGTTAGTGAAGATGATTGTTTGATGTGTTATGACATTGGCATCTACTGGGGGCCATGATGCTGATGGACTGTCGTGTCCCGTAGGTTGTATATGAGCTCCTGGTGGAGTGTGATACCATCAGCACTGGAGAGACAAAGACCGCTCAGCGCGAGCGTGGTTTCGACCACACCACCGCTTTTTTGCGCAATTCCCACCCTTCAAAGGTACTTGCTCAGAGCACTTGCCCCAAAATCCTGTGAAAGGCTACACGCGTTATCTGTATCTCTTTGTGTGTGACTATGTTACACAATACGTCTGTGTGTGTGTGTGAGTTATCTAAACATTGCTCAAGTCTCCACTCAAATCTCCACTCCTCGCAGACACCTCTGCCCCAAGCGGACAGGGCACCGGGGGGGGACATGGGCATCACACGTGCCATCAAGGGCCGAGTCTGCAGGAACCTACATTGAACCTACATTATTGATCAGATGGAATCTGGATAACGTGGCAACTCTCCAGCGTCACTGCATTAGATAAAGTGTCTCGGCTATGGAGGGAAAATCGTGCCCGGGCGCAATAGCCCGTGCATCCCTGTGCCCCGACAGAACGTGTGCAGCCGGCTCCGAGAACCTCTCAAATCATGCTGCGGCTGCTTGCTGCCTGCTTGTGTATTATGTAAGGTTTCGATTTAAAGCTTTCGTGACCGCAGGGATTCATCTTCTTGGTTCTTTCGGTAAAGTCACGTAGAATGGAAATAATAAAATAATAAAAATAAAACATAATAAAATTATTCTCACATTTTTATTATTTCCATTCTACGTGACTTTACCGAAAGAACCAAGAAGATATTATGTAATGGTCTGCTGTGCGGCAGTGTGTGTGTGTGTGCTTGGGCAGCATTTGTGTGCAATATTCACGCTGCCTGCAGTGAAGGATTACTTTGCCATGGGCCTCATGAGTTCCAAACTGCCATCTTCGCAACATTCTTCAATAACACTGCGGCGCAAGAAAAGAAAGAAAAAAACCCATAGGCGACGTTTCGGGCAATGGCCCTTTTTAAAAGCTATTCTACGCGTTCCCTTTAATGCCACATTGCTATTGACGAATGTCTCCAGTTCTCTGTTATTTGTGCTGTGTGCACCACTGCTCACGAGGAATCGCCAAGTAACGCTAACTAACCATCATAATTTGTTCTCGTGTATTAAGATGAGCGTCGGTGAAAATAAATAAAGCATCAGAAGCGATGCTCCTAAAGTACCGCTCTGAACTTGCACGCGTCACAATGTCTGCAGTAGTGTAATCCTGTACATTGGAAGCTGAATGTAGGCACATCATATTTCAGCAGTTTTTATATATTTTGTAAGCAACGTACGCACACATTACACCGTTTGGGAGGGAAGGGAGGTGAATGACGACTTCTGAGACCAGCGCACTAAATCTTGACTTAAAGATTTCGTGACTGCAGGAATTCACATTCTTTGGGTCTTTCGGTGAAGCCACGTAGATAGAAACAATAATAAAATCAAAATCACGACGTTTCGATCACAACACAAGCAATCGTCTTCAGGTGAAAAAGAGAGAGAAAATCTCTTTTCGCCTGAAGACGGTTGCTTGTGTTGCGATCGAAACGTCGTGATTTTCATTTAATTATTTTTTCTATCTACGTGGCTTTACGGAAAGACCCAAACAATACCAGCGCACTACTTCAGACGTAAGCACATGGGCTTGCACGCAGGGGGTGTGCTTATATCCAGCTCCGACTGTATGTATATAACAACATCACACAACCTATGTGTAATGCGTTGGATTAAGCCCATACCCCACACCACATAGAGGTTGTTTGACCATACTTCACCACGATGGTCAGTGCTTGATTGGCGAAGGAGACTGCCCATGATTGGTCCGAGTATCACTCACCACTGACGTTCGTCGTGGCTAGGAGTCGAACTTAGGTGGTCGACTTCATAGAGCAGTGCGCTAACCACTGCACCACCACTCCACCGCTAATACCTATACAATAACATTGACACACACTAAGCTATGCGAGATGATGGAGAGTGCAGATATAGTGTGATGACTATAAGGGGCGTGACTACGCATCGATTCTTCCATTACATCAACTCAGACGCATGAACACGCAGTCCGCATCAGACATTGTCCTGAGTCAAGATCTTCCCGCGCCGACATCGCCATCGCTCCAGTGATGGATACCAACAATCCGTCTCGCTGCTGCGGCTGCTGCTGCTGCTGTTGCTGCTGCCGCCGCTGCTGCTGCTGCTGCTGCACGTGAACTCTGCAAGCTGCCGACCCCGTCTGACACGTCCTCGTTCCTGTTGGGCTGCCATTCTGTCGCCAGTCTCATCCATGAGCCATTAACCCCTTCGGCGCAATGACGTGTGCTCTTCGCAAGCCCACACACGAACCCCTTGTCAGTAAATTCCGCGCGTGACACACACGGGCACACACGACTCTCGCGTGTTTTGCTTCGGTGTCAACATACAAACACATCTGGATGGTGTTTCTCAGCGACAGCGGTGAACATCGCGCGAGTGAAGTGGAAAGCCAGCAGTAGAGGGTGTATGTGTAGGCACAGATACATCGTCGAGTGGGTGAATGCAAATGTGTATACACGCACAAGGAAATAAGAGACACAGTCGAAGCTTGATTTAAAGCACGCTCGTTTGGAGTAAAGCCAAGTGTGCTTATAGCCGAAGTGTGCTTGTATCCGAAGTCGACCTTGCATTCCCCCGACCTGCGTTATGTAAGGATGTGTTGCTTGTATGTGCACTGTGTTTATGTAGGGTGTGCTCATAACCAGTTCCTACTCTAGATGCAGCACTCTATATAAAACGCACATTTCACCGTGAACAATACCAGGTTCCCGAATGGGTGCCTTGGTAAGCTTTGCTGGCTCCCAATTAGGTATCGACACAAAGCAATCAGATTAATAATAATGACACAATCATAGCACGACGGCAACTGCGTGCCGATGAAAGCCTCGCCGAGTCTTCGTTTGTTTTCGTTATTGGGGCGCTGTGACTTGAGATGTTTGCCCACGGAGCATTCATGAGCCGCGTGGCTTCACGTGGGAGGAATCCCACCGAGCACATTTATTTATTTGATAAATCCTCCTACGTCCAGGCGTATGTATGTTGGACTTCTTTTGCACCGTACGTAGCCGACCGCGCTAAGCTAACCTACAATGTCCATTATTAAACGTGCTATATTTGCCATCCCGCCAACATTCCCCTTTGTTTGTTTGGCACAATTTGTGTTTCCACGTGCTCTGAATGTGTGCAGCCGGGGGTCTCCCGCCTGTTCTCTCTGCGAGCCCTTTGTATTTGTCCAGGGCTGCTGCTCTGGAACAGAGGCCTATTGTCTCAATGGGCCGTCACCTGGTAACATAAAGGCTGCTACCACTACCACTACCAACACCGCCACCTCGACTGCTAAATGACCCTATACGCATGTCGCATACAACAACAACAAAAACTTCTTATGCGATGTTGTGGGGACCTTGTGCAATGTAAGCTTTTTTCACAATCCATGCAGGGGTGGCCACACCGTGGCGTTTACGAGAGCTGTCTGATCATACTTCACCACGCTGGTCAATTTAGGTTGAAGTTAACTGTTTAAGGGTAGCAAGGTTGAATGTACCTCAAATCGTCGCTCCACACAAAACCAACATTGAGATTACGAGCGTGTTGACTTATTCCCAAGGCCATGCTTACAATGTATGCTGCCGAGCTTCTACATTTGCATCCAAATCATTCCCTTGACCAAGGCGATTTTGAACAAACCACACAGATACACGCACACACAAGTATACCCACACGCACGTACACACACGCGCACACACGCACACCCCGCGCATGCACACACACAACCAAAATGTATTCTCTGGCGCACAAAAGCTTTGCAGATGGCATTTGACAGTGAAACAGGCCTTTGTGAGACTCGTCCTGCGTGAATGGAGTTTTGTGTTCAGGGTGTTAATTCAGACTTGCCTGGTTGGCTTAATTAGCCTTCCTGTGGAGAGACAGTTGACGGAAGACATTATAGTTTGGTTGTATAGCAAGGCACGCAGTTATTATGCCTTTAGCCGAGGAGGTGGGTCCCCCCACCCCCACCCTATTTTTTGTGTGGATTGTGCTTTTTCCCCCCAGCCCCCCACTCCCCCCCCCCCAACTTCTCCCACCGAGAAGTCCACCACCACCCCCGCCCCCCCCCCCCTCCAAATCACAGAGACAGGAGATTGCACGTGCGGATAATAACACCAGCGAGACTTCTCCATAATTCTAGGTGTTTCCGACAAGAGGAATGAGAGAGGATTTTAAAAAAAGGTAAGGCAGGATGATGAACACGCACGCGCGCGCGCGAATATAATTTGTTACTTAAAAAGTATAGTTTGTCATCATGAACATCGTCGTTGTCGTCATCGTCATCATCATCATCAGGCATGATCAATCCACTGCTAGGTGAAAGCCTCCTCAAGCCGTGATCCATCCGACACGGTCCGACGATGACATGCACTGTTTGTATTCGCATAATTATTAATGTGTAATATCTATGTGTCTAGAATGATGCACTTTCACCCGCTCGGTATCGTTAAGGGGGACGGTATACCCGATTGGTAAGACTGGGATGCCTTCTAATATTGAAACACACGCGCACTCATCACACGCACGTATAACACGCGAATATGTAACGCTCTCAGTCAAATTGCGCGGTGCGCGTGTGCATTATTACGGCGCGTCTGCGTGTCTCTTATCCACTGCAGCGAGTTGTTTCGTATTAAGAATAGCACAGCGGTAGGCTAACCTAACGCTCTCGTTATCCTCGCCGTCGCGATGAGTATGTACGCAATACGTTGTCGGCATGGGACGATGACGACGGGGCGAATGGTTACCGCTTACGCGTGCGTCGTTGTGCAGAGCGTTGCGTGTGGGCCGCGTGTCAGGCGCGATGACTGTCGTTAAGTCCCTCCTCGACTGATCCACGTGCGAGTACTAATCACGCTCTCATCACGCACTCGACAGATCGTTGAAACACTCGCGGCTGTAAGTTCGGTGCTTAATAAACGCGAAAAGGGTGTGCGAAGAAACGCGGGGAAGAGAGAGAGAGAGAAAAAACACGCGCGCGTTTGGAATGCGCCATCAGTAGTGGGCTTGGGGCGAGATGCCCGTCGATGGTCAAAGAATCACGACGGAGTTGACACCCGAGGGATGGGACACTCAACGATAGAATGGAGGTCGGATTGGGGAAGGCGTTCATCCAGCGGTGGAACGCCCGCGACCAAAGATGACAGTAAATCAATGATATTTTATATATACCTTTGCCAATCCACTGCTGGCCTCGCGCCGTGTCGGTCGTTTGGCCAAACTTCACCGCGGCGGTTGATGAGGGGGGGCAGGCACAGGACCGGTTCCGATCTCACTCGCCACTGATGATTGTTGCTGTGGCCGCGAATCGAACCGATTCACCCCCCAGTGCGGTGTTTTGTTGAGGCACTATTGCTGTATAAATGTACGGATTAGTAACACGGTGATGTTAAGTGAACACATGGTGTGCTCAAGACTGTGAGGGGGCGAGTCGTCGTACGTGGGAACGATGCAATTACCACCGCACTCTGCACTAGAAGCAACGACAATTAATATAACAAATCTCTGTGGGCGCTACAAGTTATTCTATCGAGACAACAAGTCTGCATCGATACAATCTATCACTCAAAACAGACACGCACCAAAATACGTCTCCTGCCTGTACATAAAACGTGAAACATTAATTTTACACAAGCCAAGAGAGGGGGTGGGGGGTGGTAGGTCACGTAGGATCTCCTTGAGTTGAGTCCGCGAGTTGACGCCGGTTGCCAACCGGATTTCAGAAGCGTCCACGGTCGAGACAGATCCTCCTCCTTGCTGGCGAACTCATCGCGACTATCGAAAGCAAATAAATCATTGACTAAGCAACACTCCACGGTCTCTTCGTCCACACGTACATTAAATATATTGTTTAGTCCACCAGCCTGTTGGCTTTTCAGACCAACGCCATCAAGCAACATTTGTTTCTTGCGAAGCAAACTCCGAACGCTGCTGGTGAGTGAGATCCAAAAAGGTCGAAACGGGTGCAAAGTTTGCTTGCTAAAAACAAATGCCGCGTGATGGTAATTGGTCTGTAAAGCCAACGGGCAGATGGACTGAAACATGTTTTCTATATATAAATACATGGGTGCAGAGACAAACGAGATGTCTGCCTATATTTGCCCTTAGCTCTACAATGCATGACGCGTGAGAGAAGCCCAGATTCCAAAGGCTGTCTTGTCTCTACAATTGGGTGAGGGGAGGGGTGGGAGAGAGGGTGGCGAGCAGGAGGAGGTAATTAACATAGTTCAAAGGTGCCCGCTGAGGCCATCTGTGAGTCCTCCTAAGACTCCTCGAAAAGCTACCCACGAACCTCCATGCCCCCCCCCCCACCTCGGTCACCACTATATCACGGCTATGTCCCAAGAAATCCATGCTGCAACATCCACCCAGTGATTACAAATCTATTAAAACGATGTATTTGGCGATGTTGCTGCTGCTGCGGCTGTATTGGCAGTGGTGCACGAGCACAAACAACAACAACAACATCCAACACATTCGTTAATAACACCGTGGCCTTAAACGTAAACATTTCTAATAGGCGACGTTTCGGGAAAACGGCCCTTATTTCTAGCACATCTACTGCATTATACACGAAAACATCTACACTTCGGTTGGACATCACTATCACAACGACGACCATCATTGGCCTGCAAAGGCGTAGCCATGGAGTGTGCAGGCGGTGCAACTGCACCGAGCGCTGGAGACGTCCAGGCGCTGGTCTACGAAGATGAGGGACATTTGAAAGAGGGTCCCATTTCTATATTTGAAGCTTTCGTGACTGCAAGGATTCATACTCTTAGGTTTTTTCGGTAAAGTCACGTAGGTAAAAAATAATAATGAAGTAAAATAATAATAAATTGAGTTATTTTCATTTATTATTCTTTTTTTACGTGACTTTACCGGACAAAACCTAAGAGTATAGGGTCCCATTTCACTAATTGTACCAGGGCCCATGCAAACCGCGCTACTCTACGTCACCGTTAACATCATCCGTGTATTGTTCAATATTTTCCATCGAACGTGCACCCACGGTTGATAGCAGAATTGTGTATCTCGCCTATAGAGAGGTGGATCGATGTGAACACGTTCTACTAATAATGAGAACCCCATCTTAATATAGGCGAGTTATAAGGAGCGTGGGTGGAAGAGGGGCTTATGGGAAACCACCAATACCATCACCATCATCATGTCCACCACCACCGTGACATTGTCTACGCATTGCTAGATTTGAGGACTGGCTGAACGCCGCAGTTTCACGAGCTCTGGCGAGGACGCCGCAGCCTCTGCAAAACTGGAGACAGAGTAAGATGGTCCGTGAGCTCGAAGCAGACATTTCACAGTCGGTACCACCAGAGGTGGCAGAATTTTAGCGGTTCCAATGTTTGTACGTGGCCAATGGCATTGAACCAATAACCGTTTGAATTTAGCGGTTTATCAAGTAATTCAATTCCATTGGCCATATACGTCGGTGCTCCTAAAGTTGGTCTGCCGTCGGTGGCACCGATTTCTGCTCTGACCCATGAACTATGAGAAATAATGAAGGCATAATGGAAGCAGTTGAAGCGTGAATGCCTACACGGACGAGTATTGATATTCATGTCCTTGGACCACATCGCTACCTTTTTATTTACAGAGAGTGCAGTCGACGGCGAGAATATATTTATGAAAAAGACATGCAATCCTACCCCCACAAATAAAACAAGCAGTCACGTTGAACGCGAGTTTCTTTTATAAAGATCCGTTAATTAGGATGGGTAACAAAAACAATTTGAAACGTCACGGCCATCAATCGTGTCATAAGAGCGATCCGGTGACATCATTAGAGAGCCACGATGATGTGTCTGACAATAAAGAAGTAAATAAATACATGTCCTCGGTGATAATTACAAAAACAAACATCGTTCAACTCGTGTGCGGCAGTCCAGACACGTGGCTATGGTGTCTAACTACTAGACAATAGCTGCTCGTTTATATATGTTTTGTTGTTGTTGTTTAGAAAATGTCTACTGTTGCGTCAAAGTCGGCGCTGGAATCTAATTTCGCAGCAGCGTGGAGAGTTGATGAGAGAATGGTGTTTGTAAGGAGAGTCACCGCGTAGATGTGAGTGCCAGTGTCTGGCAACAGAGCGAGAGGCAATGAATTACGAAGGCGAGGATAATGAATGTCAGCGGAAGAAAGCTGAGGCGTAGATATTGAATACGTAGGGTAGACGCCCGTGTGTGATGAGACCCTCTCTCCCGCGGCCCAGTAAATCTATAATTCAATCGAGGCCCCGCGCATTGCACGAAGGTAAAAGCGAGATGAAATGAAGATGCGTAAAGGTAAACGAATGAGACGGTCAGTTTAACACGTAGGCTTTCGCCCGATGATGCTGGATGTCATTACCAGCGAAACGTCGCACTCAAAAATTATAAATGTTGTGGATTCACTCTTCAACACACCGGTGTGGCTAAAGTAGTGAACTATTTTGTCTTTTGTCAACGTGACACATTTTTTTATTGATTGGCCGTGTCGGCTCGTGGAGGGTTTCGACAAATTTATAAATAACGCGATCAAACCCAAAAACCTTTATTATGAAATGAGACGGTGTTGGAGTAAACGCTCCGTGTTTTGAGGGACGCATGAGTCAATATGTACGCGCGTGTTAGGGGAGTGGAGAGCGGTGGTGCAGTGGATCGCCGCACTGAGCTACGAATCAATCCACATAAGTTCGATTCCCGGCCACGGCTCACATCAGTGGCGAGCGATGGCTGAGACAGTGTTGGAGAAATGCCACTGTTATACATTGCATCCGAGCAAATATGCACACATTTGAGGAGTGGAGCGGTGATGCAATCGATCGCGAACGAACTAAGCGACGTGAGTTCGATTCCTAGCCACGGCTAACATCAGTGGCGAGTGATAGCTGAACCGATCTGGGCCAAGCACTGGCCACTGTGGTGAAGAATCGTTTCTCATCATGACGGACAGGGCAGACATGCAGAGGCCTTCATCCAGCAGTAGATTGGCAACGGGATGTACATTATGATCATTATAATTATGATCGTTATATGGTTCCCAGAAGAGACCATGGGACATATACCGGCCCGATTCACAAATCCGACGAAAGTCGTCACCACAGCGATGCACCACCCCGCTGCTCCTGTCACAATCATCTGACTCAGTCACGTCAATGTCATATTATTAGAGCTCTTCCTCTACATCAACATCAGCCATACAAAAAAGAAGAATACTATTATCTTTCTTCTTGGTTCTTTCGGTAAAGTCACGTAGAATGGAAATAATAAAATAATAAAAATAAAACATAATAAAATAAATGTTATTTAATTTATTTTATTTTATTATTTCCATTCTACGTGACTTTACCGAAAGAACCAAGAAGATGAATCCCTGCAGTCACGAAAGCTTTAAATCGAAATTTACTATTATCTTTCATAACTGGTTTTTGGGGTTAGGCCAAATGTTTGTCGTAAGAGCCTCCACCACCCGACACAGATCAACAACATCAACTTGTCACGTCGTACGAGCGATGAAACACTGAAACACAGCACGAGGCTCAACGGAGATTCACATTCCTGCGTATATTGCCACACAGACACCTCTTATATCCCGTCTGTAACGGCAACCAAAGCTAACACCCTTAGTCAACCTGCGTTGTGTTGGAGGCCGCTCTTTCTCCGCTGCTCCTGCTATCGTCTTGAAACGTGACCATCGATTTCACGTGAAATTTCTGTGTTACCTGCCAGTGCCACTCGAACGGTGCACGACTCTCGCGTTCTTTTCCTCGAATGCCTTTCCCGCTCGGTGTCTGCATTGTTTACGATGCCTTTGCCGCTGTGACGTCCTTTGTTTTTCACCAAGGCGCTCCACGGGTTACTCTTGCAAATCAGCTTAAGGCCGAATGTTTCTTACCACGTAAACAAGTACCGCACAATCAAGCAATCAACGTGCAATGATCACACCGCCCAGGCACAAGGCTGCGTTTGCCGTTCTCATCGCTCTCCCCATGCGGCGTCTTCATTCACCGCCGCGGTTCGCTTCCCGTTCTCTGCCGGTTGTTGTGACATTCGAGCCACCGTTGCCGCAGCAGCAGCATCATCATCATCATCATCCTCAGCAGTCGCGAGCTATCCACAGCTGGATGAAGGCCTCCCCAAGTCCGTCGCCTTCCCTGGCCGTCTTGCCATGCAACAAATCCGTCCTTAGCGCCCGCTATAGAAGGGGGGGGGAGGATTTGAGATGATTTCGATACATGTAGATAATTCCTGCACGTATTGTATAATCTTCTTAAGTACGCATAAATGTATACACTTCTCGCCCATTAAAGTGGTAATGTCAGAATCAGGATCTTTATTTAGACTGCACAAATCCGATGAGCTATGAAGCTCTTTTTCACAGACTTCGAGCCTGGAGAGCGCTGGGATGGGTGACCATCACCTACACACAGGGTGCCACGGGCCTGCGGGCTGTGTCGCTTGCGTGGTGGGTAGCAGAGGGCAGTGCAGCGAGCCACTTGTTGTACTTTACTTCTATGCTTCCACGTCTACGTTGCTGCCCCCCCCCCCCCCACTTCAGTTCAACAACGCACACTAAACGTGCAGCGTGGTCAAATATGGTTAAATAACCCCTATTTGATTCGCCGGTCGTAGGGAGGTCCACATCCATCATTGAACTGACAAAACACACACACACACGTGTGCGGCGCGTGTAACGTGCACACGCGCGTGTGACACGCGAGAGCGAGATAACGCTTGGCCTGTGTGTGTGTGTGCACGCGTGGCCTGTGTGTGTGTGTACACGCGTGGCTTGTGTGTGTGTGTACACGTGTGGCCTGTGTGTGTGTGTGCACGCGTGGCCTGTGTGTGTGTGTGTGTACGCGTGGCCTGTGTGTGTGTGTGCACGCGTGGCCTGTGTGTGTGTGTGTGTACGCGTGGCCTGTGTGTGTGTGTGCACGCGTGGCCTGTGTGTGTGTGCACGCGTGGCCTGTGTGTGTGTGTGCACGCGTGGCCTGTGTGTGTGTGTACGCGTGGCCTGTGTGTGTGTGTGCACGCGTGACCTGTGTGTGTGTGTGCACGCGCGTGTGTGGAAATATAGGATTCGCATGCGGGGTTGCCTGGCACCGATTTGCCATCCACTCCTTGTTTCATTTGCGTCGCCACAACAAGTGCATGACGCTGCGTGCAACGCCGACAGATAGGTGTGCAGATTGCACGGGTATCGCAGTGCGTGAGCCAAAACAATTAGTCGACAATATAATGCGCAACGGGCGGAGCGGTGGCGCAGTGGTTAGCGCGCTGTATTATGAAGCCGTCTAACTACTATATATTGCCTTTCTTTACGAGCGTGGGTGACCTGAGTTCGATTCCCGGCTACGGCTAACATCAGTAAGCGAGTGGCATCTGAAAAAGTTCCTAGGATCCTCCCTGCCCATTCATCCATCCGTGTTCACCAGCGTGGCAAAAAAACTGCATTCTACCGAACAGTCAAACAACGGTCGTGACATTATACGGCGTGGAGAGGCATTCATCCATCAGTGGATTAATATCGCATGATAACTGAAGCTTCATACTCGTGTGGAGCAGCCCAGGACACGCAGCCCAGGTCTGTTTCTACAGGGTCACGATCACGATGCAATTATTTTGGCGCCGTGGTGGCGAAATATCAACTACCTCGCCTGGTATGCAGGAGGTCATGGGTGCGAGCCCGACCCTGACGCCTGCTGTATATTTGGAGTTTGCATGTTCTCCCCGTGGTCGCGTGGATTTTTCTCCGGGTTTTCCATCCACATTTAAAATCAACAACACGCGTTTTGAGTATTTGGCTGATTTAAATTTCCACGTGATACGCCAATGTATGGAGCTATCATTTGTGGCCAGGTCGTTTCTGAAAAAGAGCCACATAGCTCAGTTGGGACCTTCCCTGGTGGGATAAAAAATAAAAGTGCAGTTGTTTTAAGTTCGTTTAGTAGAATTCGGTCACGTGTCATAGTTCTAGAGCCGTCAAGGGGACAAAACGGCAGCCCCGCAATGTTCGCTCACGCCACTATAGAGTGCCCCTCTAGAGAGCTTTTGGCCTACTCTTCTACGCTGGCCCAGACGTTGAGGAGGAGGTGGGAGTACCCACACTTGACTCCACCACATGTGACCCACACTTCACCACACGTGACCCACACTTTACTCCACCACACGTGACCCGCACTTCACCACACGTGACCCACACTTTACTCCACCACACGTGACCCACACTTCACCACACGTGACCCACACTTTACTCCACCACACGTGACCCGCACTTTACCACACGTGACCCACACTTTACTCCACCACACGTGACCCGCACTTCACCACACGTGACACACACTTTACTCCACCACACGTGACCCGCACTTTACTTCACCACACGTGACCCACACTTTACTCCACCACAAGTGACCCACACTTTACCACACGTGACCCACACTTTACGCCACCACACGTGACACACACTTTACTTCACCACACGTGACCCACACTTCACCACACGTGACCCACACTTTACCCCACCACACGTGACCCGCACTTCACCACACGTGACCCACACTTTACTCCACCACACGTGACCCACACTTCACCACACGTGACCCACACTTTACTCCACCACACGTGACCCGCACTTTACCACACGTGACCCACACTTTACTCCACCACACGTGACCCGCACTTCACCACACGTGACACACACTTTACTCCACCACACGTGACCCGCACTTTACTTCACCACACGTGACCCACACTTTACTCCACCACAAGTGACCCACACTTTACCACACGTGACCCACACTTTACGCCACCACACGTGACACACACTTTACTTCACCACACGTGACCCACACTTCACCACACGTGACCCACACTTTACCCCACCACACGTGACCCGCACTTCACCACACGTGACACACACTTTACTTCACCACACGTGACCCACACTTTACTCCACCACACGTGACCCACACTTCACCACACGTGACACACACTTTACTTCACCACACGTGACCACACTTTACCCCACCACACGTGACCCGCACTTCACCACACGTGACCCACACTTTACTCCACCACACGTGACCCACACTTTACTCCACCACACGTGACCGGCCGAGTGACTTTGCTGTGACCCATTTATACTGTGCCGGGGGTGGACGGAGGCGCGGCCAAAGAGAAAATTAAATTCTTGGCGATTGGTTTCACAGCCGTACTTACGAACAACCTCTACACCGGTGCATTCCTTCGCGTGCCTGCCTGTTGTCAATAGCTATGACGCATGCGAGCGAGGGGGTGGGTGGGTGGGGGCTTTCATATCGAGTCAATAATTCAAGTCGGCTCCGACCAATGAGACAATGCCAAAGGCAGCCCGTTGTAGGCTCTCGACGCCCAGACGAGTTAGACGCTGAGATGTCCGAGTTTACATCGGGTCCATCGCGAGCGGCATTTCCGTCGGAACAGTCCGGCACGCGATTCCGACGGTTAAACAAGTCAGCTGATGCTGATGCCGCTGCGTTAGCAGTGGTGCACAAGCACAATTAACAAACATTAAAAAAACACCAAACACATTCGTCAATAACATTGCGGTTTTAAAAGATAAAATATATATAATCACATAACGTACACATCGTGTGCTATGAACCAACCATGGCTGATTATTATACATAGTTTAGTTTAAGGCAGTGTTATGGACGAATGTGTCTCTTAAATGAGTAACAATAGCGCTGCTTTAAACTCACAAAATATAATTGGCAACATTTCGGGCAATATGTATTATGTTGAACTTCTTTCGCACCGTACTTAACCAACCGTACTAATTGGAGGTGCGGGGGAATAACAACAAACTAAACACAAAAGCAGTTCTAAAGAAATTAGTTTTAAATCTGGATGATTTAAAAGTGCATAGCTCCAGTGGCTTCTTAAATATAGGAAGAGCGTTCCAGACGGCCGCCAGAAGCGCATCTGATGTGGTGACCGTCTCTGTTCGATGGCCAGCAGCCCAAAGCCGTCGCTGCGAGGATGAGCGGAGTTCGCCTGATGGTGAATCCTCCTTGACGAGATCAGCGAGGTATCGTGGTTCATTTGTGGCAAGCACCGTGTGTGTATTGAGCCTTCTTCGTCGAACATAAAGGGTCAGGGAGCGGAGGAGAGGTGAATACTGCACTCTGGACACCATGGCGTCGGATGCAATTGCATGTTTACGATGTTTTCTCATGGCCACGTTTCGAATAGGCATATGAAGAGTTACCTAATAGTAGCTATTGAGTACCAGACAGCAACAAAAATTATTATCCATAAGCGTTTTTTTTTATAGATAATATTGGTCGCGAAAGGCTGACGTGTTAAACTAACGGATAGTTTCCTCTTTGGTTGTTTCGGTAAAGTCGCGTAGGTAGAAAAATAAAATAAAAAATAATATATCACGACGAAAAGTATTACGTCATAAACTCATTCTGATAATTAGTAGCTCGGCGCGCCAGAACAACTATGAATCTATTCATTTAGTATAAATACAGATTCTGATTATGAAACGTATTTGTATATAATCAGTATGTATACACCTGTTTATATGATTCCAGGAATATAGCATACAATAGCGTAACGTTGTTGTGCGCACCTTGTACTGTGGTGGTGGTGCCGATGGTAGTGTTTTACGCCAATAATTCCTCCCTCCAAACCAGCCTAGAAGCGTTCCGGAAAATACCCATTGAGAGGTATAACCCTGCTATGTCTCTGAGTTCTGTCAATTATGCAGCCATACACAATGGGCATTGATTGCACATTGGCATATACGGTCGTACACAGGTGGGAGAGTCCGTTACAAATATGCTGATTAAATTTCAAATACAATTTGATGCAATAGTATAGTCTACAGGTGGTGGACGATTTATTAAATCGTCGGTAGTTAGGTGAGGGGTGGGGGGTAGTGGGGGCAAGGGGGGGGGGGTTACATGCCTCCATGGACACGTGCGCCAACAATCGACTTGCGGCAGTTTAGCCAGAGTGGTTGTGACGGGATAAAGCGACGCTGTCACTCGTGGGCTATTTAATCGGTTATTATTGTTGATAATTACACGAAGGCATGGACGATGATGGGTTGCATGGGAATATCACGAAACGCACAGCGCTGCAAACGTTTCAAATGTCATAATGAGCCGTGATCGATCCACTGCTAGATGAAGGCCATCGACACCAAGCAGTCGCCAACGCCTCTCACGATCTCGCGATCTAACAATCCATGCCACGCGCCTGCACACGGAGCTGATTTCATCGCTCCATCTCCCGCGGCCGATGTCCCCTCGGCGGTGGTTATTTTCTTTGGCAGCCACTTTTTATCTGAACTAACAATTGCTGGAATATTTAGCAGCAACGGCCAACCACGTGACGTTAGCCGTGTCACACACGTTGGCTGGCCTCGTACGGTGCGAAAGTTCAACGTACGTGCGTGCACCCAGAGGTTCGTCTCGACCACGGGTCGTCATCCCTTCTCGCAACGTGCTCTTCTAAACAGTAATTCGATACATCTACCCTTCGTATTTCACAAGTAGTACTAATCGCATATCTGCATTTCCCATAAATATGCTAAATTCCTCTTGATATGCAAATTATTTTGTCAAGGCGCTCTTCCTCCCCTCCATCCCAGCTTAAATAGTCGCTCCAAGCCTGGGGTGTGCCATTCAGACTCTGTCTTCTCGACGGACCTGTTCTCCACCTGAGGACGGCTGCTTGCGTTGTGGCCGAAACGTCGTGAGAATTATTTTATGTTTTATTTTTATTATTTTATTATTTACATTCTACGTGACTTTACCGAAAGAACCAAGAAGATGAATCCCTGCAGTCACGAAAGCTTTAAATCGAAATTTACCCTTCGTATGTTCTCTCATCCAAGTGGCTGCTGGTCGAAGGTCTCCTCCCAAACTCGTGTCGATCGTGGGGGTTGTTTGACCATACTTCACCACGCTGGTCACTGCGCCTTGGTAAAGGGGGTGGGGTACGACTGGTTCGAACACCCATCGCACTTGCCACTCATGTTAGCTGTGGTCTGGAGTCGAACTCAGGGCCCCCAGGTTCATAAGGCAGATGTGCTCACCACGCACACGGCCCCACTGCTGCATTCTTTAACCATTCGGGCGGTAACGATTCGATGAATTGTCGCGAGTCAGCTTCGCGATTGAAACAAGAATCCAAATCTGAATATTAATTTATACTGGGTGGAATCCGATGAGCGATAAAGCTCTTTTGCACAGATGTCCAGTATCGAAATTCCCCCTAATATGCTCATTGTAGCGGCCTCCAGTGGCAGCAGGGGTCATGTGAACAAATAACATGCGAGGTATACTAATCCAAAATTGATTATGAGACGTACGATTCGAAACGCGTATCGATTGGATACACGTTTCGTGAACGCAATAATCGATTTAATTCCTTTAATCGGTATGCTGTCATCCGCATAACTGTAACTGCCCGCGTATGGAATTATATATATACACGATATAATCAATGAGCTATTTAAATTATATACTCTTTCATCCAATCCGAATATCAATGCTAAATTATATCGAATCCAATTGTCCAAAATCTGCATGTATACCCTGGCGTTGCGGTTCGCGTTCCGCGCTATGAACTCGTGACCGCATGAGTTGGATTCCCGGTCAGGGTTAACATCATCAGCGAGTGCTGTAATTCCTGAGCCGGGTCCTGGACACTCACTCCCTCTACCAACCCGCACTGACCGGCGCGGTGAAGTATGGTCAAACAAATCGCACTGCGGGAGGGCTGCATACTGCTTCGTAGAGCGGTGGATTGCTGTTGTTATTATTATGCACGTGCAGATAATGCTAAATAATGCGTAGTTTTTTTCGATTTAAAGCTTTCGTGACTGCAGGGATTCATCTTCTTGGTTGTTTCGGTAAAGTCACGTAGAAGGGAAATAATAAAATGAAAATATTCTTATATTATATTATTATATTATTTTATTATGTTTTGTTTTTATTATTTTATTATTTCCCTTCTACGTGACTTTACCGAAAGAACCAAGAAGATAATGCGTTATTGTTGTTGTTGTTGTTTTTGCGGGGGAGGACAATTCTGCAGCAGGTTTTAACTCATTTACCATCAACTATCATCTATCCACTGCCAGATGAAGTCCTTCCTCCCGCCACTCCAGGTCGTTATCCCTCCCTGGCGCCGCGTGCGATGGCTCCTACGCACCGCCTGGATCTCGTGGGCTCCTCTAGCGCAGCGATCGTCCTCTTGGGGCGCGCTCCTTGACCCCTTTCGGCTGCCATTCCGTCCCGAGTCTCGCCCTTTTCCAGTGCTTTGCGTGCTGCCAATGCCGGATTATCCTTGCAGCACAAATAGCGACATATGCAGTAGCTACACATGTAGTAGCTACACATGTAGTAGCTACACATGTAGTAGCTACACATGTAGTAGCTACACATGCAGTAGCTACACATGCAGTAGCTACACATGTAGTAGCTACACATGCAGTAGCTACACATGTAGTAGCTACGGGCCCCGCACTTTCAAGGGCCCCGCGCTAAATGCTTTCAAGCTATCAATTCCGGTTCAGTGATTCTGCACTTGCTCTATTACTGTAGTACTATACCGCCTTCAACTTTTATGAACGACTGGGTGTTTAAGGTTAGCGATTTGTCGTATTATCCGGCTGTATAGCAAATGAAAACATACAATAACTTTATTATGCAAATTAAAAATATACGCGTTTTAATATGTACGTGTTTATATTTATGGCCTCTTTATAACATATTCTACAGGCCTTCGCACTAGCTTCATCCGGCTCTGCGTGCTGCCCAACTTCGCTTTTTACTTAATGGTCCAGTGCGGGGTGCCCAATTCTCGAATGTTCTCACTCCGCTCAAACGCGTTCCTCGCTCCGTCGCTTGACCGTGACACGCAGCATTGTCTCTCCATGCTTCCTTGCGCACTTCGTTCACCTGCAGTGTTCGGTCGCCGTCGTCGATGGTCGCATCGACGATGAACTCATTTTATTTTTATTTTACTTTTATTAATTTAAAATTTTTACCAACGTGACTTTACCGAAAAAAGCTAAGAATATTAATATCATCACGGACGGTTGTGCGGCGCCGGTTGAAGACTTTCACTCACGAGGCATTTCGGGTCGCGTTTCCTTCCCATTGTCAAAGTTGCGCTCCCTTTCCTGTTTCTCGCTCGCCTATGAATTCCATGATGTTGGTCCCGATCCGCATGCAATGTAGTCCTAGATGTACATTCAGTATACGCATACTCTTGCGTTTGACATTTGTTTTCGTCCCACGACGATTTGCCTTTGTTGGCGAAATTATTATACGTGGGTTGTCTTTGTTCGTAGTTACATTTAGCCACACTTTCCTAATATTTTTTAATGAAGTAATGTCGTTACCTTTCTTGCACGCATGTACTTAGCTGAGTTGAATAACGTGTGTATTGCTGCGTTAGCTCCCAGATACATGCTATGGGCATACATATAGTGGAGACCTACTATATACGTATATTATACAGCTTTCTGTAGTCAATTCACTGCTGGATTGATTTCCCCCACGCCGTGTCGGTTACAGAGGTTGTTTGACCATACTTCACCACGCTGGTCAGTGTGGGTTGGAGTGGTTTGGGTCGGTGCGGGTTCAGATACCACCCCCCCAATGATCTTAGCCATGGCCGTTAATCGAAGTAAGCTTCATCCTGTGCACTAACTACTGCGCCACCGCTCCGTGTGTACATACGGAAGACTGAAAATGAATCAAATAATATAATTGTCAAACGAAATAAAAACGAGCCTTTTAACCATTAGGTACACAACACAAATAGTTAAAGAGAACGTCAACATAAGTACCATTTTTTTTTACCTACATCCAGAAAAGTCCGGAATTTTGTCCCGATAGTTATTTCAGAATGCTAAATTAAAATCGCCTTATTTTGGCCTCATTGTAACCTATATATCCATTTAAACCTCACAGGAATACAGCAATTCAGGATATAGATGAATACAGGAATATATGATACGATAATACGTAATTCTACTTGATAGGTGCATCTTGTTGTAATCTAGTTGTAGTGCCTTACGCCGATTATCCCGACTCGTAGTTCCGGAAAATATCGAGTGGCAAATGAATCCCCTGCTGAGTGAGCAACGCTGCAGGCCCGATTCAGTCATCCAACAGCCACTCGCAGGGCCTGGACGAGGAGTTCAAGTCATCCCCTGAAACTCTATTGACGCGTGACTATCCTCCTCGTTGTTGTTGTTGATGTCGCGGTGTGTGTGTGTCTCATGACGTCACCGCCACTTAGTGGCGAATGGCGGTTGTTGTTGTTGTGTGTTTTATAAGTTGTCTACCTGCGTCATTTGTTGCCACAGAGGAAAGTGTAAACAAATGACGAAATGCGCAGTGGACATGACCCATGGGCTATCTGCCGCCCATGGCTCATGAAGATGGAGTTGTGTTGGTTACAAAGAGTAACACGGTAGTTTAACACGTGGACTTTCGCGACGAATATAATCCATAATATAGTTTTTGTTGGGTTAGATCGCGTAAATATCAATGTGTAGTTACACCCGCCACCACCCGACACGGCCAATGGGTTGTCAGGCAAAGAGAACGTACCAATTAATTACCAGGAGAGCACACCGCTCTGCCTTATGCCGATTATCCCGTACAATCTGAGTACGACGTTTCACCAGTAATTACAACTAGCTTCATCAGGCGACAGCCAGATTTGTTGTAATTACCGGCGAAACGTCGTACTCAGATTGTAAATGTTGTGGATTTACTCTCCAACACGCCGGTGTGCTGCACTCGTAACGAATGTACATGTTTTGTTTACGTGATAAACCGTCCTAATTGGCTCTGTCGGGTGGTGGCGGGTTTTACGACACATTGACATTTACGCGATCCAACCCAAAAATAAGCTTTATTATGGAGTAACACAGTAACAGCCTTAACCCTAAACCACCGCCGCCTCGCCCTCTCCTCTGCATCCCCCTCCGTTCCCTGACCCCGGCACCACAGAGGTAACAATAACAACAACAGCAACAGCAGCAGCTGCTCCGTACAGGTTAACCCTGCCACTCGCAAGGGCGGATCTTAAACACGAGTCCCGCATAAGTAGCGACCCTCCCCATAATCGCGTACAGCAAGCGCACGTTGTTACTGCTGCCCGTCCACTTGACAGCAGCCAGGCTGCTATGTTTGACCTCACTTCGCCACGCTCGTCAGCGCGGGGTTGGTTGTAGCGAGTGGGGAACGGCGGTGTGGCCGTCGAGTGTGCAGGCGGTGCAACTGCACGTGGTCGCGCGGGCCAGACGGCGGTGGGGGGTGAGGTGGCGAGGTGCCAGGCTACGAAGAGGTGTTGACTGGACATGGCATTGGCATTGTATCCCTTGCAACTTGCACGAGGGTCAACACCACTGATGTTAACCGAGGCCGGGAATACAACACAGGTGTCCGTGTCCCATAGCGCACTGCGCTGACCACTGCAACACCGCGCTCTGCCTTCTGCCAACATTTACGATATCACTAAAACACTATCATGGCACGTCTCATGGGCGACTTCATCGACATTGCGGGGTCCACCCCCGTCGCACAACACGCCCGACGCGCAGTCCGATTCTGCGGCAGCAGTGGGACTAATTCGTCGATGCCGTTATTCAATCGATAAATTCACACCGATTCTTCTCGGCTCGCGAATCGAGCAACTGCGTAGGGGGATGCACGCGTAGTAAGTCTTGGTTTCGCGCAAGCACTCGCGAGCCGCCAGAGGCCGCTACGTCCTCCGCTGTTTAAGAGAGTAAAGCGATCGATTGTTGAATGTAATCGCAAGGTCGCGGCGAATCCTGAGAGCGCTCACCCGAACCCCGTTTGCGTGACCACATTTCTCCGTTTTAATTTTGGAGCTTTCGTGACTGCAGGAATTATTCTTTGTTTTTTTGTATGTCTGTCTATAGTTTTCTAGTTAGATTTTTGTTGCTATTTCTTTTATGCCTGATGATGATTGCTTGTGTTGCGATCGAAACGTCGTAATATGCTATTATTTTAATTTATTATTTTATCTTTAGACGTGACTTAACCGAAAGAACCAAAGAATAATTTCTCCGTTTCTCTTATCGCTACACCGGCTTTGAAACGAGTCGAGTTCGCGAGCCTTCTACTTGTATTTGTTTTAAAGCCTCGCACGGGCTGGCACCGCCGTCACACATTTCACGAGTTACTCCACCCGTTCGTCACCTCAAGGTCGTTGAGATCTGCAGACTCCTGCCCTTCTGCGTGTACCTCGATCACGGCTGCGTCGCTGCGGTAAGCGGTCGACTTCGCTGCGTCTGCGCCTCGGTTGTGGAATTCCATACCGCTGGAAATTCGTTTATCCGATAATGTGGATATTTTTAATTCTCGTCTAAAAAGCTCGTCTTCGTAAGTCAGCTCATTCTACGTAGCTTCTCCGTCTCTCTTGGCCTTTCCTAAACCTTATTCTTACAAAGCGCCATGGAGCATTAGTGGAAGGCGCCATATAAATAAATGTAAATGATGAGTAGTATTACCCGCGTTCCACAGGCAGAGAGACAGGCGTGTATGTGTGTGTTTGTTGACATGTCTACGTATAATCAATTGCATGTGTGCAGGGAAGGCGTTTAAGATACAGTATGCACATGCAGTATATGATGTATATACTGCATTGCATTTGTGGCATTGACTGAGCGAGCCGCGAATATAATATAGAGCCCTTCAGCATGAGCAAATTTTAAACATTCCCATGTTTTAACATGCACATGTGTATATATATGTGTGGATGTATATATATGTGTGTATTTATATATGTGTGTGTATGTATATGTGTATAAATAATGTGGAGCCTGCTTCGGTTAGCTAGTTGTGAAATTGGTCGCGTGTTTGTCTTTGTAGTGCAATTGGTATCACGAATGTTGGACTCCAGTCGTTAGGGTGGCTTTTGAATTCATTCCAAGTCCTGTATATTATTCCAGCCATTAAATTCCTAATAGTCATGATCATAATGATGCTAATAATAACAATACAATCACAGTTCTTTTGTGTGTGCATGTACTTTTTTCGGGGGTAATGTAGCGGTTAGCGCGCTGCGCTGTGAACCCGGCGACACGAGTTCAATTCCCACTCACGGCCAACACCAGTGACGATTATCTTGAACTGGTCCTGAGCCTCCCCTAGGTCGACTCAGCTTAAAATGAGTACCTGGTGCGGTGTGTAAATATTAGTACTGGGGAGACAAAGGCGGCTGAGCGTGGTGCTGGCCATCCACCTCCTCGTGTGCCGTTCCGGCCTTCATAGGTGCACGCGAACAGCACTTGCCCTAACAGTCTGTTAAGTCCGTACAGCGGAATCTTTGTATCTGTGATTTTTTTTTATAAGCCGATGCCCCATTCACTATCGAAACTGTTGTCCGAAAATAACGTTCATTTCGTGAAATTAAACGCGAAGGGAATTAATGCCATTTTCCGTGACAATGTCCATTCGCACGAGCATCAGAGAGGGCCTCATAATTCACACTCATTCTGTCTGGCATTTAATGACACGTCTCTCAACCAGCATTCATCGCCGGACAAATTGCCACCTACGTTTCCATTCTTCTACGTAAACACAAATTTTTGCCACTATTTTTCCTTTTTTGGGGGGGCCGTAGAAGCCTCGCTCGAGCAATCATCATTCGGGGCAATTTGGTTATTAATGAATGCGATTTGGCATTACGGGTTGTTAACATTTGGTGGTTTTTTTTTTTGCTTTAACAGGGAAACTTCATTGGAAAGAAACCGGTAAAAAGAAGCGGTTACCGGTTTGCTGCACACGTACTAATACAAATGATGATTTTAACTTTGTTTAACTGTGAGAAACGAATGGTGCTGCTGCTGCTGCTGGTTCTGCCACAGTGGTGTGATGGGTAACACGCTGGGGTCCTTCAAGCGCGAGGTCGTCGGCCCGATTCTATCTCCTGGCGCGGCAGTTAAAGATATGGTGCGAGTGTCTGAAATCCTTCACTCTCCCCAACCTCCAACCTCCACCGCAGGATTACTATCCACCACAGTGGTGGGGTAAAGTGTGAGTACGCCCAACGTCTTCCAGGACGTCTGGTCAGTGTAGCAGAGGAGATCAAATACCCTCTAGAACAAGCAAGCAAGCAAGCACTTGCAGGGCTCCACCTCTACCTTGTTCACTGAGAAACGAGAGCGCGTCAGTGCCATTCCTTGGTAAAGGCCTGATCCCTGATCAGTATATGCCAAGTTACTCTGAGAATGAGTCCAATGTTAGTAAAATGACAAACGATGTATTCATGGTTGATGCTACATATAGATGAGACATTTAATGATCGTAATGAAGGCTTCCTGTCGGATTGCCATACTTCACTTTGCTGGTGAGTGCGGTGTTGACATCACTCCTACCGATGATAGCTGTGGCGGGATCGGAGTGGTGGCGCAGTGCCGCTAACCACTGCGCCACCGCTCCACCCCCCGCTTACAACAACGCATCACGCAACCTGTGATGTGTACGAGGTGGCTCCACATCCATCGGCGATTCGATTCTAAAACAGGTTCTTTTACGCTTCGTTTGTATTGTTTCTTTTGTATTTTCTTTCTATCACCCCCCCCCCCGTCTCGTTAGCAGATTTTGGTTTGCTCTTTGAGTCTTCGTCAGACATTCGTATTTCATTCGCATGAATAAAACTAATTTCAAAAATATATAATCGATTCTTACAATTGTCCATTCGTCATGTCGTGAGTGTAAATCGTCTGCATGCGATACACTCCGCCGCTCCTGACGCAGTTGTCCGGCTTGATCGCCTGAATGTGAGATTGCAGTGTGTTGCTCTGCATCCACACCGGCCGTACGAAAGAAGACGAATCTATATGCGTCGATGAATCATCGATCGCTATTCACCTCCGTCGCGTTCGCGCAGGTGAGTGTGTGTGTCCCCCACCTCAAATCAAAATGAGCCGATGAGCAGCTCACCGGGAATTCGCCGCATCTCATTTGATCTCAGAATCTAAGCAGGTTTTTCCGCCTGCTCAGCGCGTGGATGGATGGGCGACCACTGTCGTGCTTAAACGGATGCTGCTTAGGCTGATGCGGGGCTACGTGGCGAACAGCAGAGGAATGGACGTTTAAAAAGAAACAATCCGTTTCTATGCCCCTCTCCCGTACTCCCACGCCTCCACCAAGCCGCGCGACTCACGCTGCGTGGGTGAAGTATGGTCACCTGACCCCCAGGACCGCGCACGTGGCGGGGAGTCCCTCGTCACAGCAGTGGGTTGGCAAAAGGGGGGGGGGGGCGGCGTAAGTAGACGAACCTTGCCGGGAGTCACGACGCGTGAACACAGAATCAGAATATTTATTTTGACTGGAGGAATCCGATGAGCTATGAAGATTTTCTGCACAGATTTCCAGCATCTTCTTGGTTCTTTCGGTAAAGTCACGTGACTTTACCGAAAGAACCAAGAAGATGAATCCCTGCAGTCACGAAAGCTTTAAATCGAGATTTCCAGCAGTGTAACGGTACAAGTTAATCTATTGGTGCAAGTTCAGCAGAGACTAGAACTCGGTGCAAAGCGACTCTAACAACGTCGCATTCATGTGCGACGCGACGAGCGTCGAAAACTGGCCCTCATCCAGCAGTGGATTGACAAAAGTAGTATAGCATAGTGCAAGTACTCACGAAAATGACCAACACTGTCAACGCGTGTGCTCATGCGCAGTATGCACAATGCCAATCCATTGTGTTCAAGCGAAACGGAAACAATATGAAGCCATTGTGTCCATGGGCAGTGGACGAAATACTAAGCAATTGTGTTTATGCGTAATGGACACAATGCAGAACCCTGATGCCCACGTACAATGTACACGATACAAAGCTATTGTGCTACGTACCGTGCGAAAAAAGTGTAACATACATATATGTGAAATTGATACGATACAAAACAATTGTGTTCACGCGTAATGCACACAAAACCAAACTTTTGGTGTTCACGCACTGTTCACGCAATACAAAGCCATTGTGTTCACGCGCTGTGTACGCAATACACAGCCATTGTGTTCACGCACTGTGTACGCAATACACAGCCATTGTGTTCACGCACTGTGTACGCAATACAAAGCCATTGTGTTCACGCGCTGTGTACGCAATACACAGCCATTGTGTTCACGCACTGTGTACGCAATACACAGCCATTGTGTTCACGCACTGTGAACGCAATACAAAGCCATTGTGTTCACGCACTGTGTACGCAATACACAGCCATTGTGTTCACGCACTGTGTACGCAATACAAGCCATTGTGTTCACGCGCTGTGTACGCAATACACAGCCATTGTGTTCACGCACTGTGTACGCAATACACAGCCATTGTGTTCACGCACTGTGTACGCAATACACAGCCATTGTGTTCACGCACTGTGTACGCAATACACAGCCATTGTGTTCACGCACTGTGTACGCAATACACAGCCATTGTGTTCACGCACTGTGTACGCAATACACAGCCATTGTGTTCACGCACTGTGTACGCAATACAAAGCCATTGTGTTCACGCACTGTGTACGCAATACACAGCCATTGTGTTCACGCACTGTGTACGCAATACACAGCCATTGTGTTCACGCACTGTGTACGCAATACACAGCCATTGTGTTCACGCACTGTGTACGCAATACACAGCCATTGTGTTCACGCACTGTGTACGCAATACACAGCCATTGTGTTCACGCACTGTGTACGCAATACACAGCCATTGTGTTCACGCACTGTGTACGCAATACACAGCCATTGTGTTCACGCACTGTGTACGCAATACACAGCCATTGTGTTCCGCACTGTACGAACACAGCCATGTGTTCACGCCTGTGTACGCAATACACAGCCATTGTGTTCACGCACTGTGTACGCAATACACAGCCATTGTGTTCACGCACTGTGTACGCAATACACAGCCATTGTGTTCACGCACTGTGTACGCAATACACAGCCATTGTGTTCACGCACTGTGTACGCAATACACAGCCATTGTGTTCACGCACTGTGTACGCAATACAAAGCCATTGTGTTCACGCACTGTGTACGCAATACACAGCCATTGTGTTCACGCACTGTGTACGCAATACACAGCCATTGTGTTCACGCACTGTGTACGCAATACACAGCCATTGTGTTCACGCACTGTGTACGCAATACACAGCCATTGTGTTCACGCACTGTGTACGCAATACACAGCCATTGTGTTCACGCACTGTGTACGCAATACAAAGCCATTGTGTTCACGCACTGTGTACGTAATACTCAGCCATTGTGTTCACGCACTGTGTACGCAATACACAGCCACTGTGTTCACGCGCTGTGTACGCAATACACAGCCACTGTGTCCACGCACTGTGTACGTAATACACAGCCATTGTGTTCACGCACTGTGTACGCAATACACAGCCACTGTGTTCACGCGCTGTGTACGCAATACACAGCCATTGTGTTCACGCACTGTGTACGCAATACAAAGCCACTGTGTTCACGCGCTGTGTACGCAATACACAGCCACTGTGTTCACGCACTGTGTACGCAATACACAGCCACTGTGTTCACGCACTGTGTACGTAATACACAGCCACTGTGTTCACGCACTGTGTACGCAATACACAGCCACTGTGTTCACGCACTGTGTACGCAATACACAGCCATTGTGTTCACGCACTGTGTACGCAATACAAAGCCACTGTGTTCACGCGCTGTGTACGCAATACACAGCCACTGTGTTCACGCACTGTGTACGCAATACACAGCCATTGTGTTCACGCACTGTGTACGCAATACACAGCCATTGTGTTCACGCACTGTGTACGCAATACACAGCCACTGTGTTCACGCGCTGTGTACGCAATACACAGCCACTGTGTTCACGCACTGTGTACGCAATACACAGCCATTGTGTTCACGCACTGTGTACGCAATACACAGCCATTGTGTTCACGCACTGTGTACGTAATACACAGCCACTGTGTTCACGCACTGTGTACACAATACACAGCCATTGTGTTCACGCGCTGTGTACGTAATACACAGCCATTGTGTTCACGCACTGTGTACGTAATACACAGCCACTGTGTTCACGCACTGTGTACACAATACACAGCCATTGTGTTCACGCGCTGTGTACGTAATACACAGCCATTGTGTTCACGCACTGTGTACGTAATACACAGCCATTGTGTTCACGCACTGTGTACACAATACACAGCCACTGTGTTCACGCACTGTGTACACAATACACAGCCATTGTGTTCACGCGCTGTGTACGTAATACACAGCCATTGTGTTCACGCACTGTGTACGTAATACACAGCCATTGTGTTCACGCACTGTGTACACAATACACAGCCACTGTGTTCACGCACTGTGTACGTAATACACAGCCATTGTGTTCACGCACTGTGTACGTAATACACAGCCATTGTGTTCACGCACTGTGTACACAATACACAGCCACTGTGTTCACGCACTGTGTACGTAATACACAGCCATTGTGTTCACGCACTGTGTACGTAATACACAGCCACTGTGTTCACGCACTGTGTACACAATACACAGCCATTGTGTTCACGCGCTGTGTACGTAATACACAGCCATTGTGTTCACGCACTGTGTACGTAATGCACAGCCATTGTGTTCACGCACTGTGTACACAATACACAGCCACTGTTTTCACGCACTGTGTACGTAATAGACAGCCATTGTGTTCACGCACTGTGTACGTAATACACAGCCATTGTGTTCACGCACTCTGTACACAATACACAGCCACTGTGTTCACGCACTGTGTACGTAATACACAGCCATTGTGTTCACGCACTGTGTACGTAATACACAGCCATTGTGTTCACGCACTGTGTACACAATACACAGCCACTGTGTTCACGCACTGTGTACGCAATACACAGCCATTGTGTTCACGCACTGTGTACGCAATACACAGCCATTGTGTTCATGCACTGTGTACGCAATACACAGCCATTGTGTTCACGCACTGTGTACGCAATACACAGCCACTGTGTTCACGCACTGTGTACGTAATACACAGCCATTGTGTTCACGCACTGTGTACGTAATACACAGCCACTGTGTTCACGCACTGTGTACGTAATACACAGCCATTGTGTTCACGCACTGTGTACGTAATACACAGCCATTGTGTTCACGCACTGTGTACGCAATACACAGCCACTGTGTTCACGCGCTGTGTACGTAATACACAGCCATTGTGTTCACGCACTGTGTACGTAATACACAGCCACTGTGTTCACGCACTGTGTACGCAATACAAAGCCACTGTGTTCACGCGCTGTGTACGTAATACACAGCCATTGTGTTCACGCACTGTGTACGCAATACAAAGCCACTGTGTTCACCCACTGTGTACGCAATACGCAGCCATTGTGTTCACGCACTGTGTACGTAATACACAGCCACTGTGTTCACGCGCTGTGTACGTAATACACAGCCATTGTGTTCACGCACTGTGTACGCAATACAAAGCCACTGTGTTCACGCACTGTGTACGCAATACACAGCCATTGTGTTCACGCACTGTGTACGCAATACACAGCCATTGTGTTCATGCACTGTGTACGTAATACACAGCCACTGTGTTCACGCACTGTGTACGCAATACACAGCCATTGTGTTCACGCACTGTGTACGCAATACAAAGCCACTGTGTTCACGCGCTGTGTACGTAATACACAGCCATTGTGTTCACGCGCTGTGTACGCAATACACAGCCACTGTGTTCACGCACTGTGTACGTAATACACAGCCATTGCGTTCACGCACTGTGTACGTAATACACAGCCACTGTGTTCACGCACTGTGTACGCAATACACAGCCATTGTGTTCACGCACTGTGTACGTAATACACAGCCATTGTGTTCACGCACTGTGTACGCAATACACAGCCATTGTGTTCACGCACTGTGTACGTAATACACAGACATTGTGTTCACGCACTGTGTACACAATACACAGCCATTGTGTTCACGCACTGTGTACGTAATACACAGCCATTGTGTTCACGCACTGTGTACGCAATACAAAGCCATTGTGTTCACGCACTGTGTACGCAATACACAGCCATTGTGTTCACGCACTGTGTACACAATACACAGCCATTGTGTTCACGCACTGTGTACACAATACAAAGCCATTGTGTTCACGCACTGTGTACACAATACACAGCCATTGTGTTCACACACTGTGTACGCAATACACAGCCATTGTGTTCACGCACTGTGTACACAATACACAGCCATTGTGTTCACGCACTGTGTACGCAATACACAGCCATTGTGTTCACGCACTGTGTACGCAATACACAGCCATTGTGTTCACGCACTGTGTACGCAATACACAGCCATTGTGTTCACGCACTGTGTACACAATACACAGCCATTGTGTTCACGCACTGCGTACGCAATACACAGCCACTGTGTTCACGCACTGTGTACGCAATACAAAGCCAATGTGTTTACGCGCCGCGTACACAATACACAGCCATTGTCATCACGTGCTGTGTACGCACTACACACCCAATGTGTTCACGCGCCGCGTACACAATACACAGCCATTGTCATCACGTGCTGTGTACGCACTACACACCCAATGTGTTTACGCGCCGCGTACACAATACACAGCCATTGTCATCACGCGCTGTGTACACAATACACAGCCACTGTGTTCACGCACTGTGTACACACCACGAGGCCATTCCGCTCGCGCGAAGTGTGCGCAGTAGAATCCTCAAGCGATCGCCGCTCTTTGTTGCGCGGCCGACTTCTGACGCAATCGACTGTCGGGGGCATTTAGTGGTCTGGAGGCAACGGCCCATGGGCTCCTGCGGCGGTTAATGCGATCTGATGACCGATAGCTCTGACCCGTCAATGACCCCCGTCCCCCCCACCCAATAAGCAGGGGGCAGTTGAGATTCGTGTTGGAGATTGGAATGTTTTATATCCTTCGCGGGATTTTAGTCGGATTTCATGATGTCGCCGGTGCGTAGGTGTGCTAGCGGCGGGCGTGTGTCTGGGTGTCTGGGTGTGTGTGTGGAGCGCGGTGCTGGCCACCCACCCCCTCGTGCGCGCCGTGCCGGCCTTCATAGGTGCTGCTCGCTAACAGCACTTGCCCCCGACTGCCTGGTAAGGCTATACGAGGGATCTTTGTCTTTTGCATAGCGATGTGTATGTGTCGTTGCGCGTATCTGTGTCTATTCGTGTTTGTCTTTGTTGTTGTTATTGTTGTTGTTATTGATGTACGTGGGGAGCGGTGGCGCAGTGGTCAGCGCAATGCGCTACGAACCCCGGCACCGTAGTTCGAACGTTAAATCCCGGCCACGGCCAACGTCAGTGGAGAATGTCTGAACCGGTCGCTCACTCGCCTCCCTTATATCGACTCGGATTTAAATAAGCAGACGCTTCGATGTGCAGCCGTCAGCACTCTGGGGAGACAAAGGCAGTCGGCCGTGGCTCTGGCCACGCCTGGACCCCCCCCACCCCCCCGCCGCCCCTCGTGCGCCCTCCCGGCCCTCATCGGTGCCTCTGTGTGCGTGTGTGTGTGTCCATTCGCGTGCGTCAGTGCGCTGCGCTAGGAACCCGGCGGCCCATGTTCGATTCCCGCTCACGGCCAACACTGGTGACGATTAATCTGAACCGATGTCTGGGCCTCCCCTAGGTCGACTCAGCCTCAATTGAGTGCCTGGTGCGGTGTGTAAACATCGTCACTGGGTAGACAAAGGCGGCCTGGCGTGGTGTTGGCCACCCACCCCCTCGTGTGCCGTGCCGGCCTTTATAGGTGCTCGCTAAAAGCACTTGCCCCAACAGTATGTTAAGGCTATATGAGAGATCTTGGGTTTTGTCTTTGTTGTGGTCGTTATGTTGCTAATCATATACTATACCTGTCAACACGTGTGTACTTCCTTTGGTACATAATCTAAAAAAGACACTACATTTAGATGATATTTGTTCTATGATGGTTAAACTCTTCTGTACTGTACTGATGAGTGGTAATGAAGATTAAACCTATATACGGTTGTATTGTTATGTCAATTTATAAGTTAATAAAAACAAATATCACAATTTAAGCTATATCGATACGCTTGTCTTGTACATCATTGGACCTCCCTTGCCAGTTTCAAAACATCAGAATAGGTTTTACCCTTTCTGGCACTAAAACAGCTGTGTTAAGATGTTAAAACACCAAACTGAAACCTTTTGCAAGGAATCATGTCTGCATTAACCACATATACTTGTGGTGAACATGCAAACACAAAGAACATGCTCTCATAGTATATGCATTGTCTTTGAAACGGATTGGTCCATACAATATGCGCGATAATGATTGTGTCATCTTGTTATACAAAGCATGCTGGGTATTTCTAATGGTTATTTTTTTACATTTGAAGACACCTTTGTGCGTACATGTTAACATTTGCCGTACGCTCTTGTTGCTGATGTAAAAAAAATCATATTGTAATGCATCGACAAATTGTAGTCGGCTAACGTTTCGGGCAAGGGGTCCTTCTTTCGGGGCCAAAAAAAGGAGACAAAAGGGGAAAATCCAAGGCTCTTTTATATATATATAGTGTGAAACATCAGTGCGAATTGGCGTGCATTCGTTGTGCATAATTTACCCACCTCTCGTAATGAAACACGCGTGTGGGTGTGTGCTCACTCAGCGTGTGCGTGTGCGAGCCTTCATTGGTGCTCGCTAACAACATTGCGAGGAGCGTTCGTTCAGCGCGTTCGCGCCACGCGCTGCGCTCCTGGCGACCCGAGTCAGATTCCCGCTCACCGCCACCACCAATGACGATTATCAATTGAGTTCCTGGACTTACCCGAGATCGACTCAGCGTAGTAAATGAGTACCCGGTGCGGTGTGTAAACATCGCCACTGGGGAGACAAAGGCGGTCGGGCGTGGTGTTGGCCACCCACCCCCTCGTGTGCTGTGCCGGCCTTCATTCGTTCTCGCTCACAGCACTTGCCCCAACAGTCTGTCAAGGTTATACGGAGGATCTTTGTCTTTGTACATGTATTAGTGGAATTTTTTGAAATGCATTTGCAGCCATTAAATATGTGGGGGTTTTCTGGTTTAAACGGTGCATTTTTGCCTTGGGAGGAGGTAATTATTGCCGAGGCAGGTGCAGTTATTTATGGTGGGACACGCGTTGTATAGGTGGATAATTTTCTGAAAGGTTCCTAACCACACATACATACACACACGCACACGCGCACACACGGACGAGCACACGCGTATTTTAGACCACAAAAGATACATAATGCGTGAGAAGTGTGCGCTTTAGACTGACAGCCTCATAGTTTCTGAACAATTCAAGCTGTGACGCAGCGGTTAGCGCACGGTGCTAAAACGCACAAAAAAAATCCCGACCTGAGTTCGATATCCGACCACGGCTAACACTGGTCTTGCCCCCTCCACCGACTCGCACTGATCAGTGTGGTGTCGTATGGTCGAACAACTCTGCTCTAGCCGAAGTCCTCATCCAGTAGTGCATTGACAAAGGACTAATACCATAGAATGCTTTTAAAAAATTCCTCCTGTTGTTTAATTCCTCGCGCAACACCCTTAAGTGAATAGCATACATGTAGATATTTCGACACGAGCACTGATGTGGACATCCAGTTCACACGCACATATGTCAAAGGCTTACTCGATACACAATTGATACAAAAATGTATATATATATAAATATCAGCATTCCAACAACGGTTATATGTCACGTACCCATACCTACATACATATACATACCCACTCACTCACTATCATTACATTCACACCATGATTTAATTTACGATATCGTGCAACAATTGATTTCACGCAGGGCGCACGTCCGATATGCACCGTCGTCGACATCATCGTCAGTCGTGATCCATCCACTGCTAGATGGATGAAGGGAATGACTTCCCAAGCCGCGGTCGCGTCTCGCGATGCAACCATCCATCTGTCCCTCCGTGTATGTGCGTAGACTGTGTACATGTTGATATAGAGGCTACGCACATACGATTATATAGAGAATATTTATACTGTTATCAAGCGTAGATTACGATTGTTATTCGTTTATATATGTATAGCGTAAGCGCACTGTGGAATGGAGCGGTGGCGCAAACTTGTTTTCCTGAAGTACGCCATGAACCAAGCGAGCTGAGTTCGATAACCGACCGTGGCTAACACCCGTGGCGAATTCCATCTGAACAGATACGGAGCACACACAGCCCCCCCCCCCCCCCGCACACTTCTTGACCAACGTGGTGAAGTATGATCCAACAACTCTCCATCTCCAAAAGGCGGTAGGAGGCCTTAATTCGGCCGTGGATAGAATGTGGTTGTCTACGAGCGCCGTGGGAATAAAAAAAACCCATCATCATCATCATCACAACAACAACAGCTCACCTTTACGGAACGCCTGGTTGGACACGCGCATTCGGACGCGTTCTCAACGCTGGTCGCGTGGCACAACGTGCACGCGAGATGTTTTTATCTTCGTCTCGGAGACTTGAGATCCACGGCAGAGAGGTGTCCGTGCGTGACGATCTGTGGGCGAAATTGGCGTGCGGACGAAAGAGCCCACAACGCGACATCCATCGCCACGATGCGGGTTGTCACAATGGCGGTGGTGATGACGTTTTTGGCCTTAATAGGTGCTCGCTAACAGGCGCATTGTTCCAACAATCTACGCGGCAATAGGGAGATCTTTGTCTCTGTGGTGGCGGTGGTGGTGGAGATGACGATGGTGGCGATGATGATGACGATGATGATGACATCGATTTCGCCAGAAATCGGACGTACGTGAACATTTTCCAGGACGTGAATCGGGCCCGTTATTCTTCTGGTCGTAAATAATGTACTATATATGTGTTTTATTATTATTATTTAATCTAATTTATTTATAAATGGCACACCACCATGAACATCAAACCAAATTTCATGAAGATTTAATTTCACCGTGGAGACGAACAACCAGACTCACACTTCTATTTGCCAAGCGTCGGTTTATGACGGCGTTTTAAATCACGTAACTTAAACTTCATATCGACCTATAATTGTCTTGCACGTGCATAGAATTTGTTTCACATATAAGAGCACACGCACACACACACGCACACACGCACACGCACACACGCACACACACACACGCACACACACACACGCACACACACACACGCACACACACACACGCACAAACACACACGCACACACGCACACACACACACGCACACACACGCACAAACACA